>NC_054472.1:79752182-81193432 GCF_017639515.1 Carcharodon carcharias | reverse complement strand
AATTAGGTCAGAGGGGATGATTTGTGAGGAGTCTCAATTATGGTGCATTGTTCTGTTACCCTGGCTAATCACAGAGTTAGACCAGGTGCTAAACAGTGAAACATTTCCAGGTAAGTTTCTAGGTAAGTCGCAAGTATCTGGCCCAAGTCTCTGACACTGAGCTCAGAGTCAGAGACATTTGCAGAATGTTCAGGGTAGCAGAAATGAGCCCATTAGAAACTCCCCAACCAATTCCAGCGCATTTGTTGCACCAGGGTTACCGCAGGTTCCTGAAAGCTGGGTGGGAGGGTGAGCTGTGAGGAGGATGCAGAGATGCTTCAGTGTGATTTGGACAAGCTGAGTGAGTGGGCAAATGCATGGCAGATGCTGTATACTGTGGATAAATGTGAAGTTATCCATTTTGGTAGCAAAAACAGGAAGGCAGATTATTATCTGAATGGCTATAAATTGAGAGAGGGAAATGTGCAACAAGACTTGGGTGTCCTTGTACACCAGTCGCTGAAGGTAAGCATGCAGGTGCAGCAGGCGGTAAAGAAGGCAAATGCTATGTTGGCCTTCATAGCCAGAGGATTCGAGTACAGGAACAGGGATGTCTTGCTGCAATTATACAAGGCCTTGGTGAGACTACACCCGGAATATTGTGAGCAGTTTTAGTCTACTTATTTGAGGAAGGATGTACTTGCTATAGAGGGAGTGCAGCGAAGGTTTACCTGACTGATTCCTGGGATAGTGGGACTGACATATGAGGAGAGACTGAGTCAATTAGGATTATATTCGCTGGAGTTCAGAAGAATGAGGCGGGATCTCATAGAAACGTTTAAATTCTAACAGGACTAGACAGGGTAGATGCAGGATGTTCCCGATACTGAGGGAATCCAGAACCAGGGGTCACAGTCTGAGGATATGGGGTAGACCATTTAGGGCTGAGGTGAGGAGTAATTTCTTCACCCAGGGAGTGGTGAGCCTGTGGAATTCGTTACCACAGAAAGTAGTTGAGGCCAAAACATTGTATGCTTTCAAGAAGGAGTTATAGATATAGCTCTTGGGGTGAAAGGGATCAAAGGGTACGGGGAGAAAGTGGGTGCAGGCAATTAAGTTGGATGAGCAGCCATGATCATAATGAATGGCGGAGCAGGCTTGAAGGGCTGAATGGCCTACTCCTGCTCCTATTTTCTATGGTTCTACATGCATCTCCCAACATAAGTGTCGATTTCAACAATGCTGGTACCAGAAGATTTGGTCCACTATTAGCTTTGGTCCACTATTAGCTTTCAGTTAACAAAATTTTTTAACTCTTTTAGCCAACATACCAGATTTCAACTGAATCCTTCATGAAAGAGATGTTTCCTTTACTCCAGTTTGTTTTAAACCCTAAAATTAAACTGCTTGAACACAGAACCCATGCCCTATAACCAACTTATTTTTTGTCTCTATTGTGTATCTCTCTGGAAACCTGGTCACATATCATTTACCAGAATCCAGGTGCTTTACCAGAAATCTGATCCTAAGAAAACTTAGTTCTTGAAGGGTCTATCATGCCAAGATAATGAATAATTTTTCCTCCAAAATACATGGGCCATCTCAAGCCAAAACCCTGTACAATTGTTGAAGACTTCTTTATTTTTGTATCACAATCCCTTTGTAATAAAGGCCCCTTCTATGGACACTGGTCATAGGTAAAACTGATCACACCAGAGATCAATGTTGAGAGATTTTGTCGGTTATGCTGATTCAGGCAAGCTCTTCAAATTGCATTCATTTTCTTAGGGATAATGGCACTACTAGGCACCTTGTAAAAGTTGCTTCATATCATATTTATTTAATTATTCAATTTACTAAGAAGCTGGCTAGTCTAAAAGCCATTTAATTGTTCCATTGCTGTAAAGTCATTTTCAATGCTTTCTGGTTACTCCCATGTGAAGCACTGAACATGTTTATTCAAAACCTTATTTTTGTCGACAAACCCATTTTTCAGCTACATTAATAATGCTGTTCCAAAACCCACTTTCAACTGTATTGATATAACTGGGCTTAACTGATTACCGCTCTTAAATACATCAAGAAATACTATTTAATAGAAAAAAATATCAAAAAATGTTTCATTATGTTGTCTAAATTGCTGATTCATGGAAGATTTGTTTGTTACTGTGCAAATAAATTTTAGCAGAACCTTGAACTGTAATCCTGATTGCATCCAAAGCAAAAACTACGCCACCCTCTTTATACAATCTGTCTGGAACTATAATTCTATTGCCAAGGAGAAAATTCTTTGCATATGGGGTTTACACATGCTCAGAGTTTCTTTCACAACTATTAAAATTTAAATATTGAAAATGTAAGCATCTCCAAAGTTTTTTTTAGCTCAAAATAAGCTTTAAAAGTCTTCAGAAAGTCCAATGGCTCTTACACTCCATTTGGCTTTAAATCAAAATGGTTATGTGATTACTCCCTCCAGGGAGTCTAAAGCCACAATCAGATCAGGACTTCACTCTGGATTTATACTACAACTATAAGATTGGTGTGAAGGGTGCTTTCCAGTGATACTTAAGTTGCAAATGTAAATGTAATCCAAATAAATGTGGACATTTTTGTTAAATGTTTTTGACACAAGTAAAGCAATGAAGAGAGTAGCCAGAAGAGGGTGATAGATATAACAGAAATCTCAGTCAAAGCAAGGGTGAGTCCTCCCCTCTTTCCAGGTAAAGATGCCATTGTAAGGAGACAATTTTCCAGTTATTACATTCTTCAATAATTGTAACGCCAGGGTTTACTTATGAATTATATCGCTAACATTACTACCATAGCCATTATTTTGAGTAATGCTTGACACCAATTTTCACACCTTCCAATGAACAATAATCATTTTAATTAATGCAGTAATTTACAAACTGTGACCTTTCTTAAATCAAAAACAGACTTAACACCTCTCTTCAATTTTCAATTGTCTTCCTAAAAATGGAAATGAAACACTGTTTAGAAACTAACTTGGATAGTTACTACAAATGGTACTGGTAATTATAGATTAAAAGGAAAAATTTAAAATATAATCTGTCAAATTAACATAGATAGTTTCAAACTATTTTCATTTTAAAATGTTTATGGATTTTTTTATTTGAAGCGTTGAAACTTATCATAAAAAGTCTTTAAAAAGCCTGAAATTTCAGGCATTTGTAAGTTTTCTGTGACAAGTTTCAATGAGTCAATTAAAAAACTCAAGTTAAAATTCAGTTTTTTCAACTGAAAATAGCTCAAAACCATCTATATAATTTGAAGGATGATACATTCTTTAAAATCTATTCGAAATGGATAGTTGTCCTTCTAATGATCGTATCCGATTAAAACAAAAAAACTGCGGATGCTGGAAATCCAGAACAAAAACAGAATTACCTGGAAAAACTCAGCAGGTCTGGCAGCATCGGCGGAGAAGAAAAGAGTTGACGTTTCGAGTCCTCATGAGGACTTCTCCGCCGATGCTGCCAGACCTGCTGAGTTTTTCCAGGTAATTCTGTTTTTGTATCCGATTAAATAGCTGGTCGTGTTTACAAATGGATGACCAGAGCGGGCCTCACGTCTTACTGACTAACACAGCAGCCCAGTGTCATCACTCCATGTTCTCCACACAAGTCACCCAAACTGACATTATCACCAGCAATGCGAGGTGTTCTGCACCGTACCATAAAATCACCACTGGACAGTCAGCTTATATTTCCTCCAGGATCCCGCTTTTTAAAACTAATTTACTAACTCGTGCCTGAAAGTTGAACTAGGAACACATTTAAGTCAAGCAATTTTGTCTGCTTCAGATTGTAATAAAAACTAACTTCTGTAAGCTTGCAAAATAACTTTACATGCTGATATATTTTACACTAATTAAAAATAGAAAAAAGTGCATTAATTTATTGTAATTGTGAAAGCAAAATATTGCTCCACTCGATGTTTCAACCCGCTCTTTCATACGTAAGTGAATGAACTAACCGCGCTGACCTACCTCCGTACAATTATAAACCGAGAAACAACTGCCCGCACTCAGCGGAAGGAACACACTACTGAAACCGCTTTGATTGTGGCGTGCCGAGCTCCCCCTTTACCTGGACATGTCTGGATGTAATCGTAACAGCAGTCCCCAGTACTTTTACATGCTTCGTCGCAGTAGCAAGTCCCGTAAACCCGGTCCATTCTCCAGCCTGTGCTACTGCATCTGTGGTCTCTGCCGTTACAACATTTGTGAGATTCGGAGCATCCCGCTTCAGCATTATCCGAAAGCCACAGCAATCCGGCCAAGAGAAGCAAACTCACCCGTAAACTCCCCATCGTAATTCTAGCACCGCAACCGCAGCTACTGCAGCTGCTGACGGCTTCTACTTCCAATATTACAGAGGCGACACTGTAATACTGAAGTGGGTTTTTTCTCTAACAATCGAAAATAATTTCAAAGATAATATTCTTTTAACCTAAAAAAAAGTTTCCAGGTGGAGTGGGTGCTTTTTCTTCACAAAAGCGACTCCAGGAAAACCTCGCCAGGGCTGATCTTTACCCACAAGAAACTAAATCCAAGTTTAAGAAATCTTGATCTTGTCCAGTCTGTAATAAAACGTGCAGAAGAATGATCGTCCCTATGTCGGAGGCTGAAATAGACTGAGGTCGTCATGTGATGATTTGCTGTGACTTGTTTCCAATGATGCCAGTGCAGCGAGGAGAAAGTTCACTCACAAGTCTTTCTCCAGTGAGTCAGAGCGGCCAATTCGCGTGTGCCTCTAATGCCATTCTCACACTGCCCAAAGGAATGTGAACATTTGGTTCCAAGCCACATAAAAGAGCCTAGTGTGTGGGGACTGGCTCGGCTTTCTCGCATCAAATTCTTTTTCCTATCAATGGGGTCTTTAAAGACGGCCCGGGCATATTTTATAGGATGTTAATAATTAATACATTTGCATTATTACACGTAACGTTGGAATAATTATGGATGAATCAGTCACCTATGGTTCGAATCAAACCCTATTAACTCGACATACATTCATATTTTATATAATTAATTGGAAAGATAAAATATTTTAAACACTATGTTTTAATCCCCATTCGGAAAATTGGAGCTGCGCAAACCGGTAGTGAAGGTGCTCCCGCGCCAGGGCACAGGTTATTCCTCCATTTGCCTAGGCTCCATGTGTGAGGAGCCAGGCCTCTAAGATGGCTGGTTGCCAACCACTATTTCAGGCCAGGCAGCTGTATTTAAAAAGGAGGGTGGGGGAGGGATTTTTCCCCTATTAAGAGGTATCATAGGACCTCATAAAGTATAGGTCTCAGGATGGGCAGTCACACAGAAAGGCTTGGAGATCCCATTACAGGTGAAGCAGATGGAGGAGGATGGCTCTTTTACAAGCCATGGGCCAGTAAAATTGGGGGTGAGAAATTGGCAATGCAGTTCAATGCTGTCTTTAGGGAATGCTGTCTTTTTGGACATTTGTGGAACTGTCAAGTTAAGTGTACTCTCCTTTTAAACTTGCTGCTTCTTCCTTCTCCATGGAAAGTGTGGCATAGAGGATTGTGTGTTTCCCTATCTCCTCAGGGATATAGGACGAGACCCACATGCTTCCTTTTCACAACACTCTTGCATGCGATACAAGGTGCAGGGCACATTTGCAACGGGGCACCATGCTGGTGTCTCACTGCATTAAAACAATGAAGACACTATGGACCACTGTAGCATGAAAGCAATATAAGAACCTCCTGGATAATAATATTAACATTCTGGATAACATTTTTGTGATTGAAAACCCCCTGCAAGTTAGTGAAACCCCTTCTTGTTTATGTCTCATTGGAACTGTTGTGAGGATCCCTGGTACCCACATGAATTCCACCTATAACCCTTTGGACTCTGGAAAAGCCTTCCAGTGAATAAAAGTTCTAAGCCCTGTCCAGTTAGTGTCTCCTTTGTATTAGGAAGGTAATGAAACTATTTTTCCTAGCAAACGTTGCATCAATTACTTGCTTTATGCAGGAATGAACAGTATATTTGCTTGATGATGATTGATGTTTTGGAAGCCTTCAGTTGCAAAACACGCTCAAGCTGCAACAGTTAGAAGAATTGGCCCAGTTCCTGATGTTGTATTTAAGTCAGACTATGGCAGATGACATAGCAGTCACTGTGTTCACAGTGAAACAAAAGCACTGAAGGCTTGCCCAGATAGAAGACTAAGAATATACATTTATATAGTTCCTTTAACAACCTCAAGATATCATAAAGTGCTTTATAACCAATTAAGTACTTTTGTAGTTTAGTCACTATTGTAGTGTTGGAAACACAGCACTCAATTTGCAAATGGCAATGTTGCAACAAATAGCAATGTGATAATGGCGAGAAAATCTGTGTTTTAATTATGTTGGTTGAGGTATAAATATTGGCTGGGAAGCAATATCATAGAATTAGATATTAGGCAGTATAAACAGGCTTCCTATTGTACTTGAGAACCTGCAATATATATAATCTAGTGATAAAGAGATTCAGTGTTTCAGAATATTATTTTCTTTCTATCCATTCTACAATTAATAAATAACTCCTATATTTTTCAGTTTGGTACTAAACTAAAATTAACCCACCTCTTTCACCATCCCCCCACCCCCAAGAATTCTCCTAGTCATTTATCTGTTAGTTATTTTTCTTCCCTGCTCACTTTCAGTGCACTTATCTTGAGATGTCATAGCTTTGAGAGTGCTACTGTTAGACTGGCTACAATGGGCTACGTGTCAATAAGCCAAGTTGAGCCACCTTCTGAATTTCCTTCTTTGCCAGTGCAAATCTTGCTTTCATTTAATGCCTTCCCAATTCGCTATGTCGGGAATTACAGGGGTGATCAAGTGTATTGTAATCTATGACATAATGTCCAAGTAGCAGACGGCTTACTGACTTCCTCGGTTTTCTTTTATGGGGGAGAGTGTAAATTGCAGTGATAATGAACAATTGAGACAGCAGACTGGTACAGTATGTCCATTGACCACATACCAATTGGTGCACCCACTTAAACATGCATAATGAAGTATTGAATGGAACGTAAGCATTTTCTCATATGCAAAGAGTGAAAACTAGTGGCTGAATCACTTCAAGCTACTCCTTTGCATTTTTAAAGACTTGCTTAATAGCAAAGATCTCTTTATTGTTTGAAGAAAGTACTGTCCTGAGAGCCCTGCTATCCATACATTTAATACTTGAAATGTCAGATAAGTCATAGGTGTGGCACAGTTGGTAGCAGTTTTGTCTCTGAGTCAGAAGCCAAAGATTTAAGTCCCACTCCAAAGGCTTAAGCAAATAATCTAGACTGGCACTCCAGCTTCACTTTTGGAAGTCCTGTCTTTTGGTTGGGAAAGACTCAGGTGGTCAGGGATCTCATGGCACTTTTTTGGAGGAGAGAAAGGGAGATATCCTCAGCGCCCAATATTTATCCTTCAATCACAATACTATAAAAAAGTATCTGGTTATTGTCACATTGCAATTGAATATAAAGATTTATTAACTAGTGTGTTTCCTACTTCACAAAGTGACTACATATGAAAAATACTTGTCGGAGAGAAAGGACCCCTTTGTCCTTTTGTCTATGACATCTTTGGCAATCTCTTCTTTTCCTCCACCTATCACTGGCCCTCTATCCAGCTCTACCTGTCCTACCTCCCTCAACCAACTTATATTTCACTTCATTTCTATATTTTTTCAGTTCTGATGAAGAGTCATATGGACTCGACACGTTACCTGTATTCCTCTCCGCAGATGCTGTCAGACCTGCTGAGTTTTTCCAGCTTTTTTTATTTTTGTTTATGAAAAATACTTAATTGGTGTCATTGGATATCCTGAAGTTGTGAAAGGAAAGCCTTCCTTTATAGAATAAGCACAACATTGTCGTGTTCCAGTATATTATGAACTTTCAGACAATACTTTAAAATTTTGAACACAGTCTATTAAAATGGCCATTGCAAATCATGTGACCATTGTCATTTTGAGCTCCAGATAGTCCTGAGTCTCAAGCAAATACCTAATTAAACATGGACATTCACAGCCAGATGGGAAATTCACAAATCCCTTTAAGGTTGGACAATCAACAATGAACTATAGCATTCCAACTGACTTGTATTTCTGTTTCATCATGGACAAAATACACATCAGAACTCAATGTGTGCTGGACAACTATGAGATGGATCCCATTGACTTTCCATTGTGTTATGATGGCCCCTCATCCAAACTAAACAGGATAAATTTCAAAGTGTCAAACCACAACACGAAATATGTAATCAATACACCACTTTCTTTAGACAAAGAACTTTGAACTTGTACAAGTCACATGATAAGCAGAGCCATGTTTCCTGTTTGCTTTTAAAGCAGCACAAACAACTTACAGTGACAGAGTTCCATCCAAGTATATCAGAAAAGCCATGGAACTAGCTGCAAGTCAACTAAGAAGTCAAGGTAATAAACAGCAATACCTTGAAAGTGGGAGAAGGACTCTCCCCAACCTGCTTCAACTTCAAGATCACCTGAGAACTCAACCTTCTGGAAATTCAACTACAAGAAGCCTTGTAGCTTGAGAATCCTCTAGTAAAAGACCTTCACTTCAACTCATCTAAGAAACTACAGGCCCGCCACAAAAAAGAAACAGAGAAATTATACATTGTAATCATATTTTTTCTTTCTGTATCTAACCTTTCTGTGAATGATAGTATGTGTGAGATAATGAATAACCTTCTTTATTTTAAAACTCATAACAAGCTTGCTGCTGGAATTATTTAAATAGAGCCAATCACTCTGGGGGTAAGAAATTACACACTTTTCACATAAAAAAAATATTGCTCACAAATATGCCCAGGTGGCCTTCGCATTTTTCATGGAACCTCATCCACGGGCGGGATGAGGTTTCATGAAGGTTTCTAAAATCTTGTAAAAATTTTAAATAAAATGAATAGACATGTTCCAGCTCATGTGACAGTATCACATGAGGGGACATGTCTTTAGAAAATTTTTTCCTTTATTAAATTTTTTTGAACTTAAACTAATCTCCCTGAGGCGGCTCTGGGCCTCAGGGAGATTTCTGCGCTCTTTTGCGCGCACCCAATCCCACCTAACCCCACTGAAGGGGAGAAAATTCTCCCCATGGTAAATAAAACCTCTTTTTGCAAAACAGTTTCTTACCACTAGATGGTGCTACTGCACAGCATGGCCAAAGTGACATATTTAAAGTATGCCAAGCAGTACAGCGTAAGTGAAGTGCAGAGAACAATATTGATTAGCTGACCCATCTATATTTTAATTAACCCAACATTACTTATGAATCGTTATAAACAAATTTATGCTAGGTCTGTAACATTTCCAAAATAATCAATGGTTGAGATAGCCATGTTGAGCATCTATGAAAAGATTTTTGATAGAGAAATATTGAACAGAATGTGATTAAAAATAGCATAACAATATAAACTGCAAAATTAAATTAGGATTTATCTACATATATCACATTATCAATAAGAAGGTAATTTAATTTCAAAATTGAATTGAAAACAAAAGTAGCATTCATATCACATGAGTTCCAGCAATGACCATCTCCAGCAAGAGAGAATGTAACCTTCACCCTTTGACGCTCAATGGCATCACTATCACTGAAACTCCCACTATCAACATTCTGAGGGCTACCATTGACCAGAAACTGAGCTGGACCAGCCATATGAGCGCTCTGGCTACAAGAGCAAATCAGAGGCTGGGAACTCTGAAATGAGTAACTCACCTCCTGACTCCCCAAAGCTTGTCCATCATCGACAAGGCACAAGTAAGGAGTATGATGGAATATTCTCCACTTGCCTGGATAAGTGCAGCTCCAACATCACACAGTAGGCTTGACACCATCCAGGGCAAAGCAGTCCGCTTGATTGGCACTCCATACTTCACCTTAAAAATTCACTCCCTCCACCACTGATGCACAGTGGCAGCAGTGTGTACCATCTACAAGATGCACCAGCAACTCACCATGGATCCTTCAACAGCACCTTCCAAACCTGCAAACTCTACCACCTAGAAGGACAAGGGCAACAGATGCATGGGAACACCAACACCTGCAAGTTCCCCTCCAAGCCATATACTGTCCTGACTTCGAACTATATCACTGTTCCTTCACTGTCGCTGGTTCAAAATTCTAGAACTCCTTCATAGCACTGTGGGCATACCTACAGCACATGGACTGCAGCAGTTCAAGAAAGCGAGTCATCTCCAACTTCTCGAGGGTAATTAGGGATAGGCAATAAATGCTGGCCTAGCCAGCAATGCCCACACCCTGTGAAAGAATTAATTTAAAAAAATACACAATAATCAAAGGAGTTAGAGGGGAAAAGTTAGTTACCACTGATCTACGAGACACTGAGCTAGCTCTGTCTGAACCAAGTCATCAATTCAGTACCAACACAAAGTGGATTTCACAATTTCAATAACACACAAATATTTTGAAATTGATTGTTTCTTCATTCTAGTTCAAACTCTATTTCCTGGTACTAAATATCTGCCATTTCTGCAGAATTAGGATTTCTTGAGAGACCATACTAAATATGAAAACTTTATGGAAGTTTCCTCTCTGAGGACTATCTTCTAATTGTAACTGATGAATAGAGAATGAATAGAGGTCTGCTCCCAATTGTGACCAAATATACTCATCTATCAGTATAACTTCCATAACACCCTTCCAAGAATAATTACTTTAAATCAGTTCTTGGGATGTGGGCATCACTGGCAAGGCCAGCATTTATTGCCCATCCCTAATTGCCCTTGAGAACGTGATGGTGAGCCACCTCCTTGAACCACTGCAGCCCATGTGATGTAACTACAACAACAATGCTGTAAGGGAGGGAGTTTTGGAATTTGGACCCAGTGCTGGTGAAAGAACAGTGGTATCATTCCAAGTCAGGACTGCAAGTGACTTGGAAGAGAAATTGCAGGTGACAGTGTTATGTGTTTGCTGCCATTGTCCTTCTGGGTGGTAGAGGTTGAAGGTTTGGAAGGTGGTGTTGACGGAGCCTTGGTGAGTTGCTGCAGTTTATCTTGCATACGGTACATATTGTTGCCTCTGTGTGCCGGTGCTGAAAGAAGTCAGCCCTTGTCTTACATGGTGTCAAGAATTGAATGTTGTTGGAGCTGCACCCATCTAGGCAAATGCAGAGTATTCCAACAAACTCCTGACTTGTGCCTTGTAGGTGGTGGACAGACTTTGGGGAGTCAGGCAACGAACTATCCACCACAGACTTTCCAGTCTCTGACCTGCTCTTGCAGCCATAGTGTGTATTTGGCTGGTCCAGTTCAGTTTCTGGTCAATAGTAAACACCAGGATGTTGATAGTGGGGATTCAGTGATGGTAATGCCATTGAATGTCAAGGGGAGAAGATTAATTTCTCTCTTACTTGAAATTGTCATTGCCTTGCATTTGTGTGGAGTGAATGTCACTTTCCACTTATAAGCCCATGCCTGCATGTTGTCCAAGTCTTGTTGCAACACATAGGGACGGCTTCAATGTCTAAGGAGTTACAAATGGTACTGAACTCTGTGCAATCATCATCAACATCTCCACTGTGATGGTGGAGACATCAGAAGGAGGTTGAGTTGATTATCCACTTGGTACTTTTGGCTCAAGATGAGCTAATTAGTGCTTTTGCACTAATGCGCAGGGTACACCAAATATTGAGGTTTAGGATGTTTTGGAGCCCTCCCTTCAGTTAGTTGTTTAGTTGCCCACCACCTTTGATGACAGGACATGGTAGGACTTCAGAGCTTTTATTTGATCTTTTGATAGTAGAATTGCTTAGCTTTATTTCTACCATGCTGCTTCCGCTGTTTAGCCTGCATGTGATCCTGTGCTGTGGCTTCAACAGGTTGATGATGGAGGCTAGACTTCATCTTCACATGGATTGTGTGGTGGTAACTCCTACAAGTACTGTCATTGACAGATGAATCTACTACAGATAGATTGGTGAGGATAAGGTAAAGTAAGATTTTCTCTCTTGTTAGTTCTCTGACTACCTGCCAAGGGCCCAGTCTGATAGATACGTCCTTCATGACAAGGTCAGCTCGGTCAGTAGCGGTTCGTACTAAGCAGCTCATACTCCCTCCCTTACTGCATTGTTGGTGTAGCTACCTCACAGGGACTGCAGTCGTTCAAGGAGGCGGCTCAGCATCACCTTCTCATGGGCAATTAGGGATGGGCCTTGCCAGTGATGCTTACATCCCAAGAACAAATTTAAAATAATTATCCCACGCAGAGTACATTCTGTGCCCTTGTTACCCTCAATGCTTCTTCCCGGTGCCTTCAAATGTATTCAAAATGGAAGGGTACTGATTGATCAGCCAAGCAATGGTGGTAAGTGATAAAATAGACAATGCTCATCTTGAAATAGCTATATGTTTACTTTACATATTCTACTTGTTTGAGTTTCAGACATCAAAATAACACACTATTTTATATCAACACTGATGCTTAAGTATAGGTCTTTCTGGAAACAATGTACAAAGACCTTACTGTTGAACAAAAGTTATTAAACAAGAATTACTAACCCTTGAAACATTATGAAGGATTATCCCATAACACTTCATTCCAATCAGCAATGGATCTTCGATTTGGTTGAAAATTGATAATCAAGCTTTCTACATTTATAAACCCAACAGATAATGTGGCTATCAATAAAGTACATCAAGAAGAGAAATATTAAAACAGTTGCAAACAATTCACTCACATACGCAATTAAAGCTAAACCACTCAATATAAAACAAAGTGATGAGGTACTAGGCCATTAAAGGAAAGAATGAAAACCATACATATCATTTAATGTAACACCAGATATGCAGGATGTTCTACACTGGAAACCCAGTTGGTGAAGGATAGTGCTGAAGCCAATCTTTATTCAGTCTTACATTTATTTACAGAGTGAAACATTACAAGTATACATCTCCTAACTCAACCACACCACAATTCCAATAACTGTCTCTTTATATGTGCTGAAGTGAAACCCGAACGAATGGCCTCCATCTACATATAATTAAACACAATTGATATACAATTAACATAGGAGGCTTCATCAATACACTCAGGCAATATGTTAAACTGAGGTGCTATCTGCCCTCTTAGGTGGTCATAAAATAGTGAAATGGGATTTTTTAAGAGAAGGATGTCTCCAGTATCCTGGCCAATTTTTAATTAGTCAGCCTGTATTTAAAACAGATTGACCATTCAATTATCTTACTGCTGTTTGTGGGACCTTGTTTTGTGCATGTGGGACCTTGCTTTGTGCAAATTGGTGGCTGCATTTCCTACATTACAACAGTGACTACCTTTCAGAAGTATTCATGGCTGTGAAGTGCTTTGGCTTGTCACAAAATCATGAAAATCATAATATAAATGTAAGTTATGTACTGTTCAATAAAAACAAGCATATAGTAAATAGAAATTCACCAGGCATCAAGATGACTTAATTTTGAGTGAGCGATGTTTATCTTTGATAATGATGATAATATTCATGGTAACCAAAACAACACCTCTTTCATAGAATTGTGGGTGGTGGCGTAGTTTTAATGTCAATGGACTAGTAATCCAGATGACTCAGCTAATGCTCCCAAGACACATCCAACCAAGGCAGCTGGTGGAATTTACATTCAGTTAATTAATAAATCTGGAATAAAAATCTGATCTCAATAATGGTAATCAGGAAATTATCCTTTTGTTGTAAAAACCCAACTGGCTCACCAATTTCCTTTAAGGAAGGAAATCTGCCATCATTACCCAGTCAGGCATACATGTGATTCCAGACCAACAGCAATGTGATTGACTCTTGGCTGCCTCCTGAAATAGCCTAGCAAGCCACTGAGTTGTATCAAAATGCTCTAGAAAAGTCATAAAGAATAAAACTGGTCAGGCCATCTGGAATTAATTTAGGCACTGGAAACAACAATGCCACGCTCTGCCCAGTTGACCCAGCTAAGTCCTCCTTACTAACATTTAGGCACTGGTGCCATGTTGAGAGAGATGTCCACAGACTAGTCAAGCAACAGCCTCACATAGTCATACTCACCAAATCATACCTTACAGCCAATGTCCCAGATGCTTCCATCATCATTCATGAGTATTTCCTGTCCCACTGGCAGGATAGACCCACCAGACGTGGTAGCACAGTGGTATACAATCAGGCAGGAGCAGTCTGGGAGTCCTCAACATTGACCCTGGACCCTATGAAGTCTCATGTCATCAGGTAAAACATGGGCAAGGAAACCACCTGCTGATTACCACACACCATCCTCCCTCAGCTGATGAATTAGAACTTCTCCATCTTACACACCACTTGGAAGGAGCATTCAGAGTAGCAAGGGAATATAATGTACACTGTCTGCGGTACTTCGATGCCCATTACCAAGAGTGGTTCGGTGGCACCGCTACTGACTGAGTTGGCCGAGTATTGAAGGACATATCTTAAAAATGGACAAATCTCCAGGTCCAGATGATTTGTGTCCCAGACTGCTGAGAGAGGCAAGGGATGGGATCGCAGGGGCTCTGACCCAAATCTTTAATTCCTCTCTGGCCACAGGGAAGGTGCCAGAGGACTGGAGAACAGCTAATGTGGTTCCGCTTTTTAAGAAGGGTTGTAGGGATAAGCCAGGGAACGACAGACCAGTGAGTCTCACGTCAGTGGTAGGGAAACTATTGGAGAAAATTCTGAAGGAGAGAATCTATCTCCACTTGGAAAGGCAAGGTTTGATCAGGGATAGTCAGCATGGCTTTATCAGAGGGAGGTCATGCCTAACAAATTTGATTGAATTTTTTGAGGAAGTGACCAGATGTGCAGATGAGGGTAGTGCAGTTGATGTAGTTTATATGGATTTCAGCAAAGCCTTTGACAAGGTCCCACATGGGAGACTTATAAAGAAGGCAAATGCACATGGGATACAGGGTAATTGGATAAGGTGGATTCAAAATTGGCTTAGTTGTAGGAGACAGAAGGTGATGACAGAAGGCTACTTTAGTGACTGGAAGCGAGTATCCTGTGGTGTACCACAGGGATCTGTGCTGGCTCCCCTATTATTCGTCATTTATATAAACGACATAGATGACTATGTGGGGGGCAGGATTAGTAGGCTTGCGGATGACACAAAGATTGGCCGGGTGGTTAACAGTGAGGTTGAGTGTCTTGGGCTATAGGAAGATATTGATGACATGGTCAAATGGGCAGATAAGTGGCAGATGGAATTTTACCCTGAAAAGTGTGAGGTGATACACTTTGGAAGGAGCAATTTGACAAGGAAGTATTCAGTGAACAGCATGACACTAGGAAGTTCTGAGGAAGAAAGGGACCTTGGCGTGTGTGTCCATAGATCTCTGAAGGTGGAGGGGCATGTTAGGGGGGTGGTGAAAAAGGCATATGGGACACTTGCCTTTATCAATTGAGGCATAGATTACAAAAGTAGGGAGATCATGTTGGAGTTGTATAGAACCTTGATGAGGCCACAGCTGGAGTAGTGTGTGCAGTTCTGGTCGCCACATTATAGGAAGGATGTGATTGCACTGGAGGGGGTGCAGAGGAGATTCACCAGGATGTTGCCTGGGATGAAACATTTAAGTTATGAAGAGAGGTTGGATAGACTCGGGTTGTTTTCGTCGGAGCAGAGAAGACTGAGGGACGACCTGATCGAGGTGTACAAGATTATGAGGGGCATGGACAGGGTGGATAGGGAGCAGCTGTTTCCCTTGGTTGAAGGGTCAGTCACAAGGAGACAAAAGTTCAAGGTGAGGGACAGAAGGTTTAGGGGGGATGTGAGGAAAAACTTTTTTACCCAGAGGGTGGTGACAGCCTGGAATGTGCTGCCTGGGAGGGTGGTGGAGGCAGGTTGCTTCACATCCTTTAAAAAGCACATGGATGAGCACTTGGCACGTCATAACATTCAAGACTATGGGTCAAGTGCTGATAAATGGGATTACGTAGGTAGCTCAGGTATTTCTCATGTGTCGGTGCAGACTCGATAGGCCGTGATTCTGATCTGCCAGACTGGGCCAGTGGCAGGTGACAAGGGGACACACAAGGGGGAAAATTTACTTGACCCTGCCAATCCACATGACACAGTTGCATATGTGATAGCATTAGTCAGACTGACCACCACAGAGTCTTTGTGGAGATGAAGTCCTATCAACACATGACAGATACCCTCCCTTGTGTTGTGTGGCACCACCACCTTGCTAAATGGGATAGATGCAGAATAGATCTAGCAACTCAATACTGGACATCCATGAGGTGTTGTGGACCATCAGCAGCAGGAGAATTGCATTTAAACACAATCTGTAACCTCATGACTCTGCATATCCCTTGGTTTACTATTAATATCAAGCCTGTGGATCAACATTCTCCAGTGAGGACTGCAAGAGAGCATGCAAGGAACAGCTCCAGGCATACCTAAAAATGAGATGCCAACGTGGTGAAGCTAGAAAAAAGCACCACATGCTTGCTAAATGAGGGAAGCAGCGTTTGATGGACAAAGCTAAACAATCCCATTGCCAACAGATCAGATCAAAGCTCCGCAGTCCTGGCACATCCAGTCATGAATGTTGGTAAGCAATTAAACAACTAATTGGAGGAGAAGTCTCCACAAATATCCCCATCCAGATTGATGGGGGAGCCCAGCACATTAGTGAATTTGAAACCGTCTTCTGCCAGAAATGCTGAGTGGATGATTCATCTTGGCTTCCTCCTAAGTTTCCCAACATCACAGATGCCAGTCTTCAGCCAGCTCGATTCTTTCCATTTGATATAAAGAAGCAGCTGAGGTACTGAGTACAGCAAAAGCTATGGATCCTGACATAACTCCGGCTGGGATACTGAAGATTTGCGCTCCAGAGCTAGCCGCAGCCCCAGCCAAGCTGTTCCAGTACAGCTACAACATTGGCACCTCTAAATTGCCCAGGTATGTCCTGTCTACAAAAGCAGGACAAATTAAATCCAGCCATTTATCGTCCCATCTGTCCATTTTCAATCATTAGGAGAGAGATAGGAGGTTTCATTGACAATGCTATCAAACAGCACTTCCACAGCAACAATCTGTTCAATGATGCTCAGTTTGAGTTCTGCCTGGGCCACCCGGCTCCAGACCTCTTTATTTTTTCTTTATTCTTTGATGGGATGTGGGTGTTGCTGGCAAGCCCAGCACTTGTTGCCCATTCCCAATTGCCCTTGGACTGAGTGGCCTCTAGGCCACTTCAGAGGGCAGTTAGGAATCAACCACATTGCTGTGATCTGGACTCACATGTTGGCCAAACCAGGAAAGGATGGCAACCAGATGAACCAGCTGAGTTTTATACAACAATTGTTATCATGAATACCATTACTTAGACTAGCTTTTTAATTCCAGATTTATTAATTAAATTCAAATTCCACCAGGAATTTGAACCCAAGTCCCCAAAGCATTAGCCTGGACCCTCAATATTACTAGCCCAGTGACATTATCACAATGCCATCATCTCCCCCTGGCGTCAAGGAACCCTATCAAAATTGAAGTCAAAGGGATTCAGGGTGAAAATTCTCCACTGGTTGGAGTAATACCTAGCACAAAGGAAGGCTGTAGCTGTTGGAGGCCAATCAATGAGGGCCCAGGATATTGCTGCAAGAGTACCTTAAAGTAGTATCTTAGGTCCAACCAGCTTTAGCTGTTTCATCAGTGACTTTATGTCCATCATAAGGTCAGAAGTGAGGATCTGCACTGATGAGTGCCCAGTATACCAGTTGCGACTTCTCAGATAACGAAGCAATTCATGAATTGCCTTCGTAAAACCCACTGTTGCCGTACCTACAACACATGGTTAAATGAGGAAGCTCACCACCAGCTTCTCAAGGGCAATTATAGATGGGCAATAAATGGTGGCCTTGCCAGCGACACTCACATGCCACAAAATAATTAAACAAATATGTACAGAAGGACACCATTTGATCCATAGGGCTGCATTTTATGTGCCCCCGCCGGGCGTGTTTTCGGCAGGGGGCATGTGAAGTAGGGCAGGTGCTCACCCCGCTGAAGAATTCTGCTTCGGACACATGAAGTAGGCTTCGTAATCTTGAGAATATTTAAAACAACTCAACTATGTACATACTTACAGTAGAGGGTACAAGGATAGAGCTGACACCAGTCAAGGTCTTTATCCAACTCTGTCCATCTCTTGACTGACCCTGGCTCTGGGTCATGTGTCTTCTTGTATCATTGTGTGGGTGGTACTGTATTCAGTACCACATTAATCCTTTATGTACCAAACCTTATTGCTACACCTCCCCCCTAGTCTTTATTCCATGGATATAGAGTTACCTTACTTTAAAGTCTTACGTTGTTATAAGTCTTTTGCATTAACCTTATTGTTACAACCTTAATACTATTCTTAACATTTTTGCTATTAAATATTAACATAACAATATGAACAACATTCTCACTGCCCCATCAAGTCCTTTAACTTAAAGGTTCAGGTGTTCTGAAGGTCTTATAGTACTTCCACACCTCATTTGCTGTTCTGTAGGGAGAATGTCAGGCTCTGGTGTTGCTTGTTCTTGTTGTCGGCTTGGAGATTGGACTGGTGTTTGGATATTGTTTCATCCATTTTTTCCATTGTTTGACATTAAACATGCCTGGTTGGTCTGGTTGGTTTGGTGGTATATGGTTGTTTTTGTTTTGGTCGTTTCTTGCAGGGTGGACAAAAATGGTATTAGTCTGCTTGGTGGGGCCTTATCTTCTTTTTTGATTTGGACCATTGGGAAGCTCTCTGAGGCTGAGGAAGAGCATTGCTGTGGCAAGAAGAAAAGTGAGTAGCATGCTCGTCTCTTGTTTTTTTACTGTTAATGGTGCAAGACTGCTACGAGATTCTAACATTCCTTGTGGTTCTGGCACACTGGCTGGAGGTTGTTGGGTGTGTACAGTGGTTGGTGTGACTACCAACTGTACCATCATCATAGATGGAGGTAGAGGCTCCTCAGACTGTTGATCCTTCTCTGGTACCACTACCACAGGTGGTGCAATTGTAATCTCGTGTGTGGGAGGTTGGTCTGACCATTGAGGATTTTCTGGGAGCCGGGATGATGATGGACAAGCCTGCTCTGCAAAAAGAGATCACAGGCGAAATCAGATTTGAAAGATGGTTCATCAATAGCTTGTCATGCAATAATGTCATCAGCTATTGGCTCAGTCTGGAGCTTTTTCTTTATTTATTTTTCTGGTGAGATTTCTCAGTGTTCAGTTTGGAGTTAGGTTCAGTGCAGAATCCATTGAAGATGTCTTTTTTCTTAGGTTCTCAGCATTCAGGTGAGGATGAGGGTTTTGATCCTGATGCTGCCACTATGAAGAATCGTGCATTGTACACCATGAAGTAGGCTTCGTAGTCTTGAGTATAATAACAGCAAGTTTTTATGAACAACTCATAACTATGTACATATTTAGAGTAGAGGGTACAGGTATGGAGCTGACTCAATTCTAGGTCTTTACCTTTCTCTGTCCATCTCTAGACTGACCCTGGCCCTGGGGCATGTGTCTTCTTACATCACTGATTGGGGAGTATGGTCCTCAGTCCCACATTAACCCCTTGTGTACCAGACTACACATTACTACACATTCCTGCCCACCCCTGGTCTCACCTCCATAACATAAGGGGTGGACAAATGCTGAAAGCGGCAGTCCACCTGCCATATTTAAATAAATAAATAATAAATAAATAATAAATAAAGGGCCAATTGACAAGCCAATTGTCCCAAATAATACACTGCCCATGCCATAATAGGGCTGGTGTGGGTTGTTGAGTGGGAGTGCAGGCTGCTTTTTAAAAAAAACATTTTCAAAGGGTGGGAAGGAGGGGTACTATCTTCAGGAGGTTCCCTTTGCATATCAGGGGGCAGCACCCCTAAGATAGCACCCACCTTCTTCCTACCTGCCTATTCTCTAAAACCCACCACTCCCAGCCCCTTTCCCAGCCCAAACCCTCCCCACCTAAAACCCCTGGATATACCTTGCCCCAGGATCTATGGGCCTTCTACTTGGGCCTGCTTGCTGCCTCGGCAGTGGCCACTAATGCGTTCTTGGTGCAACTAAGACTGATGGAGCTGCCGGCCAATCTGATTGGCTGGCAGCCATCGAGGGTGGCACTTTCTCCCAGTGAGGGGCAGAAGTCCCATGTTGCTGTAATTTAGCCCACCTACAGTGTGGCATGGCTACGGGGCTGGCTGTCGTTGGGCGGGTCGACTCCACGCTGACTTTGCTTCCGGGGGGAGTGATCCAGCCGCCTCCCCGTAATATGCTACCCATAGAGTCTGCCCCATCTCTTTAGACGAGGAATCTAGTTAGGTCCACTCCCCTGTTCCCTTTCCCCACATTCCTGCAATTTTTTCTTCTTCAAATATTTATCCAATGTCAATTTTATGGCCATTATTGAATTTATATCCAGCATCTTGTCAGGCAGTGCATTCCAAACCCTAACCAATCATGTAAAAATTTTTCCTCGTTGCACCGCTGATTCTTTTTCAATCACTTTAACTCTGTGTCATCTGGCTGTCAACCCAGCAGAGATAGGAACTAACAGAGATAGGGACACCTTTGGTCTGTCCGCAAGCATGGACCAGACCTTCCTGTTGCTTGCCGTTTCAACACATCACCCTGCCCTCATGCCCACCTGTCCGTCCTTGGCCTGCTGCAATGTTCCAGTGAAGCTCAACGCAAACTGGAAGAACAGCACCTCATCTTCCGATTAGGCACTTCACAGCCTTCCGGACTTATCATTGGGTTCAACAACTTCAGAATATGAACTCTCTCCTCCATCCTCACCCCTTTTTGATGTCCTTTTTTCAAATATTTATTTTTTAATTTTATATACATATATATATATATTTCCCCCACCTATTTCTATTATTATTTAAAAAATTTATTTCCACTCATTGTTTTATCCCCACCTTTTAGCCTATTTCGATATTTTCTCCCACATCTTCCCCTCCCCTCTCCCCCCCCCCAACAAGGGTCATCTGTCACTTGCTCATCCTGCTTTCTACTCTTAATGTCACCATTAGCACTTCTTTTAGCCAGTAACACCACCATCAACACCCCTTTGACCTTTAGTTTATGACATCTTTTGCAATCTCTCCTTTGCCCCCACCTATCACTGGCTTTCTATCCAGCTTCCCCTGTCTCACCCCCTCTTAAACAGTATAAATTTCACCACATTTTTACTCCTCTTTAGTTCTGAAGAAGAGTCATACAGACTTGAAACGTTAACTCTGTCTTTCTCTCCACAGATGCTGTCAGACCTGCTGAGTTCTTCCAGCAATTTTTGTTTGTGTTAGAGATAGGAAATGTGGATCTGGAATAAGCAGGCTTGGTGATGGAATGAATATGGGGTTTAAAACTTTGCCCACTGAGGCTACTTGACTGTTCTGATTCAGGCTGAGAGAGTGTCAGGGCGTAGAAACATGGAATCATTGACAAAAAAGCAGAGTTTATCATGGGAGCTGAGAACAATGGTTTTGGTTTTCCACTGCTGCTGAAGCAAGCTGTGATTTATTCAAGACTTCATCGCAGATGTTGTATGATAGCAGGGAGTGTTTGAGAGGTTGCCAAAGATAGTGGTAAGGTAAAACTGAGTATCTTCAGTGTACATGTGAAAGCAACTGTAGTTATAGCTTGTAGTTGATACAGTAACATGCCAATAAATAGAAGGAATGAGCTGAGGGTAAATTATCTGTGAAAGTGAGGGAGGGAGAGAGAGTCCAGCCTTGCTGGTTTTGTTATTCACAAATACTTGAGATAACAAGAATGCCTCACCCATTGCCCCAAGGAGCAAAACAGAATATAGGACCATTTTCCTTGTTGAAGTGATGGTTGGGAACGGCATTTGTGCAGTTGCTGATGCTTCAACATTAAAGAAATGTTACCACTGGAGTAATTGCCCATTCAACCAACAGCAATGAGTTAATAGTAAGTGCACCACAATGCACATGCATCTAGTGATAACTTTTTTTTATATGGTTTTATGGTATGTGGGTGTCTCTGGCTAGGCCAGCATTTATTGCCCATCCCTAATTGCCCTTGCTCAGTGGGCATTTAAAAGTCAACCATATTGCTGTGGGCCTGGAGTCACATGTAGGCCAGATCAGGAAGAACAGCAGATTTTTAGGACACACAGCACTAGTTTCACAGCAATGGTTTCATCATCAGACTTTTAATTCCAGATTTTTATTTAATTCAAATTTCACCATCTGCCCTGGTGGGATTTGAACCCAGGGCCCCAGAGCATTATGCCACCACCTCCCCATTTACTAATTTTCATCTGCTTCATTTAGTTCATTTCATGGAAAATAAAAATGTGATTATTCCCCATTGTAGTTTTGTTCAAAATCAATCTGTTACCAGTTTGCTACAGTGACGGGGACCGATACAGAATTGCTTTTGACAAGAATTGCTATATTCTCCATCTCATGAATTAATTCTGATAAAGAATGAGTTGCAGCATGAAGCAAATTTGTATTTCAACATTACCTTTATAATGTCAGTTTACTGTGGTGCTGTTGTTGTCTGGCGCACTAACCTCTACCTTGCAGAGCTTGAGCATTAACTCGCAGACACTTCCTCCTACCTCCCCCTGGACCATGACCCCACCACTGAACATCAAGCCATTGTTTCCAGGACTGTCACTGACCTCATCTCCTCTGGAGATCTTCCCTCCACAGCTTCCAACGTCATTGTCTCCCAACCTCGGACAGCCCGTTTCTACCTCCTACTCAAAATCCACAAACATGACTGTCCCGGAAGACCAATTGTGTCAGCCTGTTCCTACCCCATGGAACTCATTTCTTGCTATCTTGACTCCATTCCCTCTCCCCTTGTTCAGTCTCTTCCCACCTACATCCGCGATTCCTCTGACACCCTACATCATATCAACAATTTCCAGTTCACTGGCCCCAACCGCCTCTTCACCAAGGACGTCCAATCCCTCTACACCTCCATCCCCACCGGGATGGTCTGAGGGCTCTCCGCTTCTTCCTTGAACAGAGGCCCGAACAATCCCCATCCGCCACTTCTCTCCTCCGTCAGGCTGAACTTGTTCTCTCACTGAACAATTTCTCCTTAAACTCATCTCATTTCTTCCAAATAAAAGGTGTGGCTATGGGTACCCGTATGGGCCCCAGTTATGCCTGTCTCTTTATGGGGTATGTGGAACATTCCTTGTTCCAGTCTTACTCAGGCCCCCTCCCACAACTCTTTCTCCGGAACATCGATGACTGCTTCGGTGCTGCTTCATGCTCTGGTCTGGACCTGGCAATATTTATTAATTTTGCTTCCAATTTCCACCCCTCCATCATGTTCACATGGTCCATCACTGACACTTCCCTTCCCTTCCTTGATCTCTCTGTCTCAATTTCTGGTGATAGACTGTCCACCAATATTCATTACAAGCCTACCGACTCCCACAGCTCGCTTGACTACAGCTCCTCACACCCCGCTTCTTGTAAGGACTCCATCCCATTCTCTCAGTTCCTTCACCTCCGTCGCATCTGTTCTGATGATGCCACTTTCAAAAACAGTTCCTCTGACATTTTCCTTCTTCCTTAACCAAGGTTTTCCACCCACGGTGGCTGACAGGGCCCTCAACCGTGTCCGGCCCATCTCCCATCCACCCTCAAACCTTCCTCTCCCTCCCAGAACCATGATTGGGTCACCATTGTCCTCACTTATCACCCCACCAGCCTCCACGTTCGAAGGATCATCCTCTGCTATTTCCACCAATTCCAGCATGATGTCACTACCAAACACATCTTCCCTTCACCCTCCCCTGGCGGCTTTCTGCAGGGATCGTTCCCTCCGGGACACCCTGGTCCACTACTCCATCACCCCCTACACCTCAAACCCTCCTACGGCATCTTCCCATGCAACCACAGAAGGTGCAACACTTGCCCCTTTACTTCCCCCCTCCTCACCGTCCAAGGGCCCAAACACTCCTTTCAAGTGAAGCAGCGCACTTCCCTCAATTTAGTCGACTGCATTCGCTGTTCCCAATGCGGTCTCCTCTACATTGGAAAGACCAAACACAGACTGGGTGACTGCTTTGCGGAACACCTTCAGTCTGTCCGCAAGCATGACCCAGACCTCCCTGTCGCTTGCCATTTCAACACACCACCCTGCTCTCATGCCCACAAGTCCGTCTTTGGCCTGCTGCAATGTTCCAGTGAAGCTTAACGTAAACTGGAGGAACAGCACCTCATCTTCTGACTAGGCACTTTACAGCCTTCCAGACTTAACATTGAGTTCAACAACTTTAGATCATGAACTCTCTCCTCCATCCCCACCCCTTTTCCGATTCCTTTTCCAATAATTTCTAATTTTTTAAATATATTTTTCTTTTCCCACCTATTTTTAAATTTATTTCGATCTATCGTTTTATCTCCACCCTATTTCAATCCCTTCCCCCCACCCCATCCCCAACACGGCCATCTGTCACTTGCTTGTCTTGCTTTCTACCCTTAATATCACCATTAGCACATTCCTTAGATAATATCACCACCATCAACACCCCTTTGTCCTTTTGTCTATTACATCTTTGGCCATCTCTTCTTTGCCTCCACCTTTCACTGGTCCTCTGTCCAGCTCTCCCTGTCCCACCCCCCTCAACCAGCTTATATTTCACCTCCTTTCTATATTTCCTTAGCTCTGATGAAGAGTCATATGGACCTGAAACGTTAACTGTATTCAGATGCTGTCAGACCTGCTGAGTTTTTCCAGCTATTTTTGTTTGTTATGTTTGGCAAGGGGGTTCTTGCCTAGACAGAGACCAAAGTTACATGGAAAAAATAGTGAACTAACCCATAGCAAGATATACTTTACTGGTGTGCTTCTGCATTTTTTTACATTAGGAAACAGTCATCCCTTAATGGAAAGGCAGTGGCCTAGTGGTAATGTCTCTGGACTAGTAACCTAGAGGCCCATGATAATGCTCTAGGGACATGGACTTAAATCCCAACATGGTAGCTGATGGAATTTAATTATTGTTTAAAAACCCACCTGCCGTTCTTCCCTGTTCTGCCCTACATGTGACTCCATACCCAAAGCAACCTGATTAACTTAACGGAAATGGTCCGTCAAGGAAACAAATGCTTGCCTTTCCAGCAACGCTCACATCCCATGGAAGAATCTATAAAAAAAAACAGCTAATACTAATTAATCAAAAATGAAGCACACTTAGGTCATTTAATTAACTTTCATTTCCAGTAAGTGAAACTGGTTAAGAAAACGTTCCTTTGCTAAAAGTATATAAGAGAATACCCCATAATCATTTGTGATGAAATAAACACAAATTATACATTCTGTCGATGATCAGCTAATATTATGTCCATAGTTTTGTTCCATTTTACACTTCAGTTCTTTAGTCTTTTTTTTTACAAAAGAGGCAGAAATTAAACCCGAACGACGCGATTGATCGGAAAATAGCAGAAAGTCGCAGCAGCCAGCCGCCTCCCAGTTACTCTGCAGTAAAATGGGAGAAATGGATGACAAAGGCTGACTTTTGTGCTGTTAATTCATTCTGGTACAGTGGTCATAGCCCAGGGACCTGGTTTATTTTTAGCAACCCCATGATAACCCTTAAACTCGAGCGAGTGCGGGTTCCAAAGATCAGAAAAGGCCTGCCCCGGTGTAAAGTGCAAGACACCCTCCCTCGCCTTCCTTCCTTCCAGTAACCGAGCCGCCGGGGAAATGACGCTCGCTCCGGGATGCGGCGATGTATTTGTCCCCGCGCGGACGGCAAACCGCTCGCAGCTCAGTTACGTCACTGGCGGCCTGCGCTCAGGTGAGTCCCTGAACGGGGAGGTCAGGCGGCTGCCTCTCTGCGGCAAGCCCGAGGACCATTAGGCCCCACCGGCAAATGCCTAGCTACTGCAAGGTCGGGTCTAAAGTCAGGAGGGCGAATACGACCTATCTCAAATCCCTTTTAAATTTGCATGTAATCAAGTAGGGTATATATTGGTGACCGTTGAAAGCGAATATTTTGCAGGCTGTTCTTGACCTGCTGAGATCAGTTCAGTTATTGTTTATCCCATGGAGCAGAACCTTCCTTGTGATAAAACAAACGTCGGCAAATTGGTGAATTCATCCCGTGTTGTGTGGTGTGAAGCTGCACCTATCTCTGCATCTGATTCAAAAACTTGGCAGAAATCGGCTGCATATTCCCACGATAGGTTTAATTCTGTGCTTCGCTTCAGCTGATCAAAGAGGTAGGACTGATTCTGAAGACTGGTTTTCTTAGAATTGTGGCTTGGTCCATTTGTTTGTTCAGGACCTAGTCTGATATACGCCAATCTTTGCTTATAAGTATGGGAATGTAAATACCAATACCTTAAGATTTATTTAGTTTACTGAAACACTACCTGTCATGCTCATCATAATGCTGCACAATCCATTTTCAATAAATGCTAAGAAAAACACCCTTTCCTGTAATTTGACTCAACTCTCTCAGTTTCCAGACCTGTCAAAATATTGTGGGGCTGCTTTGGAACGCATTTGTGTTGCATTTAATCATCAGATTGGCCTCGTGGCGGAGGTGTTCGGTCTGGTGAGTCTCCAAGGGACAATGATATTATGTGATAAAATATCAAAATTTTTACAGATAAATCATAACTGTCTTTTCTAATGTTTGATCGCACTCACAAACGTTCTATTCCCAAAAGCCGAGGGAGGCAGGAGTGGAGTTTTCAATGACATTTTGCTTTTCTTTTGTTATTTTTTTTTTCTCTTAAATTGTGATTGGTAATTCAACTGTGTCTTTCCCTGCTTGAAATTTTACGTGGGCCTAAATGATGTGTGTTCGAATGCAGTTCATCACAGCTCGATCCTATCCTTATCCAACCTGGACACGTACACTTTCTAGGAAGAATGATTAAATCATAATCAGGAGTGGGGACCCTCGCTGATTTTGCTCTTCCCTGTGGTACTGAGGCCAACTGTAGCATCTCTAACTAATTTGCCATACTGAGATCAACTAACTTACAGCAAAGTGGGAATTAAACTCAGGACTCTCTAGTCTGTTTATCATTTATTTATTGGATAAATTTGCTGGGTCGTTGGAGCAGCCTATAGTTACATTTTGTGACTTGTTTTATTTTTAATGTAAATGTTTTCCAGTATTATTTGAGGGTGTATTAGTGTAGAACGTACCAACATTTTGAAGATGATTTCAAGTTGGCACAAGAAAAATTTTATTGATAACTGTTTGTAGGGTGTTAGATACCATTTGGTAGGTTTTAATGAAGTCTTTGTAGTCTTAATTAGGTTAACTGTATGTATTTATTAACTACAAAGCTGTGTACATATATACAGTAAAGGGTCCAATCTCGGAGCTCTTGCCTCCATGCTTGTGCACAGGACTCTGTCCGATGCTAGACAGACCCCTTGGGTGCGAGCTGTGTGTTCTGTTACATCACTGCAGGCAGCACTGTACTCAGTTCCACATTAACCCAATATATGCCAGACCCTTGTACTACAATAATCAATGCACATATATATCTGAGAAGTCAAGTAATGCTTTAATTTCATTGTATACTCTTTTGATTTAATTATGGTGACTATTTATGTACCTCCAAATTACATTGTAATCATTCATGTAATTTGCCAAGCTGTTGTTTTGTCCAATATGTTCCTATAATTTTGATGGTGGAAAAATGAAATGTCATGCTGGGGTTGAATTGACTATAAATTACATGAGATTATTTCTATTGAGAACATATATGTGTACAATTGTAAGTAGCCTGAACTTTCTGTAGCCAGTTTAATTATAGACTATAAAATGACTTTGGGATGTGATCACATCTTGCTTTGGCTTCATATTTTTAATATTTCTCTTCAACATTTTTTTTGCAATTTCTTATGCAATAGGCAAGCTGAGAGAGGGAACTAAGAGGGTCTGTTTTTGTTATAAAATTTAAATTGAGTGTTAAGACAATCCAATAGTTTAAAATGGCTATTAATGATGAGAGTCCCAGGATCAATTTCAAACCCAATGTCAACATACAAGTACCACAGAATTGAATGAGATCACTCAATAGCAATAATTACAACAATTGTTTTTTACATTTAGAGACGAAAACACATCTCATTAAATTAATTAAAAGGTTTTTTTTTAAGAGTTGGAAGTTTTTTTAAATAAAGGGATCACTTCCCCTTTTATTAAAAAATGAATTATGAAAGCGATGATATAGGAGCGTAATGCTTGGAGGATACAAGAGTATCAAGAACATCGCTTCAGGAAATGGTGAAAGCTCATAAGGATAAGGAGAGTGTGTGGATGTTTAATGTCAATGTAGTTGTGACATATTTCAAAACTTTTTACATATGTAGAACATAGTAAATGTGGTATGTTCCTTTTTTGGAAAATAAATGGTAATAACCTAATTAACCAGGTAGACCATATTTATAAAGTCTTCGTCTTTGGAATCATTTGAAAAGTGAGTTCGAAGAGTTCTTTGCTGAGGGAGCCATATTTGGGAGATTAAAAAGGTGGTTAGACAACTATAGTTAACAAGACTGATCATGTCTTAACATATCTTTAATTGGTGCGTGAAATGCTATTCAAGTTTTCATTGTAAGTTGGGCCCTTCATTGGAAAATTAATGTTCACGTTGAATTGGTTTCTTTGATCACCTGATATCAAACTGCTATTTGACCCTTGAAATGCAATTCCAATAAATGGTTTTGCGATTAAGGCACAATTGTCAAAATAGCAGTAAAGCATGTGAAATATTAACATAGGATAAATGACTCAGAAACAGGCCATTTAGCCCAATCAGTCCGTGCCAGCGTTTATACTTAACTGGAGCTTCCTCATCCAAATCTATCATCGTAACCCTCTATTCCCTTCTCCTTCATATGCTTGTTCAACTTCCCCTTACATATATCTATACTATTTGCTTCCAACACTCCACGTTATCAAGTTCCATTTTCTTGCCATTCTTTGGGTGAAGAAGCTTCCTCTGAATTCTCAATTGAATTTCTTTGTGACTGTCTTATATTGACGGCCTCTGGTTATGCTTTATCCCCCCCCAGAAGAAAACTATTTCTTTATTGACTCTATCAGAATGTTCCATAATTTTAAATTCTACTAGTCTTAAACCACTCCACCTCTCTTCTTCAAGAGAAAATAGACCCAGCCTGTAATTTTCTCCTGATGTGTATACTTAAGTATTTTTGGTCTCACCTTGTAAATAAATCTGTTTTGCACCCTCTTCAGTACTTCTATATCCTTTTTATAATATGGAAAGCAATACACTAAGTATGTTATAAGCAATGTTCGATACAGGTTTAGCATAATTTCCATACATTTCAATTCCATTCCTGTAGAAATAAAGCTTAGCGCTGTTGTTTTTTTGGCTTGCTAACCTGTGGTGCAATTTTTAGTGATTGATGCATTTGTACTGTGAGATCCTTTACCTCACCTAGACTTGCACCTTCCTAGTGATGACTTCCCTATTCTTTCTACCAAAATATATTGACTCAGATTTATGTGTTGAGCTTCATTTGCCAAGTATTTGCCCATTCTGCATATTTATTAATGTCTTTCTGTAATTTATTGCAGTCTTCCACCATATTGTCATCCACAAATTTAGAAATTGTATTCCTGATTCCAAAGTCCAAATTGTTAATGTAAATTGTGTGCCTCAGTGGTCCCGGTATTGATGTGTGTGGAACAGCCCTTTCCGCTTTCTGCCACTCTGCCTGCTAGCAATTCGTTGTGCCTGACTCCACATTCTCTGACCTTATTCATTTGTTTATTATGGGACGCCTTATTGAAAGCCTTTTGAAAGTCTGGATAAATTACAGCTTCTGCATTACCAAGTCTTCTTTCCATGTTACCTCCTCAAAATATTCAAGCAATTTTCCCTTTTTAAAATCATGCTGACTATTCATTATTATATTTTTGTTTCTAGATGTTCTTCCATTCTCTCCTTTAGTAAAGATTCTGTTATGTTTCCTACCAGTGATGTTAAGCCTGTACTGCCCCCCTTCTAAAATATAGGAATTTGATTAGCCCTTTGCCAGTCTTCTAGCAACACAACTTCCAATGGGCAATTCTTCTGCACCTGGAACACTCCGAAAAGGACTCGAAGTCTGAACTATCTCATCCCAGATTTTTAAAAAATAGGTGGATGCAATCCATCCGACCAGGGTCTTAATCCTCTTTGAATTTGGTTGGTTTATTCAATACATTGTTTTATTATTTTAAATGCACTTATCTCATCTTTCAATATCATGTCAACCTGTTCTATCTCCCTGGTAAACACCAAAATGAAATAATTATTTAATATTTCTGCTACCTCTCTGTTGTTACCCGTGGTATTATCTTGTCTATCCCTTAGTGGTCCTATTTCCATTGCAGTTTTCCATTTTTATTCCTGTGCCTGTAAAATATTTTACTATTCTGTATAATGCTCCTTGACAACTTAATTTCATAGTTCCTCTTTGCCTTCTTAATTGTTTTTTTTATTCCTCTCCTAATCTTTGTATTTTCTTTTCTCATGCACTCTTTTATGTATGACTCTTAAAGCCTCAATTTTTCAATTATTTCTTTATTCTTCCATGGAGTCTCAAGTGTTTAGTTTGTTCTTTTCTTTTAGCAGAATATACTTGTTTTGCACTCTGATCACAGTTTTAAATGTTTCACATTGCTGTTCTAAATTGTTGCTTGCCAATATTGTTGCCCATTTTATTTTCTCATTCTATTCACAGTCTCTCAAAATCAGGTTTTTTTCAATCTATTAATTTGGTTTTCATCATGCACTTTACGATAGAGAAGAACATAAGTATTATATTTTAGTCACTATTGCCTAGATGTTCTCCCGCTTCTCTGGCTCATTTCCCATTACTAGACCCAATATTGAATCTGTTGGGCTTTTTACATATTGGTTTATTCCTATACAACATAGGAACTTCATTCCCTTATTCTCTTGCCATTAATGGCCTCCTTACTTTACCCTTTCCTATGTTCTCCTGCCCGGTTTTGTTTACATTTAAGCTGCTAATGTTCCTTGCATATTACTCACCCATCTTACTAGTTTAAAGCATTTGTTCTTATCAGTCTTAAACTGTAAAGGCAGCTTCTGAGAATACATAGTAAAGAATAACCTTTTTGTGCTGTGTAGAGTATGTGGATAGTGATCCTACAGAAATCTTAAAGGCATTTTAAATTATTTAACAAATATCCTCATAAGGATATCTATGTCTGGATATTGGTAGGAAATGGTAGATAACTGCCCCATGTATGTATGTTTTGGTAAGGACGCTACATTAACTTTAATATCTCCAGCATAGAGAGAGAAAAATTTGCCATGGTTAAAGCTTTTGATTGCTCTCAGGTGTACTTAGTCATTTCTTGATATCAAATGAGTGAAGCTGGAATATACATACATAGTACAACTTAAGGTCAATTCTTTCTTGGTGCTGGAGTAGAATTTCACTTGCAATTTCAAGCAGAATATAGGAGTACAAAATTTCTTGATAAATTATCAGGCTTGACTTCAGGAAAATAGAGTTTTATTTACATTTTGTGCAGAATAATGTTTTTCAGAGTAATTTCCTGATTAATTGGCATGCTCTACAAATATTTGCTACTTACTTCTTTAATGCATGCAAACATACAAATTAGGGGTAGGTCATTTGGTCACTCAAGCCTGCTCCGGCATTTGATAAGTTCATGACTGATCTGATGTGGCCTCAACTCTACTTTTTTTTATTGATTCATGGGATGTGGGCCTTGCTGGCTGGGCCAGCATTTATTGCCCAATCCTAGTTGCCCTTGAGAAGGTGGCGGTGAGCTGCCTTCTTGAACTCTACTTTCCTGCCTACCCCTTAGATCAGTGGTTCCCAAACATTTTAACATCCAGCGAACCCCTTTCATGAAAATGCCAAATTTCACAAACCCCCTCCTAAAAATAAACATTTTCCAGGGATCTTTTTCCTTGCCTGAGTATAAATTTTAAAGCAGTGATCTTAGAAATTTATTGTTTAGCTAAATGTAATAAGTGAAGGATAGCTACCTAATACAAATTAGATGCACAAAATCAAACCTAGTTAATTACAGAATTGCTAGACTCCAGGTGATTGATGGGGGAATGGCCCAATCATTTCCATTCTGGCCAGATTATGTCACCAGTCACCACTTAATGGAGCCTTTAATATTGGGCATGAGGACACATATCTACAGAGATGCAATGAAGGCATCTTCGATTTTCTACCAGCAAGAGAAGCAGCACCCTACCATTCTGATGGGCAAAAGTTCTTCCCCAGACCTTCTATGCATTGAGGAACTAGGGGAGATTCAAGAGAAGAGATCCAAAAGAAGAGTTAAGGGCTTGGCCCACAGACCCATTATCGAGGGACTGGACTTGGGGATGACTTCAAGACTCAGAAAAGATCAGGAGGGGAAGGGCCCTGGGCCACAGACATGGTGTCTGTTTATGGCCCAGGACCCTTCCCCTCCCAACCTCATCTCTAAACCCCTAAGTCCTCCTTCACAGAAGGGGTCAGGAGGGGAAGGGCCCAGGCCAAGGCCATAGAAAACATTGTCAGAGAAGCAAAGGTTTCCAGATGATGGGGGGGGAGGAGCAAGGGGGAGTGAAACTGAATTGTAGGTACTTACCTAAAAGCTCCACTTCTACAGGCACAGGCAGCACATGACTCCGAAGCCCAAGCAGAAGACGTGGCACACCCAACCACAGACAGCTCTCCAACTCCAAGTCCAGTCACGAGGATTGAGACAAGGCGCGTTCTACTGGGCCAATGATTGCTGTTGTCTGAACAGCAGCAATCATTGGCCAAATAATCTGTCTACATACATGATTAGCTCCTTTGGACAGTGGCTGAGTAGTCTGTCATTCAGGATGGTCGATGAGCATGCTCCCCCCCGAACCCAGGCCCCAGTCATTGGTGAGCGCCAAACTGACAGCCGTCATTTTCCCATAATTTTGGGCACAAACACTTCTGCTATTACAGGATTTTTCCCACAAACTGAAGCATTTCGTGAAGAATTTGGGAATCACTGCCCTAGATCCTTTGACTCCCTTGTCACTCAAGAATCTGTCTAACTCGGCCTTAAAAATATTTAATGACCCTGCCTCCACTGCTTTCTGGGGAAGAGAATTCCACGAAGAACCTGAGAGAAAAAAATCTCCTCATCTCCATCTTAAATGGGAGATCCCCTTATTTTTAAACTGTGCCACCTAGTTCTAGTCTCCCCCGGAAGGGGAAACATCTTCTCAGCATCCACCCTGTCAAGCCCCCTCAGGATCTTATATGTTTCAATAAGATCAACTTCACTCTTCTAAACTCCAACAGATACAGGTCCAACCTGTCCAACCTTTCCTCATAAAATAACCCATGTTGAAGTGCTAAAAATCTAACTCCAGAATTAGGTGTGCCTCTAGCCAAGCTGTTTCAGTGCAGCCATGACACTGGCATCTATCCAAAAATTTGGTCAATTTCCCAGGTATGTCCTGTCCATAAAAAGTAGGACAAATTCAACTCTTCCAATTACTTCCTGTCAACTTACTCCTTGCTCTCAATCATCAACAGCCCTATCAAATGATTCTTACTGACCAGTAATGTGCACATTGCTGCTCCATTTGGGTTCCACTAGGGACACTGGGCTTGAGACCTCATTATAGCCTTGGTCCAAATATGGGCAAAAGAGCTGAATTCCAGAGGCAGTGACTGCCTTTGATATCAAGCCAGCATTTGACCTAATGTGGCAACAAGAACCTCCCCCCCCCCAAGTAAAACTGAGGTAATTGGTGAAATCTGTAGCCATATGGTGGATGAAATTTAGGGTGTGGAGGTATCTTTGACACCAACACACGAATGCCATGCTCAGTGTTTCAACCTGGTTACTTATGCTGCAGGTAGTGGACTGTCACCAAAGTTGGTAGAGTCCAAAAGTTGGAAGCCTGCCTATCATTCATTTAAGGCCAATTATAAATTAATTGAGGTACTCAAGGGCAGCAGATAGATGGGAACACCACATCCTGGAAGTTCCCCTCCAAGTGACTCACTGTTCCTTCACTGTCGCTGGTTCAAAATCCTGGAACTCCCTTCCTAACAACACTGTGGGTGTACGTATGCCCCGTGGACTGCAGTGGTTTCAGAAGGCAGCTCACCACCACCACCTTCTCAAGGGCATCTAGGGATGGACAATAAATGCTGGCCCAGCCAGCGAAGCCAACATCCTGTGAATGAGTTTAAAAAAAAACTTAGCTAAGCAATTGTCCCCCACAGTCCATCTGCAGGAAAGGCTTGTGAAGTTATCCAATGTCAAAATATTGGCCAGTTTTGCTGCTAATGAATTAAAGGGCACGTTTCTGATAGACTCACTTGGAAGAGAGACTTGAACCAAGGAGGGACAATTTCAGGACTCTCTGCAGCTACAGAAGCGAGGGGAATAGCCCATTCAGTTGAAAGCTCCTCCAGTGAGGAAGAGGGAAGGAGAGAGGATAGCTGCTAGCCATGGTTACTGTCAGTCAGCACTCCAACATGAGCGTCATCATGACACTGAAGGCCTAGAAGGGCAGTGAAGGAAGAATGGGCAGGTACACTCCAGGAGAAGGCACTACCCTGAGACAAGCACAGTAACTATCTTCAAGTTGAATGAGCACCAATGTCACAGTAGGCTCCATCTAGCCAGGGAGGCAGTGATTTGATATGCAACATAATTGGTAGGGAAATCAGTTCAAACTGCATGGGTGGCCACCCAATGCTTATAGCGTTGAAGGCTCTGAACTTAAGGTTCCTTTCAGGCATCTGCAGGTGATTGGTGGGGTGTATTGCAATCAGCCACCATTTTATGCACGTATAACATCTAGTGCCTTATAGATGACTCCAAAGGTTCATTATCTGTCTGGAACTCAGCATCATCTTGGTTTCCCACATTCCTCCGAGGTCAGAGGACATCATAGCCTCCGACAGCTGGTTCGGCAAACGTGCAGTACTAACCCCAACTTCTGCTATTGTTTGGGCTGACGTGCGCAGACCTACCAATGTGACAGAATCTGAGCTGGAGCTAGGTCCATGCTGAGCTAGGAGCAAGGATGGGACAGCACACCCTCTAAGCTCCCCTCCCCTTCCTCAGATGTCAGTGTCAGACCCTTGGGGTCATTGTATGGTTGGCCTGACGAATGACCTGCAGAAGGAGTAAGAAAGGCGACTGCACATCAATAATGAGGAGGGACACTGAGTCAAAGTAGCTTGAGACCTGCAACACATGGCATAGATGTTTTGAACTAGCACTTTTGTATCTTATACACTAATCCCATCGCCTGTTACATTCTTAAAAGATCACTCCCATTGACGAGGGAGGGTCTCTAAGATACTCACCAGTTCCAGCACTAACTCTGGCCTGTCCTCTGCTCACCGATCTGGCCCAGTGCTGACTAGTGAGTGATATCCTCCTCGATTTGGGTTAGCACTGTCAGGTTGAGCACTCCACCAACCTGTCACGGACCTCTTGCAGGTGCTCAGGGCCATCTTCTCTTGTGAAAACAATGGCAGATTAATGAGTTCAATAGCTGGATGGACCAACCACTTGGGTTGGTCGCCATCATATGCAGTGGCTTCTGCACTGTGCATCACAGCGCTACACCGCTTGTAAATGACATTTCCATTCGACACATCCCAGCCCCACTTTCCACCCCCTGGCCCCCCACCAGAGCCTGGGAGGATACTGACACTACAGTTGGCATTGAGGGCATGCAGGGATCATACATCCACAACTTTGGCAGTCATCTCCCTGGCAGACCATACCCTTGGCTTCAATAGTTCTGTGAGCACATTGACATTAAGCTCCCACACTCACATTGTTGAATGGAGAAGGTGGTTCACCCTTTTTCTGTGATGTGCCCGGGCCCTATGACCCTACGCTCATTGACCACATCTTCCACCTCCATCCAGATGGTCAGATGAGGTCTCCACTTGCCATCTATGGACGGAGGACCTCCCACCGTTTGCTGGGAGTCATCAGTGAACCGTGGAGTCATCCTTGCTTCTTTGCCATTCCTGGAGTACAGTAGAATTTGATCTTTACAAGCCATTCAGTTTATCTCCTCAGTTTCAAACGACTCACACTCTCTCGGGTGCAATGGGGCTAGCAGGATTACAGCAGTGCCTTTTAATATAGCTTGCCTCTACTCGCTTTTCTGTTTCCTTATGCCTTCATGGAAGTCGCCCCCTGCCCCGTTAGTGCTGAATGACACTGCCGACATCGCTTTAAGCCTCCCGCCGGCAGCGTCTTCCAGCCTTGAACCTGCCCCGCTGGCCGGCTGTTAATTAGTCAAAACAAAATTACCTGGAAAAACTCAGCAGGTCTGGCAGCATCGGCGGAGAAGAAAAGAGTTGACGTTTCGAGTCCTCATGACCCTTCGACAGAACTTGCGTTCGAGTCCAAGAAAGAGTTGAAATATAAGCTGGTTTAAGGTGTGTCTGTGGGGGGCGGAGAGAGAGAGAGAGAGAGAAGTGGAGTGGGGGTGTGGTTGTAGGGACAAACAAGCAGTGATAGAAGCAAATCATCAAAAGATGTCAACGACAATAGTACAATAGTTAATTAGCCAGGGCGTGATTGCTGTTGGCATTTGGGAGTTGCCGGGAGTGGAAATTACTTCCGCTTCGGCCCACAGGATCTGCGCGCTCAGCGCTAAATTCTGCCGAGTTATTTTAAGTTATTTTTTATTTTACAAAAACAGATTAGTCTAGACAATCTTATTAAAAATACTTACTTTTCTTATGATAAACCTATTTTAGACTATTAATGAAACTGCACCAGGTTTCCACTCTGAAATAAATCAATTAATATTTTTTCATGCAAATAATAACTGTTTAGAATCTATTATGCTGGCTGATTGCACTGGTTCATGGAAGATTTTGCATTTATTATGATTTAATAGGAATTAGAACGAGCTCCACTTGGGGAAAACCAGCACAATTTCAAATGCAGATTACAACACAAGTTCTACCGGTTGTTAATGGGATCCGCTATACTAGAGCCATCAGCATTTCTTTATAAATGCCACATTTTGGTGTTTTTCTTATGCTGAAAACAATTTATTTCAAACGCCATGCTCATATATCTAATTTGTGCGGAAGGTGCTGGGTGTTCACTTAGCAGAATCTGAATCATGGATAATTATAGTTCTAGTGTTTGTTTAACCTCATGCTACTATGCTGTTAGGCAGCGTCGGATTCTGCTTAGACAGAGCATTTAGGGCTGAAGAAAGAGGTCAATCCCAAGAATAGTGTTGCCAGATTCGTAATGGTTCCAGTTCATGTCAATTGGCCTTCATTACAAACGACATGGTAGCATAGTAAAGTTACTCTGTTGTATGAAGAATTAAGACAAAACTTCATAATACAGTCCTTAATATTCCATTATGTTGTGCATTGGAGTTCCTGTTTCTATCAATGACTTTAAAAGCTGCACCAGCCTAATCCTAGACTCAAAATAGCACCATGTTGGCATATACTTGATGCCATATCTATTCATGTGCATGGATTTTTGGAGGAATCCAGAGCATCTAGTGTAATCGGTCAGTATAGCTTGACCAGTGTGACTGGAACAACATTATTCAAAATGCCTTGGAAATAAAGACTTTTGCTGTTGGGGAATTGTGTACTAAAACAGGATGTTGATTTTTAGATCTTCACCCTGACTTGACGCCATGATAGAAACCATATGAACACTTTCTTGTGTGGTGCTAAAAGATGACAGAGAGAGGGCCTTTTTTTTGGGTCTTCTGCACCATGAAGTCCTCATAACAGGTATATCAAAAGTAATTTGATTTTGTTTCCTCAGAACTACCTTTTCACCTTAGCTTATGAAGTTTGTCACTCTTGGATTTCTGCCTCCACTGAGCTGGCACGTTCCCAGGTCTGGTGAGCTGAAATATGAGAAGCTGTCAAAAATTATATGGAAAATTTGCAAGTATAGGTTATCATATATCCTAATGCATCCTCACTTGAAACACATGGATACTTGATATGATTTTTTTTTCCCTTTCCAGGCTGGAATGTTGGGGTCAGTTGTGGAGCTATTTTCGTCACCCATAGTTGAGATCAGCTAACTGAGTAGAGGTTAGGAACTGAGGTGAGGGGAAGGGCCGAGATGAATAATTACTCAAGCCAAAAGACATTATGGAAGATTGCCCTGAAATATAAAAGGGAAATAGATAATGGCCCAGATCTTGAGGTCTCTGGATAGTTGTACCCCAGAAGTACCCAGGAAATTAAGCTTGGGGACCCCTTGGAAATTCCAAGTGGGAATTGCCCTAGAAGTTTCAACTTCTGATGGGGAATTCCCCTCTGCCTGGAACCCTCTGAAAAAGTCTACAACTCTGAGTTAGAGTCAGAGACTTTAGAGGGTTCTAACTCACTCACCTGGATAGTTACCCAAGAAATGTTAGACACGGAAGAAACCTTGTCCAACTGCTGGGTAACTATACAGCTGAACCCCTCCCACGACCCTCTGACTCTCTCCCCTTCCCATGACCTCTGACACTCCTCTCCTCCACTCTCTGCCTTTCCCACACCACCTCCCATCCTGGATCTCTCAACCCTTGGGCCCCGACCCCTCTGATACATCTCCCCCCCCCATTCCTCCAACGTCCCCTACACCCGCTGCTCCGACATCCCCATCTGCCTGATCCTCCAATTCCATCCCCCCTACCCTCTGAACACCCCCCTTCCCGCTGACCCTCCAATTGTCCCACCTCACCCTCTAATTGCCCCTGCTAACCCTCCAATTGTCCCCAATGTCCCTCCAATTGCCCTGATTCCCTCCCTGATTCCCAGGACTCCCTCCCCAGCATTTCAACAATACCCCCCCTGCCCCCGGACCTTCAGAAAACCTCCCCGGACTCTCTGACTCTACCCACCCCACCATCCTGCCTGCTGCTTGCCATCCACAACCCTAGCATCCTACCAATTACCTCACACACATTCATTCACTAACACAGTGAAAAGCTATTTAAACGTCCCAAAGCTTTTCAGTGTGTTAACGAATAAAGACTTACCAAAATACAGCAGCTAGTGCCTTAAAAAAAAGGGGCCATGACTTGGCTTCTCTCAACAACCCTCCTCTATGAAGAAGGACTTTCCGAAGAGGCCCGGTTTGGAATTCCGGGTCAGAAATGCAGAGCTCCAGCATAGAAAGAAATAATAGGAGTGGAGTGGCAATCCAACAGTGATTGCCAATCCTCAGAAGATTTGGCTCAAGATTTATTGTGCAGTAGTGTGAAGATTTTGGGGATGAAATTGCTAATCTGCAAGTTTTTTTTTACTCTGAACCCTTGTAACTACAGAAAAAAAGAGGTTGCTGTGGGTAAAGTTCTTTTTTTTTCGGTCATATCATGCGAGCAGTCAATTTAATAATTCACAGAACTTGAACTTTGGTATTTTATGTAACTCCAATGACCCTTGCTGGGGATCAGCAGTATTTTTTTTAATGTTGGAAGTATTCCTGTTTTTAACCTGTTAACCTCAGCTGGTAGCAAAAATGGAGCTAATTCCATAATAAATATCTGTATGGCTCAAAAAAGTGAAGACCTTCTTCTATGCTAGAAATAAAACATATTTTACTTGCATAAAATGATTTTATCCAGCTTTTTGTCTTGCTGTAAATTTGTATCTTACAGTAGCAAAACAGCCAAAGGGACTGTTATTATCTGATAATGGGAATAGGTTGTCTATAAGAAGTTTGCTTCAGTCGGAATTATGATCGTCAAAACCTGTTAACTATTTGAAATGCTTTACACCTTTAGCCTTCTGGTCTCAACATTGAGTTCAACAATTTTGGATTGTGACCTCAGCCTCCACTTTGTTTCCTTTTTTTCTGCAGCTTTTGAATTTATTCTTTTTCTTCCCTTATTTTTGCTTGTGGGTGGCATTTGTTTATCATTTTGTCATTCACACCTCCTTCAGACACTTTTAAAAATGTCTTTACAAGTCCCATTACTAATCCCTGACACTTTGCACAGTCAACATTTTTGTCATTTCGTCTCCCTTGCCCTCTATCCTCTCAAAGACCTTTTTATTTTTATTTTTCTATCCTTGCCTCTTTCACTTGCTTAATTCCTTCCACATTTCTAACTTTTCTTGATGAAGGATCATCGATCTTAAACGTTAACTCTGTTTCTCTCTCCACAGATGATGCCTGTTCCACTGAATATTTCTGTTTTCATTAAGTATTTTAAATGTTTGCCTTGCTGAACACCACGACCACCCCTTTCTCCGTCCATAAAAAAAAGGATCTTATCCAGAGATGTTAAACTTGTGTTGACATTTGTTTAAACAGATGGATGGCTGGCAGACAACATAAGAGAGTGGAAGGGAGAGAGAGCAGCGAGACACCATAAAATAGCGCAAGGGGAGAGAGAGCAGCGAGACATCATAGGGGGAGGCAGTGGAGTAATGGAATTGTCGCTGGTCTAGTAATCCAGGGACCTGGGTTCGTATCCTGGTGGAATTTAAATTCAATAAAAATCTGGAATTAAAAGTCTAATGATGACCACAAAATGATTGTTGTTAAAAACCCAACTGGTTTGCTAATGTCCTTTAGGGAAGGAAATCTATCGTCCTTACCTGGTGACTGCAGACCCACAGCAATGTGGTTGAGTCTTAAATCCCCTCTGAAAAGGCCTAGCAAGCCACTCAGTTGCATGAAACCAGACGGTCCACCCGGCATCAACCTAGGCACTGGAAACGACAATGGCAGCCTCAGCCCTGTCAACCCTGCAAAGTCCTCCTTACTAACGTCTGGGGGCTAGTGGCAAAATTGGGAGAGCTGTCTCGCAGACTAGTCAAGCAACAGCCTCACGGAATCATCACCATCCCTGGGTATGTCCTGTCCAACCAGCAGTACAGACCCAGCAGAGGTGTTGGCAAAGTGGTATATAGTCAGAAGGGAATTGCCCTGGGAGTCCTCAACATCAACTTCAGACTCCACGAAGTCTCATGGCATCAGGTCAAACATGGGCAAGGAAACCTCCTGCTGATTGCCATGAACTGTTCTCTCTCAGCTGATGAATCAGCGCTCCTCCATGTTGAACACCACTTGGAGGAAGCACTGAGGGTGGCAAGAGCGCAGAATGTACTCTGGGTGGGGGACTTCAATCTCCATCAGCAAAAGTGGCTCAGTAGCACCATTGACCGAGCTGGCCGAGCCCTAAATGACATAGCTGCTAGACTGGGTCTGCAGCAGGTGGTGAGATAACCAGCAAGAGGGAAAAATACACTTGACCTCATCCTCACCAACCTGCCTGCTGCAGATGTAACTGTCCATGACAGTATTGGTAGGAGTGAACACCGCATAGTCGTTACGGAGATGAAGTCTGCCTTCACATTGAGGATACCCTCCATCATGTTGTGTGGTACTACCACTGTGCTAAATGGGATAGATTTCAAACAGATCTAGCAGCTCGAGACTGAGCATCCATGAGCAGAATTGTACTCAAACACAATCTGTAACGTTGTGGTCTGGCATATCTCCCACTCTACCATTATCATCAAGCCAGGGGATTAACCCTGATTCAATTAAGAGTGCAGGAAGGCATGCCAGGAGCAGCACAAGGCATACCTAAAATTGACGTGTCAACCCAGTGAAGCTTTAACACAGGGCTACTTGTGTGCCAAACAGCATAAGCAGCAAGTGACAGACAGAGTTAAGCGATCGCACAGATCTAAGCTCTGCAGTCCTGCCACATCCAGTGATGAATGGTGGTGGATAATTAAACAACTCACTGGAGGCGAGGCTCCACAAATATCCCCATCCTCAATGATGGAGGAGCCCAGTACATTAGTGCAGAAGATGTAGTATTTGCTGCAATCTTTAGCCAGAAGTGCCGAGGGGATGATCCATCTCGACCTCCTCCGGAGGTCCCCAGCATCACAGATGCCAGTTTTCAGCCAATTCAATTCACTCCACATGACATCAAGAAACAGTTAAAGGTGCTGGATACTGCAGAGGCTAAGCGCTCTGACAATATTCCGGCAATTATACTGAAGACATGCTCCAGAACTTGCACATTACAGCCATTGTTCAAACATGTGCAAAAGAGCTGAACTCCCGAGGTGAGGTAAGGGTGACTGCCCTTGACATCAAGGCCACATTTGACCAAGTGTGGCATCAAGGAGCCCTAGCTAAACCGGAGTCAATAGGAATTGATGGGGGAAAACTCTCCGCTGATTGGAGTCAACCTAGCACAAAGGAAGATGGTTGTGGTTGTTGGAGGTTAGTCATCTCAGCCCCAGGACATCACAGGAGGAGTTCCTCAGGGTAGTGTCCTTGGCCCAACTATCTTCAGCTGTTTCATCAATGACCTTCCTTCCATCATAGGGTCAGAAGCAGGGATGGTCGCTGATGATCACGCAATGTCCAGCTCCACTCGCGACTCCGCAGGTACTGAAGCAGTCCATGTCCAAATGCAGCAAGACCTGAAAATACCCAGACTTTGGCTGACAAGTGGCAAGTAACATTCGCGCCACACAAGTGTCTGGCAATGACCATCTCCAACAAGAGAGAATCCAACCATCGCCCCATGATGTTCAAGGGCTTACCATCGCTGAATCCCCCACTATCAACATCCTGGGGGTTACCATTGATCAGAAACTGAACTGGACTAGCCATATAAATACCGTGGCTACAAGATCAGGTCAGAGACTAGGGATCCTGTGACGAGTAACTCACCTCCTGTCTCCCCAAAGCCTGTCCTCCATCAACAAGGCTCAAGTCAGGAGTGTGATGGAATACTCCCCATTTGCCTGGATGAGTGCAGCTCCCACAACACTCAAGAAGCTTGACACCATCCAGGACGAAGCAGCCTGCTTAATTGACACTACATCCACAAACATTCACTCCCTCCGCCGATGCACAGTAGCAGTGGTGTGTACCATCTACAAGATGCACTGCATGAACTCACCAAGGCTCCTTAGACAGCACCTTCTAAACCCATGACCAATACCATCTAGAAGGACAAGGGCAGCAGATAGGTGAGAACACCATCACCTGGAAGTTCCCCTCCAAGCCACTCAGCCTGATTTGGAAATATATCGCCGTTCCTTCAGTGTCACTGGGTCAAAATCCTGGAACTCTCTAACAGCACTGCGGGTGCACCTACACCAAATAGACTGCAGCGGTTCAAGAAGGCAGCTCGCCACCACCTTTTCAAGGGCAACTAGGGATGGGCAATAAATGCTAGCCCAGCCAGCGAAGCCCATATCCCGAGAATGAATAAAAAAGCACAGTGCAAGGGGAGAGAGAGCAGCGAGACACTGTTTAAAAAAGGGCAAAGAGAGAGAATGAGTGGGACATCATTTGAAAGAGTTAGGCCAGTCCATGTCTCCAGAACGGACCGAACATGTTTTAAGAAAATCAAAATGTGATCACAAAAGGAAATGGGTAAATGATCGGTGAGTATTTTTCTCGTTTATCTTCCAAAACCCAGGTAATTTATTAGTAATTTTATGGTTTTATTTGTAGTAGTGAGTTTTGCTTGTTGTAGTAAAGTTTATTAGGAGTAATAGGGTTACCTAATTATAAATTATGAAAAATAAATTAATTTACACACAATAGAGATGGCAGGGCTGTCGATGTGTTACAGCTGCAGCATGTGTAGCCAAGGTAACCACATCTGCGCTAAGCATCTGGCTTGAGGAACTTCGGCTGAGAGCCAGTGAACTGGTGACCACGCTACGGACACTGCGATTCACCAGGGTGGGGGAGAGTTACCGGAACGCTTTGTTCCTGATGGCCGTCATACCCTTAGGATAGGGTTGTCTGATTTGGCTAGGGGCAGAAGGGTGTGACTGCGAGACAGGCGGATAAGGGGTTCGAGATGGTAGAAGTGAAGGAGCCTCAGCCTTACAATTGCCCAGCAATTGAGGTTCTTGCAGCTGGTATGGATGAGGGCAAGAGCTGCAAGATGGATGAGCAAACTGACCATGGCATTGTGGAAGAGGAAGCCATTCAAGCGGGGTGAGTAAATAGGAACATTGTGGTAATAGAGAACAATGTAATCAGGGAATGGACACAGCTCTCTGCAACTGAGAGCATGAGTCCAGATGGCTATGTTGCCTACCAGGTGCCAATGCTCAGGATGTCTGCTGTAGATTGGAGAGGAACTTGTAGTGGGAGGGGGAGGATCCAGTTCTCATGGTCCATATGGGTACGAATATACCAATTAGAAGCAGGAGTGGGCCGCTCAGCCCTTTGAGCCTGCTCCGCCATTCGATGTGATCATGGCTGATCTGATTGTAACATCAACTCCACCCTCCCGACTGCCCTTGATAATCTTTCACCTTCTTTCTTATCAAGAATCTATCTATCTCTGTCTTAAAAAATATTCAAGACTCTGCTTCCACTGCCTTTTGAGGAAGAGAGTTCCAAAGACTTACAACACTCTGAGAGAAAAAAATATCTCCTCATCTCTGTCCTAAATGGGCAACCCCTTATTTTTAAACAGTAGCCCCGAGTACTAGATTCTCTCACAAGATGAATCATCCTCTCCACATCAATCCTTTCAAGACCCTTCAGGATCTTATATGTTTCAATCAAGTCACCTCTTACTCTTCTGAACTCCACAGGATACAAGTCTAGCCTATCCAACCTTTCCTCATAAGACAATCTGCCCATTCCAGGTCATCTAGTAAACCTTCTCTGAACTGCTTGCAATGCATTTACATCCTTCCTTAAATACGGAGGCCAATACTGTGCATAATACTCCAGATGTGGTCTCACCACTGCCCTGTATGACTGAAGCATAACCTCCCTATTTTTGTATTCGATCTTCCTTACAGTGAATGATAACATTCTATTAGCTTTCCTAGTTACTTGCTGAGCTGCAAACTAGCCTTTTGCAATTCACGCACCAGGACACCCAGATCCCTCTGCATCTCAGAGCTCTGCAATCTCTCACCATTTAGATAATTAGCTTTTTTATTTGTCCTTCCAAAATAGACAACCTCACATTTTCCCAAATTATACTCCATTAACCAAATCTTTGCCTGCTCACTTAAGCTATCTACATCACTTTGTAGCTTCCTCATGTCCTCTTCACATCTTACTATCCTACCTATCTTTGTGTCATCAGCAAACTTAGCAAACATACCTTCGGTCCCTTCATCCAGGTCGATTATGTAAATTGTAAAAAGCTGAGTATCCAGCACTGATCCCTGCGGCACACCACTTGTTACATCTAGCCAAGCAAAAAAAGACCCATTTATGCCTACTCTCTGTTCCCTGTTAGTGAGCCAATATTTTATCCATGCCAAGATGTTATTTTCTACAGCATGAGCTTTTATTTTTCGCCATAACCTTTGGTGTGACACCCTATTAAATGCCCTTTGGAAACTAAATACAGTACATCCACCCACATGTGACTCCTTCAAAGAACTCCAATAAATTGGTTAAACATGATTCCCCTTTCACAACATCAAGTTGACTCTGCCTGATTGCTCTGAAGTTTTCCAAGTGCCCTGCTGTAGCATCTTTAATAATAACCTCTAACATTTTCCCTATGACAGATGTTAAGCTAACTGGTCTGTAGTTTCCTGATTCCTGTGTTCCTCCGTTTTTGAATAAAAGAGTTAAATTTACTATTTTCCAATCTAATGAAACCTAACCCGAATCTTGGAAAATTAAAACCAATGCAGCAACTATCTCAAGATAAAGGCAAAATACTGCCGATGCTGGAAATCTGAAACTAAAACAAAAAATGCTGGAAAAACTCAGCAGGTCTGACAGCATCTGTGGAGAGAAAGACAGAGTTAATGTTTCAAGTCAGTCTGACTCTTCTTCAGAGCTAAGAGAAGTAAAAATGTAGTGAAATGTTACTGTTTAAGGGGAGTGGAGCTAGTGAAGCTGAGTAGAAGGCCAGCGATAGGTGGAGGCAAAGGAGAGATTGCCAAAGATGTCATAAACAAAAGGTCAAAGGGGTGTTGATGGTGATGGCACTGGTTAAAGGAGATGCTTTTGGTAACATTAAGAATAGAAAGCAGAATATGATACTAGCTGGACAAGGGTAAGCACTCTGGAAAGAACAACATGAGCAAGTGACAGATGGCCCTTGTGGGGGTGGGATGGTGGGAAAAAATATCGAAAATAGGCTAAAAGGTGGGGATAAAACAATGACTAAAAATGAAAATAAATTTTAAAAATAATAATAAAAGTAAGCAGAAAAAAATTAAAATTAAAAAATAAAAATTAATGTTGAAAAAAGGGATAAAAAAGGGGTGAGGATGGAGGAGAGAGTTCATAGTCTTAAGTTGTTGAACTCAATGTTAAGTCTGGAAGGCTGTAAAGTGCCTAATCGGAAGATGAGGTGCTGTTCCTCCAGTTTGTGTTGAGCTTCACTGGAACATTGCAGCAGGCCAAGGATGGACATGTGGGCATGAGAGCAGGATGGTATATTGAAATGACAAGCAACAGGAAGGTCTTGGTCATGTTCGTGGACAGGCCAAAGGTGCTCCCCAAAGCGGTCACCCAGTCTGCTTCACTTGAAAGGAGTGTTTGGGCCTTTGGACCGTGAGGAGGGGGTGTAAAGGGGCAGGTGTTGTACCTTCTGTGATTACATGGGAAGGTGCCATGGGAGGGGGTTGAGGTGATGGGGGTGATGGAGTGGACCAGGGTGCCCCAGAGAGAACGGTCCCTATAGAATGCCGACAGTGGAGGATGAAGGAAAGATGTGTTTGGTGGTGGCATCATGCTGGAATTGGCGGAAATGGCGGAGAATGATCCTTTGAATGCGGAGGCTAGTGGGGTGAAAAGTGAGGACAAGGGGGACCCTATCATTGTTCTGGGAGGGAGAGGAAGATATGAGGGCAGAGGCATGGGAGATGGGTCAGACATGGTTGAGGACCCTGTCATTTAAGGAAGAAGGAAGACATGTCACAGCGCTGTTTTGGAAAGTGGCAACATCGGTACAGATGTGACGGAGGTGAAGAAACTGAGAGAATGGGATGGAGTCCTTACAGGAAGCAGGGTGTGAGGAGCTGTAGTCGAGGTAGCTGTGGGAGTCGGTGGGCTTGTAATGAATATAGCTAAAAATATAAAGACAGTAAGAGTTTCTATAGATATTATAAAGGAGTTAACACCTATCACCAGAAATTGAGACAGAGGTGTCAAGGAAAGGAAGTGTCAGAGATGGACCATGTGAAAGTGATAGAGTGGTGGTGGATGAGGATTGTGCAGGCATCTCTTCAAGGAAGAAGCGGAGAGTCCTCAGACCATCCTGGTTGGGGGGTGGAGGTGTAGAGGGATTGGACATCCAACGTCATCAACCATTTCACTAGCTTTTAAGACCCTAGGCTGAAGTCTATCAGGACCCATGGACATTTTAGTTTGCAGGCCCAACAGTTTGCACAGTACCACTCTTCTGGTGACTGTAATTTTCCCAAGTTCTTCCCCCTCTTCCATTTCCCCTGTTACAGCTATTTCTGGGATGTTACTTGAATCCTCTATGGTGAAGCCCGATGCAAAATACATGTTCAATTTGTCTGCCATCTCCTTATTTTCCGTTATTAAATCCCTAGACTCATTTTCTATAGGAACAACGCTCACTTTGTTAACTCCTTTATAATATCTATAGAAACTCTTACTGTCTTTATATTTTTAGCTAGTTTGCTCTGATACTCAAATTTTTCCTTTCTTTATCAATCTTTTGCTGTTTTTTATGTTTTGTCCAATCTTCTGACCTGCCACCCATCTTTGTGCAATTATATGCTTTTTAATTTTGCTACTATCTTTAATTTTTAAAGTTAACCACGGATGGTGGATCCTCCGCTTGGAATTTTTCTTTCTCGTTGGAATCTATGTATTCTGTGTGTTCTGAAATATCCCCTTAAATATCTGCTGCTGCATCTCTATTGACCTATCTGTTAACCTAATTTGCCAGTTCACTTTAACTAGCTCTTCTTTAATGCCCTCATAATTGCCCTTATTTAAGATTAAAATATTAGTCTTGGGTCCATTCCTCTCTCCCTCAAACTTAATGTAAAACTCAACCATATTATGATCACTGCTACCTAGGGATGCCTTCACTATAAGGTCATTAACTAATCCTATCTTGTTGCACGGTACCAGTTCGAGTATAGCCTGCTCTTTGGTCAGTGCCAAAACATGCTGTAAGTATCCTGAAAATATTCTATGAATTCCTCATCTAGGCTACCTTTGCCCATCTGATTTTCCCAGTCTATATGCAGATTAAAATCCCCCAAGACTATCACCTAGCCTTTCTGACAAGCTCCCATTATTCCTTCCTTTCTACCCCATCCTACTCCGTCCTACTATATGGTTTCTGCTAGGGGGCCTGTTCACCACTCCCACAAGTGACTTCTTGCCTTTATCATTTCTGATCTCTACCCAAACTATTTCTACATTCTGGTTTCCTGAACATAAGCCATCCCTCTCTAATGTGCTAGTACCATCATTAGTTAAGAGAGCCACCCCTTCACCTTTTCCCATCTTCCTGTCCTAAATGTCACGTATCCTTCAATATTTGGGTCCCAATCTGCCATCCTGTAGCTATGACTCTAAAGGCTATCAGATCATAATTAATTATTTCTATTTGTGCTCTCAGTTCACCTGTTTTGTTTCAAATACTACATGCATTCAGATACAGAGCCTTTAGTTTCATCTCATCCTTTTATTATTTTTGTAACCTCCAGCCTTATCTGCTGATTGACTCTTAGATTTGTACTCCCTGTAGTTCCTGTCCCTTCCTGTCACAGTCTGTTTATCATTTCCCACATGAATACCTTTCTCTCTTGTCTTTTCTTTACTGTTTGATTGACCACATCTTCCCAAATTTGATCCCTTGCCCCCACTATTTAGTTTAAAACCCTCTCTACTTTCTTAGTTATGTGGCTCACTGGAACACTGGTCCCAGTATGGTTCAGGTGTAGAATGTCCCAACAGTATAGTCCCTACTTTTTCCAGTCCTGGCGCCAGTCCCAACTAGCAGGAACCCACTTCTTCCACACTAGTCTTTGAGCCACGTATTCATCTTGTTAATTTTGTGTACCCTATGCCAGTTTGCATGTGGCTCAGGTAATAATCCAAAGATTATAACCTTTGAGGTTCTGCTTTTTTAGTGCTTGGCTTCTCATACTCTCTATGCAGAACCTCTTTCCTAGTTCTAGCTATGTCGTTGGTACCTACATGGACCATGACAACTGGATCCTCCCCCTCCCACTGCAAATTCCACTTCAGCCCTGAATAGGTGTCCTGAACCTTGGCACTGGGCAGGCAACAGAGCTGTCTGGGCTCTCACTCTTTGCTGCTGAGAACAGTGTCAATCCCCCTCACTATACTGTTCCCTACTACCACTACATTCCCTTTTGCTCCCCCTAGTTGAATGGTTTCCTGTACCATGGTGCTATGGTCAGCTTGCTCATCTACTCTGCAGCCCCCACTCTCATCCAAACAATCTGAGAGACCTCAAACCTAATGGACAATTGCAGGGGCTGCTACTCCTGCCCTCTGGGTCCCCTTACCTGCCTCATTCGAGGTCACACCCACCTGTCCCCGACTGCTGACCAAATCAGAAGACCTTATCCTAAGAGGTGTGAGTGCCTCCTGGTACAAAGCATTCAGGTAACTTTACCCCTCCCTGAAGTACCACAATGTCTGTATTTCCGCCTCCAGTTTGATGACTCTGAGCCGAAGCCCCTTAAGCCGCAAACGCTTACTGCAGATGCGTTTGCTCTGAATCAGCAGCATCCAGACACTTCCACGTGCAGCAGCTTTAACACATCAGTCCTGCCATCTTTAATGTGTTTTAATTAATTACTTAACTATATTATTCACTTATTTATGTTCCCTTTTTTGTATACTTTATTAACTTTACCACCAGTTTGTATACTATTTTAAATCTTAGGACTGGAATAGACCTTAACCACTTACCAGATACTCACCAAACAGCTAGCTCCTTTACCTGTAGTAGAGTAAGAACCAATTCCTACAGAGTGAAAAGGTAGAAAAAGCAAAAGGAAACGAATACTACCTTCCGCACCCCCGCCACCCTTCCTCCCTCCCCCCAACCCCAAACTCACCAAACTCTCAGGTACGCACTCAGTTCCTCAGCTGTACTTGTTTGCCTCGTACCAATGACATAAATCTAGGAAGTGGGTTCTGCTTAGGGATTATGAGTAGCTAGGGTCTAAATTAAAAAGAAATTGAAAGTAATAATCTCTGGATTACTACAAGCATTTTGGCATAAGTTAAGTAAGATTAGAGAGATAAATGCATGGCTTTAAGACTGGTGTGGAAGAAATGGGTTTTGTTTCATGGGGCACTGGCACCAGTACTGGGGAAAGTGGGAGCTGTACCGTTGGGACATTCTTCACGTTAACCATGCTAAGACCCGTATTCTTGTGAGCCCTATAACTAGAGCAGTAGAGACAGCTTTAAACTAAGTAGTTGGGGAAGGGATCATATGAGATGAAATGTGGTAAATTAAAGGGAACAACAAAGTTATACAGCAGTGTAGCGATTTGGATAATGATAACTAGAGTATGGCAGGAAGGGAGTGCACCAGCAGATAAGGCCAGAGATTGTATAAAGACAGAGTTAATTGAGATGTGTCTGAATGCACGCAGCATTTTTTAACAAAACAGTTGAATTGTTAGCACAGATAGAAATAAATATATATGACCTGATAACCATTATAGAAATGTGGTTGCAAAGTGACCAAGGCTGGGACCTGAATATTGAAGGATATATGATATTTCAAAAAGACAGGAAGCTAGGGAAAGGCGGTGGGGTAGCCCTATTAATTAATGATGTCATTAGTAAAGCGGTGAGAGATGACCTTGGCTTGGAAATGCAAGATGTAAAATCAGTTTGCATAGAGATAAGAAATAGGAGAGTTAAGAGGTCACTTTGAGTAGTTTGTAGGCCCCCTAATAGTAGTACTAATACACTGTAGTTTGGAGTGTACATGAAGAAATAAATGGGCTGTGTATGAATTTTAAAATAGGGAATTTTTGGACCAGCAGCCACTGGAGGTCAGCAAGTACTTGGGTGAGGGGTAAATGGATCTTGGTGTGAGTTAAGTAATGGGCTGCAGAGGTTGGATGAGCTCAAGTTTATGGAGAGTGCAAATTAGGAGGTCATCCAATATAACATTGGGATAATTGTGACTTGGAGTAACAAAGCTGTGAATTGGGGTTTCAGCAGCTAATGAGTAGAGGCAGGGGCAAAGATGGGTCCCTGTGAATAAAGAGGACTTATCTACCTGCCTAGCCACACTATTCGAGTGTAGCCATTACACTGGTATCAATCTAACAACTATCTGAAAGATAGTCCAGGTATGATCTATCCACAAAAAGCAGGATAAATTAACTCACCTAATTATCATCTTATCAGCCTGCTCACAATCATCACCAACTGGCTGCAATGTATATGATTGACATGTTACACTGCAGCAACTCATTCAGGCACCACCCTGCACCAAAAGTTCTTGATCAAGAAAGATAAGAGTAGCAGCATCATCACCTGCAAGATCCCCACCAGCCTCACAACATTTTGACTTGGATATGTATCTCTGTCCACTTATTGTTATTGGGTCAAACTCCTGGAATTTCTTAACATTGTGGGAACACTATCAGCAAAAGTAATGCAGCAGTTCAAGGAGGAGGCCCACAACAACCTTAGGGGAACTGAGGATGAGGGATAAAGTGCAGCTTGTTTGGGCAAATGAAAACAATTGCAACCTTGTTTCTTCTTCATTTTTGACTCTGGCTCGAATTCTAGGTACAGTTGGATAGATTAAAAGCACTGACTTGAAAATGAGTTAGCTGTTGGTACAGGAGGCTGTGTGCCATTTGGTAACCCACCATCTGAGGTTGTTATTGAACAATTAATACCCATTCATGGCAACTCCTAAACTATGAATGGGCACCTACTCTTAGCCATTGTTTGGAAGCACAGGTAGGAAAATTAAACACTAAATGGCTGTGATAACCTAAGATTTATTATTAATGATTTTTCTAACTTAAATCCTGGATCTCCCTTCCTAACAGCTTTGTGGGTTTACCTACTCCACATGGACTGCAGCAGCTGAAGAAGGTAGCTCACCACCATATTCTCAAGGGCAATTAGGGATGGTCACCTACTCGGCGATGCCCACATCCCGTGATCAATAAATTTTAAAAATCTTACTTCTTTACATCTCCGTAAACAATTAGAGAGTCTTCCCATTGATCAGTCTGCATGAAACTACACTGAAAGCAGCATAACATGAAATCATAAGAACATAAGAAATAGGAGCAGGCGTAGGCTTATTCCCCATAACTCTCTTGTAGATGAAAAATTTGTAACTCAGCCTTGAATGTATTCAATAACCCAGTCTCCACAGCTTTCGGAGGTAGAGAATTCCAAAGACTAATGAACTTCTGCTAAAAGAAATTTCTCCTCATCTTCATCTTGATGGGAGACCTCTAATTCTAAAACTGTGTCCCCTAGTTCCTCTCGGTATCTACCCTGTCAAACCCCCTCAGAATCTTTTATGTTTCAATAAGGTCACCTCTCAATCTTCTAAATACCCTTGAGTATCGGCCTAACCTCCTCAAACTTTCCTCATAAGACAAGCCCTTCATCCCAGGAATCAATCCAGTGAATCTTCTCTGAAACACTCCCAATGCAAGTAGATCCCTTCATAAAAGGAGACCAAAACTGTACATAGTACTTTAGATATGGATTCACCAATGTGTTGTACGGTAGTAGCAAGACTTCCCAACTTTTATAGTCATAATCCTTGCAGTAAAAGTCAACATTCTATTTGTCTTACTAATTACCTACACGCTAAATTTTTGTGATTCATGTACAAGGACACCATAGCATACTGTAGTCCCTCTCCATTTAAATAATCTATTCTTCTATTCTTCCTTTCAAAGTGGATAACTTCACATTTTCCCACGTTATCTTCCATCTGCATTTTTTTTGTCCACTCTCTGTTTTGCAGACTGTGGGGCTGGGGGTGGGCATGGTGTGGGGATTTTATGGAGCCATTGGGGGTCTCATCTGTAAGCTGGAGAGCAAGGACACCAGGGGCAGAAGTCCTGCCCACTGAGAACTGCTGGTCAATGAGGCCAGCAGCTCTTTTGCTGTCTAGCCTCATTAGGGAGGCGGTGGCTGCTGCAGGAATGACAGCCACTAGAGGCTCAGGATCGAGTGTGGTATGGGTTCAGCAGCAAGGGCAGGAGGTTGGCTCTCACTGGACCCCTCCCCCACTTCCTGATATTGGGTCCTCTGATCAGGTACTGAATTCCTTTGAACGAGGGCCCCATCCCCCACTCCACCCGAGAGATCACAAGCAGCTTGCATTCATTTGCTTGTTGTCCTCCGATGTGGTGACAGGCCTGCCCACTGTTGGGTTAGTACCACTGGTTGGAATGTGGCCCTTAAGTGATCATTAAGTGCTAATTTAAGGGCCTCAATTGGCAGCTGGGCGGGAAGTTTGACAATGGGCCTTCCCGCCCTGGACTTAATTTTAGAGATGAAAGGGGGCGTGGGGTGATCACAAGCCACCCTCCAGCCTGATTAAAGGCCATCCCTGCCTCTAAACATGCCATGTGCAAGGGCATAAAATTCTCCCTTTGCGTCTTCCTCACAACTTGCCTTCCCACCCAATTTGAATCGTTAGCAAATTCAGCTACAATACACTGTGTCCCTTCATCCAAGTCATTAATATAGATTGTAAATCAGGCCCAGCACTGATCCCGGTCATACCCTGCTAGTTAAAGTTTGCCAAACTCAAAATGACCCATTTATCCCAACTCTTTTTCTTGTTAGACTATCCTCTATCAGATTGATACATGACTGCCCCCAAATCATGAGCTCTTAACTTTTATTTGGCACCTTATCGAATGCTTTTTGGAAATTCAAATACACAGCATTTGCTGTTTCTCCTTTATTCACCCTGCTTGTTATATCCTCAAAGAACTCTAATAAATTTGTCGCACACTGTTTCTCTTTCATAAAATCCATGTTGACTGTGCTTGATTGTATTATGATTCTCTAAATTCCCTGCTGCTACGTCCTTCATAATAAATCCAGCATTTTTCCAAGGACAGATGTTAGACTAACTGGCCAGTGGTTTCCTGCTTTTTTTTTCTTCCCTTTCTTGAACAGAGGTGTTATATTTTTTCAGTTTTCCAATCCGGAATCCAGGGAATTTTGGAAGATGACAACCAATGCACCCACTATCTCTGCAATCACTTTTTCTAAGACCCTCGTAATAAAGGATAGCATTCCATTAGGCTTCCTAATTACTTGCTGTACCTGCATACTAATTTTTTGTGACGCATATACTAGAACACCTAGAATCCTCTGCACCTCAGATTAGCCCAAGCCTGAATGTTGTCCAGGTCTTGCTACATTTGGACATGGACTGCTTCAGTTTCTGAGGACTTGCTGCTGAACATGGTGCAATCATCAGTGAACATCCCGCTTCTGACCTTTTAATGACAGGAAGGTCATTGATGAAGCAGCTGAAGATGGATGCGCTTAGGACAAAACCCTGAGGAACTCCTGTATCGATGTTCTGGGACTGAGATGATTATCCTCCAACAGCTACAACCATATTTCTTTGTGCAAGGTATGACTCTATCCAGCGGAGAGTTATCCCCTGATTCCTATTGATTTCAGTTTTGCTAGGACTAGGGATGCCACATTTGGTCAAATGCTTTGATGTCCAGGGCAGTCACTCCCACCTCACCTCCTGAGTTCAGCTCTTTTGTTCATGCTTGGACCAAGACTGTAATGAAGTCAGGAGTTGAGTGGCCCTTGCGCAACCCAGACTGAGCTCAGCAATCAGGTTATCGCTGAGTAAGTGCCACTTGATAGCACTGTCGACGACCTCTTCCATCACTTAGCTGATGATCAAGAGTAGACTGATGGGGTGTTAACTGGCCATGTTGGATTTGTCCTGCTTTTTGTGAACAGGACATACCTGGGCAATGTTCCACGTTGCCAATGTTGTAGTTGTACTGTAATAACTTGGCTAGGTGCACGGCTAATTCTGGAGCACAATTCTTCAGTGCTATTGCTGGAATATTGTCAAGGCCTATACCCTTTGCAGTATCCAGTGCCTTCAGCCATTTCCTGATATCACATGGAGTGAATTGAATTGGCTGAGCACCAGCATCTGTGATGCTGGGGGACCTCAGGAAGAGGTTGAGATGGATCATCCAATCGGCACTTCTGGCTGTAGATGGGTTGCAAAAGCTTCATCCTTCTGTTTTGCATTGATCTGCTGGGCTTCCCCATCATTAAGGAAGGGTATATTTGTGGAGCCTGCTCCTCATGTTGTTTACACCACTATTCACAACTCAGTGTGGCAGGACTGCAGAGTTTAGATCTGATCAGTTGCTTGTGGGATTGCTGCCACCTCTGGTGGACCTGTTCTGTCGGTTGGACAGCACTTATCCATGGATTATGATGGCAGTGACTAGGACATTGTCTGTATGGTATGCTTCCATGAGTATGACTATGTCAGGCTGTTGCTTGACTGGTCTGTGGGACAGCCCTTTTAATTTTGGCACAAACCCCCAGATGTTAGTAGAGGACTTTGCAGTGTCAGCAGGGTGGGGTTTGTTATTTTTACTTAGTTCTGTTGAGGGGTCATTCGGACTCGAAACATTAACTGTACTCCTCTCCGCAGATGCTGCCAGACCTGCTGAGTTTTTCCAGGTATTTTTGTTTTTGTTTTGGGTTTGCTATTGTTGTTTCTGGTGCTTAGGTTGCTGGGTGGTCTGTCTGGTTTCATTCCTTTTTGTAGACTTTGTAGTGATTTAATACAACTGAGTGGCTTGTAATGCCATTTCTGAGGGCATTTAAGAGTCAACCACGTTGCTGTGGGTCTGGAGTCACATGTAGCCCAGACCATGTAAGGATAGCAGATTTCCTTCTCTAAAGGGAATTAATGAACCAGATGGCTGTTTATGACAATCGACAATAGTTTCATGGGAGAGACTAAATACCAAAGATGTGTTGTGAAACAAGAGGCAAAGGGAGTGGTAGAAGTAAGGAAACAAGGCATTGGCCCAGAGTGGGTGTTTCTTGCAGAATAAAGGTCAGCTCTTGTCTGAAAGCAAAAACATGAGAACAAGATACAAACTGGCACTTGGGGGTGGGGGGTATTTAAAATGGAGGACAAAGTTTATGGTCTGAAGCTGTTCGATTCAATGTTGAGTCCAAAAGGCTGTAAAATGCCTAATCAGAAGATAAGGTGCTGTTCCTCCGGTGTGCATTGGGCTTCACTGGAACATTGCAGCAGGCTTAGGGCAGAAATATGTTCATGAGAGCAGGATGTTGTATTGAAATGACAAAAGACCAGAAGGTCATGGTCATGCTTGTGGATTGAGCAAAGCTGTTTTGCAAAGCAGTCACCCAGTCTGAATTTGGTCTCTCCAGTGTAGAGGGTATCGTATTGTGAGCAGCAAATACAATAGACTAAACTGGAAGAAGTTCAAGTAAATCAATGTTTCACCTTGAAGGCCTTGGACACTGAGGAGACAGAACGTAAAGGGGTGGGCGAAACATTTCCTGAGATTGCATGGGAAGGTACCGTGGGAAGGGGATGAGGTGTTGGGTGGGGGTGATAGAGTGGACCAGGGTGTTGCAGAGGCAATGGTCCCTTCAAAATGTTGACAGCAGAGGGAAGGTCCCATTGGAATGCTGACAGGGGAGGGGAAGGGAAGATGTGTTTGTGATGGCATCATGTTGTAGGTGGTAGAAATGTCTGAGGATGACCCTTTTAATATGGAGGCTGGGGGTTGGGTGCGTGGAAAATGAGGACAAAGGGAACCCTATCATGGTTCTGGGAGGGAGGGAAGGGGTGAGGGCCGAAATGGGTCGGTGACTGTTGAGGGCCCTATCAACAACAGTGTGGGGAATCTTCGGTTCAGTGTCTGAAGCACTGCTGTGGAAGGTAGCGTCATCAGAACAGGTGCGATGGAGACAGAAAAACTGGGAGAATGGAATGGAGTTCTGACAGAGAAACCGGATTTTTCCTGCATGCCACAGCTGCAATACATCACCTGCCCTGCAACCTCCATGGTATTTTATTTAACTAAATAGAGTTTCAAGTTTTGAGATATCACTTAGCGCTTATTTGTAATTATATTAATGAGTTTAACATAAATGGAATACAATACTTTAATTTACCCAGTCCTAGTTTAAACTACTGCCTTACTTTAGAGAAAAGAAAATTATAAAATCACCAACCATTTACCTACCTATTCACCCAATTCATGCCTCTAAACCCCAGCTCTCGTTGTGTCTTGCTCCCTCTCTTGAAATGCTCCTTCTCCTGTGAAACATATTTGGGGACGTAGAGTTACAGAGAGACATTGATAGATTAAGTGAGTGGACAAACTATGTCAGATGGATTTCAAAACAGTTAAGTGTGAGGGCCTCAAATTTGGATCAAATGTTGAAAGCTTGGAACAGTGAACGTTCAACCTGACTTATGAGTCTGTGATCATAGATCAGAAAAGTGTAGTAGTTTTGTACAAAAAAAACAGTGAAGGATAATGGAATGCTAGCCCTCATTACTGGAGGGCTAGCATTAAAAGGGAGGAATTTTAGCCACATCTATATAAAGCCGGAATGTATAGGTTAATTTGAATTTAAAGAGAAATAATGTTTTAATTATTAACTGAAAGTTGTCCAGTAATATATTCAAAACTTATCTTTTCAAATGATTTTAGAAATGTTCTGATACAATGCATTTTTATAAGATGTTAACTTTTTGTATACCAACCAGTACACCATTTTAGCTTTTAGCCCCTGTTTCCAGCATAAACAGTACATTTGGCCATAAATTTGTTACGATCCCTGTAGAGACTGGTAACTTTTTAAAAAGGAAGGAATCCAGTGATGCCAATGGAAGGAAACCTGCTGGACAAGATTTCACTTTAAAACTTCTAGGCTAACAAACCAAGTGAAATTAACACAATTCAGACATTAATTAACAGATGAAGGATTTTTCAAATAAAAGGTACATTTCACTTTAAATATTGAATACAACAAAATAATGCCTCATGAAGTTATAAGCACTCAAGTCACTTCCCACACAAACATAATCTCTCAATCTTTCCTACTCAATCTTTGTTTTGTAGGATTTCTCACTTCCCATCTAATAATTTCCCCCTATGAGTTGCGTTCACTGGCAGCCTTATTCCAGCCGATGTCCCTGGGTATGGTTACCAGTGATGAGGTGCGCATCTTTGAATCCCCTCTCATTTGGGTCACAACAATCTTGATGGCACAGAAGGACTTCCATCTCCGACTCCCTTTAAATGGTCTGATGGGTTCCGGTACCACTTCAGCAATGGATATTGTCTAATCTACAATCTCTCATTCTTCCTGTCTTTAGTGTTTTTAGTGTTTTAGTGTTTTTAGTGTCTTTCCAACGGTATAACACACACAGTCTCTGCTCCATTCTCAGAAAACTGTTTCAACACCAGGATCTGTTTGAAGACTGCCAAACAGAAAACTTCCACTTGGAGAGAGCCTTGCTTGTTTCTCTTTTCAAGAATTCCATCATCTGAACTGCCAAATAGAAAAGAAAACAGGCTGACCCCCACCCTACTATAATTAGCTTTCTCTTTATCTTTTACTTTTTCGCCGGTGACCCCTATGACAAGCCCAGGTCACATGCGCATTTCTTAGAACCTAATGATGTTGTGCTCCTGAAACCAATTAACCCACTTGCAAATTACTCCCCAGCCCACTTTGTTTTTAAAAAAAACATCACACACAAGAAAATACAGGCTTTTCCCAATGCATGGATTATAATAGATTGTTTATTTCTTCAGTTTTAACTGTTAAAATCAGGAGCCATGTTTCATAAAAGATACTTCAGCCAATATTTTCAGTGAGGGCGGTAGAAAAATGGTTACAGATTGGCTGCAAGTTATACACCCCTGCCCGATTTTTCAGTTCCATTGACTGCACATTGGTGGGCTGTATAATGGGTAACTATTCGGCGAACACTGCACCACCCTCGCTGAAAGTGAAAGTCTGATCCATTAACTCCTATGTGTACATTTGAAATGACATTGTAATTCACAATGTTATGGTGAATAATTTTACTATAATTCTAAAAATATAAATAGCTGTTTTTAAAATATACTTTCTAACTTCAGCTGCAGTTATTTGGAAATTTTCCCTCTAAATGGCAATTGATTAACTCATAGTTATAACTATTCACAAGATATGTGTGATCCTTGTTAAATTACAATTCTCTCTTGATTCTGAGCAACCATTACTATACAAAGACTGATAAAGTCAGTCTGAGGTGTTCAGCGGAATCATTAAGCTGTCAAGTGTTTTGAGACCATTGCCACAGTGGCATTTCATTGGTACTATTTTCAGGGAATGTTTGTATTTGAGCAGGCTTTGAATTTATATACCCTTAATCCAGATTACAGTAGAGCCTTACTACTTTTTAAAAAATTCCTACTATCCAAGGTGTGTATACAATGCGCCTCCTTGGATCTGCCATATTTGATGCATCGATTCCCAATAGCATTATCAGTAATCTGTTTTTTTTTATGGATCTTCTGGAAATGTAAACTTGATAGCAAAGGTCTTGTTCATAAGGGTACTAATTACTCAGTTTTGAATTTATTTTTATCAGCAGCTCAGAAACTTTCAGAACTCAAGCTAGATCTGACCCCAGCCTGACAAATAAAGCAACTCCACACCAATAATTTTAATGCTATAGCAGAGGGCTTTTAAAAATGTTGGAGTGAATATATGATCCAAATAAATGCATGCAGTGACAAATATTCAAAATGAAGCTTCCTGAATATCACAAAATTTCTACCTGGCGGGACCAATGATAACTGAGCTATGATTTCCTGGTTTATCGGAAACCAATGCATATGGAGCAATGTTAGTTTTAAATTAGTTTTCTCTGAAAATGTATGAGTCTTTCTGTACATCAGAATTTATGCAGAATACGTAAGTGCAGTCTGTTTATGGTTAGCCAAATAAAGATGAATAACCAACCATGAATACATAGATTGTCAAACAATACAATTATAAAAAAAATATGCATGGGCATGTTCCTATCCTGCTGGACACTTTCCAGTTTCATTATTTACTGTAAATGATTGCAGCTGGCTTGTGAAATTATTTACTGCAAGTAAATTGCAAAGATGGGGAATCTTTGAGATTCAGTTTTAATTTCCTGGGAAAGGCTAAGCTAAGGAAAGTCCCTTAATTTTTTTTCTTCTTTCATGGTATGTGGGTGTTGCTAGAAAGCCAGCCTTTGTTGCCCATCCCTAATTGCCCTTGAACTGAATGGCTTGCTAGGCCATTTCAGAGGGCAGTTAAGGGTCAATCACAGTTGAGTAAAATGCAGAACAGTAAAGTCCTGTTGTTTGCAGAGCTTACTTTCCCACAGAATCTCGCAAATGGCGAAATCGCAAACGATGAACATACTTTAGAGTGGTAAAAGCAAAAATGCCGCTCCCAATGCGGTCTCCTCTACATTGGAGAGACCAAACGCAGACTGGGTGACCGCTTTGCGGAACACCTGCAGTCTGTCCGCAAGCATGACCCAGACCTTCCTGTTCCTAGCCATTTCAACACACTATCCTGCTCTCATGCCCACATGTCCATCTTTGGCCTGCTGCAGTGCGAGTGAAGCTCAACGCAAACTGAAGGAACAGCACCTCATCTTCCAATTAGACACTTTACAGCCCTCTGGACTTAACATTGAGTTCAACAACTTCAGACCATGAACTCTCTCCTCCATCCTCATCCCTTTTTTATCCCCTTTTTTTCAATATTCATTTTTATTTTTTAATTTTTATTTTTTATCAACTTATTTTTATTTTTATTTATTTTCATTTTTATGCATTGTTTTATCCCCAGCTTTTATCCTATTTTCGATCTTTTTTCCCACCACCTTCCCCTCCCCCCACCCCACCCTCACTGAGGCCATCTGTCACTTGTTCATGTTGTTCTTTCCAGAGTGCATATTCTTGTCCTGCTATTACCACATTCTGCTTTCTGACCTTAAGGCCGCTATCAGCACCTCCTTTAGCCAGCACCACTACCTTTGCCCTTTTATTCATGACATCTTTGTCAGTCTCTCCTTTGTCTCTACTGGCCTTCTTTCCAGCTTCACCTGCTCCACCCCCCTTAAATAGTATAAATTTCATCACATTTTTACTTCTCTTTAGCTTTGAAGAAGAGTCATACAGACTCGAAATGTTAACTCTGTCTTTCTCGCCACAGATGTTGTTAGACCTGCTGAGTTTTTCCAGCATTTTCTGTTTTTGTTTCATACTTTGGAATGGGATTGGACAGGTTCCAGCTATCCTAAATTTGACATGTATAAAGGATCAAAGGCAATAAAAACAATATTTTACATAAATTTAATAGAAATTTACTGGAGAAATTGTTTAATGAAGTAATAAAACAAGAACAGTGTAAAATTTGTCACGCATACAGCACTGTACTTTGCTTGAGGGTGGAGGGAGTGGGTGAAGTGGCTGCTGTAGATGTTGATGTGGATTTAAAAAGATGATATTTTTGACTGCTTCGACTTTTGCTTTTTAATTTTGTAAAGTTCTCGGTAAAGAGCAATAGTAGTGTCAATCATGCTGTGAAAGGCAATGATTCTTTCCATGTTTGGAAAGAGCAACGGCTGATGACGCACATGAAGTGTGCACTTCCTACTGCAGGAAATACATCATGGACACCTTCCTTTTTTAAAGTCCTTATTTAGGCAGATTTTTCTTGTCAGTATTTTCTAAAGTTGGCTTCTATTTTTATGTTTAAAACCGTGTATAGGCGAATATTTGGGCCCGCAATTTGCAAACCGGTGTATAAAGACTTATGCATGGGTAAGTGAATTCACGAAAGAGGAAGTCGCGAATGGTGGGACTTCACTCTGTAAGGTAGTGTACTGAACTGTGTAAGGGAACAATTATAATCTTAGTACTGAAGATGAGGAAATATTAATTACTGAAATAAATTCTGGAAAAGCTACACAGTTATTTAATTATAAAATTGTAAATGGTCAGCGCAGTGGTTCTCAACCAGGGGCCTGCAAGAAGGTTTCCAGAAGTTTGCCAAATCAGACTCCGAACTCCAGAACAAAATGTGCGTGTCTAAACTACCCTAGAATTGCTAACTGGAGAACTGAAAATTGCCACGACAAGGTGACTTGTGTACCCACACATAACAGCCTTGATCCCTGAGGTTTTAACAGGTCCATCTCAATAGGTTCTGAGGACCAGTACCTAGCTTCCCTGTCAGCCAACCAGGTTAATTCCAGTATCATTGGATGTCCTTCACCCTGTCCTGCACCCAAGATGGTTGTTCTCAGATCCACAAATTTAGCAGTCAGAAAGCGGTCTTCTGATATAACATTTTCTGGCAAAGACAAAGCCACTTGGGCCCAGTGTTGTTCCTACTACCTCAGCAAGCCTTTTCACTCGCTATTGACCCAGAGGAATCCTGAAGTTAGTAGCGGGACACTGGGTCAGCACACAAGACCCAGCGGTGGAGTCACTGTTTCACCCCCTTCCAATAGTTGTCGTGCAGAACTTGAGTAATGCTGAAAAAATACATTTTTTTGAAGCTTTTCGTCTTGCACTCTTCAGGATAATGGCAAGAATACTAATGTCAGTGTACTGGAAGCTACATATATTAATACACAGGACCCTGTTCTTTGCAGGCTGAAAAAAACACATACACACATTGCGCCTGTTTAGGCTGAACAAAATAAGTGATAGCTATTCACTGATTCATACCTCAGGACAATGCTTTGACTAATCAGAGTCAAGCTGCCTGGTTTAAATTTCAAACAATGTTTGGCAGTTAACTGTCGATCACCATTAATTGGTGCATTCTCCATGGCAACACCTCTACCAATCAGACTCAACTTGCCAACCAGTCAGCAACCTCTTCCGATATTTGTGTGGGGCCATTGCAACCAAATAGCTTACTGTAACGCCAGTGTTTTCCATTGAAAAACCTGACTCTGGACTCCAGAACAAAATCTGTCTGACTGCGGCCTTATGAAGTGGGGGAAATGCACAATGGGCAATCATTAACCAAGGTAATTACAGGCCCACAAAGGACAGCACCATCTTTTTTTTCAGAAAGGTACTTTCGCACTTTGGAATAGGGAGAGCAGGATTTTAAACTGCCAAAGTTGTGGGTTTCTGTGTTGGCAGCAGGTTTAAACACAAGAAATGCCAGTGTGTCAGGAAGTCAGCAGAAACCCACCTGTTTCTGCCTTTAATCCAAATGAGTTTTTCAGCTTGTGGGAAGTGACAGTGGCATAGGCAGGTCTGATAATTAAATTTAGATGGTCATTAATTGCAGTTTCAATTCTGACAACTCTGTGCGCACGGATTTCCTGGACTTCCTCGAACTTGTGAGTTCAAACAAGGTGAGAGGACAGCGTGGGTTGATGGGGCTGAGCAATTGACAGGCAAGGAAATCTTTAACTACTGAGGTGACAGTTGCTTACTTGCCTAAGTGAAAGGGTTTTGCTCGCAGGACTTCACTTCAACTACTTTGGAGGTGATTTTCAATATTCTGAGCCATTTTTGCTGCCTTGACATTTTTTGCTTTTGATTTTACTTCCCAACTATAAGCCATCACAGCAGCTCCACCTTGGACCTTTGAGGAACAAAAGGAGAAGGAGAAACTGCACCAGCAGCAGCCTTTTCCACAACCACCTGCCACTCCACAGGACAGAGGGGTTGAGCACAGAGTTCCAGTTTGCAGGAGGCCAAAACCTGTAACACAGGGGTATGCAGGCAGAGGATTAGTTTCATGGACATAATAGAACACCAGTGCTGTAGGAGGCTCAGACTTCCCGTCAGGTCTTCTTCAGCCGTGTGGAAGAAGATCTCCTTTCAAGTAGACCAGGTAAGCACACATTGCCAGTAGCACCAGTAGCATTCAAGGTCACCACGGCCCTTAATTTCTTTTGTCTCCTGCTCCTTTGTGAATCTGTTGCCCACAGTTGCATCTCACCAGTAACAAATGTCATGTTTACCAAAGCAGCACTGGACTCATAGATTACACACCTATTACAATCAAGGGGCCCTAAGAGTGACCCAGAAGTTTCATCAACTGAAAAGCATTCCATTCTATTTACGTTCAGCTGGTCTAAAACCACCAAAAGATCAGTTTGCATATCTGCATAAGATACCTATGGGGCTGCCATGATGACTTCATCGTGCGCTAGTCAACTCTCTCAGAGTTCATACCTCGCAGCGGAGTTGGTGATTGGCTACTTGGTGGCAACTGCTTGCAGTTCCTTCTTTTCTACAGCTTTTGGTTTTATTCTTTATCTTCCTTTGTTTTTGCATTTGGGTGGCAGTTGTTCATCATTTTGTCATTCACACCTCCTTCAGACGCTTTTTAAAATTTCTTTACAAGTCCCATTACCAATCCCTTTTACCCCTTGCAGGATGTGGCTTATGGACACTTGGAAGGAGCCCTATCACTGACACCCAGGAAAGGCACAACAAAAGCTACATGAGTGCAAGATTTGTAATTGAACAAGCATTCGTGCTACTGGAGATGTAATTCAAATGTCTGGACAGATTTGAAGGCACCTTTCGGTATGCAACAGCAAAGGTTTCCAGAATGGTAGTGATCTGCTGAATCTTGCACAAGATTGCGCAGCACTGAAGACTGGAACTCCAGGAGGACGGTGCTAACGATCTGCATCGATGGAGGAGGCGAAGTCCAATATGGCAAGGCACCTGTAGCCCTTCACTTAGCTGCCAGGGATGACTCAGGAATGCTTCAGCTAATCTGAGGCATCTGGCACTCTATTCTGAACCAACTGTGTCCCTGAGCCACCAGTGCAAAACAGACATAAAAACAACAATTCGTCCCTCACAATACAACCATTGCTCATGTTTACTCATGTCATATGTCATACTGTTTTTCACAAGGCAGAAGGCCATTTGGCAGATGGCAGGCAAAAATGGGGAGGACACGGACAATGGAACTTTGAAATAAAGTTTATAGTTGATAAACATTAAACAGAAATGTGACAACGCAACATGGTGTTACCACCCAAGTGAATACAATTGCTTTTCTGATTACTTCTATGAGGTGCAACACTTCTGGCTTCAGCAGAGCTAGAGGCAGGCTGCTTGAATCCCTGCTATGATTGCTCAGATGCTCTTGGTTGACATGCTTCCCTCCTGCTTACTGCTTCCCTCCTGCTCCTTCACCCTTTTGCTTGCTGTTTTCCTTCCCTGACTGTCCTGTTTCCCACCTTCCCCACTCCCTCTCACTTGCTGCTTCTTTTCCTGAATTCTCAATGTGAGAAATCTTGGAGGCTGCACAAACCCTCGCGGCTACTAGTTGGACAGCCCTGTGGTATGGTATATATATTAATTTGGATATGTAATAAACTTGATGTACTGGACAGGTTTCTTACTTGAAACAGATAACTTTATTTACAGAGCTCTTGAGTAGCTACATGCTTGAACCAGGTCCATGACTAGAAAGCTCCACCCCTAAGATTACCCACGCTTCGGGCTGACTCATCAGTACAACCATGACCCCTAAAAGCAATAAGAAAGGTTTTACCCACAATCACTACTTTCCTCCCTTTTTTTTTACATTTCTTATTTACAAGAGTATTTTAATCCACAACATTTACACAGGTCATGCGATTAAAGGTTACGTCTTAGAGGTGGTTTTCTAATTTGGTTAAAGTGACATAGCTCTATGACTTGAGATTCTCCCACTGGATCGACATGATAAGGAATTGCAGCATCAGGGACACCATTAGACAATGGCAGCTCAGAATTAGGTAATTCAACAGAGGCATTCGGTATGCCTATTCTAGGTTGATCTGTCACCTCAGGGATTAAAGGTTCGACATCAATTACAGGTGGAATAGCTTGTTGTTGGAGTGTCTCTGCTCCTGAGATGATCCACATGTTTTCGAACAATCCGGTCTTCCACTTCCACCTGGAATGACATAGGTTCAGTTTCAAAGGCCCATTTCCAGAATTTTGCATGAAAATTGCCTCTCCCACAGTAAATCTTCGAGCTTTGCTATAATATCATAAATCAATTTCTGACTACTCTGGTTCTTCTCTACCTTCCCCTCTAAGTTTGGGAACACCAGACTTAACCTTGTACGAGGGCGGCGTTTCATTGTCATTCAGATGGTGCTGAACCCATAGTTGTGGGTTATGCGATAATTGAGAAGAAAACGTGAAATTTGAGTTTCTAAAGCTCCTTCGGATAACTTCTTCATTCCTGGTTTGAAAGTTTGTACTGCTCTTTCTGCTAACCCATTTGATGAGGGATGATACGGTGCTGTTTTAATATGTTTAATTCCATTTAAGCTCATGAATCGTTGGAATTCTGTAGTAGTGAAGGCAGTACTGTTATCTGAAACAATGGGAAAAATTTTCCCCCCATTGGAGGGGAAGTGTGGGAGCAGGCGCGGGCAGGCGCGCCTCTGATCGACGTGCCGCCATTTTATGTGGGTGGGCCAATTAAGGCCCGCCCAGCATGATGTCCGCCAGGAAGCGCTATGTGATCTCTGTGCGGGCGGGGTAAGGGATTCCCTCAGCTGAGAGTGTGCTGTTTCACGCTTGCATGCGAAAGAGCACACTGATCTTCCTGAGGCTAAGTGCTGCCTCAGGGAGATCGGCCCCAAATTAAAAATTGTTAAACAAATGATAGAAAGATTTCCCTGACATGGGTCATGTCTGTAACTTTTATTGAAACCTTTATTAAATATTTAAAAACCCTCATGAAGACATCATCCCGCCCGTGGATGAGGTTTCATGCTTTTTCTGAAGCATGCCAGGGCTCCCGGCCTGCCTGCTAACCTTAAGGTTGGATGGGCAGGTCCATTAATGATATTAATTACTTTTTCAATGGCCTCAATAGACAGTTGGCAGGTCGGCTTGCGCACAGCTGATTTGGCTGCGCCCCTGCCGACCTGAAAATGGAAATGACACAGGGTGATGTTGGGAGTTCTACCCGACGTCATCCTGCATTATTTTATACGTTGGCGAGCAGATCCCGCCCCCGCTCACCGACTGGAAGATCCTCCCCAATGACTTCTAGTAGACCATGTATATTAAAACATTGGCACAGCTTTTCAATAGTTGCACACGATGTCGGTGATCTAACTTCATACACATCCATCCACTTAGAATGCGCATCGATGATCAATAAAAGCATTTTCATTAGGTATCTAAAAATGGACCTACATAGTCTAAATGTAGTCTAACCCAGGGTTGACTATGCCACTTCCACAGATGCAATGGAGCTAAAATGGGCAACTTCTGTTGTTGCTGACACTGGAGACAGTGCTTAAGCATTTTTTCTATGTCACTGTCTATACCTGGCCACCAGACATAGCATCACGCAAGCATCTTCATCTTCAAAATGCCTGGTTGCGTGCTGTGAAACTCTGTCAAGAGTGGTTCTCTTCCTTGAAAAGGGATGACAGCTCTTGATCCACACAACAAGATTCCAACTTGACAACGTAACTCAGTTTTATGGGCATGGAATGGTCTTATCTCTTCAGAGACTGGTGTATTCGACCGTCCTTGCAATACCTGGTCTTGAAATTTTGACAAAACTGGATCCCTGTTTGTCCAATTTTGTATTTGCTTCATACAGACTGGTGAGGAGTTGAAGAAATTCAACACAAGGACAACTTCCTGTGGCACTGCAGCATATACAATACAATCTCGTAACGGAAGATGTCTGAGTGCGTTCGCATTTGTAATATGCACACCCGGATGGTGCATAAAGGTGCACTTATACGCTGATAAATTCAAAGCCCAACATTGAATTCTGGCTGAGGCTATTGGCAAAATTGCTTTAGCTTCATTAAATAAACCCATTAGCGGCTTATGATCTGACACTATGTTGAAATGTCGACCAGGCAGATATTGATGGAATTTCTTTACTCCAAATGTTACTGATAAACCTTCCTTTCAAGTTGTGAATAACCCTTCTTGGCTGTAGAGAGAGTTCTGGAGACATAACCTATTAGCTTTTCGGAACCATCATCCATCCTTTGCAACAACACTGCTCCTACACCATAGGGTGACCCATCATAAGTTAATATTAATTCTTTTGATGGGTCATAATGTACTAGTAGACATGATGAATGTAATAGCTTCTTGACTTTTACAAAGGCTTCTTCTTGTTGAGCTTTCCATGACCACCAATGGTTCTTCTTTAATAATAAGTGTAAAGGGGCCAACACTGTTGACAATTTTGGCAAGAAGCGACTGTAATAATTTATCATGCCCAAAAAAGACTTGAGTTCAGTGACATTGGTAGGAGAGGGTGCCTCCTTGATTGCCCTGACTTTCTCCTCTACTGGATGCAACTCCTGGGCATCCACTCGATGACCCAAGTAAGTGACTTCAGTTGCTTGGAAAGCACACTTCTCTTTCTTAAATCATACACCAGCTTGCAAAAATATTTTTAAAACCTCTTCTAGGTTGGTCAAATTTTTGGCTACCGTTGATCCTGTGACTAGGAAAACTCCACCCCCTATAAGATTTCCCACACTCGGTTTTGATTGGCTGATCTGACCACGTGACTCCTACTCAGTAAGGCTGGCCTTAAAGCAACAATCATGACATGTCTCTCTCTCTCGCTCTGTGTCAATCTCCTTTTGCACTCTGTCTCTGTCTCTCTTTGGACCCCTTTCTGACAGTCTGCAGGGGCTGAGCCCCTGTGCCGGGCTGCGACGGAGAAGGACTGGGAGGGGGCTGTGGATGGAGCCCAGGGCACCCTGATCACTCCTCTCTGTGCCGCCGCCACCCCCCCCAAAAAAAAACCCAAACCAAACTGAACCCTCAGTTGCTCTCGTTTCACCACCTGGTCAGCTGGCCCAGAGTGCAGCACGCAGTGGGATGGGGCCAGAGTGCAGGCGAAGTAAAACTGAAAATGGTGACCCAAGATGGAAAAAAAGACCTAAAGAATAAATTATATTAAAGTGAAATGCCATTAAACAGATGACCAAAATAAGGACTTACTGTATAATAGGGCTCCCCAAATTAGGAGCACTGCTTTTCTAGACTTGGGATGCAGGGCATCATTTCTGAATTTTTAGATGACAAAATTTGGAAGCATTGGTGAACTGTGAGGAGGAGAGTGATGGACTTCAAGAGTACATAGACAGGCTGGTGGAATGTGCAAAAATAAGGCAGATGAAATTTAATGCAGAGATGTTGAAGCGATACATTTTGGTAGGTTGAATGAGGATAGGCAATAGAATTGTATTCTTTATTTTGTAAAGGGATGCAGGAACAGAGGGACATAAGGATATATGTGCATAAATCTGACGGTGGTAGGGCAGGTTGAGAAAGTGGTTAATAAAGGTATGAGGATCCTGGTCTTTATAAAAAGAAGCATAGAGTGCAGAAGTAAGGCTGCTGTGGTGAACCTCTATAAAACACTAGTTCAGTCTCAACTGGAGTATTTTGTCTAATTCTAATCTAGAAAAGATAAAATGATATTGGAGATGTTGCAAAAAATAATTTACGAGATTGGCTCCGGGGTCGAGAGACTTCATTTACGTGGATATATTGGCAAAGTTGGAACTGTTAATGGTCACAAAGATGGCTGATACAACAAATATATTTTTAGTTTTTCTGTGATTTGACTTCTTCAGGACTTTGCAGTTCAGTTCCTTGCTTTTTGTTCTCTCCATGCTTTCATCTTACTTGAATCAAATGACTTGTGCTGGGAATGGTCTCATGGGGCCTGATATTGTTGGAATGGCATGTTTGAAACATGCCAGTTTCAGCTCCCCATTTATATTGATTTATATTTGCACCATTATTTGTTGAAATGTTGACCTATAGCAGGCATGGTGAGGTCAATGGCTTAGTCAGGCACCTCCTGAACAGCGTAGCTAATGGCTTACCTCACAGACAAGCCACATGGCACTATAAATAGCTGGGAACATCTGCCACAGATGATTTAAGTGATTAAGCATTTTGTGAGTTGCAGCTCCTAAAATCAACCTTAATCAACTTTTAAAGGTTAATTACGGTTTCAAAGAATCATCATAGAATTATAGAAAAACTTCTTTAACGGCTGGCTGTTATCGCAATATTGTATTCAACAGAAGTTCATTTGTTTGCTTAAATATTGCTTGTTCTTTTTTTAGTATCACCACAGGGATCAGTCCACAGAACTATCACTCCATATGCTCCTCCATTTCACTGTTGGATCCTTGGGGGTTCGGGTGAAGTGTTACATAGAAACTAGGGACAGCAGTAGGCCATTCGGTCCTTTGAGCCTGCTCCGCCATTCAATATGATCATGGCTGATCCTCTAAATGCCATATTCCCGCTTTCTCTCCATACCCCTTGATGCTCCTAATATCCAAAAATTTATCAGTTTCTTTCTTGAATATACTCAGTGACCTGTGACAGCCTTCTGTGGGAGAGAATTCTGCAGATTGACCACCATCTGAGTGAAGACATTTTTCCTCATCTCAGTCCTAAATGGCCTGTCCCATATCCTGAGACTGTGGGCCCTGGTTCTAGACTCCCCAATTAGAGGAAACATCCTCCCTACATCTAGTCTGTCTAGGCCTGTTAGAATTTTATACGTTTCAATTAGATCCCCTCTCATTCTTCTAAACTCTAGTGAATGCAGGCCCAGTTGAATCAGTCTTTCCTCATATGACAGTCCTGCCATCCCTGGTATCGGCCTAGTGAACCTCTGCTGCATTCCCTCTATGGCAAGTATATCATTTCTTAGGTAGGGAGACCAAAACTGCATGCAATACTCCAGGTGTGGTCACACCAAGGCCTTGTATAACTACAGTAAGACATCCCTACTTCTGAACTCAAATCCTCTTGCAATGCACATACCATTTGCCTTCCTAATTGCTTGCTGCACCTGCCTGTTTACTTTCATTGACTGGTGTACAAAGACACCCAGATCCCTTTGTACATCCACATTTCCCAATATATCACCATTTAAATAATACTCTGCCTTTCCGTTTTTCACACCGAAGCGTATAATTTCACATTGATCCACGTTATACTGCATCTGCCAGGTATTTGTCCACACACACAACTTTTCTAAATCGCCCTGGACCCTGGAGCCTCCTTGCATCCTCCTCACAACTCACAACCATTAGTACACTACTAGTCTGCCATCTGGAAAAAGACCCATTTATTCCCATTCTTTGTTTCCAGTCTGCCAACCAATTCTCAATCCTGCCAGTATATTACCCCTGATCCTATGTGCTTTAATTTTGCCCACTAGCCTCTTATGTGGGACCTTATCAAAAGCCTTCTTAAAATCCAAATACCCAACATGCACTGGTTCTCCCTTATCTATTCTACTAGTTACATCCTCAAGAAACTCCTGTAGATTAATTAAGCATGATTTCCCTTTCATAAACCCATGCTGACTTTGTCTAATCCCATTAATGCTTTCCAAGTGTTCTGTTACCACTTCTTTTATAATAGACTCTAGCATTTTCCCCACTACCAATGTTAGGCTAACTGGTCTGTAATTCTCTGTTTTTTCTTTCCCTCCTTTTTTAACACTGGGGTTACATTTGCCACCCTCCAATATGTTGGAACAGCTCCAGAGTTGAGAGTATTTTGGAAGCTGACCACCAATGCATCCAATATTTCCAGGGCCACTTCCTTTAGTACTCTAGGATGTAGATTATCAGGCCCTGGGGATTTTTCAGCTTTTAACCCCATTAATTTCTCTAGCACCATTTTTTTACTAATACTGATTTTCTTCAATTCCTCCCTCTCACTAGACCCTTGGTTCCCTAACATTTCTGGGAAATTATTTGTGTCTTCATTTATGAAGACGGAACCAAAATATGTGTTCAATTCTTCTGCCATTTTTTTGTTCCCCATTATAATTTCCCCCATTTCTGACTGTAAGAGACTTTCATATGTCTTTGCTACTCATTTTCTCTTCACATATTTATAGAAGCTTTTACAGTCAGTTTTTATGCTCCTTGCAAGTTTACTCTCATACTCCATTTTCCCCTCCTTGATCAATCTTTTTGTCCACTTTTGCTGAATTCTAAACTGCTCCCAATCCTCAGACGTGCTGCTTTTTCTGCAATTTTATATATCTCCTCTTTGGATCTAATACTATCCCTAATTTCTTTTGTAAGCCATGGTTGAGCCACCTTTCCTGTTTTATTTTTGCGCCAGACAAGAATGAATAATTGTTGTAATTCATGTATACATTCCTTAAGTATTAGCCATTGCCTATCCACTGTCAACCCTTTTAGTAAGGTTCCCCAATCCATCATTGCCAACTTACGCCTCATACCCTTGTACTTCCCTTTATTTAGATTCAGGACCTTCGTTTCGGATTCAACTTCCTCACTCTTCATCTTAATGGACAATTTTATCATTTTATGGTTGCTCTTCCTCATGGGACCCTGCAGAACAAGATTGTTAATTAATCCTTTCTCATTGCACAATATTCAGTTTAGGATAGCCTGCTCTCTAGTTGGTTCCTCAATGTATTGGTCTAAAAAATCATCACATACACACTCAAGGAAATCCTCCACAGTATTATTGCTAGTTTGGTTTGTCCAATCTATGGGTAGATTAAAGTCACCCATGATTACAGTTGTATCCTTACTGCATGCATCTCTAATTTCCTGTTTAATGCCTCCCCTTACCTCTCCGTTACTGTTTGGTGGGCTATAGGCAACTCCCACCTTTTCTGTCCCTTGGTGTTCCTTATCTCCACCCAAACGGATTCCACATCATGATTTTCTGAGCCAGTATCCTCCCTCACTATTGTATTGATATACACCCTTACCAACAGTGCTACCCCACCTCCTTTCCCTATTTGTCCTTCCTAAATATTGAATACCCTGGATGTTCGGTTTCCATCCTTGGTCACCCTGCAGCCATGTTGGGATGGGGGTAATCAAACAGCTGAACCACAAGTTGACCTCTGTTACTGTGCTTTCACCCAGGAGACTGTCTCCATGAGCCAAGGGCATTGGGTCAGGATTATCCAATTCCATGAGCAGCTTGTCTGCCAAGTCTTGGGCGAGCCCTCCCTGATGGACAAAATTGTGTCATATGCAGAGTATCACTATAATATTTGCTTCTTTATCAGATACATATTGTAGGATGCTGGGGTGGTCACCATTTGTACATAGCTATGTTGGTCCTGTGCTGTGTGTTGGTGTTGCAGATTGGCATCATCAGCCACTGCTTCAGTAGATAGAGCCTTTTACCCTTTGTCCTTGACATTTCCTGTTTAATGAGCCATGGATGTTGGAGTGAAGGACAAAGGTATTATGAGTGCTTTCTTGAAGCTCTGAATTTCCATCCAGAATCCTAATTGGGCATTGCAAACAATTAGCACATTTAGCAAGTAATGACACTTCCTGTCAGTGAATGTCAGATTCCCGAAGTGGAACTTTCAGTGATACGTGGGTCCCATTGATAACTGCCTACATCTTGGGGAAGCCAGCAATCAAGTGGAAGGTTAATTAACCTTTTTTTCTTGCTGCACAGTGAATATGTTGTAGTTAACAAAGTCAAATGCCTTGCAGAAGATATTGTGTTTCACCTATAAAATGCTGGACTTCACAGCTTCTAGGTTGATGTTACGTTGGTCTGTAGTGTCTGATTGGAAGAAACTGGTGCCATGGAAATTTAGGAATGTCATTGCCTTTATTTCTATTGATGAGGCCCTGCGAAAGCAGATTGGGCTTTAGGTCTTCTTGGAACATCTCACATAGATGGCCATCACATAGTTGCTTCCCTGCTGGAGCATTGTCTGCTGATGCAGAGCTTCTCTGACAGTGTCTCAGAAGACATCAATTCCATGTGCACCCACAGCAGGGGATAGTAGCAAAAGGTTCAGTCTCTGGTCATTAGTATCTTAAGTGACATGCCTGCTCCCTCCCCAGGTTGTCCGTAACAATCAGGTTCAGGAGAATCGCCAGTTGAATAGGCCATTACAATCCTTTCATCTTCCTTCCATGGTGAATCAGGTGTGAGCCATGAAAGCAATTGCCTTTCAATACTAACAGCTTTACTAAAAAATTTGTTACTCAAAGAGCAGGCAATGTATTTACCCACTCGACAAATGCCCCTCACTTCAAATAGAGGCAAGTTATTTATGTAGCAGTATTTGTAGATTCTGGGTTTGTTGGCAGCAGTCATATTTGCAGTACTGTACTAGATGCATGTTTGCCATGACACCATTAAGCCAAATCCTCATGAACAAAATTCTCCCAATATCCATATATTCTTTAAATTACCCAAGTTTAGATGCTTCTTCATGCTTTCCTGCTTTTCCATTTCAAAACTATCATCAAACTCTCATTGTAAGAGGAAAATAAGTAATTCCTGGTGATTCTATATTGATCATTGTGCCTCAGTTTTGTTTATCATTTGGCATTCTGTGCTGGTTGATTTTCATTGTACATGTTTTCAGTGAAGCAATGGATCCTGAGAAGCAAAGCTAGTGCCTGGCCTCAGAAACATTTTTAAAACAATGACCTGGATTGGCAGATAGCATACTGTCAATGAGATTTTTAAAATATTATGTAGGTATGCATTTCATACAAATATCCAAAGAGAAGGTCTTATCCTGTAGTCAGCATCTCAACTAATTAAAAAGAAAGGGTTAAAGCTGGTAAGGTTTTATTTAATTTTATTTGTAGTTTGGATTCACTTGTGCTGCTTAATCAGCATGATTTAGTAAATTAATTTAATAATTTTGTACTTTATGCATCCTTTAGCAGAGCAGGCTTGAAGGGCCAAATGGCCTACTCCTGCTCCTAAGTCCTTTGGCTCTATATGTTCCTATGACCCACAAGAGGAAATAAGAGGTTTGGGGACAGGAGATGAAGATTCAGTTGGTAGGATATAAAAAAAGTATTGCTGATCAGCAACAAAACGCTCATCAATGAAGCTGTGCATATAATATATAAAAAAATAGTACTTGCATTGAGAAATCATAATTCAGGTGAAACACGGGGGAGAACCTGTGGCTCAGCGAGCAGGGGCGGGGCATGCTCGCCAAGGCGTAAAATGACGTGGGGTGACATCGGGCATGTGTCCTGATGTCACTGAGTGGCTGCGCACCCTACGAACTGTCAAAGACCTATTAAGGCCATTTAACTAACAATTAAAATAATTAATGGAGCTGCCCATCCAACATTAAGGCTGGCGGGCAGGCGAAGAGCCCGGGTGGCCTTCATATTTTTCATGGAACCTCATCTACAGGCGGGATGAGGTTTCATGAATGATTTTAAATTTTCTCAAATATTCTTATTGAAATTAATGCACATGTCCCAGCTCATGTGACAGTTTCACATGAGGGGACATGTCATGAAAATTTTTTCAACACTTTATTGAACTGTTAAAACTTGAAACTCACGCATGCGCGAAAGAGTGCACTCCCAACACAGGCAACCCCCACCCCGCCCTCACAGGGAGCGCACAGCGCTTCCGGGTGTGCGTCACGCTGGGCGGGCCTTAATTGGGCTTGCCCTCGTAAAATGGCAGTGTGGACTCGATTGGGGGCGCCGATCAGGTCTGCACCCAACTGCTCCTGCCCCCCCACCCCGAACCAGGGGAGGTGGGGGGGGGGTCTACCCATGAATATTTGGAATTATATGTCCTCAATTCTCCCCCAATATTGCACCAAGTTGGATTTCAGAAGAAATCCATGTTGCATATACATTTCTTACACTAATCAATCTTTCAATCATTCTTCAGTGAGAAGTGATACAGCAAGTCGTGTTTTCCGGGGGTTGTTAAAGTAGAGGAAATTTCATTCTTTATTTGGATGTGCTATTCCTCATACTAACATTGAGTGCCTAAAATAGAAAAAATATGATGATAGTCCTGATCATATGAAAACAAAACGTCACTTGATAAGCATTCCTTTTTATGTCCTTTGGCTATTGCCATATAACTCTACAGAAGATGAATAAACAGCCAATGCAGTACCACAATGCATCTAATAGTATCTATATTAGTGCTTCCCAAACTTTCCCCTCAATGTGACCCCATTTTAATGCCTCAGATTTTGTGTGACGCTAGAGTGAAAATGGTGGTAGGGGTTGGGGATGGTGGGGGGCAAGGTTTAGAGAGTTGTTGGGGTGGTGAGTGGTTGACCGGCTGAGGGTTGTGGGTGAAACAGCTGGGTTTGCCCTGATAAAAGTGAAGACCCATCTTTTTACAGGCTGTGGATGTAAGAGGAGTTGAGTCTCAGTGAACAGATGATTAAGCCACACCTACGGACAGAAAAAAACACGAACATTAAAGGTGTCTCGCAGCTGTCAAAACTCAGCTTGAGCTTCACGGCCGCCATTTCTGCCTCAGAGCTCATGACCTCAAAATCTCATCCCAAAGCTCCGACCTACAACTTGGGAACCCCTGATCTATTTGATGAACCATTGAAATTTGCATATCCATTTCAAAAGATCATTGGAGCCCTTCTGCTCTTTTACTGACTCATAACTCTGCTTTCCTTTTGTAAAATAAAATGTTGTGAAGCCTAATCTACATAACAGTATCTACTTATTGAATTCTATTACCGTATAAACTTTAGTATTTCCTTTGTTCCAGTCATTAGCTGTTGTATACTTTCTATGTCTGAAGCCACTCTTGTATGTATTACCTTATGAATTTCTTCATTCATAAATTTAACTCAACAGCCAATGAGCAATACTGAGATAGCGGATGTGGAAACCTAGTCTATTTTAATCATAGTTTGCTTGTTTGTACTCCCTAACCCAGAAACAATTAAAAAATTCTCTTCAAATTTCCTACACTAAATTGTACGTCATATAAACTTTCAAATTCTGCACCTTTTCCATTCCAACTAAAGTCTTTGTGGTTAGTTAGAAGTTTTCATCTTGTATAACTACAGATCAATTTAAACATGAACATTGACATATAGCGAAAGAATGAAAGATCATTACAGAGTTGTGGAGAACTTCAATACATATATCATTCTCCTCATTATATTTATCATTTTTTCTGGTTGATTAATGTGAATGATTAAGATCTTCATTGTTTCTTAGCATGATACACCTAATTTCATGTAGTTGGAAAGGCCACATGATACATGCTAAGAATTCAGGATGATGCAATCAACAGCTGACTCAGTTCCTGTTTAAAATTGTTTCGTTGAATGAATGAGTGACCTCAATTAACTTTAGTTCTTGGTATTAAAGATACAAGTAACTGAAAGGCTGTCCAACCACAGACCACATTAAGGGTATAAAATAACTGAGAAGCTAAGTGAATGACTTGGTTAAAGATAATGAATTCACTGCTAAACCATAGCTCCCTTCAACAGTTAAAAAGTTTATGCTACTTCAATTTACAAAGAAACTGAAATGCAGTGTGTACCAACATTCAGTTGACTAACCATTTCTTTCTTCTTTTCACAGGTTAAACTAAGTTACTTAAAAGAAGAGGCTACAATACTAGAATTGCAATTAATGAATATCGAAAGGAAATAATCAGGATGGAAGATGCTTTTGCTGTGTTCTGTGGCCTTGCCAACAAAAATAATAGTCTTAAACCAAATGAAGTGTCTTTCATTGAAGAAATTTGTTTCACTGAAGGTGTAAACTTCCTTGTACATTTGGGATTTGTACTTTGTTCTCTTGTTGGCCTTATTGTGATTAAGTGCAGACGGAGTTTCATTACCACATTTCATATTGATAGTGGCTTGAGAGGCTGGATTCATTTTCCACGGCACACTATTCGATGGATATTAACATTCTTCTACATCTTTATATCTGCCTGTTGTTTAGGAGATGGCATTTTGTCACAGTTGTACTCAAAGTTTGACAGACCATTTATTTATATACCCGATGCAGCACAACTAGTCTCTTGCCTTCTTTCAATCATCTACTATGATGTAGCTGAAAGTGCAAATGCACCCATGCTTTTGGTGCTCTTTATCTTCCACTGGCCTGCTGCCTTTAGCATTAATGTATTCAAGGTATATCAGCTATATTCACAGAAATTCATCATCAGTGATTTGACTTTTCTTCTAGTTTGTATCTTGGTTTCAATATATGGATTCTTTCTCATTCTGGAACTCAGCATATTTTTTAAAAAGGTAAGTCCTTAAGTACAATTTAAAACAAAAATTGCACCATTTTTTAAAATCCAGATTATTATGGTAATTTTTTAAAGCATGTTGTACTACACAAATTTACTTTGGGCTATTACAGCAGCACTTAGTGGGCATGGTCTTAAAACTGTTAAACAGGTTGGGCCTATATCCATTGGAGTTTAGAAGATTGAGAAATGATCTTATTGAAACATACAAGATCCTGAGGGCGCTTGACAGGGTGGATGCCAAAAGGATGTTTCCCCTTGTGGGAGAGACTAGAACAAGGGGACACAGTTTAAGAAATAAGGAGTCTCCCATTTAAGACTGAGATGAGAAGAATCTTTTTCTCTTAAAGTGTCGTGAATCTTTGGAACTCCCACTCGGGGAGCGATGAAGGCAGAGTGATTGGATATTTGTATGACAGAGGTAGATAGATTTTTGACTAACAAGGGAGTCAAAGGTTATTGTGGACAGGTGGAATGTGGATCAATCAGATCAGCCATGATCTTATTGAATGATGGAGCAGGTTTGAGGGACCGAATGGCTTCTCGTGCTCTGAATTTCCTAGTTCGTATGTATGTTTGCATTAAATCCTGCTTGAACTTGGGTTGGTAAGAGTTAATGTTTTGGATCAGCTGGCTCATTTACAAGAACAATATAAGTTTGAGGGTTTTAAAGGCCTTGGATCCTTAACTCTCACGTGTGGATTTCATTAGAAAACTGTAACACAGAATGCAATTACTTGATAGATCGTATTTTATGTAATCTTCCATGCGGTCTTTACAAATTGACTGAATATAGAAATGTTTTACGTGGGATTGTAATGGTGGTGTTTCTTTACAATTTGTATAAATGATTTGGATGAAGGGACTGGAGAGTATGTTTGTTAAATTTGCTGATGACGCACAGATAGGAAAGTGAGTTGTGATGAGGACATAAGGAGGCTCCAAAAGGATAAAGATAGTTTAGGTGAGTAGGCAAAGATCTGGCAAATGGAGTATAATGTGGGAAAATGTGAGGTTGTCCATTTTGGGAGGATAAATAAAAAAGAAGCATATTATCTCAATAGTGAGAGATTGTAGAACTCTGAGATGCAGAGGGATCTGGGTGTCCTAGTGCATGAATTGCAAAAGGTTAGTATGTAGGTGCAGCAAATAATTTACTAAGTTAATAGAATTATATTGTTTATTGCAAAGGGAATTGAATACAAGAATAGAGGGGTTATGCTTCAGTTATACAAGACCACATCTGGAGTACAGTGTACAGTATTGGTCTCCTTATTTAAGGAAGATGTAAATGCATTAGAAGCAGTTCAGAGAAGGTTTACTAGATTAATACCTGGAATGGGCGGGTGGGTTGTCTTACGAGGAAAGGCTGGACAGACTAGGCTTGTACCTGCCGGAGTTTAGAAGAGTAAGAGGTGACTTGATTAAAACATATAAGATCCTGAGGGGTGGTGACAGGATCGATTTGGAAAAGATGTTTCCTTTTGTGGGAGAATTTAGAACTCAGGGTCACTGTTTCAACATAACAGGTCGCCCATTTAGGACAGAGATGAGGAAAATCTTTTTTTTATCTCAGACGGTTGTGAACCTTTGGATTTCTTTTCTCAAAAGGTGGTTGAGGCAGAGTCCTTGAATATCCTTAAGGCAGAGATAGTTAGATTCTTGATAAGCAAGGGGTGAAAGGTTATCGGTGTAGGCAGGAATGTGAATTTGAGGTTAACATCAGATCAGCCATGATCTTATTGAATGGCGGAGCAGACTCGAGGGGCAGAGTGACCTACTCCTGCTCCTAATTCGTATGTACGTATTTTTTTAAATTTGCATTTTGTTTCCTTGTAACCTTTGGGGACATGGGTTAAATTGATTCATAAATTAAATATAAATAAAAAGCATATATGTAATTAAATAGATTATATGTGCGTTTGCAGGCATGTAAGTATGTATTGCATAATTCACTCTTTTCACGGAAAAAGTATTTTTAAAACTTCTTTAGGGGAAAACCACCAATTTAGTCTGAACATTTTGTCATGACAATGTCTTTTGTCCTAACTGACCTCACACCATTAGTATTTTGTGAATGTTCAGACTTCTCAAATAAACTGGCCCACAACTCCCGAACTCCGGGGCGTTGAATCCAGGGGTACTATAAAGTATGCTGGGGAGCATATTTCCAGGTAAGTGAGTCAGAGTGGAGTGGCAACCTGGCTCTGATTGCTACTCCACAGAAGTGTATGGGCCATTATTATAAAGCATTTGAGAAGTTTTTTGCATACTATTGAAAGATGACAAAAATTGTTTGTAATTGTCAAGTTTTATGCTGAACTAATACCTAATTTATTTATTTTAGGGTTACTTCTGTCCAGGGTATTCCAGAGACACCCCACCTTTGGAACTACAAGACCCAGAAAACAAATTTCACCAACCTTATGTCAATATTTTGTCACAGATTACATACACGTAAGGAAATATGTGATACACGATATTTTCTAAATAAATTTGTTGTCTACAGCTTAATGGCTGATGTTTAGTGGAATCCTCTGAAGACACTCTCAAAACTGGATTGCAGTGTGAAGACAGTTTTTATGATGAATAATAAGATCAAAATTGTTCCAGAATAATAGAGAATTTTTAAAATTGTGATTATTGTGGAAATAGCGTTCAAACCTAAAAGAAATGCCTACTGCAGTTTTTTTTAAATGTTGCATTTTAGTTATTTAAGCTGTCAATCTTGGCTAGGTAGTGGTACTTTTGCTTCTTGGTTTGCAGGTTGTGGTTTGAAATCCCACTCTGGAGATTTGAGTACATAATCCAGGCTCAAACTTCAGTATAATACCTAGGGTGTGCTCTATTCTTGGAGGTGCTATATTTGAGTCCTTTGAACCTTTTGAAAGGTATGACTAAATTTTTTTCATCCCCTCTATAGCCTAGGGAGCCCTAGGCCAATTATAGCACCCAAACTGCAGTCAATTCAGCAGAGACTGAATCTGTGACATTTCATCACAATATCATGTGTGCTATTATCTACTAAGTCTCAAGAATCTATGCTGACTTGTTCAGAAGCAGAGACTACATCCCAAATTAATTCACATTAATTTCTATTTTCTCAATTGACAGGCCTACTGCATTACAGAAAATCAGATTATTGCAAAAAAGGCAAGTATTTGCTCCCGCTTTTGAGTCAGAAGGCTGTGGGTTCAAACCTGCTCCAGGTCTTCATGCATTCTTAGACTGTCAGTTCAATGCAATGCTGAGCAAATACTAGATTGCCAGAGGAACAATCATTCGGATAAGGTATTAAACAGAGGCCCAGTCTGTCTATTCTGGAGGGTGTAAAGAATCCATGGGAACTCTTTAAAGAAGAGCAAGAGGTTCTTGTGATTCTCCCTGGTCAACATTCCTACAGCACCCAACTACCAAAAGCCATGTATAACTGGTTGTTTATATAATTTAATGTTTGTGAGAGCTTCTTCTGTGTAAGTGTCAGATATCATGTTTGCCTTCATTACAACAGTCTCTTCTGTTTTATTGCCTAGGTGGATTTCATGGCTTTTAAAAAGTGGTTATCACGAGCCAATTAAGATGGAAGATCTAGGGGGACTCCCTCAGGTTGTTTATTATTTAGTACTTGTTAGAAAACTTGTCTTAGAAAAGTTCATGCATAATACAAAAATGGAATTATATACATTTGATGGAAAAACAGTTGATAAGTTTTTTTTAAATTCTACTGGAGTTGGTGCAAAAATGTAATTCCGGGCAAGTTGAGGTACTTTCTGGCTGTTTTTAGCCTTTTCTAACCCCGAGTGCTAAGGTCAATTTTATTCTTTAAATTCTAAATGTTTCCATCTTATTGTGCTAATTGTTTTGTTGGCATCATCATTTGAATGTATTATTCTTGTTGGATAAGTCAGTTCATATGTGTAGCAGGAATTCTATTAGTAAAAATGTAAACCTCGAGCATTTAAAACAAAAAAAAAGATTGAAATGTTGAGATGTTATGCACAGGTTAAATTAAAACTTTTTTCTTTTTATCTGATAACTTTGACTATTTAATCATTTTTCTCATTGTATTTAATGCTCCCAATCCTGGCACGGAATTTTATGGCCCTTCCCGTCAGCGGGATTTTCTGGTCTTGCTGAAGTCAGTGGACTTTTGAATGGTTTGCTGCATTTTATGACACCGCCCCTGCTGCAAAGGGGCTGTAAAATTCCACCCTGGAAGGCTTTGAGTGTGGATCCATTGCCACCCTTGGATGTCTTGACTAAAGGGCTTTTATCCTGTGTTTGTAACCATGGTGTTGGCAGTCTAAGTATTAAAATTGCCTAATCTTATATTTGTATTTTCCTTTTACAGGAAGAAACTGCGCTGAAAAATTATGATTTATTAAAGATGTGTTATGATAAGCAAAAGGTCAGTAAGTTTATATAAAATCCTTCGAACCTAGATAATTGTGTGTACTTTTTCTAAGGGAGGATAATACTTTGAACTAAATGATTTTTTAATTAATTTTAGGAAAATAAACCTTCAGGAACAGCAGGATCGCGAGACCTAGGAAAGGTTTATTTCAAGGCTTTTGGTGGGCCTTTCCTGATAGCAGCAGTTTTGAAGATTATAGGTGACCTAGCAGGATTAGGTGGGCCACTCTGCATTGATGGTATTCTCAGATTTGTGTCTGCTGAGTCAAAGGAATCGGAGAAGGTAAGGGTCCTAGTATATTTTTCTGAACTAACCATACTTACAATTTAAAATCTGGCCATATGGCCTGGTTCAGTGATGATAATATAGTGGTCATGCAAAAGGCTAGCAATCCAGAGGTTGTGAGTTTTAACAGTAAGTTATAAAATTGAGTTCAATAACTCTGATATTTTGTGGGCAGAAAAAATGTCCATGAAATCTACCAGATTGTCATAATAGCTCAACCTTTCATTGATGTCTTTTGTAGAAGTAAACTTACCACCCATATCAGTCTGATGTGTACTTGCCTCCAATCCCCTGCAATGTGATTGATTTGAATACCTTATGGCATGCCCTAACAGACCACTTAGTTATTTAACAAAAACTCAAAAAAAAGGACCACAAACCCTTTTTTGAGAGGAAATTCCAAAGCTTAAGGGTGGATAGTTGAATGCACAGTCACCAGTGGTGGAGTGAAGGAAGTAGGGGATTCACATGAGGCCAGAGTTGAAGAAATGCAGCGTTCAGGCTGAAAGTGGTTACAGAGAAGAAGAACAGTGAGGCGTAGAAGGGTTTGAACATTGGGTGAAAATTTTCAAATTGTGGCTTTAGTAGATGGGAGCCAGCGTAGGTCAGCAAGCACAATGGTGCTGGATGAATGGAACAGTGCGAGTTAGGATACGGGTAACAGAATTTGGATGAACTCATGTTTATTGAGAATCAAAGAGCCTGGCCAGGAGTGTTCCTTTCCAGAAAGCCAGACTATTTTCATTCTTTCATGGGAAGTCGGCATTGCTGGCTAGGCCAGCATTTTTATTGCCCATCCCTAATTACCCTTGAGAAGGTGGTGGTGAGTCACTTTCTTGAACTGCTGCAGTCCATGTAGTGTAGGTACACCCACAGTGCTGCTAGAAAGGGAGTTCCAGGATTTTTGCCCAGCAACAATGAAGGAACGGCGATGTAGTTCCAAGTCAGGATTGTGTGTGGCTTAGAGGGGAAATTGCAGGTGGCGTTCCCATGCATCTGCTGCCCTAGTCCTTCTAGGGTGGTAGAGATCGTGGGCTTGGAAGGTGCTGTTGAAGTAGTCTTGGTGAGTTGTTGCTAGTGCATCTTGTCGATGGTTCACACTGCTGCCACGGTGCGTTGTTAATGGTCACGTGTGGATGTTGAGGATGCTGGATGGGTGCCAATCACACACTTTTACATTTATTTACAGAGATACATCTGAAAAATATGCATCATATAAACCAACAATCACAGTTTGAGTCTGTGTCTATTTATGGGGATTTTATGAATCCCTAGTTAATGCCCACAATCTGTGTCCAATTAAACACAACTTATATACAATTAACAAAGAGAGCTTTAGAATAGTTGAGTATGGAGATAAGATTTGGGTTTAATATTGAGCTCACTCAACTTCTAACCTAGAAGATTACCATTAGACTGGAAAATTAATAATGAGAAACAAGAAAATTGCAGAGGCTTGGAACAAGCATTTTGTATCTGTCTTCACAGTAGAAGAAACAAAAAACATCCCAAAAATAATAGAAAATCAAGCATTAAGGGAGGGAGGAGCTTAAAACACTTGCGATCACTCGAGAAGAAATACTTAAAAAAAACTAATGGGACTATAGGCTGACAGATCCCCTCTACCTGATGGCCTGCATCCTAGGTAGGATCTTAAGAGAAATGGCTGCAGATATGGTAGATTCATTGGTTGTAATCTTCCAAAATTCCCTAGGTTCTAGAATCGTCCCAGTGGATTGGAAACCACATATTTAACACCTTTATTCAAGAAAGGAGGAAGATAAAAAAAAGGAAGCAATAGGCTTGTTAGCCTTCCATCTGTCATTGGGAAAATGCGAGAATCTATTATTAAGGAAGTAGTAGCAAGACATTTAGAAAATCATTGTACAATTAGGGTGAGTCAACATGATTTTTGAAAGGAAAATTGTGTTTGACAAACTTATTAGAATTCTTTGTAGATGTAACAAACAGGGGAACCAGTAGATGTATTTAGATTCCCAAAAGGCATTCGATAAGGTGCCACATAAAACATTATTGCACAAGATAAGAACTCATGGCATTGTGGGTGATATATCAGCGTGGATAGAGGATTGGCTAACTACCAAGAAACCGAGAGTCAGGATAAATGGGTGATTTTCAGGTTGGCAAACTGTAACTAGTAGAGTGTCGGAGGGATCAATGCTCAGCTATTAACGATTTATCTTAATGACTTAGATGAAGGGAATGATTGTATTGTAGCCATTTTTGCTGATAATACAAAGATAGATAGGAAAGCATGTTGTGATAGTTTGCAAAGGGATATAGATAGGCTTAGTGATTGGGCAAAAATTTGGCCGCTGGAGCATAATGTGGAAAGTGTGAGGTTGTCCACTTTGGTTGGAAGAATAAAAAAGCAAAATATTTTTTAAATGGAGAGAGACTACAAAATGCTAGAGTACAGAGGAATTTTGGTGCCCTTGTACATGAATCACAAAGAGTTAGTATGCAGGTACAACAAGTAATTAGGAAAGCAAATGAAATTTTGGCCTTTATTTCAAAGAGGATGGAGTATAAAAGTAGGGAAATTTTGCAACAACTGTACAGGGCGAGATCACATCTGTAGTACTGTGTACTGTTTTACCTCCTTACTTATGGAGAGATATACTTGCATTGGAGGCAGTTCAGAGAAGGTTCACTAGGTTTATTTTTGGGATGCAGGTACTATCTTATGAGGAAAGGTTGAGTAGGCTGGGCCAATACTCATTGGAGTTTAGCAGAATGAGAAGTAACCTTATTGAAATATATAAGATTCTGAGGGGGCTTGCAGGGTAGATACTAAGTGAATGTTTTCCCCCTTGGGGGAATCTAGAACTAGAGAGCGCAGTTTCATAGTAAGATGTAGATGAGGAAGAATTTCTTCTCTGAGGGTCATTGCCCTTTGGAATTCTGTACTCTAGAGAGCGGAGGCTGGGTCATTGAATATATTCAAGGCTGAGTTAGATTTTTGATTTGAAGGGAGTCAAAGGTTAAGGGAGGCAGGCAGTAAAGTGGAGTTAAGGTTACAATAAGATCAGCCATGATCTTATTGAACGGTGGAACAGGCTTGATGGGCTGAATAGCCTACTCATGCTCCTATTTGTTAAGATTTTACGAACCTGTTGGAATGCTGCACTGCTGAATTCAACTTCATGGTAACCATTTTTGGATCTCAAATAGTTCAGTGATACTTTGCAATCTCTCCCCATCTTTTTTTGTTTCCAGGCATTTAGTGATTGCAGTAGAGCTCTCTGATTGTTATGAGATAGCCTTTCGGTAAAGCTGAGTTAATTAAAAATCCCAGAAGGAAACTTTAAACAACTATCATAACCTATAATTTTAAGTGGTTATGGTTGAGATGCAACTTTAAATTCAGGAATCAGACCACCAGTTCTTGAGAGGTTTTATATTAAACTAAATAAAACATTTTATTAATTTTTACATGTTAAATATATACACATGGCTACAAATTATTACTATCATAACTTTTAACAAATTCCCAAACTAATCTCCATTAAGGCAACAGCAACCAATAGACTTAACCAGACACCAGGCAAAACATTTTCACCTTACGATTTCAAAATGAGCTTCTTTTCACTTTAGTTCCTGTGGAGACAGTTGGAGGCTTACAACTGCTTTGACCTGACATTGCCTCTCCCACACACAAAACTGCTGTCTGATATACCTAGCATAGCTCATTGAATGCAAATTCTCATTGTATTACCAGTCTCTTTGAACTCCACCTCTCTAACAATAAAACCCCTTTCATAGTACCAATATTTTTAGTAATATAAATATATTGCTTGGTCTCTGCTAGCTAGGTGCCAGATTTCACTCCACTTCTTGAATGCTCTATTCAAAAAATGCAAATGCACTCGACCTCTCTTACATCCCAAAACTAGTAACATCAAAGCACTCAGACTAGCTGGCTTTAATCCAATTAAGAAACACCCACAGACTGAACCCCTATTTTAAAAGAAAAATATTTTCCAATAATATTAAATACATTAATAGCTTCATGACATTGATAGTGGTTAGTAATTGTTTTTAAAGAAAAGTTATTAGACAAGCAAATTATTCAGAAACCATAACTTCCATTGTTGACCGGATTGGATAGCTACAGTTCCATCACTAACTTCCTCTGAAAGTTGTTAAAAACTCAATTTATTCTGTCCTTCATGCAGTTATTGTCCAGAAAACCTGAAAACTCAATTTTCATTCTTTCCTCCCAAAAAACTCCAAACCCAGTCAGTGCAAATTGAGCTGTTTGAGCATTCTTCATATTGTGTAGTGTTCAGGTTGGATAGGATGAGTGGCAGTGGCAGTGCTGTCTGTTTGCTGGTGGTGTTACTGCCTCTAATCTTCCTCTTACTAAGAACACCTGTGTATTTATCTGCTGAGCCCTGGAACTAAATTGCAGCACAGCAGAGTTCTCTGGTGGAAGTTTGAATGGCCTGATTATCATCAGTAAATGTGGACACGCAGATATGAGGATCCAAAAATTGACTGTCTACATAAAACAATGTTGGTTTGCATAAATGTATGCATATGCCTGTGAAGAGACATTGGTCATCTTTAGTAGTCAATTAAATACTGTTCTATATTCTCACTTTACACAGGGAATACATTTTGTGAGTTTCTGGGAATTTACTAGTAATGGATACGTATTGGCATTCCTGATGCTGTGTACAGTTCTTCTTCAGAATGTTTGCTTACAGATTTCATATTACATTGTTATCCGGGATGGAATACACATAAAGGCAGCTCTGCAGGTAAGTTGCTTTTTTCTTTCTTCATCTCTCTTTTAAATCAATTTTCTCACACCCATCTCCTTTCCTAAATGTGTTGAGTTCTTCCAAGGGTCTGATTCTATGGAAGCCCAGTGATGATCTATGTCTTACCAAAGTGTCCATTCTTCAAAGTCTAGACTGTGTGTAGGCTGTTGAACGGTCGGAGGACATCTGATCCTATCCTCATCTGATATCCAGCTTCTATAATTAACAGGTATTTTTGGACAGCAATCAGGAGTCTGAACCTTTATTTCATTCCCCCACTCTTCTACCCCCTGTCCCTTCCTTCTCTTTCCTCTTTTTTTTCCTCCCTTTCCTTTCTCTTTTCCCTTGCAGGGGTGCACCACTGATTCAGCAGAATTATACCACCAGAGGTAAAAGAGTTAGATTATGAAGTCAGGTTTCTGTCTAGACTAGGCTTGTGTTCCCTTTAATGTACAAGATAGCTAATCGTGGTGTTTGAGATGATTGAAGAGCTTGTTGTGCAGATGGGGCAAAACAACCTCTTCTGGGGAGGGAGAGGTGTTGGGAAATCCTGAACATGGGGGCTTTAAAGTTAGAGCTAGACCATTTAAGGATAATGTCAGAATGCTCTCCTTCACATACAGGATAATGAAAGTCTGGAAGATACACACCACGCACCCCCCTGCAACACCTCCCCCAACCAAAAAAAAGCCGTTGAGGCTGAGTGAACTGAAAACTCCAAAACTGGGATTGGTAGGTTTTTGTTGGGCAAGGGTATTAAGGGTTACAGAACCGTGAGGTTAGATGAAGTTGACATATAGATTGTGGTGTTACTGTGTGCAGAACAGGCTTGAGAAATGTAATGGCTTGTTCCTCTTCTCATGTTCCTTTCCTATTTTCTTTTCCATCTCAATGGAAATTTGCATTTTCATATTAAATCTGTTATTGGACAGAATATAGATTGGTAACTTTTTTTCAAATGCAATTCATTTAATGTACTCTGAAGGCCAGTATTGAGACCTTGTAATTCTAAACAAGTTTCTCCAGCCAAAAAAGGTGGTCGCACAGATTACTTAGGTAGCATGTCCAGAAGTAATATGTCTTGTGGCTGTAGAACTAAAAGATTTCTACTCGCACGCAGCCAAAAATCAATCTCCTAACTAGTTTATCTCATTTAATTTCTGGGGTAAAGTCTTCGGCGCAAGGTACTGTTCTTTGTCCTGTTGTTAGGGGTCATGGTTTTTACTAAGTGCTCTCTGTATTTGCAGAGCTCCTCAGGATGCAGATTTCTACCTTCACCTATAATTGGATTTATAGCTTGTCAGTCCATTGCTTGCTATCTGCTGCGCAACCAAACAGCAGACGCTTAATTCAGTTCAGGAGGTGAGCTTCATAGTCAGTTTTGAGAAGTCTTAGTTTTATTGATGCGCGTACTGAAGGTTAATGTTCTGAACAACCAACTACAAATTATTTATTTTATGAGACAAATTTATAGTAGTCAAGGACCTGATCTTTCTAATGCAACGTTGATATTGTATCTGGAGGCAGGTATGTTTCTAGTTCACACTACAAGGGCAGAATTTTTTGCTGAGCGGGTGGGCATGCGCCCAACCCGCTCGAGCATAAAATAGCGCGTGATGATGTCAGATGAGTGTCTGACATAGTCATGCACTCGTCCAAGGGTGGGATAAAAGGGTCAGCAGCATTGCCAGTGTGAGTAGTGAGGATTTTTAGAGATAGTTTGCTGCTGGTTGCTTTTGGTACTTGGTAGCTTCATCTCTGTTTGGGGCTTTATTCTTAGCATTTCCAGGCTTCATTTCAGGACTTTTTGGTGTCTTAAAGGCCTCTGGAGGATTCAGACCATGTGGACCCTTCCAGGTGTCAGGCAGCTAGGTAATGGGGATTGTGCTCTCTGCTGGTGGCACCTCCTCTGAGAAGGAAGAGAGGGGCAGAAGGGAGAAGAGGCCAGGTGTCCAAATGCAGCTTCCAGGGGAGGGACCTGTGGGAGGAGAGGCACAGGCAAAAGGGTCGCAGGGCCAGCAGGAAGCCCAAGGCATAAGGGATCACAAAAGATGCCACTATCCTGTTGCTAGGATTTACAGGCAGTGATGCAGCTATCTCAATATGTCTGAGGTGCAAAGCTGAAGAAGGCTCCGCTTCTCAAGGGAGACTGTGTCCTCCATTTGTCAGACGATTGGGCCTGAGATCAGCACCAACTGTGTGGGTGGACACCCCATGCTAGTGGCTCTGAAGGTCACAGCAGCTCTCAACGTCTATGCCTCTGGCTCTTTCCAGGGGTCAGTGGGGAATCTGTGTGGAGTCTCCCAATCAGCTGTCCACAGTTGCGACAAGCTGGTGACAGAAGCTCTGTTCTGGCAGGTATTGACCTTTTGTTCTTTATCATACGGACAAGGCCAGCCAGGCTGAGTGAGCCAGAGGCTTTGCAGCGATTGTTGGGTTCCCCCCACGTCCAAGGTGCCATCATCTGCACATGTGGCCATCAAGGTGTCAGCGGGTCAACTGGGTGCCTTCGTCAACAGGAAGGGATTCCAATCGATGAACATGCAGATAATGTGTGACCGTAGGATGTATATTCTGAAAGTCTGTGCGAGGTACCCTGACAGCTCCCATGATGCTAGCAATCTGCGACTTCCGCAGGTGCCAAGGCTCTTCAGTGCTCCAATCCGACTGGATGGATGGCTGCTGGGTGACAAGGGCTATCAGTTGAAAAGGTGGCTAATGATGCCTTTCTGCCAGCCATGAACAGAGGCAGAGGGGTGTTACAATAGGAGTCGTGCCTCCACAAGGGCGGTGGCAAAGAGTATCATAGGTCTTCTCAAGATTTGTTTCCGATGCCTGGACTGTTCAGGGGGTGTGCTACATTACCCCGTCGAGCTGGTGTCACTGATAGTTGTTGCATGTTGCACACTCTGCAATCTAGCACTGGCAAGGGGGTCCCACTGGAGCAAGAGGATCTTGATGCAGCTGCACTGGCCTCAGATGATGAATCCACTAGTGAACCTGAGGAGGAACATAGTGAGGAGAACGCGGAGGGCATGGAGACAGACCTCGGTAATCTCCAGGGAGGCAGGGACACCAGGGATGCTTTGATCCAACGCTCCTTCAGCTAGACTACCAAAGATCTGCTTCCACCTCATGCCAAGGCTGCTGCTTCCACCCCAGATGTCTGAAATGACCCTTTCATTTGCACCCAAAGTCCACTCAGTGCCTATACAATAACGTATCTAGCCACTCACGTCCAGCGTTACATACTGGGGCACCTTGCACAGAAAGGAAAAAGGTAAAGCATACTCAGGCCATCAGAACCAAAGCAAATTTAATGTTATTGTCACATTGAATGCATAATGACATTACCATTACTGGTGTTGATCTCCACACCAGCAACATATAATCCAAACATAAATGAACAGAAAATCACCTGTGAACCATCCCTCTTGTTCTCATGGTACCTTTAACTTACGTTTCCATGTGCTACGTCTTGGTGCTCCCCCCTCACTGGCACCAGCATTGGAAATAGCCGGCTGACTTTGCTGCCTTGTTGACCTTGTCGGTCATCCTCTGGCCAGTGGAGCCTGTGCTGGCCCTGTCAGACAGGGAGTGGCCAGTGCTATGGCTGGCATCTCCCATTCATCTCAGCCTCATCAGGTGCCATGGTCACTGGTGGAGGGGTGGAGGAGCTGCTGCCGTCATCTAGAGCGCCCTAAGAAGAGCCAGCAGAGACGACAAGCAGCTCATGCACCAGTGTGAGGTCGCCCTGGAACTCCCTGCTCACCACTGACGGATGGGTACCTAGCTGGGATACTGGATGCCTCACCCATCTCCCACACTGGCACTGACCACCTGAGATCATTGCTTGTGTGAGGGCTTGCAGGTCCAGGTGCAATCTCTGGAGCTGCCCCTTCATGAGAGTCACTACTCTCTCATTGGAGGAGGCAGTGTGCTCGGCCATGAGGGTCGATGCAGTGCTCACACTCCACATGGACTCCTACACAACGAAGACCATGGCACACAGACCCTCATGGATCTCCACCAGATCCTCCTGCACATCCCGCTGGACATCCAGCATATGCCGCCTAATGGATGACTCCAGAGGCTCATCATCTGCCTCGGACTGAGCATCATCCTGGCCCTCAGCAGTCCTGCGATTGCTGGCGCCCTGGGCACTCTCTGCCTTTGCCTGCACCACAAGCGGGTGTGGTGAACTCATCAACGTGCACTAACATTCTAGCTATGCAGCTGCAAATGAAGCCCTTGTGGTCCTCCGACGTTAGGGGTGGCCCTTCGGGGTCCAGAGAGCGAGTGCGTGCTGGTGAATCTAAAAGGGAGAACAAGGACATGTCATTAGTTAAAGTCATCACACTGTCACTGTGCATGCCAGGCACCCTGGTGAGACAATGGAGATCTGCATCATGGTGCCATCTTCTTTCAATGATCAATGGGGACTCCAGATTTGAAGCTGCAATCAATGAAGAGACTATACTAGAATGGTTGCACAATCTTAAACTCTGAACTCTGTGTACTGCACTCTTACCTTCATCTGGCACCCCTGTCTCTGCATATCTGGTTGCACGTGGAGTGTGCCGGCTCTCCAGCTCAAAGGCGTCCTTCTCAAACCTGGTGAGCAGCAGCAGGTTGGGTGGGCCTCTGCCTGTACGTGATGTCTCTGATTGTTATGGCTCCGCTCCCCCTGAAAGGATAGAGGAGCATTGATTAGTCCACTCTCTACCTGCAGCGCCATTGCAGCCTGGCCAACCCCAGCTGAGGAATACCTCTCAGGGTACATCCAAGTCGTGGCCCTCGAGTCGCAAAGAACTCAGTCCAAGCAGCCAGGGCTCACGCCCTTGGCCAGCTCCAGTGTCAATGACAGTTAGCACTAAGACTCTAGCACCATTGGGGATAGCCACACCTTAACACTTCTGCACTCTGACCCATGCCAACACGGTACTCACCTTTCCTGAGCGCAGCATGTCATTGAACCTCTTCCGGCACTGCACCCATGTGCGCTGCATCACATCGTGGCTGCTAACCAGTGCTGCAACCTTTTCCCATGCCCTCTTTGTGTGGTGCAGTGGCCTCCTCCTCCTCCCATTTCTGGGGACAAGGGTGTCCGTCCTGGCAGCTATGTCCTCCAGGAGGACTGCGAGGCACTCATCTGAAAAGCGGGGGGGAGGGGGCCGAGTGTCCACCTTACCTGCCCTCTTGCCTGCTGTGTCCAGCTGCCCTCAACTCCATTACTTGAATTTTGACAACGCAGAGGGGATGTTCTTCTGTGGCAACCTTCAAGGGACTACCTGTGCAGTTTTTAAACTGGCTGCTAGGTCACCATTGGACCCAGCAGCTAACAGGCCCCTGCCCCTGCTCGTCCCTTCCTGACCAGTGGGGAGCCACGTTTCACGCTGGGTGGGCCTTAATTGGCCCACCAGTGTGAAATCGCAGCCGGGGGCCCATTTCCTGGCCGATCCCAGGCCCACTGACTATGCCTGCCTGCTGAACTAAAAATTCTGCCCCTATCTAGTTCAAAATCACTAAAATGGATCTTCCTGACAAAGCACTCATGTTTCAGTCAAACATAAATCAATCACTCTTGCATTTTTGTAAAAGATTAGTATTTTACATGGGACCCTTCCTTATTACAATATCAGCCCCATAGCTGCTGATGGTAATTTCTCCATTTCTAGCAGGATTGGTCAAATGGAATATGGAACGGCAGACCTACTTTCTGAATTTGGAGGCAGTAGTGCTGTATGCATATGGATTAATGCTAGAACGATTTGCTGTATCAAAAAGTGAGTTGTCTATTATCCTAGCTGCAGTCTAGCTGATTCACTGAATCATAGCCGAGATCATGCAGTCTGTGAGTAATTATTGTTTGTTTTAATATTTGTAGGGAATATTCTATTATTCTGTGAAGAAGTCTGTGTGTGTCTATGTTTATGTGTGTATGATTTAATTAAGCTGGGCAGAGATTAAAATGAGACAAGTTGTCCCTGGAGTTTAAAACATGAAAAGCATAGAGGTGTTAGGTTTGAGGTACAAATGAATAGGTTAGATTTAACATTTGTATTTTAGATAAGTGGAGAGTTTGTTTGAATATCAAAGGCAAGTCAGAGGTAACAAGAGACATGTTTGCATCTTGCAGGAGTTCCATAGGCAAATAGAAGTTGGGAAAGTATATTTTATTGACTCTAAAGCAAAGAAGATGGTAACATTAAAGATCTTGTGTTTGGAAGGATTTGAGTTTCACCAGTGTGAAAACAATGGAACCTGAGATGAAAGGGGAAAAACAATATTTTAGAGTTACTGTGGAGAGCTTATGGAGCTGCTTGAGCTGTTAAGCAGGAGCTATGAGATATAGCCATCTGAGCTGTTGAACTGGGGCTGAAGTTGGCGAGTTGGAGCAGATGGAGCTCTGGGCTGGGAGAGGATGCAGTTTGAATCAGTCATCCTGTCAAGCCAGAAAAGCCTTGGGCTACAAATCAGTTTTATTCTGAAGTTTGGATTTCCACAGTAGAATGGAAGAGAGTTATAGGTCATGTGGTATGACTTTATTAAAGCTACAGCCTTGGGTAATATCAAAGCAAAAAACTGTGGATGCTGGAAATCCAAAACAAAAATAAAAATACCTGGAAAATCTCAGCAGGTCTGACGGCATCTGTGGAGAGGAACACAGTCAACGTTTCGAGTCTGTATGACTCTTCAACAGCACTAAGGAAAAATAGAAAAGAGGTGAACCAGCTTATATTTCACCTCTTTTCTATTTTTCCTTGTTCACCTCTTTTCTATTTTTCCTTAGTTCTGTTGAAGAGTCATACGGACTCGAAACGTTAACTGTGTTCCTCTCCACAGATGCTGTCAGACCTGCTGAGTTTTTCCAGGTATTTTTATTTTTGCCTTGGGTAATATTATTGGATTCTTTTAGTTAAACATCTATAAGGGAGTATTGCCTGGAAGGTGTTTAATTGTGGCTCTGACCAAGTAGAAAATCTTTTTGGGGGAATGTGTTGTAAGACTAACCTTAATTGTGCAACTGTAATCTTGTGTGCTTAAGTCTTCTTTTATCCTTGTTAATAAAACTTTTACTCTTAATTTTTAAAATCTGAAAAGTGTTACTGGATGACTTGATGTTGAGCTCAGTATGTCATCATCTTGTTTTCGAATACAAAAAATTGCATGACCCGTAAGGCAAGTTTCCCTCTGGGATTTGGTTTGTGCGGCAATTAACGTTGGCTGTGGTCATAATACAGCCCAGCTGATTCACTGAATCACAGCAGAAATCATAGTGGCGATTGTAATCACTCGGTTGAATCTCTTCATGATTACAAGAGGTGGATTACCCCTTCAATAGGTTGACAAGGAGATACTTAAGATTTTGGGTTGGCTGATAGACTTGCTTACCTTTCTGTAAAGGCTGTGTTTGCTGATGCCGTAACTGCAGATGGTGCATATCCTGCACATGCAGTTAAGTGCCTGTGATTTTGCTGACAGTAATGTCCCAGGTAGCTGTCTATATCAAAGATGGCTCAGATCTCTTTGTCTCTCCACTTGCTACTCCCTCCCGCTTGCTGCACCCTTCACTCTTTACCTCACCTTGCTCGTTACGCCTTCCTGCTCATCATTCCCTACACAGCTGCACCTCCCACACTTCACAGGGCAATAGGAACAGGGAATGGATGCTGGGGTAGGAAGTGGCAAGTGGGAGAGAACAGGGACTGGTGGAGTGGTAGGGAATGGGGGAGTGGGCACACAACAGTGGTGTCAGTAATGTGAGAAACTGCGTGTACGTTGGTGGACAGAGTGGGTATTGAGTTCCTGTTCCTGTTTGGCACGAGGAATTGCAGTGTTCTGTAAAAACATTGTCATCCATATTTCTGCATTAGCACAGAGGTCTCATTTGGCCCTTTTCTGGATACATTTTTCTTTTCAGAATCTTTTATCTCCACTTTCTCTAAATCCATGGGTAGCTCAAAGATCTTCACTTTGATGTTGATCTTTTGAGATAAGTAGCTGCCGAGATATGGGAAGTATCCAACGACTTCTAAAGTCTCCCCATCAATAATAATAGCTGGGGATGGTAGGTGCTTGCCCAGTGAAGAACTGGTGGAGGATTTTGGTCTTGCTGGTGAGAGAGGAACTTGGTGGAATTGAAATCGCTAGGGAAACTGTATTGAGAAAATTGACGGAGCTGCGGGCTGGCAAGTCTCCGGGCCTGATGGACTACATCCTAGGGTCTTAAAAAAGGTGGATAGTGAGATAGTCGATGCACTGGTGTTAATTTTCTAAAATTCGCTAGATTCTGGAAAGGTTCCATCAGACTGAAAAGTAGCAAATATAACCTCTCTATTCAAGAAGGGAGAGAGGCAGACAACGGAAAGCTTTGGGTCAGTTAGCTTGATGTCTGTCGTGGGGAAGTTGTTAGACTCGATCATTAAGGAGGTTATAGCTGGGCATTTGGAAGAGCTCAAGGCAATTGGGATTAGGGTTTTGTGAAAGGAAAATCATGTGTAACCAATTTATTAGAGTTTTTTGAAGGAGTAACATGCACTCTGGATAAAGGGAAGCCTGTGCTGTACTGCACTTGGATTTCCAGAAGGCATTTGATAAGGTGCCACATCAAAGGTTATTACAGAAAATAACAGCGCATGGTGTAGAGGTAACATATTAGCATGGATAGAAGATTGGCTGGCTGGCAGAAAACAGAGATTATGCATAAACGAGTCTTTTTCTGATTGGCAAGATGTGATGAGTGGAGTCCCACAGGGGTCTGTGCTGGGGCCTCAACTTTTTACAATTTACATCAATTGACTTAAATGAGCGGAGTGAAGGTATGGTAGCTAAATTTGCAGATGACACAAAAATAGGCAGGAAAGTATGTTGTGAAGAGGACATGAGGAAGTTGCAGACAGATATAGATAGGTTGAGTGAGTTGGCAAAGATCTGGCAAATGGAGTTTAATGTGGGAAATTGTGAAGTTGTTCACTTCGGCAGGAAGAATAAAAAAGCAGAGTACTACTTAAATGGAGAACAGCAGCATAATTCTGAGATGCAGAGGGATCTAGGTATTCTATTACATGTGTCACAAAAAGTCAGTATGCAAGTACAGCAAGTATTTGAGAAGGTTAATGGAATGCTGTCCTTTATTAAGATAGGAATTGGATATAAAAATAAGGATGTTATGCTTCAGTTGTACAGGGCATTGGTGAGACTGCACCCCGAATACTGTGTGCAGTTTTGGTCTCCTTATTTAAGGAAGGATGTAAATGCATTGGAGGCGGTTCAGAGGAGTTTTACTAGATTGATACCTGGAATGACTGTTGTCTTATGAGGAAAGGTTGGACAGACTGGGCTTGTTTCCACTGGAATTTAGATGTGAGGGTGATTTGATTGAAGCGTACAAGATCCTGAATGGCCTTGACAAGGTGGATGTGGAAAGGATGTTTCTTCTTGTGGGTGAGTCCAGAACTAGAGGGGCATTGTTTTAAAATTAGGGATCGCCTTTTTAGGACAGAGATGAGGGGAAATTTTTTCACGCAGAGACTTTGGAACTCTCTGCTTGCGAAGGCAGTGGAGGCAGGGTCATTGAATATTTTTAAGGCAGAGGTAGATAGATTCTTTTTATGCAAGGGAATCAAAGGTTAATGGGGTAGATGAGAATGTGGAATTCGAAACAAAAGCAGATCAGTCATGATTTTATTGAATGATGGGGCAGGCTTGAGGGGGCGAATGGTCTACTCCTGTTCCTATTTCTTATGTTCTATGTTCTTATGAGTGAGGGACCAACCCTTTTGTATGCAGAGTTGAAGAGGTTGAGGGTGATCTGACTGACGCTTGCAGTGTGTGTCACAACTGCATAGTTGTTGGCATACTGTAAGTCTTGGAAGTGCTGGAGGGTCACCTTAATCTTGGCTCTTAGCCTGTTGAGATTGAAAAGCTTTCAATTGGCTCGTAACTCAATCATGATCCGTTGTGGAAGTTTGTCATAAATGAATTCCATGACCAGGCTAAGGTAAATAGTGAAAAGAGTTGGCACACTCACAGAACCTTGCTTAACACCCATCCAGATATGAAAAGGCTCAGTCTCAAAGTGGTTGCAAAGGACAGTTGCTGTCATACTGTGATACCAAAGTTGCAGGATGGTAACAAATTTTGCTGGGCATCCAAGATGCTGGAGGACTTCCCAAAGGGCTTCATAGTTGATAGAGTCAAAGGCATTTGACAGATCAATAAATGCCATGTGGAGCTTTTGCATTGTTCTGGACACTTTCTTGGATTTTCCACACTGTGTCGGTGCAGCCTTCCCAAGATTACACAACCAGTTTTAGACAACAGAAATCTCTAAGAAGGCAAAGTCTTTAGTGTACAACACTGCTGTTGTCACCACCCTTCTATATGACAGTGAGAGTAATTCACCTCCTGACTCCCCAAAGCCTGTCCACCATCTACAAGGCACAGGCTAGGAGTGTGATGGCATGCTCTCCACTTGCCTGGATGAGTGCAGCTCCAACACTAATCAAGAAGCTTGACACCATCCAGGATAAAGCAGCCCACTTGATTGGTACCCCATTCACTGCCTTAAACATTCACTCCCTCCACCACTGGCGCATGGTGGCAGCTGTGTGCACCACCATCAAGACGCATTGCAACAACTCACCAAGGCTCCATCAACAGTGTCTTCAAAACCCATGACCTCTACCACCTAGAAGGACAAGGGCAGCAGATGTATGGCAACACAATCACCTTCAAGTTCCCCCTCCATACCACACATGATCCTAACTTGGAATTATATTGCTGTTCCTTCACTGTTGTGGGCCAAAATCCTGGAACATCTTTCCTAACTGCACTATGCCACATGGACTGCAGTGCTTCAAAAGGCAGCACACCCCACCTTCTCAAGGGCAATTATGGGTGGGCAATAAAAGCTGGCCTAGCCAGCGATGGCCACATCCTATGAAAGAATAAATAAAGATAAAAGACTTGGGTCACCTACTAAAGGCACCTGCGGTCGCTGCAGAATTTCCACTTGTGATGTTTCCACAAGATACTCAAACTCAAGTGGAGGGACAGGCAGATAAACTCCAAAATCCTCACTGAAACCAGCTCCTCCAGCGTGAGAGCCATAATCACATCATGCAGAATCAGCTTTGCTGGTCTGGACACTGCATCCACATGCCAAATAATCCGCTCTCGAAGCAAACCCTTTTTTCACAACTTAAGGATGGCACCCAATCTCAAGGAGGACAGAGAAAACATTGTAAGAACATTGAATGCCTCATTGATAAGGGGACAAACTGACAATGGTGTGTGGGAGGAATTTGCTGCTAACCATGCCATGTGGCGGCACCTCACCCAACAAGCTGCAGTACAGTCGGAAACTGACGACATGAACTCTTGGAGAAGTGACAAAAGCAGTAGAAGAAGGAGCAGAACCCTAGCTCAAGAACCCCTCCATTCCTCAGTGCAACTCTTGTCGTCTGTGCCCAAAGACCTGTGGCTCCAAGATTGGCCTACTGAGTCACCTGAGGAAACACAAATGAGGAAGCCTGGCAGATGTCATTCTCGTTTCAAGGGACTGGCAATGAGCTCAAAAAATACAAGCAAAGGAGGTGGAAATTAGCATTCATATTGGACTCCAATTGAAATTCAGATTTGTCATATAGGGAACTGGAGGCAAAAAATGGTGTCATCCCTCTCTGATGCATTTTAATAGAACCATTGGAAATCATTTCAAACTCCCATGATTTGCATATATTTGAATTAAGGGACAACTGTTGCGAATACAACTACTTCTATTTTAGTGGGGGGCAGTTTTGGGGTCGATAAGTAACCTGTTTGGCAGAGCGGGTTGGCAGTTATAGTAATAAATTCAGTCTGCGGGTCAGAATTTAGCAAACACTTGAATTTAATGGCTGTGGGTTGTGTTAGCCAGAACTCAGGAAACAGAGCAGCTAAAGGGAGGCAAGAACTTCCAGATCTCTGATCCAGCAGTTAACTGCCATTCCAGTACTGCTTGTGGGACTAGAAGGAACAGATGTGCTAACCCCTGCCATCCTACAAGTTAAAGTGTCACCCTCCTGGCAATCTCTAGAACTCAGTGTTCAACGTGGCTGGCTGTCAGGTGGCAATTGGAGTAAAAAAAAATCTAGCCTTTGCTTGAATTCACAAGGACTTCTGCTTTCCAAACATTTCTGGATTTCCTGACTGCTGGCAGACATCCTGTCTCCCTCCCCGCCTCCCTTGCACATCAGCCACATTGTGTCGCTTTCATGAATATGCTTTGTGATTTTGTTTAAGAAGTGGACTGTACTATTTGCCTAAGCAAAACTTCCATTCATACTGCTTTATAGAAGTGGGTGTAACATAAAATACTGTAGTAAATGTGAACCATTTTCTATCAGTAACATCAGTGTATTTTCCATTTCTTTCCCTAGGCAATGATTTACTTGAAAGCCTTGTCATTGCCTATGTGGACTTTCAATGGGGGCCATCTGACAGTGGGCCAGATCATCAATCACATGTCAATAGATGCTTTTCAAATAATGATGGCAGCATTTATGGGATACTATATTATTGCAATTCCGATACAGGTATGTTAACTTTATAAAAGCTAAATGATCATTAATTTTATGGAAAATGCAGAAATTATGTATGAAGTATGCCAAACCTTGTTGTAGGGTGGCCGAGTGATATTAGTGATAAAGTTGATCTGCAGACACTTCTTGGGTGGAAACATTGGGCAGCTTTTTCCGGTCCGCGAGCCAGGGCTCGCCAACATGTAAAATGACGCGGGGTGATGTCGGGCATGCGTAAAAGTAATTTACCTAATTAATAGACCTGCCCGTCCAACCTTAAGGTTGGTGGGCAGGTGAAGAGCCCAAGTGGCCTTCAGAAAAAACATGAAACCTCATCCACGGGCAGAATGAGGTTTTATGAGGGATTTAAAATGTATGTTACATTTTTAAATAAAAATAATTGACATGTCCCTGCTCATGTGACAGTGGCACATGAGGAGACATGTCAGGAATATGTTTTTCTGCCTTTAATAATGTTTTCACACTTGAGCCGATCTCCCTGAGGCAGCACTTTGCCTCAGGGAGATCTGTGGTCTCTTTTGCGCGCATCCACGAAAGAGCGCACTCCCAGCTTGAAATCCTGCCCCGCCCGCACAGGGAGCGCTCAGTGATTCTGAACGGACGCACCTGCTCCTGTATAACCCCCCCATGGGGGGAAATTGCTGCCCATTAAGTTTATTTACAATATACTCACCAGCAACTACACTTGTGCTTTCAATTCCAACTCTAACTCGATACTGACTGCTGAGTTAGCCCGTGCTACTCTCCTGTTGGTTACTATAGATCATGTGATCTTCCTCAACAAGTATTATTGTTACAGGTAGATTACACACTAAATAAAACCATAATTACTACATTCCTCCACCTTTAACTCGGCTATTCATATTATATTTGTAAGTACATATTTTTCTGGACAACATAATATTTACACTGGGTAAGGAATTTACAAGTTCAGTCTTTCAGGTAGTTTCCTGGTACATATGGAACGTTTCAGCTCCACAACTTCAGATTCTTTTCTGGAGTTGTCTGAACATCAGGTGCTTCAGTGGGCACTTGCCGTTCTGTCTCCTCAACTCTTTCAGGAATATCAGACGTGTCAGTCCTGTGTTGAGTATCCTCAACAGGAAATGCAGACTCGGTCATGGTCACTGCTAGAACCATATCTTGCTGATTTGTCTCTATCTTCCTTCAGTGGTCAACGTGTTTCACCTCCACGTGGTAGGGTAGAGGTCCAGTCACCGCACTTACTTCACCCGGTAACCACTTTGGTACTTCCCTGAAGTTTTTCAAGTATATCGGTTCTTCCATGGTAAACTTTCTCTGGCGACTATGCCAGTCATGTCTAGTTTTCTGGTTTCCCTGACTCCTTTCCACCTTCCCCTCTAAATTCAGCATTATTAAGCTCATTCTCATCCTGAGACGGCATTTCAACAATAACTCCTCAGGTGTGACACCGGTTGTTTTATGAGGAGTAGTCCTGTAATGAAAAAGAAAGTGTGCTAGCTTGGTTGCCAAGGAATCACCAGTTTGAACGTTTGAACTGCCCTTTTGGCCAGTCCGTTTGAGAAAGGGTGATACGGTGCAGTTTTTGCATGAGTGATACCGTTGAGGCTGGTAAACCGTTGAAACTCAGCACTCATAAATACTGTGCCTTTATCGGAAATGACTACTTCTGTTAGTCCGTAACTGAAAAACAGTGACGTAGTTTTTCAATTGTAGCGCCCGATGTTGGTGACTTCACCTCATATATGCACAACCATTTTGAATGGGTATTGACAATGAGCAGGAACATTGACTACATTGGACCTTTCCTGGGAACAATGTGTACCCACACCCAGGGTCAACCTGGTCGCTCCCATAGGTGTAATGGAGCTGTGACTGGCAACTTTTGCAGTTGCTAACATTGCACACAGTACTTTACTAAACTCTATATTTCGCTATTCATCCCTGGCCACCATAGATAGCTGCATGCTATGGTCATCATTCGGGAAATTCCTGGGTGGGCACTGTGTAATTGAATTAAAAGTGGCTCCCTTTCCTTTGGAGGAACTCTTGTAACCCACAATGAGATGCCATCCTGGCTGGTTATTTCATGTCTTCTGCTGAAGTATGGTTTAATTTCATCAGATGCGGGCACCTGAGACCAACCATGTAGCACTTGTTCTCGTACTTGAGATAGGACTGGGTCCTGACTTGTCTAGTCTCTGACCTGTTGAGCACATACCGGCGAGGAATCTAGGAAATTTAACAGTAAAAAAAGTTCCTGTGGAACTGGGCGTGCTCATCATTTTCTTGTAAAGGCAAATGACTAAGGACGTCGGTATTTGCAATTTGATTGCCAGGCCTATGTATGAAAGTGTATTTGTGTGCTGCCAGAATCAAGGCCCCTCGTTGTATTCTTGCTGAAGCTACCGGTGGTATAGCCTTTTCCTCACTAAACAAACCTAACAGTGGTTTGTGGCCAGTAATGATTGTAAAATGGTGGCTGTCTACGTACTGGTGAAATTTCTTGACACCAAAGAAGATGGACAGGCCTTCTTTTGCTATCTGTGAGTATCCCTTTCCATTGTGGTGAGCGTCCTTGATAGAAAACTTATTGGCCTTTCCGTGCCGTCAACTATCCAATAAGATAGCACTGCTCCCACTCTGTAGGGAAATGTGTCACGTGTCAGCACCAATTCTTTCGTCAATGCACGAATAGATTGGACGAGTGCTACAATTGCTTCACCTTAATGAAAACTTCTTTCTGGGGTGCCTCCCAAGACCCATGTTGGTTCTTTTTGAGTAGAGAATGCAGGGGGACCAGCACTGTTGACAAATTGGGTAAGAATCGCCCGCAATAGTTGATCATTTCGAGGAATGATTTGATCTCTGAGGCGTTCTTTAGCATAGGTGCCTCTCCTATGGCTGTCACTTTCTCCTCAACTAGGTGGAGGCCCTTTGAGTCTATCCGGTGACCCAAATAGATTACCTCCCTCACTTGGAATGTGCACTTTTGTTTCTTTAGATGCACTCCAGCTTGCAAGAAACATTTTAAGACTTCTTCTAAGTTTGCCAAATGCTCTTTTTCAGTGAATCCTGACACCAATACATCGTCTAAATAGACTATAACCTGGGGTGGCCCCTGCAGTAAGCTTTCCATTGTTCTCTAAAAGATGGCACAAGCTGAGAAGACACTGAAAGGCAATTGTGTATATTGGTACAATCCTTTGTGGGTATTAATTGTGACAAATTCCTGGGAGGCATTATCCAATTCTATTTGTTGATAAACATGACTCATACCAAGCTTTTTGTAGTTGTCCCTCCTGCCCAGCTTAGCATACAGGTCTTCAATTTTCGGAATGGGGTACCTGTCCAGTTTGGCTACTTTGTTAACCATCAGCTTGTAGTCCCCACAAATTCGGACGCTTTGGTCAGGTTTAAAGATGGGAACTATGGGTGCTGACCACTCTGAAATTGAACAGCTTGTTTAGTGCCCAGTTTCTCTTGCCTGTTCAGTTCAGTGCTGACTTCTTCTTGCAGGGCCTATGGCACCAGTCTTGCCTTCATGAAGCGAGGTATTGCTTCTGGATCCACATAAATCTTGGCCTGCAGGCCCTGGATTTTTCCCAGTTTGTCCTTGAAGATGGTGGCATACTTTTTAAGTAGTTCTGGTAGCCCACATGCTCTCAACTGAAAAATTCTGGACCATTCTAACTTAATCTGCTTTTTCAGATTTGGTCCTGGAGTCTTGGCCCTTCACCTGTTACCACCATCATGAGTAGCTGTACCGATTGGCTTCCATAATGGATAGTTAACTCTGCTTATGCTTTTTACTTGAATGTCTTCACCTGTGTAAGTTTTTAACTTGGCCGCTGTTCATTCCAAGCTTAACTGATGTTCACCATTATTCAAATATCTGAAGGTATGTTGCCCAGTTACTGTAGTGGAAGCTCCCGTGTCTACTTCCATTTTAACAAGTTTGCCATTTACTTTCACTATGATAAATATTGGTTCTATCTTTCCAACTTTCAGGTTAATCGACAAGTAAATGTCAGAATTTGTTGTTTCATTGCAGATTTCATTGGGCTTCTTCTTTTGTTTACAAACCTGCTTGAAACTTTCCTTTCACTGCCTCATCATGTGTCCATTTCTGTGATAATAGTAGCATTTAATTTTTTTAAACTGCCAGTCGCTAAAAGATTGCTTGTTTCCACCTCTATTAAAATCATTCTTCAATTTCGCTGCTAAGTTATTTTTCTTTTTTTTTATTCTTTGGCTAGCGGGGGCTGTTTCACAGCAGAGTCTTGCTTTATCATGCCACTTTCGGCTGAAGTTTCCCACCCGATGTGGAGGACGGTGCCAGTTTGTGCACCTTGTGTTGCTTTTGAATCTCTTACTGCACTTTAATGGCCAGTGCTATCTCTAGCGCCTTCTTGAAATCCAGGTTCACTTCGGACAATAATCTTTTCTGAATAGTGTCCTCTTTCACACTAAATGATCTCTGAGCATGTCGTTCAGAGTTGTACCACACTCATAATATTCCGTTAGCTGCTTCAAATTTGTCATGTAGCATGCAGTTGTCTCACCAGGGGCTCTATTTCGTGAATTAAACCTGAACCTCTGCATCGTAACTGAGGGCTTGGGTTGAAAGTGAGCCTTCACAAAATCCACCATTTCACTGAAGTTTTTCAAATCTGGGATGGCTGGGTGCTGTCAAACTTCGAATCAAACCCTAGTTTTTGCTCCCACAAGTACACGAGGATCGCTCACCTCTTCTCTTATCCCATAATCTCATTTGCTTGAAAAAGGAATGTGAGCTGTTCTATGTATTGTGGCCAATCATCTGTGGCTGGTTTGAAAGGATCAATTATCCCAAATAGTGACATTTTGAGAGAGGATAACTTCTTCAATTCTAACGGGGCTTGCTACTTACAATCACTGGCGAGCTAGCATGCCATTCCTTTCTAACTTGATTTCTTCAGTCCTGTTTTATCTTCATCGCCAGTTTGTTGTAGGGTGGCCGAGTTGTACTATTAGCGATAGAATTGATCTGCAGACACTTCTTGGGTGGAACAAAAACTACACGTGTGCTTTCAACTCCAACTCTAACTCTAACTCTACACTGACTGCTGAGGTAGCCCGCACTATTCTCCTATTGGTTACTACAGATCATGTGATTTTGCTTAACAAGTCTTATTCTTAAAGGTACATTACACACACAGTAAATAAAGCCATAATTACTACACACCTGAAATTCCATGAAATGACCTTTTCCTTCTTTAGATTACTTTTGTGTATAAAGCTCACAGATTATGTCAATTTCAGCATTTTTATAGCTCTATAGCCTTTGGTATTTTACCCCCAGTGTGCTTAAGATGTTATTGAGTGTTATGATATGGCAGATGGTATTTTCCAGGCTGACCAAATCCATAAGAGAAACTTGGCCACACTTTCACAATGATTTTTCAATTTGTATTTATTATGAGAAGGTTTGTACACTGAAGTCAGAAATAATGAGCTTACTACCACCTTTAGAGATTTTAAAGATTAAATCAAAATATTTATTAACAAAAGAAAAAAAACTTAAAACACACACAAGGTTACAGTTTTATAGTTATAACAGTTCCCAAAATTTCTACATAATGGTAAAGAAAGAAAAGATGTGTCTAAGGAAATGTGAAGGCAGATTGATGAACAGTTGCCATCAGAAAGGAGAAACAAGGGGGAAAAATGAGACTAAAGCTGAAACCCGCAAAGAAAAGGAAATTAAGTGGGAGCAGAGATTACAGCCTGAAATTGTTAAACTCAGTGTTGATTCCAGAAGACTGTAGAGCACATAATTGAAAGAAGAGGTGCTGTCCCTTGAGCTTGCATTGAACAAAGTTCAAACTTTCCATGTTCTGACAGGGTTGTTGGAGAAAATTAGAAAGGAACAGTTTGGTACATGAAGTAAACTCTTCCTCAAAAAAAAAAGACACTGGTGTAGGGTCATTTGAAGTACAACAGCTCTACATACAGTCAAAAAATTCAAATTCCACAGTGACCAATGAAACTAGCACAATAAACTGTTGGCAATTTTTATTGCCCATTCAACATGTTTGACAAGGGGATGCACCAGCCCTTTATTACATAAGTGTAAAACAGTTAATTTACATTGCTTGAATACTTATTCCAATCTGCGTGATAACTTTTCTATTAAATGCATTAATTGTATTTTTATTTCAGATTATACTGGCAGTGCTATTACTCTATAGCCAGTTGGGTTATAGTGCTTTGATTGGAGTATCTATCATCGTTGTGCTCATCCCCCTTCAGTACTTTATCTCAAAGCGATTTATTTCTATTCAGAGGAAAACAATGGAATATTCAGATGAAAGGATCAAAAAATCAAACGAAATGCTGCAGAGCATAAAGGTAATGGTTAATATATTAGAAAGTTGTAGATGTTATGTTCTTACCAAAGTGAAGCACCAAAAACCTGATTTTGGAAAACAAGTTGTATGAACTCACCATTATTTTGGGGAATTCAGTTCTTCTTCTCTTTTATATTCAAAGAATGCTATTTACTTTCACAATTATTGTGTCATCACTATTTCATTTTATTTTCAATATTAGCTTAACTCTCCCACTGGAACATTTAGTCACCACTGTATATTGTCTTCAATTCTATTGGAATTGAAGAAGTTGTTTGACCAAAGAGTATGGTGTCAGTATGAATGTGAGTAATCTTCACATTTCAGGTTGAACTTTCCAGAATGGTTAACACAAGTTGTCTAATTCTCACTGTTATTTGGGGACACACAGTGGAACTTTGGTTTCCTTTTGAATCCCTTCAATGGGGTTTCCTTGCTATCATCAGATTGATACACCCTTATCAAAATCACAAATGACAACCTACGTGACTGTGGTAAACCATCCCTCCTCATCCTTTTAGACTAATCCGTAGCCTTTGACACAGCTGACCACATCATCCTCCCCCCAACTCCTTTGCTCTGTTGTCCAGCTGGGTGGGACTGCCTTCACCTGATTTCATGCCTATCTTGAATCATTACCAGGGAATCACCTGCAATTGCTTCTCTTCCCACTCCTGGACTGTTCTCTCTGGAGACCCCCCAGGATCTATTCTTGTTAAAGAAATGATATAGATGCAAGTTGTTGGATAAATCAGTTGAAACTAGATTTCCAAGCGTTCAAAAGAATTTCACATGCCTCCATGCAGATGCTTTCCATTGAAAGACATCGACCAGGATTTTCAAGTCCCGCCCGCAGCGGGAATTGTCATGGGTAAGATGGAAATTTTGTCGGACCAGCCAAAGGCCCGCTGACTTCGGGTGGGAATTATCGGACTGGAAAATCCTAGCCATCTACACTATCTGAGCTTTTTAATGCCAGCTTTATGACTAGTGAAAAATTGAGTTTTTTTTTATAACCAATGTTAAAGTAACCATAAGTTTAACACGCTGCTTTGTGTAATAGTTTTGTTAGGTGCCTTGTGACAGTATTGAATTTTGGAGTAAATCAAAAGTAAGGCGAAAATGGTATGGAAAATGGGCATATTTTTCCTTGTGAGGTGTATGGATGGAATTTTCCGTGCTCACTGGTGTTGGGCATGATCGGTGGCATGAGTGGACAATAAGGCATGAAGACCAAAAATCAGTTTCAGAACATTGTGAAGTCAGTTTGCGATCGTCTGCTCAACCCATTGATGGCGGGCCACGTTCCCTGCCATTGGACGTCGGGAACCTCATTGCAATATATCAGCATATCATTATAAGGCCAGCCCACCAGACTCATTCCCCCCTCCCCCTTTTGTTGGATCATCTGTCCATGTTGGCATGATTGCACACCGGTGCAGAACATGTCTTGACAAGTGTGATGTGCAGAAGTTGGGACTTCCTGCCAGGGCCTTCGAGCATCCGAGGAGCAGAATATGCTGAAGCCTGACAGCAACGTCACACTGGAGGAATGTCCATGGCATGCTGGGTGGCTTCTCATGGGCATGGCTCTCCTGCAAAGCAGCTCACGGAAGTTGGAAAGTCATCGTTGATGCTCACAATGGATGATGATTGATGGGGTGTAAGAGGAAGGTCTAGGACCAACTGGGAGAGGAAGGGGTGTCGGGAGATGGCACTGAGATTGGGAGGGGGGAATGAAGGTGTCGGGGAGTTGAGGTTGGGAAGGGGAAATGAAGGTGTCGGGGTGGGGTGAGGTTGGGAGAGGGCAAATGAAGGTGTCGGGGGTGAGGTTGTGAGATGGGGAATGAAGCTGTTGGGAGATGAGGCTGGGAGGGGGGAATTAAAGTGTTGGGGGTGAGTTTGGGAGGGGGGAATGAAGGTATCGAGTGTGGTGAAGTTGGGATGGGGGAAATGAAGGTGTCGGGGGTGGTGAGTTTGGGAGAGGAGGAAATGAAGGGGTTGGGGGAAGGTGGTTGGGGGGAGAAGGAGTATGGGGGGAAGAGGGGGTAATGGGGAAGAAAATGGCAACTGGGGAGGTAAGTGTAAGGGGGGGTGGAAGGTGTAAGGGAAGGAGTTTGGATGGGAGAAGGAGTGTGGAGAGGGGAGGGAGTCCAGGGGGAGGAAGGAGTGTGGAGAGGGGAGGGAGCCCAGGGGAAGGAGGGACTGCAGAGAGGGGAGAGAGTAAGGGGGGAGGAAAGTGTACGGAGAGGGGACAGAGTCCGGGGGGAGGAAGGAGTGCGGAGAGGGGAGGGCGTCCAGGGGAAGGAAGTAGTGTGGAGAAGGGAGGGAGTAAGGGTGGAGGAAGGAGTGTGGAGAATGGTGGGATTCTGGGGGAGGAAGGAGTGCGGAGAATGAAGAGAGTTCAGGGGGAGGAAGAAGTAAGGGTGGAGGAAGGAGTCAGGAAGGGGAAAGGAATAAAGCTGAAGGAAGAAATAGGGGTGTCCAACGGAGTCAGGAAGGGGGAAAGAGTAAGGCTGGAGGAAGAAGTGCAGCAGGAGGAAGAGGTAAGGCTGGAGGAAGGAGTCAGGGTGGAGGGGGAAGGATTAAGGGTAGTGGAAGAAGTAAGGAGTCAGGATGGGGAAGGAATAAATGGGGGGTGTGGAGCCCAGGGGACAGGAGGTCTAAGGGGAGTGGGGAAGGGGTTCCGGGGATTGGGGAAGGGGTCCGGAGTTGGGGGCGATGTCCAGGTGAACGTTTAAGGAAGGAGTCTCGTGGGTCCATGTCTACCTCCTGGGGAGTGAACCGAGGGTGGGCGTGGTTTGAGCGAATGGTGAGAATGACCAAAGGCAGAGTGAGGTGGTAGGGTGGAAGGGTGACGGTTCAACAGTAGCATTAGAAGGGATGACCAGGGTGGTCGGTGGGGACTTGGAGGCAGAGACGGATGCTGGGGGTGGGAAGAAGGCAGTTGGGGAGGTTAATGTCGATGGGGGTGGGATATCGGGAAGGAAGGGAATATGCACATTCACCAGGACATTCTCAAAGGAAAAGGGCTGTGGCTGATAGGTCACGGGGAGGGGAAGTGGAAGGTGATGCTGGGGGCAGTTCAGTTGTGATGGGGGAAAGGAAATAAGTGACTGGGGGAGGGTGAAGGATGGGAGAGCGAAAGTAAAACCGAATGAACACCATGCTGTCCAAATTGAAAGTGAAACGAGAGTTGTGGTGAGCAAAATCAGGTGATGCATGGGAATGTGATCAGTGGTCGGGCAGAGATGCAGGTCAGCTCAGATAGACAACCAAAAGTGAACCCCAGCAGGCAGCACTGAAAATGCTTGGGACATTGAGATGAGTGTGATATGGGAAGGATCTGCGTGCATGGGAGAGTGGTTGCACGAGGCTCCGAAAGGCTCTGCCACACACACGCTTCTCCTGCCTCACTCACTCATGGGCCGGCTGCTCCCTCTTTGGTGACAGAGGATGAGGTTGAGGGGCTCACAGGCAAAGGGAAGTGGACAACCTCTGAGTGGATGACCTGGGATGTCCAGCTGCCATTCCTCCTCCCTTCGGGTGCCCGAGGGCCCCAGCCTGACTTGTTGAGGGAAGGAGCACCTGGAGGGACACCGAGGTGCCCCTTTTCCCTGTTGCATTGCCACTGCAGGAACTCACCCATGGCTCCCGGGATGGAGTGCAGGTCTGTGCGCAACTCCGCATTCTGCTGGACCAGGGTCTCCATGGCATCTGCCATCCCCCCATGTGAACTCCATTCGCACACATGTGGGCAACACTTCCTCAGATAGCAGATGGATGCATTCCCCTGGCTCTTGAGCCACTCTGTTGAGTGAAGTCTCCCCCCCGCCTTCTGCTGACTCACCAGGATGAGTTGGAAGTCCTAATCCAGACGTTCATCATCTGTCTCAGACCTCACAGATGCCTCTTCCCCACTAGTCCTCCGAGTGCTGGGGAGCTCAGCTGAACCTGTCTTCTCCTGCTGCGGATGCATGTCAGTGAGGTGACCAGATTGTGAACCCAAGCCTGCTCTAGAACTAGGACCCACTGAGATGTGTGTCTCTACCTTGGTGGAAGGTGTGGGTAAGTGCTTGTGATGGGTCTTCCGGGCTGCTTATTTCCAGCTGTTCAATGAAGGAGGTGTCTTCTTGGCTGGAGGTGAGGACGTGAATGTAGCGGAGGGACTGGCTGGCTGAGGGTGCTCCCTATGAACTGAAGTAGAAATAATTAGTGCATGGCAGCAGAATCAAAAGCACGAGTGAGAGCACTTACACTTGCGTTGAGGGAGGGATGATGTGCTGCAGGATCTTCAGGTGGGTGCTCGCCGCCAATGTGACCATCGCCGCAGGCAGTGTCCACGTCCTTGCCGGTCAGCGTGATGGCATGCTCCTCAAAGTCAGTGAGGGGCCTAATGAGAGCCAGTCGACCCTGGTCTGGGACCTCTCCCAGCTGATGTGAGCAGGCTTCTCCTGAATGGAATCAGATGGAGAGAGTGCGAGCAGAATGCATGGTACTGAATGGAAAGTTTGTGTGGTGAGCGGAGCCATGGACGGGATGAGGATGCAAGCTGGAGAGGATATGAGATTGATGGAGATATGAGGGTGCATGTGAGAGTTAGTGGTGTTCTTTGAGGTGTGAGATCCCTGTGAATGTGTAATGGGTTTGTGAGTGTGTAACTTGAGAGTGATGAGAAGAGTGACATAATCTGGCTGAACGGATGAGACCATTTATCCTGTAGCGGCACTAGGTGTCTGTCCTCTTCTGCAAGACATTGGCGCAGAGCACCGCTGCTACTGCCTCCCATGCTGGATTGGTGTTGCTGCTGCCCTGCTGCAGCCAGAGCAGGGGTGGAGGACATCACGGCAGGCCTCCACAATGTCCAAAAGGCGATTAAGGGACTTGTCACTAAACCTGGGTGCCGCAGCCTTTTTTCCTTTTGGGGGCATGTTTTCCGTGCAGCAAGTGTTGTGGCTGGAATTTAAATATGCATTGAGCCGTGAGGATGAATCCTATCATATATATCACCCAGCAGCTTTTTGCACTTACACAAGTCCAACAAACATTTTTTAGCATGCTTTTAAGCAAGGCTGTCTGGTCATGCTGAACAGCAGGAGAAATTTTTTTTAAGAAGAGGCAGCAAGGAAAACTTGAATGGAGGTTGAAGTCGTGAAGGATGAAGAATCATTTGGTGCAAAGGCTAAGGGAAGGAAAATTGAAGCAGAAATCACTTTAAGGATTTGAGTGGGAAGGGTAATTAGATTACCAAAAATTTGAAAACGGAGCAGTTAGGTGTTGCAGCGAAAAAAAATGCTAGACAACCACAAAAGCCATGCAGTTAGCATAATGGAGAAATCTGAAAAGCATTGTGGATTTTTAAATCTGGCAGTGAGGCCTTGGTCAAGGAAAAATGCACCATCATTGACCCAGTTTCAGACAGATTGAAGATATTAATAGACTCATACAAGGTGAGGTCATGAATGGAGAGGGTCATATTGGCAAGGGCACAAGCACTCTTGAGGATAGCACAAAAGTGTTAGTGGTTGAAAACTTGCTGGGGAGGTTGGCGAGGGGAGGAGTAGGAGGAGAACAAGGGAATGGAGATTAATTCCAGTGAACCAACTGAGCACCATGGGGGTGAAATTGGCCTATGTCAATAGTGTAAAATGGGCTTGTAGGGTATAAGTTCTGCCAGCTTTTATTTTCCATTGGAAAATATTGCCAAGATTTTTACTTTGGAGCCAAGTAAAAACAAGACTAGGATAAAAGTCCCCAAAAAGAGTTCCTACTGTCATTCTGTGAACTTCACACCTAACACAGAATCAAATCCAACAGTAGACATTTTGTGCTGATCCAGTCAAACAGCATGTTCCTTCAGTTTTTCATAATAGGCAGAATACAGACTGTACTCAACTAGCTTGCTGTTGCAAAACCCAAAACAAAATGTTTACTATTAGGTGTGATTCTGTGATTGGGCAGCAATTGCTGAACAATCCTGAATGCACTAATAGCTGTACTAACAACCAGTTTAAGATAATCAGTCGAGCTCGTAACATGGCTCATTTGCGCCTGCTAGAAGTGACATACATCCATACGCATGGACGCATTCTCTGCAACAGATGGAATATGTGCAGGCTTTGCATCATTTTTCGAATTACCCAGGAGCTTGGGGAGCCTATAGCACCCCATTGCTTTCTCCATGGCAACGCCCAGGCCAATCAGAGTTGACTTGCCAAACAGTCGGCATCCTTTTTTCCCTTTTTTCCTGTAGTATATTGTTGTGATTGTTTGAAGTTTGGCATTCTTGTCCTGATGAATGAAGGATGAAAAGCTTTGGCAACATGTCTCTCTTTTCAGCAATATATGAAATAATTTCATTATTCATTAGCTGGTGTTGAGCCTTCCTGTTGCTTCAGACTCTAAAATTGTGATCCTGACTAATATAAAAAAGGATGCTGATACCTATAATAAAAGTTGTTTTGTTATACATAGATTGTGTACAAAAATGGACTGGCTCATTCAGCATGTGGGATATATCTCTTATTTATTGTTGTACATTAGTTTCAGGTCCAAGTTTTGAAACAATGGCTGGGATTTTCTGTGCCTGCCGGTGTCGGGCGTGTTCAGTGGCATGAGTGGACAGTATAGCATGATCAGTTTCACGATGGCATGAAACCAGTTTACGATTGACCATTCAACCCGCCAATAGTAGCATATTAAAGGCGTTCACTCGGCGGGCTGTATTTTGAAGGAAACTCGGGAGGTGAGCACACAGTAATGTTGCGCAGCACTTATCAGGGTCGCGTTTTGGACTTCAATCTTGAGGTGCGTTGGTGGGAAGAGTGGGGGTGGTGCGTGGTGCAAGGGCAGCCCAGCAGTTCAGGTGATTTGGTGAGGGGTTGCACTGGGGCTGCCCTGCAGTTGAATGTAGTGCACGAGCATTTGATGGAGCAGACCATCGGGATGCTGAAAATGAGGTTCCACTGGTCTGGTGGAGCCCTATAATATAGTACACAGATGGTGCCATGCATCATCGTTGCCTGCTGCACCCTTTACAACCTGGTGCTGCAATGGGGAGTGGAGCCTGTTGAGGAGGAGATAGAGCTGGAGACCTACACAGATGAGGAGGAGGATGTCGAGGATGAGGAGGTCCTCGAAGGCAGCACTAACCGGCATGAGGCCCTCCCACTGGCCAGATGAGGCAGGCGGCTTGGGAGGCCCTCATAGCTGCCAGATTTATGGAGGATGATGATGACATGCAGTGAGAAGATCCCATAGGTTCTCATATTGGATCTATGAACATTTGACTCAAGTCTGGCTTATGGCAGCACGCTTGCGCTTGTGATCAGGGTCATAACATAGAGATGCAGCCATGAAACTTCTGAAGCACCTGAGCCTTTATCTACCTTCAGCAGCCTGACACCTTCAGGAGCATAGCGTCACTGGTCACAGATGCTGAAGAGATGAGGGACAGCCCCACCTCAAAAGGTGCTGAGAGCACACAGAGACAGTGACGGAACTCTGTGACACCTGCCCATGACATCCTGACAGCAATGATAAGCACTGTCAAGGTGCAGGCATCAATAATCGCCAGAATTTTGACCTTGATGGGCGGGCAGGCCCAACCAGCTCGGCGGTGGGCGGGCCGCCATTTTGAGTGGGTGGGTCAATTAAGGCCTGCCCAGTGGGTTGTCTAACAGGAAGCGCTATGCATTTCCTGTGTGGGGGTGGGGGGGGTGGAGGGATTCCCCATCTGCCACAGTGCGCTCTTTCGCGCATGCGTGTGAAAGAGCGCACTGCTCTCTGAGACTAAGTGAAGTCTCAGGGCGACGCTAAATGTTTACAAAACTTTAAAAATAGAGAAAGAAAAACATTATTAATATGTCCCCCTCATGTGACACTGTCACATGAGATGGGACATGTTAATAAGTATGAGTGAAACTTTTAATAAACTTTTTAAAAACTGAGGTGAACCCACATCCTGCCAGTTGATGAGGTTGTACCTTTTTTCAGAAGCCTGCTGGGGCTCCTGGCCTGCCTGCCAGCCTTAAGGTTGGACAGGCAGATCTTTCAATGAGCTTAATGATCTTGTCAATGGCCTCAATTGGCCATTGACTGGTCGGCGGCGAACAGCTGATTTTGCTGTCCGCCCACCTTCCTAAAAATTTTAATGGACCAGAATGACATCTGGGGTTCCTTCCGACGTCATCCTGCGTCATTTTCCTGCCGGCAAGTGGGCCCCGATCCCAAATTGCCAATGGGAAAATTCTGGCCAATGTGCCGAGGGAGTGTGAGGCCGGACCATCGCTTTGGTCTGAAGGCTACAAGGAGCACATGGAAGAGGCCCTTTCTGTTATCTTTTGCAGAAAGGTTTCACATCTGAGTGACACAAACACTGCTCATCAGAGCAAGGAGCCATAAGCAGGGAGACATTCTTGGGAATTTATTGACAATAGTGAACAACATGCACAAGTGATTAACACCCGTGCCCAAGCTGTGCAACTACATCTTCTTAACTTCCTAAACTTTCAAGCTCCCCGGACATCCACAGTAGAGGTGGATGCAGCCTGTTGATTGTGATGACTTTGGTGGGTGTCGCCTGGAGAGCCAAACCTAGAGGGGCTCCAGCCTGCTTTTGGGGTCCTGCTGTGTGGCAGTGGTACCCTCCTCAGCCTGTGGAGCTGGAGCTGCTGAGGTCACAGGAAGGGGGGATTCGGATGGGCCGGACACTCCCAGAGCTACCTGAATGGATGGCCCTGGGGGCGGGGACATCTGCTGATTCTCCTCCCTATGGGTGTCCAAGGCCCCTGGCTGTCTCCTTGAGCTGGAGTGAGATCAAGCTGCCCCACACCCGTCTCACATACACATTTTTGGAGGCCAACTATGGCATCAGCGATGGAGCTGAGGCCGTGCAGCAGTGCAGGCGCGATGTCCTGAACCAAGGTCTCCAAGTGGCCGCCATCCTACCAGTGTTGACCTTGGTGCATTGGCATGCCAGCGCTATCACCTCAGCCTGAAGCGGGATGGACTCCTCTATGGTGCCTTGTAATCTGAGGATTGCAGCGGACATCCCTTCCTGATGTTCCTGAGCTTTCCTTTGCAGCTTCAGCAACTGAGGTATGACCGAGTCCAGAGGTTTGTCATCTGAGTCAGACTCAGCAAATTTCTGGCTCCAGCAATCCTCTGAGTGCGGGACATCCAGGAGGCCCCTTTCGCCGCCTGCTGTGGATCGGAAAGTGCGATGTGCTCACCAGATTGCGATCCCGAGGCTATTCTAAAGCTAGGTCCCACCGAGGTGTGTGTCTCCATGCTGGCAGAGGGTGTTGATGAGCACTGTGATGGGACTTCAAAGAGAGTGCCTTCAGATTCCTCTTTGGAGGTTTCTTCGGGACTTGATTGCATCGTGGACTCTGTCGGCTGATTCCCAGATCTGCCTGCGGAAGCAAGAGGAGATAATAAGTGCATGGCAGTGGCCTGTGAAACATGGTTGTCTGATGGATGTTGCACTGCTGGGTCCTCACTTGGTAGAGCATCGCTGACCTCGCTGTCAGCACAGGAACGGTCCAGACCCTCGCCAGCCAGCTGGATGGCTCTTTTCAAAGTCAGAGAGGACCTTGGTATCAAGCATTCCTCCACTGGTCTACGACATCTCCCTGTTGTTGTGTGCCAGCTTGTCCTGCATGAATAGAGATGGAGAGAGTGTAAGCAGGACACCTGCCAAGCCAGATGATAAGTATGTCTGGCATGTGTGGATGGTGAGTGGCCCCATGGACAGGATGAGGAAAATGAAGGTGTGTGTGAGAGAGTGAATGGTGATGTCCTTAGACCTGGCACTGAATGAAATCCCTGTGAATGTCTGATGGGTTTGAGAGTGTGTGAATTGAGATTGTGAGAAGACTGACTTACCCTGGTGGAACAGAGGAAAACAATCATCTTGCAGCACTGGGTAGCTGTCCTTTTTTGAAGGCGGTGGCAGCTGACCACAGCTGCCACTGCCTCCCAAGCCTGGTTGGTCACGCTGCTGCCCATCCTGCAGCCAAAGCAGGGGTAGAGGACATCGTGGTGGGAATCCATGGTATCCAAAAGGCATTCCAGTGATGCATCACTAAACCTGGGAGCTGCAGTCTTTTTGCCTTTCGTGGACATCTCCCCTGCAGCAATCGTGGGCTGGAAGCACTAAGATGTGTGTATGCGGCGAGGTGATGGTGTGGGCAAATGAGAGCCTGCTCACCATGGAAACAGTGTGTTTCACGGGAATGCATAAACAATGCGGCAGGTTTGGGATCATACGGCATGAAAACCCTCCATCACAGCCGGGGGGTGGGGGGTGCTGGGTGGGTGGGGGTAAAGCCTTGTTTTACCCGCCCGCTGCCGCATTTAGTGTAAATCTGCGACAATTCCGTCCAAAGTCTTAAATATATGCAATTACAAAGGTATGATGACAAAGTATGTTAAAAGGTAAGAGGGTAGAGAAGCAGTGGTGGTTATTCAAGGAGATATTTCATATTCCTCAGCAAAGATATATCCCATTGAGAAAGAATCTACAAGAAAGATGCACCATCCGTGAAGAACTAAGGAAGTTAAGGATGGTATCAAATTAAAAGAAAATGCATACAATGCTGCAAAAATTAATGGTGGGCCAGAAGATTGGAAACATTTTAGAAACCAGCAAAAGATGACAAAAAAAACAAAGAATGAGGAATTAGAAAATGAGAGGACTAGCAAGAAATATAAAATCAATTAGAACTTTTACAAGTGTACAAAAAGGAAGAGAGTAACTAAAGCGAGCTAAAAGCAAAATACTGCAGATGCTGGAAATCTGAAACAAAAACAGAAAATGCTGGAAAAAACTCAGCCGGTCTAGCAGCATCTGTGAAGAGAGAAACAGAGTTAACGTTTCGAGTCCGTATGACCCTTTTTCAGAGCATTGGTCCCTTGGAGGGTGAGATGGAGGAATTAATAATGGGAAACAAAAAAATTGCAGAGGCTTGGACAAGTATTTTGTATCTGTCTTCACAGTAGAAGACACAAATAGCATACCAATAATAGAAAATCAAGATGCAAAAAAATTACTAGGAAAACTGATAGGACTAAAGGCTGACAAGTCACCTGGATTGATGGCTTGCATCCTAGGATCTTAAAAGAAGTGGCTGCTGAGACAGTGGATGCATTGGTTGCAACCTTCCAAAATTCCCTAGATTCTGGAAAGGTCCCAACGGATTGGAAAACCGCAAATGAAACACCTCTATTCAAGAAGGGAGGGAGACAGAAAGAGAAAGCCAAATCCCAGTTAGCCTAACATCTGTCATTGGAATGCATTATTAAGGAAGTAGCACCAGGACATTTAGAGATTCATACTACAATCAAGCAGAAGGGGAAATCGTGTTTGACAAATTTAATAGAGTTCTTTGAAGATGTGATGAGCAGGGTGAATAAAGGGGAACCAGTAGATGTAGTATATTTGGGTTTCCAAAAAGCACTACAGAGGATAAGAGCTTATTATTTGGGAGTAAAATATTAGCATAGTTAGAAGATTGGCTAACTAACAGAAGAAAGAGAGTCAGGATAAATGGGTGATTTTCAGGCTGGCAAATTGTAACTAGTGGGGTGCCAGAGGGATCTATGCTCGGGCCTCAACAATTTATGATCGATATGAATATCTTGCACGAAGGACCTGAGTATATTGTATCCAAATTTGCTGCTGATAAAAAGATAGGTAGGAAAGCAAGTTGTCAGCAGAATATAGGTAGGTTAAATGAATGGGCAAAAATTTGGCAGATGGAGTATAATGTAGGAAATATGAGGTTGTCCACTTTGGTGGGGGAAGAGTACAAAATCACATTCTTTATTATTTACTTAATCATCACACAAAAGGGTTGTAAAGCTTGGAATTCTGTATCTCAGAGGTTTGGGGCAACTCCATAATTGAATATATTTAAGGCTGAGGTAGACAGATACTTGGTTTCTCAGGGAATCAAGGGGTATGGGGAGCGGCAGGAAAGTGGAGTTGAGGCAGAAGATCAGCTGTGATCCCGTTGAATGGTGGAGTAGACTTGATGGGCTTTATGACCTACTCCTGCTTCTTTGTCTTGTGTTCTTACAGAGAGAGACTGCAGAATGTTATGGTATGGATGTCTCTGGGTGTTCTTGTATATGAACCACAAAAAGGTACCATGCTGGTACAGCAAGAAATTAAGACAGCAAGTAGAATGCTAGGCTTTTTATAAAAGTAGGGAAATCTTGCTACAACTATACAAGGCATTGTACAGTCGTACAGTTTTGGTTTCCTTACTTAAGGAGGGATATACTTGCATTGGAGGCAGTTCAGAGGAAGTTCATTAGGTTGATTCCTGGGATAGAGGAAAGGCTGAGCAGGTCGGGCTTATACTCAGTGGAGTTTAGAAAAGTGAAATGTGATCTTATTGGAATATCTAAGATTCTGAAGCTGATTGACATGGTAGATGCTGAGAAAATGTCTACCCTAATGGGGTTTCTAGAACTAGGGCCAATGTTTTAAAATAAGGGGTCTCCCATTAAAGATGGAGATTTCAAGGTTCATTAATCTTTGGCATTGTCTACCCTATAGAGCGGTGGAGACTGGGTCATTGAATACATTCAAAGCTGAATTAGATAGATTTTTGATATACAAGGGAGCCAGGGGTTATGGGAGGCTTGCAGGAAAATGGAATTAAGGCCACAATCCGGTCAGCCATGATTTTATGGAATGGTGGATCTGGCTTGAGGGGCTAAATGGCCCACTCTACCTATTTCTTATGTTCTTACAACAGAACCTTCTCAAAAATCAACATTATTTGAATAACAGAATAGAGGTGTATGCTTTAAAATATATAGTTCCTATTATTAGAGATTAATGGCCCAGATCTTAAACTCCAATAGTGAAAACTCTGAGAAGTAAGCCATTATTGAGGGCTGCAATGGCACTGAAATTTCTGTCCTGCTCATTAATGCTGAAGTCTACAACTTGCAGTGCATCCTGAGTGGGCTCCAGAGGAACCCACGCAGCTGGTTTCACCACTCCTGCCACTTTAAGACCAGTGGCCATTTAATTTGTAAATTTTGCCTGATTGCCCCACAAATTGCATGGATTTTTGCATGGAAAATGTTAGAGCAGATGGTTTTCATTAACTTTGCTCACTTAGGCACAGGCATGTTAGGTAGGGTTATTTGCAGTAAAAATGTCCTTCATGATTCTCTCAGCTTCTTTGATGCTCCCCTACTGCCCTCCCGCGGCTCCTTCTTCTACACGTTCTTTATCACCACCCTCCCCCGACCACCTCCCACCACCTCATTGTCGGAAACAGCATTTCATCGAGTAGGAGCCAGGGATACTGTTCAACAATTGAATGCTTTTCAGAAAATTATGTCATAGAATCAAACTATTTCATTTTTGTTAATTAGTTATTTGATAACTTTTGTATTTTACAGTACTTGTTGAGTTCTAACAATGGGAGTAGTGTACTGTTCCAGTACTCTAATTAACTGGATGTTAGCTTTATCTGTCGATCAGAATGTTGTTCTTTGTGTAAAAAGGAAAGATATTGTAAATGTGAAACATGAAGAGGAATAAAACATAACCTCCTTCTAAGGCCTCTCATGCGTTCACCTACTCTCAACTTTTGGAATGCTTCCATAAAATGATCCTTTCAGATGGAAGGTTGCCAACATTAAGGGGTGAACTCCAACATGTAAATGAACAAAGTTATAATTCTCAGGGAAAAAATGTATTTCATAAACTTTATAAATTCATAATGTAAACATAGTTGATTGAAAGCGCCATATCTAATCTTGATTTATTCATCCTCGACAACAAGACTGCAACTATTTTATGTGTTGTCACTGTTTTTCCTTCTAATTGTACTTTTAATTTATCACTTGTCTAAAACGAATTAAAGCTTTATTTAAATTTTACTGTGATGTGAACCATTTCAAGCTGAAACTTCCTTAAATGGCATGAAACATGGGACTAAAGTGCTTTTGAAATGATGCATCTTATGTGAGGGCCTATTACATCTGTTAATTCTATAGCAGGCCAGGCTTTTACATTGAAAAAAAAATCCCCTCGTAATCTTTCAGAGTCTCTCTTGAATACACATGGCCTTAAGTTCACGGATCTCTGCCCCTCTGCTCCATTGATGAGAAGCTGGTCTACCAACAACGGAGGATATGCATTCTATGCCAAAGTGTGGTGATAGAATTGTTTGAATGGGAGACCTTCACTTGTGCAGTCACAGTTGAGACATTTGCCTTGATTGCCAGCAGAACAGTTGGAGTGGCTCCATGCTGCTAAATGGCATGGAGAGGGTTCTGCAGATGGTTGGCAGAATTTCTTTTTATTAATTTCAAGGTGATTGATTGCATAGTCCCCAAGGTTTTCTGGTTTTTGTAAGAGCCATGATTGTGGTGGTGTGAATGGTGTGGGCCACGGAGAGTGTTAAGACAGTTGTGCATGAGTCTTGCGGATTCAACTTGACCTGTCAAATTGAGCTTACTGTTTTGAAAAGTTTTCCTAAAACATAAATTGTGGAAGAGGCACTATACTAGTATTTTACATGAATTGTCAGTATAGAGAGTGCGTAGAATTGGAAGTCAATTGGTTAGGAGGTAGGGGACCTATACTGAGGCCTCGACTTTTCACAATATTTATAAATGACCTGGATGAAGGAATTGACGGCTATGTATCTAAGTTTGCTGGTGATGCTAACTCCGTTGGCACAGTAAATAATACAGATGGGAGCAGAAAATTACAAAGGGTCATTGCTAAGTTAAGTAAGTAGACAGAACTGTGGCAGATGGAGTTTAATGTGGGAAAGCATGAAGTCACCCACTTTTTAGTTTCTCAATAGTGAGAAGCTAGGGACTTGTGCATCAGTAAAAAGATTTGGTGGCTCAAGTACAAAGATAACTCAAAGTTACTGAACATGTACAAAAAAGAATTTAAAAGGCTAATGGAATGTTGTATTTTATCTCAAAGGGGTTGGAACACAATAGGTCACAAGTTATGTTACAGCTGTACAGAACTCTAGTTAGACACATCTACAGTACTGCATTCAGTTCTGGGCACCACACCTCAGAAAGGATACACAGACCTTCGAGGAGGTGCAGCATAGTTTCACCACAAAGGTGCTAGAGCTAAAAGGATTAAATTATGAGGTCAAATTGCATATACTAGGCTTGTATGCCCTTGATTATCGATGATTAAGAGGTGATTAAAGTGTTTTCAATGATAAATATATCCAGTTGGGTAGATACTGAGAAGCTATTTCCTCTGGTGGGAGAGTCACAGAATCACATAGAATCACAGAATCACAGTGCAGAAGAGGTCCTTCGGCCCATCGAGTCTGCACCGACATGTGAGAAACACCTGACCTACCTACCTAATCCCATTTACCAGCAATTGGCCCATAGCCTTGAATGTTATGACGTGCCAAGTGCTCATCCAGGTACTTTTTAAAGGATGTGAGGCAACCCACCTCCACCACCCTCCCAGGCAGTGCATTCCAGACCGTCACCACCCTCTGGGTAAAAAAGATTTTCCTCACATCTCCCATAAACCTCCTGCCCCTCACCTTGAACTTATGCCCCCTTGTGACTGACCCTTCAACTTTAAGGGGAACAGCTGCTCCCTATCCACCCTGTCCATGCCCCTCATAATCTTGTACACTTCGATCAAGTTGCCCCTCAGTCTTCTGTGCTCCAACGAAAACAACCCGAGTCTATCCAACCTCTCTTCATAACTTAAATGTTTCATCCCAGGCAACATCCTGGTGAAGCTCCTCTGCACCCCCTCCAGTGCAATCACATCCTTCCTATAATGTGGCGACCAGAACTGCACACAGTATTCCAGCTGTGGCCTCACCAAGGTTCTATACAGAACAAGTGGAAACCTGGAACTGTTTTCCCCCCTCAAAAGCTGTTGCTATTAAGTCAATTGAAAATTAAAAATTTGATCGATTAATTTTTTGTTGGGAAAGAGTATGAAGGGTTATAGTACCAATGTGGGGAGTCAAAGCTAAAACGCAGATCAACCATGATTTAATTAAATAGCAGATCTGGTATGATGGGGCTGAATGTCCTACTTCTGTTCCTATAGAAAAATGAACTTGGCTATGGAGAAAGGACAAAGAATAATGGCATGGTACATTGTGCAAATGGATTTTGGCATTGAGTGTTGGGGCACAGGTTTGGTCTCTGACACCACTTCATGAGCTTGAGGTTTCATTGTCCACTGAAACTCAGGCTGAGGAGAAAACAATTCAGTCAACTATTCACGTTGGATCATTTACACATAGCTCCTAGTGTTTGAAAAAATTGCACCATATGAATAGGCAGTGGTGGATACATTGTGGAGGTGAAGTTTATATAGTCCGATACACTTTAAAAAATAGCTGTATAATAAAGCAACATATATAATATATATAGGGCAGAATTTTGCCCTTGGTGGGCATGCGGGCCCTACTAGCTTGGCGGCGGGCAGACAGCTGACCCCCACCGCTGGAATAGGGCCCGCTGCCATTTTGAGTGGGCGGGCCAATTCGCCAGCGGCCTTTCCGACAGGAAGCGCTATGCACTTCCTGTGCGGGGGGGTGGGGGGGATCCCCAACTGTCAAAGTACACTCTTTCGTGCATGCGCGTGAAAGAGCGCACTGCTCCCTGAGACTAAGTGCTGTCTCAGGGAGAATGGTGACAGTGCACAAAAGTTAAAAAATAGAAAAATAAAAATATTATTAACATGTCCCCCTCATGTGACAATGTCACATGAGATGGGACATGTTAATAAAAGCAACATAAACTTTATTACACTTTTTAATAACGGACATGAAACCTCATCCCGCCAGTGGATGAGGTTTCATGTATTGTCAGAAACCCGCTGGGGCTCCTGGCCTGCCCATCAGCCTTAAGGTTGGATGGGCAGGTCTTCAATGATCTTAATTAGCCTGTCAAAGGTCTTAATTGGCCATTGACAGGTCGGCGGACGGACAGCTGATTTCGCTGTCCGCCCACCTTGCTAAAAATTGAAAGGGACCAAAATGACATCAGGGGTTCCTCCTGATGTCATTCCGCATCACTTTTCCATCAGCGAGTGGGCCCCGCCCCCAAATCACCAATGGGAAAATTCTGGCTATAATGTATACAAGAACCTGCATTATATAATGGCTTTAACGTAATAAAACATCCCAAGGCACTTCAGGAATGTTACCAAACAAAATTTGACACCAAGCAACATAAGGAGATATGAGAACAGATAAATATAAGGTTGGTCAAAGAGCTAGGTTTTAAGAACCATCTTAAGAAGCGAGAGGTAGAGTCACAGGCAGGTTTGAGGAAGTAATTCCAGACCTTGGGGCCTAAGCAGCCAGTGGTAGAGCGAGAGGTCTGAATTGAAAGAGCAGGTCTCCAAGGGTTGTAGAGCCAGAGGAGGTTACAGAGGTGGACAGAGGTGAGGCCATGGAGAGATTTGAAAATAAGGATGAGAATTTTAAAATTAAGGCACTGCTGGACTGTAAGCTCATATATGTCAGTGAGCACAGAGGTAATGGATGAACGCAACTTAGTAATGGTAGCAGGACAATTTGGATGAGCTCTAATTTATGGAGGGTGAGAGATGGAAGGCCGGCCAAGAAAGCATTGAAATAGAGTATATACTATACTCTATTTAATTAACTATATTAATTTCACGTGAGATAATTTTAAAATGTTTTTATTCTTGGAACGTGGATTACACTAGCAGGGCTGCATTTATTATCCACTCTTATTGTAGGATCACTGGAACCTAGTATGGCTTTTATGCACTATTTGTTTTTTTTTGCTCTCTTCCTCTGGCCTCAAAAAGGGACATATCTGGACGATGCGACAGTCTCTGAATCTAGGCTGTAGAGTGAGGTCAGTGAGATTCAGGAGGCTCTCGACACTCAATGAATGGTGTGGGTAAAACAGTATGCAGTTAATGCTACTAGATGTAATGCCATCTAGACATGAGCGCATACCCCTTGTCATAAGGTTCTGCAGTTACCCCTGACAGAGATGAAAGCCTTGAAAATCCTGAGCTGAGATTGACCTTAGGCCCTCAGTACTACTTGTGTAACAACACCTTTCATGCCACAAAGCTCTAAACTTTACAAGAGTTAACATTTGTGCTAGGTTCAGAAAATTTCTTAAACAATCTGCCCAGTTTCAGAACTGGTCACCACCATCAGGTCTAGAGCATCAAGGCAACTAAGAATTTTGACCAAATTCAACCTTGTAAATTGAAGGAAAACAGGACAGGACAGGAAGGTACAGATGCAGCCCTATTCCTTAACTTGGTTCAGGTCCTCAATGAAGTACTTCAGTGATTAAATTTATATATATTATCAACACCTATAATGTAGGAATGGTGTGTTTTGCATTTTAATATAAATTTTAATTCAGTAATATCCTTCTTTTAATATCCTGTCTGCCACTTCTTTCTTACCTGTTTAATTTGGTTGTCTATTTTTGTTCTTGCATGATTGTTACATGCTTGCATGTTTTTAACCTGATTACTTAGTTTATATATGAATTTTTACATGTAAGTTATGCTGCAGTTCAGCCTTTGGGTTGTGAATGTGTTTCTTGAATAAAATACGATTATAATAGACAGCTTTAATGTCTCTATGCAGAGGAATTATTCAAAGTTCTTTATTTATCATATTTCTTTTGGTTCTGATGTACTTGGGCAGAGTCAATTGCTGCATAATCCACCCTGAGCATTTATCTGATCTTTAATCTGCAAGGAATAACCTTTGCAAACATGAAATATAAAATGATTTGTTTGCACAAACTCGCTGAGTTCCAGATGAGACGCGGTACCAAGGTCCCATCTACCTCCTCAGGTGGATACAATCAGTACAACTAAAATAGGTTATCTGTTTATTCAAAACAAAAACAGAATTACCTGGAAAAACTCAGCAGGTCTGGCAGCATCAGCGGAGAAGAAAAGAGTTGACGTTTCGAGTCCTCATGACCCTTCAACAGAACTGATTCTGAGATCCACACTCAGTGTCATGCGCCGCCATATGAACACACTCGACCTCTCCCTCCAGCAGCACCGCCGTACCCTATTTCAAAGCTGCACGTGCCCCCAGTTTCATTTTATTCTTCTGATCAGTTCTGTTGAAGGGTCATGAGGACTCGAAACGTCAACTCTTTTCTTCTCTGCCAATGCTACCAGACCTGCTGAGTTTTTCCAGCTAATTCTGTTTTTGTTTTGGATCTCCAGCATCCGCAGTTTTTTGTTTTTATATCTGTTTATTCATCTCAGTGCAGCTTGTGGGACCCTGTGTGCAAATTGGTTGCTACATTTTCCTACAAAATAACAGTGACTACATTCAAAACTATTTAATTAGCTCTGAAGGTTGTTCTTGGTTGCGAAAAATTTGAGCGAATGCAAGATATTTCTTTCCGGTCAGTAACTACTTCCAAGTATTGTTTATGTTTAGTACAAAATCTGAGAACAAGTGGGGACAGAAGTGATTTCCTGATAGAGAAGTACCAAAGCATCTAGTTTTAAAATTACTTATTTTAGAATAGATGTATCCAACATTAACTTAATCTTTAGATTAATTGCAGTTTTTAAACGTGTGCAATTTCTACTTTCTCTTTGGGTCTTCCTCTGCTGCTGCTAGATCCTAGCATAAAAGTAAAGTCAGTGTACTTCCAGATATTTACATCATAGTTTTTGGATAAACTATTAGAAACTGCACAAGGATGGCTCTGGTTGGTCCATTCTCCAAGTGGGAAGCAACTAGCCTCAGCTTGGCATCTGAACTGACTGCACAGCAGTTGGTAAAGGCTGAGTTGTTTAAATCTCAGAGGGAAACTTGAACAATGTCATAACCTTTATTTTCAATTGGAATGTTTGAGATGCAGTTAAGAATTCATGAATAAAACCACGAAGGCTCAAGAGGTTTTTTTTATATAAAACTAAATTAAACATTTATTAATTTAACAACAATCTAAACACATACACATGTCTACAAATTATAATAACTTGTAAACAAACCAAATTAATCACTCCCAGGTAAATCTTCACCAAGGCAACAGTAACCCATAGACTTTAAACAAACACCAGGCAAAGCACATTTGACCTCTCAATTTGTTTCCTTTACAGACACAGTTGTAGGCTTACAGTCTGGTTAGATCTTAAATGCCTCTGACTGACACATACAAACTCCTTTCTGTTTATACCTAGCTTCCTCTTTGAATGTAAATTTTCCATTATATTACTAAGTTTTTAAAATTTTACCTCTCCTAACAATAATCCTTTCATTCCACCAATTTAATTAGTAATATAAACACATTCTTGGTGTCTCCCAGCTAGGTGCAAGATTTTACCCATTCTTTTGAATAGTTTATTCAACACGTGCAAATTGCACTTTACCTTTTAGCTTCCCTAAGTTTATCTAATTCACATCTCAATTGCTATACATCAAAGCACCCAGACTAGCTGGCTTAAATCCAATTAAGACATACACAGACACTTACCCTACTACAATTCCAATTTAAAAATAATTTCCATTAACATTATAGACATTAATATCTCTTCATGACACATTTAAGACGCAAAACTGTAGCACAGTTCATTAAAAGCCAAACCTACTATATTATGTGCTGAAGATTTGGGTTACACTGTTTGATTATAACTTTCTTTATTTGTATGTTATGGTCTTAGCTATGTGGTTCGATATTGTATTGATTTTTTAATTGCTGCTGTGCATTAGTTGGACTCGTTGAGCATAGAATCTACCAAGCCTCTGTTATGATCCGGTAGAGACCAGTAACTTTTAAACAAAAGCAATCCACACAAAGCCAATGGGAAGAAAACTGATGGACAGGATTTCCCTTTTTAAAACTTTGACTGCAACAAACCAACTAAAATCAGTTTAATTCAAACATTAATTAACAGGTCAAGAATATTTCAAATAAAAAGATAAATCTCACTTTAAATAATCAAAGCAACCGGAGTTGAGAGATTTCCACCATTTGGCAGAATTCTGACTTTTGGATCACAAAGTTCGCTCTTTTAAATTTTTTTCTGACTTCAGTCTGGCCCGAGGGAACCATCACACAGCCTCGTTCCCTGTAATCTGTTACTATCAGAGGCCCGATACCAATGCAGCAACTCAGCTCCAACCCAACTGCAACCTGCCAGCTTCAGGCACTGGCTCTGACCTTGGGTGGAGAGGGTGCAGGGTTGGAGGGAGGGAAATTCTAGCCAACTGTGGTTTTAACCACAAACTGCCCTTGGCAACAGTCACTGCTTTGTGCCATCTCTGGCTTGGCCTACTTGGGACTTTGGTGCTATCCAAGAGCCCAGTGATGGAAGAGGCTGCGCTCCCTGGACTTCTGGGGCCTGAACTCCTATCCCCTGGACAGGTGGCTTGCCCTCCCCAGCAGTGCGGATCCAACTGGTGCACCTAAGGAGGAGCTGTAGCCACCCACTGACAAGGAGCCAAATCCGGGCAAGGTCGAGAAATCCAGGATGAAGGAAGGCTGGAGAAGGAGGAGGGAATGAGTGAGTGAGCCTGGATGGGAAGGAAGGGAGGGAAGGGCTGAGTGACTGGGTCTGGGTGGGGAGGGAGGCAAGGGTTAAGTGAGTGGGTCTGAGTGGTGAGGGAGGGCAAGGCTGTGATTGGGGTCTGGGTTGGGGGAGAGGGAAGGTTTTAGTGAGTAGGAGGTGGGTGGCAAGGGAGGGAATGTTTGAGTGAGTGTGGGTGGGTGAGGAGGAAGGGGTTTGGGAAGAGAGTCTGCCAAGTAAATGTCTGGGGACAGGAGGCATTGTGAAGAGGGACTGCTGAGTGAGTGTGTGGTAGTTTGGGAAGAGGTTGTGTGCGTGTGTAACTGATTACAGTGTATGTGGGTGAGTTTAAAGGGGCTTCAGTGAGTCTTCTGTCACATGGATTATAGAGAACTTTGCTGAAACCTACATGAGTACATAAAATGAAAACATTTTTACAATACATTAAAATACAGATTTTCATATTTATGATGATATGTTGATCCATAACACACAAACTTTCATAATAATGTACTGAATGTTATGATCCTGCATTTTTGCTGTTTTGGTTTGTTGACATGTTAATTTAAGAGATTTTCTACACACACACACAACATGCGCTTTTTTTTTATGTATTCGTTCATGGGATGTAGGCATCGCTGGCAAGGCCAATCTTGAGAAGCTGGTGGTAAATGAAAATGGGGTCACATGTGAAAATAGTTTGCAAAGCACTGCAATAGTCCATTGCTTCACTTTGCATGTATATAATCCAGCAAGGTCATGTTCTGTTGATAGTATGCTCGAACGGCATTGAATGCTGAGATGCTAAGATTACTTTTGTGATTTTATACAAATGCATAGTCCACAGTCTTGATGGTAAGAGAAAGTAAGCAAAGGAAAAACTAATGTTTCCACCCACTTGAAGTCTAATAATTCCATCCATATGAAGTGGACCAGAGTATTTGCATTTAAATGCATATAAAAAGTGTTATCATTAAGTGATTTCTCGTCATGAAAAATATTCACACTTTTTGCCTAAGGCCATGAATTTTCAGGCCCTTTTGTCTTCGGAAACTCTCAACGTGTACAACAAAGATAGGCCTTGTGTATTTACAAGCACTCACATTATTTCCCACACAAATGTGGGACCACATGCAACCTCTCAGTCCTTCCAACTCAGCCTCTGCTATGTGGAATCTCTCACGTCCTACTCAATTTAGCACCGAGTCCGATTTAGCAGCAGCTGTATTCCATCCAACGTTTTTGGACACGTTCAACACTGACAAGTCTCACGTCTATGAACCCTCCCTCACTTGGTTCACAATAGTCCTGATGGCACAGAATCCTCAGAGGCTTCATTCTCTGACCCCTACAAACAGTCTGGTGGGCTCTGGCAACAATGAAACAATGGCAATGGGTCTTGTCCAATCCACAACCCCTTGCCCTTCCTGTCTTCAGTTCCTTTCTCTTTCCAACCACTTAACAGACACTGTAACAGCCTCTGCTCTATTCTCAGACGCCTACTTCAGCACCAAGAACTGTTCGAAGACTTCCATACAGAAAACTTCCATTCAGAGGCACCCTTGCTTGTTTCCTGTTTGTACAAATTATTAGAAAATTCCAAACATAAAACTTAGAGGGACTCAACCCCATTACAATTAGCTTTCTATTTACCCTTGCTTCTTAGCTGTTCATTCCTATGGCAACTTCAGCTTACATGGAAGCTCTTGGATGATGTCATAATCAGGAAACCAATTAACCTTCTCTCAGAATATGCTCCAGCTCACGTTGGTCTTAAAGGGCCTTCGCACAAAATAAAATATAGGGTTTTTCCAGCACAGGGGTCCTCACACCTCCTAGATCTCATCCATATTCATCCATGATTATTTCAACAATATAACAAGTGTTTATGTATTGCCTCTTTTTCCTTCCCCTGTGTATAGTATTTCATCCTTGTCTGAGATAAATTTGGCCTCAGAACCATTTTTCTGCCCACATACATATTTTGTCCAGCCCATTCCTCTAATTTCTGTGCTGTTTTCTTTGATTTCACTTGCTGCAGTACGATCTGAATTTGACTTCAGTTGATTTCGTTGTTATCTAGGTTATTGTATTCATTCAGAATATTTACTGTTCTCAACATATCACATCAGTGACGGTATTTTTTCTCCTTGAGCCAACTGACCCAATCCTGCTCACCCCTTATAATTTAATATTCCTTTTTTTTTAACCAGCAACTATAAAAATCCCCATTAAAATATTTTATGGGCTCCACTACTGCAACAGTTTCTATCAGCGAATGTTATTTTCCACCCACCCACTGTGTGAATATTTTTTCTAATCTCCCCTAATTCTTTTTTGACCAACTAAGTATGTGCCCCAATTTTTGCTGTGGAAACAATCTATAGCTATTTACATTATAGCCTCTTCAAAATCATAAACACCTACCTTCTTAACTGTCTTAAATATTTTAACTTCCTTGACTCTTGTGGCTCTCTTCATAAGTTCCCCTCTTGCTTTCTATCAGAATAATGTTCCTCTTTGAGAACCTATACATTAATATTAACTATTTCTTTAATCTTTCATGGGTTGTGGGCATTGCTGGTTGGCTAGTATTTATTGCCCATCTCCAGTTGCCCTTGAAAAGGTGGTGTTGAGCTGCCTTCTTGAACTACTGCAGTCCACGTGGTGTAGGTACACCCATAGTACTGTTAGGAAGCTTACACAGATAGCTCTGGAAGATCTAAACCGAAACAGCAAAAGAGTGCAGCAGTAAAATATGTGATTCCAAATATTGAAATACCCAATCTCGAATAGGTGATGTGACTAAGTTGAAGATAATTTTAGATTCTGGATAAATTTATTAATGACTTAAGATTCACTTTTGCAGATTATGTTCCCTAAATCCCTTTGTATAGCACTGAATTCGTAACACCTTTCATGTGCTGTAGCGATGTAGGATATAGTGAAATATGTCCTTTGTTTCCTCAACTGTTCTTCTGTTGAAGGCAGTTATTTTTGATAGGATCTGCAGCTCTGTAGCACTTTTGGCAAATGGCCATTCTTCATGTACAAACAAAACAACTGAACTTGTTCTTAATTGCATACACAGACTTTCTAGCAATGAAATTCATTATGTAGTAATTCTGAGCAGGAGCTCCAATTGATTAATTCTCTCCTCAAAATGGTTACTACCTATGTATGTAAACAAATTAATTTTTATGATATTCCTTTAAGGATATAGGATATGAAATGAAAATATACAATATAATGAATGCGTTCAATTCTGAAATGTGTCAGATTTCAAAGCTTGCAACAATTAGATTTTTTTTAAATGTGATTAGTAAACATTTTATCTTTTTAGTGCTTTGAGTATTGTGGTTAGTGCAATCCAGATTAAATTACAATGAAACTGTAACCACATTCAAAGGTTAAAATACAATTGAACTGTATAGAACTTTCAAACCAACAAAATAAGAATTTTTTTCAAAGTGCCCAATTATCTTTTGATTTATCCATCCTGCATAGAAACTATCTTGCCAAATGCATAGAACAAGTATATTCTTAATAGTATCTAATTGTCTGCTTTCTACAACAGTTTCACAATGTATAGTCAGTTTGTTTTTGAGAGGTCACTTTTTGGGATTCACAGACTTGTGACTTCTTGTAGTTTTGCCTTTTTAGGGAAATTCTTGGAATTCAGACTGAGAACCATTGTGCTTAGTATACAATGCCACCAGTACTCCTTATTTGAGTTGAATAACATCTGATTACAAAATTCTGAGCATTACAGCATAAATGTAATTGCCAAATACAGTATGCTTAGAATTTTATGCTTCTTAAAAGGGTTTCAGTGGACTGATCCTTTAGAATAATGTGATAGGCCCCTGATTGTTTGAACATTGCTAATCTTTTTTCACTAAAGCCATATAAAATTGACCTTTGTAAAGAATAAATGGGATTGCAGTATCTGGCTTGCACTGGATTTTCAATTACTCTTCCTCCTAAATTTACTTCTGGGTAAAAGAAGCACAAAAGCTTTGTATCTGATTGCAATTATGACTTTTGAATTTAAATTTTTATCTTTCCTTCAGGATTGAATGATCACCTACTGTCTGTACCCTTCTATGATGGTTAATCCAAATATTTTAATTTACAATTGAGCTTAAATTGCAAAACAAAAACAGAATTACCTGGAAAAACTCAGCAGGTCTGGCAGCATCGGCGGAGAAGAAAAGAGTTGACGTTTCGAGTCCTCATGACCCTTTGTTTTTAATACATTGTGCATTTATGCCTTCACTTTACAATTGCAGTTGAATTCTAAGAGTACATTGTGCACATGGAATAGTTTTGTTTTCAATCTCACATTGAGGTCTGTGAGTTAGATGGTAACAGTGAGAAGCCAATGATTCACTCTTTACAACTTTAGATTTGTTATTTCTGTGGACAGTAGAAAGAAAAATGCCTTAACTTTGTTGAAAACAATCAAATTTGTGATATAATTGCCTCAAATACTCTATTTCTGTCCCTTGATTGTCACTGACCTGTCCCATTCACATGACCTCTGGACAAGCTGTCGTATAGTTATCAAGACTTTGAGTTAACACTATCTAATTGCAAATCTAGTAAGATGACTTTATGCAGCTGGTTATTATTTTTATGTTTCTCTGCACAATGCACCATTCTCAAAACAAATGCTTAACCTGCTTTAGACCAATCAATGTTTCTGTGCTACTACTTAAAGGTGTTTGCCTAGGCTCAGTGGTAGCACTTTTGCCCCTTGAATCAGAAGGTCATGGGTTCAAACTTCACTGCAGAGACTTGAGCACATAATCTGGACTGACACTTCGGTGTAGCCCTGAGGGAGCACTGCACTGTTTGAGGTGCTGCCTTCTGTGTAAGATGTTAAACCAAAGCTTAGTCAACCCTCACCTGTGGAGATTGAAGATCTCATTGCACTATTAAAGAGAGGAGCGAGTTCTCCCAGTGTCATTATTTCCTTCCTGATACCTTAAAAAAGTTTAAAATGATCTTGTCATTTGTTTTATTTCTATTTTTGGGACCTTGCCTTGCAGATATATTTATTGTATTATAACAATCGTACATTAGCTGTAAAAGAGCTTTAAGAATCCCAAGATTGTGAAAGGCGCCATCATATAAATGCAAACTTGCTCCTCATTACTACTTGAAGATGCATTCTGATGTATTTGCTTGCATTGTCTCAATTCAGTTGGTCCTTATAGAGCCATAGGAACATAAGACCTAGGAGCAGGAGGAGGCCAAAAGGCCTTTCAGGCCTGCTCTGACATTCGATGAAATCATGGCTGATCTGGTTGTGGTCTCAACTGCACTTTTTTGTCTGTCCCACCATAACCCTTGGCATCCCTGTCTGTCAAAAATCTATCTTACTCAGCCTTGAACCAATTCAATGATCCAGCCTCCACAGGTCTCTGGGGAAGAGAATTCCACAGACCAACAACCTTCTGAGAGAAAAAATTCTCCTCATCTCTGTCTTAAACTATGTCTCCGATTTCTAGTTTCTCTTACAAGAGGAAACATCCTCCTGGTATCCACCCTATGAAGTCCCCTCAGGATCTTACATGTTTCAATAAGATCATTTCTCATTCTTCTGAACTCTAATGGATATAAGCCCAACCTGTTCAACCATTCTTCTTAAGGTAAGCCCTTCATCCGAGAAGTGAGTCAAGTGAACCTTCTCTGAACTGCTTCTAACTTCTAACTAAGAGTCTTACTCCTATTGCATTCTTGGTAAGTTTAATTTTGGAATAAAACTGATTTTTTTCAGGTCATGTATAGGCAATTATTTCCTTTTCTACATAGTTGCAAACTTAGGGTGGAATTTTGCATGCCCGTTGGCAGGTATCAGTGGACAATATGGCAGGAAGGCCAAAATTCAGTTTCACAACGTTGTGAAACCATTTTGCAATCATCCGCTCTGCCCATTAATGGTGGGCCGCCTTTCTCACCACCGGATGTTGTGAACTTCATTTTAATACATCTGCATATCATTATAAGCCCTGCTCATCGGAATCATCTCCCCACGCTGGATCATGTGGGCACATCACACCACCATGTTTCACAACTGAACATAAGCGATATGTATCTGGTGAGCTGCACTTCACTCAGGACTTTGAGACTTGTTTGCCTAGCTTGCTTCAGGCAGCACTCACAGTCATCAGCGTGAGGCTTTGCTGGAAAGCACCACATCACTTTTAGGGGGGTTCACTGCCAGCTGTAAGGTGGGGCTGGCTTTTTAACAGCTGTAGGGTTTTGGCTTGCTTGGAGAAGGGGGAGGAATGGCCTCAGGCAATGGAAGAGCCTGCAGGATGACTGGGGAAGGGGAGGCATCCAGGGGTGTGTGTGGGGACACAGGTTGATTTGTGCAAGTGGCTTCACAAGGGTGAGGGCTGAGGTGTGTGCGTGTGTGCGCTGGCTGGGACTGGGACCAGCATGTTCCTGTGAGCTTAGAGTGATGAAACCATTCATCTGCTTCCCGTACCAGATGGCAAACCTCTTCTGTGCAGCATTGGGACTGACCACCACTGCCACTGCTCCCAACCTGGAGTGGTGACATTGATTGGCCTCCTCTGGCTGGAGGACATTGTGGCAGGCTCCAAAGGTGTCCAAAAGGCATCCCAGGGATGCGTCACTGAATCGGGGGGGGCTGCAGTCTTTTTGCTTTTCAGGCCATGTCTTCTGTGCAGCAGTCCTGGGCTGGGAGCATGAGTGGTCTGTGCATGGCTGTACTTGAAATATGGCACCTGACATGAGGAAGTAACGAGGTGACAGTGTGGCAGGCGAATTGGAGGCCGCCCGCCAGCGAAATGGCATGTTTTGTGGGAATGCATGATTAATGAGGCGGGATTGAGATGATATGGCGTGAAAACCTGCCATTATGGCCAGCGGGTATAGCGTCCTTTTTCCCGCCCGCTACCATACTTAGTGCAAATCTGGGACAATTCTGCCTTTAGGGTCATGACTTAAATTTGTTCCTTGATATGTGTGATAATTAATTGACCAACCAAATCATTTAAAGGAATGAGTAGAATCTTAAATAATTATTCTATTCCAAGAACCACCTAGCTGCCACTCAAATTTGTTTTACCTTTTGTATGTTGACATTTCTTTCAAATGCCTTGTATCAGATTGTTTTTGCCAACTTTTAGGTTAGGAAGAGTTACATGAATGCTTTTAATTGGTGTTCTTATTTAACATATATTTAATTGTCTTCCAGCTTTTGAAGCTTTACAGTTGGGAAGGTATCTTTATCAAGGCTGTTGAGATGGCAAGGGAGAAGGAGCTGAAGTATATGCTGAAAGGAGCTGTTTATGTCATTGCATCATGTGAGTTGTACTCATTATCATTTATACAAACCTTTGATATCTTAAGAATCAGGATTTGTTCATAGCAGCTGTACATTAGTGTGTAATTTAGGAAAGAATTACATTGGGCAGAATTTAGGCCTTGTCAAGTGGGCTTGGCAGGAGCAGTCGGGAAGCTGACTGCCGCCCGCAATTGAGGCCGGAAGGCAGTTTCACGCTGGTGGGCCAATTAAGCCCGCCCAGCATGAAATGCGAGCAGCAGCGCTCAGCATTGCCTTTGTGTTGAGTTGGGGGGACGGCGCGGTGGAAGGAGGGCGAGCAGGGTGAATGCGAATGTGCGCTTGAGAATCTCCCTAAGGCACAGAGCTGCCTCAGGGAGATGAAGAGTTTTCAAAAAAAAAATGTGAAAAATGTTATGAAACATGTCCCCTCATGTGACTCTGTCACACGAATAGGGACATGTTAAAAGTGAAATTTTAAAATTTTATTTTATTTTTATTTGATGTTGGAAACCCCATCCCACCCGTGGATGAGGTTTCCAAACAAAATGCAAAGGCTGCTTGGCCTATTCGCCTGTCCGCCAACTGTAAGCTTGGATGGGCAGTGAAAAATTTAACTTAATTGACACTTCAATGGCCTTAACAGGCCTTTTATTTGTCGGCGGGCGTGCTGCCGATTCCCTATTGCTCCCGCCCGCCAAGGTGAATATTCTGCCTATAATGTTTGCAGGCAGTTCAATCTTCCTGAAAAATCAGATCTTTTTGCACAAAACTTTGATTATCCGTTTATTTGCAAATAGCATAGCGAAATAGGACTTTAGTGCTTAAAAAGTTTAATTGTACTCTATGTTGCAGCCCCTTCAATTCAGAAGACCGGTATTTAATTCTGCACTAATAGATTACCTGTGTGCTTGTAGTTGACAAAACCTTCTTGATCCCATAGAAGCAGGTTTAAAGGAGGGACCAGGAGTAAACTTGTGGGTTTGGAAGTTGGGTTGCTGGGTTGTGTATTCCTACTTGCAGGTGATCTTGCTGGAGGCAGGTGAACAATGGAAACAGCTACCTACTTGACAGTGGTGGATAGTCAATAATTAGAATTATGAGGCTAAACTTGGGGGCGGGGAGGACACTGCCAGGATCTTCCTGGTGGTCGAGCGTCCTCCCGCTGACAGTTCTGTGGACATGGGCAGGAAAGGCTGCACGCGTGACCCAAACAAATTCACCGGGGGGGGGGTTTCCCCTTCACTCCAAAGGCTTACTGCCTTTAGCCCTCATCATTCATGAAGCTCATGCGCACCTCCAAGAGCACTTCCAAGTTGAAGCACTTGCACACCCGCTTTGCTGCCTTAGCAACATCCACCTCTTCCAGTGGGGCTGCCAGCCTTTCAAAGCTTCAGGTCCTCTGATTGGGCCTGCAACCTCAGGAATCCACCTGCCATCCTTAATTGGATGGCAAATGTAAGGCAGTCAGTTAGTAGGCTGCCTCCAGGAAGATCACACAGGAGGACGAGACTCACAGACTATGAGGCCCGGATCTATGTTTGTTCTCAATGGAAAAATAATTTCAAGGTAGCAAGGTTCCACCCAGAAAGTGAGAAATAGCTGTTTATGGCAAAAAGCTAATTATGCAATGCAGAAGTTATCATAGCCACTGATTTACCATGAGTGAATAAATCAAATTACATTATTTTTGAAAAATGTATCATTTTAACTGTGGTGTAGAAATTGAATTTCACAATTTCTGTGCATCATTTTGTATGTGTATATAAATACCATGGCTACAAGAGCAGGTCAAAGACTGGGAATTCTGCAGTGACTGTTCAAATCATGTCTACTATGTATAATACACAAGTCAGGAATGTGACAGAATTCTGTCCACATGCCTGGATGAGTGCAGCTTCAACAACCCTCAAAGAGCTCATCATAATCCAGCACAAAGCAGCCTGCTTGAACGGCACCCTGTCTACTATTGATGCATAATGGCATTGGTGTGTACCATATACAAGATCCCAACTCACCAATGCTCCTTTGACACCAAGAACTCCAATGAAAAGCATTCATGAAACTCTTCTAACCTAAAAATTTTGGTAGTACCGGATGGTGAATCTTAGAGCTTGACAGTAATGAAACAGGACTTCTGGAATTTGGTAGCATGGTGAGTGATTTCATCTGACATAATTTTGCAATAAATGCCTGAGGTTTAGTAGAACTGTATAGGATGAATCTAGGGGTTGGCATAACTGGGGGTTAATTGTGAGATTTGGCTCACTGGTAGATTCCTGGGGGTGGATTTTCAAAGTGAGGCCAGGAACCCTAAGCCCAGATGAGCTCATGTTCCCAACCCCTTCATGCCCTTCATGCCACAAGCGACACTGTTAAGGTCATAATTGGGCAGAAGGGAAACTTGGTGCCTAATTAGTGGCATTAAGTGTCTCCAGAAGTTGGGGCTGCCTGCCTGGCAGCAGTGGTGATGGCAGGCGGTAGCCAAAATGGGGCTGCTGCTCCTGTGCTAAAGGGAGAAGGCAGCTCCTCAGAGGGCCAGCAGCATAAAGGCGTGAGATCGAGTGTGAACTTGCAAAACTGAGGTAATGTACACGATTCAGCGCATGATACATGAGGGCTCGATAATTTTACTATTAAAAAAAATCCCATTTGCACCAGAGTGAACCTCATAGCTGTGCACGAACGTGCACCAGACTGTTCATTTGGCTTATCCAAAATCACCATTGAAAATTACAGCCCTGACTTTCCCAGCCTGTTAACAAGCTACTAAGGGAACTAACAGGCCATTAATTGGAGGCAAGCAGGTTCCACATTTCCTCCATTACCCCCCGCTACCCACGGCCTGACTTCAAAAATTGCACAGCGTCCCAGTGGCGCAGGGATCCAGAGACGACCTCTGGGGCCATGATTTTTAAAGTGTGCCTACACAAGCTCCCATCTCTGCAATTGAAAATCTACCCCCTGGTGTTTAATTTAATCAACATTAAATGGAGAGACACAGCATGGGTCTGACTGCATTAATCTGCCAGGTCCATCAGCACTGGTTTGTGACTTTCGAAGGAATCATAATGCATGCTGATTCTGATGGTCTATAATTTGTTTCTTGCTGTGCATCTGTGTGTGTGAGACACATTCTTTCATGCACTTTCTCAAGCATGTGTACAATCTCCTGCAAACATTCTCTCCTGCCCACTCATACTCTCTCATGCACTCTTGCTTGTTTGCTCTCGTGTGGGCGTGAGGCGAGATGGGCCCTGTATGTTGCCAGGAGAGGACATATGCACAGAAAGGAGAAAGGTGACGCTCCTGTTCGTTTTCTCAGACACTTTCTAACTCAGTCTCCCACTTTTGCACTCCCTTGCTTTCTCCCCACTTGAGCTCCTGTGCTCTCTCGTACCTGCTCATCTGCCAGGGCTGCCCAGGATGGTCTGATTCAGGCGAGCTTTAGCTTATCTGGGACAGTACAGCCATTTGGCCCACCAATTCTGCATCTACTGTGCCACCCACTCCCAGCCTCCAGTGCAAAGCAGTCCCACAATCAGAAACCATCCTCTCACAGACACTTATCTTTTATTCTTGTCATACCATTTCTCATAAGGCAACATTGGGGAGGATGAAACACTGGAGCTTTGATATCAACTATATGGTTCATAAACATTAAACAGAAATGTAGCAATTTAACACGATCCTAAAAACCCAAGGGAATACTGTTGTCCAACTACAAATCTTTTAATTATGTTGTAATCTCAGCTGATGTTACAACTGGACAGGCCTGATCCTAGGGTGGAACCTGGCTTGATAGATTCTAATCTTCATTTGTTTATTTAGATATGTGGAGAGCGGCCACTGAACAGAATCACCATATTCAGTTAATGAACTTTTAACAAAAGAGTAAAACATTTATTTAACAAGTAAAGATGAACTAGGGGCAAAATTTTCCCGGAATTGCAATAAATGCGGTACTGGGCGGGTAAAGTGGAGTCCTGCCCGCCAACGAAAATGGCGGGTTTTCATGCTGTATTGTCCCAAGCCCACCTCATTATTTATTCACTCCTGTGAAACATGCCGTTTCCATGGTGAGCAGGCTCTCGGCTACCATCAGCCCGCTGCTGCATCAAGCCGCCACCTTTAAAAGACAGCCACCAGCAAAGTGCTCATCGTCACCTGCTCACCACCACTGCCCAGGAGACACGGCCAGCAAAGGAAAAATGACTGCAGCCCTCCACTTCAGTGATAGGTTCCCCGAGTGACTGCTGGATGCTGTGGAGGCCCACCGGGCTGTGCTCTACACCGGCTCTGGCCGGAGGATGGGCAACAAAGTCACCAACCAGCTTGGGAGGCGGTGGCAGCAGTGGTCAGCGCAAATACCCTTCAGGCGAGGACAGCCACCAAATGCCGCAAAAGGATGAATGATCCCCTCCGTTCCGCCAGGGTAAGTCACTCTTTTCATTACTCCCAACTCACACAGTCACAAACCCATCACACATCCACAGGACCCTCACTCACTGCCAGTGCAAGGGACATCACCATTCACTCTTTCATACACACTGTCATTGTCCTCATCCCGTCCATGGGACCACTCACCACCTGGCATATTTATCACCTGGCCCAGCAGGTATCCTGATACACTCTCCCCATCTCTATTCATGCAGGCCGACGAGGGTGCCACTGCCGCACAGCAGGACCCCGACAGCAGGCTGGAGCCCACCAAGTCTCGGCCCTCCAGTGGACACCCGCCAAAAGTCATCACAGACAGGGCGTCACAGTCAGCTGGCTGCCTCCACTTCTGCTGTGGATATCCGGGGAGCACCAAGATGTAGCGGCAGGGTTTGGAAAGTTAGATAAAAGTAGTTGCACAGCCTGGGCAGGAGTGTTGACCACTTGCACATACTGTTCACTATTGTCAATAAAGTCTTAAGAATGTCTCCCTGCCTATGGCTCCTTGTTCTGATGAACAATGTTCTTGTCATTCAGATGTGAAACCTTTCTGCACAAGATAAAAGGCAGGTGTCTCAGTCCAGGAGCTCTTCCCTGTGCTCTGTGCAGCCTTCAGACCATGGTGAAGGTCTGGCCTCTCTCACCCCTGAAATATTACTGATGCCTGCACCTCGCTGGTGCTGGTCATTGCTGCCAGAATGTAGTGGGCAGGCGCCAAGAGTTCTCTCATTCTCTTAGTGTGCTCTCAGCTCCTTTAAGGTGGGGCTGGCCCCCATCACATGAGCATCTGCGACCAATAATGCTGTGCACCAGCTCCTGAAGGGTTGAGGTGCTGAAGGCAGACACAGCATGAGGTACGTCTAAAGTTTCATGGCTGCCTCGCTGAGCTGGCCCTGTTGTGGAGCGCAAGTGAGCTGCTTTCAGCCAGACAGGAGTCAGACGTTCTCAGAGGCTACGTGAAGATCTATGGAGTGTCCTCTCTGCATGTCGTCATCATCCTCCTGTGATCAAGTAACTATTGGGGCCTCCGCTGCATCTCTATGACAGGAGCATTCTCACAGAGGATATTGGCACTGCCAGAAGCCAGACTGGAGTCAAATGTTCACAACTGTGATGTGAGGATCTATGGGGACACCTCACTGCATGTTGTCATCATCCTCTACAAATCTGGCAGCTATGAGGGCCTCCCGAGCACGCCTGTTTCATCTAGCCAGTGCGAGAGCCTCATCCCTGTCATCGTCACCATCAAGGACCCCATCACCCTCATCCCTGTCGGCGACCTCCTCATCTGAGGAGATCTTCAGCTCCTCCTCAGCCAGTGCGTCTCCCCTTTGGAGTGCCAGGTTGTGAAGAGCACAGCAGACGATGACGATGCATGTCACTCTCTGCAGATTGTATTGCAGGGCTCCACCAGACCGGTCCAGGCACCGGAACCGCATCTTCAGCATCCCGATGGTCTGCTCCACCAAGTTGCGAGCTGCTGCATGTGCCTCATTATAGTGTCGCTCTGCTGCAGTCTGAGGCCGCGGCACAGGTGTCATCAGCCAAGGCCTCTGCAGGTAGCCCTTGTCCCCAAAGAGCCAACCCTGCAGCCTCTGTGGACCCTGGAAGACTGCAGGGATCTGTGAACAACTCAGGACGTAGGCGTCATGCACACTCCCTGGAAACCGGTCGCACACCTGCAGAACGCGCTTCTGGTGCTTGCATGCTAGCTGCACATTCAGTGAGTGGAAGCCCTTGGGATTGATGAAGTTCACCAAGTGCAGCGACGGAGGCCTGAGCACCACATGAGTGCAGTCAAAACCACCCTGCACCTGTGGGAATCCTGAGATCAGGGCAAATCCAATGGCCCTTGCATCCAGGCTGCCCCGGTCCCAGGCGAAATGCACAAAGTTGTGTGCCATGGAGAAGATGGCATCCGTGACCTCATGGATGTATTTGTGGGTGGCGGATTGTAAAATCCCACAGAGGTCACCTGTGGAGCCCTGAAAGGAGCCACTGGCATAGAAATTGAGCGCCATGGTCTCTTTCACAGCCACTGGCCCACTATGGCCCCTCGATGCCAAGTCTTGCAGTAAGTAACAGATATGAGCCACCAGGTCCCTAGACATGTGCAGTCATTGGCGACACTGGTTCTCAGTCATCCGCAGGAATGGCAGGCGGCATCTATAGACCCTGGGTGTCGCTGGGCACCAACCAGCCACGTCTCACTGTCACTCCTGAGCAGTGTGTGCGGGAGCCCCTGCTGCCCCTTCTTCATGAGGTTGCTACTCCTGATTTTGTGCAGCCAGGAATCTCAGTCGCTCTCTCCTCCATCTTCTACGGTCTCTGTAGGCCATCAGGCATACGGCTAGGTCACCAGGATCCATGATCCTGACGTGGTCCTCCTGCAGCAGGAAGGAGAGGGAGATACGTGGTTATCATGGCTGTACTTAGCACCTTTCCTGGCCCTGTGTGACCGACCCTTAATGCTTCCCAGAGAGTGCTAGTCACTCCTCGGATGGTCAGAGATGGTTGCACTGCATGGCTGTCCTGTCAACCTGCGATATGGGGGACACTGGTCCAAACCAGGATGCTGAGATTACAAAAGCTGTAAGCGCCTCCAGCAGTGACTGCTACATGGCCAGCATTGGCATGGAGATTGTACAATGTGTGCAGTCCAACTGCTCCCCAGTCCAATAAAGTGATGGCGGATTCGAAGTCTGTGCCAGAGGGGGTGGGGTGCAGGGATGCGGGGGAATAGGGTAAGGTTTGGAGTGCTTGGTGGCCCTTTGGTGCCTCTATGTTGCTTGCATGGACAAGCAGGCTCGGAGCCCGACCCCAATCATTTCACTGTGGCTGCAACTGATCTGTCTCAGTTGCAGAGACATGGTCAGTTTATACAGGTGTCTCTAATGCATGGCCTTCCCTTCGTTTACCCTGCTCCCCACCTCGATTGCCTGTGTGTGGGATGCAGCACCAGAGCAGCACCTGACCCCCCTGCCACACTGACAATGGTCGCCTCCAAGGCTGGCCAGCACTTGCCCCCAGACACCCCCCCCCCCCCCCCAACTCCTCAACAGTTGCCTCCGGAGCCAGGCATCAGTCGTCCCTGCCCTCTGGCACCCCTGAGGCCTGTAAACAACAGGTGAGCTGTGGAGAACACTGCTGCTAACTTACCTCAGTTCCCCCAAAGTGGAGGTCGCCAAGTGCACTCGCCTGCATGCTGTTGTGAAACGCATTGGCATGCTTTCCCGCCGATGTGCACAGACGATACGATGGGGTTCCAAGAGCCTGGTGGGATGGCCTTTTAATTATATGCTGATGCATTGCAATTTGCTTCATGCCCACTGGCAGCGGGCTCAGAAAATTCCGCCCTCAATTACAATACTCTTTAACCCACAACTATATCTTTACAGAAATATACAGATATATACAGTTACAAAAGCCATCATACTCTAATGTTCACAGTAAGTACAACCCATGTAAACCAGTTGGTGACCTGTGGTCAGGCACACCACACTCTGAAGCCAAGTGACAGATGCCACCCCAGATAGATGCTATGGATCTCTCCTCAGCTATCCCCAGACACTTGTTACACCATGAGCCAGCCAGTCTCACTGAACTCTGTCTTTCACATGAAGGTGTTCAACCTCCACTCTCCAAGAACTCACCTCGGAATCTTCTCCCAAACCCAACACTTTCTCTCAGACACCTTCCGAAAGGGGTCATCTCTAGGGTTTCAAATTCTCCTTCTGATGTTCCTCTTCCCTGGGTCACCACATGCATTCAAGCTGTCTTCCACGCGCTCTCTCTGACCGACACAGCCGTCAACAGTACCACTGCTTCACATGCCCATAGCAAAGAGTTAAAGACCTTTAGTTGCCTTTTTGAACCTTCTGGCCTCTTGAAGCTGTTTTCGCTTTAAATTTGCTTTCTTCAGCTTTTGTCTCTTTAAATCTGAAGGTTGGAGCCTTTCCCTCTGCCCCTCACTCTTAACTTAACTTAACAGGACCTTTTCCAGGTACCTGTCCTTCCTTTGACTAGAAGGTCTTCTTGGGACTTTCTCCTGTTCCGCTCCCCTGGATTTTGGGGTCTTTTCTTTAGCCTGGGACTTGCTATCTGTTCCCTTTGCTCTAGTTTCTCCTGGCAGCTACTTTCAAAACCAACTGAATTCAAACAGCTTCCAAATCAAACTACTGTTTCTAGTTTCTTCTCTGTGTGTCTGTTGGAAGGACCTGCCTCTCTGGACCCCTGTTGCTTGGCAACAGCCCAGTTTCTCTACTCTTGTTTGTTTAACTTAGCTGCAACAAACATAAACCTCTCGTTAGAAATGTAGGCACCCTTTAAAGTGAAACTAAGACTCAACTTGACCTTTTCTTAACACACAAATACAGAAAAACAAATCAAACTTAAACATTAAAGCTAAAACTCATTCCTAACACCCACAAATAAAAATATAACTTACTTAAACTATCTCTATATCCTAACAGTTAGGGCAAGCCCATGTCATACAAATTATAGCACCAAAGTAGGCAATTTGGCCTGCCGTGCCTGTGCTGACCTTTATTGACGTAGTTAATTGCTTTCATGCCATAATTTATATTCAGTATCATTTTTGAATTACAGATCAACATTTTAGGTCATATCTCCATTGGCAAAATATTTTTTTTAAAAACATTTGGATTGTGATGACTGTCCATTGTCTTACAGTTAGGCCACTAATACAGCATTTTTGGGTGGTAATGCAGAATGCCATATAATATTTGAATGCAGACTGCCCCTTTCAGCGAGACTTTCATACAAACATATGAGGAGCAGGAGTAGGCTGCTCAGTCCCTTGAGCCTGCTCTGCCATTCAAAAGATCTTGGCTGATCTGATTGCAACCTCAGCTCCACATTCCCACCTACCCCTGATAACTTTTCACTTCCTTGCTTATTAAGAATCTATCTATCTGTGCCTTAAAAATATTCAAAGACTCTGCTTCCACCAACTTTTGTGAAGAGAGTTCTAAGGACTCACAACCATCAGAGAAAAATTTCTCTTTATCTCTCTCTTAGATTTAAACAGTGACCCCTAGTTCTGGATTGTTTCCTCTTGTGAGACATCCTTCCCATATCCACCCTGCCAAGATCCCTCAGGATCTTATGTTTAGTCAAGTTCTAAACTCCAGCGGATACGCGCTTAGCCTGTCCAACCTTTCATCCTAAGGCAACCCGTCCATTCCTGTATTAGTCTAGTAAACCTTGTCAGAACTGCTTCTAATACATTTACGTCCTTCCTTAAATAAGGAGACCAGTTCTGTACACAGTACTCCTGACTTGGTCTCACCAATGCTCTGTATGACTGAAGCATAACCTCTATACTTCTGTGTTCAGCTCCCCTTGCAATAAATGATAACATTCTATTAGCTTTCCTAATTACTTGCTGTAGCTGCATACGAACCTTTCATGATTATGCTCAAGGACACCAGATCCCTCTGCACCTCAGGGCTATGCAATCTCTTACCGTTTAGATAATATGCACCTTTTTTTATTCTTCTTGCCAAAATGGACAGTTTTACATTTTCCCACATTATACTCCATTTTCTAGATCTTTGCCCACTCACAACCTATGTATATCCTTTGTAATCTTCTTATGTCCTCTTCACAACTTACTTTCCTACCTATCTTTGTGTCATTAGAAAATTTAGCAACCATACCCTCGATCCCTTCATTCAAGTAACACATAAATTGTAAAAAGTTGAGACCCAATACTGATCCCTGTTGCACAACATTTGTTACATCTTGCCAACCAGAAAATGACTCATTTATGCCTACTCTGTTTCCTGTTAGATCGCCAATCTTCTATCCATGCCAATATATCACCCCCCTGTGCACCATGAGCTTTTTTTTTCTGCAATATCCTTTGATATGGCACCTTATCAAATACCTCCTGGTTTCCCCTTTATCCACAGCACATGTTACTTCTTTAAAGAACTCCAATAAGTTGGTTAAACATGATTTTTCTTTCACAAAGCCATGTTGACTCTGCCTGATTACCTTGAATTTATAAGCTCCTCACATTTTCCCTTAACCAGACGTTAAGCTAACTGGCCTGTAGATTCCTGCTTTCTGTTTCCCTCCCTTTCTGAATAAAAGAGTTATGTTCGTTATTTTCCAATCTAATGGAAACTTCCCCAAATCTAGGGAATTTCAGAAAATTAAAACCAATCCATCAACTACCTGAAGAGCCACTTCCTTTAAGACCCTAGGATAATGTCCATCAGGACCTGGGAACTTGTCAGCCCGCAGCTCCAACAATTTTCTCAGTGCCAATCATCTGGTGATTGTAATTTTCTTGAGTTCCTCCCTCACTTCTATTTCCTAATTTGCAATTATTTCTGGAATGTTACTTGTATCTTCTATAGTGAAGAACGATGCAAAATACCTGTTCAATTCATTTGCCGCCTCCTTATTTTCCATTATTAATTCCCAGACTCATTTTCTATAGGACCACCGCTCACTTTGTTAACTCTTATCTTATTTAAATGGCTCTAGAAACTCTTACTATCTTTCTTTGTATTTCTAGTTAACTTTTTCCCTTCCATACCTGGGTTGTCTTATCAGGAAAGGTTAGACAGACTTAGTTAGTTTGCACTGGAATTTAGAAGAGTGAGGGCGGACTTGATTGAACTTTATAAGACTCTGAATGGTCTTGACAAGGTGGATATGGAAAGGATGTTTCCTCTGACGGGTGAGTCAAGAACTAGGGGGCACTATTTTAAAATTAGGAGTTGCCCATTTAGGACAGAGATGAGGAGAATTTTTTTTCTCATGGGGCTGTGCGACTTTGGGACTCTGCCTCTGAAGGCGATGGAGATGCGGTCATTGAATATTTTTAAAGCAGAGGAAGATATATTCTTGCTGAGCAAGGGAATCAAATGTTGTCAGCAGTAAGTGGATTCTCCCACACCAGTCTTTGAACACTTTTCAAATTGTATAATAAGCAAACTTTAATTTTAGATTGAATGTTGCAATGCTGCTTTATTGCTGTCTTGTTTTTCCTGGAGTCTGGGTTCATGTTAATTTTCAAGAGTTTTTAAAAATATTCTTTCATGGGACCTGGGCATTGCTGGTAAGGCTAGAACTTGTTACGCATTCCTAAGTGCCCTTGGGAAGGTGATGGTGCGTCAAATTGGGGTCACATTAGAAAATACTTTGTGAAACACTGCCTTGCTTTGCTTCACATGTATATAATCCAGCAAGGTCATGTTCTGATGTTGGTATGGACTTCATCCTATCTTTCATGCATAAACTGCATTGAATGCTGAAATGCTGGGGTTACTTTGGAGATTTGATACAAATGCACTGGTCCACAACTTGATGGTAACAGAAGGTGAACAAAGGGAAAACTAATGTTTCTATCCACTTAAATCTAATTTTTCCACATATTTGAAGTGGCCTAGAAGTTTTTGCATTCACTACAGATAATAAAAAGTGTTATAAGTACATGATTCTTTGTCACAAAAAAGAAAATGCAGGCCTTTTTATCTTTGGCCTCTGATTTTCAAACCTTTTTGCCTTTGGCCACTCTCGTCCCTGCATCTGCCTCCAGATCTAGGGAGTGTCCTGTATCCTCAACAGGGACTCTTCACTGTTATACTTGCCTCCACCACCTGTTATTGCTTACTTGTGATGTACATTTCACAATGTGATAGCTCAATGACCTCTCTTGGTGACCGCTGGTCTGAGTACCTGAACTGGTGGAGCGTTGCGTAAATCATGTGATTTGATGGCTGCTGATATCAAGTCTACATAAGTGTCATATGCCATGTGGCCATGTTATATTTAAGCCTGCTGCAGGTAACTGGGAACTCCCCACATCTCTCCAGCATCAATGGTCAAAGACGTGAATCCAGTTTATCTCTGCTGCTTTCACTGCTGTATATGTGGCTATGATTTGAAAACCAGCCCTGGTTCTTTACCTCTCCCTGGTGTTCTGTGCTCTCTTCTGCAGGTAGAGAAAGAAGAAACCTATGAATGAGAGCTGTGGAATGTTGTAAGAGGATGGAAGGCCAATATTTGTGGAGGGTCAATGTGAGGGATTGGTGTGGCATTGGAATAAGATGAGGCTAAGTGTCAATGGTGGTTGTCAGAAGGGAATATGAGAAAGTTTCTTAAGACAGAGGGATAGGATCACCTACAAGGTGTGCTGTTCTGAGGAACAATGTGCAACAGAAGGTTGGAAAAGGTAGGGTGAGGCTTGGCACTTGAATGTGGAATTCCACATTTTCACTGCCCCCGATCACACTATTAAAACAGGCAGTGTATCTGGGAGCATGGCACTACACTTCTGCTACCACTTCCAGCCACATATCCTTCTTCTCTATGGCTTCCTTCTTCCTCCCATCTTTGAGGGACAGAACCTCCCTGCAGGCCCTTACAGGTATACGTTGACCCTCCATTTGTTACAGTTGCTGGCTCAGTTCTGGCATTTCTATTTCATTCTGTCCCTTGCAGAGTCCCTTTATAGAGTTGGGCTGAAACATACTGCAGTGGGTTGCCAGCATGTCCGCCAGCTCTAACAAGTCAGGAAACCAAGAAGCCAAATGGAAATGCTATTATGGAAATGGAGTTAAAAAACCTCTGACAAGAATGCAAGAATGCTGCTGAAACTAATGGACTCCCGACGAACTGCCGATCTCCTGCATTGTGAGCAGTCGGAACATCAAAATTCATCTCTTAAAATCCATGGGGTCAATCTAACCCAATCCTCTGGATGCGAAACTGGCTAGTTTGGATCAGTTTTGCACACCCCACAATTTTGCTCTCCATTGATGTGAGTGGTGTGTAAAATCATCAGGTGGCTGATTAGCTGCCATCAGTTTCACACTGCTCTAAAGTCTGCCTCCAAATTCAAGATGAGATTAATGAGCTTTTAAAAATGCATGGGTTAATTAACGATAGTATGCCTTTGTTTAAGGTAAGTTGTGTTTCACAAACTTGAGTTTTTTCATAATCATGAAAGGGAATACAGTTGGTGTGGTGTATATTGATTTTTAGAAGGTGGTAAATAAGCTGTGTGAGGAAGCTTGTTAGGAAATTCCAGACATAAAATTATAAGAGGAAACGTAGCCACATTTACGGAAAGTGCATGGTGGGCAGGAAACAGAGTTGAGGGTAAATGTTGCTTGGTCTGGAGAAGAGTTGGGAATGGTGTACCCCAAGGATCAGTGTTGTATGCACTTTTGTTCTTAGTGGTTATAGATGATTTGGACTTGTATGAAGAGATTTGCTAGAAACTCAGAAGTAGAAGCTTTGGAATAATTAGGAAGACTACAGAAAACTGCCATGAGACATAGAAAGGTTAGTAGAATTGGCAGACAAGTGGCAGATGCAATTTATTGTAAATAAGTCAGGTAATACATTTTGAGAGATAAACAAGGAATTGAGGTATATATTTGTCCGAAAGACACTGAAGGTATGGATGAACAGAGAGACCCAGGGGTGCAAATCCATAATTTGGTAGATAAACCCATAATATAGATTAGTAGAATCTTTGGTCTTATAAATAGGCATTCCCACCTCTTGGTCAGAAGGGTTTGACCCTCACGTGACAACTCCAGTGAGTGGAAACTAGGCTAAATGCTGGGTTGGCATCCAATGGGATACTTGCATTTGGACGGAGTAACCACTGGCTCAGTGATGATATTCTTGTTTTTGAATCGGAAAATTTGGATACAAACCTTATTTTAGACAGCCCTGGTGAGTGGCAAATGGACCACTGGTCTTAAACACTGGGTTGACCTGGTGGATAATTACAAGTGGTCCCTGCCTCATGGTAAGCACGGAGTAGTCTTCACTCGTGGTTGCAGCCCATCTAAGAGAAGGTACTCCAAAGATTAAAATCTTGAGAAAGGTAATGAGAGGCCATCTCAGCTACTTTTCTCTAATAAGTAGCTCAAGAATTGCAGACTTGAGTTAGATCTTGCCCTGGGGCTGAACGAATGAAGTAATGATGAATTTATAGAAAACATTGGTTAGCTCACTAAGTATTGTGTGTAGCTTTGGATTGCCCATTGTAGACAGGACATTAAAGCAATAAAGAGAGTTCTAAATAGGTTCACTAGGATCATGCCTGGGGTGGGAAACAAAAAACTCTAGTTAGGAACATAGGAACAGGAATAGGTCATTCGAGCCTGCTCCGCCATTCAATTTGATCATGACTGATCATCCAACTCAAAGCCACTTTTCCATACTATCTTCATACCGCTTGATATCATTGGTCTCCAGAAATCTATCAGTTTCTGTCCTGAACAATGATTGAGCTTGTACAGCTATTGGGTAGAGAATTCCAAAGTTTCACCATCCTCTGAGTGAAGAAATTCCTCTTCATCTCAGTCTTAAATGGCCTACCCCTTGTTCTGAGATTACAGCCCCTGGCTTTAGACTCACCAACTAGAGGAAACATCTTATCTATATCCACCCTGTCACGCCCTGTAAGAATTCTGGAAGTTTCAATGAGTTCAGCCTCAATTCTTCGAAACTCTAGGGAACATAGACTCAGTCTCCTCAACCTCTCCTAAGACAATCCTGCCATCCCAGGGATTAATCTGGTGAACCTCTGTTGCACTCCCTCTATGGCAAGCATATCCTTCCATAGACAAGGAGACCAAAACAGTGCACAATACTCCAGGTGAGGCCTCACTAAGGCTGTATATAACTACAGCAAGACATCTTTACTCCTTTACACAAATCCCTTTGCAATAAAGGCCAACATACCATTTGTCTTTCTAATTGTTTGCTGCACCTGCATGCTAGCTTTTAGTGATTCATGAACAAGGACACCCAGGCCCCTTTGGACACCTGCACTTCCCAACCTCTCATCATTTAAGAAATACACTGCTGCCTTGTTTCATCTGCCAAAGTGAGTGAATAACTTCACACTTATTGACATTATGTTCCATCAGCTATGTTCTAGCCTATTCACTTAGCCTGCCCAAAACTCTTGAAGTCTCCTTGCATCCTCCTCACAACTTTAGTTCACACCCAGTTGGGTGTCATCAGCAAATTTGGAAATATTACAATTGGTCCCCACATCCAAATCATTTATATAGATTGAGCAACTATGGACCTAGCACCGATGCTTGTGCCACCCTGTTAGTAACAGCTTGCCATCCTGAGAATGATCTCTTTATTCGTACTCTCTTTCTGTCTGATAACCAATTCTCAATCCATGCTTGTATGTTTCCCCCAATCCCATGCGTTCTAATTTTATATACCAACCTCCTGTGTGGGACCTTATTAAAAGCCTTTTCAATATCCAAGTACACCACATTCACTGTTTCTCCTTTATCTATGCTACAAGGAGCACCCTCAAAAACCTCCAAGTTTGTCAAACATGATTTCACTTTCATAAATCCATGTGACTCTGCCCAATTTTACCATTCCATTTCTAAATGCCCAGTTATCACATCCTTAATAATAGATCCTAAGACTTTCCCTACCACTGTCGTCAAACTAATAGATCTCCGTTCTCCTCTTCCTTCCTTCTTAAATAGTGAGGTTACATTTGCTACTTTCTAGTCTGCAGGAACATTTCCAGAATCTAAAGAATTTTGAAAGATAACTACTATCTCTAGCCACCTCCTTCAACAATCTGGGATGAAGCTCATCTGGCCCAGGGGTTTTATCAACCTTCAATCCAGTTTACATTTCACATACTGCCTCTTTACTAATACTAATTTTATTTCTTTCCTTAGTTTCACAAGTCCCTTGCCTAGCATTTCTGGGAGATTTTCTGTATCTTCTGTGAAGACAGATGCAAAGTAACTGTTTAGTTTCTCCACCATTTCCCTGTTCTCCACTACGTATTCTCCTGTCCCCACCTCTAATGGGCCCACAATTGTCCTAACTAATATTTTCCTTTTTACATACCTAAAGAAGCTTTTACAGTCTGCCTTTCATATTCTCTTTTCCCTTAATCAGTTTCTTCGTCCCCCTTTGCTGGGTTCTAAATTGCTCCCAATCCTCAGGCTTACCACTTTTTCTGGCATCATTATAAGCTATTTCCTTTAATGTAATGCAACCTTTAATTCCTTTCGTTAACCAGGGTTGATTTACCTTTCCCTTTGGATATTTGTGCCTTAGAGGAATGTATATCTGTTGTAGATTGTATAGTATTTCTTTAATACTAGCGATTGCTTGTCTACTGTCAAATATTTTGGTGTATTTTCCCAATCACCATAGCCAACTTAACCATCAGACCTTCATAATTTCCTTTCCTTGGATTTAAGACCCTCGTTTCAGAATGACTATATCATGTTCAAACTTAAAGTGAAATTCCATCATACTGTGGTCACTATTTCCCAAAGGCTCCTTTCCAGCGAGGTTATTAATTAGCCCTTTCTCATTACAAAACACCGCATCCAAAGTAGCTCGATCCCCAGTTGGCTCCTTAACGTACTGCTCCAGAAACCCATCTCGCACACACATTTTGAGGAGAATCTTAAGATTAGATGCTGTTTCCAATGGATCAGAGAAGGCTGGGGATATTTCATAAAAGATTTTTTAAATTATAAAGAGGTTTGCCATAATGAATAGGTAAGACTATTTCATCCTGTTACGGAATGCACGTCAAGGCAATATTAATTTAAAATGATCATTGAGACTGAGAAGGGAAAGATTGTGGAGCATGGAATGCTTCAGTGCAATGAATGATAGGGGCAGAGAGCATTGCTTCTTTTCAGGGAAAATTGGATAAATATTTGAATTGAAAAATGCACCAAAACCATGGTATGAATACAGGATAAGTAGAATTAGTTTTGGATTGCTTCAGCAAGAATCCAGCACAGATTTGATGGGTTAATGGCCTCTTTCTGTGTGGTTTATGATTCTGTGAAGTGTTTTTGAGGCAGCTATTGCAATGGGACAATGTGGGAGATGAATTTGATGGCAGAATACATATTTAGGTTGGAAAAGTCAACAGATGGAAGGCTAAGGAAAGTAAGAGACGCTAGTAGTTGGCTTGGTTTGAGAGACTTAATCAAACATTTCATTGCCCTTTTAAAGGTTACAAATAAAATCAAAATATACAGAGTCAGCCATTATGCAGGAAATTTGTTCAGTAAACGAATACAACCTGAAGGAAGTTGATAATGCAGAATGGAATCAATAGTAAAAGAGTGGTTAAGGTTCAGTGATTGATAGGGTTAGAAGATGAACTAAGAAAGTAATTGGCATTAATAACACAGTCTAGGAGAAAAGATACTCATGAACATAAAACTTGTCACCATGAAAATCCAGAGCTTGTGGGAGAAAAAGTTCTTCTAGTTGAAAGGCTTTCCTTGCATTAATGTCCCCTTTAATAGAAATTAAACTCACCAAAATGTTCTGAAACTCTTTTATTCTGCATGACTAGCATACACTTAGCAGGAAATATATTTGCTTTTGGTTGAATTTTTAATTTATTCTTTTAAGTTTAAATTTTGAATGGTCTTGAAGTAAATCTGTTGTGTGCTTCAGCATGGTCTTCATTCCTGACCAATCAAAATCATTAAAAAAAACAAATCATTTGTTGTGGAAGCTTGTGTGCAAATTGGCTGCAGCATTTCCTACTTTGCGACATTGACCACGCGTTAAAAGTACTTCATCGGCGGTATAGTACTTTGGGTTGTTTGGAGGTTGCGAAAAGCACAATAGAAATGCAGTCTTTTTTCATTTCTCTTTGTGCGGTGGAATATGGATATTGTGCACTGCAAGTTACAGTGCTAAAACTGACTGGAAAGTTCCTTTGATCATCTTGTGTAGTTCTATAAAGCATGAGATCAAAAGAATAGTTGGGACGTAGTAGTGAGCAGCTGTATAATTGCTATAGGGCTATATATCAGAACTATAGCAAGGATCCATTTTATCAACCAGCAATTAAAAATAAACTATGGGGCCTGATTTAAAATACCAAAAACTCGGGATTTTTTGGGAGGGGTCTTGGTTGGGGGTCTGGTGTATGGTGGCTAGCGGAGAGTCAGCCCTTGACATAAATTGATATGTCTTTTAAAATGTGAAGCAAAGGTTGAAAAATGTGAATACTGATGTTGAGTACTTGTTGATTGAAGCTGTTTATGGCTCTTGCTGTTAGAAGCATGAAGCAGTTTCTTTCTTTAAATTTCTATGCTTATAAAATTTTTGTATGTCAGAGATTATACATTTTTAATTGAATTGAATATTTCATGTTTTTTTAAAACTGTCTTTTGCAGTGTTTCTCACCCAGGTGACACCTCTTTTAGCAACAATGGTGGTAGGTAAACCTATTTAATTCACCATTTTAATTTAATTGGTATTGTAATTGAGATTAATATGTCAGCTGAAACATACTAGGACAAAAGACTATGTTATAGGTTTGCACTAACACTGCAGTGCTGCAGCACCTAGAAGGATGGGACTAAGTTTGTATCTAATTCCCTCTTTTCTCCTCCCTCCACTGTTGATACTGTTGACTGTTGAGTTACCAGTCTTAAGTATCAAGTTATGTGGACCTCTAGGTACACGGAATAATTTTATATGTTAACTATTTTGATACGGTAAATCCAACCATATTAAAACATTGTACAATGTCTGCCATGTTTCTGGCCTAACCTAAATAAAATAAAACATTGTGGAAATGTACAGCAGGTCAAGCAGCATCTGAAAGATGTGATAATATTTTGGATGTCACCAGAACTAAATTGAGAACTGAATTCTCTCGAAGGGTTCTACTTGAAATGTTATAACCTTTTGTTCTCTTTTAGTTGGTGACTAACTTGGTGAACATTTTCTAGTTTTATTGAATATTTCCAAACTTCATGTTTATATCTTCTGAATTGTACTCTTAAACAAAATTAATACAAGAAGGTAAATTTGATTGCAAGGCCCAAATTGGACTGAAAGTTTCTTTCCCCACTGACTCTGATCAGCAGCAATGCATGCTAATTGGAAATTAACGCACAGCACAAATCTCTTGGTGATCAGAACTTTAAGATCTGAGGGCGTCATGGATATTGATCTAAAGTCGGAGCTAGAAATAAGCTTGATTTCCAATTTAGTTAATGTCTGGAATTACAAAAATTCTTGGTGTTTCACTTTTGGCTGTACTCTTTCAGTCTGATAATGAGCCATAGTGCTGAGTTTTGCGAAGGATGAAAGATTAATTGTGGCGTGCACACAAAAATGCAGCCATAGCTTTAACTGTTCTTCAATCATCATGTGCCTCTTGAGTCTAATTGAAGTGCAGTGCCAACTATTATTGCCTTTTGGTATTCATGCCAATTAGCATTCGGTCATTCAGTTGGTATGTAGATGTAAGAAAAATTGAAGTATTGTTTTGCCCTTATCCCGTTTTGCTCAGATTGCATTTAATGCAAATTGAATGTCTAGTTATAGTCCTGGTTTCACCAGCTGCATCATTCAACTACATTTATGGAGTGTGAGCAAAGATTTAGGCCTGACAGTTATTGTTTTGTAAAATAAAACACTTGGAAGCACCATATTTTAATATAGAAAATTAATTTGTTTGGATGCAAAATAGATTGTTTTTTAAAAATTACATATTTAGTTTATATTCAAAAGCTTAAGTTTGGATCCTTTGCAGATTAAAATTGTTCACATTTGAAGGATTTCTTCATTTGACCACATACTTTTAAATTGATTCTACAAAATCTATGGCCTAATCTGTGAGGCAAAGAGTATAGTGGATTTTCAGTTTTATTGTTTTTTTAATATTTATTTTCTTTTTATGCTTAGACTTTCACCATTTATTCCAGTTTGAATGGATCGCCACTGACTGCCAACAAGGCTTTTTCAGCGCTGGCACTTTTTGATAAATTTAATGCTCCGCTACTTTTGCTCCCAGTGGTAAGTTGCATGCTGATCGAACATACAAGATTTTTGACTCGTGATTTAGAATGTCAAGGCTGGAAAAAAAAATGTGTTTATGCACTTACATTGGGAAAAGTAATTGTTTAATAGACAAAAACATCCATAAATTTTAGAGAATTTTGCTTATTAGGAACAGGTGGAGCATAGGCAGGTTCATATTCCTTGAGATCAATATATAACATGTCAATCTCCAGTTTTGAAATTTTTAATTGACTCACTGCCCACAGCCTTCTCTGAGAGTAAGTTTCAGATTTCTACCATCCTTTGTGTGAATTCACTCCTAAATGGCCTAGCTCTAATTCTAAGATTATGTCCCCTTGTTCTGAATTCCCAATGAAAGGAAATAGTTTTTCTGTATCTGCACAGTTGAAAACTTCTGTTATTTTAAACACCTCAATTAAATCACCCCTCAGACTTTCAAACTCAGGTTGATACAAGCCAAGTTTATGCAACTTGCCATCCTAATTTAACCCTTTGAGCTCCTGCATCATTCTGGTGAAGCTCTGTCATATTCCTGCAAGGTCAATGTATCTTTTCTGAGACAAAAGTAAAATAATGCAGATGCTGGTAATCTGAAATAAAAAAAAGAAAATGCTGGAAATAGCCAGCAGATCTGGAAGCATTTGTGGAGGATGTTAGTTACCTTTAATCAAATCTGTGAATAGGTTAGCTTTGAAAGAGGCTTTAAACAAGTGTGAAGGCTGGGAAAGTGGAAGGGCATTAAGAACAAAAGGGAAGACATGTGATAAGGTGGAGGGCAGGAGTGATTAAGTGACAAAAGGAGTGACAGTGCAAAGCAAAAAGGGACAAGAAAAGAAGCAAGATGGTCTAAAGAAATAATGAGAGCAGCAGCCATGATCTATATATTCAGCTCATTACCACTATTCATTTCTCCCCCAGACAGCAACTGCTAGCATTTATTCTGCTATTGTCATTTACAATTTCACTAGACCCATGTTTAGTTTCTTTTCTTGTCCCATTGCTACCCCATATTGGTTTGCATGGTCACCACTTTTGTCATTTAATCATTTTTGCTTTCCACCCCATCATAGCGCTTCCCTTCTGGCCTTTTCCCCCTCCCCTTTTTCCCAATCTCTGGGTTTACTTAAAACTTGTTAAACCTGTAATATTTCCTGATGAAAGGTTATCAACTTGAAACGTTAACTCTGCTTCTCTTGCCACAGATACTGCCTGACTTGCCAACCATTTCCAACATTTTCTGTTTTTATTTCTGAGGCTTGATGCTCAAAATTGAACACAATACCCACATTGGGTCTAATGAAGATTCTGTGCAACTGAATATCACTCCCCCACTATCCCAACCCCCTTGAGTTGAAGTTCAACATTATCTTAGTATATTTATTATTTTTTGTACTTGTGCACTAGGTTTTCGAGAGCTGTGCACTTGGATACCTTTTGCTCCTCCACAGCTCCTGGTCTCCAACCATTAAGAAGATTTGTATGACAGCTTCCCTGACTGATGTACAGACAGGAGTTATTTGATCTTGGCACATATTTGAAGTGAGGAGAAACAGCTGGTTTTCTTATGATAATGTCACAGCGAGGAAAATCAGATATCTGGGACTTGAGTGAACAGGGCAAGCAACTCTGCACCTCTTTAACCAATCACGTTGAAGGATTCTGAATTTAATTGTACAAAGAATGAGAAAAAAGGGTGAATGAGATTTATGAGGATCATGCCAGAACTGCAATGTTATACCTGTTGGAAAAGGATGAACAGACCAGGTCTATTTTCTCTTGAAAAGAGAAGCTAAAGGGTAACCTAATAGAGGTCTTAAAAATTATGAAAGATAAAAGAGTAGACAGATTGTTTTCACGTGTGGGGAAAAGCAGAACTAGTGACCATTAATATAGAATACTCAACAACAAATCAAATAGAGAATTCAGAATATATTAGAATTCAGAAGAAATTTCTTTTTCCAGAGAGCGTTGAAGACATGGAACCTGCTACTACAGGGAGTATATGAGACAAATAGTACGGGTGGATTTTAGGGGAATCTAAGCATGTGAGGGAGAGGAAATTGAGAATTGACGGTTAGATGAGGAAAGATGGGAGGAGGCTTGAAGGCAGCATAAACGCCAGCATGGACTAGTTGGACTGAATGGTCTGTTTCTGTGTTTTATTCTATGTAAATATCCGTTAAAAATATAATTCTTCCTAACCTACAAATCAATTCAAAAACAAAAATTGCTGGCAGTATACAGCCAATCCACTAGTATCTGAATATATATGTCATTGAATCTAGTGTATTGTATTTGTTACTCACAGTACAGTTTTGTTGATATTGGGTGAATGCTTTGCCAAACATCTTTTTTTTTGTCCATAAGCACAGAAAAGGCAGGGGTGTGGGGTTAATTGGATAGTTCTTTCAAAGAGTAAGCACAGGCACAATAGGCCGAATGGCCTCTTTTTGTTCTGTATCATTTTATGATTCTCAGATTCTGATGAGATTGTTTTGTATTTGCAGCTAATTTTCTAAAAGTGTTTGGAGTGCTCATTGGTTGTAAACTTGATTTCGATGTAGTGTTCAGTTTTTAAATGCCAACCTGCATTGCACTGAGTGCCATATTTTTATAACTAGGAGTTTTCAATATTATTTCATGCAATGTGTGAGTTGTTGGCAAGGCCAGCATTTGTTGCTCATCCCAAATTGTCCTTGAGAAGGTGAGCTGCCTTCTAGAACCTCTGCGGTCCTTCTGGTGTTACAGGCTAGATTTCTTTGCATAATTATACGCAATTCAAAATCGTGGCAAAGAATTGTGGATGTGGATGTTTTCCAAGGGATGTGCTTATCCCCTTTAATGTATTAAGTAACTTTCAGGAGAATTGATGGATTATTCCATCGCTTTGGATGAGTGTTCAGCAAAAAGAAAGGTTTACAGTCTACTTTTATGTCATCTCATGTGTGACATCAGACCAAGTCTCAATTTGCATAACCAATTACAAATGCTGCATATGAAGTCAGTGCTGAAGTGATGGATGGAGGCGTTGGCTTTGCGCTGTACTCACTTGCCCCGAAGGCACTTGACTCTGTTCTCCTCAAATGTCAAAATCGCTTGATGACAGACTTGTCCATTTTGTTCTGCCCAAAGTTGTTTTTTCCCCATATATTGGGATCCAGCTCGCAAGCTCTGAAGTTGGCTTTCAATTGTCTTTCTAGCTAAGCTTAGGATGTCCTGTGATGAGTATTCCCATGCTCCGCTGGTTGTAGAGTACTGCTGACGATATGCGGGAATCCTCCATGCGAACCACATAACTGACCCAACGAAGCTGAACTCTGTTGAGAATGTTTTCACTGCCAGGTATGCAGTGCTTTGCAGGAACCTCAGTGATGGGGATTTTGTTCTGCCCCCGATGTTGAAAATAGATCTCAAACAGCGAAGATAGAATACTTCTAGTTGCTTTATGTGATGTCAGTAGGTTGTCCAAGTTTCACACCCATAAAAAAGTGATATAAGAACCATTGCATGGTTGACTTTCATCTTGTTCTGAGAAAACTCCGTGCTCTTTCCAAAGTCTGTGAGTGAGCCTGCCAAACACTGAGCTTGCTTTTGCCAGGCAATGATTGATTTTGTCATCCAGCATAGTGTTATTGGAGAGGACACTCCCAAGATAGCACACCATCTGTAATGAATGGAGGGATGTGTTGTTGATTGTCACTGTGGAGTCTTGGAGTATGTAGCCAGGGCAGGCTGATACAAGATATCTAACATCTTCAGACTTATTGTCAGGCCATAGTGTTCTGAGGCTGGGACAACCTGATCAACAAACAGCTGAGTGTTCTCCATAGTATGTACTATGAGAGCACAGTCATCCACAAACAAGAGCTCACTCAGGAACTGTTCAGTAACCTTTGTATGAGCCTTGAACCTTTGCAAGTTGAAGAATTTTCCATGTCTGTCCTGAATTGAATGTGTGCTCCTGTGTCAAGATCTATGAGTGTGCACTGCAGCATGGCCGAAAAGTATAAGGCAAACAAAGCTGCAGCCAATACACAGCCTTGGTGCCGTTGGTGACAGGAAAGGCATCTGATGACATCTTTGCATCACTCTGGCCATCATGGCATTGTGAAATACCAATCATCTTTTCAAGGCAGCCATATTTGTGCAGAACCTGTCCCAGGTCTTCCCTGTTTACCCTGTCAAAAATCTTGGTCAGGTCAACGAACATTAGAGATCCTTATTCTGTTTGCGGGGCTCTTCTTGAATTTGATATGCCACAAAAAGCATGTTTACTGTTCCGAGTCCTGCACAGAATCCACACTGTGATTCTGGGTGCACAAAGTCAATGAGAGAGTGACAATTTGACTAAGAATAACTCTTGCCAAGAATTTTTCCTGCTGTTGAGAAAAGTGATATTCCACAGTGATTGTCACAGATTGTTCCCTTTCCATTTATAGAGATGAGTTATGGAAGCATCATAGTAGTCTTGGGGCATAGCACTCTGGTTCCAGAATAGGCAGAAGAGGCTAATGAGTTTCCTAACCATGACAGCCCCTTGAAAACTTCAGCTCAGATGCCATCAGCTTCCAGTGACTTGCCCTCAGAGAGCTGCTTTACGGCCCTCGTGACTTCCGCTTGAAAAGGATCGAGGGCAAGCTCTTCTGGGCTGTGATGCTGTGGAACTGACTCAATGGTATCATTGCACACTATGGACTGTTGGTTTAGGAGATTGCTGAAGTGCCCTGCCCAACAATAGAGAATCTTATGCCTATTAGAAGCTGATTGCCATTTGCTGAGGGGACGGTGTCACACTGTTGGTTTTGGGGCCTTAGACTGATCGCAGACCTCCTTATGGAGTCTTCAGGTTGGTTTTATCAGCAGCTGCTTGGAGGTCATCAGTCTTGTTTTCCCACCATTGGTTCTTCATCTCTTTTAGTTTGGCCTGCAGCATGTGCTTTGCACAATGGCATTTGGCAGTCCTTGCTGGTGATTTATTGTCAGATATGCAAAATCTGTCAGTGTCATGCAATTTCTCTAGAAGCTTGCCTACGTCTTTATCATTGTTGTCGAACCACCCTTGGTGTTGCTGTTTAACGAATCCTTGGACCTTTCGTGCTGTAAGTAACATCCTTTAACTTTTTCCAAGAATCTTCAATGGCAAGATTGTCCTTCGGGTGATCAGGAATCCTGTGGCTAGTTTGTGTTCCTGTTCTTGTCTCTTAGCCATAAGTTTTAAGAACAGTTACATCAAGCTTCCTTTGTGGCTTGACTCTGCCAAAGTGCCTTAGATTTTATCTCAAAGACACAATACTCCTGCACCTCTAAGGAGCGGGTAGAGCACACGTCCTTGAGATTTCTTTGTCATACAATAACGTAGTTCAACATGCCCCTGTGTTTGGATCTGGGTGCATCTATGTTGTTTACAGTTTGTCTTCTTGCTGGAAGACTGTGTTTGTGATGTTTAGGTCAAACTTACTGCACTTGGGGAGAAGGAACTGGCAGTTGGAGTTTGCTCTGCCAATACCATAGTGTCCTAATACTTCTTTCCATACATTACAATCTGTGCCCACTCGGGCATTGAAATCATCAAGAATAATGGGCTGAATTTTGCCGTCAGTGAGAATGGGGCGGGGCCCACTTGCCGACACTCAAAATGATGCGGGATAACGTCAGGGGGAACCCCCAACATCACCGCGCCCCATTTAAATTTTCAGTAAGGCAGGGGCACGGCCAAATCAGCTGCGCGCCCGCCGACCTGTCAATGGCCAATTGAGGCCATTGACAGGATCATTAAAACAATTAAAGGACCTTAAGGCTGGTGGGCAGGCCAGGAGCCCTGGCGGGGAATAGAAAAAATATGAAACCTCATCCACTGGTGGGATGAGGTTTCATGTAGGGATTTAAAAAGTTGAATAAAGTTTTATTGAAATTTATTAACATGTCCCATCTCGTGTGACATTGTCACATGAGGGGGATATGTTAAGGATTTTTTTTTCTATTTTTATTGTTTATACATCTGTCAGCAATCTCCCTGAGGCAGCACTTAGCCTCAGGGAGATGTGCGCTCTTTCGTGCGTATGCGCGAAAAAGCGCACTCTCGCATTTGGGGAATCCCCCTCGCCGCCTGCACAGGGAGCACATAGCGCTTCCTGCTGGGTGTCATGCTGGGTGGGCCTTAATTGGCCTGCCTACTTAAAATGGCGGCGGGGCCCGCTTCTCCAGCAGGGATCGACTCTCCGCTCACTGGAGATTGGGTCAGGCTCGCCCGCCTGTTAGGCAGAAAATTCTGCCCAATGAGTTTGTCCTGGTGGGGTACTTCTCTAATTATCTTGCTGAGGTCATCATAGAATGCTTTTTTGACCTCATCTGTATGTGTCTTTCTTGGAGCTTAGGCACTAATGAGTGTTGCATGTTGGTTACTGGTGAGGCTTAAATGAAGAACCATGTCTAGATTGTTGATCCCTATAGGAAGTGAGTCAAGCTTGCGTGCCAGTTCAGATCGAGTGGCAAAGCCCACACCTGACTATGGTTTTTATTCATTCATGGGATGTGAGAGTCACTGGCTAGGCCAGCATTTATTGCTCATTCCTATTTGCTCTTGAGGAAGTGGTGGTGAGTTGCCTCCTTGAACTGCTGCTATCCATGTGATATATGTACACGCACAGTGCTGTTAGGGAGGGAGCTCCAGGATTTTGACTCAGCGACAGTGAAGGAACGGCAATACATTTCCAAGTCAGGATGATGTGTGGCCGTGGGTTTAGAAGGTGCTGCCTAAGGATGTTTGGTGAGTTCCTGCAGTGCATCTTGTAGATGGTACACACTGCTGCCACTGTGATCAGTGGTGGAGGGAATGAATGTTTGTGGATGGGGTGCCAGCCAAACGGGCTGCTTTTTCCTGGATGGTGTCAAGCTTCTTGAGTGTTGATGGAACAGCACTCATCCAGGCAAGTGGAGAGTATTCCATCACACACCTGACTTGTGCCTTCTAGATGGTGGACAGGCTTTGGGGAGTTAGGAGGCGAGTCCTCACCGCAGTATTCCTAACCTCAGACCTGCTCTTGTAACCACTGTTTATATGGCTAGTCCAATTCAGTTTCTGGTCAATGGTAACCCCCCCAGGATATTGATAGTGGGGTATTCAGTGATGGTAATGCCATTGACCATCAAGGGGCGATAGTTAGATTCTCTCTTGTTGGAGATGGTGATTGCCTGGCACTTGTGTGGCGTGAATGTTACTTGCTACTAGTCAGCCCAAGCCTGGGTATTGTCCAGGTCTTGCTGCATTTGGACATGGACTGCTTCAGTATCTGAGGAGTCGCGAATGGTGCTGAACATTGTGCAATAATCAGCAACATCCCCACTTCTGACCTTATGATGGAAGGAAGGTCATTCTGCCAAGGCTGGTCCTTGGACTTGTCAATCCAGTAGAATGTGTAACCTGCAACAACCTCCTCAAGTTGAGACTCTTCAGTGAACCTTGTTCCACTTAGGGTGACTGAGTTGATGTTGTATCTATCCACCATTCTGGCTATGAAGGCTGTTCTGTGCACTGGTCTTGTGCTGTTGTCTAGAAGTGTTCTGACATTCCACGAACTGAACATCATATGATGACTAGTAGTCTTGTTCTTTACATTTCAACCATGGTGAATGGATCACCAGCCAGGAGCGGTAACCTGCCAGTTGCAGAGAGAGCAGCCTGTCCTTTCCTTTCCTTTCCTACATTGGGGTGAGCAGTGTTGTACCTGAAAAGGTCTGCTGTGTCATCTCAGGAGGATACACACTCCACATCTGCCCCAATCTGCGGAAAGTGACTGTCATCTTGTGGTTGCCTGTGTACGGTTATGACTGAGGACAAGTAGCATCCTCTACCTGTCCCCTTCATCACTTCCCTATCACCATAGGGCTTGATATGTCTAATGTTTTGGTTAATGTCTTGCTGAACAACTAGCATGTTAATTATATTTAAGTGGGTGGGGTTTGTGCAGGGCCTCTCCCACTCTCTTGTCTGAGGCAGCTGGCACTATATACTGGTGCAATGCATGCCACAAGTGTAGCAGCTGAAAGGATGCAGGTTTGATATTGGAGTTGTCCTTCTCCAAGATGAGCTGCTGAGCAGACTGAAGAGCCTTCCACTTTGTTGGCACTATTTGTGATCTCCTGCACTGTTGGCTGACGTAAACCTTTCTAGTTAACCCATAGCCGGGGGTGTTGAAATAAGAGTTGCCTTCTCCCAGCTAGACAGACAGTCAAGGCTGATGAGCCCTACCAACCCAGAGTTGTTTGGTTTAGAGGCACCAAACACCTACCTTCAGGTCTCTTGTCCTAAACAGGGATCGGGACATGAAGCCAGGCAGTAGGAATTTGATTAGGAGAGGCTATTTGAGGTTTTAACTATATGGGACTTCTTGTGGATGAAGAGCACCTCAACTGTCTTTATCACCCTGGTGCTTCCTAACCCTTTGATTCTCACAGGAGAATTAACCTGTTGCATAAGCGCTATTCTTATTGAGTGTAGGTACACCTACAGCACTGTTGGGGAGTTCCAGGAGTTTGACTCTGTGACAATGAAGGAACGATGATATAGTTCCAAGTCAGGGTTCCCATGTGTCTGCTGCCCTTGTCCTTCCAGGTGGTAGAGGTTGTGAGTTTGGAAGCGCTGTTGAAGGAACCTCCGTGAGTTGCTGCCTTGCATCTCGTGTATGGTACATGCTGCTGCCACTGTGTGTTGATGGTGGGGAGAACGAATGTTTGTATTGGTGGATGGGGTGCCAATCAAGCAGGCTGCTTTGTGCTAGATTGTGTAGAGCTTTTTGAATGTTGTTGGAGCCACACTCAGCCAGGCAAGTGGGGACTATTCCATTATACTCCTGACTTGTGCCTTGTAAATAGTGGACAGGCTTTGGCCAGCTAGGTGGCAAGTTACTCACTGCAGAATTCCCAGCCTCTGACCTGCTCTTGTAGTAACAGTATTTATATGGTTAGTCCAGTTAAGTTTCTGGTGGATGGTAACTCCCAGGATGTTGATCATGGACTATTCAGCAATGGTAATGCAGTTGAATGTCAGAGGGAGATGTTTAGATTCTCTTTTATTGGAGATGACCATTGCCCCTCACTTGTGTAGTGTGAGTGTTATTTGCCACTTAGCAGCTCAAGCCTGAATGTTGCTGCATGCAGACACACATTGCTTCAGTGTCGCGAATGGTAATGAACACTGCATACATCAGATCTTATGATGGAGGGAAGGTCATTGATGAAGCAGCGGAAGATGCCTGGGCCTAGAATACTACCTTGAGGAACTCCTGCAGTGATGCACTGGTGCCTCCAAAAATCACAACCATCTTTAAGCCATGTTTCAGTAATAGTTATATTATATTTCCAAGTGTTGTAACTATGCCCTCAGCTCATCTGCCACATTCAGGAGACTCCTTGCTTTGAAGTAAATATCACCAGTCGCAGAACAACTCTGTTGTCTATACTCATCAGATCAGGCAGCATTTTCTTTACTTTTTCTTCATAAATTGCAGCTTTACTCTCATTTTTATCTTTGTTTTGTTTTTGGACAGTAGCTGATTATCCTTTTACCATTCAGACACATAATTTGCTTCTGTATTTGTCTCATTACCACTCCTTTAACCTTGCATCACCAATTCTTTTCTCATGACTTTCTCCTTTTTGATCTTTTTCCACCTTCATCTTTTCACTTGCATAAAATCTATTATATTTCTATCTTTTCTCAGTTCTGATAATAGATCATTGACTTGAAATGTTAACTGTTTCCCTCTCCTGACTTTCTGAATGTTTACATCATTTCCTGTTTTTATTTCAAGTTTCCAGCATCTGCAATATTTTGCCTCTGTCCTTGTTGTCTGTCTGTCGTTCCTTTGGTACCTCAAGGTTCCATATTCGCTTACTAATTTTCTGCCTTCTATTTCCAGTTTTGCTTCTCTTTGTTCTGAATCCCATCCCCTGTCAAGCTGGTTTAAACCCTCCTCAACAGCACTAGCAAATTTCACCACCATAGCGTTTGGCCCAGCACTGCTGAGATGCAAACTGTTGGTAAAAGTACCATCTCCCCAAAACCCCAGGAATCTAAAGCCCTCCCTCCTACAGCATCTCCCCAGGCATGCATTCAGCTACACTGTTCCTCTTATTTCTGTACTCACTGGTGCATAGCACTGGGAATAATCGCAGTTAATATTTTTGTGGTCGTACTTTTTAATTCCTTTCCTACTACCTGCAATCTGCCTGCAGGACATCATCCCTCTTTTGTTGTTGGTATAAAAAGGTCCGTGACTTTCGGCCATTCACCTTCCCCTCAGAATGCTCTGCAGCTGCTCAGTGACATCCTTTACCCTGGGACTGGGGTGGGGGGTGGGGGTAACATCCAGGAGCTACATCTCCAACCACAGAAACACCTGTCTGCTCCCTAACTATTAAGTCACCTACCACTGTTGCTTTCCTGATCTTCTGCCTGCGCCCCCCCCCCCCTCCCCCCCCACCCTAACCAGTTGAACCAATTATACCATGGACTTGGTTCTAGCTGTATCCCCCAGAAGAGTCATCACCCTCACCTATATTCAGAACTGAATACAGATTAGAGACTAAGATGCACTCGGGGGTCTCCTGTACCATCTGCCTGACCCTGTTTGGCGGTCACCTGTTCCCTCTCTGCCTGAACATTCTTACCTGCTGTAGCCTGGGGATACCCAGAAATGTAGTATATCTCTCAGCCTCACTGATTATTAACCCTGACATTGCAGGTTTCAACCATCCAAGTGCAGACTAAATTTTTGATGTTAGAAAAAGCCGAAGGGGCAAATTGACTTTTTGCTGCAATCAAATATTTGAACAGTTCCACCATCTGGGAACTTTTAAAATTTGCATCATGCTGCTTGCATGGTATAATTGGTGAGTATATGGTTCAGTGTAAAGTTACCTTCTCAAGGTGACTTTGAATGACTTTCTAGAGTTAGATGTGCTGTCACATCAGCAACGTCATTCCCTGGATATGATGTGAAAAAGGCAGTCCTTTAGTCACTAGGTATAACAATTTGAATTTTTATGTAACTAGACTTTCTATTTACAACCATTAAAAGTATGACTTGTTGTACATTCTGTTAAGTGATCATAGCTATGCTTACTTCCAGTTATAATTTATCTTTCAGAATCAATTCCACTTTTTCTTCTTTTTGTTTACATTCACTTGTCAGATAAAGAAATGTAATTTCTGTTTTGCTTTACTCCAGATTGTAAGAATAACAGTGAATGCAGTTGTCAGCACTTGTCGATTAGCATCTTTCTTTAACACTGAGGAACTGAAACAAATGACAGCATCCAACATTGCATCTAAAGAAGCAGAATACTGCTTGACCCCTCCTGGCACATCTGGCAAAAATGGAAAAATGCCTGTTGAAGTAAGAAATTGTTGATAATTATATTCTTTTTCTTTTTTGAAAAAAAGCTGTTACAATCTTGGCTAAAGCAACAGAACAAAATAAACTCAGGTTATATTTTTACATAAACTTTCAATATCTTTGAGGCACTGTTCAGAAAGTGTTTAAGACAAGCAGGCCCTTGTGATATGTGGGGTGCCTGTGACCGGTGTGGAAACTTTGGTTAATTCCCCTTTTACAGATTGGTGCCTTGGTTTGTTAAACATATTGTCCTGTTCTGCATTGTTTATTCGAAGGTGTGCAAATAATTTACTTTCATTATAAGTGGCAATCAATAGCGTATAGATTTAATGGAAGAAAAAGTAAATTTCTAGAAATCCTAATACATTTTGCACAGTTTTAATTTCCTTATTGCTTGGACTAAATTAATCCACAAAAAAGTTAACCTTTATAAAATTTGTTATGACGAATTTTAATATGCAAAATGTGGCAATTAATCAGCTAAAAACTACAAAATCCCTTCAAATGGAAACTCTACAATCAACATTGTTACTGAAGCAGGAATGAATTGTGAATTGAATTCTATAAAATTGTTTTCTGTGGCAGGCTATGTGTAATCAATTGATTAATTTTCAAAATGTTGTTTGAGACTAGAGTATAAACTTAAGGCTGAAGTAAAATACCTGTTGGCCTGGATTTTGAGATGAATGGCATTAACTGTTCATTTATGCTCGCCCACAGTCTTTCTATGGGCTTTTGCACTAGAACTCAGCAATATGAAATCCATTTCAGCATAATGTCCTCTACAGGGGATCTGGGATTATGTGAATTGTGTAACCCCTTAACCAATCAGATTGAACATCTCTAAATAAACAGCATGGAATTTAAATCAAGAAGTGAAAGTTAGAGTATTTAATTCAATGCCAAATCGTTAACTGAAAGTGGGGTAGAAAGGCAAAACGGGAGTTAAAAGAAATAGAAAGAAAATGTTTTTAAAAAAGTTATTTAGGAAAAAGAAGTAAGAGCTAGGAAGAATAAGTTTTAAAAAAAAAGTAATTTAAAAAAAATCTCCAACAATTATTAAAATCTGAAGGTATAAAACTACACTCTTGTAAAAATTAATTTTTGGTGCCAGAAAGATTCTTTGGCAGCAATTAGGACTTATCGTGGCATTATAAGTACACTTACATTAGAATGGGTAAACATTAACTTTTTCTGATGAGTTTAGTTGATCTCTACTGGGTAACTACAGCTTTCCATGTGAGATTCCAGTATAGCAAAGCTTATGGAAAGACGGGGAAACTCCGACAGCAACTTGCTGATTTTTGCATGCAACTTTGTATGTTTGGCTGATTGAAATTGCTGTCCAATTTAGCCTTCAATAATGGTGATAGCCTCATAGTTATTTTTACTGCAAAATCCAGACCAATATGTTTAATTTTGTTCCAAGTAGAGTTCAGAGCATTATTTTGGAAGTTGTACTTTTTTTTTACTTGGGGGAAATCAATGTGATAACAGAATTTCAGTTTGTACCTCTGAAATACTGTCAAGAGCGTGCTAAGACGTCCTGAGGCCATAACATCATTCAGCAGTTAGAAAAATTTAGGCAAGTGATTCTTCTCATTTCCTTCTTGGCATCTGGTGTATTTTGCCTAAAGGTTTGGATTATAGCCAATGTGATACATCATATCAGGAGATTCAGAGCACTGCTTTCCTTTTTCAATAAAAATATAGTTGAATCCAATTCAATGAAAAAATTATTTGGAAGCAGGTATAGAATCCTTCCTTTTCACAGTGTAAATTGAATATTTATTTTGCAAGTACGTTAAGGAACCTGTGTGTCACAGGTTTGAACAGTTTTCTAAAATATAATGGTCTGAATTTTGCTCTCAATAATGAAGGTACAACTTTCACTGTTCAGAATGCTGACAACTGTCAGACATTACATATGCTTGTCAGTGGAAATTTCCACTAATCTGGCATCTGTAGGGGACCTGTGAAAAGCGAAATAAACCGTGAGGTGCTTCAATCCTTATTGATATGTAGAGCCCAAAGCAGGAAATATAAATTGTATTTAAGTTACGTACAGAAATAGAAATGAAATTAGAAAATATAGTTGTGATTAAAGGAGAGAGATAAAAGGGACAGACAGAAAAACAAAAAAATTGTTCTAATTTTTAAATGTGCAACATCAATTTACTTCTGAGGTAATAAGACATCATGCATGTAAAATTTATTTTTCAGGGCCAGAGAGCTGTTCAGCAAATTTAATCATTTATTATGACATTAAAAAATCACTCACTTTTGAATAACAGTAGTCCTAACTTTTGCCCAGGATCATGAGTGCCTCACCTGCTGCAACTTTCCAAGAAGAACCTCATTATAAAATTTCGGCCAAATTTTAGGCACCAAGAAATGTCTCTGAACAGGAGCGGGCAGTTCAGCTTCTTGATATCTATTTCATTATTCAATTGAATCCTGGCTGATCTATATCCTAACCCCAACTATCCACCTTGGTTTCATAACCTTAATACCCCTAAACGAACAAAACTTTATTAATCTCAATTTGAAGTTTTCAATTGACCTAACCTCAATACCTTCTTCGGGCAGAGCATTCCAGATTTCTACTAACTTCCTAGATGTTTCCTGACATTATCCCTGAATTGTCCAGCTTTCATTTTAAGGTTTGCCCCTTTGTTCTGAACTTACTAACCAGAGGAAATAGTTTATTTATATCTACCCTATCATCTCCTTTGATCATCTTAAACATGTCAAATAGATCACTCCATATTTTTCTATCTTTAAGGAAATGTAAACCATCTTATGCTAACCATCTTATGCTATCTGTTCTCAGCGTAACCCTTTTAGGTCCAATGTTATTCTGGTGACACTGTATTGCACCCCCTCCAATGCCTGAAGTGTGGTGCCCAGAACTGAACATAGTACTGTAAATGAGGTCTAACTAGAGTTCTGTATAGCTGTAACATAACTTAATCCATTTGTATTTCAGCTCTCTTGAGATAAAAGCCAACATTCCATTCACCTTTTTAATTATTTTTTCTATCTATGCACTAGCTTTTGGTGATTTCTGTACTCAGAGACTCCTAAATCCCTCTGCTCATTTACTTTTCCTAGCTTCTTGCCTTTAAGAAAACAGTCTGGTCTATTTTTCTTGGGTCAAAAATGAATAACTTCACACTTTCCCATATTGAACTTAAGCTGCATCAGTTTTTGCCCATTCACTGAATCTGTGCACATTCCTTGGTAATATTTTGCTGCCATCTACATGATTTCCTGTGTCATCTAACTTGGTGTTATTAGCAAAGCTAGGCATATGGCTCTTTATTCCTTTATCCAAGTCATTTATAAATCTTTGGAACACAATTGTTGGAGGTTGGGAAGTAGCCTGTTAATGGAGGATTTAAAATCCTGTAACGGTTTAATGTGACAGCATTCTCAGAATTAGTTTTAGTGTACATAAGGAAATTCATTTGAGGGAAAAAGTGCTGTCCAGTTGGCAGAAGGGCAGAGAGCCAGGTTTTGGTGGAGGAGGCAGGAATTGAGTGGTGGGTTTGCTTCTGAGCCATGAACATGCCCCTGATGTGAACCACCACCTCCACCGACCACTCGACTACCTCCCTGAAGTCACCTGACTAGCTCCTGACCTGACCTGACCTGACCCAACCCGACCTCCCCAATACACCTACCACCTCACCCAATTGCCTACCTGCCACCCTACCTACCTCCCACCCTACCACCACCCCCCTCCCCCCCCACCACCCTACTTGTTGTGTTATAGCTTTAAGAGAGAATATCTTGATGACTAAATAGCCAGATTGTAAACCATGTGACCAGCAGATATTGTTCAGAGACGTTTTCAGTTTAGCTAGTAAGGTGTGGTATGAAAGAATTACATCTGTACTTTCCTGTTAACAGTAGCTGTTGACTCTTTATAGTAAATCTGTCTCTGAGCAATCACGTAAACAATCTTCAAATAAATCAAACATACACTTACTTTACCAGTCCTGTGCGAGATGGGTAAGTTTGTGTTAAGCAAACATAGGAATACAACATGGTGATCAGCAGTGATTCCTCGTAAACAAAATGATGAAGATTTGAAGATCACAAGAAAAGCCACATACAGCCTTTGTACAGCACAAGATTTTGTCTATGCACTGAAGACCCCAGGTGGCAGAGCCTCCACAGGCAGTGCTTCACAAAGCAGCGAGTAATTGCTTTGTTGGTTAGCCAGGTTGGGGGTAAATTGGGCTGTTCATTTTGAATTGGCAGTTAATTTTGAGTCGCACAATACAAGCTACAGGCCATTGCAATGTCCTTGGTGCCATTCATTAGCATCATTCACCCGTTCACCAACATTCATCCATTCACCAACATTCACATTGGACATTTAAATTTACCTTACAGTAGCTAATGCTATAAAAAAGGGGGCTTCTTGTCTTCCTCCCAACACTACAGTGCTGTGCTGGAGTTTTCCAAGGTACACTTTTCTGGAGAAACTGGGCTCAGAAGATCTGGCGAGAAATATGGAGCAGCGTCGAGGTGTGGAAAGGGTTCAGTGGAGTGGCAATCCAACAATGATTGCTGCTCCATGGAAGATCAGGGTCTCTGTTTCATTTCTTTGTCATCTTAATGTATTGCATTAACTATCAATAAACCACCTCATAAAATCCTCTCATCACACCTGTTCAAAGTGGTACATGAGCTCTGCTCCTCAAGAAGCCATTCTAACCTCTTTTCCTTCTCAAATGTGCCAGAACAAGCCACAAGCTCAGTTGTATTTGGTGCTACTAGAACTTGGCTCTTACAAACACTAAGTCAAAGACATTCACCCTAGGAGACTTCAAGAGCAAGCCAAAGGGAGTTGCAATGTATGATATATAGATCAGCTAGGACACAGCCAAAATCCTCGAACCCTAGCTGTGTTACATTGTGGAATGCATCTAAGATCAGTTCAGGCACCTGAAGTAGCCTTCAAGTATGCACAATTATTAGTTATTTAGCTATTAACTCTGATGAATCATCTAATCTCATTATACATGTGCTCAGCTTGTGTCCTGGGAAACTGCACAGCCTTCAGAGGATATCCTTGATTTGTAAGAAGCCAAAAAGAGACTTGTCTTTCATAAGAACATAGGAACTAGGAGCAGGAATAGGCAATTCTGCCCCTCGAGCCTGCCCCACCATTCAATACGATCAAGGCTGATCTCATTTCGGCCTCAACTCCTATTTCCCGCCCTCTCCCCATAACCTTTCAATCCATTACTAATTAAAAATCTGTCTATCTCCTCCTTAAATTTATTCAGCGTCCCGGCATCCACTGCACTCTGAGGTAGTGAATTCCACAGATTCACAACCCTTTGAGAAAAGTAATTACTCCTCATCTCTGATTTAAATCTACCATCCCTTAGCCTAAAATAATGGCCTCTCGTTCTAGAATGTCCCACAAGGGGAAACATCCACTTTAAGTCAACTTTGTCTATCCCCTTTAGCATCTTATATACCTCAATTAGATCTCCTCTCATCCTTCTAAACTCTAGTGTATAGGCCTAAACTGCTCAATCTCTCCTCATAAGATAAGCCCCGCATCTCTGGAATCAATCTAGTGGTTTTATAGTGGGCTTCCTCAAATGGAGGGCCTCATGGCTTAAATTGTGCTATAATTTTAATGTTGAACTCTTAATTCCTCCTCTCCTTTAGCCCTAGCTTTATCACCAGCTCTTAAAAAAGTCCAGGATGTCTGTCCTATGGGTGAGAGAGGAAGAAATTACACAGAAATGATCCCAGTTGGCTCTTATGTCTTTATGCCTTTTTTAGCATGGGACCACCCAGAAATAGCAGGTATTTCCTTCAGTTGCCATAAAATGATTGGAAGATAGGTCAGCCGGAAAAAAGTGGTGGGGACCAGGCACAATTCCACAGTTTTCCCACCTGACTTGCCTGATCAGAAAATTAAGAGTGGAATTTTACACTGGCTGCATTTTATGGCCTGTCCCTGCTGCGATGGGGCTGTAAAATTCCAGGAAGGTCTAGGTTCACCTGGGAGAGGTGGGCGGGTGGGGGATGAGGTTGGGAGGAGGGGAATGAAAGTGTCGCTGAATGAGGTTAGGAGTGGGGAACAAAGGTGTTAGGGGAGTGAGGTTGGGAAGGTGGAATGAAGGAGTTGGGTTTGAGGTTGGTGAGGGGAGGGAGTACAGGGGGAGGAGGCGGTAAGGGAAGGAGTTCACAGGTGGAAGGAGTCCGGAGAGGGGGAGGAAAGATTCTGGAAGAGGGAAGGATTAAGCGGAAGGTGGGGAAGGAGTTCAGAGGGGGGATGTCCAGGTGAACTTGCAAGGGAGGAGTCTGTGGTGTCGATGACTGCCTCCTGGGGAGCAAACTCAGGGTGTGGTGTGGTAGGAGAAAAGGTGAGCATGAGAGGGCAGAGTGAGGTGGTAAGATGGGAGGATGAGGGTGTGATGATATCAGTAGAAGAGATGGTGAGGGTGCCTCTTTCCAGCAGTCCCCTGAGTGCTGGGGAGTTAGGCTGACCTTGCCTCCTCCTGCTGTAGACATGTCTGTGCAGTGACCACCAGATTGTGAATCTAAGCCTGCTCTAGATCTAGGTCCCACTAAGGTCTGTGCCTCTGCGCAGTTGAGGGTGTGGGTAAGTGCTATGACGGGTCTTCCAGGCTGCTTATTTCTAGCTCTTCAGTGGAGGACAAGTCCTCTTAGCTGGAGGTGAGGACCTGGATGGAACTGAGGGACTGACTGGCTGAGGGTGTCACTCGCTTGGCAGAGCTCCCTGTGAATCAAAGTAAAGATAATTAGTGCATGGCTGCAGAGTCAAAAGCAGGAGAGAGAGCACTCACATTTGTGTTGAGTGTGGGATGATGTGGTGCATGATCCTCATGTGGGTGATTGCCACCGACCTCACTGTCACCACAGGCATGGTCCACAACCTCACCAGTCAGCGCGATGGCACACTCCTCAAAGTGAGTGAGGGGTCTAATGTGGGCCACTTCACCCCGGTCTGGGACCTCTCCCTGCTTCTTTGAGCCAGCTTCTCCTGCATGGAAACAGATAGAGAGAGTGTGAGCAGGATGCATGGCACTGCGTGGAATGTTTGTATGGTGAGCGGAGCCATGGACAGGATGAGGATGCGAGCTCCAGAGGATATGTGCCTGATGGAGATGTGAGCGTATGGGTGAGAGTTAGTAGTGTTATCCCTTGTGGTGTGAGATCCTTGAGGATGTTTGATGGGTTTGTGAGTGTGTGAGTTGAGAGTGATGAGAAGAGTGACGGCACTTGGTGGCTGTCCTATTTTGCAGGACATTGGCGCTGACCACTGCTGCCACTGCCTCCCATGCTGGATTGGTGACCTTGTTTGCTGGTCTTCGCCCAGAGCGCGTGTAGCAGCCATCATGGTGAGCCTGTACGGCATCCAAAAGGCACTCGAGGAGTGCATCACTGAATTGGGGGGCTGCAGCCTTCATGTCTTTCAGGGCTGTGTCTTCCATGCAGCAGCCCTGGGCTGGAAGCACTGAGGCTGCACTATAAATATGGCAGCAGGCAAGAGGAAGTGATGAGGTGACAGCATGGTGGGTAAATGAGAGCCTGCTCACCATCTAAACGGCATGTTTCCTGGGAACGCATGATTATTGTGGCAGGATTGGGATGATATGGCTTGAAGAGCCGCCATTGCAGCCAGCAGGTAAAACGTTCTTTTTCCCGCCCACTACCGCACTTAGTGCAAATCTGGGATGATTCCACCCTTAGTCTTGTGTCCAGTCCAGGTAAAGGATGTTTCTTTTTAACCAGACTGCATGCATTTCAGAGTCCTATTCAATTCTGAGTTGAACTTCTGACTCAACATTCTTTCCATCACAAAGAGAGCCTAAATCCAACTGCATTACATGTTCTGTCTGTGCCTCTGCCTCAGGCTATTTGCTGATGAAACTTTCATCCATGCCTTTGTCATTTCCAGACTTAACTATTCTAGCATTCCCCTGGCTGGTTTCCCATCTTCCACCTGCCAATTTCAGCTCATCTAATGCTCTGCTGCCAGAATTCTGGCTCACTCACCCTTGTCCCTTTGACCTACATTGACTCCTGGCTCCTTAACAACTTTTCATCTATGTTTAAATCTTCTCATGGCCTCGTCCCTCCTCATGTCTTTAACTTCCTCCATCCCTATGTCACCTTCCCCCAAAACTCTGCCCTGCTGACACTGACTTCTTATGCACACTCTCCCCCTTGCCCCACTAGTGGCAGCATATTTTCAACAGCCTAGGCTTTAAGCTGTGAAATTCCCATCCTCTGTCTCTCCATCTTCCTCTTCTTCAAGACCTTTCTCAAAACTGACATTTTGACCAAGAATTTGGCTTGTCATCCTTTTTGCACTCAAGTGGAGCACATTAGGATGTTTTCGTGCGTTAAAGGCACTATATATGAAGGTTCGTCCACCCTGCCTGCATCAAAGAGATCAAATGGTGGCACATACTATCACGATATTCCAATCTACTAGAATGTGAGTTAACTGTTGACCCCTGTGTCTCACTACAATTCACTAGATCTTAGGAAAGTAAAGGCATACTCCAGTTCATAGGCATTGAGAGATGCATTTGTGGCAGTTGGCAGGGGTGCTGAATCCAAGAAAAATATCTTGAGTAAAATAAAGATAAGTGATGATAGCTTGGCACAGATGAATATTAAGACAATAATATTGTTCAAATGTTGTAAAATTCAGAGGAACTTATCAAAACAGTATTTAAAAATTAGCAGAGTCTCAATAAGACTTGGACAGGGAGCTAAAGTTAACCTGTTCAGCTACAAAGGTAAAAGCCAAGGAACATAATGCTGAAGATTGTGCACCAGAGCTACCCACACCCTCCAGCACAGCAGTTCAAGTATAGTGATGACTCTAAAAGATTGCCCAGTCATGTCCTGTCAACAATAAAACAGGATAAATCTACCCTAGCCAATAACCACACTATTAGAGTCCTCCTAATCATGAGTAAAGTAATGGAAATAGTAATCAATATTGTTATGAAGTGACATGGCAGCAGGCCACTTGTTTCAGACCTCACCATAGGCTTGATCCAGATATGGATGGATGAGCAGCATTTGAGCTGGTATGGCACCAAGAAATGCTAGCAAAACTCAAGTCAGATTGGGCAGGGTGGAGAGGGGCGATACTTTTGGCAGTTTGGGTCAAAGGAAAAAATGTTCCAGCACCTAGAATCATGCATGATGTACTGTCAGATGATTGTGGCTGATTAAGTCCAATATCACAGCCCCAGAAATTTTCAGTGGGAGATCCTCGGGCAATCGCCCTGGCTCAACTACCTTCAGCTGCTTAATAGCTTGCTTTCTGTCATGACATCAGCACTCCACACTAACTTACAGCAAGACCTTGTTAGCCTGAAAACACTCCTAACAAGTGGGTGGTAATATTTGCAAGATACATATGTGCCAATTAAAGACCCTTGCAAAGAACATAAAGCTCAGCCATCTTCCACTGACCTTGAACAGATTGCCACCCCGTACTTCCTGAGCAACGTTGATCAGAAACTTAATTAGACAAGCCTTATCAAAACTTTGGCTACAATATCAGGGCAGAGACTGGGTACTGTATAATGAGTAGCTCACCTGCTATACAAAGCGTCTCCACTGTCTACGAAGATGATATCAGGAATGTGATTGAACACTCACATTCACCTGAATGGGTACAGCTGCAGCAACACTCTAGAAGCTTGACACCATTCAGGACAGAATTTTGGTTAATGCACTCTTGCCACTAGACATTCAATGTACTCCCTCTATCAACGGTGCATTGCTTTGGCAGTATGTCTGACTTACTTACAACTTGCTACTTCAACAGCATCAATATTGTGGGAACACATCACTTCTAAAATTTCCTCCAAGGCAATAACTATCATGATTTGGGCGTATATCAGCATTCCTTTATCAGTGCTGGAGCAATATTGTTGACCTTCGCTATCTCAGACATATCCTCGGCATCTCTTGTGTTGCGATCAGTCCCTGGGCGAGGTTCCCTCAATTTGTTATGATCCTGGACGAGGTACCCCAAATTGTTATGCTCCCGGGCGAGGAGAGATGAACTCGTTCCCCTCCTTTATTCAACCCCCTCAGTTAGTCGCAACGAGGTTAATTTAAGAAGGATCCCTTCCCTCGTGGATATCTTTTCCTAGTCCAAATGTAGTTATGTTTTAAAAGGAGCCAATTTAACCAGGGTTTCTTGAGTTAAAGAAAGAGTAAGTTTATTAGTTCCTAAAACGTGAGAAAAAATAATAAAAATGCAATACACATATGCACATATTAGAAATGAGAAGTGAGTCCAGAATAAAAGTTAAAAAGATATACGGATCAGTCTTTGGCTGGTCCATGAGGAGTAGATGATGAAACGTGGCCATTAAGTTGGATGATTCCAGTAGTGCTGACTTTGGGCAGTTGAGCAGTTAGTTTGGAGATTCTTGGTTCTGCAGGTTAGCTGAAAGGAGTTGTCCTGTTTCCTTTTCAACTGTTGCTTTGCTGACATGTGACTTGCTTCCAGCAATCTCAGAGAGAGAGGGCGTTTTTAACCGTTCTTCAGCACACCCTCGCACCAGGCCTAGAACACCAAAACTAGCACACTCTCGCACCAGGCCTGGAACACAGAAACTAGCACGTAGAACTAGGGTTACAGTGGCTTTTTAACCCCTTTTCTTATGTATTCCTGGTAGAGAAAAAACAAGCATGTCTTTTGCCCAAATCTGCTTTCTTTTCAACTCATATCATGTCTGCAGTCTGGGATATAACTCACAGGAGATGGTTTCTGCTAAGATGGTAATCAGCCTTCATTCTCTCCACAACCACAGGAGATTATAGTTCAGTTTTTGCATTGCACCTTTTCCTTTGAAGTGTCTCTGCCTGATCTAGGTCTTGACACCTTTTTAGGTCTGACATTCTATTCTCTGGACTAGTTGGTCAAGTGTAATCCGCATAGGAATTCTCCAGCAAGCGGTTACTTTACAGTCTCAGCCAGCTTGTATGTCCTTTTTCTTAAAAAAAAATCCCCACATCTCTTATTTGAAAAGTCAATATGTCCATAAGTAATTCGGCTATGTTCCCCTGTCATGACACTTCCCCCGCATGGCGAATGAAATGAGATTCCTTCTCATTTTATTACAAAAGGAGAAAAAGAATAAAAATTATTATAAAACACGAACATACTCACGCACACATTCATTTTCCGAGCCTTAGTCAGTGTTATCTCTTCAGTTCTAACTGGGTCTCTTTAAGATCTTGACAGGGCGTCTGATTTGACAGATAGAACATTTGATTTTCCTGCAATATGGGTGATTTTTAGGTGGTACAGTTGGAGAAACAAACTCCAACGGAATAACCTGGCATTCTGTGTCTTAAACCTTTCCACAAAGGTTAACAGGTTGTGGTCAGCATAGACTGTGGTCTCTTTGTATCCATTTTGGACATTTATCTCAAAGCGTTTGAGAGCCAGTCATAAATCAAAGCTTTCCTCCTCGACTGGGGACTACTGTCTCTGATGCTTGTTTAGTTTTTTGGAGAAGTACCCGATTGGTCTCTCTATCCCTGATTCATCTTCCTAGAGGAGAACAGCCCCTACCCCAATGTCACTTGCATTGATGGCTACTTTAAATGCTTGGTTGAAGTTTAGAGCTGCAGCACTGGCTTGCCTATTAAAATGGCTTTCAATCTTTTGAAAGCTGTCTGGCATTTCTCAGTCCATACTACCTTTGCTTTTTTTCTGTAGTAGGTCTGTCAGTGGGGCAGCCACTGTGCTGAAATCTGGGATGAACTTACGGTAGAACAGGCACATAGCCAAGAACCACATGATTTCCTGTTCTGTTGTGGGAATGGGAAACTCTCCTACTGCTTGTACCTTTTCAGCCTTGGGAAGCACTTGTCCTTGACCCATTACATGTCCTAGATAGGCCACTTGAGCATTAACAAACTCGCTCTTTGTGACCACCAGGTCAGATAACTACTTTCTGGAAGAAGGCTGCCAGTTGCCCTAAGTGAGTTTCCCAGGTGTTGCTGTGGCCTAGGAGGTCATCTAGGTATGCTATGCAATTGGATAAGACCACCATTACCTGGTTTATCAGCCTTTGAAAGGTGGCAGGGGCATTTTGGAGTCCAAATGGCATGACTCGACATTGGTATAACCCATCCAGAGTTACGAAGGTAGAGATTTCCTTCGCACAGACAGTCAAGGGAACCTGCCAGCATCCCTTGAGTAAATCTAGCTTTGTAATGTAGGCTGCTTTACGCACCCTATCCATGCAGTCTTCCAGGCAGGATATCGGGTAGGAATCGGCTTAGGTCACTGAATTAACTTTTTGGTAATCGGTGCAGAACCTTGTGCAGCCACCTGGCTTAGGCACAAGCGCAGCTGGAGAGCTCCAGCTACTGCTGCTGGGCTGTATTAGTCGGTGTGCCAGCATGTAGTTAATTTCCTCCTGAACCTGGCAACTTTTCTGGGAGAGGACGATAGGGATGTTGCCTTATGGGACAGGCCTCTCCCACAGCCACATCATGTAGAGCTAGTGTGATACAACCTGGCTTGTCCCTGCATAAGCCTTGAAATGCAGTGAGTAGTCTGTCAAGTCTGCTCGCTGTTCTGCACTTAGATGAGTGAATAAGGAGTTGAAGTTCACTAGTATCTCTGTGTTGGTTAGCCAGGTAGTAGGGGCTTCAATGTAGGTAGGCCACTTGAGCATTAACAAACTCGCTCTTTGTGACCACCAGGTCAGATAACTACTTTCTGGAAGAAGGCTGCCAGTTGCCCTAAGTGAGTTTCCCAGGTGTTGCTGTGCCCTAGGAGGTCATCTAGGTATGCTATGCAATTGGATAAGACCACCATTACCTGGTTTATCAGCCTTTGAAAGGTGGCAGGGGCATTTTGCCACCCTCCCATGCCCATGCCTCCCTCCAACTCATCCCCACTGCTACCCTCACCCTGTAGATCGGTGGTAATGGGATACACCGTTACCTACTTTTCCTTTTCTCAGCCATGATATTGCTTTATCATGTTGACATGACACAGCCTTTGCTTTTTCTCCTGACCTGGGCTCTCGATTAGAAATTTTACTCCCCCGAGCTTTTTTGCTACTCTGAATGGGATAGACTTGGGTTGTTTTCATTGGAGCAGAGAAGACTGAGGGGCGACCTGATCGAGGTGTACAAGATTATGAGGGGCATGGACAGGGTGGATAGGGAGCAACTGTTCCTCATAGTTGAAGGGTCAGTCATGAGGGGACATAAGTTCAAGGTGAGGGGCAGGAGGTTTGGGGGGGGTGTGAGGAAAAACTTTTTTACCCAGAGGGTGGTGACGGTCTGGACTGCACAGCCTGGGAGGGCGGTGGAGGCGGGTTGCCTCACATCCTTTAAAAAGTACCTGGATGAGCACTTGGCATGTCATAACATTCAAGACTATGGGTCAAGTGCTGGCAAATGGGATTAGGTAGATAGATCAAGTGTTTCTCACGTGTCGGTGCAGACTCGATGGGCCGAAGGGCCTCTTCTGCACTGTGATTCTGTGACACTGAACCGGGCTTTTAAGGATTCACTTGGTATTGGTAGGAGCACTAACACTATCTCCTGGCTGAAAAGTTCAGGTGCCAGCATGTTTGCCTGTTTTTCATCGTTGTTTGGGAGATTTTGAAGTGTTCTCAGGCTCTCATGAGTTGCTCCCAGAACACTGTTACATAGGCCAGCATGGAGACTTCCGCCTTCTGTTCTACAAACCTCTCCATGATTAGTTTTGGAGGCCCTCTTACTTGGTGTCCGTAAACTAATTCAAACGGAGTATAACCGGTGGACTCATTGGGTGAGTCCTTGGTAGCAAACCAAAGAAAACCTAGTCCTTTATCCCAGTCCGGGGGTACCTTGTGGTCATATGCCCTGATCATTGTTTTTAGGGTCTGGTGGTACCGTTCAAGCACCCCCTGTGACTGTGGGTGATATGCTGAAGACTTCAGCTGTGTCATGCCCAGGTTACCCATGACTCCCTAGGATATTTTGCACATGAAATTTGAGTCCTGATCCCACTGGATCTCAGTGGGCAGACCATATCTGGTAAAGAATTGGACCAATTTCCTCACCACTGTTTTGGCAGATATGGTTCTCAGGGGAACAGCCTCTGGGAAGCAGGTAGCCACATCCATGATGATAAGGATATACTGGTAGCCCCCTTTTGTTTTGGGCAGGGGCCCCACACAGTCCACTAACACCTTACTGAATGGTTCCCCAAAAGCCGGACTGGGAATCACAGGTGCAGGTTTTATTGCAGTTTGGGGTTTCCCCACAACCTGGCATGGGTGGCAGGTTCTGCAAAACTTTAATTACATCCCTGTGGAAGTGTGGCCAGTAAAAATGCTGGTTGATGCGGGCTTGGGTTTTGCATATACCGACACGTCCAGCCATCGGAGTTTCGTGAGCTAGCCACAATATTTCCCTATGGTACCCCGGCGGCCACCACTACCTAGTAGATCACTGACCATTCCTCATTTGTAGGTTTGTGAGGGGATTTCCATTTCCATATCAGCGCCTCATTCAAGGACTGCTTCTGCCTCAGCCTCATTGTGTGCAGTCTGAGCCAATGTTTTTACAAGTTAACAGTGCGTCAACTTACTGGGCCACTACCAAGGAAGATCTATTTATTACCTCCTTAGGGTCTTTTAGACTCCTGAGAAAGATTTTAGATAACCTGATCGGAGGGTCTTCTGTCTGCAGTGCCACTTCAGCTTCCTCTGACGGAGCTTGTCTGTCCATGGACCTTGTTACCACACAGTCTCAGAAAATGCCAGGCACTTTCTCCTGTAGCTGTTCTGTCTCCCTGCCCTCAGTGGGCTTCTCTGAGACCACTGGGGATGATATTACCTTTGATCCCACAAGGCCGTTGCCGAAGAGCAGGTCGACCTCATCCACAGGCAAACTGAGGATGACTCCCACGGTCTCTGGTGCTGACAGAAGGCCGCAATCCAGATGTACCCGGTATAAGGGGATGGACATGTACTCTCCTTCAATCCCCTTTACCAACACCCTGTCACTTACTGCACTTTCTGGTGGGAAGGTCATGCCCTTTCCAGCAGTAGAGCTTAGCTGGCCCCTGTATCCCTATCACTTCAGGCTTACTCACCTCACCCTGGGGAAATGTGGCCACCCTTCCTTTGGATACAAAATCCTTGTGCCTCTCAGGGATTTATTTAACCTCATCTGCACTCTCAGGAGTGCCTCTGCAGGGATCCGCAGCCACAGTCAGAGCCATAGCCTGGTCTACAATGGTCTCTGACTAACTCCCATTCTCTGCTCAGAGTGTATGTGCTCTGATAAATCCCACTTGTTTTTCCCATAAGTTCCAGCTGTTGGCCCAGAGGTGTCTTACCTTTCGGCAGTTAAAACACACAAGTTTCTTGGACTCACTTTCCATCAGCACCACCGTTTCTACCCTGAGCATTTCCTTCTCTCCCATGGGTGCTCAGTTTCCGTTCACTCTCTCCACCTCTATCCTTTCCAGTTGGGTGACTAGAGGAGGGTCTCTTTTGGAACAAGGGTTTTTGGATCAGCTCATAATAATCAGCCAATGTAGCTATCTGCCTGGCACCTATTATCCTCTCTTCCTCTAGGTGTGTTCTTATTGAGAAGGGTATGGAGTTTTTAAGTAGAATTATTTCACAGAGGTTTTCCTAAGTGGCTTATTTATTAAGTGCCTGCACCCACTGGTCAAAAGCAAGTTGCTTATCCTTTCAAATTCCATGTACATCTGGTCAAGATGTTTCCTGGGGGTATGGAATTTCTGAGGTACACCTCTGGCACTAACTGGTGCGCTCTTAAAGTAGCCGTCTTTGCTGCCTCAGTCAGTGGCACTTTCCTTAGGCATGAGGGAGTAAACTTGTGAGCTTTCACTGCAAGTTTCCTTTGCAGTAATAAGGATCAATGTTGGACTGGCCACTTCAGCTGCTGTGCTACCCACTCGCAAGAGATGAAGAAGGCTTCCACCTCTGCTTCATCAAATTCAGGGAATAAATGAGCAAACTGGATTGCCTCAGCCCTTAAATCTGAGCCAGTGGTGTCTTCAAGGGACATAGTAGGATTCCTGCCCCTCAGCTCGAGCTGTTTCAGTTCAAACTCCCTTCCCTTCTCCTTGTCCTGAAATTCTCTCTCTTCTCTATGTGCCTTTTCCTCTCTCTCTCTTTCTCTTTCTATTTCCTTTTCTCTTTCCTGAAATCTTAATTTCTGCTGCTCCAATTTTAATCTCTCTACCGCTACTCTATCCGTTTCATCATCCTCAATTTCTGCCTGTAGACTGCTGGCCGCCTCTTTTAAAATTTCAGGTTTTCTGGCTTTTGGGTGAAATTGCTAAATCTTTTAACTGTTCAAGGAATAGAGCTTTTAAATCCTCAAAAGTAACTTGCCCTAATTCTCCTAGAAAAGCACTGGCAGCAAATGTGGACATTCCTACACTTCAGTAATACAGACTCAAGGAAGCCTTTTTGCATTTTTAAACATTAGTTTCAAAGGAATATTTATTTTCCCCACTTTAATTCTTTCATTTCGTCTGTGGGAATAATTTTCCCGATGAACCCCAAATTTGTTACGCTCGGTCCCCTGGCGAGGTTCCCCAATTTGTTATGATCCTGGATGAGCCCCCACTCTGTTATTACTGGTCCCCTGGTGAGGTTCCCCAATTTTTTATGGGGCAGAACTCTCCGGTTGGCAAGTGGGGGCGGGGCCTGCTCACCGATGGGTAAAATGACGCATGGTGACGTTGGGCAGGCATCCCAACGTCACTGCGTGTCATTTAGATTTTCAGTTTGGTGGGCACGCAGCTGAGGCGGCTGCACACCCGCCAAACCGTCAAAGGCCTATTAAAGCCTTTTAAATAGTAATTAATTCAATTAGCTGAGCTACCTGTCCAACCTTAAGGTTGGCAGGCAGGCGAAGAGCCCAGGTGGCCTTCGCATTTTTCATGAAACCTCATTCACGGGCGGGATGAGGTTTCATGAAGTGTTTTAAAAGTGAATAAAATTTTATAAATAATTCTTTCATGTGTTCTAGCTCATATGACAGTTTCACATGAGAGGACATGTTTCAAAAGTTTTATTTCCCTTTATTAAATTTACACATGCCAAACTGATCCCGCTGAGGCACCTCTGTGCCTCAGGGAGATCGCTGCGCTTTTTCACGCGCATGTGCGAAAAAGCGCAGGGAATGACTCAGGGAATCCCCCCCCTCCCGCCTGCACAGGGAGCGCTCAACGCTTCTAGGCGAGCGTCAGGCTGGGTGAGTCTTAATTGGGCGGAAAATTCAGCCCATGATCCGGGACAAGGTACCCCAAATTGTTATGGTCCTGGGTGAGGAGGGATAAACTGGCTCCCCTTCTTTATTCAACCCCTTTGGTTGGTTGCAACAAAGTTAATTTAAAAAGGACCCCTTCCCTCATTGGATACCTTTTCCTAGTCCAAATGTATTAATGTTTTAAAAGGAGCCAATTTTACTAGGCTTTCTTGGGTTAAAGAAAGAGTGAGTTTATTAGTTACTGAAACATGAGAAAAAAATATTAAAAACGCAACACACAAACACTCAGATTAGAAATGAGAAGTGAGTCCAGAATAAAAGTTGAAAACATATACAAATCAGTCTTTGGCTGGTCCGTGAGGAGTGGATGATGAAACTTTGCTGCCATTAAGATAGATGATTCCGGTAGTGCTGACTTTGGGCAGTTGAGCAGTTGGTTTGGAGATTCTTGGTTCTACAGGTTAGCTGAAAGGAGTTGTCCTGTTTCTTTTTTGACTGTGGCTTGCTAACTTGTGACATCCTTCCAGAAATCAGAGAGAGATGACTTTTTTAACCTGAAAGTGTAGGGATGCCTAGTTGATGTTTTTCAGCTATGACCTTCACAGCTCATTCTCGCATACCACACCTGGAACACCAAAACTAGCACACAGAACTAGGGTTGCAGTGCTTTTTAAATCTTTTTCTTGTGTATTCCTGGAAGGGAGAAAACAAACAAGTCTTTCGCCCAGATCTGTTTTGTTTTCAACTTACATCATGTCCCCAGTCTGGGATATACCTCACAGGAGATGATTTCTGCTAAGGTGGTAATCAGCCTTCATTATCTGCACAACCACAGGAGATTACCGTTCAGTTTTTGCATTGCATCTTTCCCTTTGAAGTCTTGATCTGAACTAGGCCTTGACATCATTTTCTGTGCGCCGTTCCGTCCTCTGGACTAGTTGGCCAAGTGTAATCCACATGGAAATTTTCCAGCAAGTGGTCCAAAAATCTCAGCCAACTTTTGCTTGCATGTCCTTTTTTTTAAAAAAAAAACACATAGCTTACTTAAAAGTTCAATATGTCCATAAGTGATTTGGGCTATGGTCTGCTGTTATGACCCTTGATAGGACAAGGTCACCAACTCAATGGTCCTGAAGCGTGCTAATTCCATCAGCATATATTCATTGCTGAGGCGATATCTGTGCTGATTTGGCTGTACTCAATGAATGGATAATGGCTGTATACACAAAGACCTTCTGTATGGTGATCTGGCTTCTGTGCCACAACTCCTGGGCATTAATACTTCCACTACAAGGACACCTGCAAGTGAGATATGAAGGTGACACTGATAACTGGGAGACATTCATTGATCCACATCTTCTAGAGGCTGACTGTTTGAAAGGGCATTGGAAAATGTAAGCAGAAATGAAAAGCTCAGGTGGCTGAGAAGAGGGCCCAGAGAAAATCTAGGCCAGCAAACCCTGCACCTTCTCAGCCCACTGTCTTCCTCTGCAGCAAATGCAGCAGAGAGTGCCATGCCAGGTTCCTGAACCACATCAGGTGATGCTTAACACAGAGTTGACCACTAGGGTGGAAACGATCCCATTGCAAGACGGAATGTCATACCTAATATGCATGAACACCATGAGCACAAGGAATACAACAGTTCTAGGTGAAGCTCCACCACCACCACTTTCTCAGGGTAGTGACGGATGGACAAGAAGTGTGCCGTGCCAGTGTCACCCACTTTTCAAGACAAAGTTAATAAAAAACAAACATGCATGCAAATTAGAAATGCTGAAAATGGAGCCTGAGAAGGAACAACACAAGAAGGAAAAGGAATGTTATAAAGATGAGGTGAAAAAAAGGAAGACTAGCAGTTATATAGTGTTTTTCACGAAGACCGGATATCTCCAAGTGCATAAAGCCACTGAAGTACTTTTGAATTATAGTCACTGTTGTAGTGTAGAAAACACAGCTAATTTGCAATCACAAACACCAATGTGGTAATGATGTTTATTGAGAGATAAATATTGGCCAGGACACCAGGGTTGACTCCCTTGCACTTCTTTGCAATAGTGGGATCTTTACATCCATTCAAGCAAACAGATGGAGGTCTCGGTTTAATGTCTCATCTGAAAAACAGCATCTCTGACAATGTAATGTTTCCCCCAGTACTGCACTGGAATATCAGCCTTGATTTTTATGCTCAAGCCTTGCAGTGGGACTTGAACCCAGAATTTTGTAATTCAGAGACAAGTGTGCTGCCAACTGAGCCATATCTGACACACAGGTTAAAGTAAAGCTTGGAAGAAGAGCACCACATACTCAAGGCTGCTGAAAGTGATTGCCAGAGTCTGGGCTGACAGGAGAATATAATTTTAAGGCAGAGGAAAGGATGAAGGGTGTCTGTTGTAGAATTCATCTGCTGGAAATGTTTTATTTTTAATGAGTGTGGGTACAGCTAACTTAGTCCATAATTTTTTTTAACTGAGTTTGATCCCACATTTTAAAGGGAGATGCCGTAGATTGATTTTTCTGAATATTTGAATTATTATTGAACCACCATAAAGGGAATAAAGTAATTTTGGCTCAACAACTTGTACTAGCGATAAAGTACTTTTCTCACACTTGGATCATATGGACGTTGTGGATTACAAAATTGAAAGGATGATGATCTCACTGTGTGTAACTTAAAATTTTGCCTGTTTGTAAGTATTTGGCAATTACGGAAAATTCCATTTGGAGAAAATTAGTGATGGAGCTGCAGGAGACATGAAAGTTTTAGTTAAATGGAGAGCATGTATTTAATTATAATCGAGTGGGACAGCAATGGAGACCCAAACAGGTTTAGGGATTCATGTACACTAAAATGTAGTAGTCAGGTACAAAAGGAATGTTGGTCTTTACGACTAGAGGGCTAGATTATCATGGGGAGAATGTTACAAAAACTGAAATACTATGTACAGCACCTTAAAGAAGATATATTAGTCTTAGAAGTGTAGTGCAAATTCAATTATGAGGAGAAATTATATAAACTAGGTTTATATTCCCTGGAATATGAAAGGTTAGGTGCTGATTTAATTGAGGCTTTTAGAATTTTGAAAGGAATTAAAAAGGTAAGTAGAAATTTTTTCTGCTAGTGAGAAAATCTAGGGTAAAGTGACAAGACCTTAAATTCAGAGCCAGTCCAATCAGGAAGGAAGTTAGGAAACACTTCTTCATTTAAAGGGTGGTAGAAGTGTGGAACTCTCTCCTACAAAGATCCTGTCTCAATTAATAATTTTTAAATGGAAGATTTTTTTCTAACCAAAAATATTATGGAGCCAAGACAGGTAGGTGGAATTAAAGTACACATCAGCTTCAATATCATTGAATGATGGAACAGGCTCAAAGGGCTGAATAGCCTACTCCTATTCTTATGTTCCTAATTAATGCAAATAAATTGATTTTTGCAAGCACGTCCAGAAGGTGAGAGTTTGGTTGCTTGATAAGAAGTACATGGCTCTTGAGCATTTTGTAATTGTTTTGTGATCTCACAAGGGTCCATGAGACTGAGAAAATATATATTTTTTTAAACTTAGGAAAATAGAATGAAACAAGACCATAAGATGTAGGAGCAGAAATAGGCCATTCGGTCCATCAAGTCTGCTCTGCCATTCAGTGAGATCATGGCTGATTTGTTAATCCTCAACTCCACTTTCCTGCCATTTCCCTATAACCCTTGATCCCCTTACTGGTTGAAAACCTGTCTTATCTCAGCCTTGAATATGCTTAACGACCCAGCCTCTACAGCCCTCTCTGGTAAAGTATTCCCCTGGTTGACTACCCTCTGAGAGAAGAAATTCCTCCTCATCTCAGTTTTAAATGGATGCCCCCTTACTCTGAGATTATGTCCCCTGGTCCTAGACTCTCCTATAAGGGGAAACAGCCTCTCAGCATATACCCTGTCAAGCCCCCTAAGAATCTTATATGCTTCAATAAGGTCACCTCTCATTCTTCTAAACTCCAATGAGTACAGGGCCAACCTACTCAACTGGCCCTCAAATGAAAATCCCCCCATCCCCAGGATCAGCCTAGTGAACCTTCTCTGGACTGCCTCCAATGCCAGTATATCTTTCCCTTAGCTAAGGGGACCAAAATTGTTCACAGTATTCTTGGTGTGGCTAACTGGTGTCGTCTATAGCTTTAGCAAGGCTTCCCTATTTTTATACTCCATTCCCTTTGAAATAAAGGCCAACATTCCATCTGCCCGCTGAACTTGTATGTTAGCTTTTTGGGATTCATGCATAGAGACTCCCAAATCCCTCCGTGCTGCAGCCTTCTGCAGTCTTTCTCCATTTAAAATAATATTCAGCTCCTCTATTCTTCCTGCCAAAGTGCATAACCTCACATTTTCTCAAATTACAGTCCATCTGCCAAGTTTTTGCCCACTCACTTAACCTGTCTATATCCCTCTGTACACTCCTTGTGTCATCCTCACCACTTGCCTTCCCATCTATTTTTGTGTCATCTGCAAACTTGGCGATAGTACATTCACTTCCTGCATCTAAGTCATTAATATATATTATAAATAATTGAAGACCCAGCACTGATCCCTGTGGAACTCCACTAGTCACAGGTTGCCATCCCAAAAATGCCCCCCTTACCCCAACTCTCTGTCTTCCATTGGTTAGCCAATCCTCTATCCATGCTAATATACTACCCCCAACGCTATGGGCTCTTATCTTATTAAGTAGTGTTATATGTGGTACCTTACCAAACGCCTTTCGGAAATCCAAATGTATTACATCTACTGGTTCCTCTTTATCTATCCAGCTTGTAACCTCCTCAAAGGATTCTAATAAATTTGTTAGGCATGATTTCCCCTTCATGAAGCCATGCTGACTTTGCTTGATTAGATTATGTATTTCTAAATGCTCTGCTATTACATTCTTTATAATAGACTCCAACATTTTTCCAGTGACAGTTGTTAAGCTAACTGGCCTAGAGTTACCTGTTTTTTGCCTCCCTCCCTTTTTGAATAAGGGTGTTACTTTGGCCATTCTCCAATCCTCTGGGACTTTTCCAGAATCTAAGGATTCTTGGAAGATTACCACCAATGCATCCACTATCTCTGTAGCTACTTCCTTTAATATCCTAGGATGCAACCCATCAGATCCAGGGACTTATCAGCCTTTAGCCCCATTAGTTTCCCTAATACTTTTTCTCTATTGATAGTTATCGTATTTATTTTCTCCCCCTCCCCCCCCCCAACTTTTGCCTCCTGGTTATTTAGTATTTTTGGAATGCTATTCATATCTTCTACCATGAAGATTGATGCAATGTATTTATTCAATTCCTCTACCATTTCCTGGTTCCCCATTATTATTTCCCCAGCCTCATTCTGTAAGGGGCCTATGTTCACTTTGGTCTCTCTCTATATATTTAATGAAGCTCTTACTGTCTTTTTATATTACTTAAACAACTGTTAAAGTATTCTTATATTGGACTTGAGTGAATTTGATTTAGTTTTGCTTAAATCCACAGGCAAATGACTGATGCTTGTTCAATGGAGTTTTGAAGGAATAATTTTCTTAAACTACTACAAGAAAAATATAAGTGCACTTTTATTTTCATTATACTTGATTTGACTTTCACAGCCTATGCAGCCAGAAGGAAAAGATGTTCCTGGTCATTCTAACAACTACAATGGTTCTTTAGCCCACTCAGACAGACCCTATCTGGGCTCTATACTTAATTATCCCAATGGAGCAAAGCCAGATGAAAGCAATATAGATGATGTGGAACTCCTTCCTAAATGCAGGTAATGTTTCAAATCCCATTTTATTAATTTTAAATATAGCAAATTTTCTTTTGGTGTTAGTAGCTTGCTAGACACATGGAAGGTATTTGAAAGCTGCAAGTTGTGTAGGTGAATAAAAACACTGGGGTATTACAAGACCAACCAGATTACTTGTTTGGAAAGATAATGTACTTGACAGTAATTAGCTTTGTTGGGCCAATTAACATTTTCTCAATTCTGACTTCTTTGATTTTTGCTTAAAGGCAATGAAAATGTGGATTTTTGAAAGATCACAATCTCACATGAGAATGGAAAGTGAAATGTCAATTGGAAATGATCCAGTAAAGCTGCTGATTAATAGTTTTAGTTGGTTGGCTGGCCAAGTTGCATCACAAATGAAAAACATTTAACTCTAATGCAAGAACAATAGAAAATGGAATAGAACAGTGGAAACTTGTGTATTGTTTGTAGATTCATGATATTGCCAGTAATAGCAGATAGTGGAAACATTATTGTAGTGGTCTAATCTGACACATTATGAGCACAAATATCACTTCATTTTTTGCTAAGAAACCAGATAGGGAAATATTTATTAATCCAAATAGGCTAACAAATAAAGGAGCTGATTCTAATCTATGTAAAACCATATAAGCAGCATTATCAAACAATATACTCATCCACGCTGGATAACCAAGGAGATGAGGAATTAAAAATCCTAGAGTTTTGGATTATGTGCCTGATGTTATTAAATTGTTTGCTTTCTGGAAATGTTACGGGAATCCTAATTTTCTATTATGCAACATCCTAAGCACGCAGCTTTTTTTGCTTTCGTTAAATGTCAATCTCAACAAGCTCAAGGTGTTATTAAATTGGTGCTAACTTTTTAATGCGCTTAAATAAACAATGTGTTTAATAATCTGAAATTTAATATCAGAAAGGCCAAATATGTGTGCTAAATATTTCACCAAAAAGTTTTGTTTTCTAAGATAATCATTTAAAATGATAGCATTTGCTGAGCTGTTGATACCTGTCATGCTTTTACAAGTCACTTATCCATTTTAAGAACTTGAATATTACACCACTTAGTTCACTTGCAGTAGAACTTAGGTGTGTGGGGCTGAGGTAGCCAATCAGACATTCTGTGGTGGAGGACTACTCTGCTTCCTCTGTACCACCACAGTGATTTTAAGTTATATTAAAAAAAACTTGTTGGCTTTTTAAGAATTATAATCCAATTTTGGCAAGGCGCCTAAAATAGTCCCTTATTTATATCTCAAAGGAACCAAAATCTATTTTAAACTGCTGCGAGGGATGTCTGAAAAATGGCTTGATCCAATCTTGGGCTGGATGTGTTTGCATCATTGCAGCACCATTTTTTGTGAAATTCTGTACAGATACACTCCACCCTAATTCTGATATAGTCATTGAGAACTAAGCATTTTGCACATCTTAACTGGTTACGTGCACTGTACCATAAATCCAGTGTATAATGTTCAAGATCCTTTAGAAATATATGGGCAGAATTTTGCCGACGCGTAAAATGACACGGGATGACGTCAGGCGGAACCCCGACGTCATCCCGCCCCATTTAAATATTCAGGAAGGTGGGGGCGCAGCAAAATCAGCTCTGGGCCCGCTGACCTGTCAATGGCCAATTGAGGCCGTTGACAGGATCATTTAAACAATTAAGGACCTGCCCATCCAACCTTAAGGCTGACAGGCAGGCCAGGAGCCCCAGTGGCAAATAGAGAAAACATGAAATCTTATCCAGCGGCGGGATGAGGTTTCATGTAGAGTTTTAAAAAGTTTAATAAAATTATTATGTAAATTATGAACAAGTCCCATCTCATGTGACATTGTCACATGAGGGGGACATGTTAGAGAATTTTTTTTCTATTTTTAATAGTTTTAAAAGTGGAAGCGATCTCCCTGAGCAGCACTTAGCCTCAGGGAGATGTGTGCTCTTTCGTGCGCATGCGTGAAAGAGCGCACTCTCGCTTTTGGGGAATCCCCGCCTGCACTGGAAGCGCATCTTCCCGCCGGGCGCCACACTGGGCGGGCCTTAATTGGCTCTCCCATGTAAAATGGCGGCGAGGATTGTCTCCCCGCCCGCCAGAGATTGGGTCGGGCTCATCCGACAGACAGAAAACTCTGCCCATGTTTCTAAACAAAATAACAGTCTTCACATGACTAAAATTAAGTATTTATTTTAGTTTTGTTATTTGTGCGTATTTTAAATCAAGTCAGTGCAAACAGATTGGCAACCAAGTGCTATACACATGTCTTCATTTAGTTTATTTGTTGGCGATGTTGCAATGTTACAGGCTAAAGAGGAGAATACAGTAAAGTTTCACTGTTCGCGGGGGTTATGTTCCCGGGAAACTTCGCAAACAGAGAAGTCGCGAATGATGAACATGCTTTTCAATCGGAGTCATTTGGGTAGGTTCCAGCAATGCGAGGGCAGCATTATTTGTGCTGTTACCCCACAACAAATTGTGGTACAGTACGCTGAGGGGTTTCTTGACACCCTTTGACACGCGCATGTGGTAGGTTTCTTGGTCCGTGTTTCGAGATGGGTCACCTACATCGCTGCGGGCTACAAGCGCTGGCTTGTGGCAGCACGATGGGTCACCACTGTGCTAAATGGGATAGATTTCAAGCAGGTCTAGCAACTCAAGGCTGGGCATGCATGAGGCGCTGTGGGCTATCAGCAGCAGCAGAATTGTACTCGAACACATTACATAACCTTATGACTCGGCATATCCCCCACTGTACTATTGCCATCAAGCAGGGGATCAACACTGGTTCAATGAAGAGTGCAGGAGGGCATCCCAGGAGCAGAACCAAATACATAAAATTGAAGTGTCAACCTGGTGAAGCTACAACACAGGACTACTTGCATGCTGGGCAGCATAAGCAGCAAAGTGATAGACAGAGCTAAGCAATCCCACAACCAATGGATCAGATCTATGCTTTGCAGCCCTGCCACATCCAGTCGTGAATGGTGGTGGAGAATTAAACAACTCACTGGAAGCTCCACAAATATCTCCAGCACATAAGTATAAAAGATAAGGTTGAGGCATTTGCTACAATCTTCAGCCAGAAATGCCAGCGGACGATCCATCTCAGCCTCCTCCAGAGGTCCCCAAATTACAGATGCCAGTCTTCAGCCAATTCGATTCACTCCACGTGATATCAAGAAATGGCTGAAGGCACTGGACAATGCAAAGGCTATGGGCCCTGACAATATTCCGGCAATAGTACTGACTGAAGACTTGTGCACCAGAACTTGGCGCACCCCTAGCCAAGCTGTTCCAGTACAGCTACAACACTGCCACCTATCTGGCTATGTGGAAAGTTACAGGTATGTCCTGTACACAAAAAGGACAAATCCAACCCGGCAAATTACAGCGCCATCAGTCTCTTCTTGATCATCAGTGAAGTAATGGAAGGGGTCGTCAACAGTGTTATCAAACGGCACTTGCTTTGCAATAACCTGCTCATTGACACCCATTTGGGTTCCGCCAGGGCTGCTCAGCTCCTGACCTCATTACAACCTTGGTTCAGACATGGACAAAAGAGCTGAACTCCAAGGTGAGGTGACAGTGACTGTCCTTGATATCAAGGCCGCATTTGACCAAGTATGGCATCAAGGAGCCTGAGCAAAACTGGGGTCAATGGGAATCAGGGGAAAACTCTCTGCTGGTTAGTCACACCTAGCACAAAGGAAGATAGTTGTGGTTGTTGGAAGTCAGTCATCTCAGCTCCAGAACATTACTGCAAGAGTCCCCAAGAGTAGTGTTCTATGGGTTGCCATTGACTAGAAACTGAACTGGACTAGACATATAAGTACTGTGGCTACAGGAGCAGGTCAGAGGCTGGGAATCCTGCGATGAGTAACTCAATTCCTGACTCCCCAAAGCCTGTCCACCATCTACAAGGCACAAGTCAGGAGTGTGATGGAATACTCACCCCTTGCCTGGATGAGTGCAGCTTCCACAAAACTAAAGAAGCTTGACACCATCCATGACAAAACAGTCTGCTTGATTGGCACCGCATCCACAAACATTCACTCCCTCCACCACTGACGCACAGTAATAGCAGTGTGTACCATCTACAAGATGCACTGCAGGAATTCACCAAGGCTCCTTTGACAGCACCTTCCAAACCCACGACCACCACCACCTAGAAGGAAAAGGGCAGCAGATGGAACATCGCCACCTGGAAGTTCCCCTCCAAGTCACTCACCATCCTGACTTGGAAATATATCGCCATTCCTTCACTGTTATTGGGTCAAAACCATGGAACTCCCTTCCTAACAGCACTGTGGGTGTACCTACATCACATGGACTACAGTGGTTTAAGAAGGCAGCTCACCATCACCTCAAAGGCAACTAGGGATGGCAATAAATGCTGGCCCAGCCAGCGAAGCCCTGTGAATGAATTATTAAAAAATATGGGGTGAGCTTCTGAGCAATATAAGACATGTTTTGAAAATTTTAAGAAGAGAAAATACCCATTTAAGATAAAAATGAATCACTTCAAAACTGGCAGACAAAATCAGTGAACATTTCAAAATTGAACAGAGCCGCTATTGCAGCTCTGGACCGAGAGATTTGGACATTTCCAGATTAAGCTGTGCTTCCAGAGACTTTGACACCATCTACCCGTTAACACGTGTCTGCTCCGTCATGGCTGCCGTCTTCCTGGGCAAAAAGGAAAGAGGAGAGAGGGGAAAGAATACACGGTTAAGTGAACATTGCTCACGTGTTGGTGTACAAAATACAAAGCGTGGGTAAGCGAATACATGAACAAGGAAGTCGCGACATTACTTTAATTCACATTTAAACAAAACCGTGTGATTGGTTCACTTTGTATATAGCCAACAGTCCTATTTTAAATTTGAATGGTCAGATATAAGGAAGGCCATTCTTTTTATTTTGAGTGCATCTTTGAAATCTTAGAGAAGGAGCTAATCAGTTTGCAACTCCTGAAAAAAATACTTCAGCTTGATTTCCAAGAAACAGTTAAGGATAATTGAGGCTCCCAAAGCAGCGAGAAATTTTAGGAAAATAAATATTGTGCACTACTTAAGAGTTACTTAAGAAAAACATCTGTCTAGTTCTTACAGTTGCATTTTCTTCTATTATTTTGACCACTCAAGGAGTTTAATGGAAGTTTTTTACCACTATAAATATGTAACATTATTATATGACTCTTACTTGTTGCTTTTTCGTATCTTGTAAAGAAAATAACACCTGATATTTCAAAAAATCCTTGAGCTTCTCAATTTGTATTGGAAGTGAAAATGGTGGGATGCGGAAAAGGGTTTGCAAATATGATTTGTAAATAAGAGGGGTCAAAAGTCACTCTTGCCCTCTCCGACGTTTTGTCTTGAGGGTATGACTAATTTATAAAAACAAAATTAAAAGGAGTGAATTGATAGTAATTACAGCAATGGCCATTTTGCAATGTAAGTTAAAATATTTGTAAGGCTATTAACTATCGAAACTGCTGGTCCTGTGATATGACTCAGTACACAAGCCATTCAAATCATGATCTAACTTTTGGTTTTGTCTCTTGGGGGTTTTACAGCTGGGTTATAAGTTGAAATTTCTTTGTATCTAATGACCTGTATCTTGTATTCTTGAATTCCATTGACATACTTACAGATAAAGACTCTTTTCACCTTATCAGGCCCCAGATAGTAAAATAAAATTTTCCTGAAGTAATCTGCATGAGAACAGTTATTCTGAATGCTTTCTGGCTGAGTTTGCAGATTACAGTTTATGTGAAGAAAATTGTAAAAGTTCAATGTTTTGGTAATTAGCTTTTGTTTGTCAGCTTTCTGCCAAGGGATTGCTTTGTAATATCGTTATGTGTATTTGGGTGCATACAGGTAGGAGAATTAGTGGTTTACTAAAGTGTACTTATTTATTCCCTGAATGGAAAAGTCACACGGTGTATGTAGTTGAAGTAGAGACCATTGCAGTTTTAAGTGAAAAATGGACTGTTAGAAGCAAAGAGAGGTACAGGTGTATGGGACATGGCCAAGGTAATGGGGTTAGATTTGGATTTTTTACCACAGAGCATACCAAACATAATGTGCAAGATCGCTGACTTCTCTGCTGTGAACTTCTATAGTACTCACTGAATCACTGTTGCATTTACTATTGTGGCTGGTAAATCAATTGGGAGATTTGCTAACTTTTCATACAGCTTGTCTCTAAAATCGGCAAAAGTGAACCGACTGTGTGAAATAGGTGGGCTAGTAATTGAATACAGGCCTGCTGATGCAAACTGTGCAGGGAATGATTCCAGTACCTGCAAGTTTTCTTTGGGCCTAAGTAAATACAATTTATGAGTTGCAGACTCCTGCTGGATGGCACCAAGCAGGTTGCTGACATTAAATTTCAGGTTGCTGCGGTCTAGGGGTGGGTGGAGGAAAGGTGATCATGAGAAGGAGTGGGGAATGATCAGGAGGAAATCCTCGCGTAATATTGTGTAGTATCTGCTGTTTCATTAACTTCATGACCAGTGGACAGTGAATGATGTTTTCTCGTTATTTGCATCTGATTTAAACATGAAGTTATCTTTTTGTTTTTTATTATTTGGATTATTTGTTCCTCAAAATGTTTGTGATCTAAACTCATGAAGGGAGGGAACTGTTGAAAGCAAGCATGTAGGTGCAGCAAGCAGTTAAGAAGGCAAATGGTATGTTGGCCTTCATTTCAAGAGGACTTGAGTACAGGAGCAAGGATGTCTTACTGCAGCTGTACAGGGCCTTGCTGAGACCACAGCTGGAGTATTGTGTCACTGGACTAGTAATCCAGAGACCCAAGGTAATGCTCTGGGGACCCGTGTTCAAATCCGGGAAATTTGAATTCAATAAAAATCTGGAATTAACAGTCTTATGATTACCATGAAGCTATTGTCAATTGTTGTAAAAATCCCTCTAGTTCACTAATGTCCTTTAGGAAAGAAAATCTGTTGTCCTTACCTGGTCTGGCCCACATGTGACTCCAGATCCACAGCAATGTGATTGACTCTTAAAAATGCCCTCTGAATGAGGGCAGTTAAAGATAGGCAATAAATGCTGGCCTAGCCAGTGATGCCCACATCCCATGAATGAATAAAAAAAAAGTTTTGGTCTCCTTACCTAACAAAGGAAATACTTGCCATAGAGGGAGTGTAGTGAAGGTTCACCAGACTGATTCCTGGGATGGCAGGATTGTGGTATGAGGAAAGATTGGGCCGACTAGGCCTGTATTCACTGGACTTTATTAGAATGAGAGGTTATCTCATTGAAACCTATAAAATTCTGACAGGGCTGGACAGACTGGATGCAGGAATGGGAGGTCTAGAACAAGGGGTCACAATCTCAGGATACAAGGTATTTAGTATGAGATGAGAAAATTCTTCACTCAGAGGGTGGTGAACATGTGGAATTCTCTACCTCAGAGGGCTATGGAGGTCAAGTCACTGTATATTTAAGAAGGAAATAGATTTCTAGACTCTAAAAGCATTAGGGGAGAGACCGGGAGTATGGCGTTGAGATAGAGGATCAGCCATGATCATACTGATTGGTGGAGCAGGCTTGAAGGGCCAACTAACCTACTCCTGCTTCCATTTTCTATGTTTCTATATTTAACAGTGGATTTCACCTAATGTTGCCATCTGCAAGCCTGTACCCCTTGCATATAATACCGTTTTTGGATAAAGGCACGGTTGATTAAAAAATAAAACCTACAAAATAGATTGAAGCATTAAAGCCAAATTCCAGTATACAAATAGCTTGCAATTAATTGATAGATTGTTATAGATATTCTATCAATGTGTTTGTTTTAATCATAGTATCTTTACAGTGCAGAAGGAGGCCATTTGTCCCATTGAGTCTGCACTGGATCTCTGAAAGAGCATTCATTTATTTGTAAAATCATTTTATTTGTAAAAATTTATGTTTTTCTCCATAATGGGGATAACCAATTGTTTTGTAAAAAATGATTATTAGCCTTGTCATCTAACATCCCCCTGATTGATGTTGTCTGATGTAATACATGTAAATCTAGGAATCTGGAGACTTTTTTATTTTGCTTACATAATTTCTGCACCTTTTAACCAGTGGCATGAGGTTGTGGTGCTTAGCAGCTACTATTATTTCTCAAAAGCAGCAAATATCTGCTCTCGGCAAATGGAACACATTAATTTTGAAACTTATTTTTTGTGTGTTCAGAAAATTGGAACCTGGAATGTGAGATTGGAATCTAATTCTGGATTTGTAATCAGATGGCTGCTGTGTTGCAAATTTAAACACATAATATTGAGGCATTCTTTTCAATTCCTCCCAGCTCTCAAAATTCCCCAATTGAAGGCCTTGCCCACTCTGATTTCTGCCTTATTTACTGCACTGAAATGGCCCTGTGTCTTTGTGCAGTTTTCTTGTTGTGCTTGACCTCTTTACAGCATTTAAAATATTGAACCATCTCTTCCTTTGTCTTTCTTCCATTGTCCAGCTTTTTAGGATTGCCCTTATGTGGTTCCTCTCCTAGCTCTCTGAACATAACAAGCATTTTTCCAGCTATGGCCTCTCTTCCTGCACCCCTCTGTTACCTCTGGAGTTCCCAACAATTTCAATTCAATTTCTTTTTATTGTCCATATGGAAATTCATTTCATTGCTTGTTCGTTTAAAAATTACATATAAATGAATAATAACAAGAAAAAGAAAGAAAATTACCCTGTCACAGCATCTAACTTTAATTAAAATATATGTTAAAAATTATTCCAATGAATTAAAATAATCAGTCAGTGAATCCCACCATGAGTGCATATCCTCATCCAATCATCAAACTTCTGTTGAGAAGGGCACAAATGAGTTCAAGAACAGACTTGTCCTGCATCTGAGGGATTGTAGCCTTTTCCCTGAATGCAACTTGCAGTAACACTGAGATAAAGGGTGATTCTAATTGATCATGACACTCAACTTTCATCAAACTCCTTCATATTTTGTATTTGTCTTCAAATACCTTCCTGCCTGGTTCAGCAATCTCTGTACTCTTTAAAAACTCTACTTTCCTAAAACCACAGTACCAGGAGAGACACCTGAAAAGGATAACACTCTCAACTGCAGCTGTATAAAAGAGTTCCATGATTGTGGGATCTACTCAAAAGGATTTTAATTTTCTGAGGTAGTATAATCGTGTAAATCCGTTGGCCACACATCTCTGCACTGTTCCCTCCACTTCAACTTATCATCTGCTTGATACCTAGATACTTGTAATTAATAACTATTTAAATGCCCACACCATGAATCTTAATGAGAACAATACCTTTAACTGTTTTTTTCTTAAAGTCTATAACTCATTTTTTCATCGTTTTTTTATTCAGTTTATTGTTATTGCACCATTTCACAAACTTCCCCACCGCGTTCCTTATTCCTTATGAGATCCACAAAAACTGTATCATGAGCATTCTTCAGGATTGTTATTTCTTTGTACTCTGATCAACAATTGTTCGTACAGAGGATGGAAATCAAAAGGGAAAGTACACAGCCCTGAGGAGATCCAGTATTCATTAAGGTGGGCTCCGAGTAAACCCCTGGAAGCTAATCTAGTTTGGTTCTTTTGTGAAGGAAATCACTGCTCCAAAGTAAGGGAGTAGGATTGAAATCAAGGATTTTCAATTTTTCAATTAGCATTAATGGTTGCATAATATTAAAAGCTGAAAAGAAATCAACAAAGGCAGTGTGAGCATAGTTGGCTAATCTATCCATGTACTGTTGGATCAAATGGACTAAGGTCAGAACTGCATTGTCCACAGACTTATGGGCTTGATAGACAAACTGTAAATATGTAGAACAAAAGGATCCAAAAGACACTTTGACACAATGTGCTTAAAACACTTCATGCCTATCAATGTAAAAGCAACTGGTTGGCAACCATTCAGCTCAGCAGGCCGCAACCCCTAAGCAACCGGAACAGTGATGGCTGCTTTCCAAATTAGGGAACAGTATAAATCAGAATCACAGAATCACAGTGCAGAAGAGGCCCTTTGGCCCATCGAGTCTGCGCCGACTGCCTGTCGAATGATTTCTGAAAGACAAGAGAGAAAGGAACTGCCTCTGATTAGCACAGTTGTTAAAAATTTTCTGTTAATCTGAACTGGGCTGCATGTTTTCCATGAATTCGCTCGCTTGAATTGCTTCTCTAACTTCCATTGGTTGATAGCAACATGAGATCCTTCTAATTCACGAAGTGAAGCCTGCTGCAGAATCACATGTTCTTCCAATTTGTTGTTTTCAAAATGGCTAAAAAATCTGTTCAATTCATTCACAACATCACAAGGATTATCTGCAGACAAATAGGGGTCATTTTTCTTTATCGATGTAAAGCCTGACATTTTGTGCATACACTTCCATGCATCACTGAGATTATTTGTCCGAAACAGTTATGCAGCCTGTCTCTGTATGCATCTTTCGCATTCTGAATTTCATTTCTCACTCTTGTCCCCTCCAATAAATGAAATTTGTCTTTCCTTCATTATTACCTTTAAGTTCCAATCTATTCTTGGCCACTTTCTTTTCCTTTATTACATGCCCCTCCTCAGTCACATCATCTCCACACATGGGGTTAGTTTCCACATGTAGTGATATCCACCACTACCACTTCTCTACTTTTCTTGATCATATGATCATCCCTCTGCTGTGAGACTGCCAGCCTGAAATTATCTTAGATGCATTACTACTTCTCCAACTGAACATTGGGAAGACCAAAGACATTGCTTTTGTCCCTCAAAATAAACTCTACTTCCTCGCCACTGACTCCATTCTTATTCTTTGTCAATTATCCCAGCTGAACCAGACCATGCAAGATATAACCATTTTATTTGAGACAAATGGCGGAGTTTTACTCACCCCTGTAAACGGCATGCAGGTTGGGGGAGGGGGAGAAGCACAAAATCAGGTGGCATGGCAAGATGCCATGTCCATACCCCCTCTGTTAGAGGGGAGGCATTGAATGGCCCACCTGCCCTTGAGCCAATTGCCCTTCTGATGCTGGCCCTCCAACACCTTGCCATCCTGACCCCAAAAGAACCTTCCTTCCCTCACTCACCTTGTTATCCGGCTCCAGCGACGATTGTCATTTGGGACTGCCTGCAGTCCCAGCAGTTGCCACTATTCTCAGTGGCACTGCTGGGACTAGACAGCTGCCAACCATCTTGGTTAACAGCAACTCTTGGAGGTGGAAGTCTTGCCCTGAGCCAATTAACAGTTTGACGGCTATAAAATCAGCTCGTGGCTTCCCAGCCTTGCGGAGGGATATTCGCCCATGGCTTTTCAGCCTGGGGCTTGGCCACCATCTCCATGTAAAATATTGGCTTGCATCCTTTCCATCAACATTGTGGTGGTTTCCACCCTCGCAACATTGCCTATTTCTGCCCCTACCTCAGCCCCATGGTAGCTGAATTCTTGTGTACTTTTATCATTTTTAGACTTGATTATCCAACGCTGCTCTTTTGGCCTCATGATCTTCATCTTACACAAACTCTCAACTTGTCAAAGTGCACCCACTGATAACTTGCCTTGTCTTAAGTCCTACTTGTCCATCAGACTTTTCTTTGTTGATCTGCATTGGCCCCAAATCCACATTGCATAAAATTTAAACTCCACAGCCTTGCCTTCAGTGTGCCTAGCCTTCCTCTGCAACATTTTTCTACTTTATATCACCATCTTCATTCTTCCTTTTCTTTTGTCCCTCTTCCTTTGTCCCGCCAGTAATGGTGAAACCTGAAGATACCTCTGCCCCAGTGTCTGAAATTCTCTTCCTAATGCCATTTCTGCATTTTCCCCTTCCTTTTCTCTTGTTTATCCTTCGAAGTGAAGATGACCATGTTCTTCATCTGGGATGTTTGGTAGGTTTCAGAGGGAACATAGATAACTGCTAAGGCCGATCTGTGCTGGAAAGTTCTACAGTAAATAAGAGAGAATACCTCAGACGATTGAGTTTTGGGTAAGTTGCTAGCTTAGGATTTCCTCTCCTTCCGTTTTCTCTGACTCTGATATGTGTTTGCTTTTGAAAGAGACTGCACCGTTTTTTTTATTTGATTGCACCAGGTGCTTCCTGGGCAAGCTACACCTAGGGCTTGTAGTCAATATCAGAACTCCTAAGTAAACCCTTCAGAGCGCCTTGTAGCGCTTTCTTTGATCGCCATGAGAGTGCACCCAAGACTCAAACTTTCTATTAGAAGATTTGCTTTGCTAAGTGAGTGTCAGGCATTCTGGGTACACGATCAGCCCAAATTGGTTGTGACTGTCTCAATATGGTTTGGATGCTTGGCTTGCCATCTCTGGTTGAGACACCTCAACGTCTGGTATTTTGTCTGTCACATGATCTTCAGAAGCTTCTGAAGGCAGCTCAAGTAAAAGTGGTTGAGCTTCTTGGCATGATGCTGGTACACAGTCCGGGCCTCCCGTTCACAGAGCAGAATGGGCAGGACTATTGCTCAATAGACTTTCAGTTTGATAGGCAGACTTCTTCCTCTTCATTCCCAGACTGATGTTCGAAGCCTGCTGAAGGCTATATTTGCTTTGGCAATTAGGCAGTGCAGAAGAATTCTGGCAAAGCTTTTGCCAGCAATGGAGGGGCGTGAGATTCCTCTATGATTGTGGCAAGTTTGACTGGCTCCTTTCTCCTTGTACAGGTGGACAATGGAGACATCTTTGTATTCTTGTGGGATGGTTCCTTGCTCCCACATAGACTGAAAGAGTTTAGTGAGCTTCTTGATGAGGCATTGACTTGTAGAGCTCAGCTGGGATGGCATCAGCTCCTGGATCCTTGTCGCTAGATAAGAGTTTGATTGTGCGTGTCATTTCTAACATTATGGGAGGGTCATCAGGAGAGCAGTTGACGGCACCCTGTGGCAGCCTGTTGATTATTTTTTCAGTGATGGATGAAGGCTGGTTGAGAATGTGGTTAATGTGCTGTACCCATCTTTCTAGAATTTGAGCTTTTTCTATGAGCAGGGTTGACTCATCAGCACAGAGGATTGATGAATCTCTTCCAATCCTTGTGGTCTGCATGTGACTGATTTAGCCAAATGTTTTGCATCTTTCTGACCTTGCATTGGAGTGTCCTGCAGATGTTTCTGTAGGCATCGTGCTTGGATCGTGATAATTTGTTATTGAGGCAAACCCTGTGGAAGCGAAGTTTCTCCTCCAGTAGTTTTTGGATTGCCTCATTGTTTTCATTTAACCAATCTTGACACTTACAAGAGATAGGACCAAGGGCCTCTAGAACAGTTGAGTATATTAGTCCCTCAAGGTCAACTAATCATTCTCAATGCAGTGTGTCCATTTTTGCTGTACAGAAGTGACTCTCAATTTTCTCTGAGAAAGATTCCTTCTTGAGCTCATGTTCTAGGCTCAACCACCTTCAGCTGTTCCATCAATGACCTTCTCTACAACATAAGGCCAGAAGTGGGGATGTTCGTGGTGTTCAGTGCCATTCGCGACTCCTCAGATACTGAAGCAGTCCGTGTCCATATGCAGCAAGACCTGGACGATATTCAGGCTTGGGCTTATAAGTGGCAAGAACAGTCGCCCCTCACAAGTGCCAGGCAATGACCTTCTCCAACAAGAGTGAATCTAACCATCTCCCCTTGACATTCAATGCCATTAGCGTCGCTGAATCTCCCAATATCAACATCCTGGGGGTTGCCATTGACCAGGAACTGAACTGGACTTTCCATATAAATATAATGGCTACAAGAGCGGGTCAGAGGCTGGGAATTCTGCAAACAGTAACCCATCTCCCGACTCCCCAAAGCCTGTCCTCCATCCACAAGGTACAAGTCAGGAGTGTAATGGAATAACCTCCACTTGCCTAGATGAGTACACTCCAAAAACACTCAAGAAGCTTGACATCATCCGGAACAAAACAGCCGGCTTGATTGGCACCCCATTGACCACCTTAAACATTCACTCCCTCTGCCACCGATGCACAGTGGCAACAGTGTATACCATTAACCAGATGCGTGGTAGGAACTCACCAAGGCTCCTTCAACAGCACCTTCTAAACCTATGACCTCTACCACCTGGAAGGAGAAGGGCAGCAGATGCATGGGAACTCCACAACCTGCAAATTCCCCTCCAAGTCACACACTATCCTGCCTTGGAACTATATTACTGCTTCTTCATTGTTGCTGGGTCAAAATCCTGGGGCTCCCTTCCTAACAGCGCTGTGGGTGTACCTACACCACTTGGACTCCAGTGGTTCAGGAAGGCAACACACACCACCTTCTTAAGGGCAATAAATGCTGGCCTAGCCAGTGATACCCACATTCCATAAGCTAATAAGAAAAAATAACTGCCTATTTGAGCTTTGAGACATTGAAATGCTTCTGGACTTCATGCCCAGGGGGTGTTTAGTGGGATAGATCTTGATAAAGCTGAATTAGATTTTTTCCTCATTTTTGATTTATGTTTTTATGTTTTCTTCTCCTTGAAGGATTGAAATAACTGCCATTTATAAACTATTTTTCATGACTTCATCAGACCCCAAAGCTCTTTATGGCCAACAATGCACTTTAGAAATTTAGTCAAAATTGTAATCTGGGAAAACATGTCAGCCCCACTTTTGACATTTATGTAGGGAAGGTCATTGAAGAAGGAGCTGAAGATGCTGACCCAGGAATTCTGCAGCAATATCCTGTGGCAGAATTGATTGGCCTCCATCACAATCAATTTCCTTTGTGTCAAGTATGAAGCTAGCTTGAGAGCTTTCCTCCAATCCCCATTGACTTTAATTTTACTTGAGTTCCTTGGTGCCACAATCAGCCGAATGCTGCCTTGATGACAAGGAGTGTTACTTTCACTTCACCTCTGGAATTCAATTTTTATGTCAATATTCGGACCAAGAAGGTCTTGTGGTGCAATGGGTATTATCCCTGCCTCTGAACCAGAAGCCCTGGGTTCAAGCCCCACTACAGGATTTGATGGCCAATGAAGTTGCATTTGTAATGCAGCCAGACATTTTGAGTGTCAATTTGCAAATCCTTCCAACATACGCCAATTGCAGGCAGTAAGAGCAGGAGAAATTCCTGGTCAGCCATGTGAAGAAGCATGTGATATCCCTGTGATGGAAAGAAAATTGGAGCCTCTATCATCATCTTTCCTAGCTCCGGACTGTAACATGTATGTAAAAGTGTGTGTTGCCACAGCAACTTGGACTCCTTGGGGAGGCTGGTTGGCTTAGCTGGCTGGCAAGCTGGCGTTGATTAGATTGGTGCCAACAACATGGGGTTCGATCCCCATTCCAGCTGGAGTGGATTCAGGACCTGCCTTCAGGCAGAGAACTCAAGATGATGATGATTTGGACCAGGCGATATTGAGGTCTGAAGCCATGTTGTCCTTGCATAACTTAAGTTGAGCAAGTTATTGGCAAGAAAGTGTTGCTTGATAGTATGTTGAAAACTCCTTCAATTCATTAGCTGATAATTAAGCGAAGGCTGATTGGGCGACAATTTATGTGGTTGGATTTGTTCTACTTTTTGTGAAAAGTCATAAAACCAGGATAATTTTCATATTGTTAGGTACATTAATTTATAGCTGTACTGATCAGCTTGGCCTTTGCTATGTCCAGTATAATAGGTTATAAGAAAATTAGTTGCTGTTTCATGCCATATTGAAGCTTGTTTACTGCAGAACAAAAGGCACCAAATAAATCCAAAGGCTCCTAACTGACAAAATGGTATACCTTGAAGTTGTCATTATCCATACTGGCAAATTCAAGGTTACAAAGTGTAAGCATTACATATTTCTTTATTTATTTATATTATTTATTTCATAAATGAAAGTATATTATAAAAGTGAATGACTTCTTTATAGTACTTGAAATATTCTGTGACCTGGAGACTGCAACATTTGGCCTGTATATATTGATATTTTTAATGAATATTTCACTGTCTAGATATATGAATAAAGTGTGCAGAGTATGTTAAGAAACAACGTTTTGATCTTTTGGCCCTTATCTATCAGAATGTCAAGGGTTCCTTTGAAAATACAATGCACAGTAATTAACAGACAATGGGGGTATGCATATAACTTGAGCATTTGTTCAGCCATGGACTTGTTCCCTGGACGTTCTAATATAAAAGTATAACTTGTTTCTCAGAACAGATCTACCCATGGTTCCTGACTCTTGTGTGCAGCATTTGGGCAGAACTATGTTGCCTTTGATTTATTGAAGACCCATGCTGGTGCTGCCACCACCTGATGCATGAATCTCCTGCAACTGGCTATAATCCAAAAGTAAACCTGTCAGGACTCACTAAAACCAGGAGGCTAGAAGTCCCATCAGTAGATTGTTGCTGGATTAACAAGTAACAGTTTCTGCTCTTTGTTCTATTCTAGCAATTTACTATGATGTAATTTTCCAGTTTTACCTTCTCACACCATTTACAGATACTTCTATCTTGGGTACCTATCTTTAAGGCTGAAAAGTCCAAATTTCTCCAATCTTTCCTTATACCATCTGTCTAATTTCAACTCTACTGTCTTCTCTCTACATTGCCTCCATTGCATAAATGCCACCCTGTGTCTTACTGACCAGAATTGAGCATAGGACACTTGGTGTGATCTGACCAGAGGACCATGCATTATCTCCTGTGGCTTATGTCCTACCCTTCTAGCTATATGGGTCAGAATTATGTTAACTATGTGTTTATTACTGTTCTGCATTGTTTAAACATGTTGAGCATTGAGCTTACTTCTTGGTCTCTTTCAACTTCACGTTTGGCTATTTCAGCAAAATCATATGTTGTCTAATTTTCCTTCTTGAATGCAGTACTTTGGACTCATCTGTATTTCATTTGCCAATTTCTGAGTGGCCTGCTCTGATTCCATTCTACATCCTAGTTTGTTATCACCTGCAAATTTGACCAGTTTACGTAGAGTTTATTTATCGAAGACCAAGTGACCTAAATTAGAAACAATAGTGGTCCCAACACTGATCCTTGGACACGTCACTAATTATTTATCCCACCCACACCCTGATATAACTCCTCTTCTGGAAACAGCTGTAATTTTCTAATCTTCAGCAAATTTCTTACCCATTCCGAAAATTAACCCTCAGTTTTCACATCTTTGATTTTAATTAGTAGCATTTCCTTTGGAGCTTTGTCAAATTGCTTTTGAAAGTCTTAACTCAACCATGTCATATAAATTACCACAGTATGGCACTTCCCTTCCAAAAAGATCAAGGATATTGTTAAGTAGGGCTGTCAACCCTCCTGGAATAACCGGGAGACTACCTGAGTCACCCTCAATCTCCCAACGGCTATTAAAAGCAGTCTGGGAGATTTTAAAATGATAGGATTAGGATTTCCCATTAATTAATCAACTCCTGGCAGCCTCAAGTCCATTTAACTGAATGGCATCATTACTTCGCAGTCACAGCCAGTGTGGTGACCTTAGACATTTCCGTCGTGGTCACACATGCTTACTGCGCTCATGGATGTCGCTGCTTTCTGTCCTGCCTGTTTATTCCCGCATTGGCCAGTGCTGAGCCTATCTGAGAACGAGCAGAGCATGCGAGCCACAAGCTGAGACCTCAAGTGATTCACTCGAGACTCAGTGAAAGAAGAATAAGCGAAGGAGGTATAGGAGCAAGTGATAGAGCTGGGCAACTAAACTGTCTGAACTTCCAACTACTTCTGGCTGGAAGTCAGTCCGCACACTGGAATTTTCTAGAAAATTCATACCCATTGTGCACAACCCTATCAGCCCAAACTAGAAGCAGTTCCCCATAACCTGGCTGAAAAGAAAGCCTGAGAGAGGTCAAGACTCTCTTGAGGTAAGAAGGAGTGCTTCTACTTCCAGCTTCCTGCTTTGCTGCTTGACAAGAAAAATTGCATTACTTAAAAAGGCCTAAAAGCAAAACTTAGTAAGCTTTCCACTGAGAGACGAGTAGAGTCTCACACTAAAGTAAGAAGTGATGGCTTTATTGTGCACGGGTTTGGAAATGATCGGCCTAAGGTCAATCAATGATTTCATCATGTTCGGGTTGAGGGAGGTGGAAAAGAAATTTCCTAGTATAGCTTTACTGAGTTGGCAACCCTATTGGTAAGCCAGGATATTTGCCTTCTAGATTGTCTACTGTTTATCAGGTGGTTGTTGTACAGATAACTAAGTTTACTCCTGATCGATTACAATGGGCAGAATTTTCTGCCTGTTGGGCGGGCGGGCCCAACCCAATCTCCGGTGGGCAGAGAGCCAATCCCCGCCGGAGAAGCGGGCCCCTCCGCCCGCCCAGCGAGACATCCAATGGGAAGCGCTATGCGCTTCCTGTGCAGGCAAAGGGGGGATTCCCCAAAAGCGAAAGTGCGCTCTTCTGCGGCACGCGCACGAAAGAGCACACATCTCCCTGAGGCTAAGTGCTGCCTCAGAGAGATCATTGACAGCTTTAAAAACATTAAACATAGAAGAAAAAAAAAACCCTTAACATATCCCCCTCATGTGACAATATCACATGAGATGGGACATGTTTATAAGTTACACTAAAACTTTATTAAACTTTTAAAATCCGTACATGAAACCTCATCCCGCCGGTGGATGAGGTTTAATGTTTTTTCTATTGCCCACCGGGGCTCCTGGCCTGCCTGCCAGCCTTAAATTTGGATGGGCAGGTCCTTTAATTGTTTCAGTGATCCTGTCAATGGCCTCAATTGACCATTGACAGGTCAGCGGGCCCACAGCTGATTTTGCTGCGGGCCCTCCTTCCTGAAAATTCAAATGGAGCGGGATGATGTCAGGGGTTCCCCCGGCATCATCCTGTGTCATTTTACGCGTCGGCAAGCGGGCCCCGACCCCTGCTCACCGACGGCAAAATTCAGCCCAATATTTCTAACTGAATGAAAATAAGAATGCATCTGTTATTGCCAGTGTCTTTTTTACCCACTCTTTTTGAATATGGGAATCTGACCTGTTTCTAATCGACTGGCATCTCTCATAATGATTGTAAGTACTTCACAAATCTCTTCATTAGTCTCTCACAGTATCCTGGAATAAATATCATCCACCCCCAATATCTTTAGATTCTTATCAAGTATAAATGCAACAAAAGTGTTTAAATTATGAATTTTCTTAGGTTACCCTGTGTTGGTCATGCCCTCCCTTGTAGTTATTTTGAAGGAAGTAATCATTTAGACTCTTAACCATCATATGTTGACAGTTTATTTCAAACTTCTATGCATCTTTGAGAATTGTAGCATGATACAGCAAAGATGTTGGTCCATTTGGCCCATCCTGGCTGTGCCAGCTCTTTGGTTAGAGCTATTAAATTAAACCCACTACCCTGCTTTTTTCCCATAGCCATGTGGATTCTTTTCCTTTTAGTATTTATCCAATATTCTTTTGAATATTACCACTAAATCTTCTGCCACGCTTTCGGGCAATGCATTCCAGATCAAACAACTTGCTATCTAAAAAATGTTTCCTCATGTTGCCTCTGGTCATTTTGCAACTCAGCTTAAATTTTTTCCTCTGGTCACTGACCTGTCTGCCACCTGAAACAGTTTCTCCTTACTTACTCTATCTAAACTGTTCATGATTTTGACCGAATCTCTTAGCCATTTCTGCTTCAAGAAGAAGTACCCAGCTTCTCCGATCTCTCCACATAACTGAACTGTTACCCTGGCACCATTCTAATAAATCTTTTCTGCACCCCCTTCAGGGCCTTGACATTCATCCTAAAATGCAGAATTGACCACAATATTCTAGCTGAGGCTAAGGCCTAATCAGTTTTTTATGATGGTTTTAGCACAACTTATTTGGTTTTGTACTCTATTCCTCTATGAATAAATTCCTTGTTTTTGCTTTTAAGAACTTTCTCAACTTACCCAGCCACCTTCAAAGATTTGTGTACATTCACCCCCAGGCCTCTCTGTTCCTGGAACCCTCTGCACCATTTAGTTCATATTGCCTTTCCTCATCATTCCTACCAAGATGTGTCACTTCGCTCTTCCCTGCATTATATTACATCTGTCATGTATCTTTCTCTTTCACCAGTTTATGTCTTCCTGAAGCATGTTATTATCCTCCTCATGGTTTACTACACTTGCGAGTTTCGTATCATCTGCATACTTGGAAATGATGCCCTGCATACTCAAGTTTAGGTCATTTATACATATCAGAAAGAGCAGTGGTCCTCATGACAACCTGGAGTGCACCTCTGTATACTTCCCTCCAGTGTGAAAAGCAAATGTTCGCCACTACCCAATGCTTTCTGTGGACAGGATATACCTGGGCAATTTTCCACATTGCTGGGTAAATGCCAGAGTTGTAACTGTACTGGAGCAGCTTGGTTAGGGGCATGGCTAGTTCTGGAACACAAGCCTTCAATCATTTTGCTAAAATGTTGTCAGGACCCATAGCCTTTGCAATATCCAGTGCCTTCAGCCATTTCTTGATATCATGTGGGGTGAATCAAATTGGCTGATACTGGCATCTGTGATGCTGAGGACCTCAGAAGGAGACCGAGATAGATCTTCCACTCAGTACTTCTGGCTGAAGATGGCTGCAAATGCTTCAGCCTTGCTTTTTGCACTGCTGTGCTGGGCTCCCCCATCATTGAGGATGGAGACATTTGTGGAGCCTCTTCCTCCCCCAGTTAGTTGTTTAATTGTCTGCCATCATTCACAGCTGGATGTGGCAGCACTGCACAGCTTAGATCTGATCCATTGATTGTGGATCACTTAGCTCTGTCAATCACATGCTGCTTCTGCAGTTTGGCATGCAAGTAATCCTGTATTGTAGCTTCATCAGGTTGACACCTCATTTTTAGGTATGCCTTATGCTGCTCCTGGAATGCCCTCCTGTACTCTTCTTTGAATGTTCTCCCACTGAAACATGCCCAATTTCCCTACTTCATTGCCATGTATGAGATCCAAGGCTGCTTCCTTCCAGAGAAGAGATCAAGAAAGTTCTCTTGTGCACATTTCAGGATTTCCTCCTATTTTCCCTTCACATGGTTACTATCCTATATTAGGAAAATTGAAGTCCTCCATATCACTCCTCTGTTGTTCTTGCATCTTTCTGTAATTTACCTACAAGTTTGCCCCTCAATCCCCTTCCACTATTTGGTGGCCTTTTGTATGCACCCAGTAGTGTAATAACGCCTCTGTCCCTTAATTCTAAAGAAATAGATGCCGAGCAGAATCCTGCCAGATTTGCACGAAGTGTGGTAGCGGGCGTAAAAAAAGATGTTTTACCCACTGGCCTCAATGACATGTCAGTCTCACCACTCCGGCTTGGGAGGCGGTGGCAGAGGTGGTCAGTACCAATGCTGCACACAAGAGGTCAGCCACCCAGTGCAGAAAACAGATGAGTGATCTCTTCCATGCTGCCAGGGAAAGTCAACAATCTCATCAATTTCAACTCACTCACTCACAACTCCATCACACATTCACTGGCATCTTATTCATTGCCAGCTCAAGGGACATCACCATTCACTGTCTCTCACATCCTCAGAGCTACATTTGGCCTCATCTCCTCTGGAAATGGCCTCCTCATCCCATTCATGGCTCCACTCAGCACACGTGCATGCCTGCCATACTTCTCATTGGGTCTGACATGTGCCTTGCTCACACTCTCTCCATCCGTCTTTATGCAGGACAAGATCTCATGCATCTAAACAGGAGAAGTCCCAGACCGGGGGTGATGTGCCAGACATCAAGGTCCTCACTCTGTTTGAGAGTCGCATGCTGGAGCTCGGCGGAGGGGACGTGGACCATTGCTGTGGCATCGGTGAGATCGGCGGTGGGCACCCACGTGAGGATCCTGCACCACATCATCCCTCTCTCAACACTACTCTGAGTCCATTGTTCTGTGTTCGACATGGCTGCCAAGCACTAATAATCCCCACTTTCTGTCCTAGGCATATCTAATACGTTGTCCTCAGGCACTTTTGACCCTGACCCCAGCGTTGAGATCACCTTGGCTGAGGACCCTGAGGGCAGCACCATTGAAGACCCGTCACAGCGCTCACTCACACCCTCCACCAGTGCAGAGACACAGACCTCAGTGGGACCTAGATGCAGAGCAGCCTCGGGATCACAATCCAGTGAGCACAGCGCATAATCTGTTCTACTGCAGGTGGAGACAGGTACATCATTAGTCACTGGCACCTTGAGGCCTGCTGGAGGCAAGGAACCTGTTGAGTCCAAGTCAGATGATGAGCCTCTGGACTCGGTCCTCAATCATTTGTTGGAGCTGCAAAGACAATCACGGGAACAACAGTAAGGGATGTCTAGTGCATTCCTCAGATTGCAAGAGACGATGGAGGAGTCCATCCATCTTCAGTCTGAAGTGACTGCGCTGGCATGCTGACGCACCGAGTTCAGCACCGGCAGAATGGCGGCTGCCATGGAGACATTGGTCCAGGACATCAGTGCTGCACGGGCTTAACTTCATCGCTGATGTCATAGTTGGCCTCCAACAGTGTCAATGTGAGAGAGGTGCGGGGTAGCTCGATCTCACTCCAAATCCCCCTCCTCAACGAGTCAGCCAGGGGTTGTCAGGCTGCCATAGGCAGCTCAAAACCCCGGGGCCAACCACCCAGGCGACTGTGGAAATGTCTGGCCGATCCAAAACCCTTCTCTCTGTGACCCTGCAGCTCCACAGGCCAAGGAGGGTACAGCTGGCCCAAAGCAGGACACCCACAGCAGGCCGGGACCCTCCAGGTCTCGGCCTTCAAGAGGATACATGCTGAAGTCATCACGGATGGCATCGCAGTCAGCAGGCTGCCTCCACCTCTGCTGTGGATGTCGGGGGGAACCAAGACGTAGCAGCAGGGTTAGGAAAGTTAAGAAGATGTAACTCTTTCAGAGTCAAAACAATCAGACTAAATCAACAAAATGAGGGGTAAAATAAACACAGCCCCTAAGCCAGGTCAGATGTAAAACTAAACACTAAGTTTAAAGGAAACTTACAAACATCAAATCAAGATGTGATTAAGGGGATCGATAAAACACCCCAGTCCCCACGGTGCCCACCGGACACAGCAGGCCTCGAGGGTGCCGGCAGACACCGCGTGTTCCCTGACCAGGGGCACCCGGCCGTGAACGTAGCCACGGAAGAGAGCTAAACAGTCAGCTGGGAGACCCCCTCGATCGACTGCTGCCTGGACCTGTTAATGGCTAACTTGGCCAAGCCCAGGAGCAGGTTCACGAGGAGGTCTTCCTCCTTCCCGGCCCCCCCCCCGCACCAGGTGTCCGTAGATCAGGAGCGTGGGGCTGAAGTGCAAACAAAATAGTAATAAAAGGTTTTTTAAGTAACTGAAAAGGGAGTGCAGCCTACAACACCCTATATAAGCACGGTCCACGGACTCCACATGACCACAAAAAGAGCAGGTATCCTGGGAGTCCGTGAACCGGCACATTCTGCGGTTATAGGGGACTGCTGCATGCAACATCCTCCACCCCAGGTCCTCAATAGAAAGTGGGAGGGCACCTCTGTAGAGGGCCTCCCAACAGGGATCTCCGCCGCCGGATGGCAACAAGGCACGCCAGGGCATGTCTGGGCGGCGGGCAAGAGCAAGGAAGTGAAAAGTGTGCAGCAGCAGTCCGTACAGGAAGCTCCTCCGCGCCATGCTAAAACAGAGGGCATTTCCCCAAGGCGGCTCATATTGCAGGGCACCGGCACCCGAGGGAGGATTCGGGGCTTGGGACCAATGAGGAATTCCGTCCAAACAGGGGAACGCTCAGACGGAAGACACTGCACACCTGCGCCACCTTGAGACCCAGTATAACGTTGGGGCCGAGCACGACCATACTGAGGTCTTGAATGGCATCGGCCGTGAGCCAGAAGCTCACAGATGCACGACGCGCCAACTCCTGCAGGAGCATCCAGCCCACTCCTCCACCACCCAGCATGTCCCCAATCCTGGTCACCCCGGCAGCCACAGCCCTCCTCTCTGGCAGCCACTGAAAAAGACGGAGGGGTGGATTCCTGAGCAGCGGTTCTCTGACGATAGCCGCTAGTCCTGACAGGGGAGAGCTGCGTCACGAGGCGACCATGTTCCAGACTTCGATCAAGTCCTGGTAAAAGATGGGCAATCCCTGCAAGGAGCCACTAAGGCCCCTCAGCTCTATAAACAGGAACTGCACGTCATAATTCAGGCTGTGCACCTGGCGGAAGAAATACATTGTCAGGGCACACCTAAGATGGGGGAGGGGGTTGGGTAGGGAGAGAGAAGTGGAGGGGGGTGGTGTGGTTGTAGGGACAAGCAAGCAGTGATAGGAGCAGATAATCAAAAGATGTCACAGACAAAAGAACAAAAGAGCACAGAGGTGTTGAAGTTGGTGATATTATCTGGGCTCGACGTAAAAGTATCGCTGCAGGGCCAGAAGCCTAAGAAGAAGTAACTCTTTTGGAGTTAAAACAATTAAACTAAATTAACAAAATAAGGGATAAATCTAGCACAGCCCCTAAGTCAGGTCAGCTGTAAAACCAAGGACAAAGTTTAAAGGAAACTTAAAAACATTAAACCAAAATGTGATTAAAGGGGTCAATAAAACACCCCAGTCCCTGTGGTGCCCACCGGGCACGGAAGACCTCAAGAGTGCCGGCACACAGCGCATGCTCCCTTACCTGGGACACCTGGCCACGAACGTAGCCGCGGAAGAGGGACAAACAATCGGGCGGGACTCCCCCCTCGATCGCCCGCTGCCTGGACCTTTTAATGGCCAACTTGGCCAGGCCCAGGAGCAGGTTCACGAGGAGGTCCTCCTCCTTCCCGACCCCTTCCGCACCGGGTGTCCGTAGATCAGGAGCTTGGGACTGAAGTGCAAACAAAACATTAACAAAACGTCTTTTAAATAACTAAAAAGGGAGTGCAGCCTACCACACCCTCTATAAGCGTGGTCCACGGACTCCACAAGACCACAAAAAGGGCAGGTGTCCCGGGAGTCCATGAACCTACACATTCGACAATTATAAGGGACTGCTGCATGCAACATCCTCCAACCCAGGTCTCCGATAGAAAGAGGGAGGACACCTCCGTAGAGGGCCTCCCATCGAGGGCCTCCGCCGCCGGATGGCAACAAGGCACGCCAGGGCGTGTCCGAGCGGTGTACAAGGGCGAGAAAATGGAAGGTGTGCAGCAGCAGTCCATACAGAAAGCTCCTCCGCGCCGTGCCAAATGGCACAGAGGGCACGTCCCCGAGGCGGCTCATATTGCGGGGACCAGCACCTGAGAGAGGGGTTGGGGCTTGGGGCCAATGTGGAATTCCGTCCGAACAGGGGAACGTTCAGCAGGAAAACCACCGCGCACCTGGACCACCTCGAGACCTAAAATTACTTTGGGTCCAAGCACGATCGTTCTCAGGTCTTGGATGGCATCGGCTGCGACCTGGACACTCACAGATGCGCGACACGCCAACTCCTGTGGGAGCATCCAGCCCAGTCCTCCGCCACCCAGCACGTCCCCGATCCTGGTCACCCCTGCGGCCACAGCCCTCCTCTCCGCCAACCACTGAAAAGGACGGAGGGGCGGATTCCTGAGCAGCGGCTCTCTGACGATAGCCACTACTCCTGACGGGGGAGAGCTGTGTCGCAAGGCGACCATGTTCCAGACTTTGATCAGGTCCTGGTAAAAGACGGGCAGCGCCTGCAAGGAGCCACCGAGGCCCCTCTGCTCTATAAACAGGAGCTGCACGTCATAATTCAAGCCGTGCACCTGACGGAAGAAATACATCGTCAGGGCACACCATCTAGGAGGAAGCTCAACATAAAGGTATCGCTGCAGGGTCTGAAGGCGGAAAGTCGCTTAAGAAGATGTAGCTCTTTTCGAGTTAAAACAATTAAACTAAATTAACAAAATTAGGGATAAATCAGGCACAGCCCCTAATTTAGGTCCGCTGTAAAACCAAAAACAAAGTTTAAAGGAAACTTACAACTTTAAACCAAAATGTGATAAAAGGGGTCAATAAAGCACCCCAATCCCCGCGGTGCCCACTGAGCATGGAAGGCCTCGAGTGTGCCAGCAGACACCGCGTGCTCCCTCTCCAAGGACACCCGGCCACGAACGTAGCCGCAGAAGAGGAACAAACAATCAGGCGGGACTCCCCCGTCGATCGACCGTTCTCAGGTCTTGGATGGCATCAGCTGCGACCTGGACACTCACAGACGCGCGACGTGCCAACTCCTGCGGGAGCAACCAGCCCAGTCCTCCGCCACCCAGCACGCCCCCGATCCTGGTCACCCCTGTGGCCACAGCCCTCCTCTCCGCCAACCACTGAAAAGGACGGAGGGCGGATCCCTGAGCAGCGGCTCTCTGACGATAGCAGCTACTCCTGACGGGGGAGAGCTGCGTCGCGACGCAACCATGTTCCAGACTTTGATCAGGTCTCGATAAAAGACGGGCAACATCTGCAAGGAGCCACCGAGGCCCGTCTGCTCTATAAACAGGAGCTGCACGTCATAATTCAGGCCATGCACCTGACGGAAGAAATACATTGTCAGGGCACACCATCTAGGAGGAGGCTCGATGTAAAGGTATCGCTGCAGGGTCTGAAGGCGGAAAGTCGCCACCTGTGTGCGTAGGCACACTAGCGCCTGACCGCCCTCCCTAAGCGGGAGACTCAGAACCTCAGCAGCGACCCAGTGCAATCTTTTGTCACAGAAGAAGTCGACTAACAATTTCTGGATTCTTGCGACAAAGTCCGGGGGAGTGGTCAAAGTGACCAGCCGATACACAACATGGTGGCGACCAGCTGGTTTATGACCAGAACTCGACCCCGGTAAGATAGCACTCGGAGCAGTCCTGTCCAGCGCCGCAGGCGAGCGGTGACTTTCGTCTCCAATTCCTGCCAGTTTGCCGGCCAGGATTCCTCAGCAGGGCAGAGATGGACCCCCAGGTAGAGGAGGCTGGTCCTGCTCCAGGTGAAAGGCCTGAGCTCCTCGGGTAGGGGATCCATTTGCCACTGACCGACCAGGAGTCCAGAACATTTCTCCCAGTTGATCCTGGCAGAAGAAGCGGCAGAGTAGACCTCCTGGCACTCGCGCATCCTTCCCAGGTCAGCCGGGTCACTAAACATAAGGAGCACGTCATCGGCATAAGCCGAAAGGACCACCCCGATGCCTGGCCCGCGCAGAACCAATCCCGACAACCTCCTCTGCAAGAGGTGCAGGAAAGGCTCCACGCAAATAGAATACAACTGGCCAGACAGGGGGCAGCCCTGACGTACCCCTCTCCCAAATCGAAGGGGCGCCGTCAGGGACCCGTTAACCTTCACTAGACACTCCGCGGCGGTGTACAGAAGTCGGATCCTGGTGACAAAATGCGTCCCGAACCCGAATGCTCGCAGAGTTCCGAGTAAATATTCGTGATCCACCCTGTCGACCGCCTTCTCCTGATCAAGAGACAGGAAGGCACTCGACAGACCAGCCCTCTGGGAATGGTGGATGACGTCCCGGACCAGATGGATGTTATCATAAATGGTGTGGTCCGGGACGGTGTAGGACTGGTCAGGATGGATCATGTGGTCCAGCACGGTGCCGAGCCGAGAAGACATGGCTCTGGCAAAGATTTTGTAGTCTGTGCTGAGGAGGGAGATTGGGCGCCAGTTTTTAAGAAGGCGGAGATCCCCCTTCGGCAGCAGGGCAATCACGGCCTTGCGCCACGAAAGGGACATCTCCCCGGTAGCGATACTCTCCCCCAGGACCCCCGCGAAGTCGCTCCCCAGGACGTCCCAGAACACCCTGAAGAACTCCACGGTCAGCCCATCTAGTCCCGGGGATTTGCCCCTGGAAAGACCATCGAGTGTGCCGGTCAGCTCCCCCAGACTTACAGGGGAGTCAAGCTTTCCGGCGCACTCTGGGCCGACCTGCGGCAGGTCCTCCCACAAAACTCTGCAAGCATCCTTGCTGGACGAATCCAGAGAGAACAGGGCAGTGTGGTAATCTCGGGCGATGGCCCTGATGCCCTCCGGGTCCGAGACAAGGGATCCGTCGTCCGCCAGCAGCGTAAAGAGCTGCTGACGGACCCCGTGCCTTTTTTCCAGCGAGTAGAAGAAGAGGGAGCCTCCTTGAGGAACCGGATCCGTGACCTCACAAACACGCCCCGGGACCCGACGAGTTGCAAGTCCCGCAGCGCGCCCTTCTTCTCATCGTACACCGACCGCAGGGCCAGGTCCACGTCGGGCTGACGGAGACATGCCTCCAGGTCGAGCACCTCCTTCTCCAACTTCTCGACCCTGGATTTGCGTCTCTTTCTCGAACCCTTTGCGTACGCTTGACAGAAAACTCGGACGTGAGTCTTGCCCACGTCCCACCATAGCCTCAAGGAGGGGAAGCCTCCCTGTTTCCTTCTCCAGCCGGCCCAGAAACGACGGAACGAGTCCAGGAACCGCTCGTCCTCCAACAACAGGTTATTAAAATGCCAGTACGCGGACCCCGTCCGGGCGCAGACCGAAGTGAGCTCCGCCCACACCAGACGGTGATCCGTGCACGGAACCTGCTGTATAGAAGCCGCCGGAACGCAGGACACGTACGCCTTCGAAACGTAAAGATGGTCGAGTCTGGACGCTCCGACTCCAGGTAACACAAAGGTGAAAACGCTGGAGTCAGGATGGAGGTTTCGCCAGACATCCACCAAGTCGAAGGACCTGACCAGGTCCCGCAACTTACTCACACCTAGCGTGCGGTGCTGGGTACCGTGACGGTCCCGGGCCTCAAGGGTGCAATTGAAATCCCCCCCAAGGACGATGCACTCGCCAGCGTCGATGGAGCCGAGATGAGTGGACACTTTTTCGAAGAAGCTCGTTTGCTGCTGCTCACCCACAGGAGCGTACACATTCACAAAGTAAAGCACCGCCCCCACCAGACGCACAGTCAGGTGCAGCAACCGGCCTGGCACCGGCTCCTTGACCCCCAAGATCTCCGGCTGAAAATGCAGGGCCAACAATATAGCCACCTCGCCAGAATTGGAGGCTAGGTGACTCATGTAGACCCCCCCCTCGCCACTCAGGAGCCACGTGGCTTCGTCTCCCGGAACGGTATGGATTTCTTGCAGGAAGCACAACGCATACTTCCCGTCCCTGAGGACTGAGAAGTTCTGGAACCTGCACTGTGTGTCCCTGCTGCCGTTGATGTTGTACAGCATTGGACACAGGTGTCAATCACTTGTACATAATGTTCACTATTATAAATAAACTTCCAAGAATGTTTCCTTGCCTATGGCTCCTTGTCATGATGAGCAATGTTCATGTTACTCTGATGTGAAACCTTGGTTCCTGCACATGATAAAGGCAGGTGGATCAGTCCAGAGCCTCCTCCCTGTGCAGTGTGTAACCTCCAGAGAAAAGTGATGGTCTGGCTTCACAATTGCTGGACATATTAGTGATGCCTGCACCTTGATGGTGCTTGTTATTGGTGCCAGAATGTTGTGGGCAGGCACCACAGAGTTCCGTCATTTTCTCTGTGTGCTCTCAGCTCCTTTGAGGTGGGACTGGCCCCCCATCTCATAGCATCTGTGTCCAGTGATGCTGTGCTCCTGAAGGGCTCAGGTGCTGAAGGCTGAGGAAAGATCAGATGCATTTAGAGTTTCATGGCGGCGTCTCGATGTTATGACCCTGATCACAGAGCAGGTGAGCTGCCCTCAGCCAGACAGGAGTCAAGACATTCACAGAGGCAATGTGAAGATGTATGGAGTGATCTCACTGCACGCCATCACCATCCTCCTGGAATTTAGCGTCTATTAGGTCCTCCTCTACATCTCCATGACATGACCCTGAGCACTGAGGGTGCATGCGCTGCCATCAGCCACACATGAATCAAACATTCACAGGTGCAAGGTGAGGATGTCAGGACTGTCCTCACTGTATCTCATCTCATCATTATGCTCCACGAATCGTGCTTCATCTGGCCAGTGCGATGGCCTCATCACAGGCAACCTCGCCTTCGAGAACCTCATCACCTTCATTCTCTTTGACGCCCTCCTCATCAGAGGAGACGTGCAGCTCTTCCATCTCCTCTTCAGCCGGGCCATCCCTTTGTTGCAGCGCCAGGTTGTGTAGCATGCAGCAAGCTACGATGATGTGCAACACCTTCTGGGGACTGTATTGCAGTGCTCCACTGGATCTGTTAAGGCACCGGAACCTGATTTCAAGATGCCTAACGTTTACTCCACGAAAGTCTGGATCGCAGCATGAGCCTCGTTATACCGTCGCTGTGCTGCAGGCTGAGGCCTCCGTACGGGTGTCATCAGCTACACCCTCTGTGGGTACTGTTGTCCTCGATGAGCCAACCCTGCAGCTTCTGTGGACCCTGGAAGATATCGGGGACCTGCGGCCTGCTAAGGATGTAGGAGCCATGGATGGTCCCTGGGAATTGTGCGCAGACCTGTAGTATGCATTTGTGGTGATTGCAGACCAGCTGAACATTCAGCGATTGGAAGCCCTTGCGGTTGATGCAGTTGACTGCCTGTTGCCACAGAAACCCTTAAGTGCCACATGAGTGCAGTTGGTGGCACCCTGCACCTGTGGAAAACTGGAGAACTAAGTAAATACCAGCGCTCTTGCTTCCTGGCTTTCCTGATCCCGGGTGAAATGCACAAAGCTCTGTGCCTTTATAAAGATGGCATCCATGACCTCCTGGGTGCACTTGTGTGAGAAGGTTTGCGAATTCCCGCACAGGTCACCTGTGAAGGCCTAGAAGGAGCCACTGATGTAAAAATTGAGCGTTGCAGTGGTGCCAAATCCTGCAGCAGGTGACATATGTGACCCACCAACCAGTTCCCTAGACATGTGCTGTCTTCGGTGACACTGGTTCTCAGTCATCTGCAGGGATGACAAGCGCCACCTATTGACCCTAGGTCTAGCGAAGTGCCTATGAGTAACAGCTCTCTGTAGATCTTCAGCTGTGTGCACAGCAGACCCTGCCGCCCCTTCATCTTGAAGGAGGTGCTCCTCCCTTTGCCAAGCCAGGTGCCTCTGCCGCACTCTTTTTCTTTTCCTCTGCCCCCTGCAGGCCATGAGACATATCACTAAATCACCAGGTTGCATGATCCTGATGCCCTGTTCCTGCAGGATCAAAGTGGATTAGTATATGTGCCCCAAGAACCTCTTGGTTAAGTCTGAAGGCCCTTTTATGCATGCTGGAGAGTGCTGGCCACCACTTGGATGGCCAGTCTGTCCTGGGCTTCATGGCTGTCCGAAACCCTACCCACATCCACCCCACTCTACTTGACCGATTGTCGGCAGCTTCGGCCACTGGACTGCATGCTATGCTCTCTGCTCAGGTCAGGCATTCCCCTAATTCACACTGCAAGGTTGCGCTGTTAGCTTGAACCATGAGGGATACTGGTCCATACCTTAATAAAGACATTGGAAAGGGGCTCTGAGCACCTCCACCAGTGACTGTGCTAGGACCACCTTTCGCAAGGGGATTGTACAACTTGCCCAGTTGGCCAGTTGCTCTGCTGCCCCGTAAAATGTTCATTAATTTGCAGTCTGCACCCGAGGGATGGAAGGTCCTGGAGCATTAGGTGGCTCATTCATGCTTTTGCGTTGCTTGAGTGAGCAGGAAAGCTTCAGAGCTCCGACATCAAGCATATCAATGGAGCAGCTCTGAACTGTCTCAACTGCGGAAGAATGCTCATTTTTGACAAGCTTTTTCAAGTGCGAGGCTGCCTCTCTTAACCCCCTCCCCGCTCCAGCAGGTGCTTGTGCACTTCCTCCAGTCTGTGCAGCCCTGACCCCCCCCCGCCCCCCCCCCCCCCCCCCCCCCCCCCGTCCTTGGCTTCACTCGCACTGGAGCCCTTGTCCTGGTACCGCACTGAAAGCCAGCCGGGAAAATGTGAGTTACCTGTGGGCGCCCCCCCCCCCCCCCACCGCGCCTTAAATGCATGGAGCCTCTTCCTGGCTGTCCTACAGGCAATGCTCGTAAGCACTGCGCAAGATTGTGTGCACTCACCTCCGAGTTCCTCTTGGAGTTCAGCTCGGCAAATACATGCCTTTTAAAGGTAGCCGTGAAGCATGCAGCCCTGAAGTCATGCCAATGTGGGCGGTAAATGAGAGAACAATTATGAGATGCAAATACATTAACATTAAGTTCCAGATGTTAGATGGAGGGAAACATAGCCTGCCATTGACGGTCGGAGCAGACTATCGCAAACTGGTTTCATGACGATGTGTGAAATCGATTTTTCACCTTCTCACCATATTGTCTGCTTGTGCTCACTATGACGTCTGCCGCCAATGGGCTGGACCATCCTACTCACTGTCTTTTGTCCCTCAACTAGGTATTCCTTCTCCAGTGCTGTAATGGTTTCTTTGGTCACTTATGCCACAGCCCCTTCCTCCTTTATTTCCTTTTGTATCTTTCCTGAATACCTTGTTATGAATATTATGTTTCAAATACTCCACTCTTTAAGCAAGATCTCCCTTATTGTCACTGATCATAGTATCATGTGGCAACTTGTCCTTGCAATTCACCAGCTTTATTATCACATTTATTGCATTTATGTACATGCACTCCAAATCCATCTTAAATTGCTTTGCATTTTACTCCTGTTCTTCTTGCTCCTTCTCTGATCGTTAAAAAATTGAATGTTCCTTATTAACTAACTTCCCTGCTTCCAATTTCCTCTGAAATTTGGAGTCCTACCATGGATGTTGGTACCATGTTTGGTACGAAGCAGTTTAAATATATGCAAAATTGTGATACAATGAGTAGAATTTTATGAGCAGGCAGTGGCCCACCCCACCCGGCTGAAAAGTTGGGGGTGAGCCCACTTGGCTGCGTCAGTGCTTGATAATTTAACAGCTAGTGGGGCATTAATTGTCACAAGGTGAGTCTTCTGCCCCATCTGGGTGGGGTAGGGGGTGGTTGAGAGCGGGCAGTGGATGGGGTCAGTGTAAAATTCCACTCAATAATAATTTGGGGCAGCATTAGCTCCCTTGACATGTCTTTTACCACAATATTTCTTATTAAGAAATAACTTGCATTTATAGTTCAAATTTCACCTATTCAGAAGGCCTAAAATGCTTCACAATAAATAAATTACTTTTGAAATGTTATTTGTAGGCAGACAGGCAACAGTTTATGCACTGCAAAGTTCCATAGAAAGCAAGAGATAATTTTTCAGCTAACCTATTTTGATGGTGATGCTTCAATAATAGATGTTGACCAGGACACAAGGAGAACTCTCTTCTTTGAATAGTATCATGGGAACTTTTACCTCAACTCGAGCAGTCAGATAGAGCCTTGGTTTAATGTCTCAACCAAAGGACTGCAGCTCCAACAATGTTGGGCTGGCTCAGTCTGGTGGTGAAATGTCAGCATAAATCGAAAGTTAAGGTACTGGAGTGAAGCTTGAATCCCTTAACTTCTGACTCAGAAGCAAGAATGGTCTCATTGAGCCAAGCTGGTGCTTGACCACCTTCCTTTCTATGTATTGTGAAAAAAGTAACACAACATAACAATGCATGGAGACTGCAATTTTGGCACTGTTTTATGTCTATTCATAGGTAGCTAGCTATTCACGCACCATGTTTCAGGAGCACAAGGAAGAATAGAAACTGAATAGATCTTTTGTAGCCCTGTGCTTCTAAGCTTTTGGAGTGTTTTGTTACAGTGTGGCTAACCTGAACAGATGATGGGGAAAGAGTTTCTTCTTTTGTCAACTAGGTTTTAAATAGGGATTTGTCCATTCCTGAGCCATCAACTTTTATGGTTGTCCATGGAAAGAACAGAAAGCAGATCCATAATAATGATTTTTGCAGAGGATTTATACCAGCAGTGTTGACTTAATTTACATCAGTTCAGAAAAACACACCATGTTTATTTTGTGACGTCCCTATACAGTTTTACTGCACTGTACTTGCCACACAGTACATTGCTATGTCAGTATTGTTGGCATGGTTATGTCGATACAGGGATAAGATTTTTTTTGAGCATCATGATGATTGGTGACCGTCTCTGGGATTTTATTAAGTTAGGGAATATTAAAGATGTTGCTAAAGTGGTGTTTTATGAGGGGTTCCCATTGCCTTTTGTGAATCCCTTGAAGGGTGCTTCTTGTTGAAATGTTTTCTCTTTTTTGATAGGCAGTGTTGCTACTTTGATTCTACTGAGAAGGATAATCAAGGCAAAGGCCAAAAACAATATAGATGTAGCAGAATCCAGAGAGCTAACTATGGAACTATGAGAAAAGTTCTAAGATTAAGTGGGAAACCAAACTAAAAATACAATATATTTTAAGACTACTTTGAAGAATATGGGAATAAATATATTCCTTTGAGAAAAAGAAACAAATAACAAGGTTGGCACCATAATGGCTGAGTAAAGAGATTCAAAATAACCACGGCCTCAATAAAACTATTTTTAAAAACTGCAAGGAATGAAAAAAAAGCAGGGAGAACTAGAAGTTTTACAAAATTAATTAGGAATAACTGAATTGAGAAGGTACAAGGGATACTAAGACATTTGAAAGATGTTTAGCTTTTAGGTTTTACTGATTAAGCCTGAGCAGAATTTTGTTAATTTATAGGGATAGAATTTTGTTGCCACCTCATTTCTGGTGTGAAACCAATGATGCAGCCACAATGTGTAGTCAATTCAGGAAGCTCGTTACCAGCCCTAAATTGGGAGTCAATGAGAGTCAGAGAGAAAACTCTCCGCTGATTGGAGCACAAAGGGAGATGGTTGTGGTTATTCGAGGTCAGTCATCTCAGCTCCAGGACATCACTGCAGGAGTTCCTCAGGGTAGTGTCCTCTGTCCAACCATCCTCAGTTGCTTCATGAATGACCTTCCTTCCATCATAAGGTCAGAAGTGGGAATGTTTGCTGATGATTGCACAGTGTTCAGCACCATTCATGACTCCTCACATACTGAAGCAATCCATGTCCAAATGCAGCAAGACCTGGACAATATCCAGGCTTGGGCTGACAAGTGGCAAGTAACAGTTGCACCACAAGTGTCAGGCAATGACTATCTCCAGCAAGAGAGAATCCAACCATCGCCCCATGATGTTCAATGGCCTTACCATCACTGAATCCCCCACTATCAACATCCTGGGGGTTACCATTGACCAGAAACTGAACTGTACCAGCCATATAAATACTGTGGCTGCAAGAGCAGGTCAGACGCTAGGAATCGTGCGACGAGTAACTCACCCCCTGTCTCTCCAAAGCCTGTCCACCATCTACAAGGCACAAGTCAGGAGTGTGATGGAATACTCCCCACTTGCCTGGATGAGTGCAGCTCCCACAACACTGAAAAAGCTGGACACCGTCCAGGACAAAGCAGTCCGCTTGATTGGCACCACATCCACAAACATTCACTCCCTCCACCACCAACGCACATTAGCAGCAGTGTGTACCATCTACAAATGCACTGCAGGAATTCACCAAGGCTCCTTTGACAGCACCTTCCAAACCCACGACCACGACCATCTAGAAGGACAAGAGCAGCAGATAGATGGGAACACCACCGCCGAGAGGTTCCCCATCCTGACTTGGAAATATATCGCCATTCCTTCACTGTCGCTGGGTCAAAATCCTGGAACTCCATTCCTAACAGCACTGTGGGTGTACCTACACCACATGGACTGCAGCGGCTCAAGAAGGCAGCTCACCACCACCTTCACAAGGGCAACAAGGGATGGGCAATAAATGCTGGCCCAGCCAGCGAAGCTCACATTCCATGAATGAATTAAAAAAAATGGCTCCTTGAGTCTGCTCTGCCATTCAGTATGGTCATGGCTGATATTCTGCCTCAACTCCACTTTTCTGACTGCTCCCCATATCCCTTGATTCCCTGAGAGACCAAAACCTGTCTATTGCAGCCTTCAATATATTCAGTGATAGAGCATCCACAACCCTTTGGGGTAGAGCATTCCATAGATTCACACATCTTTGAGTGAAGAAATTTCCCCTGATCTCAGTCCTATATGATCAGCCCCTTAATCATGAGACAATGTCCCCAAATTCTAGATTCCCCAACCAAGAAAACAACCCCTCCGTGTCTATCCTGTTAAACCCCTTCAGAATCTTTTATGTTGCAATGATATCACCTCTCATTCTTCAAAACTCCAGAGAGTATAAGCCCAATTTACTTTCATCATTGGACAACCATCCCACCCCAGAAACTAATCTAATAAACCTTTGCTGAACTGCCTCCAATACAAGTATATCCTTTATTCAACATGGAGACCAAAACTGTACACAGCACTCCAGGTCTAGTCTCACCAAAACCCTATAAAATTGTAGCAGGACTTCAAAGCCCTGTAAAATTTTTGCAAGAGTTGAGAGTGAGGAAGTTCAGTGGGAGCAGGCCAACAAAAGCCTACGCTCCTGCTCCTTCAGGCTCTACCAGATTTATTCTTAAAAATTACTAAAACTTAGCTTTTCAGTAACAGCTGGCTCCCGGGTCATGGTTGAGCTAGGTGATGTATTTTCTCAGCTATCTGAGGTAACGAGAGGTTCCAAAACTGTCTTCAGGCCCCTCATTTATATACATTAGGAGCCTGCTCTTTTCTTAAGTTCCTTAGTTCCTATCTTCACAGTACATTGCAGGTATGATTTTATTATTTATCTTTGCTAATACTCAACTATTATGATGAAGTTGCCCATACAAATATGAATATTCAGAGGGAAAGTGACCTGTTTAAAATAGAATTGTGATTTTCCACTTCCTGGATGATACAAGAGACAGGAAGACCACCATAATATATTTTCTGTTTCAGTTATCTTTTACCATCAATGTTCCATACTTCCATATAATAATTCTAATGCCTCGTAGCTCAGTGTAATTCTTTTTTTAATTTCAAAACTCCAAAACAGTCTGTTATGTTGTATGTGTGATTATTTTTCTGTCTTGCCCCTCTCCTGAAGAGAGATGGGTAGATACGATGGGAGGTGAAATTGATTTCTTCCTGGGCATTCATTTCCTTCCAGTACAGTACCCAAGTGATCATTATTTATGTGCAAGCCTTAAATATGATTGTAGGCAGGCTGTTTTACCATAGGAGCAAAACATGATCCTGTCCTCGTGACATCAACAAACATATATTCCAAGCACGGTTCAAGGCTGTGAACAGAAGTTTGAAATCTGGACATTTACCTTCCATCACCCCAAGAGTGACTTTTTTTAATTCAATCAAGGCTTCGCTGGCTAGGCCACATTTATTGTCCATTCCTAATTACACATTTCTCTACCTTTTCTATAGTTCACAGTCATCCTTACCTTTTGTTTCAGTTCAAGTAAACATTTTTCTCACTGTTCCTTTGCAAATCATGCCAGCACTCCCTTTTCACCTCTTCAATTTATGCTGGCACTCTATTTGCCTCTTTCCCTCATATTGGCACTCCTTTCCCCTTTCCTGTCATAGCTAATACATACATATGTATAACAAGAGTTAACTTGTTTGGATTTTGTTTAATTTGGTGAGAGCCCATGCTGGGATAGATTGTGTATATGCTTGGAAGAGCAAAATTTTTGGGAAGACTCACATTTCTGACTTGGTTATGCATGTGAACTCTAATTTGTTTTCTCTTCCCCCTATTTTTGTTTTTGACTACATTTTTAATAATTCTTTTAATAATACTAAGCTAATGTAAATGAAGAAGTTGGGGAATTTGCAGAACTTTAGATAATCTATTACTTTGGTCTTTGTTACAAAAGTCTATAGTTTAAAAGGCTTTTTTTAAAAAAAAGCTGAATGCAATTCTTTATTTCTTTTCCAGTTTTGGCAATGTGCTGGAGATCCACAATGGCTATTTTGCATGGGATAGCAATTCTGACAGATGTATCCTTCAGGATATCTCAGTAAAAATTTCCAAAAGCAAAGTTACAGTTATTATAGGCAAGGTAAGATTTATATCTAATATGTAGGGTAACAACAATATAATTGACATTTTTATGGTGTTTGTCATGTAAAATAACATATGAAACTTCTTTACAACTAGAGGTTGACACCAACGAAAAGGTAAACACATATTGGTGGGTGTGGGGAAGACATGATTGACAGATACAACAATTAGAATTTTTTTAAAAATAATAGGATTTGATAGAGTGGATTCAACAGTTATTTCCTCTTGGGGGAATCCAGGACACAAGGGCACAATTTCAAATTAGAGCTAGGCCATTCAGGAGTGAAACAGTAAGTACATTATTACACAAAGCATAGCAGAAATCTAGAATTCTATCCCCCCAAAAAGCCGGATTAAATTGAATTTACAAGACTGAGTTTAATAGATTTTTCTAATGTAAGGTTATTAAGGGATATGGATCAAAGACAGATAAATGAAGTCAAGGTTCAGATCAGCTAAGATCTAATTAATTGACGGAAGCAGGCTTGAAGGGCTGAGTGGTCTACTCCTATTTCAATATTCCTGTGCCTGGATAGATCAGCTGTTAATCAGTCCTTGAAGGTAGTTCTGGCAAAGCAAGGTACTTTTGAAAGATTGCTTCAGGAGGAGAAGATATAATGACAGAAATGTTAGATTCTTATAGTAGAATGGGGGAGGTGGGGGGGGGGGGGGTGGCAAAGAAATAAATAGTAATTTGAGGTGGAGGTATGTAGGGTAAGAGTGAGAAAATCTGGCTGGAATGGATCTTCCAAATTGGTCAGGACAAAGTTGTGGTGGGACCTAAAATTAGGACCTTGAAACAGATTCACTGAAGCACAGGGAAGCTGCAAAATTTGGTGAGGATAGGAGCATTGGCTATGACTGAGATACAGAGTTCTGGGATAGCTAAAAGTGTAAATATGTGCTACATTAATCTATTAATATATGCTTTATTACAATAGCATTAACAGAGCTCCTTTGATAAGTCTGGAGAAAGAAGCATGCAGAATGGTAACTCATTTTTCTAAGTAAGGTCATTGTTGCAAGCCTTTAGTTGTTGAATGATTTAACCCAGTATTATTCTGTGAGGAAAAGTTAGGTAAGTTTCTATAATTATTTTAAATGGATGCCACCCATGATCCTTGGAGAATTTATTGAAAACAGACTGCATTTTTTCTTATGACGAAGAGTCATATGGACTCGAAACGTTAACTGTGTTCCTCTCCGCAGATGCTGTCAGACCTGCTGAGTTTTTTCAGCTATTTTTGTTTTTGTTGCATTTTTTCTTAGTTGAATTTCAAAAAGGTAAAGACCTCTCCCAAATTTATCAGACCTGTAGTTTTGCAACAGAACCAACCAGTTATGATACTGGCTTGCAGGATTATGTGGAGCTGAATGGAAAGAGTCCAGCCCCAATGGTAGGTCTTCCCTACAATGTCCCATCAATGGACCAGGCTGACTGATCTATTTTATAGAGTAAGGGTTCTCAACTGGGAGGTCCACATCCAGATTTCAAAGGGTCCCACCAGTGGCTCCCTATCTCCACTGCACAGACAGTTTAAAGTCAGTTTAATGAAAATCCACAAAGGTTATAGTATCCAGGGCACAGGAGGTATACTTTTCAGCCTCAAGTAACTGATCAACACCAGCACAGTACCATAATGGTCTCCGGCTCCAGCCCCACAAAAGATGTGAAGAACTAGAAACTTGGCCCCATGATATTCAGTCCAGCATTGTGTTGTCAAGGAGATGCCTTCCAGTCTCAGTAGTGCATGCCGGTCGACTTCTTGGTAAGGGACAATAGGAGAAGTGAGAACTGGTCCGGTCGTCAACACCATTGGTCTCATCAGTGCTCTGTCAGCTTCAGTGACAGTTTACCAACCACAAAGTGACAGTCTACTAACTTAAGAATAACTGAGCCGGGATGAATATTGAGCACGGCATGCACATATGCTTGTCAAGGTTACCTCCATGTCTTGTCACCAGCAAGAGGTTTCATATTAAGTAAGTAGAAGAAAACAAATATATGTTTGATCGCATAACTTTTTTTAAAAAACAATTAAAATACTTGTATTGCATTGCAAGGGTCTGTGAAATATTTATAATATGGGAGGGGGATCTCAGAAACAAAAGATTAAGAACTCCTGGTATAAAACATTATCGAGTACTGCAGGAACTTGTCTCAGACACCTGATTATTGAGTCTACCATGGAAGATTGATGAGGTTCTAATGGAGCCAACATGAATGATGAAGACCATGTTTCCCTCTGTGCATATATGTCTAATCTATCCTACTAATTTTCCTCTGCATTAGTAGATCAGATCAGTCTGACATAATACCAGATATATAATTAAATAATCTTGCCTGTCAATGGTTTAAAGAGGGGGACCAAAATAGGAGGAGGAAAATAAATAGAGAATAAATTAACTTGCACTAACATCCATTAACTTCTTTAACTTTGTGGGCCATAAGGGAACTTTGAATAACCCAGCCTCCAGCTCTGTTTCATAAAGGTTCTGGGGTATGTCCTACTTTACTGTATGTATTTATAGCCTTCCTGGGCTAAAAATCTCTACTTGCATTTTATATGCTGTTAATATCATGTTGTTGTTTGGTCAGGAAAACTAAACTCAATGTGTGTGTGTTTCCATGCATTTCAGAGCTCTGCTTACTGGCATTTGGGTGAAGGTATATTTTTAATTTTGGTAAATGCTGAATAGTCAGTCAACCTTTTGGTGCGTGTGAATTATTTAAAATTAAGTTGAAATCACTTCATAGCAGTTGCAGCTACATTGCAGTCCCTTAATTCCCATGCTATACACTATGGCTTTTACATTGTTCTACAATATTCACATTTTTTTTAAATGTCAAAATGATTGTTTTGATCTTCATAATTCTAAGGTGACTTTACACAGAAATATTTGAGTTATCTATCATTTTAACTAAATAATTCTAACCAAGTAAGGCCAACAATACAATCCTGGAAGATAATTTTCTCAAGAACACTCTTTTTATCCAATAATCAGAATTGAGCAAATCGAGTAGGTTGTAGTATGATAACTGGGCTAATAAACTGAATTAGAATTGCTTTTTGATTTATGAGTGAAGCAGATTTGGTATCCCAGTAGTCAGATTATGTTCAATTTCATCATTCCCTGGTGTCAGGAAGATCAAATTCCTCTGGATGCAAAATCTACTTTTTGTGAGATAGTGAACTTGTTATCCAACCACCGGGTTGTAAAGATCTACAAATCAGTTATTTTGTGTCTCTCAATTGTACATTTTTTCAGAAACTCATCTGTCTTAAATGTCTTCACTCGTTAATGTTCTACTTGCCACCAATGTAATTTCCAATTCCCAGCGGACAAGTTGGGCAGAATTTTATTTGAACCAAACCGTTCACAGCAGAGGGTGGCGGAGAACATCCAGAACCCAATTGTTGGCTTTGCTATGGCTGTTTAACGTAGCCACTACATTAGCATCCCACTTCTGGGATTCTTGACCAATCATAGTGCGGGTTTGATGATTGCACCCGTCAATGAAAATGGACCTGTTAGGAGTCAGAATTGCTGTATCCAACATTCTCAAGTAAGAAAAAGTCCAAGGGACGGATGCTCCCTCGATGGTAAACTAGAAAGGTTAAAGATAGTATCAAATTCAAAGAAAAGGCATGTAATTGTGTAAAGCTAGGTGGAAGGCCTGAAGGTTGGACAGACTATAAGGAACAACAAAGAATGACTAAAAGACTAATAAGGATGGAAAAATTAGATCATGAGAAAAAGCTAGCCAGAAATATAAAAACGGATAGTAGGAGTTTTTACAAATATTTTAAAAAGAAAAGAGTTAACAAAGTGAGCATTGGTCCTATCGAAAGTGAGTCTGGAGAATTGATAATGGAAAACAAGGGATGGCGGATGAATTGAACAGGTATTTTACATCAGTTTTCACTATAAAGGATACAAGTAACATCCCAGAAGCAGCTATGAACCAGGAAGTGGAAGCGGGGAAGGAAGTCAGGAAAATTACAGTTACCAGAGAAATGGTGCTGAGTAAATTGTTGGAGCTGTGGGCTGACAAGAGCCCAGGTCTTGATGAACCATATCCGAGGGCCTTAAAAAAAGTGTCTAGTGAGATAGTTGGTGCATTGGTTTTAATTTTCTAAAGCTCCCTAGTTTCAGTGAAGGTCCCATTGGATTGGAAAATAGCAAATGTAACTCCTTTATTCAGAAAGGGAGGGAAACAGAAAGTGGGAAATTACAGGCCAGTTAGCTTAACATCTGTCATAGGGAAAACGTTAGAAGCTATTATTAAAGAGTTATTGTAGGGCACTTGGATAAGCTCAAGGTCATCAGGCAGAGTCAACATGGTTTTGTGAAAGGGAAATTATGTTTAACCAACTTATTTGAGTTCCTTGAGCAAGTAACATGTGCTGTGGATAAAGGGGATCGGTGGATGTACTGTACGTAGATTTCCAGAAGGCATTTGATAAAGTGCCAAATCAAAGGTTTTGCAGAAAATAAAAGCTCATGGTTTGGGGATAACATATTGGCATGGATAGAAGATTGGCTTGCTAACAGGAAGCAGACAGTCGGCATAAATGGATCTTTTTCAGGTTGGCAAGATGTAATGAGTGGCATGCCACAGGGATCAGTGCTGGGACCTCAACTGTTTACAGTTTATATAAGTGACTTGGATGAAGGAATTGAAGGGATGGTTGCAAAATTTGCTGATGACGTAAGGATAAGTAGGAAAGTAAGTTGTAAAGAGGACATAAGGAGGCTATGAACAGATATAGATAGGTTAAGTGAGTAGGCAAAAACCTGGCAGATGGAGTATAATGTGGGAAAATGTGAAATTGTCCATTTTGGCAGGAAGAATAAAAGAGAAGCATATTATCTAAATGGTGAGAGATTGCAGAGCTCTGAGATTCAGAGGGATCTGGGTGTCCTCGTGCATGAATCATAAAAGGTTAGTATACAAGTACAACAAGTAATTAGGAAAGCTAATGGAATGTTATCATTTATTGCCTGGGGAATTGAATACAAAAGTAGGGAGGTTATGCTTCTGTTGTACAGGGCACTAGTGAGACCACATTTGGAGTACTGTGTACAGTATTGGTCACCTTATTTAAGGAAAGATGTAAATGCATTGGAAGCAGTTCAGAGAAGGTTTACCAGACTAATACCTGGAATGGGTGGGCTGTCTTAAATGCTGGAGGTGCACAGGGGATGCTATTATGTGATGAAACCCTTCATCAGTGAACAATGATGCAGTCCAGTAATTACATGATTCATTATCACAAATAATTTTCAGACGTCTTTTATACACAGTCACAGAATCGCAACTGCACAGAAGGCCATTTGGCCCATCATGTCTGTGCTGGCTCTCCAAATGAGCATTATGACCTAGTGCCGTTGCCCTGCCTTTTCCCCATACCCTTGCACGTTGTTTCTATTCAAATAATCATCTAATGACCTCTTGAATGCCTTGATTGAACCTGCCTCCACCACACTTCCAGACAGTGCATTCCAGACCTGAACCACTCATTGTGTGAAAAAGTTTTTTCTCACATCACTCTTGCTCCTTTTGCAGGTCACTTTAAATCTGTGCACTTTCATTCTTGGTCCTTTATGAGTGGGAACAGCTTCTCCCTATCTACTCTGTCCAGCCCCCTTATGATTTTGAACATCTCTTTCAAATCACCTCTCAGCCTCCTTCTCTCCAAGAAGAACAGCCCTAACCTTTCCAATCTATCCTCATAGCTGAAGTTTCTCATCCCTGGAACCATTCTTGTGAACCTCTTCTGCACCCTCTCCAATGTGCTCACATCCTCCCTATAATATGGTGCCCAGAACTTTACACAATATTCCGGCTGAGGCCTAACGAATGTCTTATATAAAATCAGCATAACCTCCCAGCCCTTGTACTCTCTGCCTCTATTAAAAAAGCCAAGGATATTATATGCTTTATTACCTGCTATCTCCAACTGTCCTGCAACCTTCAATGATCTATGCTTATCCTAAAATGTACAATACAATGATCGCTGTAAAGGATGACATCAGAGGTCAAGCCACGGTGCACAAAGGCTCTTCTTCAAACATAGGAAAAAAAAACAACCTGCATACACCATAATTTGCAGTTGCAAGTCACGCATATACATGTTCATTCTAATCTGTCCCACTTTCGTCTGTTCCCGTACACACATTGCACACATAATCATTAAAGCGTTCAGGGCTTCTCGTGGTACACATGTGAGTTGTTATTGGCTGTTTGTCCTGGAGTGATGTTGCCCCATGGCAACCAGATTGCATGGGCCTCTCTCCAAGCAGAGGTGTTTAGTATGACTTCATCACCCATCTTTCCAGAATGTTCTGTTTCACCTTAAGTTAAAAGAGACATTTTAAAACATAACTGACTTGTAAAGTCCAATGTTTATAGCAACTGACTGTTAAAGCCAGAATTTAAGATTAAAGACTGAATTAATTAATCACATTTTAAATGATTAACCCGACAACTCAGTGAGGGGTTTCCCTTTCTCCTTGGATATGCCCTAGTGAAACCCACCACTTGTCACTTAAAATTATGTTTGTTCTGCCTTTTTTATAATTGTTTTTTTCATTTTATATTGTTTTTTATTGCATATCAGAGTAGAAATTAGACACAGTTGAGCTGTTCCCTCCCACAAAACCTGTACCTCCATGTGTAACATCTTATAATGCTTGATGAACTCTCATTGCTCACCTCATGTTGATATATATACCAGATGGCAGATGTAAGATCAATTAAAGGAAAAGGTATTTTGGTCTTGGAAATTATCACATCTTAGGCACAAGTAGTTTACATTAAAAACTTTTGAAAAAGATTGACCCCACTATATAAATTCTCTAAGGATTAATATGAATTATGGACAGCTCCTCCTCGTTAACATTTTAATATATGTGGACATTTTCCTTTTAAACATTTTATTAATGTTTTAAAAATGTTACAGCAGAGATATGGAACCTAGATTCCTATTTTTTGTATCAAAAATTGTGTTGATTAAGCTGAAGAATGTCAGTGCTATGTGTGGAGCCCTTGCATTTTAGGTGTCCCAGTGTTAGTATAAAGTCCTTCTAGTTTTTGTGCAAAACTACCAAATATAGAATAAAAGTCTGCCAAAAGAATACACTTCATCCTAAACCTCAGCTAAAGCTCTATTGCATCAGTTTGAATTCTTCCATTTGATATATACCACATGTAGCTTATTCCCTCAAAACGCTGACAATTCAAAATGTCATAAGCTTGTGATGAGGTGGGAAAAAGCTTCAGTACATGAAAGCCTGAAGTGAGAAAATATAAACATTGAAAACACAAATTGGGGGTGTCTTTCTTGGAGGTGAGAGGTTTGCTATTTGGAAAGTGTTGCATTTTTACATTGAAAATTTAAGCAATTCTGTACTTATCAAAGGGTTTAAAATAAAAATAACAAATACAGAGATAGTTGGATTTTCAAAACATCAACATCAACTAATCAGAAATGTGTTCAGGAAGTACCTCATCAGTCATTCTTTCATATTTACCCCCTACATCCGCATCTACACAGTAGTGCATAGGGGCACTCGATTTGCACCAGACCTAGTTAACAAAAACACAGGCCTGGATTTTCGCATGCAAGCCGGGTGCGCAGAATCGGTAAATTTTCTGGCTTGCCGCACCCACCCCAGAGAAAAGTGCCCCAAATCGTGGACCATCATTCCAGGGGGTGTGGTGGGGTACAGGTACGGGATGATGTCAGGGCAGGTTGAAAGGCCTGCCTTGGCTCTCTCGGTCTTCATCCAGTTGTTTTCTTAAATGACAGGCCCTCTAGGCCTCACCCCTCACATCCAATCCCTTGTCTGTACATGCTAACCCATGCCTCCATCAACTCCCATGGCCCCCTATAGCCTGTATTGCAACTTAGTTGCCAACCTTATGCTCTCAATCCATCGCGATGGCCCCCACCCATCCCCATGGCCCCTTAAAGCCCCTATGGCAACTCACCCAGTATCCACCAATGGCAAACTTCAGGAGTCATGCTGAAATGGAATAAAATAAAGTTCTAAATGAATATTACAGACTTTGCTGTATAAAAAGTTCTCATTCATGAAAGCCCATTCAATACATTTAAATCCCCTCAAATACTTAACGCCTTATAAAAACAAACATTTTTGTTCATAACCCAACATTAAAGACTGGTTATTAAAGGATTAGCTATTTGAGCTGTCAATCAAACCGTGAACTTACAGCTCCCCCTGGGATAACGATAGATTGTGAAAAATAGTCAAACAGTAATAATGCTATAATGGTAACACGTAGTTTTACGTCAACAAACAACTATTGACAATGCAAGTATGGATTTTTTCCAACTCACAGACACAGGCAGACAGTTTTATGTAATTTTTAAAGGGCAGAATATGTAAATAATTTGATAACTTGATAGGTCTGTAGATTTTATCCACCCTTCACAAGCATTTATCTCTACTCTTAAAGTTCATAACTCATGCACTGTGGTATAAGGCCATTGCTCCAGTGAAAATGGGGCCTGTTTGAACTCATGCCCGAGTACAATGGCCCTACTGTGTTTGAGTTTCCCTGATGTGTGAATCACATCCTGTTCCCATTTCCCTTCTGGCAAAAATAGGATCTGTCGGAAATAGGGGTAGGACTTCTGTATCCTGGTCCTGCCCATCACTTTTAAAGATCCCCAGGGTCTCCACGACTCCAAATAAATCTAGGTCATAGTATTCCATTCATTTCCCAATCTTTTCAAGGATACTGTTTCACCATGAACTCTCCTGGTTTATACTGATCCTGTTGTCTCTTATCATCTATTCCATTTCTCCCTTTCACTCCCTTGCTTTGTAATCAATCTTATGTTGATATTTATTCCCCAGTTAATGCTGGAAATCTTTCCCTGTTTCTCACCTTCCCACCCCCTCATATTTAATGCTGAGAATCTTCCCTCCTCCTCCATACATAGTGGCAGTCTTAATTCTCGCCTCTACATTCCTGAGAGGTGAGAAGTTGGTTAGAGTTTTTTCTCCTGTGGTACCATCCTAGAGCCTGATGAATGAACATTTGGCTGAGGTACCAAATGATTGCCAACAACCAAGTAATAATAACGTTGAAAGATGCAGCATCAGCAGGAAAACAGGCAATAAAATTTTTTAAAAAAGCAAAACATTATGCTGGAAATCTGAAAATGCTTAAAGTACTCAGTAGGTCTGGCATTTAGGTCAGTAGCATTCATGCTACACAAGTGCCAATCAATGACCATCTCCAACAAGAGACAACCCAAGCCTTCTTCCCTTGACGTTCAATAGCATTACCACCACTGAACCTTGCTCTATCAACATCTTGTGGATTGCCTTTGACCAGCTTTGATCTGGACCAGCCACGTAAACACTGTGCTTCAAGGGCAGGTCAGAGCTGGGAATTCTGGAGTGATTAACTCACCTCCTGACTCCCCAAAGCCTACCCATCATTTACAAGGCACAAATCAAGAGTGTGATGTAATACTTTCCACTTGCCTGAATGAGCATAGCTCCAACAACACTCGAGCACCATCAGGGCAAAGCAGATCACTGATCAGCAACCATCTACCAACTTAAACATTCACTCTGTTACGATAATTTATGGGGTACAACTCGTTTGACCCAATGTTATAACTATTCAATAAATCCCAATTGTGAATTATCTGATAAATCATTTAGTGCGCACTAGACTCAAACATCAGGCAAGACTGAGCGCTTCAGATGGTAAACTCAAAATTAAAAGGTAGAAAGGTAACAAGTTAAAAACATAGAAGACAAAGTTTAAATTAACAGTAAAAGGAAAAAACTTAACAACAACTAAACGGGCTTCTCATGGCTTTCTCAGTTGATCAAGCTGAAGGCACGAAATGATGATAACCCTCTGGTCCTTCGTGGACAGTAGATCTTTCAGAATTCCACCTAGGACACTCAGGACGTGGATAGGATGCTAACAAAGCTTCATTTTATCCCCTCAACTTGTATTTTCTTATCTCAAACTAGCCTGTCAAACAATAATTGATTAACTTAACTGTCCGCTTACTTACAATTGGTTTCTAATATATGAACACCTTCCCATACAGTAATACAATGGGGCTACTCAGAATGTTTCAGTATCTGATTTTTGTATGATACTTGAATAATGCCTTATTCATTACTCATCTTAATGTGACCCCCCAAGGTCATGAAGGCTTCGACTTAGCACATCTCATCTTTCTAGACTGGCTTGAGAAACATCATTTTGCAATGTACAGTCTCATAATGTATAATTAGTATATTTAAAGTTAAAATTATGTTATTGTAAAACGTTAAGACATTTTTGATGTACAAGCGAGTTGAGGGTTATTGGGTGCAGGCAGGAAAGTGGAATTAAGGCCACAATCAGTTCAGCCATGGTCTTATTGAATAGTGGAGCAGGCTCTATGGGCCAAATAGCCTAATCCTCCTATTCCTTAGTTCTTATGAAATAATAAAGGAAAAAACATCCATGTGGAGAGAAACAATACTGTTTCAAGTTTATGACCTTTCATCAGAACAAACAAACTTGTTGACTAATTTATCCAATTTTTATTCATTTCAGGTTGGAAGTGGAAAAACATCGCTAATATCTGCCATATTAGGAGAAATGACAGCGCTCTCCGGTCATGTGGTGTGGGCATCAGCCAATCAGCCGCTAGCGTATTCTGCACAGACAGCATGGCTGAGGAATGCTTCTTTACAGGATAACATTGTGTTTGAAGAAAGATTTAATGAAGAGCGTTTTCAGACTGTGATCAAAGTCTGTGCTCTTCAGTCAGATATCGATGTTTTACCAGCTGGGCGGTTCACAGAAATTGGTGAAAAGGTAGGTGCACTGATGCAATAATTGCCTAGGCGTAATGTTCATATTTTGTATTAACTTCCTCTTCATTTTTGATGGAATAAGGTTAGAACATTACCTGGAATCTTAAAAATTGGTGTAAGACCAGTCTTTTTTCATAAAATAAATTTTATATGAAAAATATTTAAAAGTTTTTAATTTTGGGTAAAAATGTTTTAGTGGAATTTAAACAAGCTAAAGTTTAGCCTTCCTTTGTGAATTCAGGCTTAATAATTTAATGCATATATCGGATATTTAAAACCAGATCCAACTGCTGGGTAACTATACTACTGACCCTTCAACTAACCACCCCCCCCACCACCCCCACCTCAAACAAATAATGCTTCAGTGGGTTAAGATATTACTATAAACTAATTAGTAGAGCTTTACCCTTGGTGTGTAGCAATTACAACTCAACCTTCTCCATGTTATAACCTTATAAATCATAATTCCTCTGCAATAACTGAGATGGGATCTCAAGCTAGGTTTCTGCATTAAACGAGGGCTGAATCTTCTGAGGAGTTGCATTCATCATCAGATTGCCACTCTGCTCCTATTTAATGTCCTTTAGGGAAGGAAATCTGCCGGCCTTATGGTGAGTGATTTGGAGGGGAACTTCCAGGTGATGGTGTTCCCATCTATCTGTTGCCCTTGTCCTTCTAGATGGCAGTGGTTGAGGGTTTGGAAGGTGCTGTCTAAGGAGCCTTGGTGAATTGCTGCAGTGCATCTTGTAGACGTTAAATACCGTTGCTACTGTGCGTCAGTGGTGGAGGGAGTGAATGTTTGTAGTTCTGGTGCCAATCAAGCGGGCTGCTTTGTCCTGAACAGTGTCAAGCTTCTTTAGTGTTGTGGGAGCTGCACTCATCCAGGCAAGTGGGGAATATTCCAACACACTGTAATAAAAGCAAACTATTGCCGATGCTGGAAATCTGAAACAAACACAGAAAATGCTGGAAAGACTCAGTAGGTCTGACAGCATCTGTGGGGAGCGAAACAGAATTGACGTTTCGACTCTGTATGGTCCTTCTTCAGAGCTACAGAGAAGTAGAAATGTGATGAAATTTACACTGTTTAAGGTGGGTAGAGCAGGTGAAGCTGTACAGAAGGCCAGCGATAGGCAGGGGCAAAGGAAAGATTGACAAAGATATCATGAACAAAAGGACAAAGGGAGCGTTAATGGTAGTGGTAAGGACTGAAAAAGGTGCTGTGGGACATCAGCAGCAGCATAATTGTACTCAAACACAATCTGTAACCTCATGGCCCAGCATATCTCTCACTCTACCATTACCATCAAGCCAGGGGATCAACCTTGGTTCAATAAGCAGTGCAGGAGAGCATGCCAGGAGCAGCACCAGGCATACCTAAGAATGAGGAGTCAACCTGGTTAAGCTACGTGCATGCTATACAGCATAAGCAGCAAGTGATCGACAGAGCTAAAGCGATCCCACAACCAACGGATCAGATCTAAGTTCTACAGTCCTGCCACATCCAGCTGTGAATGGTGGCAGAGAATTAAACAACTTGCTGGAGGAGGAGGCTTCACAAATATCCTCATCCTCAATGATGGGGGAGCCAGCACATCAGTGCAAAAGATAATGCTGAAGCATTTGCAACAATCTTCTTCCAGAAGTGCCAAGTGTATGATCTCCCTCGGCATCCTCCAGAGGTCCCTAGCATCACAGATGCCAGTCTTCAGCCAATTTGATTCACTCCACGTGATATCAAGAAATGGCTGAAGACACTGGATAGTGCAAAGGCTATGGACCCTGACAATATTCCAGTAATAGTATTGAAGACTTGTGCTCCAGAACTTGCTGCACCCCTAGCCAAGCTGTTCCAGTACAGTTACAACACTGGCATCTATCCAGCTATGCAGAAAATTGCCCAGGTATGTCCTGTACACAAAAAGCAGGACAAATCCAACCCGGCCAATTACCGCCCCATCAGTTCATTCTCCATCATCAGTATAGTAATGGAAGGGGTCATCAACGGGGCTATGAGGCGGCACTTGCTTAGCAATAACCTGCTCACTGACGCCCATCTTGGATTCCGTCAGGGCCACTCAGCTTCTGACCTCATTACAGCCTTGGTTCACACATGGACAAAAGAGCTAAACTCCCGAGTTGAGGTGAGAGTGACTGCCCTTGACATAAAGGCTGCAATTGATCAAGCATTGAATCAAGGAACCCTAGCAAAACTGGAGTCAATGGGAATCAGGGGGAAATCTCTATGCTGATTGGAGTCATACCTAGCACAAAAGATGGTAATTGTGTTTGTTGGAGATCAGTCATCTCAGTTCCAGGACATCACTGCAGGAGTTCCTCAGGGTAGTGTCCTCAGCCCAACCATCTTCGTCTGCTTCATCAATGACCTTCCTTCCATCATAAGGTCAGAAGTGGGGATGTTCGCTGATGATTGCACAATGTTCAGCACCATTTGCAACTCCTCAGATACTGAAGCATTCCATGTCCAAATGCAGCACAATATCCAAGCTTGGGCTGACATGTGGCAAATAACATTCATGCCACACAAGTGCCAGACAATCACCATCTCCACAAGAGAGAACCTAACCATTGACCCTTGACGTTCAATAGCACTACCATCACTGAATCCCCTACTATCAACATCCTGGGAGTTACCATTGACTAGAAACTGAAGTGGACTAGCCATATGAATACTGTGGCTACAAGAGCAGGTCAGGGACTAGGAATCCTGCGATGGGTATCTAACCTCCTGACTCCCCAATGCCTGTCCACCATCTACAAGGCAAAATTGGGAGTGTGATGGAATACTCCCACTTGCCTGTTTGAGTGCAGCTTCCGCAACACTCAAAAGCTTGTTAACATCCAGGATAACACAGCCCGAATGATTTGCACCACATCCACAAACATTCACTCCCTCCACTACCAAGGTAGAATGTGTGTCCCGTCTACCGGATGTACTGCAGGAGTTCACCAAGGCTCCTTAGACAGCACCTTCCAAACCCACAGCTACTGCCATCTAGAAGGTCAAGGGTAGCAGATAGATGGGAAGACGTCACCTGGAAGTTCCCCTCCAAGTCACTCACCACCCTGACTTGGAAATATATCACCATTCCTTAACTGTCACTGGGTCAAGATCCTGGAACTCCCTCCCTAACAGCACTGTGGGTATACCTAAACGACATTGACTACAGCGGTTCAAGGAGGCAGCTCACCACCACCTTTTCAAGGGCAACTAGGAGTGGGCATTAAATGCTGGCCCAGCCAGCGAAGCCCACATCCCATGAATTAAAAAAAATTACTTTCCTTGCTCCAGAGCTCCACATTTCTCGTCAGACTTCCAAACCAGGCCTCCTGAGAAGTGAAGAGCGTACAAGCTCCTGAGTCCTTCCTTCATAATACAGAGCATTGGGGGAAACCTGACATTAGGAGGGGTCAGTGTCATAGTTAGGGGTTGGGGGGGTTCAGTCTGGGGATTGGTTAGGTGTTCAGAGGGTCAGGGGGGGTTATTGATAGGTAAGTATTATAGTTACCAAGGAGTTAGAACTGGTTTTAAATCCTTCTAACATTTTCTGGGTAGCTTTTCTGGTAACAAAACCACCTGAAGTCTCTGAATTTAACTCAGTGTTTCGGAGGGTTCCTAATGCAGGGGAATTTCCTAATGGAAGTTGAAACTTCCCGGGCAATTCCCGTGGACTCCTTGTATTGGCACTTCCGAGGGATCCCCCAGCGCTTCTTCCAGGGTACGACCATCCGGAGACCAAAAGATCTGGGCCTATGTGATTTTAAACTGACAATTTATTGTTTAATTTTAACTGCAGTGATGTTTGCTTTTGTTTCACTTCAGATTGCAGAAGAATTACATATTAAAGTATATAGCTTTTTATTTGAAGTTTCACAGAAGTTTTTGAGAGGATAATAAAATCAAAATGATGATGGAGAGATACTTCCCTATTCACTGATTTTCACTTTTACCCATCCCGTCTTCAAGGTGCTGACCTCCCACTAATGAATGGCTTTTTGGCCACTGGTCACCCTTTAGTCTCCTGTCCCAGAAGCCTGAACAGTGAGTGTTGGCAAGCTATTAGACAGCTGTGAAGGAGAGAGGAGAGAAAGGGCAAAGCCAGATCTTTTCCTCATCTAAAATCCTTATACATATCGGGAGCAGAATTTCTAACTAATTTTATCCTCTCCAACTTGGAGGCACTGAGGCATTAGTACATCCATCACTCCGCCACCCACCAACCCCAGATAGCTATCCCAGTGAGATCAGCTAATTTAGAGACTGAGAATCAAACTTGGGTCTATCCTGAGCTATACGGCTAAACACTACGCTGAATGGGCTGAATTTTGCCGTTAGCGAGCAGGGGGCGGCGCCCGCTCGCCGACGCGTAAAAAGACGCGGGATGACATCAGGGGAAACCTGCTTTTGGGAAACCCCTGATGTCATCCCACCCCATTTAAATTTTCAGGAAGGCGGGCCCACAGCAAAATCAGCTGTGCGCCCGCCAACCTGTCAATGCCAACTGAGGCCATTGACAGGATCATTGAAACAATTAAGCCTTAAGGTTGGTGGGCAGGCCAGGAGCCCTGATGAGCAATAGAAAAAACATGAAACCTCATCCACCGGCGGGATGAGGTTCCATGTAGGGAATTAAAAAGTTTAATAATGTTTTAGTGTCAATTATGAACATGTCCCATCTCATGTGACATTGTCACATGAGGGGGACATGTTAAGGATTTTTTTTTTTCTATTTTTAATGTTTTTAGAACTGTCAGCGATCTCCCTGAGGCAGCACTTAGCCTCAGGTTGATGTGCGCTCTTTTGTGCGCGTGCGTGAAGGAGCACACTCTCGCTTTTGGAGAACCCCACCCACACAGGAAGTGCATAGAGCTTCTCGACAGACGTCATTCTGGACCGGCCTTAATTGTGCCCACGCAAAATGGTGGTGGGGCCTGCTTCTCCGGCGAGGATTGGCTCCCCACCCGCCAGAGATTGGGTCGGGCCCGCCCACCCGCCCGGAAGGCAGAAAATTCTGCCCAATAAATTTGCTGTTAGCGAGTGATTAGGGCATCCTCTAATAGGTTTAACATTTATTTCTTCACCAACATTTTCTGTGGTGATTAGAAGGTGACCTGGTTCTTTCACGCTTTGAAGCCAATGTGAAGCAGTGCAAATCTGCTCGCAACTTGTAATGATTAGAATTCATCTGATATTGCTTTCACCTCAAATTGCTTGATATTGCTTTCACCTCAAATTGCTGGCTTATTAGCACATTAATAATGGTGTGCATCATTTAGAAACTATTATATTTCAAGCAAAATTTAGCCTCTTATGTTTTAGTCTGGCCTGTATTGTGTTATTAAAAGTATTAGTTTTGATTTTCTTTCCAGGGTATTAATCTGAGTGGTGGCCAGAAACAGCGTGTTAGTGTTGCACGGGCTCTTTACTCAAGGTATAGATACATTTTTCCAGTTTGTTGATTGTGATGACAGACATTAATTGACAGACTTATCTGATGTTTGATATAAGGGATGATTTCCAAAATTGTGTGCTTCCCTTGAGGAACAGCACCTGTTTGGAAATTGTAGGCCCACAGTGCCTGATTTTCCATCCAGTCATTTAAATAAAAAAAATTATTGAACCTGCGATTTCCAGGGCAACACACCCAGTGCGTGCCACTCTTGATTAGGGAAATCTAATTGAAATCCAAAGAGGATCTATATTAGTACAGCATCACAAGTTGTATAAAAAAAGCTGTATTCTATCATTGTTGTGAAAAGTCATTCACGTTTTTAATAGGATCCCTTGAAAGTTAGTAACTGTCAATAATGCTAACAATAGAACCTATTTATTTTGAGATTTTTGCTTGGACTAAATTGCTCACAAGACTTTTTTTTTCTCTGTGACAGTCACTGTGTGAACCATCCATATTGATGTCATGTAGCTGGAATCGCAGATTTTTTGCGTTTTTAAAATACCTCTAAGCTTGAGAGAAATTTCCAGAAAATAGCATTTACCTAAAGCTTGCTAGCCGTCATCTTGAGTATAAAATAAAATTTCAAATATATTAAAAGTTGTTTTTTTCTTCATTTTCACAAGGGGGCTGCTTGTAAAATGAAGAAATTGTTTTGTGCCTAACTTGCTTTGACTTAATAAACCTACGGAATGAGCTTCTTTGAGAGACAGTGTAGAGAGTAGAAGATGCTGATTCATTCAAATGCAAATTAGATAATTTCTATCAAATAATATTTTGGGATAAAATATATGAGTAATTTATGGAATGATCTATGGCAAGTGTAGCATGCTTGGGAGGAACGCATGACTTTGGACCTAGGATTCTGAAGGCTTCTAACACTGGGATTTCCTCGCCTTGTATTTGGTTCGTTGCAGAGTAATAAAGATTGATTGCTATTATTGTTGTATCATGTGACTGTCAGGATGATAGAAGACGAACTTGGTTTTCTCGTTTAGCAATTCTTATAACCATTAAAAGTTATGATAATGCTTGCATTTTTATTGTGCTTTTGAAACAAAACTCATAGCACTTCATGCAAAGAGTTAAAAATTCTCCATAGAGCAGAGAAGGTTATGGAGATTTAATAGAGGTGTTTGAAATTTTGAAGGATTTTGATAGAGCAGGATGGTGGAAACTGTTCTAGCTAGCAGATGGGTCAGTAACCAGAGAACACAGATTTAACATAACTGGCAAAAGAACCAGAGGTGAGATGAAAGCAAAAATAAAAGCAAAATACTGCAGATGCTGGAAATCTGAAATAGAAACAGAAAATGCTGGCAAAACTCAGCAGGCCTGAAAGCATCTGTGGAGAGAAAAACAGACTTAACATTTCGAGTCCTTATGACTCTTCTTCAGAGCTGAAATGTTAACTCTGTTTCTCTCTCCACAGATGCTGTCAGGCATGCTGAATTTTTCCAGCATTTTCTGTTTTTATATCAGCGGTGAGATGATTTTTTTTTTGTCGCCGTTTGTTATAATCTGGACTCCCTGAAATGGTGGTGGAAATAACTTTCAAAAAATAAATTGGATATATAATGGAAAATTAAACATTTGCAAGGCTATGAATAAAGAAAAGAGGCATGGACTAATTGGATAATTTCCAGAGAGCTCTCACAGTGGACCAAATGGCCTCCTCCTGTGCTGTATAATTCTGTAAAATAGTCATCCTTATGCATGCAGTGCTGTTTCACAGTACTGCTATTCTCTTTATTTAGCAGTTAAATATAGAATAATGCAGGAAATAAAAAAGAATTGAGCTGATTCCATAAACTTGAAAAAGAAATGTTTGCATTTTCTGAGTATTCAATTCCATATGAAATGTGGTTTTCTCTAAAGTGTTAATCTGGCATAAAACATAAAACGCTGGAAATGCACAGCAGGTCAGTAATGAAAAGACAAAGTAGCGTTTTGGGTTTAAACCCTCCATCAGAACTGGGGGAACAAACCTCTTTGCAAAATTCAAGAAAAGAGGGGGAAGGGTCAGAGAACAACTTGCAAAAGTGAAGATTGAAAATGCAGAGCCCCCAGTCAATAGTTTGTGATAGTTATGTTGCAAAGCTTTAAAAAAGTTAAAAATACGTTGCATAGAAAGACTCATTATGCTTTGCATTATTCAATTTCCCATCCTTCCAAGGAAAGTGTGTCCTTCATGGGAATGATAGACTTTCAGCTCCAATTTATGTACCAGGTTTGATAAGAGATTTTATTTTACTGGCCAATACAAGGGATTGCAAAACTTAATCAGTATTTTCCACAATAATAATCAACCGATCAGCAACCTTTTTTAATTTATTCCTGAGATGTAGCATTGCTGGCTAGACCAGCATTTATTGCCCATTTCTTGTTGCCCTTGTTCAAAGGGCATTTAAGAGTCAACCATTTTGCTGTCAGTCTGGAGTCACATGTAGGCCAGGCCATGTAAGGACCGCAGATTTCCTTCACTAGACCTTAGTGAACCAGATGGGTTTTTATGACAATCGGCAATGGTTTTGTGGTCATCCAGATTTTTATTGAATTCAGGTTTCACCAGACCATTAACCTGGGTCTCTGGAATACTAGTCCAGTGACAATACCATTATGCTAGCGCCTCTCCCTGTGAAATATCTTGGAAAAAGCTGTCCCCTGTAAGTACTATTTTAATGTTTTGCTTTGGCGTCACTGTAATAAAAGTTGTAACCATGATTTGCAATCAATATTTTGCCAAAATTGTTCCAATTCCCTTGAAAATTTGAGCATACTTTCTGAGCAACGTACGTCATTCTAAGGGTAAAATGGTCAAAGTTGTATTATGATCCTCTCCTTTGAAATTTTGAATTACATTGAAAACTTTGAAACTTTAAATGACTGCCTGTAAGCACACTTACTGAATTATTCTACCTTTTACATAATTTAGATGCTCTGTTGTAATACTGGATGATCCTTTATCAGCCCTGGATGCACGTGTGGGAAGTCATGTCTTCCACCAAGGGATCATGGGAATGTTAAAGAAGGAAAACAGAACAGCCATCTTTGTAACACACAAATTGGAATATGCTGAGGAAGCTGACTATGTACGTAAGATATTTTGATTAAATTACTAGACCTTATCTTTCAGACATCATACTTTCTAAATGACTTCTGTAATGGGCAGCACATGTGGTGTTTTTGTGAGAAGCCTTCAGTTAATATATTCCATTAGTGCTGTGGTGTCTTAGCGGCCTGTTTTATTTATTTCATCTTTTTTTAGGTATTTTAGTACCATACTCTACTCCTTAACTAAGCGTATGGACAAGCAGCCTGCTTCCAGGCCTCTGCCCTTTTTGAAGCTAGCTGCTAATAAATATACAAGAGTATTACTGATTAAGTAACTCATCTTTCTCTCTCCTTTACCATTTCTCCCTGTGCCTAATCTCTGCTCAACATTTTACTGAGGATTATGATTTCCCACTTCCTGCTTCATAGCATATTGCTTTAATATATAGGTTTGCTATGCTTCTGGGCTCATAACATAATCATTACTAATATGGGCATAATTCAAAACGCATCTTATATTAAAGGAAAGAGCAACCCTTTGGTGGGGTAAGCTCCTACAACAAATATCCATCCAACCTTTTCATTAACATCATTTAAAAACTTCAATATTTCCCTTCCAAATTCCAAGCTGATTTCCCCCCGAAGTTGTTCTCCAATCTCTCTTCCCTTTGCAGCAAATAACTCCTCATCCTTGTTGATTTTGTTCTTTATTTCAAGAACCCCAACCCCTCTCACCTCTTGGCTCATTCCTCTTCCTTGTTTATTTGCCACCCATCATAAATCATCTCTAGGTATCAACTTTTACCTGTACGCTGATGATGATCTATCAACTGTGCTACTCTTACAGTTGTTTCTGTGTTATCTGACTGCTTGGCCAACATTTATGATTAATCATAGCTTCCTCTAGCTCATTGTTGGAAAGATCAAAACCATTGTCATTGACCTCTGGCACAATCTTCACTCCTTGTTACTGATTCCATTCTCCTCTCTGCTCACTGTCTCAGGCTTAATTGGGACTGTTGTCTTCAACACACAGGTATCTTTCAGATTCCGTTTTTCATCCATCACAAAGACCACTTACATCCACCTTCATGACATTGTCCACCTTCATTCTGTCTTCAACCCCTTTACAGGTAACACTTCAAATTTGCCTTTATCACTTCTAGACTTGACTCAAAAGCTTCCCTCACTGCCCTCCCATCCTTCACTTTCCATAAACTCCAACTTGTACAAATCTCTGCCAAACATATCCTATCATGCACTAATTTTAACTCACCCCTCACCTCAGCCTTATACTAAGAATGGACTCCTGTTTCTCAATATAAATTTAAAACTATCAGCCTTGTTTTTAATTCTTTAATTCTTTCTGTGACCTTGTTGCAAACTCCTTGAGTTCAATATCTTCTCTGTTGCCTCAACCATACTGTTTAGAATTTCCTCCTTAAAGTTCTCTTTCCTCCTTTAAAATCCTTCTGGAAATGTATTTCTTGATCCAAAATGTAAGTCTCCCTTGCTAATCTGTTCCTTCCTGGTTAGTGTCCATACTTCTTATGTGTAATTGCCTTTGGGTTATCACAGGAATGGAATTTTCAGCTCCTCAAACCTGTTCTGCCATTCTATTAGCTCATTGCTGAATGTACCCCATCTCCATTTACCCAACTTTGTTCCATATCCCTTAATACCCTTTTCTAACAAATATTTACCAATCTTAATTATGGGAAAATTCAGTTGAGCCAGGATCCACAGACTTTTGGGGCAGCAAGTTCCAGATTTCCAAAATTTCCTTTGTGTGTAAACTTGTTTCTATGTTGCACTCTAATTCCAGCTCTAGTTTTACAAATATACTATAAAACAGAAAATGCTGAATACTCAGCAACTCAGGCAATATCTGTGGGCTGTAATGATATGGCAGGTAGTATTTGCCAGGGTGACCAAATCTCAGAGGGAAACTTGGCCACGCTACCACAACGATTTTGCAATTTGCATTTATTATGAGAAGGTTTGTGCACTGAAATCAGAAGTAATGAGCCCACTATCTTTAGAAATTTTAAAGATTAAATTAAAACATTAATTAACAAAAGAAAAGAAAACTTACACACACAAGACTACAGTTACACAGTTACATTTAGTTTTACAACAATTCCCACAAGACTTCTACATAACTAAACTGCCAGCTAAATACCCCTTTCAGGCAATAGTCCAAATAGATTCTTAATCTATAAAACATCCAGCAATATTACCATAAGCACCCACTGTTGCTGAAAGGGAGGGATTTCGCAGCTTCTTTCTCCCTCTCACTAGACAATGGAACTCCAAAGGCTTTTATCATAATCTTGGTTACTGGAACTGCAAACGTCCCCCAGGTGGCGAGAGACTTTTCCCACAAGTCTGTTTCACACAGCGTACCTTTCAACATAAGACCATAAGACATCGGAGCAGAAATTAGGCCATTCGGCCCATCAAGTCTGCTCCGCCATTCAATCATAGCTGTTAAGTTTCTCAACCCCATTCTCCCGCCTTCTCCCTGTAATCTTTGATCCCCTTACCAATCAAGAACCTATCTATCTCGGTCTTAAATACGCTTCTCACACAGCTGCACATCATACAGCTTTCCATCTTTCTTTAAATATATTTCCTCCCTTTTGATCTGTAAATCCCATTAGTTCATCCTTTCTTTTGAAGTTACTTTTCCCAGAATATAAAAAACTTTCATGTTGTCATTATGGCCAGCACATTCGGGAAAAATAAACTTAATAACTTTGCCTTCTTTATCTTGCCAATTGTAAGCATCTTATCATGTCCCTTTGAAAATAAAACAACCTCTCAACTTATCTAAAAATAAAAAATTCCATTCACACCGTATCTGCTGAGACTTCATTCTAGATTACCTATCTTCATTTTAAATGCCTGTTTTATACCTAATCCCTTGACTGTCTGTAGTTTAATTAAACTAGACACACACAAATATACATACACAGTCCCCACAAGCCTGCTTCAGTATCCCACAGTAATATTGGGGATAAAAAATGATTGTTTATTTCTCCTATAAAGGAAATGAGTTCACATTTCAGGTCAATGATCTCTCATTAGAACTTGGAAAAGTTAGAAATTTAATAGGTTCTAAGCAAGTGAAAGGGAGGAGGGTGGGAAGAAGGACAAAAGGGAACATCTGGGATAGGAAGACAGGAGAGGTTAAATGACAAAAAAATTATGGTGTAGGGTCAAAGGGATTGGAAAAAAAACCAAAAGATGTGTCTAGAGAAGGTGTGAATAGCGGAAGGATGAACAGTTGCTATACAAAATCAAAAACAAGGAAAAGTTAGGGTAAAAACAAAATCTAGGAAAGAAAAAGTTAACAAATTGGGGGTAGAGGTTACAGTCCGAAATTGTTGAACTCCACATTGAGTCTAGAAGGCTGAGAAATGTCTAATCAAAAGATGAGATGCTATTCCTCGAGCTTACATTGAGCTTTATTGGATCATTGCAGGAAGCCAAGTCTCACAGACTAAGAGAATTGTTAGGGTGGAGAAGAAGGCTATTCAGAGGGGTCAGTGTGAGAGCAAAGTGGAGAATTAAAATGACAGGCAACTGGTAAATAGGGTCATGCTTGCGGACTGAACAAAGGTATTCGGCAAATTGGTTATCCAATCTGCGTTTGGACTCCCCAGAGTAGAGCAGACTGCATTGTGAGCAGCAAATATAGTCTACTAAATTGAAAGAAGTAAATTGCTCTTTCACCCAGAAGGAGTGTTTGGGGCCTTGGACAATGATGAGAGAATATGTGAAAGAGCAGGTGTTGCATCTCCTGTGCTTGCATGGAAAGGTGCCATAAGAAGGGGAGGGGTTTTGTGGGTGATTGAGGAATGGATCAGGGTGTCACAGAGGGAACAGTCCCTTTGGAATGCTGAAAGGGGCAGGGAGGGGAAGATATGTTTGGAGGTGGCATCACGCTGGAGGGAGGCGGAAATGGAGGGATGATAGGCTGATGGATACAGTTGAGGGTGCTGTTAACTACATTTGGCGGGATGTGGGAATTTCCCAGTTGAGAATTTTGATATATCTTTTCTCCTCAACTGAGGATCCCCTCCACTGTGGTTGACTGGGCCCATGACCGTGTCAATAACATTTCCCACACTTCTGTTTTCACTTCTTCTGCTCTGCTCCCTCCCAGAAGTATGTTGGGTTCCCCTTGTCTTTGCCTACCCCACCAGCCTTCACATTAAATGCATCATCCTCCACCATTTCCACCAGCCCCAGCGTGATGCCACCACTAAACACAGCTTCACCTCCCAAGGGACCATTGCCTTCATTCACACCTCCTTTAGACACAATCGTTTTTTCTTAACTTCTTCCATTACCACTCCATTCAGCCTTGCACTACAAACCTTTTTGTCATTTAATCTTCTTTGTCTTCCAACCTATTACAGACCTTCACTTTTGATCTTTTTCCCATCCTTCCCTTTCACTTTTTTAAAACCTAAGATCTATTAAGTTTCTAACTATTCAGGTCATCAACCTGAAACGTTAGCTGTGTTACTGTCTCCACAGATCCTTCCCCAATCACCCCAAACAGTCTTTCCCCTTCCCACTGAACCTTTCCATGCAAGTTAGGAGATGCAAAACCTTTCACCTTTTCATCATCCAAGGCCTGAAATGCTCCTAGGTGAAACAGCAATTTATATTACTTCTTTCAATTTAATATACTGTATTCACTGCTCACAGTGCAGTCTATTTTACACTGGGGATACCAAAAGCAGATTTAGTCCGCTATGAGGAGTAGAGGAGACCACACCAGGAACATACCTAAAAATGAGGTGTGAACTCAGTGAAGCTGCAACACAGGACTACTGGCATGCTAAACAGTGGAAACGGGATGCGATAGGCAGAACTAAGCAATCCCATGATGCCAATCCTCAACCAATTCGATTGACTCCATATAATATCAAGAAATGACTGAATGGACTGGACACAGTAAAGGCTATAGGTCCTGACAACACAAGGCAGTAACATCGAAAAACTGTGTGCCAGAACTAATTGCATTCCTATCCAACCTGTTCCAGTACAACTACAACACTGACATCTACCTGACAATGTGTAAAACTGCCCAGGTATGTCCTGTCCATAAAAAATAGGACAAATGCAATTCGGTCAATGACCAAGCCATCAGCCTGTTCTCGATCATCAGCAAAGTGATGAAAGGTTTCATTGCCAGTGCTATAAAGCAGTGCTTACCAGGCTATAACCTGCTCATGGATGCTCAGTTTGGGTTCAGCCAGGGACACTTGGATCCAGACCTCATTACAGCCTTGGTCCAAAAATGGACAAAAGAACTGAATTCAAGAGATGAGGTGAGAGTGACTGGCCTTGAATGTGATGAAATACTTTTCATTTGTCTGGATGAATGCAGCTCTAAGAAACTCAACACCATCAAAGGCAAAGCAGCCTACCTGATCAGCATCCCATTCACCACCTTAAATATTCACTCCCTCCATCACCGGCATACAGTGGCATCAATGTATACCATATACAAGATGCACTGCAGCAATATGCCAAGCCTCCTTCTCAACATCGCTGGGTCAAAACGCTGGAACTCCCTAATGGCATTGTGGGTGTACCTATGCCAGATGGACTGCAGCTCACCACTACCTGGCAATTAGGTATGGGTAACTCGGGATGAACAACAAATGCTGGCCTTGCCAGTGGTACTCATATCCCATGAAATAATTTTTTAAAAGCATGATACAGAACTTCCTGGTCACCTGTTTTTTAATTCTCCACCTTGCCTCACACTGACCTCTTTGTCCTTGGACTCTGCAGTGTACCAGTGAAGCTCAACATAAGCTTAAGGGACAGCACCTCCTCTTTGATTTAGGCACTTTTATAGCCTTCCTGACTCAACATAGATGTCAAAAATTTCAAGCCTAACTTCAAACCCCATTTTGTTTCCTTTCTCCTTAAAGATTTCAGTTTTACACTCATTTTTCTCCTGTTTTCATTTTCAAATACCAGCTATTCATCCTTCTGCCATTCACACCACCTCTATCCACTTTGGCCTGGCACCACCAATGCTTTTGTCACTTAATCTGTCTCATCTTCCAACCTCTCACAGATCAACCCTTCTGTTCTTTTTCCCACCCTTCCCCCTTTCGCTTGCTTACAATCTATTACGTTTCTAATTTTTCCCAGTTCTTATGAAAGGTCATTGACCTGAGACATTAACTCTATTTTACTCTCTCCATAAATGTTGCCTGACATGCTGAGTATTTCCAACATTTTTGTTGTTTATTTCAGATTTCCAGCATCTGCAGTATTTTGCTTTTACATTACAAATATACTTCTATGTTCTGGACTCTCCCACCAGAGGAGGCTAAAAATAAGTGAGATATCTCATGTATTAAAGTGATTGTGTGGTGTTATAAATGTACATGTTGGAGAGAGAAATAGAGGATGTACTTTGTACTTGTTGGGCTGAATTTTCTCTTTGGCATGCAAGAGCAGGCCCTGCACTTCGGAGCGTAAAATGACGCGCGGTGACGTCGGGCGAGCATCCCGGCATCACTACACGCCATTGTGATATTTCGTTGGGCAGCACACGATGATATCCGACGCGCGCCCGCCATTAATTAACGGGCCAGTTAAGGCCCTTGAGGTGCCAATCAATGCCGATTTTTCAGCGCCCGTGCGATCATCGGCTCGGTCCACGGGCACAATGGGCAGGTGGGTAGGACACATTTATATTAACCTCATCCACGGGCGGGATAAGAGGGCTCACTGGGGTTGCGAGTGTGCTCTCTCAAGCATTTATTTCTGAAAGTTGTTCAAACTTACCTGTGTGATCTGCAGTACTTCAGAATGCATACCAATTGCTTTTTCTGGACTCTTAACCTTCAGATCAGCTTTCTGCAGTGAGTAATCTTTTCTGGGCCTGCAGGTTTCAGGAAGCCTTCCCTTAGCCTGGGAATGGGAGCTGAACTATCCACTGGAGGCAGCTCCCCTGAGGAGGAAGGGAGGGCTAGAACGGGGAGGAGGACAGGAGTGCACATTCAGCCTCCAGGGGAGCCACCTTTGGGAGAACAGGTGCAGGCACAAGAGGCGCTGGGCAAAGAGGTAGTCCAAGGCAGAAGGGGCTGCAGAAGATGCCAATATCCTGCTGCCAGGGTATACAGGCAGCGAAGCAGCTACCTCAATATGTCTGAGGTGCAGTGCCAAAGGAGGCGCCGTCTTAAGGGAGACAGTCAACTATATCTGTGAGATGATTGGGCCTGAGATCTCCGCTAACTGTGTGGGTGGACACCCCATGCCAGTGGCTCTGAAGGTCATAGCTACCCTCAACTTCTATGCCTCTGATTCCTACCAGGGGTCAATGGGTGATCTTTGCGATGTCACCCAATTAGCTGTGCACACTTGTGTCAAGCAAGTTACAGACGCTCTATTTAGGCGCGCATTGACTTTCATCCACTACCGTTGGGATCAGGCAAGCCAGACATAACGAGCTAGAGGCTTTGCAGCCATTGCTGGCTTCCCCTGCGTCCAGGGTGCAATAGACTGCACACATGAGGCTATCAAGGCGCCAGCAGGTGAGCCCGGTGCCTTCGTCAACAGGAAGGGCTTCCACTCCATGAATGTGCAGATAGTGTGTGATCACAAGATGCAGATCTTAGAAGCCTGTGCAAGGTACCCAGGCAGCTCCCTCGACACCTACATCCTTAGACACTCCCAGGTGCCGGAGCTCTTCAGTGCTCCAGCCTGACTTGATGGATGGCTTCTGGGTGACAAGGGCTATCCCCTCAGAAGGTGGCTCATGGCCTCTCTCCACCATCCAAGAAGAGAAGCTGAGCAGCGGTACAATAGGAGCCACACCTCCACAAGGGCTGTGGTGGAGGGAGCCATCAGTCTTCTCAAGATGCACTTCCAATGCCTGGACCGCTCAGGGGGCGCACTCCAGTACCCCCCAGATCGTGTCCCAGTGATAGTGGTTGTAGGTTGTATGCTGCACACTCCACAATCTTGCGCTGGGAAGTGGGGGGGATGGGGGGCCACTGTGGCTGCAGCTGCACATGATGAGTCCAGCAGTGAGTCCAAGGATGAGCATGCACAGGGAAATGCTGAGGGGATAGACGCTGACCCGGGCATACTGCAGGGAGGCAGGGACACCCGGGAGGCTTTAATCCAACAAACCTTCAGCTAGCACACCACAGATGGACAAGCCTGGGCTGTAGGCTCAATACTCGACACCTAAGTACAAAATCTGCCAAGTTAGGAACAGTTGCTAAGGGCCTTGTTAATAAAGCTGAATATCCAACCAAGCACTCATTACAGTTTTGGAAACCATACACATGCAGAAGAAAAGAGGCACCCTCAGCCATGGTGACATATCTGAATTTATTCTGTGAAGCAAACCAACTTATTCCAAAAAAAAGACAATAGTCAAAACAAATCATTGGGACCTCAGCTCAGGCCAACACAAAAGTACCAGTGGAAAACCAGTGGTGTGTCTAAGCTGCTTTATGTTTTCATTTCCGGGTACTACATCCTGGTGCTGCTCCATTGCTAGGAGTGACATCTGAGACAGCCTGCTGACTCTGCTGTCCTGTTGGCCTCGATGATCTTGGTGGTTGTCCTCTGGCCTGTGGAGTCAGTGCTGGACCCACCTGGGAGGGAGCTGCCAGTTCCACAGCTGGCATCTGCCCAGTCGTCGCCATCTCACTGGATGCTACAGTGACTGGGAGAGGGGCGGAGGAGCTGCCGCCCTCATCTGGAGCGCCCTGAGAGGTGCCCGCAGAGATGACAGGCAGTTGCTGCGCCGACATGAGGTCACTTCGGACCTCCCTGCTCACCATGGATGGATGGGCACCATGCTGGGAAAGTTGATGCTCAAAACCATCTCCCACACTGGCACTGACCAGCTGAGGTCAATGCCGATGTGAGGGCTTGCTGGTCAGAGCGCATCCCCAGGAAGCCCTGATGGGTCTCCTGGAGTAGTCTTTCCACGAGAGTTGCCATTCTCTCCATGGAGGATGCATGGTGCTCAAACATGTGGCTCATTGCTTCAACGATCGTCCACGTGGACTCCTCCACCACGTGGACGAAGCCAAGCATAGCCTCATGTGTCTCCCCCAGATGCTCCCACACAACCGGCTGTATTTCCTGCACCTGCTGCGTCACTGACGACCCCAGAGGCACATCATCAGGCACCGACTGAGCATGTGCCTGGTCCCCTGCAGCCCTCTAACTGCTGGTGCCATGGGCACTTTGGCTCTGCCAACACCTCCAGTGACTGTTAAGTGCCCTCACCACTGTGCCCCAGGACACTAGCCGATGTTTGAATTCCCACCGAGGTGCCAGTATATGCGCTGGTGCCTGCCTTGCAGAAATGGTGTGACACTGGTGAGACTTCAGACCCCTCAGGTGTGAGAGGGGGCCTCTGCTGCTCCTCCTCCCGGCCCTGCTCCGCTGATGCTGAAAGGAAGAACAAGGACAGTGGATCAGTTAATGTGGAGACAATGTCAATGTGCTTCGCTGTACCCCAGATCATTATGTGCTCATCCTTCCATAACAAATGGTCAAGCCATGTTGCAAAATTAAATCAATTAACATTCAGTAGTACTATGGCTGTTGGGAGAACAATGCTGACCTCACTATTGGGCATAAATACCTGGCCGTGGCACCCCAGCCTCACCGACACCAGGCGCACGGCACCTCTCAGATACTGGGCCTCCTGCTCGAAGCAGCTAAGAATGCTACACTGGATCCAGGTGCGCCGCACCATGTTGTGGGAACTCACCACCTCCGCCAACTCCTTCCAGGCACATTTTGTCATGTGGGTGGGCCTCTTCTTCCCATCCTGGGGAACCAACACCTCCCACCTCCTCGAGGAGGGCAGCAAGGCAGTCATCCAAGAAACGAGGGGCACACTGGCCTCCCCACCCTACCCACCGGCCTGGCCTGTCCCGCTGCCCTACCCTCCAGCCTTGCCTGCTCCGCTGGCCTTCCCTCCGGACTGGCCTGCTCACCAGAAGCCCTCTGGTGAGCTCTTCCACTTGACATTGTGAGCAGCCTGGTAAAGGCTGCCAGTGCTTCTGATAAACAGGCCGCCGGGCCGCATTGGACCCAGCGGTCAGTGCATTCCTGCCGCCACCCTCCCACTCCTCTTATCCTCGGAAGTTGGGCATGACGCTGGGCGGGCCTTAATTGGCCCGCCCGCGTAAAATGGCAGTGCGGACCCAATCGCGGGCAGCAATCGGGTCCGCGCCCGCACCTGCTCAGCCCCATCCCCCACCAAACAGAAAATTCAGCCCAATATACCAAAAAGAGTAGTTGAGACAAATAGCATAAATGCATTTACAGAGAATCTAGGTAACCACATGAAGAAGAAAGGAACAGAAGGAATATATTGTTTGGGTTAGATAAAGAAGGGTGAGAGGAGGCTCACGTGGAGTGTAAACATCAGCAGGAACATGTTGGGCCTAATGTCCTGTTTTTTCTGCTGTAATGCTTTGTAACTTTGTCATATATTTCTTCTCCCAAGCTTCCCTTCTCATTTTCATTTTTTTTTAAATGAGTGTAATCTAAATTCTGGTCAACAAAATTTTAGTTCAACAAAAATATTAGTCTAATTAAAACAAATTAATTGCAGCAAGTATATATTTAAATATGCAATATTCTATATACTGCGATCCATTTGTTTTTAGATAATTGTTATGCAGGATGGGAAGATTGAAATCCAGGGTACCTACCAGGACATTTCTCAACAAAATCCAAATCTGATAAAAGCTTGGAAAAGCCTGACGGCAAAAGGTTTGTCTCCTAGGGTAAAATATTATTATTCTTCCAATCTTTCAAAGTTAAAAATATGGTCAAGAGGATACTACCAGAAGCCTAACATTTGTAGTACTGAACTAATATGGACTAATATGAACGATTATCTTTACAGTGTAATATATCTCCCCATTTCTTACAAATCCATATTTACTCTGGAATTACTTTTTTAATCTTTGTTGATTCTACTTATTTGATCAATAATAAATTAAAGAAAATAATATGGATATATCAGACTACATATTTCCACAAAATTGCTATCAACAAAACATTTGAGCAATTTTTGAGAACCTTATAGAATGGACCCTCTGTTCTAATAATACGCCTATATTAAAAGTCTTACATCTGATGTGCATCTCCAGTACACATTTTTCTTAATTCTGTGTCATAATTTTTGAGTAGCACTTTGTGTTTCAACATTTATAATGAGGAATCCCTGTGTTGTAGTAAAGAGTTTGTCACCTAATCACTCCTTTGCTTTTTCAAGAACATTTTGAAACAAACTGGAGACTGAGTTCTTAAAATATGGTTCAGTCTCCCATTTAAGATATTAACGTTTTGTTTTCTGTTATGATACTTAGACAGCATTTCCATGGCAGTTAGAAAGCAAAACAAAAATTATTCACTGAGAATTTAATTTCATTTTCTAAATGAAACACATGTTTGAATTATTTTCTTCCTTCTGATTAGCTGCTGTCTACATCACTTATAGTAAGTTGCTCTTTTAACCATATTGGGTAAACTTCATATTTTCATATTAAAAAGACTTTCCCACTGAGAGCCATTTTGGGCTTAAAGGATAGTTTTTATGTATAAGAATTAGGGAAACTGTAAATAATGAACCTTTGAGTATGCGGGGATGGTGACATAGTGTGATGTCACTGGACTAGTAATCTAGAAGCCCAGGCTAATGGTCTCGTGGGTTTAAATCCTAAATCCCCTATATAAAGCTAGCCTCAGTAATGGTGACCATGAAATTATCATTGATTGTTGTAAAGACCTATCTGGTTCACTCATGTCCTTTAGGGAGGAAATCTGCAATCCTTATTCGGTATGGCCTACATGTGACTCCAGATTCACAGTAATGAGGTGAATCTTAACTGCCCTCTGAAATAGCCTAGCAAAGCCCCTCAGTTAAAGGGCAATCAGGGATGGACAACAAATGCTGACCTTGCCAGTGACACCTACATCCCATGAAAGAATAAAGAAAAAAAGTTGTATAAGGTTATTTTTTGTTAATGAAAATTTGTGAATATTAAAGACTATATAAATAAACAAATTTCCTAATGGTTCTCTAGATGCTTTAATGCAGGAACCTAAAGATACAAACCAACTGCCAAGGCAGAAAGTAGAAGCAAAAGTGGTGTGGATAGATTGGCATTAGGAGGCTGAAGGGCAGGAATGTTTCATGCATGGGGCGGAAAGGTGCTAAGATCAATTTGAGTCTCATTCTCCTGGATCCTCCTCCACATACAAGGCTGATGCTGCTGCTCCAACGCTGCCAGATCCCACCAACTCCTCCATACTACAGACCCTGTTTTACCCCCGCCCCTCCCTACAGTGCTCCTGAGACCCTCCCATATTCCTCAGGCAGAATCGTCCCACATTTCCACTAAGCATGGTAGCAGGCAGGTAAAGCAATGTTTTACCCGCCAGCCACAATGGCGGCTTTTCACGTCATATCGTTCCAAACCCGCCACATTACTTATGCATTCCCAGGAAACACACCGTTTCCATGGCGGATGGGCTCTCATTTGCTGCCACGCCATCACCTTGCTGCTTCATCATGCCGGGTGCCATGTTTAAAGTCCAGCCGCATGCATACGTCTCATTGCTTCCAGTCCACGAAAGGCAGAAAGACTGCAGTCCACAGGTTTGGCGACGTGTCACTGGAATGCCTTTTCAATGCCATGGAGGCCCACCGCAATGTTTTCTACCCCCACTCTAGCCACACGATGGGCAGCGGCACGATCAACCAGGCTTGGGAGGCAGTAGTAGCTTTGGTCAGCACCAATGCCCTTCAGAAGAGGACAGCACCCAGTGCCGCAAGAAGATGAATAATCTCCACCGTTCCGCCACTCCTCTCACACACTCACAAACCCATCAGACATTTACAGGGATCTCACTCACTGTCAGTTCAAGGGACATCCCCATCACTCTCTCATACACACCCGTCCCGTCTATGGGACCACTCCCACCCACACATGCCAGGCGTACTTATCATCTGGCCTGACAGGCGTCCTGCTTAAATCTCCCCATCTCTATTTGTGCAGGACAAGCTGGCACACAAGAAGAGGGAGAGGTCGCAGATGGGTGGAGGAGTGCCTGAAATCAAGATCCTCACTGACTTTGAAAACAGAGCTATCCAGCTGGCCGGCAAGGATCTGGACCGGTCCTGTGCTGACGGTGAAGTTGGCAGTGCTCTACCAAGTGAGGATGCGGCAGTACAACATCCATCAGACAAGCATACTATGATTGATGTGTCCTGTCTTACAGGCCATTGCCATGCACTAATTATCTCCCCTTGCTTCCGCAAGCACTTCTGGGAAATAGCCAACGGAGGGCCTCCAGTCAAGTCCCAAACAAATCTCTGAAGAGGAAGGTAGCATCCTTGAAGACCCATCAGAACACTCACATGGACCCTCCACCAGTGCAGAGATAAACACCTTGGTGGGACCTAGCTTTAGAATAGCCTTGGGATCACAATCTGTGTGCATATCGCACTGTCTGATCCACAGCAGGCGGTGGCGGGGATTTCCCAGGTGTCCGGCACTCAGAGGATTGCTGGAGGCCAGAAGTTCGCTGAGTCTGAGTCAGATGATAAGCCTCTGGACGCGGTCATGAGCTGCAAAGGCAAGCTCACAAAAATCAAGAAGGAATGTCCGCTGCACTCCTCAGATTGCAAGGCACGATGGAGGAGTCCATCCACCTTCAGTCTGAGGAGATAGTGCCAGCATGCCAACGCACCAAGGTCACTACTGGTAGGATGGCAGCCGCCATGAAGACCTTGGTCCAGGATGTCGCTCCTGCACTGTTGCGCAGGCTCAACTCCATTGCTGATGCCATAGTTGGCCTCCAACAGTGTACACAGCTCTAGCTGCAATGAGGGCCTCCTGAGTGCGCCTGCCTAGTCTGGCCTGTGCAAGGCCTCATCCCTATTGGCGCCCTCCTCATCTGAGGAGACCTCCAGCTCCCCCAACTCCTTCTCAGCCAGCTCCTTTCCCCATTGCAGAGCCAGGTTGTAAAGGATGCAGCAGGCAATGACGATGTGTGACATCCTCTGTGGACTATACTGCAGGGCTCCACCAGACCAGTCCAGGCACCGGAACCTCATTTTCAGCATCCTGATGGTCTGCTCCATCAAGTTGCGAGTTACAGCATGAGCCTCGTTACACCTTCATTCTGCTGCACTCTGAGACCGCCGCACAGTTGTCACCAGCCATGCTTGCTGCAGGTAGCCCTTGTCCCTGAGGAGCCATCCCTGCAGCTTCTGTGGACTCTGGAAGACGTCAGGGACCTGTGACCGACTGAGGATGTAGGAGCCATGCATGGTCCCTGGAAACTGTGCACAGACCTGCAGGATGCATTTGTGGTGGGTCGCACACCAGCTGCACATACAATGAATGGAAGCCTTTGCAGTTGACATAGTTGATTGCGTGTTGTGACAGAGACCTGAGCTCATGTGAGTGCAGTTGATGGCACCCTGCACTGGTGGGAAACCCAAGATTTGGACAAATCCAATCGCTCTTACATCCTGGCTGCTCTGGTCCTGGGTGAAATGTACAAAGTTGTGTGCCCCCGCAAAGATGGCATCCATGATCTCATGGAAGCATTTGTGGGTGGAGGCTTGTGATATCCCACAGAGGTCACCTGTGGAGCCCTGAAAGGATCCACTCATGTAAAAGTTGCACGTCACTGTCACTTTCATGGCCACTGGCAGTGGATGCCCTCCATTTCCCCATGGCGCCAAATCCTGCAGCAAGTATTAGATGTGACCAATCAGTTCCCTGGACATGTGCAGTCTTCGGTGTCACTGGTTCTCGGTCATCTTCAGGAATGAAAGGCGGCATCTATAGACCCTGGGTGTCGCTAAGCACCAACCAGCGGTGGCTCAGTGTGGCTGTTCCGCAGTGTGTACGGGAGCCCCAGCCACCCCTTCTTCCTGAGGGTGCTGCTCTTCCCCCTGCGCAGCCAGGCGCCTCAGTCACTCTCTCACCATCAACTTCACTCTCTGTACACCACGAGGCATACAGCAGTTTTCCAGGCTCCATGATCATGATGTTCTCCTGCAGGATGAAAGAGAGAGACAAGTGAGTTAGCATGGGTGTGCTAAGAACGTGTCCTGGTTAAGTGTGAAAGCCTCTTAACGCATCGCGAAGAGCACTGGCCACCACTTGGATGGCCAGAGATTAGTATGCTGCATGGCTGCCCAATACCCCACCCACCTCTGCCCCTTTTCACTTGACTGATTGGCAGCAGCTTTGCCCATTGCACCGCATGCCGTGCTCTCAGCTCAGGCGCAGGCATCCCCCTAACCCACACTGCAAGGTAACACTGTTAGCTCGAACCATGGGGGGAGACTGGTTCAAACCGGGATGCTGACATTGCAAGGGGCTGTGAGCGCCTCTGCCAGTGACTGCTCCGTGGCCAGCTTTAGCTAGGAGATTGCACAACGTGCGCAGTCGTCCAACTGTTATGCAGTCCACTAAATTACTCTTTACTTTGCAGTCTGTGCTCGAGGTGTGAAGAGCTCTGGAGCATTTGGTGGCACTTTGATGCCTCTGCGTTGCTTGAATGGGCAGATAAGCTAGAAGCTCGAGTCCAATCATATCAGTGACTGCGCTTGAACTGTGTCAGTTGCAGAGGAATGGTCACTTTTTATCAGGTGTCCTTAATGTGTGGCTGCTTCCCTCACCCACCCTACCCCCCACCCTTGAATGCTTGTGTGCTACATTCAACCGCAGGGCAGCCTGTTTTCCCCCCCCAAGTCACCTCAACCGCAGCACTGCCCTTGCCCCCCACCCCCCCACCAACGCGCCCCATGCTTGAAGTCCAGTAGGTGACTTTGGTGAGCGCTGTGCAGCGTTGCTGGGCACTCACTTCCGAGTTATCCTCAAAGTGCAGCCTGCCAAGTTCAACGCCTTTTATATGTTGTTGTAAAACACATCAGTGTGCTTTCTTGCCAACCTTTGATTAAACTTTCTGCTTTGGGGCAAAGTTCATTCTGCTGTCCTCTTTCCCCCATCCACAATAATCCCGCAAGACATTATTAGTGCAAATGAAAGCACAGAAAGTTGGAGACAATCTTATGGTTAGGACGTAAGAGCCAAGAGTAGGAATAAAATAAATGTTCTTTGATTGGCAGGATGTGACAAGCATTTTTCCCAGGGATCGGTACTGGGGCTTCAGCTTTTCAGCATACATATTCATGACCTGGATGAAAGATAGAGAGTTGTATATCTTGATGTACAGATTATAGTAAATCAGATGGCATAGCGAGTTGTGGAGATGGAAGCAACAAGTTCGAAGAAACATTGACAGACTAAGTGAGTGGACAAAATTACGGCAGATAGTATTTACTATTGGGGAAATGTGAGATCATCCACTTTGGATCAGAGAAAAATATATAGAAATATTCTCTTTATGGTGAGAGACTAGAGTTAGAAATTCATCTGCCCTTATTTCTGTACAGATTGGCCATGATTCATGACATGCTTGTGCATGTTCAGATCGAGGCAGGTAGGGCACAAAATTAGTCTACACACCTCATCTGAATGATTTCTTCATAGGAATCTATACCTCCGCCCCTGGTCTTCTCTTCACAATGTTGCTGGTGTGATCTGCATTGAGCAGGTGGCATTTTCACACTGAGAACACCTTCAGTTACGTGATGTGGCACTGTTACCATATTAAATGATATAGATTCAGAACAGATCTAGCAATTCAAAAATGGAAATTCATGAAACGTTATGGCCATCAGCAACAGCACAAGTATACATTAACTGAAACGTCATGATTTGGCATATCTGTCACTTTACAATTACCATCAAGCCAGGTATCAACAATGCTTCAATGAGGTGTGTAGAAGAGTATACTCGGAGCAGCAGCAGGCATATCTAACAATGAGGTGCGAGCCTGCTGAAGCTACAGCACAAGACTATGGGTGGAATTTTCTGTGCCCGCTGGCACTGGGCATGCCCGGCGGTGTGAACAGACAACATGGCGAGAAGACCAAAAATCGGTTTCACAACATTGTGAAACCAATTTGCAATCATACGCTCAGCCCATCGATGGCAGGCTGTGTTTCCCGCCATCGGACATCAGGAAGCTCATTGTAATACATCTGCATATATAAGGCTAGCCCACAGGACTCATCCTCAGCGCTGGATCTTCTGCCCATCACGACAACGTGTTTCACAACTGTACATAAGTGACATGCACCTAGCAAGCTGCACTTGCTTTGGACTTTGAAGTTTGTTTGCCTACCTTGCTTTGGGTAGCACTCGCAGTCATCAGCGCTAGATTTCACAGACAGCACCACAGCACTTTTAGGGGGGCTGACAGGTAGGTCTCTACTTATCAGACCAGCTTTGTATGCCTGCAGGGCTAGGGCGTGCTTGGTGAAGGGGGAGAAATAGCCTCAGGCAAGGGAAGAGGCTGCAGAGTGAGGGCTGTACTGAGGAAAGGATTGTGTGGGGATACAAGTTGATCTGTGCAAGTGTCCTCAAGCTGGTGAGGGCTGAGGAGGCAGTCTCCAGAGGAGATGAGTCCTGATGGAGATGTGAGGATGTGTGTGAGAGAGTGAGTGGTAATGTCTCTTGAGCTGGCAGTGAGTGAGATGCCAATGAATGTGTGAAAGGCTTGAGTGTGTGAGTTTAAAGTGATGAGATGGTTGCCTTACCCTGGCGGCATGGATGAGATCGTTCATCCTCTATCTACATTAGATGGTCAACTTCTTCTGTACAGCATTGGCACTGATCACCACCGCCATTAGCTACCAAGCCAGAGTGGCAATGTTGCTGCCCTTCCTGCGGCCAGAGCGGGGGTAGAGGACATCATGGCAGGCACCCACAGCGTTCAAAAGGCACTTAAGGAATGCATCACTAAACCTGGGGGCTGCAGTCTTCTTGCCTTTCGGGGCCATGTTTTAATTGCAGCAGTCCTGGGCTGGAAGCACTGAGGGGTATGCACGCGGCTGGACTTCAAATATGGCGCCCGGCATGATGAAGTGGTGAGGTAATGGCATAGCAGGCGATTTGGAGCCTGTCCGCCATCAAAACGGCGTGTTTCCTGGGAATGCATAATTAATGTGGCGGGTTTGAGATGATACAGCATGAGAAGCTGCTATTGCGGCCAGCGGGTAAGATGTCATTTTACCATTTCTGCACTTTGTGCAAATCTGGGATGATTCCGCTCTACATGTATACTAAACAGCGAAAGCAGCATGTTATAGATAGATCTAAACAATCCCACAACCAGCAGATCAGGTCAGCTCTGCAACCTGACCATATTTACCATGAATGGTGATGAATAATTAAATAGCTGATGGAAGGAGGAGGTGCCAGAAACATCTCGATCTTCAATGATGGCGGAACTCAGCATGTGAGTGGAAAAGACAAGGCTGTTGAGCTCGCTGCCATCTATAGCCAGAAATATCACAGGATGATCCATCTCACCCCCTCTTGACGTGACCACTGTCATAGAATCCAATCATCAGTCGGTTTGATTCACCTCATGTAGTTTAAAGAAATAGCTCAGTGCACTTGTTATAGTAAAGGCTATGGGCAATGTGCTGGCTGTAATCTTGAAGAATTGTGTACGCTGGTTGAAATCATTCCTTTCACAAAGATGGTTGTGGTTGTTAGAGGTGAATCCTCTTAGTCCCAGGACATCGCTGCACAATTTCCTCAGTGTGCTTAGGCCCACCCATCTTCAGCTGCTTCATCAATGATCTTCCTTCCATTGTAAGATCAGAAGTGGGGATATTCACTGATGATTGCACAATGTTCTGTGCAGAATAACTCAGCTCCTGACTTCCCAAAGCCTACCCACCATCTACAAGCCACAAGTCAGGAGTGCGATGGGATATTCTGCACTTGCCTGGATGAGTGCAGCTCCAACAACAAGAAGCTTGACACCATCCAGGAACCGCCCCCCTCCCCCCACCTCCCCAATCAGAAGACCCCATGCAAGGGTTGCACAGGAATTACCCGGGAAGTTTAAACTTCCTTTGGGCAATTACCCTATACCTGGAACCCTCCAAAACACTGATTCAATTTGGAGACTTTGGATTGTTCCAACTCTCTTAGCAGAATAGTTACCCAGGAGAATTTAGAAGAATTAAAACCATTTGTAACTCTTGGGAAACTGTGGTACTGACCACCATCCCTGCTATTGAAGGACACAACAGCACTGCAACTTCCAGCAACCTTACTTTAGAAATCCAAATGATGCAGTGCACCTCAGTGGGCTCCAGGAAAGCCAATGCTTCCGCTATTCTGATTCTTAAAGCACCAGGGATCATTAGTTCAAGAATTTTGCCCATTTTCCCACAAATTTTTAACATGCTAAGAGTTATAGCTAATAATCACAGACGTAAGTTCAGCATTTAACTAAAAAATTATTGATAAGTAAATCTATTGGGCAAGGTTGGTGAAAATATCAGCAATAAAACCAGTTTTTCACAATTCATCATTCATTGGCAAGAATGAAAGGGGGTGACAAATAAATTCCGCCTTGCCCAGCTCGACTTCCCTACACGCTCCTCCCCCTTGCCCCACCACCCCCCAACACTACAGGGTTCCCCTAGCTCCTCTCCACCCTGTTCCTCTATTTCCCCAGCAACTCTATCCACCCATTCTTGTCTTCCCCTGGCTTAGTTACTCACCCTTCCCCCAGTTCCCGCTCTCCTCTTAAGCCCACCCAGTTCCTAAGTCCTGCCAATGTCGTAAACAGCACTTGATGGGAGGGGAAAAGCACAGCAAAACCTCAGGCAGTGAGGAGAGAGAGTATTTGGGGTGGGAGCAGGGCAGCTTGGGATTGAGGGGCACAAGGTGAGGTGCCTTGGAAGCCGGAAGGGGTGTGGTGAGGTGCCATGGAGGCAGGGAAGAGGAGCCAGGCTATGGAACTAAACTAGTCTGATCGCAATCTTGGTGTCATATTTGACCCCAAGGTAAGCTTTTGGCCCATATCCGTGTCATCAATAACACTGCCTTTTTCCACCTCCTCAACATCACCGACTTTGCACTTGTCTCAACTTACGTGCTTCTGAAACTCTCATTCATGCCTTTGTTACATACAGTTGGCAATTCCAATGCACTGCTGGCTTGTCTCCCACATTCTACACTTAATAAATTTGAGGTCTACAAATCTCTACTGCCCATGTCTTAACTCATACTAAGTCTGGTTCATCCCTGTCTCGCTGAATTACATTGGCTCCCAGTCAAGCAAAATTGTGATTTTAAAATTCTCATCCTTGTTTCAAATCCCTCTATGACCTCATCCCTTCCTATATCTATAATATCCTCCAGCCTCACAACTCTTGAGCATCCTCAATTTTAATTACTCCACCATTGGTGGCTTCAGCTAGGCCCTAAGCTCTGGCATTCCCTCACCTCCCCACTTCTCCATCTCAGTTTTCCCTTTAAGACACTCCTTAAAACCTTTTTTTTGACCATTCGATCTAAAGTCGCCTTATGTGACTGAGTGTCATATTTCGTTGTATAATGCTCCTACGAAGCAACTTGGGATGTTTTATTACATAAAAGGTGCAAGACAGATATAAGTTATTGTTGTGTCATTGGCAGATTTTAAAATTTGTATCCTCAAGTCCAAGACATTAACGTCTATCAATAATGACAGTGATCCTTATACTTAACCCTGGGGGACTGTACATTTCCTCCCTGTCTGAGAAACAGCCATTTACCACTACTTTTGGTTTTCTACCCCTTAGCTAATTTTGCATCCGTGATGCCACTGCTCCTTTTATCCATCGTCTTCAATTCTGCTGACAAGCTTAATATGCTACTTCACCAACCACTTTTTGAAATTCCACATTCACATCAACTTCACTACCCACATCCACCCTGTCTGTTACCTTGTCAAAAAACTAAATCAAGTTAATAAAATACGGTTTGTCCTTAATAAATCCATGCTGCCTCTTTATTAGTCGATGTTTGCCCGGGTGGCTATTAATTTTATCTCAGATTATTGTTTATAAAAGTTTCCCCATCACAGTGTTAAACTGACTAACCTGTAATTGCTAGGTTTATCTTCACGGAATCACAAAAGGAGGGCAGAAGGAAGACATTCGGCTCATCAAGTCTGTACTAGCTCGCTGAAAGAGTTGTCTATCTAATCCCACTCCCTGCCTTATCCCCATAAGCTTGCACATTCATTCTTTTCAGAGAGCAGTCCAATTCCCTTTAGAATACCTCAATCGAACCTGCATCCACCACCCTTTCAGGAAGTTTGTTTCAAACTCTAACCACATTTCTCACATAATTTCTACTCCTTGCCCATTATTTTGAATCTGTGCCCTCTAGTTCTTGATATAATCTTGAGAGGGAACAGTTTCTCAATATTTACACCCCAGAATCTTGAAAACCTCTATCAAGTCTCCTCTCAGCCTTCTTTTCTCCAGGAAAAACAGACCCAATCTCTTCAACCTATCCACAAAGCTACAGTTGTTTATTCCTGGAATCATTCTCGTGAATCTCCTCTGTACTCTTTCCAATGCCTTTACATCTTTTCTCAAGTATGGCACCCAGAACTGGACATAGCAATCCAGATGAGTAATGTCTTATACAAGCTTAACATGACCTTCTTACTCTTGTGCTCAATGCCCCTATTAATAAAATCAAGGATATCATATGCTTTATTAACTTCTCTCCTTGACCTTGCTTGCAATACTATCTCTTTGAAGGTAGCCCATTGTTCAGCCACTGTCTTTTCTTCCAGCATTTGATTCCAGCTCACTCAACTCAGATGCATTCTCATCCCATCGAAGTTGACTTTCCCCCCAAATCTCCATGGCTGACCCAAACCTTATTTTTTTTATTGGTTCATGGGATGTGGGTGTCACTGGCTGGGCATTTATTGCCCTAATTATCCTTGAGAACTGAGTGGCTTGCTAGGCGGTTTCAGAGGGCCTGGAGTCACATATCAGCCAGACCAGGTAAGGACAGCAGATTTTCTTCCCTAAAGTGAACCAGATGGGTTTTAATGACAATCAACAATGGTTTCATGATCATCATTAGATTTTTTTTTAAATCGAATTCAACTTTCACCATCTGCTGTGGTGGGATTTGAACCCGGGTTCCTAGAGAATTACCCAAGGTACTTGGAGTACTAGTCTGGTGACAGTACCACTATGCCACCACCTCCCCATTATATCAGTGATACAATGCTAACTGTCCCCTAAATGCTCTCCCACTGTTATTTCATCCACTTGGGCCAACTCATTTCCCAGAGCCAGGTCCAACAATGTCGGCCCTCTTGTTGGAACGGAAACATACTGCTGCAGAAAATGATCATGAACACACTTCAGGAACTCTCACGCTTCTTGTCCCTTTGCACTATTCTATACCAGTCAATATTTGGAGAATTGAAGTCCCCCATTATAATTACTCTATAATTCATGCACCTCTCTCTAATTTCATTGCAAATTTGTTTCTCTACATCCCTTCAAAAGTTGATGGTCTACATACTACACTGATCAACGTGATGGCACCTTTATCATTCTGTACCTCTGGCCAGAGGGATTCCATCTTTGACCCCTATGGAACATCCTCTCTCTCCAGTACTGTAATACCATCTTTAATCAATACTGCCACTCCACCCCCTCCTCCCCCACCACACCCCACACCTTTTCTTCCTTTCCTGTCTCTCCTAAATATCTTGTACCCAGGAATATTTAACACCCAGTCCTGCCCTTCTTTGAGCCAGGTCTCTGTTGTAGCAATAATTATCATAGTCCATTTGTCAACCCGTCACTATAGTTCACCAATCTTATTTGCCACACTCTGTGAATTCACATAAATGCACATTAATCCTGATTTAGGCTTTTTTAACTTTCCTCCTTGTTCTGACCCCATCTAATGACTTACTATAGCCTACTCCAATTCTATCAAATTCTCCAAGTATTCTATTTGGCTTGATACTACTCTCTGATATATCCTCCTTATCAATTAATACTTCTCTACTTCCCACTGCCAGTTTTTCTCCTCTCCTCTCTGAATTTCCCCTCAGGTCCCCATCCATCTGCCAAGTTTAAACCCTCCCCAACAGCACTAGCAAATGTCCCTGCGAGGACATTAGTCCCAGTCCTGTTAAGGTATAACTGACTTTCTTATACATGTCCCACCTGCCCCAGAACTGATCCCAATGCCTCAGAAATCTAAAGCCCTCCCTCCTACACCATTTCTCCAGCCATGTATTGAGCTGTTTGATTTTTCTATTCTTATCTGCACTAGCACATGGCACTGGGAGTAATCCGGAAATTACTACACTTAAGGTCCTGCTTTTCAATTTCCTTCCTAACTCCTTAAAACCTGCTTTCATGACCTTGTTCCTGCCTATGTCATTGGTCCCAATGTGGACCACGACCTCTATCTGCTCGCCTTCCCCTAAAAGAATGCCCTGCAGCCACTCTGTAACATCCTTGACCCTAGCACCAGGGAAGCAACATACCATCCTGGAGTCAAGTCCATGGCTGCAGAAATGCCTGTCTGCTCCTGTGACTATGGAATCCCCTACAACTATAGCACTTCCACTCTTCCTCCTCCCTTCCTGTGCAGCTGAGTCACCCATGGTATTACGAACTTGGCTCTTGCTATAGCCCTCTGAGGAACAATCTCGCTCACCAGTATACAAAATGGAAAAGCGGTTAAGGAGCGAGATAGCCTTGGGGATTCCTGTACTACCTGCCTGTTTCTCTTAGATACTCTGGTGGTCACCTTTCTGCCTGTGTACTTCTTAGCTGCGGTGTGACCACCTCAACCTTTATATAAAATGTTTGGGTCACTCACCAATTGCCCTCTTCTCTCCCTCTTGCGACTTTTTACGAAGTCTCGCTGCTCTCTCCCCCTCGCGTTCTTTCTTACTGCCCTGTTTTGAATAACATTTTCATTCCCCTCGTCCTCTGGTATTATCTCTGTATCTAAGGAAGATTGAAAGATTGTGGCTAACACCTTCACGATGTTTACCTCTACTTCCCTCAACAACCTAGGATTCATCCCATCCAGACCAGGTGGCTTATCCACAATAAGTACCTCCTCCATATCTATTTTTATCTCATCCACTATCCTGACAACCTGATTGTTTACTATATCTTTGACAAAGTCCTGTTCCTTGCTAAACACCAATCCAAAGTACCCATTTCGTACTTCAACCATACCTTCTGCCTCCTCTAACTGATCTCTATTTCAGTCCCTAGTTAGTCTAACTGCACCTCTGATAACCCTTTCACTATTAATATGCCTATAGAAGATCATAACCACCGCGCGCCCCCCCACCCCCAAAAGCCATTCTCTCTTTCTTGTACTTCGGTATTTTCATAATCAAGACTGTTACCCCTCCTTTTTTTCCTTCCCTGTCTTTCCTGAATAACTTGTAGCAAGGAATATTAAGCATCCAATATTCCCTTTTGTTTGAGCCAGTTCTCAGTTATCGCCTCTACATCTGTTACGATCCTTGTATGGACTGATAATTTTTAAAAGAACTTTGAACTTCCAGTTAATAGCTGAAATAACGACCTTTCAATACTTTTACTTTAACAACAGGCTAAAAGTAAAAGCATTATTGACCAATAGGTAACTTATACTTTAAACCACAGATTACTCCCTTCTTATTTTTAGCCCAACCAAAAGAAACACACTTCATGGGTATACTTTACACTGTCCTTTACGGAGAAATTCAATTTTACCAGAATCAATTAAGTGATTCTTAGCTTCCGAGGCTTTATTCCTGTTCTTTTCTTTCTCCAGCCTGGTAACTTGCAATCTTAGAACTGTCTTTCACAGTGAGGTTTTCTTTTCCTGGAGAATCTCCCTCTAGCCCAAGCTGGGCAACTCTTCCAGCCTCGTTTTAACTCCCTGCAAATTTGATCTTGTCGATCTGAACGCAAGCTTCTACCCACATTCCTGTGCAGCAAACCATAGAGACCTTTTTGGCCTCTAGGTGCTCCCTCTTTCCTGGATCCAAACGTATTCAAAACACTGCCTGTGATATTGTAGGAAAACCTGTAACCTGATCTTTACATTGGCCCCCTCCGCATCCTTTCCATGGCAATGTGAATCACATGCACCTTGTATCCAGGTGGAAATGCTAATTAGCTATCCTTGAGAGCCCAACTCTTTTATCTTGGGGCCAAAACATAAGAATATAACATAAGAACAGGAGTAGGCAATTCAGCCCCTCGAGCCTGCCCCGCCATTCAATACAATCATGGCTGATCTCATTTCGGCCTCAACTCCAATTTCCCACCCTCTCCCCATAACCTTTCAACCTGTTACTAATTAAACATTTATCTATCTCCTCCTTAAATTTATTCAACGTCCCAACATCCACTGAGGTAGTTAATTCCACAGATTCACAACCCTTTGAGAAAAGTAATTCCTCCTCATCTCTGATCTAAATCTACCACCCCTTAGCCTAAAACTATGGCCTTACGTTCGAGAATGCCCCACAAGGGAAAACATCTTACTTTGTCTATCCCCTTTAGCATCTTAAATACCTCAATTAGATCTCTCATTCTTCTAAAACTAGCGCGTATAGGCCTAAACTGCTCAATCTCTCCTCATAAAACAAGCCCTGCATCTCTGGAATCAATCTAGTGAACCTCCTCTGAAACACCTCCAATGCAACTACATCCTTCCCCAAGTAAGGGGACCAAAACTGTGCACAGTACTCTAGGTGCGGTCTCAACAATGCCTTGTACAGTTGCAACAACACTTCCCTATTTTTATACTCTATTCCTTTAGCAATAAATGCTAAAATTCCATTTGCCTTCCTTATTGCCTGCTGTACCTGCATACTAGCTTTCAGCAATTCATGCACAAGGACAACCAGATCCCAATGCACTGAAGCATTCTGAAGTTTCTCTCCATTTAACTAATAAGTCATCCTTTTATTTTTCCTACCAAAATGGATAACCTCACACTTATCCACGTTAATCTCCATCTGCCAAATTTTGACCCATTAACCTAACCTGTCTATATCCATTTGTAAATTTCTTACTTCTTCACTGCAACTTACTTTCCCGCCTATTTTGGTGTCATCTGCAAATTTAGCCACAGTACCTTATATCCCTGAATCCAAGTCATTAATATAGATTGTAAATAGTTGGAGCCCAAGGACCGAACCCCGTGGCACCCCACTAGTTACAGCTTGCCATCCAGAAAAAGACCCATTTATCCCGACTCTCTGCTTTCTGTTGGTTAGCCAATCCTCTATCCAAGCTAATATATTACCCCTAACTCAGAGTGATATTATCTAGTGTATTAATCTTTTGGCACCTTATCAAAGGCCTCCTGGAAGTCCAGATATATTACATCTACAGGATCCCCATTATCCACTTTGCTTGAAACATCTCCAAAGAACTCTAGCAAATTAGTCAAACACGATTTACTCTTCATAAAACCATGCTGACTCTGATAAACCATGCTGACTCTGAAAAGGGACAGTTTAAAGCATAACTGTTTATAACATGACGTTCTCAACACAAAAATAAAAATACCTGGAAAAACTCAGCAGGTCTGGCAGCATCTGCGGAGAGGAACACAGTTAACGTTTTGAGTCCATAAGACTCTTCAACAGAACTAAGTAAAATTAGAAAAAAGGTGAAATATAAGCTGGTTTGGGTGGGGTGGTGGCTGCAGAGCTGGATAGAGGGCCAGTGATAGATGGAGATAGCCAAAAGATGTCATAGACAAAAGGACAAAGAGGTGTTGAAGGTGGTGATGTTATCTAAGGAATCTGCTAATTAAGGGTAGAAAGCAGGACAAGCAAGGTACAGATAGCCCTAGTGGGGGTGGGGTGAAGAGAAGGGATTGAAATAGGCTAAAAGGTAGAGATAAAACAATGGGTGGAAATACATTTAAAAATAATGGAAATAGGTGGGACATTCTCAACACTTTTCAGGGACTCTGGAGTCTCCACTGTTAACACACAGGTTGCTGCCATTTTCTCCAAGTGTAAACCTCACACCTTCTTTGCAGTAAAACAATCTAAGCCTTTGCTTGATCCCAACAATCAAACCACCTAGGCTTACTTTCAGGCAGACTTCAGAACAGATCACTCCTTTTATTTCACCCTAAGTTTAAAGATACAGTCCCAAAACATAATCCTTCTAATGGTATCACATCATATTCCCTCCTACAGCTCACCAACCTTATTAACCACACTGTGCATTTACATACATGCATTCCAACCATTTTCATTTTCTATGATCCCTACCTAATTCTATATTATTTCTAATTCTGTCTTCCCCAGTTTTCTGTGAGCCTTGCTTCTACTTTTTAATGCTACATCTTGATGCCCAACCCTCTGCCAAATTAGGTTAACTCCACAATTAGCCTGACTGGGTGGATAATGGTCCCAAGTCTATTCAGGTGTGACCTGTCCATCCTGCCACAGTACTCAACTCTATTTCCCAGAAATCTGAAGCCTTCCCTCCCACACCATAGCATAGTGGTTTTATCACTGGACTGGTAATCCAGAGACCTAGTGTAATGTCCTGGGTTCAAATTCCACTGTAGCAGATGGTGGAATTTGAAATCAATAACAATCTAGAATTAAAAGTCTAATGGTGTTGATTTTGATTGTTGTAAAAACCTATCTGGTTCACTTTCGGGAAGGAAATCTGGCCTATATTTGACTCCAGACCCACAGATTCTTAAATGTCTGCTGAAGAAGGGCAATTAGGGATGGGTAATAAATGCTGACCGAACCATCCCATGAACGAATATGAAAAAAGACACTAACCTGCTATATTCTCCAATTTCTACTCTCGCAAAGGCATGGCATTGGGAGTAATCAGATTATTACCTTTTTAGATTCTGCTTTTAAACTTCCTCCCGACTTCCTTAAACTCCTCCCTACATTGTTGGTTCTGACACGGATTGTAATTTCTGGCCCTACTCCCTGGAAAATATTCTCCAGCCTCTCCATTATAATCCTTACCCTGGCACAAGGGAGGCAACATACCTTACAGGTCTCAAGTCAACTGTGACAAAAATGCCTGTCTGTCCCCCGACTATTGGATCCCAATTACTACCGTATCCTTACAATTTGCTGTACTGTCCACTGAGCTTTGCCTCATGTTGGCAGTCTAGGGACTGCATTCCTTCGAGGTGTTGACACCATTGCCAATATTCAATGCTGATTATTGATTTGAGAGTCACACCCCTGGAGGATTCTTGCGCTATTTGCCTCTTCCTACCCTTGGTGGCAATGCACTTGCTATTCTGAACTCTCTCTGGCTGTGGGGTGATCACCTCCTGGAACCTATGATCAAGGAATTTTAGTACAGTATCCAGTATTTTATAGGCCACTAGATGAGACCATTGAACTTTCTTCTCCATTGTAGCTATGCCCTGAACACTGAACACCTGGCATTGACCTCATCTTTGATATCTTCCCTTTGGCAGCAAAGTTGTGGACTTGGAGGTGGGGGAAATAAAAATCTTGCAATTTTTACATTCTGTCACCACTTCACAGTGCAAATTTTATGCCCAAGTGAAACAAAATGTCCAAAGTGATGAAAAGCTACTGAAAGTCAAGGAGGGTGAGAGATGAGCCAGGATTTTGTGCAGAATGTGGTGGAGTTTTGGTTGAGTTGAAGTTTATGTAGGGTGGCTAGGGCATTGGGAAAGTCAAATCTAGAGGTGCCAATATTTCTATCAAGAGGAAGCAATGTGTGGAGACCAGGTATTTTTCCATGGGAAACCTTAGCCATCAATCTCACACCATTACATGACCAGTTACATAACATAATTGCTATAGTCTATATCGCAATACAAAGCCTGTACCTATAAAGCTAATATCTGCAAATTGTGTGTATGTATTTACTTTGTTTTTTTTTCAGAAGTTAAAAATATGTGCAATTGCATTTTAATAGGTGACCATAAAGAAGAAAAGGAAACTGAAGGTGAAGTGGTAGATGAAGTTTCAAAAATTCAGAAAAAACCTGATGATAATTTGAGTGGAAAACTGATTCAAGAAGAGGAAAGAGAAGAAGGATCCATATCCCTAAAAATCTATTGGCTTTATGCCCGTGCCATTGGCCATTCCTTTTTGTTTTTTTTAATTTTTGCTGTAATAATGAAACAAAGCTTTCTGGTAGCTGTTGATTTCTGGCTAGCTGATTGGTCATCTGCAGGGAACCATTCGGAGACGACTGCAACTCAGGTCTATTATGAAAAGCTTTTTGTCTTTTTTCCAAAAGTTCTTTTGTTACCCTTGATCTATCACTAAATTTAGACCAGAATTAACACTTACACGTGTTGCTAAATAAACAGTCATATCCTTTCACTAAATCACCTTTATTCTTTTGTGTTTCTTGCATATCCTTAGAATGAAAATGATGTGGAAAGTGGCTTTTTGAATTGTTACCTCTATGGATACATCGGGCTGGCTTGTGCTGGAGTCTTATTTGCATTGTTCAGTTCCTTTGCACATGTCATTTCAGGTTTGTGCATTCTTACATTGACAGTTGAACTTAGCACGATTAATTTAACTAAACAAGCGTGTATATATTTCTTTTCTGTTCTTTAGAATTGTTCTAATTTAATGTAATATATGTGCATTCAAGGTTCATAATGGTTTTCTTATTCCCTCCTATATGAAGGTATCCGTGCTTCAAAATATCTCTTCACAAATATGCTGCAAAACGTTACAACCCTTCCATTAAGATTCTTTGAAACCACACCTGTTGGAAGAATTCTAAACAGGTATGAATCTTGAAAAGTTACATTAATTATATAGGTCACTTCCAAATAATCATCTTTTGCTAAATTATTATTGTATAGCGTGACAGACAGTGCAGCATTAGAAAGCTGTAATTATAGAGGAAAGTGAGACTGATGTATGAATAGCTAACCAGAAATGTAGGCTACGTCAGAATTTAAAATACACAGCCGTAAGTAACCCAGCATAATTGCTATTACCAAGGAGGAACATAATGTGATTGTTTGCTCAAAATTCAACACTGCTTTTTCATTCCAAAATGTACTTTCAGTGGGTTTTGAACTTGCTAATATATTTTTTATACATTAAAGGTATACACTGTGATCTTAATAGGCTGTGTGAAAGCTTAGAGCTCTTCTTAGTATACTTCTTGTACTCAGAACAAATGCTTGATCACAATCTGTGGAAAAAGAATTCCCTAATTTCCAGTGCAATTCGTGAAGTAACCCCTGTTGCAGAAACAACTTGTTAATTACCTGCCAGGTGGACCAAAATAGAAATAACAACCATGCTGATGGTACAGTAGCCGTGGTGGAATGATCAAAATCGTGAATGCTTAAGAGGCCAGTATTGGCGGAGGTCTGGGGCAGGGTGGTGGGTGTGGGTGAAAAAAAAAGTAGAGGAAACAGATCATCTACAATTAGAACAACATTCTGGATTACTGCAAAATGCAAATCAAGTACACTGAGAGACTTTGATGGCTTAAGTAAACATCAGTGTACTCATTAATTGGATCCTTTTTTATTTCCAGATTTTCATCCGATTTCAAGACCATAGATGATCAAATTCCCTCAAACCTGGAGCGCCTATTGTGGCACATTATGATGTGTTTAAGTGCCATTGTGATCAATATTATCGTGACTCCGTTTTTTCTTCTTCCAGTGATTCCCTTACTTGTTCTCTACTATTTTCTTCAAATGTATTTCAGAGCATCCTCCAGGTAATCTTCTTGCAACTATCCTACACATTGCGTGATTTGCAATATCTATGTTTAACCTTTTTGTTTTTTTAAGTTAATTAGTTTATTTTTCCTTTGCTTTATAGAATCGGCAGCAGTCATTTCTGCAAGTTCTGAAAAGCATCATGTCAATAGCCTCATATCTTTCATTTAATGTATCCTGCTTAACCTAGGCCAGAATTTTCATGTTGGCATGCGGGGGGCAGGCCCCGCACACTGACATGTACAATGACGTGCGGTGACATCGGACGAGCGTCCTGACGTCACCGCACACCATCACGATATTTAGTGGGCAGGCGCGCAATGTCCGCAGATGTGCACCCGCCATTAACTAATCACCCAGTTAAGGCCCTTGAGGCAGCAATTGACTGCAATGTTTTGGGACCTGTGCGATCTTCAGGACGTCACATGGGCACAACAGGCAGGCGGGTAGGAGACATTTGTACAAACCTCATCCACGGGTGGGATAAGAAGGGTGAGTGGGGTCGCAAATGTTATCTTTCAGGTATTTAAGTGTGAAAGTTACTGATAGTTGCCTGTGTGAGCAGGAATACTTCAAAACTCATACCAGCTGCTTGGACAGGAGTAAAAGCCTTCAAGTCAGGACTCTACAGTAAAGAGTATTTTTGGGGCCTGCAGCTTTCTGGAAGCCTTCCCTTAGCCTGGGAATGGGAGTTGCGCTCTCCACTGGAGGCACCTCCTCTGAGGGGGAAGGGAGGGCCAGAAGGGGGAGGAAGCCAGGTGTCCACATTCAGCCTGCAGGGGAATCACCATTGGGAGGAGAGGCGCAGGCACAAGGAGTGCAGGGCCAACAGGAAGTCCAAGGCGGAAGGGGCCTTAGAAGACATCACTATCCTGCTGCCAGGGTTTACAGGTGACAAAGCAACTACTTCAATATGTCTGAGGTGCAATGCCGAAAGAGGCTCCATCTCTTAAGGGAGACAGTCACCTCCATTTTTCAGATGATAGGCCCTAAGATCTCCGCAAACTGTGTGGTTGGACACCCCATGCCAGTGACGCTAAAGGTCACAGCTGCCCTCAACTTCTATGCATCCGGCTCTTTCCAGAGGTCAGTGGTTGATCTCTGCGGAGTCTCCCAATCAGCTTGTCAAGCGGGTGACAGACGCTTTGTTCAGGCATGCAATGACATTCATTCACTTCCGCTGGGACGAGGCCAGCCAAACACAGCGAGCCAGAGGCTTCGCGGCCAATGCTGGCTTCCCCCACGTCCAGGGTGCAATAGACTGTACACATGTGGCCATCAGGGCGCCAGCAGGTGAGCCCGGTGCCTTCATCAACAAGAAGGGATTCCACTCCATGAATGTGCAGATAGTGTGTGATCACAGGATGCTGATCCTACAAGTCTGTGCAAGGTACCCAGGCAGCTCCCATGATGCTTACACACTTAGACGCTCCCAGGTGCCGAGGCTCTTCAGTGCTCCAGCCCGGCTTGATGGCTGCTGGGTGACAAGGGCTAACCCCTCAGAAGGTGGCTCATGACGCCTCTCCGCCATCCAAGAACAGAAGCTGAGCAGCGGTACAATAGGAGCCACATGCCTCCACAAGGGCTGTGGTGAAGAGAACCATCTTTCATTTAATGTATCCTGCTTAACCTAGGCCAGAATTTTCATTTTGGCGTGCGGGGGCAGGCCCCGCACACTGACATGTACAATGACGTGTGGTGACATCAGACGAGCGTCCTGACGTCACCGCACACCATCACGATATTTAGTGGGCAGGCGCGCAATGTCCACAGATGGGCACCCGCCATTAATTAATCACCCAGTTAAGGCCCTTGAGGCAGCAATTGACTGCAATTTTTTGGGACCTGTGCGATCTTCAGGACGTCACATGGGCACAACGGGCAGGCGGGTAGGAAACATTTGTACAAACCTCATCCACGGGTAGGATAAGAAGGGCGAGTGGGGTCGCGAATGTTATCTTTCAGGTATTTAAGTGTGAAAGTTACTGATAGTTGCCTGTGTGAGCAGGAATACTTCAAAACTCATACCAGCTGCTTGGACAGGAGTAAAAGCCTTCAAGTCAGGACTCTACAGTCTGTATTCTCAAGATGTGCTTCCGATGCCTGGACCCTTCAGGGGATGCCCTCCAATACCACCCCCCCAGATCGTGCTGATAGTGGTTACATGCTGTGCTCGCCACAATCTGGCACTGGAAAAGGGCAACACAGTGGACAAGGAAGACATAGACGCAGTTGCTCCAGATGCACACGATGAGTCCAGCAGTGGGTCCGAGGATGAGCATGCACAGCCAGCAAAGCCCACATCCCCTGAATGAATAAAAAAATGATATATCCACCTGAGGAAGAAGGATTCAAGGAACAGGATAAACCAACCACAGTTAACCAGGGAAGTTAAGGATAATATCAAATTAAAAGAAAAGACATACAATGTGGCAAAGATTAGTGGTGAGCCAGAGGATTGGGAAAGTTTTAAAAACCAACAAAAGATGACCAAAAAAAGATAAAGAGGGAGAAAATAGACTTTGAGGGTAAGCTAGCAAGTAGTATAAAATGGACAGCAAGAGTTTCTTTAAATATATAAAAAGAAAGAGAGAGACCAAAGTGAACATTGGCTCCTTACAGAATGAGGGTGAGTAAATAATAATGGGGAACCAGGAAATGGCAGAGTTGAATAAATATTTTGCCTCAGTCTTCACATTAGAAGACACTAATAGCATTTCAGTACTAAATAATCAAGGGGCAAAAGAGGGGGAGTATATAAATAAAATAACTATCACTAGAGAAAAATTACTTAGCAAACTAATGAGGCTAAAGGCCGATACGTCCCCTGGACTTGATGGGTTGCATTCTTGGATATAAAAGGAAGTAGCTAAAGAGATAGTGGATGCACCAGTAGTAATCGTCCAAGAATCCTTAGATTCTGGAAGAGTCCCAGAGGGTTGGAAAACTGCCAATGTAACACCCTTATTCAAAAATGGAAGGAGACAAAAAACAGGTAACTATAGGCCAGTTAGCTTAACATCTGTCATTGGAAAACGTTAGATTCTATTATAAAGGATGTAATAGCAGAGCATTTAGAATTACATAATCTAATCAAACAAAGTCAACATGGCTTCATGAAGGGGAAATCATGCCCAACAAATTTATTAGAATTCTTTTAGGAGGCAACAAGCAGGAGAGATAAAGAGAAGGGTTTTTCTTATGAGGAGAGGTTGAGTCAGTTGGGCCTGTACTCATTGGAGTTTAGAAGAATGAGACCTCATTGAAACATATAAGATTCTTAGGACGCTTGACAGGGTGAGTGCTGAGAGGTTGATTCCCCTTGTGGGAGAGTCTAGGACCAGAGGGCATAATCTCAGAGTAAGGGAGTACCCATTTAAAACGGAGATGAGGAGGAACTTCTTCTCTCAGAAGGTAGTTAATCTGTGGAATTCTTTGCCATAGAAGGCTTTAAAAGCTTGGATGTTGAATATATTCAAGGTGGAGATAGACAGATTTTTAATCAGTAAGGGAACCAAGGGTTATGGGCAGAAGGCAGGAAAGTGGAATTGAGGATTATCAGATCAGTCATGATCTCATTGAATGGCAGATCAGACTTGATGTGCTAAATGGCCTCCTTCCATTCCCATATCTTATGGTCTTATACCTGTGAAATTAAAATGCAGTTCAGTTCATTTTACACTTAGGAATTTCAGGAATTTTCCCCAAGCAATGACTGGGCATGTTGCTATGATCTTAAATGGCAGTCCTGTTTCATTTTAATCTAACTTGGGTTGTAAACAATCAAGAATGTAAGGTAGTTTGTGATATATTTTTTAAAGTTAAAACTGTCTTGAGCTTTTTTGATTAAGGTTGGAGTTTCAAAACAAACTGGTAGATGAGAAGGAGAAATTTGTAAAACAATTACTCACAATTATTTGATTGTCTGCACTTGTTAGAATCTGTCTTGTGTAATTTGATGACTGCAGTCACAATCTGAGGGTTACTGGTACAATAATAAAAGTACACAGATGAATCCAATAGTGTGCATAGCAAAATCTCCAAATAGCAATGTTGCACAAGCCTTTTGATGATGGAACAGTTGTCACTACTTTTGATATGTAATGAAAGCTTTCTTTTTTAACTTTTCCTTTTGTTCTCTTCTAATTTTATTCCATCCTTCCTGTCCTGAAAGTGATGATTTACCGTGTATATCGTCCAGTTAGCCTTTAGTATAAACTTGAACAAGGAGTTCTGACGGGCAATTCAACCGTACATTGAAAGACTCGTCACATTTCTAAGTGATTCTGACCTCATACTCATGCATTTTCCAGCAGGAATCGCTGTATTGCAATCAGTAATAATAACCTCAACTGAATTTTTCGTCATACTCCCTTATGATTAGCCAGGAATGTGGTCAAGGGTGACACTCGCTTTACAATTGGTAGATACTTCTATTAACACTGGCATACACATTTCAGTCAATTTCTCAATTGGGATGAACCTTTGCTGCCAATAAGATGCGTTCGAAAGGCAGCAGCACTGGTACAGTTAGTTGATTAATCTCTAATAGTCAGTTTCTGAGTTAGATGTCAGCCTTGGCTCTGTGATAGTACTCTTGTCTCTGATTGTGTGTTTGTCCCACTTGAAAGACGTGCACATTATCCAGGCTGCCACATCAGTGGAATACTACAATGTCAGGAGTACTGTCTTTCAGATAAGATGTACAAATTGACTGTTGTGTTTCCTTATATTATGATGTGATTACACTCAGAAGCCCTTGACGATGTTTTGAGGTCATGATAAATGCTAGATAAGCACAAGTTCTTTCTTACTACAGGAACAGAATTGTGGCAGCACCATTCCTACCATCCTCCACCCCAAAATTCTGCCAACACAGTTTTTCCATCCCCTCTCCCTCCATTTCTGGTAGCTGTCCCCTTTCCCTGGTTCCAGCACCACAATCCCTGTACCCTGAGAGCGGACAGCCGTTACTGCGAAAGGAGTGGTGGCTAACCATTGTGTAGTAGCTTCTGGTGGTTGGTACTAGTGATGCTTGGCTGGCCGCAGGCTGGTTTGCTGGCTCCTTGTGCACAACTCACTTGCTGAAATTTGGCTGACCAACTACTATTTGTGCATGGGCTTTCCTTGGAGAAGAGAAGTTTGAGGAGAGATTTGATGGAGGCATTCAAATCATAAGGTCTCTTTTTATTCATTCAGGGGATGTTGGCGTCACTGGCTTTACCAGCATTTTAGCCCATCCCTAACTCCCTTGAGGAGGTGGTGGTGAGTTGCCTTCTTGAACCCCTACAGTCCATGTGGTATAGATGCTGTTAGGGAGGGAGTTCCAGGATTTCAACCCAGCGACAGTGAAGGAACAGTGATATGTTTCCAAGTCAGGATGATGTGTGGCTTGGAGGGGAACTTCCAGCTGGTGGTGTTCCCATGTATGCAGCCCTTGTCCTTCTAGATGGTAGCAGTCATGGATTTGAAAGTTGCCGCCTAAGGAGCCTTGGTGAGTTCCTGCAGTGCATCTTGTAGATGGTACACACTGCTGCTACTGTGCATCAGTGGTGGGGGGAGTGAATGTTTGTGGATGGGGTACCAATCAAATGGGCTGCTTTGTCCTGGATGTTGTAAAACTTCTTGAATGTTGTGGGAGCTGCACTCATCCAGGCAAGTAGAGTGTATTCCACCACACTTCTGACCGGTGCCCTGTAGATGGTGGACAGGCTTTGGGCAGGCAGGAGGTGAGTTATTCGCTGTGGGATTCCTAGCCTCTGACCTGTTCTTGTAGCCACAGTGTATGGCTAGTTCAATTGGTCAATGGTAACTCCCAGGATGTTGATAGTGGGGGATTCAGTGATGGTAATGCCATAGAATGTCATGGGGTGATAGTTAGATTCTCTCTTGTTGGAGATGGTCATTGCCTGGCACTTGTGTGGCATGAATGTTGCTTGCCACTTGTCAGCCTGGGTATTGTCCAGGTCTTGCTGCATTTGGACATGGACTGCTTCAGTATCTGAGGAGTCGCGAATGGTGCTGAACACTGTGCAATCATCAGTGAACATCCCCACTTTTGTCCTTATGATGGAAGTAAGGTCATTGTGGAAGCAGTTGAAGATGGTTGGGCCTAGGACACTACCCTCAGGAACTCCTATAGTAATGCCCTGGAACTGAAATGATTGACCTCCAACAACCACAACCATCTTCCTTTGTGCTAGGTATGACTCCAGCCAGCAGAGAGTTTGCCTGATTCCCATTGACTCCAGTTTTGCCAGGGCTCCCTGATACCACACTCGGTCAAATGCTGCCTTCATGTCAAGGCCAGTTACTCTCACCTCACCTCTGGAGTTCAGTTCTTTTGTCCATGTTTGAACCAAGGCTATAATGAGGTCAGGACTGAGCGATCTTGACAGAACCTAAACTGGGCGTCAGTGAGCAGGTTATTGTTAAGCAAGTGCCACCTGATAGCACGTTGATGACCCTGATGATCAAGAGTAGATTGATGGGGTGGCTATTGGCCAGGTTGGATTTGTGTACAGGACATACCTGAGCAATTTTCCACATTGCCACGTAGATGCCAGTGTTGTAGCTGTACTGGGACTACTTGACTAGGGGTGTGGCAAGTTCTGGAGCACAAGTCTTCAGTACTATTGCCGAAATATTGTTAGCGCCCATAGCTTTTGCAGTCTCCTGTGCCTTCAGCTGTTTCTTGATTTTACATGGAGTGTATTAAATTGACTGAAGACTGGTATCTGTGATGCTGGGGATCTCTGGAGGAAGCTAAGATGGATCATCCACTCAGCACTTCTGGCTGAAGATTGCTGCAAATGCTTAAGCCTTATCTTTTGCACTGATGTGCTCAGTTCCTCCATCATTGAGGGTAGGGGTATTTGTACATCATCCTCCTCCAGTGAGTTGTTTAATTGTCCCCCACCATTCACGATTGGATGTGGCAAGACTGCAGAGCTTAGATCTGATCCGTTAGTTGCTTAGCTCTGACCATCACTTGCTGCTTATGCTGTTTGGCACACAAGTAATCCTGTGTTGTAGCTTCACCAGGTTGACGCCTTATTTTTAGGTATGCCTGATGTTGCTCCTGTACTAATAGTAGAGTGGGGGATATGCTGGGCCATGAGTTACAGATTGTGGTTGAGTACAATTCTTCTGCTGCTGATGACCCACAGCGCCTCATGGTTGCCCAGTCTTGAGCTGCTAGATCTGTTCAAAATCTATCCCATTTAGTACGGTGGTAGAACCAAACAACATGATGGCGGGTATCCTCAAAGTGAAGATGAGATCTCACCTCCACAACGACTGTGTAGTGGTCACTCCTACCAATACTGTCATGGACAGATGCATCTGTGGCAGGCAGGTTGGTGAGGATGAGGTCAGATATGTTTTTCCCTTTTGTTGGTTCCCACACCACCTGCTGCAGACCCAATCTAGCAGCTATGTCCTTTAGGACTTGGCCAGCTCAGTCTATAGTGGTGCTACCGAACCACTCTTGCTGATAGACATTGAAGTCCCTCACCCAGAGTACAGTCTGCATCTTGCCTCCCTCAGTGCTTCTTCCAAGTGATGCTCAACATGGAGGAGCACTGATTCATCAGCTGCGGGAGGATGGTACATGATAATCAGCAGGAGGTTACTTTGCCCGTGTTTGACCTGCTGCAATGATACTTCGATGGGTCCAGAGTCCCAGGGCAACTCCTTCGCGACTGTATACCACTGTGCTGCCACCTCTTCTGGGTCTGTCCTGTTGGTGGAACAGGGCACCCAGGGATGGTGATAGTGGTGTCTGGGACATTGTCTGGACAGAGTAGATAGGAAAAAACTGTTCCCACTGGTGGAAGCATCAAGAATGAAATGGCACAAATTTAAGTAATTAATAAAAGAAGCAATGGAGACATGAGCAAAATCTTTTCCATGCAGAATATGCATGGGGAGAAGGCAGGGGAATGACACTCGTGCATTGCTCATTCAGAGAGCCTGCACAGATATGATTAGCCAAATGGCCTCTCTGTGCTGTAACAATTCTGTGATTCTGTTAACATGGCTGATCTGCATCCTAGTTCCATATACCTAACTCCATTCACAACTACCAGCCAGCCAGCAACTATTAACACATCAGACACCAGAAGCCACCCATGCACAAAAAGTGGTTGGTCAGCTAAATTTCAGCAAGTGAGTTGTCACAAAGAGCTAGCAAACCAATCTGCGGCCAGCCAAGCATAACCAGTGCCAACCACCAGAAGCTACTAAGCAATGGTTAGCCACCACTGCTATCGCAGTAACAGCTGTCCACTCTCAGGGTACAGGGACTGTGGTGCCAGAACCAAGGAAAGGGGTCAGCAACCAGTTATGGAGGGAGAGGGGATGGAAAGACTGTGTTGGCAAAATTTTGAGGTGGAGGATGGTAGGGGATGGTGCTGCCACAATCCTGTCTTTGTAGTGAGAAAGAACTTGCACTTATGTAGCACTTTTCATGACCTCAAAACATCCTAAAGGGATCCTCAGCGTAGTCACATCATAATAACCCCTCCAATCTATCTACACAACTGGTTCCAGGGATGAAGAACTTGATTCTTGTGAACCTTGTCCACACTCCCTCTAATGCCTTCACATCTTTCCTGAAGTATGGTGCCCAGAACTGGACGCAAAATTCCAATTAAGGCCGAACCAGAGCTTTATATAAGCTTAAAGTAAATACTAAAATAAAAGAAAATATTGCAGATACTGGAGGTCTGAAATAAAAACAAAAAGTGCTGGAAAAGTTCAGCAGGTCTGGCAGCATCTGTGGAGAGAGAAACAGAATTAACATTTCAAGTCCAGTGTGACTCTTCTTTGGAACAGTTTGTAAATTTGTTCTTGAAGAGCTGAAAGCTAAACTCTGAAATAGAAACTGTTCTGAACAATAGTCACCCTCATCTTGATTAATACAAAAAGTCATTTTAAAAAATGGCTGCACTTTTTAGAATCTGTTGTTAAAATATTATCAAGTTCTTTGCTCTCGATTCTGAATTATTGATTTACTTACTATAATTTTTGCTATCCCTTAAATTGCCAGTAGGAATTCATTCATAGAATTTGGCACTGAGTAGAAGAAGGGGATTTTGAAAAAGAAACTTTTATATTTTGAAAATTGAAAACTTCCTGTCAATGTCAACAGTATCTGGAGAGATGTGCATCTAGCTTTCCACTGAAATTTGCCATAACCTTCAAAGTCTTTTAATGGAATATAAAGCAATTATCATAGGTTGATTCAGCCATTAAAAATGTAATATCTAAAGGCAGTAGCATTTATAAAAAGGATATTAATTGTGTTTTTAATCATTATAGGGAACTTCAGCGGTTGGACAGCATTACCAAATCACCTGTGTTTTCACATTTTTCGGAGACCCTTGGAGGTCTGACAACTATCAGGGCATATAGACATGAAGACAAGTTTTTTCAACAAATCCTTAACAAGATTGACTATAACAACATTGCTTATTTATATCTGAACACAGTGAACAGGTGGTTGGGAATACGACTGGTTAGTTTCCAAATGAAACACATATTTTAATGATTTTTGAGAAATTTGTTTTTATTTTCTGTAATTGTGATTAAGTCTATATGAAGCTTATAGAAAGAATACTTTAAAGCGTGATATTAGAAGACAAAGTTGACATTTTAAACTTTGATTCCCAAAAGACCCAATTGTTAATATCATTAATCTTCTTGATGCCTGAATTTGGATGAATTTTAATGTTGATTCCATTTTTCAGGATTTAATTGGAACAAGTATTGTCTTTGCTTCAGCACTCTGCTCATTATTGACAACAACACTGGGCTACCTGCAAGCTGGACTCGTTGGCCTTGCTATTGTATATGCTTTAAAGGTACAGAAGAGAAAGCAAATGATATTTTTGGATGGTATTATGTTCACAAAGTTAATGCTGCCAATATTATACGAAATCTGGTGTGTGATTTTCAGTTAAATTTTCACAGCCATTCAATGAAGCCATTTGGTATTTCATGCAATGCCTTGCTTTTAAAAACAAAATTCCACTGTAATGCAAATGCAAAATGCTGTAGATGCTGAAAATACTAGGGCTGCTCAGCAAATCCAGCAGGCACCTGTGGAGAGAGAAATAGAGTTAACATTTCAGATTGATGATCTCTGATACAAGGTTATTGACCTGAAACATTAACACTTTTTTTTCTCCACAGATATTACCTGAGTATTTCCAGCATTTTCTGTTTTTATTATTAAATCCAAAAATATGTCTAATTCAAGATATACGAACCTCCAACATCTATTTCCCCCTTTATCTTTGCTGTATGGAATTATTTTCAGGGTCAAGAATGTTATAATATGGATTTGATTCATAAGGACATGACAAAATTGGTCAGATGGAATAATCAGTCTCAGTGATAGAGTTGTTGCCAAGCATTCTGCAATCTGGCTAAAGGTCAATACAAAATGAGCATTTTAATATGTTGTTCTTCTCTACCTATCATGACTTTTCATTTTGCTGCACAAATACAACAGTGTTCTGCTGTAGCTAGGCCATTTCTTAACACTTGGAGTTGCATATGTGTTTTTTTAATTCCCATCCGCTACTAAAAATGACCATTTTGTCATTGAGTTTATAAACTTGATTTTGTTTCCTACATAGTAGATCATTTCAAATATTTATTATCCTGAGTGAAAAAATATTTTCCAAGATTTGTTTTAAATTTGCTTTTCAGTAATTTAAATTTCAATCCTGACTGTAGAACCTATTCTCCAATCTTTCCTCATAGCTCTGTGTTGAGTTGGCTGATCTCTGGTGATAGGGATGTTACAATAACCCTCCAAATTACCACTGTAAGAATTAACATGAAAGTTAGAAACTTTTTTCACATGAAGGTTAATGAGAACAGGAAATGCTTTCCTACAGGTGGTTGCTGGGATACGCATTGTAATATGATTTATAAGGGTTTAGATAATTATTTGAAAAGGAGAATTATAAAAGGTGAGAGAGGAAAGGACAAGAAATGGATTTAAAGTGAACAGCACCTGCAGATGTGTTAACAAAGGTATAATAGGTCAAATTACCTCTAATTCTATTTGTCAATGCACTCTGCGTAAGAGGTGTATAACTACAGTTTGTGATTTTAATTAGTTCCTTATTTCAGCTGCCTTTGTTTACAACATGTTTCTTTGTTTCCAGATGTCTACTTATTTGAATTGGTGTGTCCGGGAATTTGCAGATATGGAAATGCAGATGAATGCCGTTGAGCGGGTGAATCACTACTCTGCACTTCCATCTGAACAGCAATTTAAAGAATCACAAATTGACACAGGTTCAATCATTCTGTTTTTTTTTAATTCAGTAATTTCCAATCTACTCTTGATTGGTTTTCTGGTGACATAATCTGAATTCTTTTAAGTAGAAAGTTGCAAAGCCAAATTGAAATGTGTTAGCCATATTATATCATTTGTTTAGAGCCTACAATCACAAACTTAGCCTATTGTTTTCATCTGTAGTAATGTTCTCCACAATATGTTACAAAATTTGTGAAAAATAAATAAGCTTCAATTAGCAGTGCTTTTTCTACACAGCAATGTCAAATTGTTTCACTTTGATGACCCGAATTTTTTTTTAAAATGCTGAAAAAGCTCAGAAGATCAGGCAGTGCCATTTAGCGACCTGAAATATTAACTCTTTTTTTCTCCACAGCTGCTGTCTGACCTGCTGAGTATTTCTAGCACTTTTTGTTTTTATTTCAGAATTCCAGCACTTGAAGTATTTTGCTTTAGCTTGCATTTAATACTCTGACAAAGATAGGTGGAGGCAGGCTCAACTGAGGCACTCAAGAGGGCATTGGATAACTATTTAAATAGAAGCAATGTGCAGGGTTACGGGGAAAAGGCAGGAGATTGGCACTAAGCTAAAATGCTGAAAGAGCTGGTGCTCAGAGAATGGCCTCCTACACCTAACAGTTTTGTGATTCTGTGAACTTTTTTGTTCTTTTTCCTATCAATTATTTTCTCTACCCATCTCCTCATTTAAAGATGTAGACTTCCTGTGGTGTACAGTTTCATGAATGCAGATAACTCAGTGAGAGTTTTGTTAATAACTGGGCATGGACTTTTTGACTACAGGGCATCACAACCAAGTTCAATTCCAGAGTCACTTGACCTTCACAGGCTGCTAACAAGGGTTGCAGAATAGTGAACAAGAGTAGTAACATCCTGTTTGTGGAAAATACCACTTGTGTTAATACTTCACACTAGCAGCGTGAAATAGCTAGCTTCACCTGTTGCTCAAATTTTTGAAATACCTTATCCTTCCAGGGTAATTTGAGGTAGACTGGGCACTTTTCATGTCCGAAACTAGGCCCATTTGTGAGTATGCGCGATACAATGATCTGGTTGGGGTAGCTATTATCCCTCATATTGCACTGGAAGAGTAAGTTATCTCAAAAGTTTGCGCACAGGTGAAACTAGCCATTTCATACTGTTACTATACAGTAGCAACACGAGTGGCATTGACCGCTTAAAGGTTACTGCTACCCAGTGAGAAAGACGTACTGCCTTCTGCAGAAATGAGTAATATGGTATATGAGTTGCAGTGCTGATATGATGCCAGCTACATAGGCCATATATCCCAATGACTGGTGGATAGTATCAAATAGCATGTCCACTCGACAATTTGTATAAGACAGTGCACTGACAGTGCTCACCCAGCCTATGCTTGCAAAACTCAGAACATAATGTCTAACGTTAGATGGGAATTCTGCAATTTGACAGCACTTGCTGAACAATCCCGAGTATGCCAAGAATTACACTAACAACCAATTTAAGATGATCAGTTAGGCTCGCAACGTGGCTCATTTACGCTTGCTAGAAGCTACACCTATTCATATCCAGGGACCTGTCCTCTGTAGGCAAAAGGAACATGTGAAAGCATTGTGCCTTTTTTGAATTAAACAAAAGCATGAGGGACCGTCGTTCCCTGGTGCATTCTCCATGGCAATGCCTCAACTAGCCAACTAATCAGCACCCTTTTTGCATGCAGTGTAAATTGTTGCTCCATTTGAAAATTGGCATTCTTGAGTCTGTCCTGATGAGTGCAAGAGAAGAAGATTCAACATTCTCTTTTTTTTGAACAATACTTGATTTATGATTTGTTTTGTACATTCTGTTAAAGATATGAATTCTACCTTATTCCTACAGAAGTAAATAATTGAATCAAAGTAATTAAGTCATTGAAATCATGAAGCTATAAAATATCTTTTACCTAGTTAAAAATTTGTTTCATTAGTCAAATGTAATTTCGTGAAGTAACATAGCTGTGAGTTCAATAAATCCTGAAGTGCTGTCTGGTAACACTGGTCTACCAATGCAAAGTGGCATAGAGTGGTTTCTTAACTGAACAATTGGAAAAGGTGCCGAGTGGAATCTTTTGAGAGGAAAAAGCCAGAAGCACCTTCTAACTTTTCTAAGTAGCCTGTTCTTTATAAGATAGAATTGGTGGTTGCCAGAGAAGAAATCGCCTTTCCTTCTTTATTCCACAGGAAGGCCCCCCCAAAGAGAAGGGAGAGAAAAAAAATTGCTGATTATTGAGTGGGAAGGACAAAATTACTTTCTATTAATTTTCAAATTGTAATTTTAGAAAGATAATGGGCCAGAACCTCCGAGGCGTGGCAACCACAGTTGGATTGCCACTCCGCTCATTTTTACTTATCCAGGTTGGGAGCTGCACATTTCTTGCCTGGTCTTCCAACTCGGGCCTAGTGAGAAATGGTGCAGCATACCTGGTTCCGAGGCCTTCCGGTACAGGGCAGCAGCATCGGGGGAGTGAAGCCACACCCTTTTTTTACAGTGCTATCTGCCATAAACCAAGTAAGTTTAAAGGTCCCTGTGTTTAAATGCATTTTGAGAAGCTAGGAAGAAGGCTTTTTCTAGTTGCAGGAAATCACTTCTCTATTCATCTCATCCCACGCTGGTGGCCCTACATCCTTTGTCACAATCTGTTAAGTAAATGTCCCCTGCAAACCTTTTAGAACTGTCTGTACTTGTCTGAAGCTTGGGTCAGTGGTAATTATGATAATAACTTTGGATTTGGTCGATGAGTCCTTGGCCCTGGTGAACTCTCAGAATACATTGGTGATAGATTTATACTTTTTCAGTCTGGGAAGTGGGTAGGATGGGTCGGGGCATTAGGATGGGTCAAGTGGAGCTTTGTGATCAGTCGGGGGAGGGGGGAATGCCGGGGTAGTCTGCCAGTAGTCAGGGGCCAGGAGGGTAGTCTGGGGTGGAGTGGAGGAGTAGTCGGAAGGGTTATTAGGGGGTGGTCGGGGAAGGTGGGGGGCAGCCAGGAGGGTTGGGAGGGCAGTCAGGTGTGGAAACGTATTCAGTGTTTGGGTAGGGTAGTTGGAGTATCAGTGGGATAGTCGGGGGTGTGGTGGGTGCAGTTGGGGGCTTGGGAAGTAGTCAGGAAGAGAGTTGTGGGAGTCGGGAGGGTAGTTGAGTGATCGTAAGGGGGAGTTGGATAGGTAGTCGGCAGGGGGATTGGAAGGGTAGTCGGGGAGTCAGGCGGGTAGTCAAGTGATCGTAGGTGTAGTCGGGAGGTAGTTGAGGGTCGTCGGGAGGGTAGTCAGAGCAGAGGACAGTTGGGAGTTGGGTGGGTAGCCGGGGGTGGGGGGGGGTGGTCAAGAGGTAGTCAGAGGAGTGGGGGGTAGTCGAGGATTGGGGAGGGTAGTTGGGTGGGTAGCTGGGGGCGTCAAGAGGCAGTCAGGAGAGTGGGGGGTAGTCGGGGAGTCGGGTGGTCATGGGGATAGTCAGGTGGGTAGCTTGGAGGTCGTGAGGTAGTTGGGGGTGTTGGGAGAATAATTGGTGGAGTGGAGGGTAGTCAGGTAGTTGGGAGGGGGTAGTCGGGTGCTTAGTCAAGGTTTTGGGAGGGTAGTCAAGGGAGTAGAGGTAGCTGGGGAGTTGAGAGGATCGCCAGGTGGTCCTAAGGGGCAGTCAGGAGGGTAGTCAGGTGGCTAGGAGGGTAGTCGGAGGATCGGGAGGAGAGTCGGGGGGAGTAGAGGGGTTAGTAGGGTGGGTAGTAAGGGAGGGGTGGTGGGGATGTGGCTTGGTTGGTAGAGGATCCAGTGGGGAATTGGGGGTTCAATACCATAGTTACTCAGGAGTTAGAAGTGGTTTTAACCCTTTTAATTTTTCCTGGGTAATGATTCTGCTAAGAGAGTCAGAATCATTCAATGTCACCAGTTTAAATCAGAGTATCAAATGGTTCTCAGTGCAGAGTAATTGTCCCTCAGAAGTTTAAACTTCCCAGGCAATTCCCGTGCAGCCTTTCCATGGGGACTTATGAGGGGGATCCCCCCCCAGCACATCTTCTGGGGTCGGAACAGCCTTCAAGCAGAGAACTGAAGAAGATGACATTACTTACATGCACTCACAGTTGTGCATAGAGTTTTACTTTATTTTCATTTTTATTGAAAAAGTAATCCATTTCATAAAAATATGTACAAATAGCGATTTCATCCTGTAACTTGATCACTCATCAGATTATTTTTTGTAAACTTTTCTCCAGGTTCAAATCTTACCAACTGGCCACACTCTGGAGAAATAGAGTTTAATGAGGTCAGTGTTCGATATGATGAGAAACTTGATCCCGTTGTCCACAAACTGACACTAAAAATTAGCCCTGGAACAAAAGTTGGAATCTGTGGGCGAACAGGAAGTGGGAAGTCAAGCCTGACATTAGCCCTTCTGAGAATTATTGACAACTTTGAAGGTTTGTGTTTCTTCAGTAAAAGTATTTTGATTGAAAGCTTGGCGTAACGCATAGTAAAAATATGTGCTAATAAAATAAGAATGTGAAAACATGACAATCAAATGCAAACATTTGCCTAATTTACATTTGTCACTAATATTTGTAAATGATACAATTTTGTTCAAGCTGAATGCTTTGTTTAAAATGTCTCATGAGACATAAAGTAAATTTGTCTTAAAGACAATGGACTGAAGTTTATTTTTGTGGCAGAGGTCCTGAAGACGGGCCAGAAAGTCAGGGATCACCCCGCCTCGGCTGTTTGTGGGACCTCCGGCTGCATTTTACTGAGGGAATGGGAAGGGTGTTCAGCTGACTAATTAGTGGTCTATGGCCATCCCTTTAAAGGATGGTTGCCGGCCCCGTGGAACTGCCAACCAATTGGATGGCTGACAGCTTAGCAGTCTCAGTAGTACCACTGGGAGCAGTGGTCACTGCTAGGACTGCACCTGGAAGAAAGAGGAATCATGGAAGGGGGGCGCCGTACCATCCAAGTAAGTGGGATCTGGGAGTGCCAGGGCCAGACAGGCAGGTCTATGAGGGTTGGGGGGTTGGTGGGGGAAGACAATGTTTTTGCCACAGGGGTGGCCATTGAGACTGGGGAACCGCTCCCCCAGCCCACCCTCCTCGAGCCTGTAGGGAGGGTTCCAGTGTTGACCTGGTGATCTTCCCACATGGTGGAGGGCCCACCTGCCGCTGGTAAAGGTCCACTCCGGTGGGAAGAGGCCCTTAATTCACCACTAAATGGCCCAATAGGCCTTTGGGCAGGAGAGCCATCCTTCACCTTCCCACTACTAGTACTGGTGGTTGGAGGACTACAGGCACTACACCCCTGCCTTACCACACCATTTTACAGGCACCCCTACCTCCCAGTCTGTCCCCAGAGGGCTGGTTAAAATCTGGCATGGATCCACCACTGTTTATAGCCCTGTACATTTTCTCTAAGTCTTTTGGTGTTCACACAAAGGACTGAAGGCATAGATAGAAATAGGTAGAAAGAGGGAAAATCAACCACAGTAAGGTCACAATAGAAGAAGTTGCATCTATGTGCACCCTTTAACAACCCAAAGTATTTCACAGAGGCACAGTAAAGAGAGGACACAAAGCAAAAGGAGAGCCTAACAAGGGTGACCAATAGCTTGATCATTGTGGTGAGTTTTAAGGTGGGTCTTAAAGGAAGAGAGGGAAGGAAAGAGAAACTGAGGTACTTAGCTTTATAATTCCAGAGCATGGGGCACATGCAGTTCAAATATGGCTGCCACTGACAGGGTGGAGAAAGAAAAGTTGCATAAGAGGCCTGTCAGAAGAATGGGGAGTTTGGAAGAATGGTAAGGATGGCGAAAGTTAGAAAGATAGGGGAAGAAAAGGCATGAAGGCATTTAACTTTGACTCCTGGTCCTTCAGCATCTCAGTGCAGGTCATTGAGGAGATGGATGATGGATAAGCGGTGCCTGGTATGGGACAGGATATGGGCAATAACTTTCTAGATTTTAGCAGGTTTGGAGGCTGACCCAGAGATCATTGGAGTAGACAAGTGTGGAGAGGGTTGGATGAGGGATTCAACAAAAGATGTACTGAGGCAGGGACAGAGGAGAATAACCTATAATTCAACTGATTTATTAATAGGAACCCTTGTTTTACAAGAGGTTCATTGGTCTGATGCAGATTATGTTTTATACAAAATACCAAGCTTTGGTGTTCAGAGTAAGATACATAAATCAAATTCCTGTAAATTATGGATTAATTCCAATAACACCTCTGCCAACTATTTGGAGCATCTATAATGATCTTTCACAAGTTACAGCAATGAGCTGATGATACCTCCAGTAACTAATAAGTAACATTCCTAAGGGTATTAGAATATGAACTGCTCTTGATAAATTTTCAAGGATTGCATTTTATATGACTCCCTGTACTTCCTTAATTTGAGGGTTCTGCCCTATTAACAAAAGGTAGAACAGTTGGTGTATTTTGGGATTATTGTAAATATTGTCTTTTCACTGCTCATATTACTTATCTAATGTGAAGCATGGATTTCCTTTCATCCAAGATAATAATGCCTATTTATATTCTAAGGTTTAATTTACATGCAGTTTCGAGACAGACTTCTTATTCAAATGCGCAGTAAATGAACAAATTATAATTTGTATTTGTGCAGACCTTTGCTGGGGTGATATTGCTTATAGTGAGTTACTTTTTAGATACCCTTATACAAAATGTTTATCCAGATTCTGTTTGTTCATTGAGCTTTTAATTCTGATAGTCATTATCATTTCAGGTTATATAAAAATTGATGGATTAGATATTTCCTCAGTCACATTGGACCATTTGAGGAAAGCAATCTCAATAATTCCTCAGGATCCTATTCTGTTCAATGGCACTATCAGGTAAATCATGCATGGCAGTTTCAGAGATATCACATGTTGCACAAGAAAACAGTCATAAAATTACAATTTATTCTTGAATTTTGATCAGCTTGTTGAAATGCATCTGTGTACTAATTTACATCTAGATTTAACCTGGATCCAGACTTGGTACATAGCGATGAGGAATTGTGGGATGCTTTAGAAGTTGCACAGTTGAAACCTATGGTAAGTGATTGACTTGTCTGCTGCTGTAAGGCAAATAATTTGTAAATCCTCTCTCTGCTGATTTCATCTAATCTCTGCATGCATATTTTATCCAAAAGTGTGCTAAATATTTTGAAAAGATGAGATTAAATGGAACCTGTTCATTTTAAGAATTGCTCGAAAGAAACTGCTGCTGTTTGTGCAATATTTTTTTATTGCTACTTAAATTTGAGTTTTTCTGGTAAAAGTAACTGCAAGGGTGAACACTATTATTGTAAAATGTCTCATGTGACGGCTGATCAGCCTTACCCATAAAATATATCCGAGTTCAAATATTCCCAAGAACGTAGAATCATCCAATCATAGAACATTAAATCACAGAATGAGGTTGTTCAGCCCATTTGCGCCTGTGCCAGCTCCAAGAAAAATCTCTCTACATGGCTCCATTTCCCTGGTGTACCCCATACTCTTTTAAATCTTGTTATTTATCCACTGCCTTTAAAAGCTGCCACCACTTTTTCCGTCAGGAGATTGGATGTATCAACAGCCACCTCAACTTAAAATAAAAGTCTCCTAACCTCCCCTTTCATTTGTTTAGTGATGATCTTAAATTATATCCCCTAGTTACTGACTCACAGCCAGTAGAAATATTTATTCCCATTTATTGCCTTATCAAATTCATAACTTTGAACATGTCTTTCATTCATGCCATAGGCCTATTTTTCTTAATTCAGTTCACAGGATATGGGCAACACTAACCAGTCCAGCATTTATTACCCATCCATAATTACCCTTGAGAATCTGGTGATGAACCGCCTTCTTGAACCATTGCAGTCCATGTGGTGAAGGCATTTGCATAGTGCTATTAAATGGGGAGTTCCAAAATTTTTACACAGTGGTGTGTACATTGGAGGTGATAACGTTTCTATGCATGTTATTCCTGCTGCCCTTTTAGGTGATGGCACTTGCAAGTTTGGGAGATGCTGCCGAAGAACTCTCAGCAAGTTGCTGTAGGGAATCATGTAGATAATACACACTGAAGCCACAGTGTACTGGTAGTTGATGGTTAAGCCAGAGAATGAGGTGCCAGTTAAGCAGACTGTTTGTTCCTGGATGATGTTGAGTTTCTTGAGTGTTCTTGGAGCTGCACTCATTCAAACAGGTGTAGAGCATTCCATCAGACACCTTACTTGTGCCTTATAGGCGATGAAAAGGCTTTGGGGAGTCAGGACATGAGCCACTTGCCATAAGAATTCCCAACCTCTGACCTGCTATGTAGCCTTTGGAATTATGTGGCTGATTCATTTGAGCTCCTGGTCAACGGATATTAATATTGAGAGTTTTGGCAATGGTTATGTGATTGAATGTCAAGAGGAGATGGTTAGACTCTCTCTGTTTGGAGATAGTCATTGCCTGGCACTTGGGTGGCATGAATGTTACTTACCACTTATCAGCACAAGCCTAGATGTTGTTCAGGTATTGCTGCAAGGGAACATGAACTGCCTCATTATCTGAGGATCTGCAAATTGAACAGATCATTGTGCAATCAGTGATCAGCCCCACTGCACTCCTTAAGTGAGGGTCAGGGGACTGGGGTGTTGGGGTGGTCCTTGATGAAGCAGCTGAAGGTAGTTGGATTTAGCACACTAACCTGTAACCCTGGAAATCCTGTAACAATATCACGGGAAGGAAATGATTGTCCTTCAATGAACACAATCATCTTCCTTGTGGTACTCCAGCCACTGGAGACTTATTTCTGTGATCCCCATAGATTTCAGTTTTACTATGGCTTCTTGATGTCACACTAGACAAATATTGCCATAATATCAAGAACAGTCATTCTCACTTCACCTCTAGAATTCAGCTCTTTTGTCCATGTTTGGGCAAAGGCTGTAATGAACCCTGGAGCGGCATGTGCTGGTGGAACCCAATCTGAGTGTCGGTGAGCCGGTTATTGGAAAGTGTTTGCCCCTTGATAGCAGTGTAGACTACTCTTTCTATCACTTTGCTGATTATTGGGAGTAGGCTGGTGGGACAATAATTGGCCAGATTGGACTTTTCCTAGTATTTATGGACAGAACTTACCTGGCAAATTTCTACATTGTCAGATAAATGACAATGTTATAGCTGTACCAATCAGCTTGGCTAGATGTGCGGATAGTTCTGAAGCAGAGGTCTTGAACGCTGTGAGCTGTTTTCTGGACCCATTACCTTTACTTTGCGCAGTGAACTTATTGTGAATTACAAAGAGACCCAGTTTCTCTTCACAGCGAAAACCCTCATTGTTTATATCATCTTAGTGAATCTCTTTTGGACCCTCACCTTGGTCTTGATATCCTTCCTCAAGTATGTGGCCAAAATTGAAAACAATATTGTAACTGTGGCCAAATCAATGAATTATAGAATGGTAACATCACAAAACGTCCATGCCAGCTCTCTGCAAGAGCAACCCTGCTTCTCCCACTCCCTCATCCCATCACCAGAGCCCTGCAGACGTTTTTCTTTTGAAAGCCATGATTGAATCAGCCTCCACCACACTCTGAGACAATGCATGTATAAAACAAAACTTCCTCACATCACCGTTATTTCTTTTGCCAGTAATCTTAGATAGGTGTCCTCTGTTCCACCGATGGGAAGTTTCTCTCTATCTACTTTGTCAAGAACCCCCATGATTTTGAACGTTTCTGTTAAATCTCCTCTCAACCTTCTCTTTTCTAAGGAAAACAACCCCAGCTTCTCCAATTTATCCATGTACCTGAAGTCCCTCATCCCTTCAGCAATTCCCATATATGTTTTCTGCAGCCTTTCTAACAGCTTCACGACCTTCCTGAAGTCCAGTACCTGTAACTGAAATACTCAAGTTGTAAATGATCCAGTGTTCTATAAAGGTTCTTCATAACTACCTTGCTTTTATACTCTTGCCTCTATATATAAAACCCAGGATCCCAGTATGCCTTTTTAATCACTTTCTCAACCTGCCCTGCCATCTTAAACGATTTGTACACATATACCACTGGGTCTCTCTGTTCCTGGAACCCCTTTAGGATTTATTTTATATTATTTCTCCTTGTAATTCCCACCAAGCTATATCACTTCACACTTCTCTGCATTAAATTTTATCTGCAATGTGTCCACCTATTCCATCAGCTTGTATGTGCCCTCTTAAAGTTTATCACTATCCTCCTCAGAGTTCAAACTACTTCCAAATTTTGTCATCTGTATGTAAAAGATGGACTGAAATACAGGGAATTGCGTAACAACCGTGATGTGGGATGTTATCTAAAGCAGACTGGAGGCTGAGTATCTGCACATGGACAGCTTGTCCAGAACAAAGGGGTAGCAGATGATTCCTTCTTTCCTTTTTATATTCTTCCTCTCCTGAGGTGGCGTTCTCATGCCTGGTGGCAAGGCTGCGCCTTTATGATAGCAAGTTTGTGAACGATGCAGCAGATCACCACAAGCTTGGGGACGTTCTAGTGAGTACTGGAGGGATCCCTCTGAGCTGTCTAGGCTGTGGAGCTGTTGTCTCAGGACACCATTGGTTTGCTCCACACAATTCCTGGTTGCTTCATGGCGCTCCCTTTGTAGGAGCGCTGTCCTTGCATGACAGTGGCAGAAGAAAGTCATGAGTCAGGTGTATAACGGATATTCTTTACCAGCCAGCAGTCAGCCTCTGGTTTGCCATGGTGGGCCAAAGATAACCTGAAGGTCTGGCTGACATTTTTGCAGTTTCAGGCGTCCATCACTTGTCTAGCAATTAAATTATGCCTTTGCTTTCAAAATTAATGTCAATATTTTGAAAACCTGACAGTCTGTGTCTTCAGAGCCACATCAAATTGTCCTCTCATTTTTAAAGATTTGTATGTCTGAAGTCTTATGTCTCTCTGCTCATCTACAAAATATGAAATATTTGATTTCATTTGCAAAATTTTACCACTGCTGTCCCCAGCCCCCCCAGCCCCCTCTGCCCCCGAAGATGTGAGCTTAGCATTTTCCATGTAATTTTCTAAAGTTCTCTGCATTTTAAAACAATTATTTAATCATGGGATGTGGGCATCACTGACTAGGCCAGCATTTATTGTCCATCCCAAGTTGCCCTTGAGAAGGTGGTGGTGAGCTGCCTTCTTGAAGCTCTGCAGTCCATTGTTAGGGAGAGAGTTCCAGGATTTTGACCCAGTGACAGAGAAGGAACAGCAATATATTTCCAAGTCAGGATGGTGTGTGGCTTGTGAGGGAACTTCCAGGTGTTCCCATGCATCTGCTGCTCTTGTCCTTCGATATGGAAGCAGTTGTGGGTTTGGAAGGTGCTGTCTAAGGACCCTTGGTGAGTTCCTGCAGTGCATCTTGTAAATGGTACACACTGCTGCTACTGTGCACCAGTGGTGGAGGGAGTGAATGTTTGTGGATGGGGTGCCAATCAAGCATGCTGCTCTGTCCTGGATGGTGTTGAGCTTGTGTGTTGTTGGAGCTGCACTCATCCAGGCAAGTAGCGAGTATTCCATCACACTCTCGACTTGTATCTTGTGGATGGTGGACAGGCTTTGGGGAGTTAGGAGGTGAGTTACTCACTGCAGTATTCCTAGCCTCTGACATGCTCTTGTAGCCACAGTATTTATATGGCTATCCAGTTCAGTTTCTGTAACCTGATGGTAACCGCCAGGATGTTGATAGTGGGGGATTCAGCGATGGTAATGCCATTGAATGTCAAGAAGCGATGGTTAGATTCTCCCTTGTTGTAGATGGTCATTGCCTGGCACTTGTATGGCGCAAATGTTACTTGCCACTTGTCAGCCCAAGCCTGGATATTTCCGGGCCTTGCTGCATTTGGACATTGACTCCTGCAGTGTCTGTGGTGTCGTGAACATTGTGCAATCATGAGTGAACATCCCCACTTCTGACCTTATGATGGAAGGAGGGTCATTGATAGACCCATAGACGTTTACAGCACAGAAGGAGGCCATTTGGCCCATCATGTCCCATCCGGTCAGCAAAGATCCGACCACACTAATCCCATTTTCCAGTGCTTGGCCCATAGCCCTGGAGACAATGGCAATGCAAGTAATGAAGCAGCTGAAGATGTTTGGGCTGAGGACGTTACCTTGAGGAACTCCTGCTGTGATTTCTGGGAACTGAGATGATTGACCACCAATGACCACAACCACCTTCCTTTGTACTAGGTATAATTCCAACCAGCAGAGAGTTTTCCCCCTGATTCCCATTGACTTCAGTTTCACTAGAGTTCCTGGGTGCCACACTTGGTCAAATCCTGCCTTGATGTCAAGGGAGTCATCCTCGCCTCAGCTCTGGAGTTCAGCTCTTTTGTCCATGTTTGAACCAAGGCTGTAATAAGATAAGAAGCTGAGTGGCCCCAGCGGAACACAAACTGAGCACCAGTGAGCAGGTTATTGCTAAGCAAGTGCTGCTTGATGGCTCTGTTGATGACCCCTTCCATTACTTTGCTGATGGTCAAGAGTAGACTGATGGGTGGTAATTGGCCGGGTTGATCTTGTGTGCTAGACATACCTGGGCAATCTTCCACATCGCTGGTATATGCCAATATTGTAGCAGTATTGGAATAGCTTGGCTAGGGGTGTGGCAAGTTCTGGAGCACAAGTCTTCAGTACTACTGTCAGAATATTGTCAGGACACATAGCCTTTTCAGAATCCAGTGCCTTCAGCCATTTCTTGATATTACGTGGAGTGAATTGGATTGGCTGAAGACTGGCATCTTAGATGCTGGGGACCTCTGGAGGTGGCCGAGATGGATCATGCACTCGTCAGTTCTGGCTGAAGATTCTTGCAAATGCTTCAGCCTTATCTGAGGAGAATTAATATTCCGTCAATCATACAAGCAGTTATAAATACTACAATATCAAATACATTTTATTTGCAAACCTGGATTTTGAACAATTTTTGATCCTCTTGTGAAATTGGATGCTGGAAAATGTAGGGATCACAACAATACAGCTGCTTTTAGCACCTCAAAAATGCTGTACATGGCATTTCTGCATTTTGTGTATACTCAGTTTAGGGGCAGGATCTTCCGGTCGGCGAGCGGGCCCCGCCCCCACTCGCCGACATTTAAAGTGACACAGGATGACGTCGGGTGGAACTCCTGAAGCCACCCCGCATCATTTCCATTTTCAGGTCAGCAGGGGCACAGCCAAGTCAGCTGTGCGCCCGCCAATCTGTTAATGGCCTATTGAGGCCATTGAAAAACTAATTAAGGTCATTAATGGACCTGCCTTAAGGTTGGTGGGCAGGCCGAGAGCCCTGGTGGGCTTCGTAAAAAGCATGAAATCTCATCCACAGGTGGGATGAGGTTTCATGAGGGTATTTAAATTTTTAAGGAATGTTTCAATAAAACTTATGGACATGTTCTAACTCATGTGACAGTGTCACATGAGGAGACATGGCAGAGAAAATTTTTAAACATGTTTATTAAAAATTTTAAATCGGAGCTGATCTCCCTGAGGCAGCACTTAGCCTCAGGGAGATCCGTGCGCTCTTTCGTGCGCTTGCGCAAAAGAGCGCACTCCCAGTTGTGGGAACCCCCACCCCACCCACACAGGGAGTGCATAGTGCTTCCGAGCGGATGTCACACTATGTAAAATGGCGGCGCACTCCCAATCACGGGTGCCAATCGGAGGCGCGCCCGTCCGTGCCCACTCCCGCACTTCCCCAGCCCCCCACCCCCAACAGGGGAAAAATTTTCCCTCGGTCGTTCTGAACAAATTCAAGTTAGTGATGATGCACGGCTTTGGAATCCTTCATGTTAATGACTGCATTACTGCTGCGTGACTTTATTTTAATTTAAAGTTTCAACATCTGTAAGGAAGCGATCTTCATCCACCATTTTTAGGCTGTATTCAAACTTGAATCTCTAATGGTAAAAAAAAAATACATAAATCATCCTAAACCTCTTTATAATGCTCTTTAACGTGGAATCCAAAATATTTCTTTTAAACTACCAAACTACTTTTGTAGCCAAGAAGACAAAGTTTCTCCTTGACAAGTCCTGGAGGAAGTTCCACTCAAATCTGTAATAGCTGTCCCAGAGACTTTGCATGGCCACGTATGCACATGTATAAAGAATGTAGGTTTTACTTTCAACACACCTGTTGTCGAGTGAGGGCTACATGTACAGACCAAGCAAGACCCTAGAGCAATAGTCAGCACTTTTCTAATGAGCTGTTGAAATGAAAATTTGTGATTTATATATACAAGTTGTATTTCAGTATAGATTTCACACAGCTTCTAGCTAAGTGTTAAGTTTTATAACCATAAAAATGTGAATACAAAAAGCCATATCTGTTAGCAAATCATTGAACACTCTGTCACCTACAGGAATAAAACAATCAATCTTTTAAAAAGAAAGACTTGTAATGATAATGCTTCGTTCATGACCACAGGGCATCTCAAAACTCTTTTTAACCATTTTTGAAGCATAGTCGCTCTTGTAATGTGGGAAAAGCAAATTTGTGCGCAGCAAATTCTCACAAAAAGCAATGTGAAAATGACCAGATAATGTGTTTTTGTGATATGCATTCAGGGATAAAATATTGACCAGGACACTGGGAATAATTCCCTTGCTGCGCTTTGAAGTAGTACAATGAGATCTTTTACGTTCACCTGAAAGGGCAGGTGGGATCTCTTTTAAAGACTCATCTGAAAGATGGCACCTCAAATAGTGCAACATTCCCTCAGTAATGCACTGGAGTGTCAGCCTTGATTTGGAGGGACTCAAACCCAGACCTTGTAGTTAGGAGGAGAGAGTGCTACCAATTAGTCAGAGATTACACTTTTAATTCACTTATAAAGTCAATTTTTGTATAAGAGCGTAAGAAAAACGAACAGGAGTTGGCCATATGTCCCCCCAAGCCTGCTCTGTCATTCAGTAAGATCATGGCTAATCTATCTCAATTCCACTTTCCTGCCCTATCCCCATATCCCTTGATCTCCTTAGTGTTGAAAAATCCATCAATGTCAATCTTGAATATAGTCAACAAATGAGCATCAGTGGCCCTCTGGGAATCTGAAAATTTACAACCCTCTGAGTTCTAATTGCTTTCTGTACCTGCATATTGCTATGATGCATGTACAAAGACACCCATATCCCTCTGAATAACAACATTTACTGATTGATAAATAAGCAAGGAAAAATAGAACAATAATGTAGGTTTATTGTGAGTTTAAAGTTTCAACTGCAGCTTCTCTCACTTGCCATGATATTTCTGAGAGCACCATATTTTAGTAACATAACATTTTCTCTGATCACTCTCCTGCATCTCAAAGCTTCCACAGCTGTGATGTTTAATATTTACACTAGCAATTTGGCACAGATTTAGTTTGTGTTTTTTATGTTTGTAATCTCCAAAGCTCTTCATTGTGTTAGTGCAACATCTTTAGAGGACCCTTTCCAGGCTGACTGCCTTGCAATATTTCTAGTTTGAGAGGGTGGACAGGTGACTCCCTTCCAGGCTTTTACCAATGCTCCTTTGTAACCATTCAAAGGGAGTACTTGAGTGTTCCCAGGATACTTGGCTTTTACTGTTCATATGTCCCTCCCTGTGTTTGATGCTATGTTATCAACACATAACTTGAGGACCCTCTCTACAGCAGGTTAAGTGTAATGTACAAATATTAATGTTAATCTTTATCAAGTTGATAAATTATTTAGAATAAAAACATATGTCCCTGCCAATACCAGATCATTCAGGAGGTAGCACTACACATGTTGAACAACTAGTGCTGAGAAGAGATTTGAAACCACCACCTTGAGAACTGAGCAGAAAATCAGAGTGTGACCACGAGAACAGGTACTCCCTAGGTAAAAAAAATAGTTGGGCGAAGTGGGCAAAAGGAAGATGAAAAGTCATGAGAACAGTTAGAGCTCAGCCGAGAGCTGGCGAGGCAGAACAATGGAAGCTGGTAAAGGCCGCTTGAGAAATGTTTGGTGTGGCCAAGAGAGCTGGTAAATGAATAAAGTTCATCAGGGAATTATGGTTGGAAGTTTAAATAGAAGCTGAGCAGAAAGTTAAGAGGGGATTAACCTCACCTTGTAGGTATTCTCTACCTGGGGTGTTTGAAAAGTCTCTTACACAAATGGATGCCAAGCAGATTGCTGCATGCTGTCACTGCCATCTGCAGACAGCTTTGCTTTGGACAGACAGCTTGTGCATTTAAATGCTTCTTTCCCCAAGGATATTTACACAGCTTCCTGGCTTTAACTTCTCATGCTGTCGGAAACTCGCCAGAAGCAACAAATGAGAACACAGCAGGGATGAGAAATTAACAGGACAGGCTGCAAAGTCTTTAAATACTAAAACAGGACAGCTGCATCTTTGACTAGGTGAAAGGCTTTTGCTCACAGGACTTGTTTTGAGAATATGCTTTCACTGTTTTAGAGGTGATGCCAACATTTTGGACTTCCCCGATGTCAGCCTTCACTGAAGCAGTTTATGTAGCTCTACTTTGGACTTCTGTTGAGGAACAAGAGCAGCAGCAAGCTCAATATGAGCAACAGCTTTCTCCTCAGCCACCTGCTTCTTGACAGGACAGTGGGGAAGGACACAGAGCTCCAGCTCAAAAGAGACAGTGCTTTCAACACAGGATCCACTTTCTCAACATGACTGAGCAACAGTGCCCCAGGAGGCTCAGATTTCCAAGGCAGGTCATTGCTGACATCTGTAACCTCCTGGAACAAGACCTCCTTCCATGTGAGCCGGACGAGCACATATTATCAATGGCTGTCAGGGTCACCACAGCCTGAATTTCTTTGCTCCCAGCTCCTTTCTGGGGCCTGCTGGTGCGAACTACAGGATTTCACCATGGGCAGAATCTTCGGCTCGGCGAGTGGGGATGGGGCCCGCTTGCTGAGGCGTAAAATGACGCGGGGTGACATCAGGCGTGCGTCCCGATATCACCACGCATCATTTAGATTTTCAGTTCAGCAGGTGCACAGCCGAGTCGGCTGCGTGCCTGCCGAACTGTCAAAGGTCTTTTAAGGCCTGTTAAAAAGCAATTAAGGCAATCAGCTGAACTACCCATCTAACCTTAAGGCTGGCGGGCAGGCGAAGAGCCCAGGCGGCCTTCGCATTTTTCATGGAACCTCTTCCGTAGGCAGGATGAGGCTCCATGAATGATTTAAAATTTTCAGAAAAATTTTTGTCAAAATTAATGTACATGCCCCAGCTCATGTGACAGTTTCACATGATGGGACATGCCATAAAAAAATTTTCAACACTTAAGTTATAAGTTTAAACAGTTTAATAATCTCCCTGAGGCACCCGCACAGGGAGCGCACTTCCGGGTGCATGTCACGCTGGGCGGGCCTTAATTGGCCCGCCCACATAAAATGGCAGCGCCCAGCCGATCAGTGGCACCAATTGGCTGCACGCCCACCCACGCCCTCCTCTGCACAATCCCCCCAATGGGCAGAAAATTCTCTCCGATCTGTTGCACACAAGTGCATCTCCCAGCCACCAAGATGTGTCTATGTGCATCAATAGAGGATGTGCATGGGATGTGTAATAGTGATTCATCAGAGTGTGTGATATCCTCTGAGCGGGGCATCCATTCCCGCATCACATTGAAGGATCTGTGGGAATGGAAGACATGAATTAGAAATGACTTGGGGCAAGGGTTCAAAGTCTACATTGTGCAATGTTCACATTTCAGTTCGTGGGTGACAGCAAGTCAATATGAGTGTTGGATGCCATGTGATAGTCTGCTCTATAATTTCATTACGAGTTATCTGGAAGACCCTCACCCCTTCATCACCAATAGTCATGAACTCTACCATTCTGCTGTTTTCCCTGGCTGCTGCCTCTGCATTCTTATTTCCTTGCCTCTCCCTGGAGTTGTGTGCTCTCTTCTGCAAAGAGAGAAAAGTGTTATGAGTATGAGAATTAGATTGTGTGGAGAGAATGAAATTACATTTGAGGATGGTGACTCTGAGGGATCGGTATGAAATAGCAATAAAATGAGGGTGAATATATGTTTGTTGCTCAAATGGAGATGTGGGGTGACTGGAGAGTGAGGAATTAGTGGAGATACAAAGTGTGTTGGCCTGAGGAAGGTTGTGCAGGAGAATACTGAGGAATTCAGAATGTGGTGGTCATTGCAGCACTTTGTCCAGCTGCAAGACTCCACACTGCTGAACTGACCTGTTCAGCTACTTCGAACCACACCTGTTTTGTTCGAGAAGCTGGACTCTTCCTCCCACCTGCAAGGAACAATATTTCTGTTCAGGCACTTACAGCCTGCAGCATGACCTCCAGTGAACCAGGGAAATGAGAGGCAGAATCGTCAGGTCTGGCCAGCAGTGGGAGTCATGGTGGGCGGACAAACTTAATTTGGTGGGAGGACATAAATCTGTTTTGTGAGTGTTGGAATTTTGTTCTGGGACTTCAAAGGTGAGTCGAGCTTCCCAACAAACAATTTCGGGAAGCCCATTTGCATGCATTAGCATCTCATGTATGCTCATTAAAAGGCCACCTCACCAGAATTAAGTTCATCCTCCAAATTAAGTTCCCCGGCAGCGAGAATTTAGAACGTTCACTTTTATGACTGCACATAAGTGGCATGCATCTGGCGAGCTTCACTTCATCCACAACTTTGAGATCAGTAGATGCTGCTTTCACATTCTGGGGACTATTCAGAGTCTCAGTCACATTAGGTGCTGGTAGCAGAAACTCAGACTGGGTATGGAAGGCAAGGCCAGTAGGATAGTGTTGAATGGAGGCAGGACAGTGGACAGTGGGGGGAGGACCTGTGGGTAAAGGTGGATTGGAGGCAGGATAAAGGGAGAGAGAACCAGCAGGGAAGGAAACAGGAACAGGAGATGCCATAACCTTGATGACATCTTTAGAGGTCAGAACAAGTTGGGCTGCAAGAAATGGCTTGCATGAGGAGTGGCCAGCTAGGACACTGACAACTGATGGCCAGTGCTTAATCTTGCACATGCAGGATGATTGAGTAATAACTGTGGTGATAATTTGGGAAAACTGAGCTGTCGGAGATCCTGGTTGGACTCTGATGATGGGGCCAACATTCCAGAGCCTTAAATGTCAGTGTACATTGAAGCAACTAGTGACAAGATGGAATCCATGAGACTTTCAACAGTTAAATGGAACATACATTTACAACAGTGCAAAATATAAACAATGAATGTATACTGTGCTCCCTGTGTGCCTTTAATACTTCTTAATTTTCCTTATCCTAGTGCTGCATCTTGATGCGGCCCTAACATCCACAGCTGAGGTGGGGGCAGCCTGCTGATTGCTATGCCAGGTTGACTATAAGGACTTGGGCAGGCATCCTCTGGTAGCTCGAGGCCTAGAGGGCTGTAGCCTGCTGAGGGGCTCCTGCTCAGGCTCAGGAGGAGGAGGGTCTCCTCCTCGGCCTGACCTGCTGGAGGCGATGGAGGTCACTGGTGGGGGGCGGGGGGGGGGGGGGGTGGAGCAGCAGGGCACGCTTGGATTGTCCTGGGATGAAGCCCTCAAGGTGCCCCATCCCCCTCTTGCCTAGCCACTGCTGCACTGCTCCAATGCCTAGAGCGATAGAGTGCAGATCCGAGTGCACAACTGCTGGACCTGGGTCCCCAAAGCAGGTGCTACCCTTTCCATGGAGACAGCCAAGCATTTGCTTTCCAGAGTCACATCAGCGGACAGAAAATAGACAGACTCCTCCAGCCTTCTATCCAGTCTGTGGATGGCCTCTGGCAACTCTGCCTGAAGTTCCCCTGCCTCTCACTACATTTGCAACAGGTCTCTTAGGGCCAAGTTCAGAGGTTCGTCATCTGCTTTGGGCTGAGCAGGGGCCTGGTTTCAAGCAGTCCTCCATGTGTCAGAGACCTCTGTTGTCACTGTCTCCACTAGCTGTGGACCCGTGTCAGTGATATGCTCAACAGGTTATGACCCCAAGCCTAATATAGAACTTGGACCTACCAAGGTGAATGAATCTGCACTGGTGGAGGTTGCAGGCGAATGCCGTGATAGTGCATCCTCTGAGGATTCTGAGGCATCCTCTTCAGAGGTGGGCTTGGGGCTGGGCTGTGGCTGGTTTGGCTTGGAGTCCTCACCCATTTCTTGCTGGTCCCTGGAATAGAGAAAAGAGAGATTTTGTGATCTCTAAGCAGACTCGTAAATTAAAGAGATCTCCCAGTCTGTGCGCATATATGAGAACTGCATACTGGATGCATCCTCACTGGGTTCCTAGGGGGAGTCCAATCCTGCCTGCTACACAGGCACGATCACACTACCCCCCCCCCCAGCTAGCTCAGAGACCTGTTTCTCAAAAGGGGTGAGGACTTGAATCTCTGATGTACCCACTTTGGTCTTGGCCAGTTCCCTTTGGTTGTGGGCGTTCTTATCCTGCAGAAAGACAGAATTTATTGTGATCCCAATGGTGAAGTTCAGAAACATGCATGCCTGTGGCCGTTTCTCAGAAGATGATTAAGAAGCAGTTTGTCCTACAACTGAAATGAGATGGAGAGCTTACAGTGGCTGGCACACATTCATTGCTGATGACCCATGTGCTGAATGTGTGTGACATCCCTGTGCATTCTTAACCCTTAGACTGCCTGATGCCATTATGTGAATGACAGTTTGCAGTAAGTAGATGGTGCATTTACTCTGGCGGAGCACGGCAGATCATCCATCCTCTTGCGGCACTGCTGGCCAGTTCTTTCCTGCGCCCCATGGGCTCTAACCACCTCATGACCTTCTCCCAGGCTGCCGTGGTCAGACTGTAGGGCCTCCTGCTGCCCATCTCCCAGGGAAACAGCACCTCACGTCTTTCCTGGACAGCCTTGAGGAGAAGAATCTCCAGGGAGCAATCGCTGAACCATGGGGCTGAAGGTAGCTCTCTTCTCTTGGATATTGCAGTTGAAGGACAATCTGGAGCTCCTGGCCTGCAGTGTGTGAACGGCCATCTGGACCTTAGGCCCTATGAGGTAACAGCAGGGTGACTTCCTGCCCACCCCACCACAAGATTCACTGTGCTCTTTGTGGATGCACAAGTAATGAGCTGAACCAGTGCAAGATTGTGGGTGCTCAGCCGTCCTGCTGTCCAGCGGGAATTACTCCCACTTCTGCGTCCGCCATCAGACTTAGACTTCAGAGTGGAAGATTCTGCCTGAGAGCTTGGGTGGGGGCGGTCTTCCCATTCAAATCTGCATCTGAAACTATAGGCTGGATTTAATGGTCCCGACACGGGTCTTGCTCACCACTTGGAGTACCAGTGGAAACCCACATTGCTTCCATAGGGAAGGCCCGACTCTTAACTGGCTAGCGCAGGCCTTCCCCTGGATTTAGTGCCATGGCTGTTGCATGTAGTGCTCCCAGGACTCCACCAGGGATCATTGTTGGATGCCTGGACTCAGGTGAACAAGGGCAGGTTCATGGAAGAGGGGTGGAGTGTGGGGGTGTTGGTGGGGATCAGAGGCAAGGGTATGGGGTCGCTTTCAGTGGCCCGGGCCCTTCCCAATGCTGGTCTTCTTCCACCATCCAGGTAGGCCACTGGCAAACTTGACAGGGTTTGCTCAGTGGCCTTTGGGAGGCATGGGAAAACTGTTTGGCTCCCATTTAACCCCTGAGCCACCATGAATTTTTGGTGAGCTCAGGGATGAATGGTGTCAATGGTTCTTTAATGTGTGTGATTGACATCCTGCCACCAGTGGGCGAACTCGCACTGGCCCTTCCCATCTCTAACTTAATCGCAGGAGGTTTTCCCACTGCCGGGAGACCATGGCCTCTCCCACGATTAAGTGGGCCTGGCCACATTGTATCCCGCTGCAATTGGCTGGGTTAAATTCTTCCCTTCATAACAGGTTTTAAGCAACTTTGGTAAAATTGGATACAAACAGCATATTGTGATCTGCATCTGTCTAAATTAGGCCCAAGCTAGTCCATCAAGTCTGAACTATCCCAGTAGTGAAAAATCTAGTCTCTTGTGTCTGAGCCAGCATGTTGACTAACTAACTGTGTAACCTGCATTTTGAAAGTGGTAATGTTTAAGCATATTTAAAACAAAGAGCTAAAAGGGGTGAGAAATCAAAAACCATAGACAAAATTCAATTTATTTTACATTTCCTATAGCAGTTCCCAATTCCAAGAATTAAATCATTATCAGTGTGCTAGATGACTAAAATTAGGAATGGGAAAATCTCATTTGGTTAAGAGCAACATGAGTTGTGATTTAAAAACACCAGCGGTAATCATAAGAATTTGGGAACATGAATAGGCCATTTCAACCCCTCAAGCTTGTTCCGCCATTCATGTAGATGCTAGCTGATCTGTACCTTTATGCCTTTTATGCGCCTTTGTTCCATAACCCTTGATACCTTCACCAAACAAAACTCTGCCAACTTAATTCTAAGGAATTTCAGTTGACCCTTTTCACAGAATCACACAGTGCAGAAGAGGCCCATCGAGTCTGCACCAATACGTGAGAAACACCTGACTTACCTACCTAACCCCATTTACCAGTGCTTGGCCCATAGCCTTGAATGTTATGACGTGCCAAGTGCTCATCCAGGTACTTTTTAAAGGATGTGAGGCCACCCACCTCCACCAGCCTCCCAGGCAGTGCATTCCAGACCGTCACCACCCTCTGGGTAAAAAAGTTTTTCCTCACATCCCCCCTAAACCTCCTGCCCCTCACCTTGAACTTATGTCCCCTTATGACTGACCCTCCAACTAAGGGGAACAGCTGCTCCCTATCCACTCTGTCCATGCCCCTCATAATCTTGTACACCTCGATCAGGTTGCCCCTCAGTCTTCTCTGCTCCAACGAAAAAAACCCAAGTCTATCCAACCTCTCTTCATAACTTAAATGTTTCATCCCAAGCAACATCCTGGTGAATCTCCTCTGCACTCTCTCCACTGCAATCACATCCTTCCTATAATGTGGCAACCAGAACTGCACACAGTACTCCAGCTGTAGCCTCACCAAGGTTCTATACAACTCCAACCTGACCTCCCTACTTTTGTAATCTATGCCTCAATTGATAAACGCAAGTGTCCCATATGCCTTTTTCACCACCCCACTAACATGGCCCTCCACCTTCAGAGATCTATGGACACACACGCCAAGGTCCCTTTTGTTCCTCAGAACTTCCTAGTGTCATGCCGTTCATTGAATACTTCCTTGTCAAATTGCTCCTTCTAAAGTGTATCAACTCACATGCCCATTTGACCATCCCATCTATATCTTCCTGTAGCCCAAGACACTCAACCTCACTGTTAACCACTCAGCCAATCTTTGTGTCATCCGCAAACTTAATAAACCTACCCCCCACATAGTCATCTATGTCGTTTATATAAATGACAAATAATAGGGGACCCAGCACAGAACCCTGTGGTACGCCACTGGACACTGGCTTTCAGTCACTAAAGTAGCCTTCTGTCATCACCCTCTGGGCAGAATTTAGCCATTGGTGGGTGAGCAGGCCCCACCAGCTCGGCGGTGGGCGGGCAGCTAGGGCCCGCCACCATTTTGAGTGGGCAGGCCAATTAAGGCCCGCCTAGCCGCCTGCCTGACAGGAAGCACCATGCGCTTCCTGTGCCGGGACTGGGGGGCAGCTGAATCCCCAACTGTCAAAATGCGTTCTTTCACTGCTCCCTGAGGCAAAGTCCTGTCTCAGTGAGTTTACTGACAGGTAAGAAAAGTCAAAAAATAGAGAAATATTAAAATTATTAACATGTTCCCCTCATGTCACAGTGTCATACGAGATGGGACATGTTAATAAGAAACACAAAGTTTATTAAATTTTTTAAAAATGGACACGAAACTTCATCCCGCCAGTGGATGAAGTTTCATGAATAATCTGGAGCCCGCTGGGGCTCCTGGCCTGCCTGCCAGCCTTAAGGTTGGACGGGCAGGGTCTTTAACAAGGTTAATTAGCCTGTCAATGGCCTTAATTTGCCATTGACAGGCTGGCGGGCGGACAGCTGATTTTGCTGAAGATTTAAATGGACCAGGATGACGTCAGGTGTTCCTCCCAACGTCATCCCGCGTCATTTTCCCCTTGGCGAGCGGGCCCCATCCCCAAATCGCTGAGGGGAAAATTCTTCTGTCTGTCTCCTACAACTAAGCCAATTTTGAATCCGCCTTATCAAATTACCCAGTATCCATGAGCATTTGCCTTCTTTATAAGTGTCCCATGTGGGACCTTGTCAAAGGCTTTGCTGAAATCCATATAAAGTACATCAACTGCACTACCCTCATCTACACACCTGGTCACCTCCTCAAAAAATTCAAATTTGTTAGGCATGACCTCCCTCTGACAAAGCCATGCTGATTATCCCTGATCAAACCTTGCCTCCAGCAGTCTGATTCTCTCCTTCAGAATTTTCTCCAATAGTTTCCCTACCACTGAAGTGAGACTCACTGGCCTGTAGTTCCCTGGCTTATCTCTATAACCCTTCATAAATAGCGGAACCACATTAGCTGTTCTCTAGTCTTCTGGCACCTCCCCTGTTGAATACCAGTGACAGTGGGATGAGGCCCATTAGCGGGCATTAATTGCCCACTTAAGAGCCTAAATTAATGCTGAAGTGAGAAGGCCATCCATAAACCTTCCCATCCCAGACGTAATCGGGCAAAGGCAGGAAAGCAACAGGGTCCCCACCCACCGAGTGGATTAAGTGCCCCCTTGCCTCCAAGCTCGCATCAGATGAGGGCACTAAATTCTGCCCATGGCTTCAACCTCCAGATCTGCAAAGAACCTTAGACATTCCCTGAAATGAACACAGTCATCCAACTACTTGGGGCATAGCCAAGGTAGCATTAAGCCGAGCAATACAATTCATACCAGATCTGATGACTTTAAAGCAATGCATAGCCTGCCTTTTAAAATATTATATCTTTGTTTAAGCTGGTAGGCTCTTCTTTGATTTTAAAATCATCACTGTTGTTAAGGGCTGAAGAGGGGGCCACCAGGATTACTGGAGGCGAGTACAAGCAACCTTGCACTCAAATCTCTGAGCTGTGGGAGAAATTTGCTCTGAAGCAAAAAGAGATTCTGGTCACCTGGTTCCCATTAGTCTCATTATCTATGAAAATTCAAGGCTTCACTGTACTCCTGTCCAAATGCCATATTCCATTTCCAGTTTCTGCTCTGTGCAAGAATAATCCAGGTTAGTTTCCAGTTTTTTCTTATGTGGAACTACCTCCACTTGCCAATTTGCCCCTGACAAACAAGCAAGAATCGTAAACTTGCTTTATAGGGAGAAAATGAGTCACAGCCACCACTCTATTAGTTTGTTTTACTATTAAACAGAAGATCTTCTCAATTGTAATGCAGAAATAGAATTTCAGTAAATACGCTGCTTGCATCTTTAATAGCCTTTAAACAAACCGTTATATCCCCACAAATACAAACACAGTTGCCTCCAAATTCAAAAGTATTAAATCAAGGAAATTAATTAAACTGCCTTTCAAATACACAAAATGTTTTCCCCCATAATGCTTAATAGACAATAGACATGGACACCGAAAGAATTGATGTGTAAGGTCTGTTTAATGAGAAAATGTAGCATCTTACCTACATGGACAGCATGTTCAGGATATTGGTGCCACATTAATTACAAGGAGTACATTGGCCTTTATTATGTTCACTGCACAGCAAGTAACTGGTAAATCAGCCTTTACAATGAAATCAGTGCTATTTCTGTTTGTCCATTGTGTGGTTGTGACATAAACAGCAAAAGGCTATACCACCAGCTTCACTTGCATTATCCACTCAGTTGTATCCAGAATAAAAAGATACAATAAACTGTTGTGCTCTGATACCTAAACATTTAAGTAAAATAACCCTTTTAAAAATTTTTGAACACAGTCTTAAAAATAGTAAATAAAATTTCTACACACGACAAACTGATCAGCAGCTAAATATTGTTACAGCAACAATCATTTTAAAATGACTAACTTATTTGAATTTCAAAACACTTTTGAGTTTTCAATTTCCAGTTTCATGAAATGCTTTACTTTATTAGGTCAGTGAGCTCCCAGAGGGACTGAACACCCTTGTAACGGAAGGGAGTGAAAACTTCAGCCTGGGCCAGAGACAGCTTTTCTGCATCGCTAGAGCCCTTATCAAGAAATCAAAAATTACTATTATGGATGAGGCCACAGCATCTGTTGATATGGAAACTGATGCTGCTTTCCAAACTGTAAGAAATGTATTTTTGCTGAATATACATAATATGGTTTGGATTTTTCCTGGGAAAATTCATTAAGCCAAGTTATGTACAACTGGATTTTATTTTTGAGCATATTTTGTTGCAAAGTTGTGTTTATTAATTAATAGACTTCCAGTTCATTGTGTGTGGGTTATGTGAAGAATTATTGCACATGATAGATATAGTTTAATGCAAATGAAGTATTGCCGTAGTTTTTATGTCACCAGCATATATTGTTGCCTTTGTTTCTGTTCATCATTTACCCAATAATGCAGGATCTGTGCAGGTTGAATTCCAATAATGCGTTGTGTCTACGTAGTAGGTGCAGAGAACCTGTGCAAAAAGCATGCGAGAGACTCAGTAACCATTCAATTTCTTCTTAGCTTGCGTCAGAGGCCTGAATTACAAGTAAAGAGTCTGAGAGGTACTCCAGAAGTTAAGCACCTATTTGGAGTGGGCACTTCAGGAAAGGGCTGCCCAAAAATTATAATATTTTCTACAGTATGACCCTTTCCTACTAATAACAGAGCCCGCTGTTAATGTTTTACATCTATGCCTGGTCTTTAAAGACGAATTTGTCAATGATTTTAAAAAAAAATGTTGCTGTGACCATTTAATTCAATTTTCAAACCCCAGTTATGCTCAAATGGTACCAGGAATGCCTTTGGAATATTCAAATCTACTGACTTTAAATTATTCTGTAAGGTCAACTCATTTGGATACAAGCATGTGGTCCCAGTGGCACTGCACCAGGGTGCTATTACACACCATTGTATTAATAAAGCTGTCATGGTAAATGTTTGTGCTTTGTTTAACAATCACAAGTTTCAGAGTTGTTTTATTATTAGCGTAGAAGTAACTGATTATATTGCTTATGTTACATTGCTAATAGGAAACCTTGACATTTGAAAACAGAACTAACATTTCATATAATTCTGTGCATTTGGTTTCTTTAGGTTGTCCACACAGCATTCCCGAACAGTACAGTACTTATTATTGCTCATCGTATACGTACTATTATGGATTGTGAGAGAGTTCTAGTTATGGAACAAGGGAAGATTATAGAAGATGGAGACCCACAAATCCTTCAACAAAGTGATGGTTTATTTGCTAAATTAGTCAAGGCAGCCAAATGATGGATAGAATCTAGAACAACTGCTAATATGTTGCATGTATCTTTTTAAATACTATACAGTGGGAAATACCAGCAAGAGGAACCCTTGCCAAAAGAAGCTATTCTATGGAATAGAATACAATGTATTGATGTTTTTTTAAAACACTTTATTATTCATTGAATCCAAAGTAATTTGAGAGAATTTCATTTTGGTGCTTTTTGTGAAAGTGGTATATTAAATTTCCCACTATATGGTATGGTCCATTAATTTCTAGATATGTTTTATTTTAAAATATTGTAAATTGTCTTTATAAAAAGACTGAACTGTATGTAGGTATGTCACTGAATCTATTTACACATTTGTTTATTGTGGCTATTCCTAAATCAATAAGGTAATAGTTAGCCACAGTCCAACCCATATTCTGTATGTCACTTAACAGTTAGTAAAAAAGTTTAATTTAAGAAAAAAGTCAATTGGTAATTTTTCTTTTAGTATTATGGGTGAATAACAGAAAAACTTTGGAACTAGATTTTTTTTTTCTACCCAGTATAATGAGAGCCTTTTTATATTTAAAAAATGTACTAATTAGAAAAAAGATTTAAGTAACAAACTAGCTACTAGTAGATTCAGATTGGTAGTTTATGAAAACAGTCATGTACATTGTTTGGCATTGACACAAAATTTAACGCAAGATCAAGAAAATATTTTATAAAATCCTGTCATTTCACTAGCTGTCTGTTGGGCTCCGAATGGTCCAGGTTTTGCAGTGACAATGATGGGAAAACTGTCAATATTCACCATCATCACTCCTCTGAAACTGACAGCAACTTTGGAGTTTACATGCATCAGTTAAGGGTGGAAATGCAGAAGTTGCTGTCAGTGCTTTTACATTTCTCCATAAGGTGTGCCTTTGGATCCCAATAGACTTTAATCAAGTAGAAATGACTGAACTGAAGAGGTTTCCCCCTTTTATGCAATTAGTCTTGCTATACAAATATTTTAAAATTACAGTTTCTTTTGAGATGTAAATGGGTTTTTAAGTTCATAATTACTTTTGAACAACCTCACTGGCCCTGAAAAATAATTTTATATTTTTGGAATGTCAGATTTCTCCTATGATTAAAAGGTCACTTTTTAAGTTCTTTAAAAGTTTATTAATAATATTTTAGTTTTACCTTAATCCCATATGTAAGTCCAAATCACTCAGTTTGTTCTTCGCAGAATTTTAATTAACATTGAAAAATTCAATACATTTTACCTCATGGTTTGCTGTCCATCAGAATACCTCAATATGATTGCAGCTTACCCTGCTTAATTACATTACTGTTGCTGGAAGTCTGGTGATTCCCCTTGACTTGGCACCAGAATCAAACTGGCATTGGGAAAAATGACATTCTCACCACTGAGATCACTAGATCTTTGTGGTCACTTGCTTCACATTCAGCATTCAGCAGTGAATGCCATTGCTTTGCTACTGACCGCAAAAATCCAGGCCAAGTAAATACATACATTACTTAAACATATTGAGCAAACTTTTAAAAAATAAACTAAGATTTATTGCATTAAAACAAAGCATGAACAAATATTTAATTATTGACTTCAGAAGTATTCTGACTACTTTCAACTATGGTGATGTTGACTATGTAACCAAATATCAAATAGTTACCATGTTCTTTGTCATTCAAGCATTATGAAGAAAAATAAGTGTACAAATGACAAAACTCAAGCGCATAACCTAAAGATATTTAAGAAACTCTTGAAATTAAAAGAAATTCCTTTCCCAACCTAGGATTCAACTCCTCTATCTACAAAAGTCAATATCACAAATCTGCATGAATGTCTTGCATGATAAATACATTTCCCAGAGAGAATAAGAACCGCAAAAACCAATGTCATAACATTCAGCTCCGTAGCGCTTATTTTTGGCAGTACAGCATGTATGCACATCTAGTGCCAGCTGCATTTTACTTAGGGCTTAAGAATTCACAAACGGAAAGGCCACTGGAAGTATGCAGAGTAGGCAGATTATTTGATCAATCAGCTGGTAATCCTGATTTGACAACAGCAACCTCATTTTGGAACAAAAACAAAAAATGCTGGAAAAACTCAGCAGGTTTAACAGCATCTGTGGAGAGAAAAACAGAGTTACCGTTTCGAGTCCATATGACTCTTCTTCAGAGCTAGAGAAGTAAAAATGTGATACTGTTTAAGATTAAGCTGGATAGAAGGCCAGCGATAGGTGGGGGCAAAGGAGAGATTGACAAAGTTGTCATGAACAAAAGGACACAGAGGTAGTGGCATGGGCTAAAGGAGGTGCTGATGGTGGCATTAAGGTAAGAAAGAAGAATGTGATAATAGCAGGACAAGGGTAAGCACTCTGGACAGAACAACATGAACAAGGGACAGATGGCCCTTGTGGGGATCGGGTGGGGGGAGGAGATGGTAGGGGAAAAAAGATTGAAAATAGAATAAAATGTGGGGATAAAATAATCAATAAAAATGAAAATAAATAGAAATAAAAATAAATGGATAAACAATAAAAATGAATATTGAAAAAAAGGGATAAAAAACAGGTGAGGATGGAGGAGAGAGTTCATGGTCTGAAGTTATTGAACTCAATGTTAAGTCCAGAAGGCTGTAAAGTGCTTAGCGGAAGATGTGGTGCTGTTCCTCCAGTTTGTGTTGGTCCCAGACTTCTGTCTTAAATGACCGACTCCTTGTCTTTAAAGAGCGGCCCCTAGTTCTAGATTCTCCCACAAGAGGAAACATCCTCTCCATATACACCCTGTCAAGACCCCTCAGGATTTTCAAGGTTACAATTAAGCCACCTCTGACTCTTCTAAATGTCAGTTAAGAGAAGTCTAACATTTCCGCATAAAACAACCTGCCCATTCCTAGTATTAGTCTAGTAAACCTTCTCTGAACTGCTTTTAACACATTTACATCTTTCTTTAAGTACTGTACTGTACACAATACTCCAGATGTGGACTCACCAATGCCCTTTACAACTGAAGCATACCCTCCCTACTTTTGTAATCAATTCCCCTCACAATAAATGATAACATTTTATCAGCTTTCCTAATTACCTGCTGTAGCTGCATAGTAACCTTTTGTGATTTATGCACTAGGACACCCAGGTCCCTCCGAATCTCAGAGCTCTGTAGTCTCTTGCCACTTAGGTAATGAGCTTCTTGCCAAGTTGAACGATTTCGCATTTGCCCATATTATACACCATTTGCCAGGTCTTTGCCCATTCACTTAACTTATCTATCTCACTTTGTATCCTCCTTACGTCCTCTTCACAATTTACTTTCCTACTGATCTTTGTGTCCTCAGCAAATTTAGCCACCACTCCTTCGGTCCCTTCATCCAAGTCATTTATATAAATTGTAAAAAGTTGAGGCCTCAGCACTGATCCCTGTGCCACAGTATTTGTCACATCCTGCCAACCAGAAAAAGACCCATTTATGCCAATTCTCTGTTTCCTGTTAGCTAGCCAATCTTCTGTCCATATCAATACGTTAACCCCTACACCATGATCTTTTATTTTCTGCAATAACCTTTGATGTGGCACTTTATCAAATGCTTTCTGGAAATCTAGGTACAGTACATCCACAGCACATGTGACTCCTTCAAAGAACTCCACTCAATTGGTTAGTCATGATTTCTCTTTTACAAAACCACATTGAAGCTGCCTGATTGCCTTGAATTTTTCTAAGCGCCCTGCTATAACATCTTTAATAATAGCTTCCAACATTTTCCCTATGACAGATGTTAGGCAAACTGGCCTATAGTTTCCTGTTTTCTGTGCTCTCCCTTTTTGAATAAAGGAATTCTGTTTGCTATTTTCCAATCTAATGGAACCTTCCCTGAATCTAGGTGTCCTGAAGCTATAAATGTATATAATATTATTGGAAAATATTTTTCTTTTAAAATAGTGGCTTAGTCTGTGCGTGTATCTTAATTGGATTAAAGCCAGCTAGTCTGGGTGCTTTGATGTGTACTAGTTTTGATATGTAAGAGAGATAGTGTGTATTTCTATTTTTTGAATACAGCATTCAAGAAGTGGGGTGAAAACTGACACCTATCTAGCAGATACTAAGCCATATGTTTATATTACTAATAAAATTGGTACTATGAAAGGGGTTTTATTGTTAGAAGAGGCTGGTGATACAATGAGAATTTACATTCAATGGGCAGAGTGGTAGGTATAACTTCAGCAGTTTTTGGGTGTGCAGGGCAGAGGCAATGTGAGATCAAAAGACAGCTGTAAGCCTCCAACCGTCTCCACAGGAACCAAAGTGAAAAGAACCTCATTTTGAATTCGTAAGGTGAAAATGCTTTGTCTGGTGTCTGGTTAAGTCTGTGAGTTGCTGCTGCCTTAACAGAGATTCGTTTAGGAATTTGTTAAAAGTTATGATAGTAGTAATTTGTAGCCATGTGTATATATATTTTAACCTGTGTAAATTAATAAAATGTTTCATTTGGTTTAATGTAAAACCTTGAGAATTTGTTGTCTGATTCCTGAATTTAAAGTTGCATCTCAAACATAACACTTAAAATTATAGGTTATGACAGTTGTTTAAAGCTTCCCTCTGGGATTTTTGAATACCTCAGCTGTACCAACTGCATTGGTCATAACAATTGGGAGCTCTTTCCGGGATAAAGTAAGGCCAGAATCTTCCGTTCGCTGTCACCGTGCATCATTCCGATCTTCAGTTTGGCAGATGCACACCAGACTCGGCTGCGCGCCCGCTGAACTGTCAAACGCCTGTTAAGGCCATTAATTAACTAATTAAAGTAATCATCAGGGTTGCCCGTCCAATCTTAAGGTTGGCGGGCAGGTGAAGTGCCCAGGCAGCCTTCACATTTCTCATGAAACCTCATCCATTGGCGGGATGAGGTTTTATGAAGGGTTTATACATTAAATAAAAATGTTAATTAAAATTCAAAAACATATCCCAGCTCATGTGTCACATGAGGGGACATGTCTGAAGATTTTTTTTATATTTCAAACATCTTTTGAACTGAACTTAATCTCCCTGAGGCAGCTCCGTGCCTCAGGAAGATTTCTGTGCTCTTTTGCACAGGCCCCAACTCTCCCTCCTCCTCCCACCCGCACAGGTAGCGCTGAGCACTTCTGGGTGCATGTCACACTGGGTGGGACTTAATTGGCCCATCCATGCAAATTGACGGTGTGCAGCCAGTCACAGGCAGCGATTGGCTCCGCGCCAGCCTGCACCCACTCCCAACCAGCCCACCTGAGGGGGAGAAAATTCTCCCCGTATATTTCTAATTCCTTGATTGGTTTGGAATTGGTGAATCTTAAGCTTACAAGTCTAAGAGGCACTTTGAATTCAGGAGGTGGTGAGGTATTTTAGAAGTGGTGAAACTGCAAGATAGCTTTGGCAATTGCTAAGACTTGTCTAGGAGTAGAAGGGAGAATTCCGATTGGGTTGGAGAAAATAACCAAAAGTAAGCTAACAGAGTTGGCAAATAAGTTAAAATTGGGGTTACCTGCGGGGGCTAGGAAATCAGATATAACTGATAATATAGCACAGCATCTGCAGTTAGAAGTGAAACCTGACACTAATGAGTCACAGCTGGCAGTGAGAATTCAGTCACAAAAGAAGATGCTTGAATTTGAACAAGCAAAGGGACTGAAAAAGCTTGAATTCGAAGCAAAGGACAGAGAAATGGCTTTTAACAGGGAATTAGAAATAGCAAAGATGGAGAGGGGGAAAGAAAAAGAGGGAGAGAATTCCAACTGAAAATGCTGACAGTTAGAAAAGAGATGCCAGTAGGTGAGGAAGGACTTATCTCCAGAATAGGATATGTTTAAATTTGTGCAAGCTCTTCCAAAGTTTGAGGGTTAATATATTGAAGCATTCTTTATCTCATTTGAGAAGCTAGCTAAACAGATGAAATAACCACAGGAAAACTGGACATTATTATTACAGTCTAAGTTGTTAGGTAGGGCATTTGAGGTATATGCTTTGCTTTCAGAAGAAATGTCAGTGAATTATGATCTGGTGAGAAAGGCTATTTTGAGGGAGTATTTTGATTCCTGAAGCATATAGGCAGAAAATTAGGAATATGAGAAAACAGCCTGCGCAAACTTATATTGAGCTTGAAAGAGTAAAAGGTCATTTTGACCAGTGAATATGGGCGTTAAAAATAAAGACAACCTATGGAGCTCTTAGGGAAGACATTCTTTCAGAAGAATTTAAAGATTCAATCCCTTCAATAATGAGAACTCGTGGAGGAATGCAGGGTTGATTCTGTAAGACAAGCAGCCCTACCCTCCTGCATGGTCAGCCTGGATCTGCATTGGCCCCGACCCCTGGCCTTGTACAGCAGCCTTGGAGCAGCTGCAGCTTGCCCTTTAAACAGGCTGTCGGGTCACCATTGGTCCTGGTGGCGATTGCCGATCTGCCCATTCCTGCTGTCCCTGGGAGCTGCGAAACATGCTGGGTGGGCCAATTCCCACATAAAATAGTGGCGCAGACGTGAACGCCACAGGCGATCGGGTCCATGCCCGCTCCCGTTCAGCACCCCCCCGCCAGATGGAAAATTCTTAAATATATGGTGTCACAATGGTGACCTTAGAAGTGACTTATAATTTAACCGGGCTCACCTCAATCCTACCAGTGGCTTGTGGTGATCATGCAGAATCCAATAGCTGGGTAAAATAAAAGTTACAGCGTTTGACCCTGGCTTAGCAAACCCCCATAGCCCTGGAAATTCAGGATATCAGGGAGCGGGGAAGGAGAAGATGGAGTTTCTTGGGGTAAGTAGGGCGTTTGTTCAGAAGTGTCAATTCAGTCCTGAATTCACTGCAAATCTTCGATATTAATGATTATAACAAAAACAGAATTACCTGGAAAAACTCAGCAGGTCTGGCAGCATCGGTGGAGAAGAAAAGAGTTGACGTTTCAAGTCCTCATGACCCTTCAACAGAACTGAGTGAATCTTAGGAAAGGAGTGAAATATAAGCTGGTTTAAGTTGGGGGGTGCGGGGGAGAGAAGTGGAGGGTGGGGTGGTGTGGTTGTAGGGACAAGCAAGCAGTGATAGGAGCAGATAATCAAAAGATGTCACAGACTAAAGAACAAAAGAACACAGGCGTTGAAGGTGGTGATATCTAAACGAATGTGCTAATTAAGAATGGATGGCAGGGCACTCAAGGTGCAGCTCTAGTGGGGGTGGGGTGGAAAGGCTAGCAGGGTATAAAAGATTTAGAAATAATGGAAATAGATGGGAAAAGAAAAATCTATGTAAATTATTGGAAAAAAACAAAAGGAAGGGGGAAGAAACAGAAAGGGGGTGGGGATGGAGGAGGGAGTTCAAGATCTAAAGTTGTTGAATTCAATATTCAGTCCGGAAGGCTGTAAAGTGCCTAGTCGGAAGATGAGGTGCTGTTCCTCCAGTTTGTGTTGGGCTTCACTGGAACAATGCAGCAAGCCAAGGACAGACATGTGGGCAAGAGAGCAGGGTGGAGTGTTAAAATGGCAAGTGACAGGGAGGTTTGGGTCATTCTTGCGGACAGACCGCAGGTGTTCTGCAAAGCGGTCGCCCAGTTTACGTTAGGTATCTCCAATGTAGAGGAGACCACATTGGGAGCAATTAATGCCGTAGACTAAGTTGGGGGAAATGCAAGTGAAATGCTGCTTCACTTGAAAAAAGTGTTTGGGCCCTTGGATATTGAGGAGAGAGGAAGTGAAGGGGCAGGTGTTGCATCTTTTGCGTGGGCATGGGGTGGTGCCATAGGAGGGGGTTGAGGAGTAGGGGGTGATGGAGGAGTGGACCAGGGTGTCCCGGAGGGAATGATCCCTACGGAATGCCACCAGGGGGGGTTGAAGGGAAGATATGTTTGCATGTGGCATCATGCTGGAGTTGGCGGAAATGGCGGAGGATGATCCTTTGAATGCAGAGGCTGGTGGGGTGATAAGTGAGGACAAGGGGGATCCTATCATGTTTCTGGGAGGGAGGAGAAGGCGTGAGGGCGGATGCGTGGGAGATGGGCCAGACACGGTTGAGGACCCTGTCAACGACCGTGGGTGGAAAACCTCGGTTAAGGAAGAGGGAGGACATGTCAGAGGAACTGTTTTTGAAGGTAGCAACACAGAACAGATGCGACAGAGGCGAAGGAACTGAGAGAATGGGATGGAGTCCTTACAGGAAGCGGGGTGTGAGGAGCTGTAGTCGAGATAGCTGTGGGAGTCAGTAGGCTTGTAATGGATATTGGTGGAAGTCTATCACCGGAGATTGAGACAGAGAGGTCAAGGAAGGGAAGGGAAGTGTCAGAGATGGACCATGTGAAAATAATGGAGGGGTGGAGATTGGAAGCAAAATTAATAAATTTTTCCAAGTCCCGACGAGAGCATGAAGCAGCACCGAAGTAATCATCGATGTACCGGAGAAAGAGTTGTGGGAGGGGGCCGGAGTAGGACTGGAACAAGGAATGTTCCACATACCCCGTAAAGAGACAGGCATAGCTGGGGCCCATGCGGTTACCCATAGTCACACCTTTTATTTGGAGGAAGTGAGAGGAGTTGAAGGAGAAATTTTTCAGTGTGAGAACAAGTTCAGCCAGACGGAGGAGAGTAGTGGTGGATGGGGATTGTTCGGGCCTCTGTTCGAGAAAGAAGCTAAGGGCCCTCAGACCATTCTGGTGGGGGATGGAGGTGTAGAGGGATTGGACGTCCATGGTGAAGAGGAAGCGGTTGGGGCCAGGGAACTGGAAATTGTTGATGTGTCATAAGGTGTCAGAGGAATCACGGATGTAGGTGGGAAGGGATTGGACAAGGGGAAAGAGAAGGGAGTCAAGGTAACGAGAAATGAGTTCTGTGGGGCAGGAGCAAGCTGACACGATCGGTCTAACAGGACAGTTCTGTTTGTGGATTTTGGGTAAGAGGTAGAAGCGGGCCGTCCGAGGTTGGGTGACTATCTGGTTGGAAGCTGTGGGAGGAAGATCTCCAGAGGAGATGAGGTCAGTGACAGTCCTGGAAACAGGACTGATTATACCGCTTGGGTAACTAAATGACCATGGTAGGATTGTAGTTCACAGCAAAAGGAACTGAATGCACGCTTATGGCTGTTCAGGTCCAAGGATAAGGTGTAATGGAAGGATTAAAACTACTATCTCAGGCTATTATTAATGTAACTGGTTCACAGTGTAAGGGGCGGGCATGTGAGATGCTGGCTCGGGACCTGGTATATCTTAAATATCAGACATAATATTATCTAAGATTTGGTATTATGCCTCGAAACACATATCACTGTGGAGAAATTAGACCTTATCAGTTTGCAGGAAGAACAACAGGAATTAGTAGTTACACAGTCCCTGACAGGAGACAAGGGAGCCACAATGAAATTTCTGATGAGTATGCCACAGGAGCACTCTAACGGAACATATTGGAGGGATATAAATTCAAATCCCTGGGAGCAGTAAATAATCAGTGGGAGTACCATGTAGGATCCCATGAGTATACAGTTCTGGAGCAGAATGGCACCCTGCTAATGGCAGCACAAGAATGTTGTGTTGAAACTTAGCATTACTCCTACAATACCCTGAAACCCATCAGGAGCGATTCTGCCATCATGGTATTGGTTAACCCTCTTGAAGGGGCGTTCAAGACAGTCCAAACCCCCCCTACACAGCAGTGCTTTCTGATGGGCAGGACAAGATTCTTATATGGAGGAGTAGAGCGCGACAATAACCACATTTTCTGCTTACAGATCACTGACTCCTCTACTATAGGGACTTCCATCTTGTAGGCAGGGCCCTCACTGATTATGTATTCAGTTCATGGCGGGATGGTACTTTAAACATCAGCAACGCCCAGGGTTAAATTGCTTGGGTAGCAGCTGAGAGGGCCCTCACCACTACCAGGAGGTTTATGGAACAAAACCATCAAGTCATCACGAGAGGAAGGTTGCAGGTGAATCTAGCCACCCGAGAGGCTAGGAAATTGAAGGACTCAGCTAGTAATTGGGCCAAGATGACAAGAATGCAGTAGAACTAGTGGGAAATAAGTCTTTATGTTTGCTGTTATCGGAGATCGATGGTATCCCAAGCAGTACAGTTGGCAATGCTGGCCAGTAACTGCGACTGAAACTCCACTCCTAGGGAATACAACAATTGGGAACATTTATTAAGATTTTGCAATTTAAGGAAATAATGGTTCCGGGCCTAGCTTTGGTCATTAGGACTTAGGCAAAGCTGTAAGAGAACAGTGCAGCAGTAGATCCAAGGCCACTTGGCTCTAATAGGATCCTTAGAGCTACTGGTGGGCACAGGGTCTTGGGAATGTCCCACCTGTGCCAGGTAGCTCCTGACCAGGTGTCCAAAAGGAGGGACTGAATTTGGATAACTGATTAGGATGGACATGTATTAATAGCTTTAGAATAGACCAGAGTAGTTATGAGAGCTCTTTCTAAGCGTAATGTGAAATATAGTCAACACGCAGGCATGATGGGTATGGTATTGTGGAAATCCAACTAACAATCACAGGTCATAAACATAATGATCTTCAGAGGATGGGTAAACAAATATTAGGGTGATAAGAGCACAGACTGGGAGGCATTAGAACCGAGGCATTTCCCAGACTCCCAGTGAGATAACAGAGACATCTACAGCCTGAATAATTCTGCTCATTGGGTGTATAACTGGAGGTTGTACTCGGCAGCACAGTGAAACGTGACAACCGAAAGATATAAATATGTTATGCAGTCTTTGTATAGGAGAGGCACCCTGTAAAACCAGTCTGTGTCTACCCAGCATATGCTTGTAAATAAAAGTCCATAGGTACTCGCAGCTTTTTCCACAACAATTTCAATGCTAATGCAGGGAATCAGGACAGTGAAGTAATGAAGTGCATTTATGCGAGATTAATAATGAGACATGGCACTAATAGAATTCCTTGCTTTAACCCCTTGTTCCACCTGTGCCAATTGCCCACAGCAATAATGATGTCTAGAGCATTTTGGTGACTGGACAAGCTGCAGATGCGTCTTTTAAGCAGGAACTCACAGTCTTGGTGTTGGCGGGTTCATAGGTGAGAAGTCTTAGAGCCACCTCAAATAATCACAGTTCCTCAATGAGCATTCGACCTCATGAGTATTACAAAGACTGTGATCCTAGCACCTGGCCAAACCAATCTCATAGCAGTCAGTCATGTCAGTGGGTGCAGGGGAAGGTATACCATGAAACATTCCTTGTGTTGGCTATGATTTCACTGGCAAATAGGTGCCATCACTGGATCCAAGCCCTTGAACCAACAGCTTCACAATAGTAATCTACAGAAATTAGATCTTTGGGGGCTCTTTTTTTCTCATTAATGCTGTGGAGAGGAGAACTTAAGGGAGACAGAGGCTGGATTTGGTGCTTCCTGCATCCTCGCATCCAGACAGGAGAGAAGGTGAAGAAGATTGTGATCGCAGTACCAGGCTCATCAATGGCAGGAACTAAAACTTCAAAAATACACAGAATAAATACATTCCAATGAGAAAGAAAAATTCCAAGGGGAGGACCCACCATCTGTGGTTAATTAAAAAAGTTAAAGACAGTATCAAACTTAAAGAAAAAGCACATAATTGCACAAAGATGGGTGGCAGGTCAGAAGATTGGACAGAAAATAAAGAACAGCAAAGAATAACAAAAAAATTAATAAGGAGGGAAAGAGTACAAGAGAAAGCTAGCTAGAAATATAAAGATGGTTAGTAAGAGTTTCTATAGATATTTAAATAAGAAGCAAGTTAACAATGTGAGCGTTAGTCCTATAGAAAGTGAGTCTGGGGAATTAATAATGGAAAATAAGGAGATGGCAGATGAATTGAACAAGTATGTTGCATCGTTCTTCACTATAGAAGCTACAAGTAACATTCCAAAATATCTGTAAATCAGGAAATGGAAGGGAGGGAGGAACTCAGGAGAATTACAAACACCAGGGAAGTGGTACTGAGTAAATTGTTGGAATTGCGCTGATAAAACCCTGGGTCCTGATGAACCTCATCCAAGGGTCTTAAAAGAAGTGGCTAGTGAGATAGTTGGTGCATTGGTTTTAATTTTCCAAGATTCCCTAGATTCGGAGAAGGTTCAACTAGATTGAAAAATAGCAAATGTAATTCCTTTATTCAAAAGGGGAGGGAGACAGAAAGCAGGAAACTACAGGCCAGTTATTAAAAATAGAAAATGCTGGAAAAACTTAGCAGGTCTAGCAGCATCTGTGGCGAGAAAAACAGAGTTAACGTTTTGAGTCCATAAGACCCTTCTTTTATGTTTTCATCTAATGACAATACTGTATTGCTAATAGTGGATAAGGTTTAAAGCTGGGGCTGCCACGTTGCATTTAGTGAAGTTGTAAGGCATTGCAAAAATTACCATTTTCCTGTACTATCCTGTATCCCCTGATGTGTTTAACATGTAGAAATCTATTAATCTCAGTATTGAACATACTCAATGACTGAGCCTCCACAACCCTCTGGGGCAGAGAATTCCAAAGTGAAGAAATTTCTCCTCATCCCAAGTGACCTGCCCCTTACTCTGAGACTGTGTCCCCTGGTTCTAGACCAACCCCCCAGCCAGGGGAAACATCTTTCCTGCATTTACCCTGTCGAGCCCTGTAAGAATTTTGAATGTTTGAGTGAGATCACCTCTCATTCTTCCAAACTCCAGAGAATAAAGACCCAGTCTATTTAATTGTCCTCATAGGGCAATGCCTCCATGCCAGGTATTTACTGAGTAAACACCATTGCACTCCCTCTATGGCAAGTATATCTTTCCTTAGGAAAGGAGACAAAACTGCACACAATACTCCAGGTGCCATCTCACCAAGGCTCTATATAATTGCAGTAAGACATTTTTAGTCACGTACTCAAATCCTCTTGCAATAAAGGCCAACATACCATTTGTCTTCTTAATTGCTTGCTTTACCTGCACGTTAGCTTTCAGTGACTCATGAAAAGGCACATCTAAGTCCCTTTGAAGATCAATACTTCCATGCTTCTCACAATTTAAGAAATACTCTGTACTCTTGTTTTTCCTATCTCACATTTCTCCACATTGTATTCCATCTGCCAAATTTTTGCCCACTTGTTTAGCCTCTCCAAATCCCCTTGAAGCATCCTTACATCCTCCTCTCAACTCACACTTCCATCTAGCTTTATGTCATCTACAAACTGGAAATATTATATTTAACCCCCACATCCAAATCATTGATACAGATTGTGAACAGCTGGGGCCCATCACTGATCCTTGCGGTACCCCATTAGTCACAGCCTGCCAACCTGAAAATGATCCATTTTTTGCTAATCTGCTTTCTGTCCATTAATCAATTCACAATCCATGCCAGTATATGTTCCCCAATCCCGTGTGCTCTAATATTATTTCCTAAACTTTTGTGTGGTACCTTATCAAAAGTTTTCTGAAAATCTAAATATACCACACCCACCTGTTCTCCCTTATCTATTCTGCTAGTTGCATCCTCAAAAAAACTCCAACAGGTTTGTCCCTTTCATAAATCTATGTTGCCTCTGTACATTCCTACCATTATTTTCTAAGTGTCCTGTTATCACATTTTTTATTATAGACGCTAGCTGATTCCCTACTACTGATGTCAGGCTAACAGGTCTATGTTTTCCCGTTTTCTCTGTGCCTCCTTTCTTGAATAATGGGGTTATGTTTTCCACCTTACAATCTGCAGGAACCATTCTAGAGTCTAGAATTTTGAAAGATGACCACCAATGCATCTACTAACTCTGCAGCCACATCTTTCAATGCTCAGAGATGTAAATAATCAGGTCCAGGAGATTTATCTACTTTAAGCCCCATTAATTTCTCTAGTACTTTTTAAACTAATATTAATATCTTGCAGTTCCTGATTTCAGTGCAGCCTTGGCAACGGAGTGCAGCTGACTGAGTGAAGACTTGAAGTTTAGTGAGAGGGGAGTTGGAATAAGGAGTTGTTCGTTTCCTCTTTTTATCTTTCTTACCCCTAGAAATTAGTTCTTGCTGTACAACAGGGAAAGGAGCGAGCTGTTTGGTGAGTATCTGTTAAGTGGGTAAGTTCTATTCTATCTCTAAGGTTAAAATAGTACACAATTTGGTGGGAAAGTTAATCGAGCATATAAGAAAGCAACATTAAATAAATGATTAATATAATTAAATAATTATTTAAAACACATTAAAGATGACAGGACAGCTGATGTGTCAAGGCTGCAGCATGTGGGAGCTCCTGGATATTATTGTGATCCAGGGCAACACATCTGCAGTAAGTGTTTGCGGCTTAAGGAACTTCGTCTCAGAGTCATTGAGCTGGAGGCTGAGCTGCAGACACGGCAACACATCAGGGAGGAGGAAAGATACCTGGATGCTTTATACCAGGAGGCAGTCATATCACTTAAGATAGGGCCTTCTTTGGTCAGTGGTCAGGGACAGGAGGGTGTGACTGTGAGTCAGGTAGGTATGGGGACCCAGAGGGCAGGAGTGCAGGAACATGAGCCTCTGCAATTGTCCAACAGGTTTAAAGTTCTCTCAGCTTGTTTGGATGAAAGTGGAGCCTGCAGGGTGGATGAGAAAAACTGACCATTGCACCGTGGTACAGGAAGCCATCCAAGTGCGGGGAGCAAAAAGGATTGTAGTGGTAGTAGGGATATTGACACTGTTCTCTGTAGCAAAGAATGAGAGTCTAGATGGCTTGTTGCCTGCCCAGTGCCAGGGTTTGGGACATCTGCTCAGGGCTGCAGAGGAGATGAAAATTATCCAGAACAAAAAATAAAAGCGCATAAAATGTTATAAAACATGCCCCCTCATGTCACATGAGCAGGGACATGTTAATAATTACATTTTAAAACTTTTATTTTTATTTGCTTTTGGAAATCTCATCCCACCCATGGATGAGGTTTCCTAAAAAGCGCAAAGACCGCTTGGCCTTTTTGTCTGCCTGCCTGCCAACCATAAGGTTGGACTGGCAGCGGAAAATGTCCATTAATGAAGACTTTTATGGCCTTAACAGGCCTTTTAATTGTAGGCGAGTACGCTGTCGATTCCTGCTTGTGCTTGCACTTGCCGACTGAAATATTGCACGACTGTACATTGACATAGGGATGCTCACCCGACGTCAATGCACGCCATTTTATGCTCGAGCAGGTTGGGCGCACGTCAGCCCACTGAGGTAAAAATTTTGCTTTAGATTCCCAGAAGTCATTTGATAAAGTGCCACAACAAAGGTTATTGCAGAAAATAAAAGCTCATGGCGTGTGGGGTAACATATTGGCATGGATAGAAGATTGCTTAGCTAACAGGAAGTAGAGAGTTCGCATAAATGGGTTTTTTTTCTGGTGACACGATGTGATGAGTGATGTGCCACAGCGATCAGTGCTGGGACCTCAACATTTTACAATTTATATAAATGACTTGGCTCAAGGGACTGACGGAATGGTGGCTAAATTTGCTAATGACACAAAGAAATGTAGGAAAGTAAATTGTGAAGAGGACATAAGGAGGCTACAAAGTGACATAGGTTAAGCGAGTGGGCAAAGATCTGGCAAATGGAGTATAATGTGGGCAAATGTGAAATCATTCAATTTGGCAGGAAGAATAAAAAAGAAGTTAATTATCTAAATAGTGGGAGATTGTAGAGCTCTGAGATTCAGAAGGACCTGGGTGTCCTAGTGCATGAATCACAAAAGAATGCAGGTACAGCAAGTAATTAAGAAAGCTAATAGAATCTTACCATTTATTGTGAGCAGAATTGATTACAAAAGTAGAAAGGTTATGCTTCAGTTGTGCAGAGCATTAATGCGACCACATCTGGAGTATTGTGCACAGTACTGGTCTCCTATTTCAAGCAAGATGTAAATGCGCTAGAAGCAGTTCAGAGAAGGTTTACTAGACCAACACAAGGAATTGGCGGGTTGTCCTATGAGGAAAGGCTGGACAGGCTAGGCTTGTATCTAATAGAGTTTAGAAGAGTAAGAGGTGACTTAATTGAAACTTTTAAAATCCTGAGGGATCTTGACAGGGTGGATGTGGAGAGGATGTTTCCTCTTGTGGGAGAACCTAGAACTAGGGGGCACTGCTTAAAAATAAGGGATTGCTCATTTAAGACAGAGATGAGGAGAATTTTTTTCTCTGAAGGTTGTGAATTTTTGCCCTCTCTTCCTCAAAAGGCGGTGGAAGCAGAGCTTTTAAATATTTTTAAGGCTGATCTAGAGAGATTCTTGATTAACGAGGGGCTGAAAGGTTATTGGGAGTAGGCAGGAATGTGGGGTTGAAGTTACATCCAGATCAGCCATGATCTTATTGAATGGTAGAGCAGGCTCGAGAGGCTGAGATGCCTACTCCTGCTCCCAGTTCATATGTTCATATTTACACTAGTCCCTTGCTTCTCCATTATTTGCGATTTTCCTTATTCCCCAATATAAATTCTCCTGACTCCGCTTATAATTGGCCTACATTTGTTTTTGCCAATCTTTTCTTTTTTATATACCCATAGAAGATTTTACAATCCATTTTAATGTTTCTTGCTAGTTTACTCTCATATTTTATTTTCCCTTTCTTAATCTTTTTCTGAGTCTTCCTTTGCAGAATTGTAAAATGCGCCCAATATTCAGGCTTCTCATTTTTTAGCAACTTTATATGTTTCTTCCATTGATCCAGTGCAGTTCTTGATTTCTTCTGTTAGCCACACTTTCCTTGCTAGGCTTTTGTGCACTAAAGGAATGTATTTTTGTTGTAAACTATGTATCAGTTCTTTAAATGTTAGCCATTGCCTGTGTACCGTCATGCCTTTTAATATAGTTTCCCAATCTCCCATAGCCCATTTTCCCCTCATAACTTTGTTTAGATTTGAGACCCTAGATTCTGATTGAGCTACATCACTTTCAAACTCAATATAAGTTCTATCATACTATGGTCACTCTTTCCCAAAAGATCCTTTACAACAAGATTATTAATTAATTCTTTCTCATTGCACAATACTAGATATAAAGTAGTCCATTCCCTAGTTGGTTCCTTAACATACTGATCTAAAAAACCAACTTGAATACATTCCAAGAATTCACCCTCCACATCATTAGTACAAATTAGGTTTAGCCAGTTTATGTGCAGATTGAAGTCCCCCATGATTACTGTATTACCCTTGTTACATACATCTCTAATTTCCTGATTTATACTGTGATTTACATTACCACTGCTGTTCAGTGGTTTATAAACAACCCCCGACAATGTATTCTGTCCCTTCCTGAGACCTGGTTCTCTGGATTACTAATCCAGCAACAATACCACCATGCCATTGTCTCTCATTACAGTACTAATGCCCTCTTTAATTAACAGAACTATCCCACCACTTTTTCCAAGCTTCCTGTCCTTACTGAATGTCACATATCCTTGAATATTCAGGTCCTAGCTTTGGTTTCCTTGTAGCCACATCTCTGTAATGGATTTAGGTCATTCATAGGAATTTCTACATGGGCTGCCAATTTATCTGTTTCATTGTGAATGCTGTGGGCATTCAGGTACTAACTTCTTAAATTTGGTTTATTTAAGTGCTTTTATAAACTCTGACCCTATCTGCTGGCACACTCCTAAATTTACAATTACTGTTCCTTCCTGCCATACTCTGATTAGCATTAATTTTATTGCTACCTTGATCTATTGCCTTTTTAAAATTCATTCATGGAATGTGGGCATCATTGGCTAAGCCAACATTTATTGCCCATCCCTAATTATCCTTAAAAAGATGGTGGTGAGCTGCCTTCTTGAACCGCTGCTGTCCATGTGGTGCAGGTACACCCACATTGCTGAGAGGGAGTTACTGGATTTTGACACAGTGATAGTGAAGGAATGGAGACATATTTCCCAATCAGGATTGTGACTGACTTGGAGGGGAACTTCCAGGTGGTGGTATTCCCATGTGCCTGCTGTGCTTGCCCTTCTAGATGGTAGTGGTTGAGGGTTTGGAAGGTGCTATCTAAAGAGCCTTGGTGAGTTCCTGCAATGCACCTGCTGCCACTGTGCATCGGTGGTGGAGGAAGTGAATGTTTGTGGATGGGGTGAAAATCAAGCAGGATATTTTCCTGGATGGTGTCAAGCTTCCTGAGTGTTGTTGGAGCTGCATTCATCCAGGCAGGTGGAGAGTATTCCATTACACTCCTGACTTATGCCTTGTAGATGGTGGACAGGCTTTGGGGGAATCAGGAGGTGAGCTATTCCTAACCTCTGTAGCCACAGTATATATATGGCTAGTCCGGTTCAGTTTTTGGTCAGTGGTAACTCCCAGGTTGTTAAAAGTGGGGGACTTCACAATAGTAATGCCATTGAATGTCAAAAGGCATAGTTTGATTCTCTCTTGTTGGAGATGGTCATTGCCTGACACTTCTGTGACATGAATGTTACTTGCCACTTGTCAGCCCAAGCCTGGATGTTGTCCAGATCTAGCTTCATTTGGACATGGACTGCTTCAGTATCTGAGGAGATGTGAATGCTGAATATTGTGCAATCATCAGCAAACATCCCTATTTTGGACCTTATGATGGAAGGAAAGTCATTGATGAAGGAACTGAAGATATTTGGGCCTAGGCCACTACCCTGAGGAACTCCTGCAGTGATGTCCTGGAACTGAGATAATTCACCTCCAAAACCCACAATCAGCTTCTTTTGTACTAGATATGCCTCCAACTAGCAGATAGTTTTCCCTTGGCAATTTTCCACATTGCCAGGTAGATGTCAGTGTTGTAGCTGTACTGGAACAGCTTGGCTAGGGGCATGGCAAGTTCTGGAGCACAAGTCTTCAGTACTATTGCCGAAATATTATCAGGGCCCACAGCCTTTGCAGTATCCAGTACCTTCAGCCATTTCTTGATATCACGTGGAGTGAATCGAATTGGCTGAAGACTGGCATTTGTGATGCTGGGGACCTCTGGAGGATGCAGAGATGGAGCATCCTCTTTGCACTTCTGGCTGAAGATCATAGCAAATGCTCCTCCATCATTGAGGATGGGGATATTTGTGGAGCCTCCTCCTTCAGTGAATTGTTTAATTGTCTGTCACCATTCATGACTGCATATGGCAAGACTGCAGAGCTTAGATCTGATCCATTGGTTGTGGAATCCCTTAGCTCTGTCTATCGCTTGCTGCTTGTGCTGTTGGGCATGCAAGTAGTCCTGTGTTGTAGTTTTACTAGGTTGACACCTCATTTTTAGGTATGCCTGATGCTGCTCCTGATGCTGCCCCTATACCATATCTGTACTAAAGAAGTGACATACTCCAGCTATTCTGCATGGAATCACCACTCTTTTCAGTGATCACCCCTTTATATGGGGTCCAGGTAATTGTCTGGAGTTGCGATTGACCATGTCCCACCTCCCTTCACCTGTTTGCTCCAGACAGTGCATGCAGCTGGTGCTTTGCTGAAAAACTATCAACCTCTCCCATTACTGAACTCTTACTGAGCTCCTTAACCAGCTCATTTTTAGCTATGTCTGATGCTGCTCCTGGCATGCCTCCTGCACTCTTCATTGAACAGGGTTGATCCCCTGGCTTGGTGGTAATGGTAGAGGGAAGGGTGGGGAGGGTGAACATGCTGGCCATGAAGTTACAGATTGTGGCTGAGTACAATTGTGCTGCTGCTGATGGCCCACAGGACCTCATGGTTACCCAGTCTTGAGTTGCTGGATCTGTTCGAAATCTATCCCATTTAGCATGGTGGTAGTGCCACACAACATGATGGAGGGTATCCTCCTTGTGAAGGTGGGACTTTGTCTCCACAACGACTGTGTGGTGGTCACTCCTACCGGTACGGCCATGGACAGATGCAGCTGCGACAGGTAGGTTAGTGAGGATGAGGCCAAGTATGTTTTTCCCTCTTGTTGGTTTCTTTACCATCTGCCGCAGACCCAGTCTAGTAGCTATATCCTTTAGGACTTGGCCAGCTCAGTCTGTAGTGGTGTCACCAAGCCACTCTTGGTGTTGGACATTGAAGTTCCCCCACCCAGAGTATACTCTGCACGTTTGCCACCTCAGTTCTTCCTCCAAGTTGTGTTCAACATGGAGGAGTACTGGTTCATCAGCTGGCTGGGGGGTGGGGGCGGGCTGTACATGGTAATTAACGACGTTTCCTTGCCCACATGTAATCTGATGTCATGAGACTTCATGGGGTCCACAGTCAATGTTGAGAACTCCCAAAGCAACTCACCCCGACTATATAACTCTGTGCCACCACCTCTGATGGATCTGTCCCATCGGTGGGACAGGAGGTAGCCAGGGATAGTGATGGTTATGTCTGACATTGCCTGTAAGGTGTGATTCTGTGAGTATGACTATATCAAGCTGTTGCTTGACTAGTCTTTGGGGCACCTCTCCCAATTTTGGCACTAGCCTCCAGATGTGAGTAAGGAGGACGTTACAGGGTCGACAGCGCTGGTTATGTCATTGTCATTTCTGGTCTATGTCAATGTAGGGTGGTCCATCTGGTTTCATTCCTTATAGGCTTTTAAGCAGTTTTGTAGGCAAGGAGCATATTAGTGAGACATGGGTTTATTTTACAACAATGGTTTCAATAGACTTTTAATTTCAGATTTTTATTGAATTCAAATTTCGCCATCTGTCATTGTGGGATTTGACCAGGTTCAAAGCATCACCGGACTCAGAGCAATACCCTGGGTCACAGGATTCCTAGTCAGCTACTACACCATTGCTTTCCCTGCCTTGTCATTTCCCTTTAATTTACTCCAACTTCCCCTATATAGATAACTTATAATCTAGCTGCAGCACTTTAAATACTGTGCCGACATACTCAGAAGCATTTTCCAAGACTTTTTAAAAAAATAAATCAGACCTGTTTAACAAAAACAAATCCTCTTTATGAAACAATATCCAGAGAATCTGAAAAGCATTTCTGTTGAAGGGTCATGAGGACTCGAAACGTCAACTCTTTTCTTCTCCGCCGATGCTGCCAGACCTGCTGAGTTTTTCCAGGTAATTCTGTTTTTGTTTTGGATTTCCAGCATCCGCAGTTTTTTGTTTTTATTTCATGTTAATTGGATGTAAATAACCACAAATACTAAGAAGTGACACAAGAAAATGATAGTGTACTAATTGTATAACCATTTTCATACTCAGTGCTTTAAACCCCAGGACTATCAGGATTTAAACCGACTTTCTCTTAGCACTGTTCTTGAACTCCTGGGCAGCGTACAGGAACAGCTTGTCATTTGATTATTAAGAGATCCAAAGTTACCTTGTCATCGGATGGAGGCGGGGGACTACAAATCACAACATAACCCAGGAGTTTCCACCATGAGGGGATTAGGAGCGGGCTGCACATGCCCAGTCCAGTGTTTTGGAGACCTTTGGACCGGCGACAATTGCCCAGTGCGCCTGTGTGGGAAAACCGGTGTGAAAAACCTGATTATGGGACACAGGTGCCAGGCGCCATAACCAGAGGAGTCCTGGGACAGGGACAGGGAGAGGTCCAAGAGAGAGAGTAAGAAACAGTGGAAGAAGGTCCATGTAGCTAAAGTGCTGTTGTTAGCTCTGAGAAGTTGGGTTAGCAGGCTCCGTGTAATGCGGGCTCAGGAGAAACACTGGTGAGCTGAAAAGGCAGTGGAAGGTTGCTGCGGGCTGTTGTGGCAAAGGCAACCCTTTGGAGCAGCTGTGTTCTACTTGGCGTGGCTGAAGAGCTGAAGTTGTGCCTATGAGTTGGTGCTCGTGTGCAGACTCAGGAATTCAGGCGAAAATAATCTCGGGAGATGAGATTGAAACCCTTGGAGGTGAGTAGTTGTTGAAGCAGTATAATTCGGACATGTTCTTCTCTCCACATAAATCCCAGCTATATTGAAATCCTTACCTTGAATTTTGATCATTTAAAATTGAAATTGCAGGTGCTAATAGCATAAGGCATCTACATCCTTAGTGCAGTGACTGTGGTGTTGACTTCTACACTGTAAGACCTGACCTTAATCTGAATATACTACAGGCATAAGAAAATCCGATACAGGGAGCTTGGCTTTGGTGTTGGCTGGAAGGCAGCAGCTTTTAAATGGCTGTATCTTGTTATATCAATGTATGTTGTTGTTTTATACTGCTTTTAAACTAGTAAAATATCCCAGGATACTTATAAACGGATACATGATAGCCCTGGTATCACTTAAAGGCAGCCAAAACCTCAAGCAGGAGGTGCACTTTGGCAGGAGGAAGGAACACTACCAATATTGAAATCACAGCATTTAGCACACAGCCAAGCACCAAGGTTCTCCCCTATTATGACACAGCCAATGGTAAAGTCTGAGTTGTTCAAATCCCAGAGGGAAACTTGAAACAACTGTAATAACCAATTTTTGCAATTTGTAAGTTTCGAGATGCAGTCTTTGAATTCAGTTATAAGGCCGTCGAGTCTCGAGAGGTTTTTATAAAACTAAACTTAACATTTATTAATTAAAAGATTATAAGCAAATACATGTGTACAAATTACTACAACAATAACTTCTAAAAAGTCTGCTAATTAATCTGACTTTCAGTTACACCTTCATTAGGGTAACAGTAAAACACACAGATTTAAATAGACACCTGGCAAAGCACACTCTGGACAGTTGCATTCAAAATTAGTTTCTTTCAGCTCTGGATCCTTGCAGACAGCGGCTTGAGGCTTACAAGCTGGAGGCTTTAGATCTTAGAATTCCTCCTCCTTCACCAATAGTCTTCTTTTCCTTTATACATATGTTCCTCTTTGAATGCAAATTCTCATTGTATCATTAGATTTCGTGAAGAGGTTTTACCTCTTCTAACAATAAAACCTTTTCATAACACTAATTTTATTAGTAAGCTTTGGAAAACGTAAACATGTTGTTTGGCTTCTTCTGGCTAATTGTAATATTTGACCCATTCTCTTGAATGGTTTATTTACAAATGCAAATTTCCCCTTTTACATTTCACCTTGTACCAAATTAACATTTCAAACCTACTTCACTTCTATACATCAAAGCCTCCAGACCAGCTTTAATTCAATTTACACATACACACACACAGGGCTGCATTTTCTGGTCGGCGAGCGGGGGCGGGGCACGCTCACCAATGCGTAAAGTGACACAGGGTGATGTCAGGCATGCATCTCGATGTCATCGCGTGTCATTCTGATCTTTGGTTCACCAGGCGAGCACAGAAATCAGCTGCGCACCCGCCGAACTGTCAACGGCCACTTAAGGCCTTAAAAATAAAATAAACCCAATTAATGGACCAGCCCGTCCAATCTTAAGGTTGGCAGGCAGGCGAACAGCCCAGGCGGCCTTCAGAAAAAACATGAAACCTCACCCACGGGCGGGATGCGGTTTCATGAGGGATTTAAAATGTGTATAAAATTTTTACATAAAAGTAATTGACATGTCCCTGATCATGTAACAGTATCACATGAGGGGACATGTCAGGAATATTTTTTTCTCCCTTTAATAAAGTTTTCAAACTTGAGCCGAGTTCCCTGAGGCAGCACTTTGCCTCAGGCTGATCTGTGCGCTCTTTAACACGCATGCGCAAAAGAGTGCACTCCTGATTCAGGGAGTCCCCCTTCCCTCGGCTGCACAGGGAGCGCCCAGCACTTCTGGGTGGACATCATGCTGGGCTGGCCGTAATTTGTCCGCCCACGTAAACTCGCAGCACGCCCCCAACTGGGGGCGCCAATAGGGAATCTGCCCACCCGCATTCTCACAACCCCCCAGACGGGGGGAAAATGCTGCCCATAGACACAAACACCACTAGAACTCTATTTTAAAATAATTTCCAATAACATTATAGACATTATTATATCTTCTTAACATGCCCCTCCTTATCAAAAAATAAACCATCACAAATCTAGAAGATGGCTTCATTTTTATTAACCCATCTTACACTATCTCTTACACTTAGCCTTATATTTACTCTATTATATATCCAGATGCAGGCATTAACATAACAATATATATATATACACAAATCCTTGTTATCAACAGAAATCATTCAAGTGCACTGTCCAGTGTTTAAATGCCCAATTTTCCCTTTAAGCTTCAAACTCTTGATAAAGCATCTGCCAACAGATTTTCTCTACCAGCAACATGTATAATCTGTAGATTAAATGGTTGCAATCTGAATAGCCTTACACTTCTGTCTTGAAATTTGTCCTGAAACTTTAAAGGATTGTGGTCTATACAAACAATTGTTTCTGATGAGTTGTTTGCCTCATAGATTTCAAAATGCTGCAATGCTAACACCAAACCCAATGTCTTCTTTTCAATTGTTGAAGATCTTCTCTGTTTTGCATTCAACTTCCATGGAAAATACTTTTATCAGCTTTTCAATTCCAGTGTCATCTTCTTGTAACAGTACAGCCCCGGTGCCTATACCACTTGCATCAATGTCCAACTTAAATTGTGTATTTGGGTACTGCCAAAGCTGGTGTTGTACTTAATACAGTTTTCAAGTTATCAAATGCCTTCTGATACTCCAGTGTCCATTGAAACTTCTTGTTCTTTTTTAATAGTTCAGTCAGTGGAGCAACCACTTGGCTAAAATTTGGTACAAATTTCCCAAAAAACCCACTCATGCCCAGAAAGCTCAAAACTTCTTGTTTTGTTGTAGGCACTGGGAAACCTACAATAGCTTTGACTTTCACATCTCTCAGAGAAACCTTACCATGTCCAACGGTATGGCCTAAATATGTAACTTTTGTAAATTCACTTTAAGCCAAGTTCATCGCCAAATTAGTTTCTTGTAATCGAGTAAATAATTCTTCCACATGTTGTTAATGCTCATCCCACATCTGACTGAAAACTATTAAGTAATCATTATAAACAGCACAATTGCCTAGACCTGTAATAACTTTGTTTGTCAGTCTTTGAAATGCCGCTGGTGCATTCTTCATACCAAGTGGCGTGACTTTAAACTGATATAGTTCACTTGGTGTTACGAAAGCTGATATCTCCTTTGCTCTCGCCGACAAAGGTACTTGCCAATAAACTTTTAGCAAGTTAATCTTTGTGAGAAATTTTGATTCTCCCACTTTCTCATACAATCCTCCAACCATGGCACAGGATATGAATCCACTTTTGTCACAGCATTCAGCTTTCAATAGTCCACACATAGTCTTTGTGTTCCATCTAGTTTCGGTACCAGTACAATAGGCAAATTCCAGTTACTGCAAATTGACTCAATGATATCATTTTGAAACATGAAGGCAATTTCTTTCTGTACTTGTGATAACTTTGCTGTGCTTAATCTATAAGGATGTTGCCTTATCGAAGATGAAACCTCTACAGAGACATCATGTATAAATAAATCTGTTCTCCCCAATTTATTTCCACAAATAGCTTTGTGTGACTGCAATAGCTTTTCCACATCATGTTGACATTTGTCTGGAAGGTAACTCAATATTACATTTAAGTTTTCAAGTACCCCCTCATTATCCAATTTGATGAGAAGAAAATCATTTTCAGAATCCTGCATTTCTACCTCTTTTTCATTATCTACCACCACTAACACCTTATTTTGGTCCCCTTCCCTGACAAAATGCTTTTTATGCATATTTACACGACACACCATCTGCTTCTTTCTTCTATCTGGAGTATTTATTAAATAATTTACTTCACTCAATTTCTTTTTGATCCTGTAAGGCCCACTATGAGTCTGTGCCTTTAATGAGTCACCCAGGCCTGGTACCAGAACTAGCACTTTATCTCCAGCAAAAAAATTCTGAGTGTAGCCTTTCTGTCCGCTTTCACTTTCATCACTTGCTGTGATATCTTTAAATGTTCCCAAGCCAACTCACATGCTCTGTCTCATCTCTTTCTGAAGTTTGATACATAATCCAGGAGAGTAGTTTCTGAATTTTGACCCACCAATTTCTCATGAATCAATTTCAGTGGTCTCCTTAGCTCATGACCATAAACTAGTTCAAAAAGGCCAAAACCAGTTGATGCATTAGGAACACCCCTGATAGCAAATAACAAGAAACAAATTCTCCTATTCCAATCCTGAGGATAATCCTGAGAGTACGCTCTCATCATAGTTTTTAGAGTTTGATGCCATCTTTCCAAAGCCTCTTGTGATTCAAGATGGTAAGCTGTTGACTTAAACTGTCTTATCCCCAAACGGTTCATTACTTCCTTAAACAGGTGTGACATAAAATTTGAACCTTAAACTGATTGTATTTCCTTGGGTAAACCATATCTTGTAAAAAAAAATTAGTTAACTCTTCCACAATCTTCTTTGTTGTAATATTTCTTAAAGGCCTCACTTCAGGAAACCTGGTAGACACATCCATTATTGTCCATAAGTACTGATTTCCACTTCTAGTCTTAGGGAGAGGTCCTACACAATCAATAGTGACCCTAGTAAAAGGTTCTTCAAATGCTGGAATTGGGCTTAAAGGTGCCACCTTAATCACAGCTTGTGGTTTCCCTATCACCAGACATGTGTGACATGTTCTACAGAATTTGACCACATCCCTATGCAAACCAGGCCAATAAAAAAAATCATTGTATTTTCACCTGTGTTTTCCTAATTCCTTATATGTCTCCCCATTGGAATTTCACGAGCAATCCTCAGAATTTCATTTCTAAACCCAACTGGGATAATAATCTGATGTACCTCCTGCCAGTTTTCATTTGCTGAGACATGTTCTAGCCACCACTTGCTCATTAAAATATTACACTTAATATAATAACATTCTGGAATACATTTTGCCTCTGTTTCTGAGTAAGTTGTCTGATGTAACTGATTTAATTGCAAATTATTTGGCTGCAACTCAATTAACTGTCTTTTCCTCAGCTATGTCTTTCTGAACAATGTTATTGAACTCAGGGCCTGCTAATTGGATTTCAATACCTTCTTCCTGCCTTTGAACTACCTGCCCTTCTTGTTTTTCTTGTTTCAACCTATGCACATGAGATCTCATTATCACACAATCTGGAAACAATCCAGGATGCCATTTTTGCAACACCTCTGTTGAAAACACTTCTACAGGCTGATCAACTCCCATAGGCATCACCCACATTTGTGATCTAGCTATATCATTACCCAGAAATAAAATGAACCCCTGCAATGGGCAATTTTCCCACCACTCCAACAGTTACTTGATCAGTTTTCCACTTACTCTTTAAGTTTACCTTCCACAATGGAATAGGTTTAGCATCTCCATTATCACCTGTTCCTGCAATACTCCCTCTGAACAATAAATATCACTATCCCAAACATTGAGCATTGACTAGCCCCCGTGTCTCTTAAAATTTTAACATCTTTACCTATTCCACCCTGTACACTTGGAAAGACTTTCCCTTCACATACAAAATCTCTAAACATGTCTGCAACCTGCCCTTCTGAATTCTCTTGGGTAAATTGTGAACACATTCACACTTCTTTATCTAACACTGCTGCTTTGTATTTTACTTGTACACAAACAATTGTTTTTTCCTGTGCCTAAACCTCAGAACCCACAGCACTCTTACTTCCATAACTTTTCTGCACCATTATAATTCCAATAGATTTTTCCAGTAATTTCCATCACACTGACTTTGTGTGTCCAACTTTATTACAATGAAAACACCTCAATTTTCAAATGCCACTTCTACCCTCAGCAACTTCCTTCTTTCTCTGAGAAAAAAACTGCCTGGGAATTTCCACCTACTACTTCTCTTCCCTGACTACCCATCTTCCTTTCACTTTCCCACTTTCTATACGTTTCCAATTTGAAAGGGTAACAAAAAAAAGGTTTAGCTCTATGAACTAACTCATAATCATCAGCTATCTCTGCTGCTTGCCTTACCATTTGAACCCTCTGTTCCTCCACATGAGTTCTCACTACCAAAGGAATTGAATCTTTAAGTTCTTCTAAAAGAATTACTTCTCTAAGAGCTGTATATGTAATCTCTATTTTTAATGCCTATATCCACCGGTCAAAATTACTTTGTTTTACTCTCTCAATATAAGTTTGCCTACGCTGTTTTCTCATATTCTTAAATTTCAGCCTGTAAGCCTCAAGAACCAACTCATATGCACTGAAAATAGCCTTTTTTGAAACCACATCATAATTCACCAACATTTCTTCTGACAGTGAAGCATATGCCTCGTGCTCTACCCATCAACCTGGATTGCAACAACAATGTCCCAGTTTTACCGTGGCCATTTCATCCGTTTAGCTATCTTTTCAAATGAAATAAAGAATGCATCAACATTTTTTTCCTTAAACTTCGGAAGAGCTTGTACAAACTTCAACATCTCCCCACTGGGTTTTAGGTTAAAGGTTCTTCATAATTAGAACTTTCCTCGGAATCTGAGGTCTCTTTTTTAACTTCCAGCCTTCTAAGCTCATATGGCCTTTCTCTTTCCTCCCCTCTTTCCCTTGCCTTTCTTTTTTTATTCTTCTCTCTTGCCTGGAATTCCAATTCCAGCTTCTTTTCTTTCTCCTGCCTTTCCGCTTGCTCCCTTTAAATGCACTTTCTTTTTCTCTTTCTGCCGGTTCCTTTTCTGCTGCCTCTAGCTCAAGTGTTTTCATTTCCTGTGCTTGTTCAAGTTAAAGCTTCCTCATTTCTAACTGAAGTCTCACTACCTCCAGCTGTGACTCACTAGTGTCCGGTATCACTTCCAACTTCAGATGCTGTGCTATGCCTTCAATTGTATGTGCTTTCTTAGCCCCCACAGGTAACCCCAATAGTAATTTATCCACCAACTCTGTTAACTTACTCTTGGGATATTTTCTGTAACCCAATCAGAGTTATATCTTCTACTTCCAAAAAAAGATTTTAACCATGGATACAGCCATTTTTGCAGTCTCACCACTTCAAAAATAACTCACACCCACTCCTGAATTCAAAGTGCGTCTTGTACTTGGAACCTTAAGATTCACCAACTCCAAAAAATCAAGGAATTTCAAATATATCCTACAAAGAGCCCCCAATTATTATGACATAGCCAATGATAAACACTGAGTTGTTCAAATCACAAAGGGAAACTTGAAATAATTGTCATAACCAATTTTTGTAATTTGTATGTTTCAAGACATAGGCTTTGAACCCAGTTATAATATGACCACCGAGTCTCAAAAGGCTTTTATAGAACTAAATTACACAAACATTTATTAATTAAAAGATTGTGAGCACATACATATGTCCACAAATTACTACGAAAGTAATTTCTAAAAAAATCCCCTAATTAATCTGATTCTCAGTTACACCTCTGTTAAGGCAATGGTAAAACACATAGATTTAAACAGGCCCCTGGCAAAGCACACTCTGGACAGTTGCATTTAAAATGAGTTTCTTTCAGCTCTGGGTCCTTGAAGACAGTGGCTTGAGGCTTACAGGCTGGAGGCTTTAGATCTTAGAATCGCTCTTCCTTTACTAACAGCCTTCTCTTCCTTTATAAATATTTTTCTTTTTGAATGCAAATTTTCATTGTATCATTAGATTTTTTGAAGTCTACCTCATCTAACAATAAAACCCTTTCATAATACCAATTTTATTAGTAAGCTTTGGAAAAAGTAAACACATTGTTTGGCTTCTTCTGGCTACGAGTAATATTTCACCCATTTCTTTGAATTGTTTATTTACAAATGCAAATTGCCCCTTTACACTTCACCTTGTACTTCCATATGTTTACCTAATTAACATTTCAAACCTACTTCTCTTCTATACTTAAAAACCTCTAGACCAGCTGGTTTTAATCCAGTTAAGACACACACACATAGACAGAGGCACCACTAGAACTCTATTTTAAAATCGTTTCCAATAACATTATAGGCATTACTATAACTTCTTGACATCCCCTGCGTCAGAGTGCCTGGTCTAAGCAGTGGATTTGGGATATACTCTCCCTAACCAACCCCTGCACCCGGTATCAACTCAGGAAATAGTGGGAAGAGGTAATAGAGAATGCCAATGCTCGGAACAGCACCCCCTACTCCCCCAACTACCCTCTTGCCCCCTTAAGGATAATGTCCTGTATCTTTATGTTACTATAATCTCTTAAGTAGCTTCACAGGATTTCTTACCTTTATTAGTGTTCCTATCCTTAATCCACCTCCTATCCCCATTTTCTTGGCTTTCCAGAGCACTTTCCCTACATCGTAGTGTGACGACTCACTGGGGATAGTGCGCTGTAATATCAAGCCTCACTGTTCCCTGAGCCACGACAAATGTGAAAAGTTTGACCAAACCACCAGATTGCCCAATTCTAACCTAACTGTTTAATTTAAGTTAACAGAATATGAGCACCAGGTTTGTATACTTAATAAATAAATAACTGTTTATTGAACAAATTGTCTCTAACTAGTGGCAAAAGAAAGAAATATGAACTGCTAACCTCTAACACTATAACTTACAATCAACCCCCTTCTTAAATCCTTATACACGCACACACACACACACACACACAAGACACTTAAGACACACAAAAACATGGATTTTAATGATGGGATAAAACATTTCCAATTCTGGAGTATAGGATTCAGTGGGTTGATTTTGATCGATGTCTTCCAAATTCCTTTCAGCTCTTGTTGATGATATGAGTTGGTCTTCCAGCACTTTCAGTATTTCGTTCAGTGGTTGAGAACTTGATTTTCAATGTCCCTAACAGTGGTTTTCCCTTTTCCTTTTTACAGTGTTTCCTCAGAGAGAGAGCAAATTATAGAGATATGAGGAAAAGAGATTTTAGATGTTTTTGCTTTGCAGGCCAGGAACTTTCTGCTGCCCTGTTCTTTGCACAAAACCTTGGTCACCTTGTCAGGAGCCAATTAAAATGCTGTTGTCAGACAGCTCCCTCGGTCCAGGACTCCTTTCCGGCACTATCCTAGCTTTCATGGCACACTCTGTTCCAGGACTGCAGCATTGTCTTTATCTCTCATTTTGTTCTAATGGACATGTCTTTCAACTTGCAGCCATTGTCATTCTAATCCACAGTCCAAAAGAAGATAAAAAAGTATGTTCTTTACAACAGTCCAACAGAAATGAAAATATATGTTCCTTACAATGGTAACCTGTTCCTATTGTTACTTGTTTCTAGCTCCAATCCCTGATGGCTTAATCTGAAGACATGCTGATCACCTGGATATCACTGAGCTGTGATAACTCACTTAACAAGTCTAATACCATCTAATTGCCTTCAATAATCTGCTTTCCTATTCTTGTAGCTTCCCTGCCTTTCACTTTGCTGCCATAATGATCTCTTTTAACTTATTGATCAATTGACAATTATTACCTCTTGTTGCTTAGCTACCAAGTTTGACTTTCTCCTTTGTAAACATCCAAAAGCAAGCACATCTCATGAACTCCAGTTGTTTTTATTTCAATGTCTTTGAATCTTTTATCTCTCATTCACCATTTTATTTTGCTCCACATGTGTGGATGAAGTGATAGCACAAATAGAGGAAATGAGTATGATATGATGGCTGAGATGTGATTGCAAAGTGACCATGGCTGGGAACTGAATATTCAAGGTGTTTGACATTTTGGAAGGATATGAAGGAAGGAAAAAGAGATGGGGTAGTTATGTTAATGAAGGATGAAATCAGTACAGTCGTGACAAATGATTTTGGTTTGGAAGGTCAAACTGTAGAATCAGTTGGGTGGAGCTAAGAAATAGCAAAGGTAAGAAGTCACTGGTGGGAGTGGTCTATAGGCCCCCTGACAGTAGCTACACAGTAGGAGAGAGTATAAATCATGAAACAATTGGGAGGGGTAAGAAAATGTACTGCAATAATTGCGGGTGATTTTAACCTTCATACAGATTGGACAAATCAAATTGGCAAAGATAGCCTGAAGGATGAGTTCCCACAGTGTATGTGGGACAATTTCTTAGAAAAACATGTCCTGTAACCAGCCAGGAGCAGGCTATTTTAGAATTGGTATTGTGTAATGAGACAGGGGTACTGTGTAATGAGACAGGGTTAATTAATGACATCATGGTAAAAGATCCTCTAGGTAAGAGTGATCATAACATGAGAAAATATCGCATTCAGTTTGGGGGTGAGAAATGTGAGTCTGAAACTAGTGTCTTAAATTTAAATAAAGACAATTACAAGGGTATGAAGGCACAGTTGGCTAAAGTGGAATGAGAAGATAGGTTAATGGTAAGATGGTAAATAAGCAGCAGCAGATATTTAGGTATATGATTCATAACTCTCAACAAAAATATATTCTATTGAGAAAGATAGATTCTACAAGAAGGGTGCACTATTAATGGTCAGCTAAGGAATTTAAGGATGGTATCAAATTAGTGGTAATTAGTGGTCATTCAGAAGATTGGAGCAAAGTTTAGAAATCAACAAAGGATAACAAAAAAAAGTAGAGTGAGAGATTGGAGTACGAGAAAAGCTAACCAGTGTTATGACTGGGATGGGAGGAGAGCGCGAATTGTCAAGCCCTGCTACTCTGCAGGTCGTACCATTAACTTAAGTGTCTAATTTTCTCTCCAAAATGGCCAATTGTGTATCTATATATACCTCTAGTACCTAAAGAAAAGAGAGTCTGACCAGGCTTCTTTCAAAAACTCAGAAGGATTAACTTATTTTAAAACAAAACTTCTTTTAAAAAATTGCAAGTACTGCAATTGTAATCGGGAAATATAACTAACTCTCTCTTCCTAAAGAATTTCCCCAACACTCACACACACACACATGGACACAGACACACACACTCACACAGACACAGACACACACACACATTCACACACACACACACACACACACATGGACATAGACAAATACACACACACACACAAACAGATAGAGTCTCTCTGCAGAGATGGGCTTTGGAGGATGGGCATTGTAAAATAAAGGATAAAGTCCACAGGGTCCCGACGCTGTTGACCCGGTGTTCATCCCGGTGGATGTCTGGAAGTTCTCACCACTGGTCTCAGCTTTGCAGGTCCAAGTGCAGACTAGTTATACTCAGATGTGGATTCTCTGGCTACAGGTTGATAGCCATACACAATTTTAGGCAAGGTAGAGTGTGGAGGCCAGTCGAGGTAGCTTTCCTTTCTCAGGCTGTTCTCCAACAAACCTGCCATTCACACAAGCAGAAACAGAATTACCTGGAAAAACTCAGCAGGTCTGGCAGCATCGATGGAGAAGAAAAGAGTTGAAGTTTCGAGTCCTCATGACCCTTGAACAGAACTAGGTGAATCCAAGGACAGGGGTGAAATATAAGCTGGTTTAAGGTTGGGGGGAGGAGGGGGGCGGGGTTGGGGGGTTGGGTGGGCCGAGAGAAGTGGAGGGGGGGGGTTGTGGTTGTAGGGACAAGTAAGCAGTGATAGGAGCAGATAATCAAAAGATGTCACAGACAATCTTTTGATTATCTGCTCCTATCACTGCTTGCTTGTCCCTACAACCACAACCCACCCCCTCCACTTCTCTCCACCCACCCAACCCCCCAACCCCACCCCCCCTCCCCCCACCTTAAACCAGCTTATATTTCACCCCTCTCCTTGGATTCATCTAATTCTGTTGAAGGGTCATGAGGACTCGAAACGTCAACTCTTTTCTTCTCTGCCGATGCTGCCAGACCTGCTGAGTTTTTCCAGGTAATTCTGTTTTTGTTTTGGATTTCCAGCATCCGCAGTTTTTTGTTTTTATTCACACAAGCAGGTTCACAACTTAGGTTTGTCTCTCTGCCATGTCATTGCCTTTTATGTCTCTCAGCTTTTCATTAATTAATTAAATACTTTGCAGTTTAACACAAACAAACAACTCCTTCTCAAGTACCATATAGGTCAGGTAATTTCTTGGGAGAGATCTGCTTCTTTATAGTTCCAAGTTAAACTGATGACCTTATTTAAAAAAAAAATCCCAGGTTAGCATCCACATGTCCAGATCATTCCATTTTGTAAAAGAAAACTTCAGCCTTGAGAGATATGATTCTAACGGCATTAAGAACTTTTACAAGTATATAAAGAGGAAAAGAAAGCTAAAGTGAGCGTTGGTTCCTTGAAGGCTGAAACTGGGGAATTAATAATGGGAAACAAAGATATGGCTGAAGTATTTTGTATCTGTCTTCATAGTGGATGACACAAAAAACAATCCAAGAACAGTAGAAAAACAGGAGGCATAAGGAAGGGATGAACCTAAAGCAAGCACAATCATTAGAGAAAATGTGCTCGGGATCTAAATGGAACTTAAGGCTGACAATGTGGGAAAATATGAGGTTATGCACTTTGGCAAGAAGGATAGAATAGCTGAATTTTATTTAAATGGAAAAAGACTGCAGAAAGCTACTGCACAAAGGGATTTGGGGGGTCCTTGTGCATGAGTCACAAAAAGTTAACATACAAGTTCAACAGGTAATAGGGAAGGCAGATAGAATGTTGGCCTTTCTTTCAAAGGGAATGGAGTATAAAAATAGGGAAATCTTGCAAAAACTATACAAGGTACTAGTTAGCCCACATCTAGAATACTGTGAACAATTTTAGTCCCCTTATCTAAAGAAGGATATACTGGCATTAGAGGCAGTCCAGAAAAGATTCACTAGATTGACCCTGAGTATGGAGGGGTTTTCTTATGAGGAGAGGTTGAGTAGGTTGGGCCTGTACTTATTGGAGCTTAAAAGAATAAGACCCGACCTCACTGAAACATATAAGGCAGAATTTTGCCTTTGGCGTGTGGGATCAGCCAGGGTGGTCGGGGGCAATCAGGAAGCCGACCACTGCCCACGATCAACAGCGCACCGCAATTTCACGCTGGCGGGCCAATTAAGGCCCATCCAGCATGGAACATGAGCGGCAGCACTAAGAGCTACATATGCGGGTAGGGGGAGGAGGACAGGCAAGGCTGTATGTGAACTTCATGCATGCACAAAAGTGAATGCTTTATAATCTGATGAAGCACCTTTCAAAAAAAATTTTAAAAATAAAAATGTCATAAAACATGTCCCGTCATGTGACTCTGTCACATGAGCAGGGATGTGTTTTTATTTCAAGTGTAAAACTTTGATTTTTATTTGCTTTAGCATCCTGCCTGTGGATGAGGTTTCCTAAAAAGTGTAAAGGCCACTTGGCCTTTTTGCCTGCCTGCCAACCATTAGGTTGGGCAGGCAATGTAAATTTGAATTCAATTACCTTTTCAATGGCCTTAATAGGCCTTTTAATTGTTGGTGGATGTGTTGCTGACCCTGGCATGTGCCCGCCGAATGAAATATCGCAGGACTGTGCAATAAGAACGGGATGCTCATCCAACATCATTGCGCGTCATTTTACGCTTGGCCGGGTTGGGTGTGCACCAGCCCTCTGAGCTTAATATTCTGTCCGTAAGATTCCTAGGGGGCTTGACAGGCTGGACGCTGAGAAGCTGTATCCCCTTCTGGGAGAGTTGAGGTCCAGAGGGCATAATCTCAGAGTAAGGAGGCGCCCATTTAAGACAGGGATGATGAGGAATTTCTTCTCTCAGAGGGTGGTGAATCTGTGAAATTCTGTACTGCAGAGGGCTGTGGAGGCTGGGTTGTTAAAAAATTGAAGATTGAGATAGATGGTTCTTTAATCAGTAAGGGAATCAAGGGTTATGGGGAAAAGGCAGGAAAGGAGTTGAGGCTTATCAGATCAGCCGTAATCTCATTGAATGGCGGAGCAGACTCAATGGGCCGAATGGACTACTTCTGCTCCTACATCTTATGATCTTATGGTCTAAGTCCCCTGAACCTGATGGCTGCGACCTTGGATCTTAAAGTAAGTGGCAACATGACAGAGGATGCATTGGTTATAATTTTCCAAAATTCCCAAGATTCTGTAAAGGCATCAGTAGCTTGGAAAACCTTAAATGTAACACTGCTATTCAAGGAGGGAGACAAAAAGCAGAATACGTCTTGTTAGTTTTCTTTCATACTCCAATTTATCACTCTTTTTTAAGCTATATTTTGATGGTTTCAAAAATATTCCCCAATCTTCCAAACGACCACGAATTTGAAACCATCCTTAAATTCCTTAGCTGACCATCAATAATGCATCCTTCTTGTAGAATCTATCTTTCTCAATGGAATATATTTTTGTTGAAAGTTATGAAATATACCCTTAAATGTCTACTTCTACTTATTAACCATATTACCTATTCACAGAATCACAGAATCTTTACAATAGAGAAAATGGCCATTCGGCCCATCAAGTCTGCGCTAGCTCCCTGAAAAGCATTCTACCTAGTCCCACCCCCCTGCTTTATCCCCATAACCTTACACATTTTTTCTTTACAGATAGCAATCCAATTCCTTTTTGAACACATCTTCCTTTGTGCTAGGTATGACTCCAACCAGCAGAGTTTTCCCCCTGATTCCTATTGACTCCAGTTTTGCTAGGGGTCCTTGATGCCACACTCAGTCAAGTGCTGCCTTTATGATAAGGGCAGTCACTCCCACCTCACCTCAGGAGTTCAGCTCTTTTGTCCGTGTTTGAACCAAGGCTGTACTGAGGTTAGGAGCTGAGTGGCCCTGGCTGAACCCAAACTGGGCATCAGTGAGCAAGTTATTGCTAAGCAAGTGCCACTTGGTAGTACTGTTGATGACGCTTTCCATTACTTTACTGATGATCGAGAGTAGACTGATGGGGCGGTAATTGGCTGGGTTGGATTTGTTTTGCTTTTTGTGCACAGGACATACATGGGCAATTTTGCACATTGCCGGGTAGATACCAGTGTTGTAGCTGTACTGGAACAGCTTGGCTAGGGGCGTGGCAAGTTCTGGAGCACAAGTCTTCAGTACTATTGCTGGAATATTGTGAGTGAGAGTGTGTGTGTGTGTGTGTGTGTGTGGGAGTGAGTTTCTGAGAATGTGTGTGGGAGTGAGTGACCGAGTGTGTGTGTGGGAGTAAGAATGAGCGACTGTGTATGTGTGTGTGTGGGAGTAAGAGTGAGTGGCTGAATGTGTGTGGGTGGGAGTGAGAGTGAGTGACTGAGTGTGTGGAAGTGGGAGTGAGAGTGAATGATTGAGTATGTGGCAGTGGGAATGAGAGAGACTAAGTGTGTATGTGGGGGTGAGAGCAAATGACTGATTATGAGTGTGGGAGTGAGTGAGGACTGAATGTGTGGGGTGGAGTGCGATAGATTGAGTGAGTGTGTGGAGGGGGAGTGCAATAGACCGAGTGAGTGTGTGTGGGGAAATGCAAGAGACTGAGTGTGTGGGGGGAGAGTGTGAGTCTGCCTTACATCCAGTCTTGGGTTTCTCACTCACTCTCACCACCACACACCAACACATAGATAGACACCCACTCACAATGAGTGAGGGTGAGTGAGTGAGCACCCTGAGACTGGGAGTGAGCCAGCCACACCCAATGACTCACTCTCACTCCCTCTCACACTCTGGTCATTTTTATTAATTACTCTTCTTTTAATGTAACAATTTATTGCTGTGGTATTGCAGTACTTTTGCTCAACCATTGTTTCTTTCCTTGAAAGCTGAACATTTTTTCTGAAATTCAGTTTATTGTCATGCAAAACCTTATCTTACCGAAATTTGCTCATTGGCCCCTTTAGTGAGAAAAATATGCAAATGTTCCACCCCACCCCACCCCAGAGCAAAAAGGTTGGACAAGCCTGCAATAGCCCATTTGAGGCCAAAACTGGTGTTTCATAAAGGTCCCTCACAACTTCTTTACTTTGTACTCTGTGCCTGTTTATAAAGCCCAGGATTCCATACACCTTTTAACCACTTCTCCATCTTCAACAATTTGTGCACATATACCCTTATGTCTCTCTGTTCCCGCACCCCCTTCAGAATTGTATCCTTTATTTTATAATACCTTTTCTCATTCTCCCTACCAAAACAATTCACTTCACATTTCCCTATACTAAACTTAATCTGCCACATGTCTGGCCATTCTATCAGCCTGTCTATGTCCTCTTGAGGTTGATCACTATCCTTACAGTTTACAGTACTTTCAATTTTGTGTCATATGCAAATTTTGACATTGTGGCCTGCACACACAAGTCTAAATCAAGAAAAGCAGGGATCCTAGTACCAACCTTAAAATGCCACCTGAACAGGACGATTAGGGATGGGCAATAAATGCTGGCCTAGTCAGCGACGCTCACAGCCCATGAATGAATTAAAAAAACCTTTGGGGAACCCCAATTATTGGACGGAATCATCCCAGATTTGCGCTAAACGTGGTAGTGGTGGGAAAAAGGACATTTTACCTGCCGGCCACAATGGCTGCATTTTGTGCTGTATAATCCCATTCCTGGTGCGTCCTGCCTCATTAATTATGCATTCATGAGGGAACACATTGGCTTGCTGGCGTGCGAGCTCAGAGTTGCCTGCCATGTCATGACCTCAGTGCTTCCTCGCTCTGGGCGCCATATTTAAAGTGCACCAGAGCACAGCCTACTTCGTACCTTCAGATCAGGACTGCTCCAGGCAACAGATGGCCCCAAAGGCAAAGAAGACAGCAGCTTCAAATTTACTGACACCTCTCTGAGGCACCTGCTGGATGCAGTGGAAGGCCGTCCCAGTGCCCTCTACCGTGCTCTGGCTGCAGCAGGTCCACCAGAGGCATCGCTACAGCCTGAGTGGCAGTGGCAGCGACGGTCAGTGCCATTGGAGCACAGAAGAGGTCAGCCATACAGTGTAGGAAGAGGATGAATGGTCTCGTCTATTCTGCCTGGTTAAGTCACTCTTCTAATCACTCTCAACTCACACACTCATAAATCCATCCACAGGGATCTCACACCACAATGGACAACACCACTAACTCTCACACACACACTCACATCTCTATTAGGCTGATAATGTCTGGACCTCACGTCCTTATCCCCGTCCATGGCTCCGCTCACCACACAAACATTCCAGGCAGTGCCATGTGTCCTGCTCACACTCTCTCCATCTGTTTTCATGAAGGAGAAGCTGCCTCACAACAGCAGGGAGAGGTCCCAGACCCTGGGGTGGAGTGAAGTGACCCATACTAGATCCCTCAATCACTTTGAGGAGTGTGCCATTGTGCTGACTGGTGAGGATGTGGACCTTGCTTGCTTGCGTTGATGGTGAGGTCGACAGCGGACATCCATGTGAGGATCCTACATCACATCATCTCCTCTCAATGCAAATGCAAGTGCTCTCTCTCCTGCTTTTGACTCTGTTGCCATGCACTAATTATCTCTACTGTGATTCACAGGGAGCTCTGCCAAGCAACCAACACCCTCAGCGCACCAGCCCCTCAGCTCCATCCACGTCCTCACCTCTAGGCAAGAGGACACCTCCTCCATTGAAGAGCTGGAAATAAGCACCAGCACATGCCCACACCCTTCACCAGTGCAGAGACACACCTCAGTGTGAACTAGATCCAGAGCAGGCTGAGGTTCACAATCTGGTGGGCACTGCACGGACACGGGTCTGCAGCAGGAGGAGGCAGGTTCAGCCTTGCTCCCTGGCATTGGAGGACTGCTGGGGAAGATCCGAGTCAGATGACAAGCCTCTGGATTCGGCCTTCCAACTCATTGTGGAGAATTAGCAGAAGCCGGGGGAAAATCACACAAAGTGTTGGAAGCCCTCAACAGAGGAGCACACAAGTCGGAGGAGTGTGCCACCTGCTCTCTGATGAAGTGCTTCCCACATGTGTACATATGGAGGTCTCCATGGGAAGAATACCCTGATCCAGCAGAACACAGAGATGCACACAAACCTGCACTCCATTGCGGTAGCCATAGGTGAGCTCCGGCAGTGGTAACACAAGAGGGAAACAGGGCACCTTGAAATCCCTCCAGGTGCTCCTTCCCCTCATGGAGTCAGGCTGGGGCCCTTGGGCACCCGAAGAGAGGAGGAGCAGCAGCTGGACACTTCTGGGTCATCCACTCAGGAATCTCAGAGGCTGGCCTCTACCTCTGAGTTCCCTTTGTCTGTCACCCCATCAACCTCATCCTCTGTCACTGCAGATGGAGCAGGTGGACAGCCGAAGCCAGCCAGGGCCCTCAAGGCCTCAGCTCTCCGGAGGACCCATGCCAAAGTCATCAGAGGCAACAGGGACAACCATTGCACAGAATGTCTCCACCCCTCCTGTGGATGTCAGGGCAACACCTAGAATTGGTAGGCCTAGTAAAGTTAAGAATTTCTGATCACAAGCTGTTGCATGGGTGAACACATTTTGTCATTTTATAATCTGAAAATATATTCACTTTATTGAGTCATGTGGAATGGTGTCTTTCAGTTTCATTTACTGGCCCCCGTAGCAGGTTAGCTGCACACAGCTGGACCACAAGTGATTCTGGAGAGGAAAGTGTGTTTGTGGCAGAGCCTTTCAGACCCTTTTGCGAGCACTCTCCCACACATCGGAGCCTTGATCCATCACACTCATCTCAATGACCCAAGCATTTTCAATGCTGCCTGCTGGGGTTCTCGTTCAGTTTTCCATCTGAGCTGACCTGCATCTCTGCCCACCCATTGATTGCACTCCCATGTAGCACATATGCCTGCCCAACATGAGGCTCTACTCACTTTCAATTTGAAAAACATGGTCATAGTAAGATTTCTTCTAAACTCCCCTGTTCTTTCTCCTCTCCCACTTACCCATATCTTTTCCCCCATCACTGTTGCCCCCCCCAAACCCCCCTCCCCCTACCAGCTTCACCTTCCACCTCCCCACCACCATCTATCAATCAGAACCCTTTTCTTTCCAGGATGTCCAGGTGAACATGCACGTTCCCTCCCTTCCTGAGAATCTGCCCCCATCCACATTGACCTCCCTGACCTCCTCCTCCCCACCCCTCAGGGCCATGTCTGCCTCTGAGCCCCCAGCAACCACCCTCACCATCCCTTCTACTGCTACCATCGCACCCTCAGCCTCCCGCCCTTCCAGCTCACTCTGCCCCCTCTCATGCTCACCATTCCCTCCTAGCACATTCACTCCCCAGGAGGCAGTCATTGACTCCACAGACCCCTCCCTTGCACGTTCACCTGGACCCTTTCTGCCTCCTCCACCCTTACTCTTTCCTCCACCCTTACTCCCTCCTCCCCCCAGGCTCCTCTCTCCCCCAACTCCTTCCCTCCTCTGAACTCCTTCCTCCCCAGTAAGTCCTGACCCCCTTTGAACTCCTTCCTTTACACATTCCTCCCTCCTTAGCAGGATGCAAATTGGATTCACGCCGCCTCCAGCGGGATTGTCATTCCACAGTGGTGGGCACCATCGGATGATCCCACTGTGCTTTCATGCCCGTGTGAAAATTATTTTCTGTCTTCTCGCCATATTGTGACCCCCCCACCCACCATGACACCCAATGCCCATGGGTGCGGAAAATTGTGACCTTTATCTTCTTCCAGTCCAAAAAAACAACAATTCACCACTATTCTTTGTTTCCTGTCACTCAGCCAACTTCATACAAATATTGTCACTGTCCCTTTTATTCCATTGGCTTCAATTTTCCTGGCAAGCCTATTATGTGGCACTTTATCAAATGCCTTTTGAAAATCCATGCATGCCTAATCAACGTATTATCCTCATCAATGCATCAGAAAAACCCAATCAAGTTAATGAAACACAATTTGCCTTTAACAAATCCAAGTTGGCTTTCTTTAATTAATCCATTATTTTCCAAGTGACTGTTAATCTTAGGTTATCATTTCTAAAAGTTTTCCCACCACTGAAGTTAAGCAGATTGGTCTGCAGTTGCTGCATTTATTCTTACACCCTTTCTTTAAATAAGGGTGTAACATTTTCAATATCAGTCCTCTGGCACCACAACTCAACTACCTCCTCTTTTCCTGAGACTTGGGCAGCATCTTCTTGTTACGTAAAGACAGATGCAAAGTACTCAATTAGTACCTCAGCCATGCCCCCGCCTCCATGAAGGACTCTATCTTGCAGGACAAGTTGGCACAAAACCTGAGGGAGAAGGAGCTAGCCAGTGGGGGACAGGCACAGCCACATGTCCTTCTCCACCAGGGAGAAGATGGTTGTCAACATCATCAGAGTGGCCATTGATGAGGCTGTGGCCCGTGGCTAAACTGAAACCCATTGAAGATGGTTGTAGCCTCATACTTAATCCTCCTTCTCACATTCCATTTTTCCTCATCGCACAATCTGCTGATTTACAGGTGCAGATGGTGTAAACATGCACCTCTTGCTTTTCCCCCTTCCACTAGCACAGTTGTAGTTTTGTGTCTTCCTCCTTTCAGATACCCAAGAACTACAACCTGGACAGGCAGTGGTGGAAGAACAGGAAGACAGTGATAAAAAAAGAGACTGTCACTCGCTCTCACGCTCACAGCCGCCAGTTTAGATACTGACACTGCATTTAACACACGTTGACACTGTGGTGAGACACCGGTGGGCGCAAGAGGGCTGGAGCCAGGCAGGTAACAAGGGTAACACAGGTGCCAGCTTGCCAGAGGGTGGGGGTGCAAAGGTGTTTTGCTGGAAAGGACTGAGCTGAGCATTGATATGGTGAGCTGCAGAAGGAGGCTGATGGGTATGCACCATAAAATGCTTGGTACACTGGCATGCCTGCCTGAATGCCAGCTGTCAATGTCGAGGATCACTGAGGAGTCCAGCAGCAACTTTGCTCAATGCATCATGCAGGGCTTAGAGCTCATCCTTTCCAACATGAAAGTTGTGGCCAATATCATGAGCACACTCAGAGCACCTACCTTGATGCAGTGTGTTATGAAAAATGTTCCAGCTTCCATCGCAGCACAGACAGAAACCATGCAACAGTTGCTGTGGTGGAAGCTCAGGCTTTTGTAATGCAAGTTCAGTTTCCTGTCAGCTCAGACTGCTGTCATCATGACTGCATACCAGTGCTCAAAGGAACTTGCAGGTTATCATGGAAGTCCAACAATCTGTCCCCCAACAGACTACTAGGATTGCTGAGGTGCCACTCCGGATAAGTGGCAGTGGCTCCATGAGGCATGAACCTGCTGTTCTCTCTCAGTGTGACAGCTTTTGTTCTCCCACTCCTGTCACTCCACCAGTGCCCTTGCGCATATCAGCCAGCCAGACAGCCCACAATTCTGCTGCCCAGTTTGAAACTGGGTGTTTTAGGCCCAGAGCTGCTTGAGGTTATCCTCCATCTGTAATCTCCCTGTGCCTTGAAGTCAGCAGCCTTCCAACAGCCATTCTATAGCCAGTAGGGCAGCACTGCATAGGAGCACCAGGACAGACAAAAGCACATAGAAGACAAGCACAAAGGGATTGCACAAGGGTGATTAGTTGACGTTTGTTTGCATGGTTGCATTTATGAATTTGATTTGGAATGTTTAAATGAGGCCATGTAAAAGTGGCAGTACATTAATCATGTGTGACTTTAATCTTCATGTAAATTGGGAAAATCAAATCGGCAGAGGTAGGCATGAGCAAGAATTCATTGAGTGTATTCAGGATAGTTTCCTATTATAATATGTTGTGGATCCAACCAGGGATCAGTCTATTTTAGATCTGGTAATGTGTAATGAAGCAGATTTAATAAATGATCTCAGAGTAAAAGTCCTATAGAAACAGTGACCAAAAATGGAAGAATTTAGCATTCAATTTGAAAGTGAGAAACTTGCGTCGGAAACAACTGTGCTAATCTTAGATAAGGATACAAAGGAACACAAAGGAATGAGGGCAGAGTTGGCTGGAGTGGACAGGGAAAGGAGTTTAGCAGAAAAGATGGTTGAAGAATAATGGCAGATGTTTAAGAAAATAGTTCATGGCTCACAACAAAGATATATCCCAGTGAGGAAGAAGGATTGTAGGAAGGGGATAACCCAATCATGGTTAACCAAGGAAGCTAAGGATAGTATCAAACTGAAAGAAAAAAACATACAATGTAGCAATGTAGCATACAATGTAATAGCAGAGCATTTAGAAATACATAATATAATCAAGCAGAGTCACCATGGGTTCATGAAGGGGAAATCATGTCTGACAAATTTATTAGAATTCTTTGAGGAGGTAACAAGCAGGATGGATAAGTGGTAAGCCAGAGGATTGGGAAAGTTTTACTGGTCAACAAAAAAATGACCAAAAAAAAATAGAGGGAAAAAATATACTTTGAGGGTAAACTAGCAAGTATTATACAAAATGGACAGTAACAGCATCTTTGCATCTTTAAACATATAAAAAGGAAAAGATAGGCCAAAATGAGCATAGGCCCCTTAGAGAATGAGGCTGCGGGAAGAACAATGGGGAACAAGGAAATGGCAGAGGAGTTGAATAAATACTTTGCATCAGCCTTCACAGTAGAAGACACTAACAGAATTCCAAAAATACTAAATAATCAAGGGGTAAAAGTTGGGGGTGGGGAGCGGAGGAAATAAATACACTATCACCAAAGGAAAAGTACTATGGAAACTAATGGGGTTAAAGGCCAGTGAGAACCCTGGGTTGCATCTTAGGATATTAAAGGAAGTAGCTACACAGGTAGTGGATGCACTGGTAGTAATCTTCCAAGAATCCTTAGACTCTGGAAAAGTCCCAGAGGATTGGAAAACTGCCAATGTAACACCCTTATTCAAAAAGGGAGGGAGGCAAAAGACAGATAATTATAGGCTTTATATAACATTGGGAAAATATTAGAATCTATTATAAAGGATGTAATAGCAGAGCATTTAGAAATACATAATATAATCAAGCAGAGTCACCATGGGTTCATGAAGGGGAAATCATGTCTGACAAATTTATTAGAATTCTTTGAGGAGGTAACAAGCAGGATGGATAAAGGGGAACCAGTAGATGTAATATATTTGGATTTCCAAAAGGTGTTTGATAAGGTACCGCACATAAGGCTACTTAATAAGATAAGAGCCCATGGGTATGGGATAGTATATTAGCATGAATAGAGGATTGGCTAACAAATAGAAGACAGAGAGTTGGGATAAGGGGGGCATTTTCAGGATGGCAATCTGTAACTAGTGGAGTGCCACAGAGATCAGTGCTGGGGCTACAATTATCTAAAATATATATTAAAGACGTGGATGAGGAAAGTGAATGTATTATTTTCAAGTTTACGAATGATACAAAAATAGGTGGGAAAGCAAGTGGTGAGGATAGTACAAATGCCGGAATTTTCTGAGACCGCTGGTGGCTGGCGTGATAGGTGGCATAAGCGGAAAATATGGCACGATGGCATGAAGGCAGGTCGTGATCGTCCGCTCAGCTGCCAACGGTGGGCCACATTTCGCACCATTGGTCAGCGGGGAGCTAATTGTAATACATTACTTTTAATTAAAAGGCCATCCTGCCAGACTCTTGGAAACCCGTTGTATTGTCTGTCCATGTCGGTGGGAAAGCAAGCCAACGTGTTTCACAACAACACGCAGGCAACATGCACTTAGCAGCCTTCACTTGGGGTGAGCTGAGGTGAGTGAACAGCAGCATTCTCCACAGCTCGCCTATTGTTTACAGGCCTGAGAGGTGCCGGGGGTGGGGGCATCTGATGCCCGTGCACAGGCAATCAAGGTGGGGGACAGGGTAAACGAAGGGAAGGCCATGCATTAGGGACAATCTATATGTACTGACCATGCCTCTGCAACTAAGACAGATCAGGCGCAGCCACAGTCATGTGATTGGGGTCAGGCTTCTAACCTGCCCGCATATGGAAGCAACATGGAAGCACCAAAAGGCCACCAAACGCTCCATACCTTATCCCCCCCGCCCCACCGCCCCCTCCCCCCGACCCCCCCGGCACAGACTTGAGTCCACTGCCACTTTACTGGACACCGGAGCAGTTAGACTGCACACATTGTACAATCTCCTCGCCAATGCTGGCCATGTAGCAGTCACTGCTGGAGGCGCTCCCAGCTCCTTGCAATCTCAGCATCCCTGTTTGGACTATTGTCCCCCATGTCGCAGGTTGACAGGGCAGCCATGCGGCGCACTCATCTCTGGCCATCCGAGGGGTGATCAGCCTCTCCAGGAAGCACTAATGGGCAGTCACACAGGACCAGGAAAGGTGCTAAGTACAACTAAGATAACCACATCTCTCTTTCATGCTGCAGGAGGACCAAGTCAGGATCATGGATCCTGATGACCTAGCTGGCTGTATGCCTGTTAGCCTACAGAGATCTTAGGAAATGAAGGAGAGAGTGACTGAGGCACCTGACTGCGCAAAAGCAGGAGCAGCAGCCGCATGAAGAAGGGGCAGCAGGGGCTCCCACACATGCTGCCCAGGAGAGACAGTGAGCCATGGCTGGTCGGCACCTAATGACACCCAGGGCCTATAGACACCGCCTGTCATTCCTGCAGATGACTGAGAACCAGTGTCGCCGACAACTGCGCATGTCTAGGGACCTGGTGGCTTACATCTGCCACTTACTGCAGGATTTGGCGCCAAGGGGACATGGAGGGCATTCACTGCCAGTGGCTATGTAAGCGACCTTTGGCGCTCAATTTCTATGCCAGTGGCTCCTTTCAGGAATCTAGAAGTGACCTCTGTGGGATTTCATAATCTGTCACCCACCAATGCATCCATGAGGTCATGGATGCCATTTTCTCCATGGCACACTACTTTATGCATTTCGCCTGGGACCAGGACAGCCAGGATGCAAGGACCATTGGATTTGCCCTGATCTTGTGATTCCCACAGGTGCAGGGTACAATTGACTGCAGTCATGTAGTGCTCAGGTCTCCGTTGTTGCACTTGGTGAACTTCATCAACCTCAAGGGCTTCCACTCATTAAACGTGCAGCTGGTGCGACCATCCTGTGGGTATGCGCACGGTTTCCAGGGAGTGTGCACGACACCTACATCCTGAGTCACTCGCAGATCCCTGCAGTCTTCCAGGGTCTACAGAGGCTGCAGGTTTGGCTCCTCGGGGACAAGGGCTACCCACGGAGGTCATGGCTGATGACCTCCGTGTGGCAGCCTCAGACTGCAGCAGAGTGATACTACAATGAGGCTAATGCAGCATCTCACAGATTGGTGGAGCAGACCATCAGGATGCTGAAGATGTGGTTCCGGTGCCTGGACCGATCTGGTGGAGCCCTGCAATACTGTCCACAGAGGGTGTCATGCACCATCGTAGTCTGCTGCGCCCTTTACAACCTGGCACTGCAACAGGGAGATGAGCTGGCTGAGGAGGAGGTGGAAGAGCTGCACATCTCCTCTGATAAGGTGGACAACACGGGGATGAGGGTGAGGGGGTCTTCGGTAGTGAGGACGATGGGGATGAGGATCTCGCACTGCACTGGCTAGACGAGGCAGGCACACTCAAGAGGCCCTCATAGCTGTCAGATTTGTGGAGGATGATGAAGACATGCAGTGAGCTGTCCCCGTAGATCCTTACATTGCAGTTGTGAATGTTTGACTCCAGTCTGGCTTATGGCAGCACCAATACCCTGTGTGAGAATGCTCCTGTGATGGAGATGCAGTGGAGGCCCTATTAGTCGCTTGGTTGCAGGAGGATGATGATGACATGCAGTGAAGACACTCCATAGATCATCACATAGCAGATGAGAATGTCTGACTCCTGTCTGGCCGAGGGCAGCTCGCTTGCGCTCCATGATCAGGGCCATCTCAGAGATGCAGCCATGAAATTTTAAACGCATCTGATGCTGTGTTCGCCTTCAGCACCTCGGCCTTTCAGGAGCTGGTGCACAGCATCACTGATCACAGATGCTGTTCTGATGGGGACCAGCCCCACCTTAAAGGTGCTGAGAGCACACAGAAAGAATGAGAGAACACTGTGGCACCTGCCCACCACATTCTGGCAGCAATGACCAGCACCACCAAGGGACAGGCATCAATAATGTTTCCAGGGACTGAGAGGCTGGACCATCACTGTGGTCTGAAGGCCGCACAGAGCACAGGGAAGAGGTCCTGGACTGAGACACCTGCCTTTATCTTGTGCAGAAAGGTTTCACATCTGAGTGGCAAGAACACTGCTCATCAGAACAAGGAGCCATAGGCAGGGAGACATTCTTGGGGGTTTATTGACAATAGTGAACCATATGTACAAATGATCAACACCCGTGGCTAGGCTGTGCAACTACTTTTACCTAACTTTCCTAACCCGGCCGCTACGTCTTGGTGTTCCCTGGACATCCACAGCAGAGGTGGAGGTAGCCTGCTGACTGTGATGCCCTGTCTGTGATGACTCAGGTGGGCGTCCTCTGGAGAGCTGAGACTTGGAGGGCCGCAGCCTGCTTTCGGGGTCCTGCTTTGTGGCAGTGGCATCCTCCTTGGCCTGTGAAGCTGGATCTGTGGAGGTCACGGGAAGATAGGGTTTGGATGGGCCGGTCACTCCCAGAGTCAACTGGATGGATGGCCCCGGAGAAAGCACCTGCTGATCCTCCTCCCTATGGGTGCCCAAGGGCCCCTGGCTGACTCCATGAGTGGAAGGGGTAGCTGGAGTGAGATTGGGCTGCCCAGCCCCTCTCCTGTACACACTGTTGGAGGCCAACAATGGCATCAGCGATGGAATTAAGCCCACACAGCAGTGCGGGAGTGACATCCCAGACAAAGATCTCCATGGCGGCTGCCATTCTGTCAGTGTTAACCTCGGTGTGTTGCAATGCTGGCGCTATCATCTCAGCCTGAAGACAGATGGACTCCTCCATTGTGCCTTGCAATCTGAGGAGTGCAGCAGCCATCCCTTCCTGATGTTCCTGAGCTAGCCTTTGCAGCTCCAGCAACTGTGACATGATCGAGTCCAGAGGCTCATCATCTGATTCAGACTCAGCAATGTTCTGGCCTCCATCAGTCCTCTGAGTGCCGGGGACCTGGCAAGTCCTTGCCTCCCCCTGTGATGTGTGTTATGCTCACCAGATTGTGATCCAGAGGCTCCTGTAAGGCTAAGTCCCACCGAGGTGTGCGTCTCTGCACTGGTGGAGGGTGTGGGTGAACTCTGTGATGGGACTTCAGGGAGGGTGCCTTCAGTTTCCTCTTCAGAGGTTTCTTCGGAGCTTGATTGGAGGTTCTGGGCCATGGACTCTGTCAGCTGTTTGGCAGATGTACCTGCGAAAGCAAGGGGAGATAATTAGTGCATGGCAGTGGCCTGTGAAATAGGACACATCACTCATGGCATGGTTGTCTGATGGATGTTGCACTGCTGGATCCTCACTTGGTAGAGCAGTCAGCACAGGACCTGTCCCAGTCATCGCCAGCCAGCTGAATGGCTCTGTTTTCGAATTCTGTCAGAACTTTGATTTCCAGCATCCCTCCACCTGTCTGTGACCTTTCCCTCCTGTTGTCAGTCAGTTTGTTCTTCATAGATAGAGATGGGGACAGTGTATCAGGACTCCTGCCAGGCCAGATGATAAGTACGCCTGGCCCGTGGGGTGGTAAGTGGTCCCATGGATGGGATGAGAACAATGACAGTGTGTGTGAAAGAGTGAATGGTGATGTCCCTTGAACTAGCAGTGAGTGAAGGCCTGTGGATATGTGATGGGTTTGTGAGTGTGTGAGTTGGGAGTGATGAAAAGAGTGACTTACCCAGCCCGAACGGAGGAGATCATTCATCCTTTTGCAGCACTGGGTAGTTGTCCTCCTCTGCAAGGCATTCGCGCTGACCACCGCCTCCCAAGCCGGGTTGGTGACATTGCTACCCATCCTGCGGCCACGGTGGGGGTAGAGCAAATCCCATTGGTCCTCCATGGCATCATGCTGTAGCTCGAGGGGCCCATTGTTGAAGCAGGGATCTGCAGTCCTTTTGCCTTTGCTGGCCATGTCTCCCAGGCAGCAGTGGTGGGCTGGTGGTGATCAGTGCTTTGCTGCTGGCCACCTTTTAATGATGGCCGCCAGCATGATGCAACAGCAGGGTGATGGCGAGTGGGTGAATGAGAACCCACCCACCATAGAAATGGCATATTTCCTGGGAATGCATAAATAATGAGGTGAGCTCAGGATGATATGGCGTGAAAATCTGCCATTTTTGTTGGCGGGTAGGGCTCCATTTTACCCACCCACTACTGCACTTAGAGCAATTCTGGGAAAATTATGCCCAAAATGTCTACAGAGGGATATAGACAGGTTAAGTGAGTGGGCAAAAACTTGGGCAGATGGAATATAATCTGGGAAAATGTGAGGTTATGCACTTTGGCAGAAAGAACAGAAGAGCTGAATATTAATGAAATGGAGAAAGACTGAAGAAAGCTGAGCACAGAGGGATTTGGGGGTCCATATTCATGAATCCCAGAAAGCTAGCATATTCGTTAAGCAGGTGATAGGGAAGGAAAATGAATTGTTGGCCTTTATTTCAAAGGGAATGGAGTATAAAAATAGGGAAGTCTTGCTAAAACTATACAAAGCACTAGTTAGACCACACTTAAAATACTGTGAACAATTTTGGTTCCCTTATCTAATGAAAGATAAAATGGCATTGGAGGCAGGCTGGAGAAGGTTTACTAGGTTGATCCTGGGTATGAAGGGATTTCTTTTGAGGAGAGGCTGAGTAGGTTGGGCCTGTACCCAACTTAACGGCCCAGCCTCTACAGGCCTCTGCAGTAAAGAATTCCACAGATTCACTACTCTCTGAGAGAAGAAATTCCTCCTCATCTCTGTTTTAAATGGGTGACTCCTTACTTTGAGATTACGCCCTCCGGTCCTAGACTCTCCCAAAAGGGAAAACAACCTCAGCATCTACCCTGTCAAGGGCCCATAAGAATCTTACATGTTTCAATAAGGTGGCCGCTCATTCTTCTAAACTCCAGTGAGTACAGGCCCAACCTACTCAACCTTTCCCCATAAGAAAATCTCTCCATACCTGGGATCAACTAAATGAACCTTCTCTGGACTGCCTCCAATGCCAGTAGATCTTTCTTTAGATAACGGAACCACAACTGTTCACAGTATTCTAGGTGTGGTCTAAAAAGTGCCTTGTGTAGTTTTAGCAAGACTTCCTTATTTTTATATTCCATTCCCTGTGAAATAAAGAGAGGGGAGGGGGTAAGGGTGGAGGAAGAAGTAAGATTGGAGGAAGGAGTCGGGAAGGGGGCAGGAGTATAGCTGGAGGAAGAAGTAAGGGTGTCTGAGTGAGTCAGGAAGGGGACTGACTAAGCAGGGGGAGTCCAGTGGGGGGGTGGGAGGATTAGCGGGCGAAGGGGTTCTGGAGGGAAAGGGGTCTGGAGTGGGGAAGATGTTCTGTAGGGGGCCCAGAGGGAAGAAGGGGTTCAGAGAGGGGTGGGGGGAAAGGGGCCCAGAGGGGGAGCATGTCCAGGTAAACATAGTCTGATGGGTCATTGACTGCCTCCTGGGGAGCAAACTGAGGGTGAGTGTGGTATGAGGGAATGGTGAGGATGACTGAGGGCAGAGTGAGGTGGTAGGGTAGGAGGGTGTGGGTTCGACAGTAGCAGTAGAAGGGACAGCAAGGGTGGTTGGTGGGGACTCGGAGGCATCATGGACCTTGGGGTTGTGAAGAAGGAAGTCGGGGAGGTCAATGTGGATGGGGTGGGATTTTCGGGAAGGGAACGTACACGTTCCCAGGACATCCCCAAAGGAAAGGGTTGAGGCCTGTAGGTCAGGGAGAGGAGGTGGAAGGTGATGCCACAGGGGTCAACTGTGATGGGGGAAAGGAAATGGTTGACTGGGGGAGAGTAAAGGGCGGGAGACCGAAAGTAAAACCAAATTAGCACCATACTGTCCAAATCGAAAGTGAAATGAGAGTTCTGGTGGGTGAGATCAGGTGTTGCATGGGAATGTGATCAGTGGGTGGATGGAGATGCAGGTCAGCTCAGACGGATAATCGAAAGAGAACCCTAGCAGGCAGCATTGAAAATGCTCAAGACGTTGAGATGAGTGTGATACGGGAAGGATCCGTGTGCGTGGGAGAGTGCTTGTACAAGGCTCTGATAGGCCACACACACATTTCTCTCTCCAGAATCACTCGTGGCCGGCTGCTACCTCTGCAGTGACAGAGGACGAGGCTGAGGGGTTTACAGGCAAAGGGGACTCAGAGAGAATGGACAGCCTCTGAGATTCCTGAGTGGATGAGCCAGAGGTGTCCAGTTGCCATTCCTCCTCCCTTCGGGTGCCTGAGGGCTCCAGCCTGACTCATTGAGAGAAAGGGGCACCTGGAGGGACATTGAGGCCTTCCGTTTCCCTCTCACGTTGCCACAGCAGGAACTCACCCATGGCTCCTGTAATGGAGTGCAGGTCTGTGCGCATCTCCGCATTCTGCTGGACAAGGGTCTCCATGGCATCCGTCATCCTCCCCATGAGACCTCCATGTGCAAATGTAGGCGCCACGTCATCAAAGAGCAGGCGGGCACACTCCTCTGACTTGCATACCACTCTGTTCCAACAGCTCTGCATGATTTTTCCCCATCTTCTGCTGATTCTCCAGCATGAATTGGAAGGCCTAACCCAGAGGTTCACCATCTGACTCGGATTTCACAGATGCCTCTTCCCCAGCAGTCCTCCGAGTGCAGGGGAGCTCGGCTGAACCTGCCTCCTCCTGCGCGGACACGTGACCACCAGATTGTGAACCTGAGCCTGCTCTAGATCTGGGCCCCACCGAGGTGTGTGTGTCTGCGCTAGTGGAGGGTGTGGATTTTTGTTATGGTGACTCTTCCAAGCTGCTTATTTCCAGCACTTTTTGGCTGGAGGTGAGGACATGGATGGAGCTGAGGGACTGGCTGGCTGAGGGTGTCGGTCGGTTGGCAGAGCTCCCTGTGAACCAAAGTAGAGATAATTAGTGCATGGCAGCAGAGTCAAAAGCAGAAGAGAGAGCACTAACATTTGTGTCGAGTGATGCAGGATCCTCATGTGGGTGTTCACGGCCAACCTCACCATCACCGTAGGCAGGGTCCACGTCCTCACCAGTCAGCGCAATGGCGCACTCCTCAAAGTGAGTGAGGGGCTTAATGTGGGCCAATCCATCCCTGGTCTGGGACCTCTCCCTGCTGATGTGAGCAGGATTCTCCTGCATGGAAACAGATGGAGAGAATGTGAGCAGGACGCATGGCACTGCGTGGAATGTTTGTGTGGTAAGTAGAGCCATGGACAGGATGAGGGCATGAGCATGAGAGGATATGAGCTTGATGGAGATGTGAGGGTGTGTGTGACAGTTAGTAGTGTTGTCCCTTGAGATGTGAGATCCCTGTGGGTGTCTGATGAGTTTGTGAGTGTGGTGAATTGAGAGTGATGATAAGAGTGAGTTACCTTGGCATAATGGATGAGACCATTCATTCTGCAGTGGCACTGGGTGGCTGTCCTCTTTTGCAGGGCATTGGCACTGACCATTGTGGCCACCATCTTCCATGCTGGATTGGTGATGCAACTGCCGATCCTGCGGCCAGAGTGGGGTAGAGGACATCACGGTGGGCCTGCACAGTGTTCAAAAGATGCATGAGGAAAGTGACATTAAACCTGGGGCTGCAGTCAAGTCTTCCGTGCAGCAGTCGGGGGCTGGGAACACTGAGAGGTATGCATGCAGCTGGACTTTAAATATGGTGCCCAGTGTGATGAAGCAGTGACTGATGAAGCGTGGTGGGCGAATGAGAGCCTGCCGCTTTGGGAATGTCATTTTACCCACTCACTACTGCAATTATTACAAATCTGGGATGATCCCGCCTAACGTCTTGATAATCTGAACCAGGATCATTTCTCACTATTGTACTGATCTCATTTTTTGTTAACTGAGCAACCCCCTCTCCTTTTCCTTTCCTGCTGTCCTTCTGAAATGTCAAATGCCCTTGAACATTTAGGTATAGACTTGTCACCTTGCAACTAGATCTCTGTAATGGCTATCATTCGCTTCTATTTGTGCTATCAATTTATCCATCTTGTTATGAATGCTGCTTACATTCCTATAAAGAGATTTTAATTCTATATATTTTCCATTTTTCCCTACTCTGACCTTATTTGCTGATGCACCCTTATGTTTGTCAATTTTGTCCCTTCCTGTCACATTCTGGTTATCATTACCCATATCATTATCCTGCATTATAGCCTCTTTAGCTTTCCAAATCTCCCCTCACTTGAACACTAGCAGTCCATCTGCATTATTTAATTTAAAGCCCTCTCTATAGTCCTAGTTAAAAGATTAGCCAGAACACTGGTCCCAGCATGGTTCAGGTGAAGCCCTCCAACTGTACAGCTTCTTCTTTCCCAGTACTGGTGCTAGTGCCCCATGAATCAAAACCGATTTCTCCACACCAATCTTTGAGCCATGCATTCAACTCTCATCTTATTCACCCTATGTCAGTTTGCTCGTTGTTGAGGTAGTGATCCAACGATTATTGCCTTTGTGGTTTCCCTTTCAGTTCAGCACCTAGTTTCCCATATTCCCTTAGCAAAACTTCTTTCATTGTCCTACCTATGTTATTGGTCCTGACCTGGACCACACAACTGGATCCTTACCCTCCCTCTCCAAGTTCCTCTCAAGCCCTGAGACAACGTCCTTACACCTGGCACTGGGCAGGCATTAGCCTTTGTGACTCACACTCTGGGCTGCAGAGAACCGTATCTATCCCTCTAACTATACTGTTCCCTACTGCAACTGCATTCCTTTTAATTCCCCACACTTAAATGGCCCCCCTGAACCATGGTGCTGTGGTCAGTTTGCTCATCCTCACTGCAGTCCCTGCTCTTGCCCACACAAGCTCAAGAACCTCGAACCTGTTGGACCACTGCAAGAGCTGAAACTCTTCCCTTACTGCCTTCTTGAGCCCAACCTGCCTCACTCACAGTCACACCCTCGGGTCCCTGACCATGGACCAAAATCGAAGAACATTGAGCTCCAAAATGGCAAATCAGTGTTATATGCTGATTGACGTAACAATCTGCCTATTCTGCATACTTCTGGCTAATGCTCCCTGCATGCACCCATACTGAGACTTACCAAAATGTCATCTGGCATTACTCATACCAGAAGCACACCATTTTGGAGGCAGATGGCATTGAAAAACCAGGTACTAAGGAGCTGAAATTTACAGCTGGAAAGTCTTGCTGCAATTATATAGGACTTAGGTGAAAGCACACACGGAATGCTCTGTATAGGTTTAGCCTCCTTACCTAAGGAAGGATATACTTGTATTAGAGGGAGTGGAACAAAAGTTCACTAGATTGATTCCTGGGATGAATGGGTCTCCCAAAAGGCAAGAGTCAGTAGAAGTGGCCTATATTCTCTGCATTTAGAAGAATGGGAGGCAATCTCACTGAAACATATAAAACTCTTAGATGGCTTGACAGGGTAAATGCTGTGAGAGTCTAGAGCTATGGATCACAGGCTCAGGATTAAGGGTCAGCCATTTAAGACATAGGATGAGGAGAAATTTCCTCACTCAGAGGTTTGTGAATCTTTGGAATTCTCTACATCAGAAAGCTGTGGATGCTCAGTCAATAATTACATTTGATATGGGGATAGGATGGGAAAGTAAAGTTAATGTAGAAGTTCAACCAGGATCTTATTGATTGAAGAAGCTCAATGGGCTGTATGGTCTACTTTTGGTCCTATTCCTAATGTTAAAACACAACAGAAATCTAATGCCAGTATTACTTCCCAATGTCTCACCTATCTGTTTTAACATATCATCTATTGGTACACTAAAACAAGGTCTTGGATTCCTGCTGCTAATATCTACAATTTGCCTTTCTATTATCCACTTGTAATATATTCCAAACACTCCTGTGACTAATTCTAATTTTAAACAGAGCTGGAACATGTAATGTGAAGCTGAAGTAGATACAGAGATGTGGACACAGAACTGAATTTCTATTCTGACCTGTGCCATAATGAAGACTTTATTACATCAGTGTGTAAATCAATATATATTTATTATCTTTTCTAAGGTGCAGGTAAATATAAAATCCTGACCAGACAGCTTATGTTTGGCAAATCTAGTTGTTACTACCGGGTCATATCAGTCCCATTAGTCATATCTTATTCAATACTGTTTTGTTTTAGCATTGAAACATATAACTGACGGTGGAACAATTTAAATATCTTCAGCAGTCTGATCTCTTCTTCAGCTTGCGTATTTTTTCTTGCCGAATAGTATCGCATTCCAAACTAGCTATTTCTGTCAGTCGATGAATAAATGAGGCTGATGCGCCCTGAAGAGGGTTGTGGTAGCTGTGTACTGCATCAACAAAAAACAAATGCAAATGAATTAAGATCACTGCATAGAATCCTTGAAAAGTTTTATCACCTGTTGTTTCCAGATATTAGATAAGCAGATTTCAAGCTGCTACTTCTACAAGACAATAACCTCAATACTACCATTGAAACAAAGGGATCCTGTTGTAGCTCTATAAGAGGCAGTTTTTCAGAGGCAGCATGGGCCACCAGAGCTGAAAGCAGGGGCCAATCCAACTTCGACAGGCAGCGGGACCTGGGGCCACATTTTATGGGGGGTGCGGGGGGGGGTTGGAATTAAGGACAGCCAGCCTGTCCCCAAGAGCTGCCAACCCAAACATAGAGCTGGCAGCTAAGCAGCCTCACAGTGCCAATGAGAGCAGTGGTCATTGCCAGAGTTGCAGCTGGAGCTCAAGGGCACATTGATGGACATGTGTCCTCAAAGAAAGGTAAGTGGGTTAGTGGTAGCCAGGGCCAGAACACTGGAATCAGCGGTTTGGTGAGGAAAGCCAGCACTTTTGCCACTCTTGCCATTGCTGAATGAGTTTCCAAAGGACCAAAGAGTTCCTGAAAATGAGGGCTGCCTTCACTCCCCCCACCCCCACCCGCCACCATGCACCAACTTGAAGGCCACCATAGTACACCTGTCAGTTTCCTCACAAGGCAGTGGGCCCACCCGCCTCTGGTAAAATGCCAGGAAGGCTGTCCCACCACCTTCCCCCGGCAAGAAGGCATGGTGGCAGTAGGATGATAGGCACTCCAGCCCTCTGTCATTTTATGAGCCCCTCTCAGTCCAACCCCAGAGAAAAATAAGAACCTGTTTCAATGTAATTGAATCCATTTGTACATTTCCAAGTGAAATATAATTAAAGGAATGTATAAACTTGCTAATGCTTAGTGGTAAAACCCATAATAGCAAGAGTAATGAGACTCCAGATTCATTTTTTGATCTGTGATGAATTCAGTTGAAGAGGTATGAGAAAGCTATAATTGACCTCAGTGTCTCTAGGTAGGATGGGGAAAGATAAGTCAGGGTTTCCAAGCCTGATAACTATACAGCAACTACTGCTGGAAAGTACATGTCTGGTTGGACTGTATCAACCTTAGGTGTTCAGTCTCCCATGACTGAGTTGCCAGTTGTCATGGTTCATGCACAAAGAACTGCTATCTTGGCAAAGGCTGTTGGGGTCCATGGAACCTGCATAAGCCACTACCTTCAGAAGAAGAGGGAAGGGAAAGAAAGATATTTCTACTACAGATTGCATATTTAAATCTATTGTGGGACATATATTGACAATAATACTGATGTGCTGGGATCCATACAGGAGCTTCACATTTCAAATGTTGTTCCACCTAGTTGAATCACAGATTGTTGAAAGAAAGAGGATAACATTTTTAAAACCATTTCTTCACCATTCAAAACGCTTCCTGATAGGAAACCATTTGTGGTTTGTATTTTATTTGTCTCTCTTTCTCAAGGAATAGCATGGATACATAGGAGCAGAAGGTAAGTATTCTGAAAACCCCAAAGAATAAAAAAGTAATTTTCAATATGCCTTGGCTGTAATGATTTATTGTTAAAAGTATTCTTCTCTTTAAATCTCACACAAATTATACTTGACCAATGCTTATCTGAGAACACCAGTCTTCTGAAGGGCTGCCCTGCAGTTCAGATTAACATTTCAGGAGTATTCAGGCTCAGCTAATTATCAACTATAAATATCTTCAATTAGCACATTTTCCAGGCACAGTAAAGATTGATGTGTTTCTTATGTCTACAAATAATGGAATCCGCTTCTAATTACCATAAGCTCTGTTTTAGCGAGAAGGACAAAATTTGTGATAGGAATGGATGTCAGACCAGCTGGACCACTGCACACTGTAGTGAATGTTCTGAATTTGAATGATCTCCAAATTTGAATAACTAGCATCAGCTTCCAGCAAATCTTTAGCCTGGGAGTGAGGCAAGTGAAGGTGTACATAGTACAGTTGGCAGTTGTTTAAATTAAAAAGGTTGTAACATTTATTTGCCTGAACGCACAGGCAAATATTTGATCAGCCTTGTAAAACTTCAAAATAAAATTTAAAGAAGCACTTGAAAAGGAAAAAATTGAAGGGCTATAGTGGAAGAGCAGATGATTGAGACTAATTACTTAGCTCTTGATTTAGTTTAGTCCCATTTGCCCTTTTGCCACATTATTATTTTTTATTTTCCAATATTTATCCATTTAAAAAAATCTATTAGTGATTCTGCTTCCACCACTCTTAATTGACCTCTGAAATGGCATAGCAAACCAGTTGTAGGAAAACACTACAAAAAACAAGAATAAAATCAGATACATAACCTAGGTATGACCCAGACAACAGATGCACAAGGACATAAAAATTAAGAAATAGGACCAGGATTTGGTCATAAAGCCCTTCAATACTGCCCTGCCATTCAATAAAATCAAGGCTGATCTTCAACCTGAACTCTACTTACCCAGCTGATCCACATATCCCCTTATTCCCTTAGAGCACAAAGCATAGTGGTTTGGCACAACTAAGTGGTTAGATAGGCCATTTCAGAGGCTTAATCCATAATGATTTTAAAAAGGAAGCACATAAATATTGAAAACTAAAAAGCATAAAATGTTATGTGGCAAGACCAGAAAAATGGGATTATTTGGACTTGGGGAGGTATTATCCGGTCCCGTTGGCAGTGGGCATCGTGGCGGGTGTGAGCGGACAATATGACGAGAAGGCCAAAAATCGGTTTTACACCGTTGTGAAATTAGCTTGTGATCGTCTGCTCTGCCCATCAATAGTGGGTTGTGTTTCCCACTGCCAAATATTGGGAACCTAATTCCAATATGTTAGCATCTCATTAAAAGCCCTCCTCATTGGAATCATCCACCCACCCCAAATTTACCGCCCACATCGGTGTGACTTCAGAACAGTGTGCTTCACAACTGCCTTTAAAAGGTGTGCACCTGGTGACCTGAACTTCAAGGGGAACTCGGATGTGAGTGCACACAACCTTGCACAGTGCTCACGAGCATCGCCCATAGGACATCAAGGAAGAGGTGCTGCACATTCAGGGGGCACAGGCAAATTGCCTTTTCCTGGCTGGCTTCCAGTGTGGTGCCTGGGTAAGTGCACCAGTGCAAGTAAGGCGGGGCGGGGAGGGGAGAAAGGCAGCGCAGTGTGATCAAAGTACACAAGGACGTGCTGAGGCCAGGGGCTGGGGGGGAAGGTGGGGGTGCTGAGTGAGAGAAGCGGTCATGCATTTGCCAAGGCTTCTCAAAAGTGGGCAATTTTTCCGCAGCTGAAACTGTTCAGCTGTAGCTCGATTGACATGCTTGGAGTTGGGCCTCTGAAGCTTTTCTGCCCACTCAAGTAACACAGAAGCATGTAATTGTCACCAAATGCTACAAAACTTTTCACTCCTCAGGCACGGACTGCAAATTGATGTGCGTTTTAGGGGCAGTAGCACAAATGGCTGACTGGGCAAGTTGTACAATCCCTTTGCAAAAGGTGGCCATGGTGCAGTCATCAGTGGAGGTGCTCACAGTCCCTTGCAATGTCTTTTTTAAGGTTTGGACCAGTATCCCTCATGGTTCAAGCTAACAGCGCAGCCTTTCAGTGTGTATTAGGAGGATGCCTGTGCCTGAGCTGAAAGCACAGCATGCAGCCAAGTGGTCGAAGCTGCTGCCAATCGATCAAGTGGAATGGGACAGAAGTGGGTGGATTTTCGGACAACCATGAAGTACATTACATATTGACCATCCAAGTGGTGGCCAGCACTCTCCTGCATGCATGAACAGGCCTTCAGATTTAACCAAGAGAGGTTCTTAGGACACTTATGCTAACTCAAACTCTCTCTCCCTTTGAAACAAAAATAGAAATATCTGGAAAATCTCAGCAGGTCTGGCAGCATCGGCAGAGAAGAGTAAAGTTGATGTTTCGAGTCGTCATGACCCTTCAACAGAACTAAGTAGAAATGGGAAAGGGGTGAAATATAAGCTGGTTTAAGGGGGGGGTGGGAAAGAAGGGGGAGTTGTTGGGATAAGCAAGCAGTGAAAGGAGGAGATAACCAAAAGATGTCACAGACAAAAGAACAAAGAAGTGTTGAAGGTGGTGATATTATCTAAAAGAATGTGCTAATTAAGAGTGGAGAGCAGGACCAGCAAGGTAGCTCCAGTGGGGGTGGGGTGAAATAAACGATGGGTGGAATACATTTAAAAATAATGGAAATAGGTAGGAAAAGAAAAATCTATATAAGTTATTGGAAAAAACAAAAGGGAGGGGGAAGAAAGGGAAAGGGGGTGAGGATGGAGGAGGGAGTTTAAGATCTAAAGTTGTTGAACTCAATATTCAGTCCAGAAGGCTGTAAAGTGCATAGTCAGAAGATGAGGTGCTGTTCCTCCGGTTTGCGTTGAGCTTCAATGGAACAATGCAGCAAGCCAAGGACAGACATGTGGGCAAGAGAGCAGGGTGGAGTGTTAAAATGGCAAGGGACAGGAAGGTCTGGGTAATGCTTGCGGACAGACCGAAGGTGTTCTGCAAAGTGGTCGCCCAGTCTGCGTTTGGTCTCTCCAATGTAGAGGAAACCGCATTGGGAGCAAAAAATGCAGTAGTCTAAGTTGGGGGAAATGCAAGTGAAATGCTGCTTCACTTGAAAGGAGTGTTTGGGATCTTAAACTCTCTCCTCCATCCCCACCCCCTTTCCGTTTCTTCCCCCTCCCTTTTGTTTTTTCCAATAATTTATATAGATTTTTCTTTTCCCACCTATTTCCATTATTTTAAAATGTATTCCACCCATCGTTTATTTCATCCCACCCCCACTAGAGCTACCTTCCTTGTCGTGCTCTCCACACTTAATTAGCACATTCTTTTAGATAATATCACCACCTTCAATACCTTTTTGTTCTTTTGTCTGTGACATCTTTTGGTTATCTCCTCCTATCACTGCTTGCTTGTCCCAACAACCGCACCCCCCCTTCTTTCCGCCCCCCCACTTTAAACCAGCTTATATTTCACCCCTTTCCTATTTCTACTTAGTTCTGTTGAAGGGTCATGAGGACTTGAAACGTCAACTTTGCTCTTCTCCACCAATGCTGCCAGACCTGCTGAGGTTTTCCAGGTACTTTTGTTTCTGTTTTGGATTTCCAGCATCCGCAGTTTTTGTTTTTATTTCTCTCCCTTTGATCCTGAAGGAGGAGAACATAAGATTCATGGAGCCTGCTGACTTAGTGGTATGCCTCGTGGCTTACAGGGAGCAGTCAAGAAGATGAAGAGAACGGCGGAGGCGTTTGGCTCAGCAAAGAGAGGAACGCCTCCCTCAAGATGAAGGAGCAGCAGGGCCTGGTGCGCATGCAACTAAAGATTCACAGAGAGTCGTCACTCGTAGCCACTTCAGGGCTACACACAGGGTCCACTGATGGTGCTTCATTCCTGCAGATGACTGAGAACCAGTGTCATCGAAGACTGCGCATGTTTAGGGACTGGTCGGTCACATATGCCTCATGCTGCAGGATTTGACGTCACATGGACATGGAGTGTATCCACTGCCAGTGGCCATGCTGAGTGACCACGGAACTGAATTTTTACATCGGGGCTCCTTCCAGGGCTTCACAGGTGATCTGTGCAGGATCTCGCAAGTCTCCATGCACAAGTGCATCCAGGAGGTCATGGATGCTATCTTCGCGAAGGCACAGAACTTTGTGCCTTTCACCTGGGATTATGAAAGCCAGTAAGCAAGAGCACTGGGATTTGTGCAGATCCCTAGTTTTCCACAGGTGCAGTGTGCCATCAACTGCACTCACGTGCTTAGATCTCAAGGGCAACAAACAGTTAACTATGTCAACCACATGAACTTCCACTCGCTGAATGTTCAGCTCAAGTGTGACCACCACAAACACATCCTATAGGTCTGCGCACGATTCCCAGGGAGCATCCATGACTCCTACATCCTTATCAGTTCACAGATCCCTGTCATCTTCCAGTATCAGGGAGGCTGCAGGGTTGGTTCCTCAGGGATAGGGGCTACCCACAGAGAATGTGGCTGCTGACGATTGTCATGAAGCTATTAATGTATATAATATTATTGGAAAATATTTTTCTTTCAAAATAGTGGTTTGGTTTGTGGGTGTGTCTTAATTAGATTAAAGCCAGCTAGTATGGGTGCTTTGATGTGTACTAGTTTTGAGATGTAAACCGAGAGGTAGAGTACATTTGCATTTTTTGAGTAGAGCATTCAAGAAGGTGAGTGAAATCTGGCACCTAGCCAGAAGAGACAAAGCAATATGTTTATATTACTAATAAAATTGATACTATGAAAGGGGTTTTATTGTTAGAAGAGACCAGTGATAAAATGAGAATTTACATTCAATGAGCTGTGCTACGTATAAGGAAAGCAGTTTTGTGTGTGCAGGGCAGAGGTAATGTAAGATCAAAGCAGCTGAAAGCCTAAAACTGTCTCCACAGGAACCAAAGTGAAAGGAACCTCATTTTGAATTTGTAAGATGAAAATGTTTTGCCTGGTGTGTGCTGAAACTCTATGGGTTGCTGTTGCCTGAATGGAGATTAGTCTGGGAATTTGTTAAAAGTTATGATAGTAGTAATTTGTAGCCATGCATATGTGTTTAATGTGTTGTAACTTAATAAAATGTTTCATTCAATATAAAAACCTCTTGAGAACTGATGGTCTGATTCCTGAATTTAGAGCTGCACCTCAAACATACAACTTTAAAACATAGATTATGACAGTTGTTTAAAGTTTCCTTCTGAGATTTTTAAATAACTCAGCTTTACCAAAAGGCTGTCTCAAAACATGTCTGTGTGGCAGCCTCAGACTGCAGCAGAATGACAGTATAATGAGGCTCATGCTATGACCCAGACTTTGGTGGAGCAAACAGTAGACATTTTGAAAATGAGATTATGGTGCCTCGACAGGTCCAGTGGAGCACTGCAATACACTCCATTGAATTTGTCATGTATCGTTGTAGCTTGCTGCGTGCTACACAACCTGGGGCTGCAATGGTGGAAGGACCTGGTTGAGGAAGAGATAGAAGCGCTACATGTCTCTTCCAATGAGAAGGACATCAAAGGAGGTGACGGTGGTGAGGTCCTCGAAGGTGAGAATACTGGTGATGAGGCCATCACGCTGGCCAGATGAGGCAGTCATGTTCAGGAGGCCCTCATAGCCACACGATTCGTGGAGGATGATGATGAGATGCATTGAGGACAGTCCTGACATCATCACCTTGCAGCTGTGAACGTTTGACTCCAGTGTGGCTGACGGCAGTGCAGAAACCCTCATTGCGCAGGTTCATGTCAAGGAGATGCAGCAGAGGCCCTAATAGTCACTGGATTTCAGCAGGATGATGATGACATGCAGTGAGGCAACCCTATACATCTTTACATAACCTCTGTGAACTTCTGATGCCTGTCTAGCTGAGGACAGCTTACTTGCGCTCAATGATCAGGATCATATCATGGAGATGCAGCCGTGAAACTTTAAGTGCACCTGATCCCTTCTCAGCCTTCAGCACCTATCCCCTTCAGGAACACACTATCACCGGACATAGATGCTGAAGAGATGAGGGGCCAGACCCACCTCAAAGGTGTTGAAAGCACACAGAGAGAATGACAGAACTCTGTGTCGCCTACCTGCGACATTCTGGCAACAATGACAAGCACCAATGAGGTGCAGGCATCACTAATATCACCATTGAGTTTCAGGCATCGCTAATATGTCCAATAAGTGTAAAGCCAGACCTTAATTTTGGCCTGAAGGTTACACACTGCACAGAGATGAGGCACTAGAATGAGACACCTGCTTTTATCATGTGCAGGAACCAAAGTTTCACAACTGAGTGACATGAACACTGCTCATCATAACGAGGAGCCACAGGCAAGGAGACATTCTTGGGAGGTTATTTACAATAGTGAATATATGTACAAGTGATTGAAACCCATGCCCAGGAGGTGCAACTACATCTTCGTAACCTTCCCAGCCCTGCCACTACAATTTGATACTCCCCTGACATCCACAGCAGAGGTGGAGGCAGCCTGCTGACTGCTATGCCCTGTCTCTGATGAACTTGGTGGGTGTCCTCTGGAGGGCCAAGACCTGAAGGGCCATGGCCTCCTTTGGGTGTCCTGCAATGGGCCTGTGCCCCCCATTTGGCCTGTTGAGCTGGAGCTGCAGGGTTCACAAGAAGAAGGGATTTGGATTGGCCAGACATTCCCGGAGTCACTTGGGTGGATAGCTCCCAGAGGTTGGTCCTCCTCCATCTGGGTGCCCAAGGGCTCCTGGCTGACTCCTTGAGGAGAAAGCGAAGCTGAAGTGTTGACACTGCAGGAGGCCAACTGTGGCATCAGTGATGGAGTTCAGCCAATGCAGCAGTGAAAAACCAATGTCTTGGACCAAGGTCTCCAAAGCAGCCGTCATCCTGCCATTATTGACCTCGATGTGTTAGAATTCCAATGCTATCACCTCGGACTGAAGGCGGACAGCCTCCTCCATCGTCCCTTGCAATCTGTGGAGTGCAGCTGACATCCCTTCCTGATGCTCCCGTCACAGCCTTTGCAGCTCTACCAACTGATTGAGGACTGAGTCCAAAGGCTTGTCATCTGACTCAGACTCAGCAGATTCCTTGTTTTCAGCTGTCCTCCGATGCTGGTGACCAAGGATGTCCCTCCCTCTGCCTGCTGTAGAAGAGATTGTGCGGTGTGCTCACCAGATTGTGATCTCGAGGCTACTCTACATCAAGGTGTGTGTTGCTGCACTGGCGGAGGGTGTGGGTGAGTGCCATGATGGGTCTTCACCAGTTCTGCCCTAATTGTCCTCATCCAAGGTTCTCTTGGCGCTGGAGTCAGGGTAATGGTTGCCTGGGGTGACATGTCAGATGTGCCTAGGAGAGAAAGTGGACATTTAGTGCTTGGCAACCACATTGAACACAGAACAGTGGACTCAGAGTAGCATTGAGAGAGGGTCGTTGTGGTGCAGGATCCATATGTGGGTGTTCGCCGCCAACCTCACTGTCGCCCCAGTTGACGTCTACTCAGCTCCAACCTTGACTCTCAAATGGCACTCCACAACTGGTCTGGGGCTTCTCCCAGCAATTGTGCATGACCTTGTCCTGCATTAAAAACAGATTGAGAGATATAGCTAATCAGACCTTGGTTCTGTCTTCCTTTAGATTAACTAACATCTAAAGTTTTCCTTTTATCCATGATAATATCTCCCATTTCACTCTTGACCACTTCAGGATTCTCCTTCCCAATACCCTTCACTTTAGGTAAAACTGATGTAATGTACTTGATGTTTCTATCTTTAAAACCAAGATTCCATGTACTTATATCTTACAATGCGAATACCTTGACCTTCCACTAAGTCTTTCTACTCCTCTAACCCTTTTAAAGTTTTACTGTATGGCTTAAGTGCTTGAACCTTTCAGCACAATGCAGGAGGATGTAGGCAAAGCTGAAAATTAGGCCAGCACCCAGGTACACTGGATCCTGGCTATTCCCCAGGCTTTCCTGATGGCAGAGCCTCCACCTCAACCAAAGAAAACCATCAACAAAGGAGATTGTGGGACCAGGAGCAGAAGACCTGTATTCCAGAGATTTCAGAGACCAGACAGGTATTTGAAAGACGGTATGCTAAGAAGAAAGACTTACTGACCTCTGCAATGATGGTTGTGAGGACCACCTAGGGGTTCAAGCTTGGGTCAAGGCCCAGACCCCAAAAGATGTTTTGGGAATTTTAAAAATAAATTTCATCAAGGGGATCATTGGAGAAAAGTCAGAAAGTCTCTGGAGCCTGCCGCTTATTGTCACAATTTGCAGCTTTCTGTGTAAAATGGGCACCTGGAAGGAGTGGTGGGCATGTTCCAGGGTCTACACAGTTCAAGGGCACCACCAATGATGGTCACTTTTGGAAAACTTGGCAGCTGCAATATATCCCATGCCTTGTCCAATGTATATCTTCTTCCCAAAGGGAAAGACGTTACAGCTGTTAGACAAGTTGTCATAAATATTTAATGCACACTCAGAGTTTGAGTGATCCCTGTGATATGATTCACCTGTTGGTCAGTCTGCAGCTGAAGGCACATCTCTGTCATGATATAGAGGCAGCAAAGTTAAATATCTAAGAAGGCAGCAGAATTTGTGAGCAGTCATGTGTGTGGATAAATCATTCAATGTCATTCCAGCTACATTTGTTGAGACCTCATAAATTTCCCTTCCTCATCTAAATCAAGCAATGGCAAAGGAACAACTATCCTTATCATCTTGCATGGTGTTATTTAAATGGGAGCAGCAACCAAGGATTATTTTTTTAATATTCATTCTTTGGATATAGCATCACAAGCAAAGCCAACATTTATGGTTCACCCCAGGATGCCCTTGAGAAATTGATAGCACATCGCTTTCTTGAATCAATACAGTCCATGTGGCGAAGGTACTCCCACAGTGCTGTTAAGGCAGAGATTACCAGGAACCAACAGAGATGAAGGAATGGTGATAAATATCCAACTCACAATAGAAGACTTGGAGGAGAATTTGGAGGTGCAGGTCTTCCCATGTGCCTGCTTTCCTTGTCCTTCTGGGTGGTGCAGGATGCAGAATTTCAAATTTTGACCCAGCGTCAATAAAGGAACAGTGATACATTTCCAAACTAGGGAAGTGTGTGACTTGGAGTGAAACATGGTGACGTGTTCTTACGCATTGCTGCCTTGTCCTTCTAGGCAATAGGGATCATGGATGCTGCTGAAGAAGCCTTCGTGAATTGATACAGTGCACCTTCTAGATAAAGCACATTTCAGTCACAGTGTACCAATGGTGGATCCAGGGATGCCTAAAATAATGAACAAGTTGCAATCAAGCGGACTGCTTTGTCCTGATTTATGTCAAGTTGTTTGAGAGTTGTTGAGGCTGCAACTGTATAGTTCAAACTATATTACACCACTAACTTGTTCCTTGTAGGTGGTAGAAGAGCTTTGGGGTATCAGGACGTGAGCCACTCAATGCAGAATACTCAGCCTCTGACCTGCTCTGATACCTAGGTCACTTATGTGACTGGTCAATAGCGACCCAAGGATTTTGTGTGTTATTTTGGTAATGTCAAGAGAAGAAGGGGAGATGGTTACTTTCTCTCTTGTTGGAGATGGTCAATGCCTGGCACTTCTGTGCCAGTTCAAGCTGGATGTTGCACAGCTCTTGCATGCATAAACTGCTTCATTATCTGAGAAATTGCAAATAGAGCTGAACATTGCGATTATCATTGAATAGCCTCATTTCTGACTTTATGAGGAAAAGTCATTAATAAAACAGCTGTCAGTAGTTGGGCCAAGGTCACTGCCTTAAATGATGTCCTGCCCTCTAATGTAAGATCAGAAGTGGGGCGGTTGATGATACCTTCCAACACTCAACTGATAATTGACCATAGGCTGATAGGAAAACAATTGGCCAGGTTGGATTTGTCCGGCTTTTAATGGACAGAATATAGTTGAGTAACCTTTTGTTTTTCTGGGTAGATGCCAGTGTTGTACTGGAATAGTTTGACTAGGACACAGCTGGTTCTGGAACACATGCCTTCAGCACAACTGCTGGATGTTATCAGACCTTTGTGTGGCGGAGGTTGGAGGGGCAGGGGAGGGGGAGGCGGTATAATCGCACAGATGGTAGCAGCTTTACATTAACCATATATGTCAATTGTCTGGCAGTACACAAACTGAGCATCAGCTAGGTGGAAACGTGGTGCATGGCACCATTTCCATTATTCTTGTATTGAGGAAAATTACTATTGCAACAGCACATCATTAGCTGGGTAAATTAACTTGTCTCGTAATGATGATCAGTACACCCAGTCATTTCTTTATATTTCATGGGGTGATATTGAATTGGCTGAAGTCTGGCATCAGTATAGCAAGGATCACAGAGGGGGCTGAGAAGGATCACCCACTTGGCACTTCTGGCTGAAGATGGCTGTGAACTCTTTTGCCTTGCCTTTTGCACTCACATTCTGGGTTCTGTCATCTTTGGGGATGGAGAACTGCATGGAGCCTCCTCCTCCCATTAGTTGCCTAATTGACCATCGTTACTTGCAACTGGATGTGGCAGGACTTTAGAACTTTGAGTTGTCTGTTAGTTTTGGGGTTGCTTGATTCTGTTTATAGCATGAGTTGCCCACTGTTTAACAACAATATAGTCCAGTGCTACAGCTTCACCAGATGGCACCTCATTTTCAAGTACACCTGGGACAGAATTTTAGGTGTTGCGGGCAGGCATGTACCAGATCTAACCCGAAAGGACGTGAAATGGTGCAAGATGACATCGGGCGAGCATCCCAATGTCATCCCGCAGACTAGCAATCATCAGGTCGGTGGGCGCACACTGGTGTTGGAGCCACGTCCGCCACCAATTAAGGGGCCACTTAAGGCCATTAAAAAGGCAATTGATCCCGATTTTATGTTGCACATGTGATTTTGCGTTCATTGCATGGGCAAAAGAGGCAGGAGGGCAGCCAATATTTAACAAAACCTCATCCAAGGGCAGGATAAATATGGTCTGCAACATTGCCATTGTGAGTACTGAGGAGTTCAGGAGATAGTTTGCTGCTGGTTGCTTATTTGAACTTGACAGCTTCATCTCTGTTCTGAGCTTCAGTCTTAGCATTTCTAGGCTTCATTTCAGGGCTCACTGGTGTCTCCAAGCCCCCAGAGGATTTTGACCTTGTGGACCCTTCCTGGCACCAGACAGCCTTTTGTTACCCTGGTAATGGGAATCATGGTCTCTGCTGGTGGCACCTCCTCTGAGGAGGAAGAGAGGGGCAGAAGGGAGAGGAGGCCAGGTGTCCCTATGCAGCTTCCAGGGGAGGGACCTGTGGGAGGAGAGGCTCAAGCACAAGAGGCGCAAGGCCAGCAGGTAGTCCAAAGCGGAAGGGGTCACAGAAGACGCCACTATTCTGCTGCCAGGGTTTACAGGCAGCGATGCAGCTATCTCAACATGTCTGAGGTGCAATGCCAAAGGAGGGTCCGCCTCTCCAGGAGACTGTGACCTCCATTTGTCAGATGTTTGTGCCTGAGATTGCCTCCAACCGTGTGGGTGGAAACCCCATTCCAGTGGCTCTGAAGGTCACAGTGGCCCTAAACTTCTATGCCTCCGGCTCTTTCTGGGGTCAGTGGGGATCTTTGTGGAGTGTCCCAATCAGCTGTCCACAAGCTGGAGACAGAAGGTCTGTTCAGGTAGGTAATGACATTTATTCATTTCTGTACGGACAAGGCCAGCCAAGCTGAGTGAGCCAGCGGGTTTGCAGCGATTGCTGGGATCCCCCCATCCAGGGTGCAATCGACTGCACACATGTGGCCATCAAGGCGCTAGCAGGTCAGCCGGATGCTTTTATCAACAGGAAGGGCATTCACTTGATTAATGCCCAGATAATTTGTGACCACAAGACGCAGATTCTACAAGTCTGTGCAAGGTACCATGACAGGTCGCATGACACTTACATCCTCAGGCACTCATAGGTGCTAAGGTTGTTCATTGCTCCAGCTCGACTGGATGGATGGCTGCTGGGTGACAACTGTTGAAAGGTTGGCTTATTACGCCTCTCCGTCACCCAAGAACTGAGGCAAAGCAGCTTTATAATAGGAGTCGTGCCTCCACAAGGGTGATAGAGAGGTCCATAGGTCTTCTGGAGATGCGCTTCCGATGCCTGGACCCTTCAGGGGGAGCACTACTATACCCTCCAAAATGGGTGTCTTTGATAGTGGTTACATGCTATGCTCTCAATCTGGCTCTGGCAAGGTGGTAGCCACTGGAGGAAGAGGATCTTGATGCAGCTCCACAGGCCAGGCCATAGATGATGAATCCAGTGGTGAGTCAGGAGACCGGTGAGGACATGGAGGCAGACCTCTGGGTCCTTCTGGGAGACAGGGACACCAGGGACGCCTTGATCCAACACTCCTTCAGCTAGGCTGCCAAAGATCTGCTTCCACCTCATGCCAGGGGTGCCGCATCTATCCTGGATGTTTGAAATGACCCTTTCCTTTGAACCTAAAGTCCACTCTGTGCCTGTGCAATAAAGTTTAGAGCCATTTACCTCCAGCATGAGATACAGGCCTGGCCTGTACCCAAAAACAAGTGAACATACTCAGGCCATTAAAATATAAGCAAAATTCAGATCATGTTGGCAGTCACATCAAATGAACATAACAACATATGGTATACATAGTCACACCAGTAAACATATGAACAAAAAATGGCAGAACAGAAGATCACCTGTGAACACCCTCTTGTGCTCACAGTGCCTTAAATTTAGGTTTGTGAGTGCTGCGTCTTGTTGTCCCCCCCTGTTGCTGGCAGTGCCATAGGAGGCAGCCGGCTGACCAAGCTGTCCTGTTGCCCTTAATGACCTTGGCAGTCCTCTGACCAGTGGAACCTGTGCTGGCCCTTCTGGGAGGGAGCTGCCAGTGCTATGGTTGGCCTCTCCCCAGTCATCACAGCCTCATCAGATGCCATGGTAGCTGGCAGAGGGACAGAGGAGCTGCTGCCATCATCCAGAGCGCCCTGAGAAGAGCCGCAGAGGTGACAAGCAGCTCATGCGCCAATGTGAGGTCTCTCTGAACCTCCCTGCCCGCCATTAATAGACGGCGACCTAGCTGGGATATTGGGTACCACATCCATCTCCCACACAGGCATTGACCTCCTGAGGTCATTGCCTGTGTGAGGGCTTGCAGGTTCAAGCGCAACCCCAGGAACCCCTGATTCTGTCCCTGGAGTTGGCACTCCATGAGAGTCGCCACTCTCTCAATGGAGGAGGTAGTGCGCTCAATGATGAAAGTCAACGCAGTGCTCATGCTCTGCATGGGCTCCTCCACAACAGAGACCATGGCACGCATACCCTCATGGATCTCTGCTAGATCCTCCTGCACATGCCACTGAACATCCAGCATCTGCTGCCTAATGGACAACTCCAGAGGCTCATCATATACCGTCAAATCAGAATTGTCCTGGTCTCCCATAGTCCTCTGACTGTTGCCGCCTGGGCACTCTCTGCTTCCACCTCAAGTGAGCGTGAAGTTCCCTCACTGCTATGCACCGACATTCTAGCCAATGATCAAATGCCTACTGAGGTGCAGGTATCTGCGCTGGTGCTTGGTGCAGAGAGGGGTTGTGACGTAGGTGCACCTAAAGCCCAGTGTTCCTGTGGCATCAAGAGTGGCTCTTTGGGGTCCTGCCTTCATGTGAGAGCTGGCAATTCTAGGGGAGAACAACAATATATCATTAATTTAAGTCATCACACAGTCACTGCATGCCAGGCGCCCTGGTGAGACAATGGAGATCTGCATCATGGTGCCATCGTCTTTCAATGATCAATGGAGACTCCAGTTTTGAGGCTCCCATTAATGATGAGACTACACAAGAATGCTTGCACAATCCGACATTCTCACCTCTGTGCTCTGCACTCTTACCTTCGTCAGAGAGCCCTGCCTCTCCATGACCTGCTGACTGAGGTGGGTGGCGGCATTCCAACTCCAAGGCATCCATCTTGTACCTCATCAGAATGAGGAGATTTGGGGGTTCTTTCATTGGTGTTATGGCTTCTCTTCTCCTGAAATGACAGAGTAGCATTGATTTGTCCACTCTCTACCTTCAGCGCCATTGCAGCCTGGCAAACCCCCGCCCCCCTCCTCTGGGACACTTGCAGGCCACATCCAAGTTGTGACCCTTAACCTGCAAGGCACCTAGGCCAAGCAGCCAGGGCTTACCGCTTTGGCCCATGCCAGTGTCACTGAAAGTTGGCACTCAGACTTTAACACCATTGGGCTCCATGGGGGTACGGCCAGCCCCTAACACTTCTCCACACTGATCCATGCCAACTTGGCACTCATCCTTGCCAAGTGCAGTAGATCATTGAACTTTTTGTGGAACTGTGCCCATGTGCACTGCACAACATCATGGCCACTGACCTCGGCTGCCATCTCCTCCCAGGCATTTTTGGTCAGGTGTGGTGGCCTCCTCCTGCCATCCCTGGGTACTAGAGTGTCCCGCCTGACACCGACCTCCTCCACAAGGACCATGAGGCACTTGTCCGAGAAACAGGGGGCCGAGTGCCCACCCAACTTGCCCTCCCGCCTGACATCTCCAGCCACAGGTGGAGTCATTGTTCGAATGAAATTGTTTCCTGGACAGACTCCAAAGATTCTCTCCTGGAAGCCTTCAGGGAGCTGCCTCTGCTGGCTTTAAAGCGCTCGCCGGGTCGCCACTGGGCCTGGAGCCCAAGAGGCCCCTGCCTGGCCCTTCCTGACCACTGAGAAGGCACGTTTCACGCTGGGCGGACCTTAATTGGCCATCCAGCATGAAATAGTGATTGCATCGTGACCATGGCCAGGAACAGACTCCACATCCGCATCCGCTCCCACCGAGTTGGTGCACACACTAAGCGTGAAATTCAGGCCCTGGTGCTGCTGTTAGCCTGCTCTTTTACACACCCTTCACAGAAAATGAAGAAAAACAGAATTGTTTTTAATGCTCATGTGATTTTTCTCTTGGTTTACTTGGAGCAGTGTCCAAGAGATTAATCTTTAATTCCTGGAGAGCCCAGGACAATCCTGGAGGGTTAGCATTCATAACTCCAATTCAAAGTTATTGTGTGAAAAGTCAAACTATGTGTGCAACCTTCATAAGCATTCCTTGCACTGCCAAATATGTGACAAAGAATGCAGGTTCAACCCCTTAAGATGTTTTCTAGACATGAAATATGTGCCATGACACACAAAGGCCAGTTTCCTTGTATGTTACAGAAGTGACACTTTTCTTGCCCACTCACTACATATAATCTATGTTTTAATAATTGCAGGTTAATCTTCCATTCACAAATAGGTATAATTAAAAGAAATCACAACTCGTTTTTATGCTATAAATTACTTTTTAGGGAACAACTGAAGCTATAAAAAATTCTGAGCAATTTGTTTTCCTAGTTGCATTTTTTTGGGAAGATTAGCAACTTGGAATTTCCTCCTCAGTTCAACCGCTAATGGAGGTGCAACCGAATGCCACGGATCTCCACTGTCACTGGAGTGGTTCCTTGGAAATAGGACCAAAGAAATTTGTTAAGGTCAAGTTAAATATTTTGGTGGACTCCTGGTGGTATTTGGGGAATTTGCTGTTTGGGGGTTAAATAGGAAATGTGTGCTGCTGTAGGATTTAAAGGGTTGGGTATTTTCAAAATACCTCATATTGCAGAGTAGGGAAGGCTTCCTGACAGTGGCACAAATTATGGTTCTGCACAAAGGGCCACAAAGTTTTAATGGCAGTCATAGATCTTGTTGCGGAAAATGAACATACTTTGTCACACCATGAGATTCAGTAGGGCTCAATTATAAATGCGCATCCCATAATGGGTGTGATCATAGGTTAAACATACAACTGTAAATAAAGGAATACATTGAGTTGAAGGCTGAGGTTGTAATGAGCACTGCAAAACTTTCTTGGCGCTGTTGGCAAGCAATTCCAATTATTAGAAACTATTCAGAGAAGGTTGCTGTTAGTGACTGACATACTTAGTGCAATGCATTACAGAAAAATTGAATTATACCAATCATACTTAGTATAGTAAAATGTTTAAACCTTTTCTTGAACAGAGTTTTCATGCATTGTCATATTGGCAGGCATTCCCAGGTCACTTCCTGCCACAGCTGTAATACTGTTCTCCCTGGAGCCATATTTCACTCAAGACCAAAAATTGCCTCCCCTTTCTGCCTAACTTATGGAAATTTTCAACCATTGTTTTTGTACTGTCACAATCTATGATTCATCATTGAACTGTGGGGCTCTATGCCAGCCTTCAGAACTTACAGGATTCACAAATATTTATTAATTAGACATGATTTTAAACTACTCTCCAAAAGATTAAGGGTTTTGTGTCTCCTTTAAGCTACAACAATGTTTTATACCCTCCAGTAGCCTGCTAGTTCCCAGCTCTTATATGGCGAGCTTGCCACTGAGAGCACGCCATGAATATTGCAGTTTGATTGATGCAGAAAACAAAAGTGTAGTCAATCCATTTTTATCAAGCAGATGCAAATATGTTCAGCCATACTTCTGCACAGGACGTTGCCTGAATAGAAAATACAGATAGACCTCTGATATGTTCAAAACAAGAGACTGTGATTCTAAATTATCCCATTATTCCATGGCAATGTATTCTCCTAGTGATGTACAAGTTAGAAAATAAAAAGAAGTGGTAGTATGCTGACAAAATGTTCTACCTCAGATCAAGTTACAAAGCCCATAAAAGAAATGCCTACAAGTTTTAAAAGTTTTTCTGACACTATTTGGAATGTCAATACATTTCTATGCAAAATTGTTACATTGTTGTGAAAAAGTATACAGGTACATGGTTTGTAAAACAAATTTGCCAAAAATTTGCATCAAAATATGCCACTGCATTATGAAAACATCATTCTGATAATTGTGCAGTCATAAAATATTGTACACTTATTGACTCTGGCAATTGAAAACTTCTTAAGCAGCAGCAACACATAGGGCAGAATTTTGCCCTCAGTGAGCGGGCTCGGCAGGGGTGAATGGGAGTGGTCGGGAAGCCAACCACCGCCCACGATTGGGCCCCGACTGCGATTTCACAAAGGCATACCCAGCGTGAATGCTGGCTGCAGAACGTCTGAGAAGGGGCCGGCAGGTGGGGGCATGGGCCTGTTGGCCGCTAGGTCCAATGGCGACCCAGCGGCTGGTTCAAAAATGATGCAAGCAGCCCCAGGGATGCTGCCCGCATCGGAGTTGCTGCAATGACATGGCTACAAATGAGGATGTAGACACCAGATGGGCGGTGAGGTCGGCTGGGCACCTGGCACTCCATTTTTCCAGTGAGTGCCTCGCTGCCCTCCTGGAGGAGGTCGCTGCCAGAAGGGACATCCTTGTCCCCAGAGATGGGAGGAGGAGGCCACCACACCTCATAAAGAGGGCATGGGAAGAGGCGGCAGCCCGGGTGAGCAGCCACAATGTGGTGCAGCGCACCTGAGTGCAGTGCCAGAAGCACTTCACAGACCTGCTGCGCTCAGGAAGGGTGAGTACTGCGCTGGCATTGGTCAGTGAATTGTTTTGGGCTGGCCTTTCCCCATGGAGCTCAGGAGTGTTAGAGTTGGAGTGCCAACTGTCAATGATGCGGAGCTGGCCAAAGGACTGGCTCCTTGGATTGAGTGCCTTGCCTTGAGGACCACGACACGGATCTGACCCGCAAGGTGCTCCTCTTGTGGGGTTGGCCAGGCTGCAATGCTGCTGCAGGTAAAGAGTGGACTAATCAATGCTCCTCTGTCCTTTCAAGAGAAGACATCCCTTAACAATATTGAGATGTCGCAGACCAACGGAGGACCCCACACCTCCTCAACCTCTCCAGGCAGGAAGCTTTGGAGTTTAAGAGGCAACATGCAGCTCAGTCAACCAGCCACGGGGAGGCTAGGGTGTCAGACGAAGGTAAGAATGCAGTGCACTCAGGTGAAAGTTTCAGACACTGCAAACAATCTTGTGTAGTCTCATCATTGATGGGAGCCTCCAGACTGGATTCCTCATTGATCATTGAAAGACAATTCAGATCTTCATTGTCTCAACAGGGTGTCTGGCATGTGCATTGACAGTGTGATGACTTTAACTAATTACATGTCCTTCTTCTCCCTTAGATCTGCCACCAAGCAGCCAAGCGCAGGACCTCCAAGAGCTACGCCTGACACTGAAGGACCGCCATGCTCCAAAAGAAGCTGCATCATACCCGCCCTCTGAAACAGGCATCAGCACAAATACCATCACCTCGTTGGGCACTCGTTCGGTGGCACATTGGTGAGGGCACTTCACAGTCGCTTGAGGTGCAGGCAGAGGCAGAGAATGCCCATGGTGCAGGCAGTCGGAGGACTGCTGGAGACCAGGGTGATACTCAGTTGAAGTTTGATGATGGGGCTCTGGAGTCGTCCATTAGGCAGCAGATGCTAAATGTCCAGTGGGGTATGTGGGAGGATGTGCTGTAAATCCATGAGGGTATGCGTGCCATGGTCTTCGTTGTGGAGGAGTCCCCTGCAGAGTGTGAGCACTGCATTGACCCTCATGGTCAAGCGCAATGCCTCCTCCCTGATATCATTCTGTTCAATAACTGTGAGTTCCAGCATTAAATAACATTTGCTTGGACAAATATCCAAGATTGGACAAACCAAACTAGCAATAATATTGTGGGGAGGATTTCCTGGAGTATGATCGTGATGGTCTTTTAGGCCAATATGGTGAGGAACCAACTAGAGAGCAGGCTATCCTAGACTGGATAACATGCAATAAGAAAGGATTAATTAACAATCCTTGGGGAAGAGCGACCATAAAATCATAGAATTGTTCATTAGAATGGAGAGTGAAGAAGTTGAATCCGAAACTAGGGTCCTGAATCTAAATAAAGGGAACTACGAGGGTATGAGGCGTAAGTTGGCAATGATGGATTGGGGAACTCTACTAAAAGTGTTGACAGTGGATAGGCAATGGCTAATATTTAAGGAATGTATACATGAATTACAACAATTATTCATTCTTGTCTGGCGCAAAAGTAAAACAGGAAAGGTGGCTCAACCATGGTTACAAAGGAAATTAGGGATAGTGTTAGATCCAAAGAGGAGACATATAAAATTGACAGAAAAAGCAGCAAGCCTGAGGATTGGGAGCAGTTTAGAATTCGGCAAAAGTGGACAAAAAGATTGATCAAGAAAGGGAAAATGAGAGTAAGCTTGCAAGAAACATAAAAACTGACTACAAAATTTCTATAAATATGTGAAGAGAAAAAGATTAGCCAAGATAAATGTAGGTCCCTTACAGTCAGAAATGGAGGAAATTATAATGGGGAACAAAGAAATGACAGAAGAATTGAACACATATTTTGGTTCTGTCTTCACAAAAGAGGACACAAATACTTTCCCAGAAATATTAGTAAACCAAGGGTCTAGTGTGAGGGAGGAATTGAAGAAATTCAGTATTAGTAAAAAAAATGTTGCTAAAGAAATTAGAGGGGTTAAAGGCTGAAAAATCCCCTGGACCTGATAATCTACACCCCAAAGTACTAAAGGAAGTGGCCCTGGAGATATTGGATGCATTCTATTGATTTTAGAGCAGTTCCTGCAGGTTGGAGGATTGCAAATGTAACCCTACTATTTCAAAAAGGAGGGAGAGAAAAAACAGGGAATTACAGACCTGTTAGCCTCACATCAATAGTGGGGAAAATGCTAGACTCTATTATAAAAGACGTGGTAACAGAATGCTTGGAAAGCATTAATGGGATTAGACAAAGTTAGCATGGGTTTATGAAAGAGAAATCATGCTTAACTAATCTACTGGAGTTTTTGAGGATGTAATTAGTAGAATAGATAAGGGAGAACCAGTGGATGTGGGGTATTTGGATTTCAAGGAGGCTTTTGATAAGGTCCCACATAAGAGGCTAGTGGGCAAAATTAAAGCACGTGGGATTGGGGGTAATATACTGGCATGGATTAAGAATTGTTCGACAGACTAGAAACAAAGTTGGAATAAATGGGTCTTTTTCCGGGTGGCAGGTGGTGACTAGTAGTGTACCGCAGGGATCAGTGCTTGGGCCCCAGCTATTCATGATATATATAAATGACTTGGATGAGGGAACCAAATGCAATATTTCCAAGTTTGCTGACAACACAAAACTGGGGGAGTTGTGAGCTGTGAGGAGGATGCAAGGAGGCTTCAGGGTGAATTAGACAAGCTGTATCTGTGGGCAAACACATGGCAGGTGCAGTATAACATGGATAAATGTGAAGTTATGCACTTCAGTCTGAAAAACAGAAAGACAGAATATTATTTAAATGGTGATATATTGGGAAATGTGGATGTACAAAGGATTCTGGGTGTCCTTGTACACCAGTGAATGAAAGCAAATAGGCAGGTGCTGCAAGCATTTAGGAAGGCAAATGGTCTTTGGCCTTCATTGCAAGAGGATTTGAGTTCAGAAGTAGGGATGTCTCACTACAGTTATACAAGGCCTTGGTGAGACCACACCTGGAGCATTGCGTGCAGTTTTGGTCTCCCTATCTAAGAAAGGATATACTTGCCATAGACGGAGTGCAGCGAAGGTTCACTAGTCTGATACCGGCGATGGCAGGACTGTTGTATGAGGAGAGATTTTTTCTACTGGGCCTACATTCACTAGAGTTTAGAAGAAATGAGAGGGATCTGATTGAAACGTATAAAATTCTAACAGGGCTAGACAGACTGGATGCAGGGAGGATGTTACCCCTGGCTGGGAGTCTAGAACCAGGGGACACAGGACAGGCCATTTAGGATTGAGATGAGGAAAGATTTCTTCACTCAGAGGGTGGTCAACCTATGGAATTCTCTTCCACAGAAGGCTGTGGAGACTGGGTCACTGAGTATATTCAAGAGAGAAATTGATAAATTTTTGGATATAAGGGGCAGCAAGTGGTATGGAGAGAAAGCGGGAATATGGTGTTGAGCTAGAGAGTCAGCCATGATCATATAGAATAGCGGAGTAGGCTCGAAGCATCAAATGGCCTACTCCTGCTCCTAGCTTCTATGTTATTGGCCTGAGTATGCTACATTTGTTTTGTAGGTTCATGGTACACCAATATGTAATGCTGGATGTGGGTGGCTTGAAACTTTATTGCATGATTGAATGTATCTTGGGGGCAAATGAAAGGGTAATTTCTGCGATCCAGGATTGTGATGGCAGCCCTGGCATGAGGTGGTAGCTCTTATTTGGCAGCCTAGCCGAAGGCATTAGATCAAGTCATCCCTGGTGTCCTTGCCTCCCTGGAGGTTACCGAGGTCTGCCTCCACGTCCTCAGCGTTCTCCTCACCTTGCTCCTCTTCTGACTCACTACTGGATTCATCATCTGTGGCCTGTGGAGCTGCATCAAGATCCTCTTCCTCCAGTGGGTCCCCCCCTTAACAGATTTTAGTGAGTAGAACATGCAACCACTATCAGTGACACTGATAGTATTGCTGTGCGCCCCCTGAATGGTCCAGGCATTGGAAGCGCATCTTGAGATGACCTATTGTTCTCTTTATCACCACCCTTGTGGATGCATGGCTCCTGTTGTCCTGCTGTGTTTCCTCTTTTCTTGGGTGGTGGAGAGGCAGTTGTTTGGGAGTTGATTGGGACTGTGGGCAGTTGATTGGGAGACTCCACACAGATCCCCCACTAACACTTGGAAAGAACCGGAGGCATAGAAGTTGAGGGCCACTGTGACCTTCAGAGCCACTGGCATGGGGTGTCCACCCACACATTCAGAGCTGATCTCAGGCCCAATCATCTGACAAATGGAGGTTACAGTCTCCCTGGAGAGACGAAGCCTCCTTCAGCATTGCACGTAGGACATATTGAAGTAGCATAAATCCTGGCAGCAGGATAGTGGCGTCTTCTGTGCTCCTTCCCACCTTAGATTTCCTGCTAGCCCTGTGCCCCTTAAGCATGCACCTCTCCTCCCACAGGTCCCTCCCTTGGAAGCTGCACTGGGACATGTGGCCTCCTCTCCCTTCTCCCCTCTCTTCCTTCTAAGAAGAGGTGCCTATAGCAGAGAACACAATTCCCAGCTGTCTGACACCTGGAAGGGTTCACATGGTCAAAATCCTCAGTGGGGCTTGGAGATGACAATGAGTCCTGAAATGGCACGTGGAAATGCTAAGAATGAAGCCTCAATCAGGGATTTAGCTGCCAACTACCCATGAGCAACCAGCAGCAAACTATCTCCACAATTCCTCACTACTCACACTGGCAATGCTGCTGATCCTTTTTATCCCGTACCTGGATGAGATTTTGCAAATTGTGAGCTGCCCACCTACCCATTTTGCCCGTGTGACGAGTGAAAAATTGCACGGGCAACATTAAACCGCTATCAATTGGGCTGTCAAAGGCCATAACTGGTCTCTTAATTAATGGCAGGCGCGGCTCTGACTCTTGTGTGCGCCTGCCAACTGAAATATTGCGAGAGTGCACAATGGTGTCATCGCGCGTCAATTTATATTCGTTTGGGTCGGGCATACGCCCGCCCGACAAGCAGAAAATTCTACCTATAGAATGGTCAAATTTGTGAATTTGGAAAATTTGTTGCTAAATTACAGAAAAATTGAATGATACCAAATTACACCATTCCTTGCATAAATTAATTTATGATACGATAATAAGGTACTTACATTTTTGACTAGATGGAATTGATAGTGTAGAACAAAGTCCATTATGTGTCTTTGAGCTGAGTGAAATAAATTGAGAGCTTAATTTAGAGATTTTGTTTAATCATCTTAAGCAGGTAGAAAATTATTGAACATCAAGTTTTCCTTGGAAGAACAAAGTTAACAAACTTTTCAGTGAGCAACAATATTTGGAAAAGTTCTATGATTGCTTGATTAAAAATAGCTGAAGGATTGCAAGGTGATTTTTATAAGCCAGTAATGACAGCCCGATAGGCCAGAATTTTGCCTTTGTCGGGCAAGCATGGTGGGGCAAACGGGAGCAGTTGGAAAGCTGACTGTCGCCTGTGATTGGGGCCCGACCGCGATTTCACACTGGCGGGCCAATAAAGGCCTGCCCAGAATGAAATATACGCTGCAGTGCTCAACGCTACCTGTGGGGGTTGGGGGGTGGGGAACATGGAGGAGGGTGAACGCGCAAGTTCATGCATGCGCACGTGTGTGTGCAGGAAAAGCTCCCTCAAGCACAAAGCTGCTTCAGGGAGGTGAAGATTTTTGAAAATTAAAAATAAAGAATTTTAAAATGGTAAAATACATGTCCCCTCATGTGACTCTGTCACGTGAGCAGGGACATGTTATGAATTAAATGTTAAAATTTTTATTTAATTTTAATTGCTATTGGAAACCTCATCTTGTCCGTGAATGAAGTTTCCTAAAAAAATCAAAAGGCCGCTTGGTCTTTTCGCCTGCCCGCCAACCATAAGGTTGGACGGGCAGCAAAAAACTTAATTCAGTTAGATCTTTAATGGCCTTAATAGGCCTGTTAATTGTCGGTGGGTGTGCTACCAAGTCCTGCACGCACCTGCCGACTGAAATATTGCGTAGATGAGTGATGACATCGAGACGCTCGCCAAAGTCATCACACATCATTTTACCCTTGTCCAGGTCGGACACGCACCCGCCCGACAAGCGCAATATTCTGGCCATAGTTTCTAATAGATCTATATGGGTTTTTGAAATTAATTTGAACTATATTTAAAAAGATCACTTGGATAGTGTAGAATGGATCCATAATGAGCTTTGTCATATGCCTGTTGAATAATATTCATCTCTTGAGTTTTCTTCACCTTTGTTTGCCATTTCACCCTTGGTAAAGCCTGCCGATTGGCTAAGGTGCCTTTTAAGGCCCTCTAAAAGCTTTCTGAAATTTTGGTGCCTTTACTATTGCCACCCTTTTAAATTTGGCTTAGTGTATTTATTCTCTCACCACCAGGTCCTGACATTTGTTACGATCCCAGCTGATGTTACTACTGGAAAGCCTGATCCCAGGGTGGAACCTGGCTTGATAGATCCTAACTTTTACTTTTTGTTTAGATACTTGGAGAGTGGCTACTGAACAGAGTCACAAAAGTCAGCTGATGAACTTTTAACAAAAGAATAAAACATTTATTTAACAAGAAAAGATGATCTATATTACAATACTCCTTTACCTGCAGCCATACCTTTACAGATATATAGAGATTTGTAAGGATAACACAAGTTACAAAAACTATCTTATACTCTAATGTCCACAGTAAGCACACAGTCCATGTAAACGAATTGGCGACTGGTGGTCAGGCACACCACACTCTGAAACCAAGTGACAGATGCCACCACAAACAGATGCTATGGATCTCTCCTCAACTCCCCCAGACACCTGTCACAGCATGAGCCAACCAGTCTCTCTGAACTCCGTCTTTCACATGAGGGTTTCCAATCTCCACTCTCCGAGAACGCGCTTCGGAATCTTCTCCCAAACTGATGCATTCCCTCAGGTACAAAAACAGAAAATGCTGGAAAAACTCAGCAGGTCTGACAGCAGCTGTGGAGAGAGAAACAGAGTAGATGTTTCAAGTCTATATGACTCTTCTTCAGAGGCCTTTCTTCTTCAGCTCTGAAGAAGAGTCATACAGACTCGAAATGTCAACTCTGTTTCTCTCTCCACAGATGCTGTCAGACCTGCTGAGTTTTTCCAGCATTTTCTGTTTTTGTTTCAGGTTTCCAGCATCTGCAGTATTTTATTTTTATCTTAGCTTTCTCTCAGGCGCCTTCCGCAAGAGTTAATCTCCAGGGTTTCAAACTCTCCTCGGTTCCTCTCCCCTGGGTCACCACGTGCATTCAAGCTTTCTTCCACACACAATCACCCACTGACTCAGCTGTCAACAGTACATCACTGCTTCACATGCCCATAGCAAAGAGCTACAGACTTTCGACTGTCTCCTTGGACTTTCTGGCTTCTTGCTTTAAATCTGCATCCTGTAGCTTTTCTTCCTTTAAATTTGAAACTTGGAACCTTCCTCTGCTCCCCACTTTTAACTTCACTTGACAGGACCTTTTCCAGGTTCCTGTCCTTCCTTTGACTAGAAGGTCTTCTTGGGACTTTCTCCTGTTTCTGTCTCACTCCTTGGCCTTGGGACCTTTCAGTTCTTTTGAGAAATCTGTTCTCACTCTGCAGCTTCCTCTCCCAGGTTCCAGGCTCTCTGGAGTCCTGGCTTCAACATCAGTTTGAGACTTACTATCTGCCCTTCTGCTCCAGTCTCTCCCTGGCAGCCGTTTTCTACTGAACCCAAACTGCTTTGTGTTTAGTTTTTGTGTTTGTGTGCGGGGGTGGGGGTGGGGGGTAGTGGACCCCTGTTGCTAGGCAAGCACACAGTGTTTTCTACTCATTTGTTTGCTTTAACTTCTCTTAGAGTTGTAAAACTCATTGGCCATGGTTTTACATTGGTTGGGTGGGATCTGTGGAAATTCCAAGCACTAGCATTCTCCATAGTCTCAGCTGACTCTTCATGCATTATGATGTACTTTTGGTGACAAGGGAAAAGACTGCAGACTGGCAGCCACAATGCAGACCAAGGCAACGTAATTCAGAAGGCTATCTGGAGGATTTCCCCATTCTTTCACCAAAATCAATTACTTCAAAATTCTCTGCATTAAATTTCATCTGCCACTTGTCCACCCATTTCATTTATGTCCTTTTGAAGCTTAACACTATCCTCCTTACTATTCACAATATCTCCAAGTTTTATGTCATCTGCAAATTTTTTAATTATGCCTGATACAACAGTGTCTAAGTCATTAACATATATCAAGAAGAGCAGGGATCCTAACACTGACCCTGGGGATCCCACTATAAATATTCCTCCAGTCTGAAAAACAACTGTTCACCACTATTCTTTTGTCACTCAGCCACTTTTGTTGCTGCAGATTCCCTAATTCCATAAGTTCTATGTTTGATCACACGTCTGTTTTGAGGCACTTTATCAAATGCCTTTTGGAAGTCTATTTACACAACATCAATCACATTATCCTCATCTATCCTCTCATTGCTTCATCAAAAAACTCAGGCAAGTTAGTTAATTGCTGAAATAAGAGATTTTTTTGTTGAAGCTTTTCATCTTGCACTCATCAGGACAATCGCAAGAATACCAAATGAAAAGGAACAACAATTTATACTGTATGAAAAGATAGTGCTGCTTGGTTGACACATGGACTTTGATTGGTAGAGGCATTGCATGGAGAATGCACCAGTTAATGGTGACTGAAAATTAACTGCCAAGCATTGTTTGAAATTTAAACCAGGAAGCTTGACTCTGACTGGTCAAGGTATTGCCCTGAGGAATGAAACAGCAAATGGCTGTCATTTATTTTGTTTAGCTGAAGCAGTTGCAATGTGTGTACATGTTCTTTTTGTTTGCAAAGAACAGGGATCTGTGCATTAATATATGTAGATTCCAGTAGACACAAGTGTGCCACATTGCGAGCCCAACTGACAGTCTTAAATTGGTTGTTAATGTAATTCTTAGCACACTGAGGATTATTGAGCAAATGTTGTTGAATAGTAGAGTCATATCTAATGTTGGACACTGTGTTTTGAGTTTTGCAAGCATGGGCTGGTTGGGTATGGTCTGTAGCTTGCCTGTTGCGAACAGTGGAAGGGACATGCTATTCAATAAGATCTGCCAGTCTTGAGGACATATGTCTTATATACGTAGCATCACACAGACACTGAAATTCATATTCCACATTATTCATTTATGTGATAGGCAGAACGTCTTTCTGGCTTGACAGCAGCATCCCATCAGTGGCTAATACCACTCATGTTTCTACTGCATAGTAGCAAACAACCAAGCGTTTATGTGAGATAATATTGAACAGGTTGGTAAAAGTGTTACTAATTTAAACCATGCCCTACACTGAACTTAGTCTGAAGTGCACAAATTTATTTTATTTTCAGGTTTGATCCGTTTATACCACTATATTGCTTCAATAGATGATGGCACCATAAACAGTACCTGTTTGGAACATGTCCACACCATAAACTCACTTAAGTAGAAGCGGTTTGGCAACGCAATTAATGATGCTACTAAACACGCAACAAATCTCTCTGACCATGTACTCTCAGAAAAGCGTGGAGTTTGTTCCTGCGATGGTTTCAATTTTGGTGGGCCTTCATCCAAGATTAAATGGGAAGAGGTATTTGCTGATTTCAAACTCCTCTACTCCCAACTATCCCACCACAAACAAGTGTCCACTGAAGATGCTGAATTGTTGAAAGTGCGCCTAGCTGATCTAGCACATATTTATTGCGGGATTCCGAATGTCCTGTCTGATTTTCACATATAACACAAATGTCTTACAGCGTTGCAAGGCCTTAAGACCAACTCAGACATACACATCAGTAAACCTGACAAAGGGACGGGAATAGTCATCCTTAACAAATGTGACTATATCAACAAATACATGACATTCTTAATGACAGGTCCAAATTTGTATACATTGGACCTGCCACTCAACATGACTGGACTGTCTTGCTCAGAAGTAAGCTAAAAACTGGACATGTGTAAGAATGATGAGCTGCCATATGATGGGCAGAATTTTACGCCTCATGGCGGGCGCGCACCTGACCCGGTCGGGTGTAAAATAGCGCGAGAAGACGTCAGACGAGTGTCCTGATGTCATCCCGCACGCACACAGCCTTCAGGTTGGCAGGCATGCGCTGGTGTCGGAGCCACACCCGCCATCAATTAAAAAGCCACTTCAGGCCATTAAAAACCCTATTGATCCTGATTTTATGTTGCCCATGCGATTTCACGCTCGCTGCATGGGTAAAACGGGCATGTGGGCAGCCTACATTTTGCAAAACCTCATCCAAGAGCAGGATAAAAATGGTCTGCAGCATTGCCATAGAGAGTAGTGGGAAGTTTAGGAGCTGGCTTGCTGCTGGTTACTTTTTTGAACTTGACAGCTTCATCTCTGTTCTTAGCATTCTTAGCATTTCTACACTTCATTTCAGGACTCATTGGTGTCTCCAAGGCCCGCGAAGGATTTTGACCATGTGGACCCTTCCAGTTATCAGACAGCCTTCTGTTACCCTTGTAATAAGGATTGTGGTCTCCGCTGGTGGCACCTCATCTGAGGAGGAATAGAGGGGCAGAATGGAGAGGAGGCCAGGTGTCCCTACGCAGCTTCCAGAGGAACAGCCTGTGGGAGGAGAGGCACAGGCACAAGGGGCATAGGGCTACCAGGTAGTACAAGGCAGAAGGGGTCACAGAATACACCACTATCCTGCTGCCAAGGTTTAAAGGCAGCGACGCAGCTATCTCAATATGTCCGAGTTACAATGCCGAACGAGGCTCCATCTCTCCAGGGAGACTGTGAGCTCCATTTGTCATGTGATTGGGCCTGACATCACCTCCATATGTGTGGGTGGAAACCCCATGCCAACGGCTCTGAAGGTTACAGTGGCCCTCAACTTCTATACTTCCGGCTCTTTACAGGGCTCTTTGAGAGGGAGGATCTTTGTAGAGTCTCCCAATCAGCTGTCCAACAGTTGCGTCAAGCTCGTGACAGAAGCTCTAGAGGAAGAGGATCTTGACACAGCTCCACAGGACACAGAGGATGAATCCAGAGGTGAGTCAGAAGAGGGGCACAGTGAGGAGAATACTGAGGGTGTGAAGGCTGACCTCCGTATCCTTCAGGGAGACAGGGACAGCAGGGACGCCTTGATCCGACGCTCCTTCAGCTAGGCTGCCAAAGGTTTGCTACCACCTCATGTCTGGGCTGCCATCTCCATTCAGGATGTCTGAAATAACCCTTTCATTTAAATCCAAAGTCCACTCAGTGCCTGTGCAATAAAGATTAGAGTTACCCATGTCCAGCATTACATACTGACGTACCTGCACCAAAAAAATGAAAAGGTGAAGCATACTCAGGCCATTACGACTAAAAACAAAATTTATTTCATTTTCACAATCCAAACAAATTAACAACCTTCTCTGCTGTTCAATTCCACACCAGTAAACATAAACAAAACATTACGGAACAGAAGATCAGCTGTGACCCGTCCCTGTTGTGTTCATGGTGCCTTAAACTTACATTTGTGAGTCAGCATCTTGGTGCCCCCACACCACTACCCCCCAGCCCCCAACCCTCCCTAGCATCGGCATTGGACGCTGACTCTGGTGTCTTGTTGGCCTTGATGACCTTGGCAGTTGTCCTTTGGCCAGTGAAGTCTATGTTGGCCCTGCCCAGGAGGGAGCAGCCAGTGCTACGGGCTTGGATCTTCCCAGTCATTGCAGACTCATCAGGTGCCACAGTCACTGGCAGAGGGGCAGAGGAGTGGCTGCCAACATCCAGAGCACCCTGAGAGGAGCCCACAGAGACGACAAGCAGCTTGTATGCCAATGAGAGGCTCCTCTGGGCCGCACTACTCACCATTGATGGATGGGCACCTAGCTGGGATACTGAGTGCCTCATGACCACATGAGGTCATTGCCTGTGTGAGGGCTTGCAGATCCGAGCGAAACCCCAGGAACCCCTGATTCTGTCCCTGGAGGGGCAGAGGGGAGGAGGAGCGCCTGCCATCATCCAGAGCACCCTGAGAGGGGCAGAGGGATGGAGCTGCAACTGCCATCATCCAGAGCACCCTGAGAGAAGCCTGCAGGGACAATAAACAGCTCGTAAGTTGCTCTGGACTGCCATTGATGGACGGGCACCTAGCTTGGATAGTGGGCGCCTCGTCCATCTCCCACACTGGCACTGACCACATGAGGTCATTGTGAGAGCTTGCAGGTCCGAGCGCAACCCCTGAAACCCCTGATTCTGTCCCTGCAGCTGCCTCTCCATGAGAGTTGCTGCTTTCTCAATGGAGGAGGCAGTGCGCTCTGCAATGATGGTCAACGTAGTGCTCATGTTCCGCATGGTCTCCTCCACAATTGAGACCATGACACACATACCCTCATAGAACTCCGCTAGATCCTCCCGAACATCCTGCCATCTAATGGACGACTCCAGAGGCTCATCATCTGCCTTCGACTCAGCATCATCCTGGTCTCCAGCAGTTCTCCGATTGTCGACGCACTGAGCACTCTCTGCTTAATCCTGCTACTCAAACGAGTGTGAAGTGCCCTCACTGCTGTGCTCCAACATTCCAGCCAAACATCTGATGCCTGCCGAGGTGTTGGTATCTGCACTGGTGCCTGGTTCAGCGAGCGGGTGTGACGCAGGTGCAGCTGAAGACTGGCAGTCCTCTGGCATCAGGGGTTGCTCCTCGGGGTCCTGAAAATGAGTGCATGCTGGCAAATCTAAGGGAGAAAAATGACATGTCATTAATTTAAGTTATCACACTGTCACTGTGTATACCAGGCACCCTGGTGGGACAATGGAGATCTGCATCATGGTGCCACCGTCTTTCAATGATCAATGGGGACTCTAGTTTTGAGGCTCCCATCAATGAAGAGACTACACAAGAATGTTTGCACCATCTGAAACTCTCACCTCTGTGCACTGCACTCTTAGCTTTGTCTGACACTCCAGCCTCTTCACGACTGGCTGACTGAGATGCATGGCGCCTCTCCAGCCCTAAGGTATCCTGCTCAAATCTAGTAAGGATTATGAGGTTTTGGGGGCCACCACCTGTCTATGACTTCTCAATGTTGTTATGGCTCATCTTCTCCTGAAAGGACGGAGGAGCATTGATTAGTCCACTGTCTATCTGCAGCACCATTGCAGCCTGGCCAACTCCACCTGAGAAACACCTTGCAGGGCACATCTGAATCGTGGCCCTCGAGCTGCAAGGCACTCAGTCCAAGCGGCTAGAGCTCACCCCCTTGGCCAGCTCTGGTGTCATTGACAGTTGGCACTCAGACTCTAACACCCCTGAGCTCCACAGGGGGACGGCCACCCCTTAACACGTCACCACACTGATCCATGTCAACACAGTACTCATCCTTCCTGAATGCAGCAGGCCATTGAATCTTTTGCAGCACTGTACCCATGTGCGCTGCACAACGTCATGGCTGCTGACCTAGGCTGTCACCTCCTTCCCAGCTTTTTTTGTCAGGTGTAGTTCCCTCCTCCTTCCATCTCTGGGGACGAGGGTATCCCTCCTGGCAGCCACCTCCTCCAGGAGGACCCCGAGGCACTTGGCCGAAAATAGGGGAGGGGAGGGGCCGACTGCTCACCTGACCTGCCCTCCCATCTGATGTCTCCAGCCGTAGTTGAGGCCATAGCTTTGTTCTTCAGCATGCAGAAGATATGTTCTTCCCTGGAAGCCTTCAAGGAGCTGCTTGTGCTGTTTTTAAAATGCCTGCAGGGTCGCCATTTGACCCACACCCGACAGGCCCCCGACTGGCCCTCCCCAACCTTTGGGAAGATGCGTTTCATGCTGGGTGGGCCTTGATTGGGGGCTAATCACAGGCAGGGTCTGTTTCCCAACTGGTCCCGGGCCCATCGATCATGTGCACCCGCCAAGGGTAAAATTCAGGCTGATATATACATGACAGGGTTCATCCTCATGGCTCACTGTACCTGTGTATGTATGAGCTGTCCAAGACACACAAAGGTCATCTCCCTTTACACCTTATCTTATTTATGACCAGTTCTGTACAACAGGAATTGGCCAAATCATTTGGGCGAACTGTTACAACCAGTTTTAAGCAAGTTTACTACATACATAGTGAAGGATTCTGAAATAGGGCACATCAAAGGCTCCTGCAGGATAATGGTTACCCAGATCAAAGCACTTGCGCTGTATATCGTGCAAGCTCATGAATGGGCCTAAGGCCCTGAAAAGCAAAAGGTGAAGCTAGCTGTTTCCCACTGCTACTATGCAGTAGCAACATGAGTGATTTTCACCACCAACAGGATACTGCTGTCAAGCCTAAAAGACGTTCTGCCTATTACACAACTGAGTAATGTGGTATATGAAGTTCAGTGTTAGTGTGATGCTACATATGTAGGCCGTATGTCCAAAAGACTGACAGATTATATCAAACAGCATGTCTCTTCCGCTGTTCACAACAGGCAAGGTACAGACCATACCCCCCCAGCCTGTGCTTGCAAAACTCAAAACACAGTGTCCAACATTAGATGTAATTTTGCGATTGGACAATATTTGCTAAATAGTCTTCAGTGAACTAAGAATTACAGTGACAATCAATTTAAGATCATCAGTCAGACTTGCAGTGTGGCACACTTGCGTGTACTGGAATCTACATATATTAATACACAAGGCTCTGTTCTATGCAGACAGAAAAAACATGTACACATATTGCACCCATTTCAGTTAAACAAAATAAGTGACAGCCATTTGCTGTCTCATTCCTCAAGGCAATACCTTGACGAATTAGAGTCAAGCTGCCTAGTTTAAATTTCAAACAATGCTCAGCAGTTAACTGTCAGTCACCATTAACTGGTACATTCTCCATGGCAACGCCTCTACCAATCAGAGTCTACTTGCCAACCAATCAGCGCTCTCTTCTCATACAATATAAATTATTGTTTCCTTTCATTTGGTATTCTTGCAAACTCTTCTGATGAGTGCAAGAAAAGCTTTGACAAAAAAAAAGTCCCTTTTGTTCAAAAATACCGAAATTAGTTAATCATGATTTTCCCTTAACAAATCTATGCTGGCTTTCCTTAATTAACTTGCATTTTCCTCAGTGACTATTAATTTTGTCCTCAATTATTCGGCAGAATTTTCTGTTTTTCACTCTATGTATGAAGATGGGAGTGGAGGTCAGCACTGAAACCGCTCCTTGGCAGGTAGGAATAACTTCTGCAATTAAGTGTCTCTCAGCTCATTATCTATTCATGTGGATGAAAGGCAGCTAATTTCAAAGTAGGGCGGGCAGGAAGTCAACGCTGCTCCCACTACCTCATGGGTTCGAAGGTAAAGGTGCCATGTTTAAAGGGCACCTGGACAGGTATTCGTTGTCTGCCATTCACGAATGGCTCCCTTAATTGCTGGGCACCACCTTTGGAGGCTGACCATCCTTGTGGGCAAATGTCTGAAACCAGACAGCATGTGGCCCAACATTTTAGTGACACCTCACTGCAGGTTCTCCTTCAGGCTGACCGGGAAAGGAGGGATGTCCTCTTTCCCAGCAATGGCAGCTGGAGGCCATTCTGGCAGACCAAATCGGCCTGAATGGAGGTAGCAGCGCAGGTCAGCAGCTGTGAGGCCCACAGGAGAACATGGCTCCAGTGCAGCAATAGGATGAATGAAGTGTTGTCACTGGACTAATATTCCACAGGCCAAGGGTAATGCTCTGGGGACTGGGGTTCGAATCCCACCATGGCAGATGGTGAAATTTGAATTCAATAAAAAAAGAATCTGGAATTGAAAGTCTAATGATGACCATGAAACCATTGCTGATTGTTGTAAAAACCCATCTGGTTCACCCATGTCCTTTAGGGAAGGAAAATACCTTGTCCCACCTGCCCTCTGAACAAATGCTGGCCTAGTCAGCAATGCCCACATCCCATGAACTAAAAAAAAAATCTGCTGCATGCTGCCAGCTTGAGTGCCAATGTTTACTCAATGCGAAATCTCATGCATAAGGGGCACAAAGCATTGTAAATTTGCAATTACAGAAGGTTGGGTGGCATGCATCTCCTTCAGACGCATGATGTGGGCTGAAGCAGTGTGAGTAAATTAATGCTCTGAATGTTCCACGACATTGTGAATGACCTATGCAGGGATTTAAAATAAAAACGGAAAATGTTGGGAAAAAACTCAGTAGGTTAGACACCATCTGTGGAGAGAAATAGAGTTAATGTTACAGGTCTGTGCCCTTTCATCAGAACCAGGCAAAGTTGGAGATGTAATGATTTTGAGCAAAGGGTATTTGGGACAAGGACAAAGGCAAAAAATTTTTGGGTGGCTTAGGTGGCAGTGGAAGTTACACAGATAGTGTGCCATTTTGCAAGTAACGTAACTCTTTGTCAAAACAAAAACAGCATGTATTCATCAGCTTTGTTCAAATGCCCCATTGCAGATTCTTCTCACCGGTAGGACGGACAGTGGGGGCCGCAGAAAATGCAGCTATGAATGCAATGAAACTGCTGTCCACCATCCACAAGGCACAATTCAGGAGTGTGATGGAATACTCTCCACTTGTCTGGATGAGTGCAGCTCCAGCAACATTCAAGAAGCTTGAAACCATCCAGGACAATCACTGCTTGATTGGCACCCCATCCGCAAACATCCATTCCCTCCACCACTGACACACAGTGTGTACCATCTACAAGATACACTGCAGGAACTCAACAAGGTTCCTTAGACAGCACCTTCCAAACTCACAATTGCTACCATCTAGAAAATCAAGGGCAGCAGACACATGGGAACACCACCTCCTGGAAGTTCCCCTCCAAGCCACTCACCATCTTGAGTTGAAACTATGTTGCTATTCCTTCACTGTCGCTGGGTCAATACCCTGGAACTCCCTTCCTAACAGCACAATGGGTGTACCTACACCACATGGACTGCAGCCGTTCAAGAAGGCAGTTCACCATCATCTTCTCAAGGGCAATTACGGATGGGCAATAAATGCTGGCCTAGCCAGCGATGCCCTCAGCCATGAATGAATAAAAAGAAAAGGGCATTCAGACAGCCATTCACTCATTGCAAACCTGGAGCTCCAGATTTTGAATCCCTCATGATGTCCCAGAGCAGACAATGTGAGGCCCCATGATTCAGTGATGCCTCCCTGCTGATTTTCCTCCAGGTTGTCTAGAAAAGGTGGGAGATCCTCTTTCTCAGGGATGGCAGGAAGCCTTCCCATCAGACCATGGCAGCCTCAGCTTAGGTGGCAGTGGAAGTTAGCTCTCATAGGCCCCATAAAAGAACTACCCAACAGTATACGAAAAAGATAAAAGATCTTACGTGCTCCGCGTGAGTGGTACCATCTATTCACTGCAAAGTGACGATCATAAGGATATCAGGCAGGGGGGTGTCAGACAAGAGTTAAGGTTGCAGGATTCAGCACCAGACGCACCTAATGTGTGGCAGCCACTTCATGCTGTCAATGTTCTATCAGTTGCAAGACATCCTGCTTGTTAATCACTTACTGGGGAGGGCTCAGGAGCTGGCATAGGCGTGCATTCTCCTAAACTGCTCATGCATCCATTGAGATGACACTCAATCCTTCTGTCTGCTTGCAAGACAAAAAGGCGCATAACCAGGGGGAGCGGGCCAAGACTGGTGGTGGCATTCCAGATATATAAGCATTCAGCACCTTTGAAGAGGAAGCTGCAGAACTAGCCCATGAGGACCAGGACCGTGCCTATGCCAAAGGTGAGAATGGACTCCACCAGCAAGCCAGTGAGGATGACTCCAGTCTGCAATTGCCAGACGTACTGACAGAGTGAATCATTGTTTTAATAAGAGAGCCTGCTTAGGCATCCACTAAATCTTTTTCTTCTCCATTCCAGGTACGAGCAAGAAAAAGGGAAGGAAAAGAAGGCAGCCCACCCATAGTTCCATCTTCAACTCCAACTCTAAGGGTGATGCCTCAGAATCTTCAGAGTATATACTGTCACAGCATTTACCAACACCCTCCACCAGCGCAGAGACATTCACCTCAGTGAGTCCACATTCTAGAGTAGGCTCAGGGTCACAATCTGGGGAGCACATCATTGCCATGAGTCCGTGGCTGACTAAGGAAGTGACAGCTGAGGTCTCTGACATTTGGAAGACTGCTGGAGACCATGCCCCATCTGAGACCCATGCAGATGACGAGCCTCTGGACTTTGCCAAAAGGGAAAAGTAGGAGGTGCGGACACAGATAGAGGAACATCAAGCGGAGATGCCAGAGGCCATGCACAGACAGAAATGAAGGCCCAGTGGGAGAGATTAAAGGGGATATTTCAGAATATTCAGAATAACTATATTCCTACTATAAAGAAATATTCTAAGAGGTGGACCCACCATCCTTGGTTAACTAAGGAAGTTAAGGAAAACATCAAACTAAAGAAAAAAGCATATAACTGTGCAAAGATGAGTGGCAGGCCAGATGAATGGTCAGAATATAAGAACGGCAGAGAATTACTGAAAGGTTAATAGGAAAAAAAAATTGGAGTATGAGAGGAAGCTAGCTAGAAATGTAAAAATGGATAGCAAGAGCTTCTACAGGTATTTAAAAATGAAAAGACTAAGTAAAGTGAGTGTTGGTCCTCTACAGTTAGAATAGGGAGTTAATAGTAGATAATAAGAAAGTGAACAAATATTTTGATTCTGTCTTCACCACAGAAGATACAAAAAACATTCCAGTAATAGTCTTAAATCAAGAGGTGGAAGGGAGAGGGGAATTTAGTGAAATTACAATCACTAGGGAAGCGGTACTGAGCAAACTGTTGGATCTGCGGGGTGACAAGTCTCCAAGTCCTAATGGACTTCAACCTATGGTGTTAAAAGAGCTGGCTAATGAGGTAGTAGATGCGTTGGTGTTAATTTTCCAAAATTTTGATTCTGGAAAGGTTCCATCAGGCTGGAAAGTAGCAAATATCACTCCTCTATTCAAGAAGGGAGGGAGGCAGAAAACAGGAAACTATAGGCCAGTTTGAATCGATTAATAGGGAGGTTATAGCTGGGCACTTGGAAAAACTCAAGGTAATTGGGTAGAGTCAACATGGTTTTGTGAAAGGGAAATCAGATTTAATCAATTTATTGGAGTTCTTTGAAGGAGTAACTTGCACTGTGGATAAAGGGCAGCCTGTAGACATATTGTACTTGGATTTCCAGAAGGTATTTGATAAGGCGCCACATCAAAGGTTATTGTGGAAAATAAAAGCTCAGGTGTAGGCGATAACATATTTAGCATGGATAGAAGATTGGCTCGCTGACAGAAAACAGGAAGTATGCATAAATGGGTATGATTGGCAGGATGGAACGAGTATATTCTACAGGGGTCTGTGCTGGGACCTCAACTTTTTACAATTTATATCAATGACTTAGATGAAGGAAGCAAAGGCATGATAGCTAAATTTGCAGATGACAGATAGATAGGAAAATATGTTGTGAAGAGGACATAAGGAGGTTGCAGACCAATATAGATAGGTTGACTGAGTGGGCAAAAATCTGGCAGATGGTGTATAATGTGGGAAAATGTGAAGTTGGTCACTTTGGCAGGAAGAATAAAAAAGTAGAGTATTATTTAAATGGAGAACAACTGCAGAATTCCAAGGTGCAGAGGGGTGTTCTAGTGCATGAGTCACCTAAAGTTCGTATGCAGATAAAATAAGTAATTAAGAAGGCTAATGGGATGTAATCCTTTAATATGAGAGGAATTGAAAATAAAGGTAAGGATGTTATACTTCAGTTATACAGGGCATTGGTGAGACCACATCTCACATATTGTGTGCAGTTTTTGGTCTCTTTATTTAACGAAGGATGTAAATGCATTAAAGGCAGATGAGAGGAGGTCTACTAGATTGGTACCTGGAATGAGTGGCTTGTTTTATGAGGATAGAATGTGTAGGCTGGGCTTGTTACCACTGGAGTTTAGAAGAGTGGGGTTGACTTGATTGAAGAATACTAGATCCTGAATGGTCTCGACAAGGTCGACGCAGAAATGATGTTTCCTCTTGTGGATGAGTCCAGAACTAGGGGGTACTGTTTTAAAAACAGGGGTGCTCTTTTAGGACAGAGATGAGGAGAATTTGTTTTATTTCAGAAGGTTGTGTGACTTTGGAACTCTGCCTCAGAAGGTAGTGGGGGCAGGGTCATTGAATATCTTCAAGGCTGAGGTGGACAAATTCTTGTTAGGCAAGGAAATCAAAGGTCATGGGAGGTAGGTGGGAATGTGGAATTAGAAATAGAAAGCCATGATCTTATTAAATGGCGGAGAAGGCTCGAGGGGCTGAATGGCCTACTTCTGCTCCTATGTCATATGTTCGTATGAGTCCATCCACACCCTGACTCCTGTCATGGTTCTGGTATGTGAGAGCATGGCTGTCACTATGGAAAGGATGATGGCTGCCTTGGAAACCCAGGTCCAGTAGAACACACAGTGGCCGCCATATATATGTTCGGACCTGCACTCTGTTGCTCTAGCCATCGGTAGAGTGCAGCAGTAACTAGGTAAGAGAGGGATAGGGTACCTCAACCTCGCTCCAGGTGCCCAATCTCCTCAAGAAGTCAGAGAGGTGCTATCCTGTACTCACTGGGAGGTGGAACAAGGCATCCCGAGGCCTTCATCCTAGGACACTCCAAAGATTCCCTGCAATTCAACCTGCCCTCTGCCAGTGAACCCATCAGGTCAGGCTGATGAGGGTGCACCTTCATCTGTGCAGGAGACCCTCTGCAGGCCAGGGCCCTCTAGACCTCATGCAACCAGAGGACACCTGTCAAAGGCATCACAGTCAACAGCGCATAGCAGTCAGCAGGCTGCCTTCACCTCAGCTGAGGATGTCGTGGCTCAACCAAGGCAAAGTGGAAGGAAAAGAAAGATTAAAAAATGTTGAAGGCACATAGGTGGCAAGGATGTACAAGCAGTGTATAAAGTTTTGGCACTTGTAAATTAAATACTCATTCGTACTGTTCTGAAATGTCCTGGAGTTTCATCTTGCTGCTCGTTGCTTCAATGCTTGCATGCAGTTAAGAGTGTTGAACTTGGTCCCCCATCAGAGTCAGATAATGTCCTCCTATAGAGTTACTTTTCTCACAGTATCAACATTGTGATTACTGAATATACCAACATGAGGAGGCTTAAACACTGGCCATCATGTGTGAGTATGTGGCCTGGGCACACATCATGTAAACTATTACTTGCAGTTCACCATGTTCTGAGCTCTGAGAATGATGTCTGTGCTGAGTGTGCACTAAAGTCATTGCATCTCCTGCTGCTGTTGCCCTGATGCGAGATGTGGGTGGATACAAAGAGTCCTCAACAGGAGTTGAATAGGCTGTGAGTGGCAAGAAACACTGCGGATGCAGTTTGAGGATTAAAAGAGTGAAGCTCTCTACTTTGGTCTGAACAATAGAAAACCAGAGACTTCCCTAGATGTTAAGAAAATGATGAGGTGTGCATGTCCAATCATTCCTGACTGTCCTTGTTACATTGTAATATTGAGCAAATATGTAGGCCATTGCTACAAGTAAGGAGGCAATGGCAAGTTGGTCTTGACTGCAAGAGGCTTTGGGTGTAGGAATAAAGAGGTGTGTGCACAGTTGACTGCAGCCTTGAAGAGACCTCACATGGAGAATTCTTTGCCCTGCTTGTCTCTATTTCAAGGGTAGGAATAGACCTCACAAAAAGGGATTTTTTTTATTCATCCATGGGATGTGAGCATCGCTGGATACGCCAGCATTTATTGCCCATCCCTAACTGCCCTTGAGAATGCAGTGATGAGCTACCATCTTGAACTGTTGCAGTCCATGTGGTGTAGGTACACCCACAGTGCTATTGGGAAGGGAGTTTCAGGATTTTGACCCAACGACAGTGAGGGAACGGTGATATATTTCCAAGTCAGGATGGTGAGTGGCTTGGAGGGGAACTTCGAGGTGGTGGTGTTCCCATGGTCAAATTTATAGATGATACGAGTCTCACATACTCCTCAATTTACACACCCGCCATTCACATTCTAACAACCTCTATCAATCAGGGCTCATACTATGCCCTACCCTCACACTCCTGGTACTGCTGAAAGATTCACATCCATACCTTATAGCTAATACACACCGCCAGAAATTCAACCATGATAGCCACATCACACAAACGTATTTCCCCACACTGGCATACTTCCCTTTCTCTCTTGCAGGACAAGGTGGCACATAACGGAGACAGGAGATAATGAAAGGGGGATGGGCAGGGCACAGCAGCATACACTGACTCCCATGGCCATTATTAGGACTACCACTGCCATGAACAGTGGGAGGGGCTGAAACCATCCAAGATGATGGTATCCTCATAACTAATCCTCCTCACATCCCACCACTCTCTCCTCCCATGTTTTCTTCAGATCTACAAGCTGCAACCGGGTAAGCATGCACTTCTTGCTGTACCTCCCTCCCTGCACAACATTACCCTTGGTCTTTCTTCTTTCAGATATCCAAGAAGTGAAACCTGGTCAGGCAATAGAAGAACAGCAAAAAGACAGTGATGAAGAAGATGCACCATCTCTTAATTTCAAGCTTACAGCCACGAGCTTGGATACTGTCATTGTAAGTAATTTAGAGGAATGCATACAGGCGGGATCTGCACGTGGTGAAACACTGGCATGAGTGGTCTGGAGCAAAAATAGGATGTAGTGCAGGCATCAGTTCACAAGAGGGTGAGGTTGCACACATGTTCTGTTGTAAAGAACTCTGATGAGCATTTTAATGGAGGAACTGACAGAAGAACGCTGATGGATATGCATGACAAGATGCTTGAAGCATTGGGAAGCCTGTCAGAAAACCTGTGGTGAATTTCAAGGAGTAAGGAAGCCAGCATTGACTTGGCATAGGGCTTTATGTAGTATGTGCAGCCCATCCTTTCCAGCATGGAGATGGTGACCATCTCCATCAGCACACGAGCAGACTCAGCCATGATATAACATCTGATGACTGATATGTCAGCTTTCATTGTACCACAAGCAGGCTACCAACAGAAATCTGAGCACTGCAGGGAAGCTCAGACTGAAGTTGCGGAAGGCCAAAGTCATGCAAGCTCAGATTGTTGCCATGGTCGATGTGAATTCCAGAGTTGCAAAAGGGCTTGCATTGTGTCACACCTGTGCAGCAATTGGTCCTCCAGGAAAGGGGAGGCAAGGATGTGGAAGTGGCACCATGGAGCACATGCCTGTTGTCCTCTATCTGGAAGACAGCATTTGTCCTCCCACCCCTACTACTCCAGCAGTGTCTTTGCCATTGCCTGTCAGTTACCCAGATTGCTGTCATCCAGGCCAACTTGCTTCAGTCTGCAGTGATACCCAGAGCTGTTCGTGATCATCTCCCAAGGCAATCTCCAGTCACTGAAAGTCATCAGTCTACCACTCGGGTAGCACTGCATAGGAACTCTAGGGCAGATAAAGGCACACAGAAATCAGGCATGAAGGGAGTGTAAGATGGTGATTAGTTGACTTTTCTTTGCAATATGGAATAACTTAATTTAGAAAGTTGGTTTATCTCATGTTGGCTTTCATTTTTGCATTGCGGCCAAGTGAATGCTCCCGAGTGAGAGCTCTGGAGATAGATAGAATAGCGGGAGCTCGGGAGATAAAACAGCGCGAATGGCGAGATAGTAGGGGATTGAAAACAGCATGAATACAGAAACGTAAAGTTCTAAACAAGCACAGGGAAAGTAATTATAGGCACAGGAGAGGAAGCTGATTTAAGCGTAAGGGCATAGAGTTTCTACTTTCTACTAATCTCCAGTTTATAGTTAATAATACAAGAGTAAGGTTAAAGTAAGTTCAAGTAAGTAAAAGTAATTAAAGTTGAAGTAAATAAAATGATTTAAAAGTTTAAGGTTAAGGCATGGCAGCTCAGCCAAGCGGAATGCCCGTCCTGTGGCATGTGGGGAATCGTGGACACTTGTCGTGACCCAGGCAAGCCTATGTGCAGGAAGTGTCACTGTTATGAGCGGTGGCTGAGTTGGTACTATTGATAGAGTTGATCTACAGACACTTCTTTGGTGGAAACTTTAAGTTTATTTACAAGGTACTCAGCAGCTACTACATGTGTGCTTTCAATTCCAACTCTAACTCTATACTAACTACAGAGGTAGACGGTGCTACTTTCCTATTGGTTATTATAGATCATGTGATGTTCCTTAACAGTTATTATTCTTAAAAGGTACATTACACACTAAATAAAACCATAATTACTATATTCCTCCCCCTTTAACTCGGATATACATATTATACTTACTAGTACAAATTTTTCAAAACAACATAATATTTACACTGGGTAGGGAATTTATAAGTTCAGTCTTTCAGGTGTTTTCCTGATCTCAGCTTTACAACATAAGGTGCCTTGTCAGGAACCTCCTTTTCTGGAGCTGCCTGAACATCACGTGCTTCGGCGGGCACCTCCAGTTCTGTATACTCAACTCTTATAGGAACATCAGATATGTCTGTCCTGGGTTGAGTAGCCTCAACAGGAAACGCTGACCCAGTCGTGATCACTGGTGGAACCAATTCTTGGTGATTTGACTCTCTCTTCCTTAAATGGTCCACATGTTTTTGTATGATCCAGCCTTCTACCTCCACATAATAAGATAGGGGTCCAGTCCCTGCACTTATTTCACCCAGTAACCTCTTTGGTCCTTCTCCGAAGTTCTTCACGTATACCGTCTCTTCCACAGTAAATTTCCTCTCACGACTCCGACAGTCATGTCTAGTTTTCTGGCTTCCCTGGCTCCTTTCCACCTTCCCCTTTAAATTAGGCATTATTAAACTCAATCTCATCCTGAGATGGCGTTTTAACAATAACTTCACAGGTGTGACACTTGTTGTATGAGGGGGGGGGGTGGTCCTATAATGAGAAAGAAAGTATTCGCGCTAGGTTGCTAAGGAATCACAAGTTAGCTTTTTCATGCTTGCCTTGAAAGTTTGAACTGCCCTTTTGGCCAGTCCATTTGAGGAAGGGTTGTACAGTGAAGTTTTCACACAAATGATACCGTTGAGGCTGATAAACTGTTGAAATTCAGCGCTCGTAAGTGCCATGCTGTTATCAGAAATGACTACTTCTGGTAGTCCATTAATGGCAAAACTTTGACGCAGCTTTTCAATTGTAGCAGTAGATGTTGGTGACTGCATGTCCAACCATTTTGAATGGGCATCGACAATGAGCAGAAACATTGTTCCCAAGAAAGGGCCCACAGAGTCAATGTGTAACCATACCCAGGGTCTGTCCGGCCATTCCTAGTGGTGTAATGGAGCTGTCGATTGCAGTTACTGACATTGCACACAATTCTTCACTGCACTAAACTCTATTTCGCCATCCATCCTAGGCCACCATAAATAGCAGCGTGCTATAGGCCAGAATTTTTTGCTTGTCTGGCTGGCGTGTGCCCAACCCAAATGAGTGTAAAATGACATGCGATGACGTTGGGCCACAGGAGTCCATATCTGAAGAAATGAAACGATACTTCAACAGAAGACATGAAATAACCAGCCAGGATGGCATCTCATTGTGGGGAGCATGAATGATGCCTCAAAAGGATCCGCTATTAATTGAACTACATAGTACACATCCAGGAATTTCCCGAATGAAGACCATGGGCAGAATTTTGCCCTCGTCAGGCAGGCTCGGTGGGGGTGGATGGGAGCTTTTCAAACTGATAATTGTTAAAAAAACTGTTTGTTTCCACCTCTATTAAAATTATTCTTCATTTCACTGCTAAGTTATTTTTCCTTATTCTTCAGCTAGCTGTTTCCTGCTTCTCAGCATTTTTGAGACCTTTTTGGCTGGGGTTTCCCACCCAATGTGGGGGCGGTGCCATTTTGCATCCCCGCATTGCTTTTGGATCTCTTACTGTGCTTTCCATGGCCAGTGCTATTTCTAGCACCTTCCTGAAATCCAAATTCACTTTGGACAATAACTTTTCCTGAATAGTATCCTCATTCACACCACACACTAAACGATCTCTGAGCATGTTGTTTGAAGGCATACCAAACTCAATCTTCCATTAGCTGCTTCAAATTTGACACATAGCATGCAAGCATATCACATGGGGCTCTATTTCTCAAATTAAACTTGAACCCCTGAATCGTTACTGAGGTCTTTGACTGATAATGACCCTACACGAGGTCCACCAATTCCTTGAAATTTTTCAAATTTGGGGCACTGGGTGCCATCAGACTTCAAATAAAACCATTGGTTTTATTCCCACATGCATGTAAGAAGATTGCTCGCCTCTTCTCTTCCCCATAATCTCATTCGCTTGAAAAAAGAACATGAGACATTCAATGTAATAAGACTAATTACCTATGGCTGGATCAAAAGGATCAATTCTCCTGAATTGTGGCATTTTTAAACGGGATATCTTCTTCAGTTTTAACGGAGCTTTCTACTTATAATCGCTGGGTGAGGTACAGTGCCAATTTATTTTCAATTCGATTTCTTCTGTTTAATCCTAACCCATCCTTGTTACCAGTTTGTTGTGAGCAGTGGCCGAGTTGATACTCTTGATAGAGTTGATCTGCAGACACTTCTTTGGTGAAAACTTTAAGTTTATTTACAAGATACTCAGCAGCTACTGCTTGTGTGCTTTCAACTCCAACTCTACCTCTATACTATTAACTACTGAGGTAGCCCGTGCTACTCTCCTATTGGTTACTATACATCATGTGATCTTCTTTAACAAGTATTATTCTTAAAGGTACATTATATGCTAAATAAAACCATAATTACCACAGTCACCTAGTACACCACAGTACAAGGTTGAGCAACTGCTGGAGTCACTGAGGTACGCCTGTGAGGCAGAGAATTATGTGGTTAGCACATTCAGAGAGATGGTCACACCACAAGTTAGGGGCAAGCAGGCAGGTGGGAATGGGTGACTGCCAGGCAATTCAAGAGAAACAGGCAGGTAGTGCAGGAGTCCCCAGTGGTCCCACTCACTAACCAGTTTTCCATTCTGTATATTGGTGAGGGCGATGGATCCTTGGAAGAGTGCAGCAAGAGCCTAGCCCATGGCACCTCATGTGGGCCAGCTGTACAGGAGGGAGGTGGGGAAGAAGAGCAAAAGGGCAGTACTGATAGGGAATTCTTTACTTAGGGGAGCAGATGGTGTTTCTGTGGCTGTCAAGGTGACTCCAGGATGATTTATTGCCTCCCTGGTGCTAGGGTCAAGGATGTCACAAAATGGCTACAGGACATTCTTGTGGGGGAGGGCAAACAGCCAGAGGTCATGGTCCACATTGGTTCTAGTGACATAGGTAAAAAGGAGGATGTGATCCTGCAATTGGAATTTAGGGAGCTAGGTAGAAAGTTAGCAAGCAGGACCTCTAAAGTTGTAATCTCCGCATTACTCCCAATGCCACGTGCAAGTGAGTACAGAAATAGGAAGATAAGACGGATGAATGCATGGCTGGAAAGATGGTACAGGAGGGAGGGCTTCAGATTTTTGGAACACTGGGACTGGCTGTGGGGGAGATGGCACCTGTACAAGCTAGACAGGTTGCATCTGAACAGAGCCAGGACTAAGTTCCTTGTGGGTCGTTTTGCTATTGGGAAGGGTTTAAACTAACTCAGCAGGGGTGTGAGAACCAGGAGAGGATATTAGAAGGTAATACCAGGGTGCACGGAAGGCTAGGAGAGGCAGGTAGCACTAAAATAGAGAATAGTAAGTTAATAGATGGAGTCGGAGTAAGGGAGCAAGTAATGAAGTCTAAGTCAGGGTTACACTGCATATATTTGAATGCATGGAGTAGAATTAATAAAACTGGGGAGTTACAGGCTCAGATTCTCTTGAGGGATTATGATGTTGTGACGATAAAGGAGATCTGGCTAAAGGGAGGGCAGATCTGGGTATTAAATATTCATGGTTACAAGGTGTTCAGAAAAGACAGAAATAGGAAAAAAGGAGGAGGAGTGGAATTTTTGGTTAAGGAGAGTATTGCAATACTGGAGAAAGAGGATATGTCAGAGGATTTAAGGACAGAATCAATTTGGCTAGAGCTAAGGAATAAGAAGAGTGCAATTACATTGCTTAGTGTAATATATAGACCACCAGATAGTGGGAAGGATATAGAGGAACAAATCTGCAAGGAAATTACAGAGAGGTGTAAACATCATAGTGTAGTTATAATGGGGGACTTTAATTACCCATATATAGACTAAATAGTGGTAGTGCAAGGGGCAGTAAGGGACAAGCATTCCTAGATTGTGTTCAGGAGCATTTCCTACAGCAGTATGTGTCCAGTCCAACAAGAAAGGAAGCATTGCTAGACCTGATTCTTGGGAATGAGGTGAACCAAATAGATCAAGTAATAGTGGGCGAACATTTAGGGGACAGTGATCATTGTATCATAAGGTTTAGGATGACGGTGAAAAAGGACGTTGGTCAATCCAGATTAAGAATAATCAACTGGCAGAGACCAGGCTTCAATGGAGCAAGAACGGTGCTGGGACCAAAGATAGACTGGAATCAAAGGTTGGCAGGAAAGTCAGTAGCTGAACAATGGGCATCCTTCAAAGAGGGAATGGTTTGGGCACAGTCAAGGTATGTTCCCTCAAAAGTGGAGGGTAGGACAAACAAATCCAGAGCTCCCTGTATGACAAAGGTGATAGAAATTAAGTTAATGAAGAAAAAGTGTGCTTAAGATAGGTGTCAGGTAGCATATACAATTGAGAACCAAGCTGAATACAGAAGGTTCAGAAGGGATGTGAAAAGGCAAATACAAGAAGCAAGAGGGATTATGAAAAAAGACTGGCAGCTACCATAAAAGGAAATCCCAAAGTATTCTATAAGCACATCAATAGTAAAAGAGTGGTAAAAGGAGGAGTAAGGCTGATTGGGGGACCAAAAAGGGGATTTACAGAGAAAGGTGAGAGGCATGTCTGAGGTGTTAAATGAATACTTTGCATCTGTCTTTACCTACAAAATAGATGCTGCCCAGGCCATGGTGACAGAGGAGAAATTCAGTCACTAGAAGGCTTTAAAATTGATGAGGAGGAGGTATTGGATAAGCTGTCGGTACTTAAAGTTGATAAGGCACTGGGACCGGATGAGACGCATCCAAGAATGTTGAAGTAAGTGAGAGTGGAAATTGCAGAGGCACTGGCAATAATCTTTCAATGTTCCCTGGATTCGGGGGAGGTGCAACAGGACTGGAGAATTGCAAACATTACACCCTTGTTCAAAAAAGGTTGTAAAGATCTGCCCTGCAATTGCAGACCAGCCAGTTTAACTTCGGTGGCGGGGAAACTTCCAGAAACAATTATTCGGGATAGAATTAACAGTCACATGGAAAAATGTGCATTGATTTCGAACCATCAGCATGGACTTATTAAAGGAAAATCTTATCCAACTAAGTTGCTGGAGTTTTTTGAAGAGGTAACAGAAGGCTGATGAAGGCCAAGGCCATTGATGTGGTGTATATGAACTTCCAAAAGGCATTCAATACAATGTCACAAAAAAGACATGAGGAAAGTTATAGGTCATGGAATGAAAGGGACAGTCGCAACATGATACAAAATTGGCTGAGGGATAGGAAACAAACAGGAATGGTTAATGGATATTTTTCTGGCTGGAAGAAGGTTTGTAATGGAGTTCCTCAGGGGTCGGTATTGGGACCCTTGCTTTTCCTGACATATATAAATAATCTAGATCTTGGTGTGCAGGGGAGAATTTCAAAGTTTGCAGATGACACAGAACTTGGGAGAATTGTAAACATTGAGGAGACAGTATAGAACTTCAAAAGGACATTAACACATTGGTGGAGTGGGTAAAACAGTGACAGATGAAGTTCAATGCGGAGAAGTGTGAGGTACTTTGGTACAAAGAATATGGAGAGACAGTATAAAATAAAGGATACTATTCTAAAGGGTATGCAGTCTTTGGATTACTAGTCCAGTAGTCGCTGGACTAGTAATCCAGAGGCCTGGGGTAATGCTCTGGGGACCCGAGTTCGAATCTTGCCATGGCATCTGATGGAATTTGATTTCAATAAAAATCTGGAATTAAAGTCTAATGATGACCATGAAACCATTGCCGATTATTGTAAAATCCCATCTGGTTCACATGTCCTTTAGGGAAGGAAATCACAGCCCTGTCCAAAGTCCTCCTTGGGGGCAAGTGCTAAAATTGGGAGAGCTGTCTCACAGACTAGTCAAGCAACAGCTTGACATAGTCATCCTCATGGAATCATACCTTACAGATAATGTCCCAGACACCACCATCACCATCCATGGGTATGTCCTGTCCACCGGCAGGACAGACCCAGCAGAGGTGGCGGCACAGTTGTATAGAGTCCGGAGGGAGTTGCCCTGGGAGTCCTCAACATCGACTCTGGACCCCATGAAGTTTCATGGCGTCAGGTCAAAAATGGGCAAGGAAACCTCCTGCTGATTACCATGTACCGCCCTCCTTCAACTGATGAATCAGTGCTCCTCCATGTTGAACATCACTTGGAGGAAGCACTGAGGGTGGCAGGGGCGCAGAATGTACTCTGGATGGGGATCTTCAATGTCCATCACGAAGAGTGACTCGGTAGCATCACTATTGACTGAGCCCTAAATGACATAGCTGCTGGACTGGGTTTGCGGCAGGTGATGAGGGAACCAACAAGAGGGGAAAAACATACTTGACCTCATTCTGATCAACTTGTATACCGCAGATGCATCTGTCCATGACAGTATTGGTAGGAGTGACCACCGCACAGTCATCGTGGAGACAAAGTCCCACCTTCACATTGAGGACACCCTCCATTGTGTTGTGTGGCACTACCACCGTGCTAAATGGGATAGATTTCGAACAGATCTAGCAACTCAAGACTAGGCATCCATGAAGTGCTGTGGGCCATCAGCAGTAGAATTGTGCTCGAACACAATCTGTAACCTCATGGCCCGGCATATCCCCCACTCTTCCATTACCATCAAGCCAGGGGATCAACCCTGGTTCAATGATCAGTGAGGAGGGCATGCCAGGAGCAGTACCAGGCATATCTAAAAATGGGGTGTCAACCTGGTGAAGCTATAACACAAGGCTACTTGTGTGCGAAACAGCATAAGCAGCAAATGATAAACAGAGCTAAGCAATCCCACAACCAATGGATCAGATTTAAGCTCTGCAGTCCTGCCACATCCAATCGTGAATGGCAGTGGACAATTAAACAACTCATTGGAGAAGGAGGCTCCATAAATATCCCCATCCTTAATGATGGAGGAGCCCAGCACACCTTTGCAAAAGATAAGGCTGAAGCATTCGCAACAATCTTCAGTCAGAAGTGCCGAGTGGATGATCCATGTCGGCTTCCTCCGGAGGTCCCCAGCATCACAGATGCCAGTCTTCAGCCAATTCGATTGACTCCACATGATATCAAGAAACAGCTGAAGGTACTGGATTCTGTAAAGGCTATGAGCCCTGACAATATTCCGGCAATAGTACTGAAGACTTGTGCTGCAGAACTTGCCACGTCCCTAGCCAAGCTGTTCCAGTACAAGTAAAACACTGGCACCTACCCGGCTAAATGGAAAATTGCCCAGATATGTCCTGTACACAAAAGGCAGGACAAATCCAGCCCGGCTAGTTCCTGCCCCATCAGTGGAGGTTGTGGTTGTGGTTGTTGGAGGTCAGTCATCTCAGCTCCAGGACATCACTGCAGGAGTTCCTCAAGGTAGTGTCCTCAGCCCAACCACCTTCAGCTGCTTCATGAATGACCTTCCTTCCTTCCATCATAAATTCAGAAGTGGGGATGTTCGCTGATGGTTCAGCACCATTCGTGACTCCTCAGATACTGAAGCAGTCCATGTCCAAATGCAGCAAGACCTGGATAATGTCCAGGCTTGGACAAGTGGCAAGTAACATTCATGCCATACAAGTGTCAGGCAATGACCATCTCCAGCAAGAGAGAATCAGACCATTGCCCCTTGATGTTCAATGACACTAACATCACTGAATCCCCCACTAATAACATCCTGAGGGTAGCCACTGCCCAGAAACTGAATTGGACTAGCCATATAAATACTGTGGCTACAAGAGCAAGTCAGAGGCTAGGAATTGTGCGACGAGTAACTCACCTCCTGACTCCCCAAAGCCTGCCCACCATCTACAAGGCACAAGTCAGGATTGTGATGGAATACTCCCCACTTGCCTGGATGAGTGCAGCTCGCAAAGCACTCAAGAAGCTCGACACCATCCAGGACAAAGAAGCCCACTTGATTGGCACCACATCCACAAACATTCACTCCCTCCACCACCAACGCACAGTAGCAGCAATGTGTACCATTTACAAGATGCACTGCAAGAATTCACTAAGGCTTCAACAGCATCTTCCAAACCCACGACCATCTAGAAGGACAACGGCACAGAGAGGTGGGATCACCACCACCTGGAAGTTCCCCTCCAGGTCACTCACCATCCTGACTTGGAAATATATCACCATTCCTTCACTGTCACTGGCACAAAATACTGGAACTCCCTTCCTAACAGCACTCTGGGTGTACCTACACCATATGGACTGCAGCAGTTCAAGAAGGCAGCTGACCACCACCTTCTCAAAGGCAACTAGGGATGGGCAATAAATGTTGGCCCAGCCAGTGAAGCTCCCAACCCGTAAATGAATAAAAAAACAAGGAGCAGAGAGACCTGAGTGTACAATAAGTCATTAAAGGTGACAGCAAAGATAGAGAGAGCTGTTCATAAATATTACAGTATTCTAGGCTTCATTAATAGGGGCATAGAGTACAAGAGCAGGGAGATTATAATGAACATATATAAGACACTGGATAGACCTGGAGTGTTGTGTACAGTTCTGGGCGCCACACTATAGGAAGGATGTGAGCAAAAAACTGCGGATGCTGGAAATCCAAAACAAAAATAAAAATACCTGGAAAAACTCAGCAGATCTGGCAGCATCTGCAGAGAGGAACACAGTTAACATTTCGAGTCTGTATGACTCTTCAACAGAACTAAGTAAAAATAGAAAAGAGGTGAAATATAAGCTGGTTTAAGGGGGGGGATGGGTGGGACAGGTAGAGCTGGATAGAGGGCCAGTGACAGGTGGAGATAGCCAAAAGATGTCATAGACAAAAGGACAAAGAGGTGTTGAATGCGGTGATATTATCTAAGGAATGTGCTAATTAAGGGTATAAAGCAAGACAAGCAAGGTACAGATAGCCCTATTGGGGGTGGGGTGGGGTGAACGGAAGGGATCGAAATAGGCTAAAAAGTAGAGATAAAACAATGGATGGAAATACATTTAAAAATAATGGAAATAGGTAGGAAAAGAAAAATCTATATAAATTATTGGGGAAAAAAAGCAGGGATCGGAAAGGGGTTGGGGATGGAGGAGAGAGTTCATGATCTAAAATTGTTGAACTCAATATTCAGTCCGGAAGGCTGTAAAGTGCCTAGTCGGAAGATGAGGTGCTGTTCCTCCAGTTTGCATTGAGCTTCACTGGAACAATGCAGCAGGCCAAGGATGACATGTGGGCATGAGAGCAGGATGGAGTGTTGAAATGGCAAGCGACAGGGAGGTCTGGGTCATGCTTGCGGACAGACCAAAGGTGTTTTTGCAAAGCGGTCACCCAGTCTGCATTTGGTCTCTCCAATGTAGAGTAAACCGCTTTGGGAGCAATGAATGCAGTAAATTAAATTGAGGGAGCGCAAGTGAAATGCTGCTTCACTTGAAAGGAGTGTTTGGGCCCTTAGACGGTGAGGAGATGGGAAGTAAAGGGGCAAGTGTTGCACCTTCTGCCATTTTCAAAAACAGTACCTCTGACATGTCTTCCTTCTTCCTTAACTGAGGTTTTCCACCCACGGTGATTGACAGGGCCCTCAACCATGTCCGGCCCATCTCCCACGCATCCGCCCTCATACCTTCCTTTCCCTCCCAGAACCATGATAAGGTTTCCCTTGTCCTCACTTATCACCCCACCAGCCTCCGTATTCAAAGGATCATCCTCCGCCATTTCCGCCAACTCCAGCATGATGCCACCACCAAACACATCTTCCCTTCACCCCCCCGGCAGCATTCTGCAGCGATCGTTCCCTCCGGGACACCTTGGTCCATTCCTCCATCACCCCCTACACCTCCAGCCCCTCCCACGGCACCTTCCCATGCAACCGCAGAAGGTACAACACCTGCCCCTTTAATTCCCCTCTCCTCACCGTCTAAGGGCCAAAACACTCCTTTCAAGTGAAGCAGCATTTCACTTGCACTTCCCCCAATTTAGTCTACTGCATTCGTTGCTCCCAATGCAGTTTCCTCTACATTGGAGAGACCAAATGCAGACTGGGTGACCGCTTTGCAGAACACCTTCGGTCTGTCCCAAGCATGACCAAGACCTCCCTTGCCATTTCAACACTCCACCCTGCTCTCATGCCCACATGTCATTCTTGGCCTGTTGCATAGTTCCAGTGAAGCTCAACGCAAACTGGAAGAACAGCACCTCATCTTCCGACTAGGCACTTTACAGCGTTCCGGACTGAATATTGAGTTCAACAATTTTAGATCATAAACTCTCTCCTTCATCCCCACCCTCTTTCCGATCCCCCTTTTTTTCCCAATAATTTATATAGATTTTTCTTTTCCCACCTATTTCCATTATTTTTAAATGTATTTCCATCCATTGTTTTATCTCTACCTTTTAGCCTATTTCGATCCCTTCCCTTCACCCCACCCCACCCCTAACAGGGCTATCTGTACCTTGCTTGTCCTGCTTTATACCCTTAATTAGCACATTCCTTAGATAATATCACCACCTTCAACATCTCTTTGTCCTTTTGTCTATGACATCTTTTGGCTATCTCCACCTGTCACTGGCCCTCTATCCAGCTCTACCTGTCCCACCCATCCCCCCCCCTTAAACCAGCTTATATTTCACCTCTTTTCTATTTTTACTTAGATTTGTTGAAGAGTCATACGGACTCAAAACGTTAACTGTGTTCCTCTCTGCAGATGCTGCCAGACCTGCTGAGTTTTTCCAGGTATTTTTATTTTTGTATAGGAAGGGTGTGAATGCATTGGAGAGAGTGCAGAAAAGGTTTACGAGAATGGTTCCAGGGATGAGACACTTCAGTTATGAAGAAAGGTTGAAATAGTTGGGACTGTTTTCTTGGCGAGGAGAAGGCTAAGAGGAGACTTGATAGAAGTTTTCAAAGTCATGAGGGGTCTGGACAGAGTAGATAGGGAGAAACTGTTCCTGCTCATAAATGGATCGAAAACCAAAGGGCATAGTTTTAAAGTGTTTTGTAAAAGAAGCAAATGTGAGGTGAGAAAAAACTGTCACACAGTGAGTAGTTAGGGTTTGGAATGCACTGCCTGGAAGTGTGGTGGAGGCAGGTTCAACTGAGGCATTCAAGAGGGCATTAGATGATTATTTAAATAAAAACAATGTGCTGGGTTATGGGGAAAAGGCAGGAGATTGGCACTAAGTTAAAATGCTCAGAAAGCTGGTGCAGACACAATGGGCTAACCGGCCTCCTTCTACACCGTAAGAATTCTGTGATTCTGCTGTGATGGTCACTGATAGAAGGAAGGTGTTTGATAGCTCTTCAGAGATATCATGGCAAAAAACAAGTTATCTAGGTTACTAGCAGGCAGAAAACCATGGTGTATTTTGACACTGGCTCTGCTAAGTACTTCAGGACTCCTCCGGAGCAATCCAGGCAGTGGAAACATTGGGCTAAATTTTGCAGCCAGCATGCCGATCTCAACACTGGGGTAAATTCCATGTTGGGAACTCGGAAGTAAGTGGCGGGGCATCAGACACAACCTTTCCAGAGGCAGTTAAGAAGCTGTCCCCCGCAGCCCCATCTAATTAAGGGGACAGCTGCTAGGTTCCAATGTCAGGAGGCCCAATCAACACAGCCTGTAGAGATGGCTGTTATGTATCTTCACAGTGTGGATGATACCTGGCCATTTGAGGGAGTGCAATGGCACACCGGAGGTGTCTTCAGTGTAAGGAAAGCAGTTGCCATTGAAGCAGGGCAAACATTACTGGAGACAGTCTCCAAGAAGTGGCTGCACGAGCATCCCTTTGTGAATTACTGCCAGCAAATAAACGTAAACCCTCAATTGAGTCACAGCTTAGATCTCCTAATGCGAAGCCAACTCTGATCCATTGCTGGGCTCCTGACACAGTTGGGGAACCTCAACACATTGCATGCTGACTGACGTCAAATTCTGTCCGCTCTGGATGCTTCCAGCAGTTGTTCACTATGCACTCTTTCTCCGTGGAATTGCAAATAAGTCGCTCATTACCAGCCTCAACTGACTTCCCACTGCTGCCAGCCAGGTTGCTGTCAAACCTACTAGCCTGCCTCCAGGAAGAGCTTACAGAGGTGGAACTGTGACAGGGAGCCAACTTGACAAGCAATTTTACAAATTTACTTGTGTCCCCCAACTCCAAAATGCCTCTGCAGGCCTGGGAAAACTCCAACCATGGTTTTAGCATGACAATGGCCCGCTCTATCACATTTCTCATGCCAGCATGGCCTTCATTATATACATGCCATGCATAATTGTGTGATTTGTGTACGGGAGACATTGGATAGTCCTCAGCACCCATTAGCTATCCTGTAGTTTGCTGTGTCGGCTCAACTGTAGCTGGAACATCGAACTGATACAGAATGAAGGCATTGACCTGCATGATTCTTTGCCTATGGCCACAGACCAGCTTAATGTTAAGGGAATAGAATTGCTTTCAGTTCCAGTAGAATTGCTTTCAGTTCCAGTATAGGGCAAAGTTGACATGTGGTGCTCACAGAGTGATGTTCATGCAGTCAATAGTGTCCTGCACCATTGGGAAGTCTTCAATCTTAGAAAATCCATATGCTCACTCTTCTGTTTCTATCTGGCAAGAGAGAAAGAAATGTAGTAAGTTCTCAATGAATCGAGGATGTCAATGATCTTCCTTATGCAACATTAGATGGCAAACTTCAAGATATTGAATACATCTCCAGTTCCATCCTGGAAGGAACCAGATAAAATTTCATCACCATGATCATTTTCACAGCGACTGGCACTGGTCCTTTCCCTGCTCTGGAGTTGTAGCTGTGGCTGCAGCAGGTGGCAGATTTCAATGAGGACACCCTTACTGAAGCACAGATGTCTGATACACTATTCCTCTGTGGTATGGGCACCCTGTACACTCAAGGCAGATATGCCCTCTTGCTGAGACCCCTTCTCTCCATCCTCCTCCTTCCAGCTGAGAGTCTTGTGCCACACAGCCTGTTCATTCTCCAAGTCATGTTGCATTCCAAGGGGAATTGCTATTACTGCATCAATGTCTGGGAGCAACGGTTTTGTACAGAAGACTTGAAATCAGCGAAAACACCTTCAGCACATGCCACACCACTACTCACTGTCAACTTTTGGGACTTTAAACAACCACAAAAAAACATTAAACACTTGTAGAATCAAACCACCAGCCAATAGAAATCAAACAACACCTAACTTGTCAGCAACTGATGATCAGTTTAAATAGCAGAGGGGAACCTATGAGCTGCTGAACATGTATTCAGCTGTGTGTGGTTAAAAGAGGGTGCTAGCTGGAATGTGGAGCTCCAAAATAGCAATGCTGGTATCATTTCAGCATTAAACGCTGACTGAAGTCACAATCTGCCTGCTCTGCCTTCTTCCAGCAGTTGTTCGCCCATCTGTGTCAAAACTCTCAACAATATGGCATCTGCTAGGGCTCATCCCAAAAGTGGGTGCGTGCACACTTGGTTCCCAAATAGCATTCATAGCACCCAAACAATGGGCACAATGAATCTCCAGAATTCACCAAGACTTTACATGCTAAACATTGAAAATAGAAGCAGGAGTAGATCATTCAGCCTATTGAGCCTGTTCTGCCATTCAATATGATCATGGCTGATCATCTATCTCAATGCCGTATCCCCATGCTCTCCCCATACCCCTTGATGCCTTTAGAGTCCAGAAATCCATCTATTTTCTTCTTAAATATATTCAGTGACTTGGCCTCCACAACCTTCTGTGGTAGAGAATTCCATAAGTTCCTTTTGAGTGAAGAGGTTTCTCCTCATCTCAGTCCTATATGGTCTACCCTGTATCCTGAGATTGTGACCCCTTGTTCTAGAACCTCCAGCCAGAGGAAACATCATCTCTGCATCCAGTCTGTCCAGCTCTGTCAGAGTTTTATACATTTCAATGAGATCCCCTCTCATTCTTTTAAACTCCAGTGAACAGGCCAGTCAGCCCAATCTCTCCTAATACCACAATCCTGTCATCCCAAGAATCAGGCTGGTGAATTTTTGCTGCACTCCCTCTATGGCAAGTATATCCGTTCTTAAGTAAGGAGACCAAATCTGGAGACAATACTCCAAGTGTGGTCTCACCAAAGCCCTGTACAGCTGCAGTAAGATATCCTTGCTCCTGTACTCAAGTCCTCTTGCAATGAAGGCCAAATACCATTTGCCTTCTGAACTGCTTGCTGCACCTGCGTGCTTGCTTTCAGTGATTGATGTACAAGGGCACCTAAGTCCCTTCTTACATCAACATTCCCCAATCTATCACCATTTAAATAATACTCTGCCATTCTGTTTTTCCTAACAAATTGGATAACTTTGCACTTATCCATGTTATACTGCATCTACTTGCATTTGCCCACTCATTTAATCTCTCTACATCACCTTTAAGCCTCTTAATACACTCCTCAATTGCTCACATTCCCACTAAGTTTCGTGTTGTCAGCAAACTTGGAAATATTACATTTGGTTCCCTCTTCCAAATCATTGACATATATTGTGATTAGCTGGGAGCCAAGCTTTGCACCCTGTGGTACCCCAATAGTTGCTGCCTGCCACTCCAAAAAAGACTCTGTTTCCTGTCTGCTAACCTATTGTCAAACCATGCCAATATATTACCTCCAATCCCATGTGCTTTTATTTTACACAGTAACCTCATGTGGAATTTTATCAAAAGTTTTCTGAAAATCCAAATATACCACATCCACTGGTTCTCTCTTATTTATTCTGCTAGTTACATCCTCAAAAACTCTAGTAGGTTTATCAAAAATGATTTCCCTTTCATAAATCCATGTTGACTTTGTCTAATCCCATTGATATTTTCTAGATGTCCTGTTATCACATCCTATTATAGACTCTAGTATTTTCCCTACTGTTGATGTAAGGCTAACCAGTCTGTAATTCGCTGTTCTCTCCCTCCCTCTTTTTTTAAATAGTGGGGTTACATTTGCCACCCTCCAATCTGCTGGGACTGTTCCAGAATCTACAGAATTTTGGGAGATGACAACCAACACATCCACTATTTCCATGAAAACTTCCTTTAGTACCCTGGGATGTAGATTATCGGGCCCTGCGGATTTATCGGCTTTCAGTCCCATTAATTTCTCTCGTAATATTGTTTCAGTAATCCTATTTTCCTTCAATTCATCCTTTTCATTAGACCCGTGGTTCCCTAGTATTTCTGGGAAGCTATTTGTGTCTTCACCCATGAAGACAGAATTAAAATAGTTATTTAATTGCTCTGTTTAATTGCCCTTGTTCTCTATTATAAATTCTCCCGTTTTGGACCATCAGGGACCTACATTTGTCTTTACTAATCTTTTTCTTTTTACGTACTTTTAGAAGCTTTTACAGTCCGCTTTATGTTCTTTGCAAGTTTACTCTCATACTCCATTTTTCCCTTCTTAATCAATCTTTTGGTCCTCCTTTGTTGAATTATAAACTGTTCCCAATCATTAGGCTTGCTACTTGTTCTAGCAACTTTATATGACTTCTCTTTGGATCTAATACTGTCCTTAATTTCTTTTGTCAGCCATGGTTGGGCTGCTTTTCCTGTTGTGTTTTTGTTCCAGAAAGGAATGTAAAACTGTTGCATGGCATACATTCATTCCTTAAGTATTAGCCATTGCCTATCCTTTTAATGAAGTTCCACAATCTATCTTAACTAACTCACACATCATACCTTTAGTTTCCTTTGTTAAGGTTTAGAGCCCTAGTTTCAGATCAGACTACTTTACTTTCCATCCTAATGAAGAACTCTATCATGTTATGGTCACTGTTCCTTACAGGACCCTGCACAACGTTATTAATTAATCCCTTCTCATTGCACCATACACACCTAGAATACAGTGAACAGTTTTGGTCCCCTTATCTAAGGAAAGATGTATTGGCATTAGAAGCAGTCCAGAGAAGGTTCACTAGGTTAATCCAGGGTATGGAGGGATTTTCTTATGAGGAGAGGTTGAGTAGGTTTGGCCTCTACTCATTGGAGTTTAGAAGAATGAGGGACCACCTTATTGAAACATATAAGATTGTTACAAGGCTTGACAGGGTAGATGCTGTCGTTGTTTCCCCTTGTGGGAGAGTCTAGGATCAGATGGCATAATCTCAGAGTAAGGGATTGCCCATTTAAAACCGATGAGGAGGAACTTCTTCGCTCGGGGTAGTGAGTCTGTGGAATTCTTTACCGTAAAGAGTTGTAGAGGCTGGGTCATTAAGTACATTCAAGGCAGAGGTAGGTAGACTTTGAATTAGTAAGGGAATAAAGGGTTATGGGGAAAAGGCAGGAAAGTGGAATTGAGGATTATCAGATCAGCCATGATCTCATTGAATAGCAGAATAAACTTGATGGGCTGAATGGCCTACTTCTGCTCCTAAGTCTTATGGTCTAATACCAAATTTAGGATATCCCGTTCCCTGGTCAGTTCTTCGACATGCTGGTTTAACAAACCATCTTGTACATACTCCAGGAATTCATCCGCCACTGTATTGCCAATTTGGTTTGCCCAGTCTACATGTAGATTAGAGGCACCCATAATTACTGCAGCACCCTTGTTACATGCATCCCTAATTTCCTGTTTAATGCTGTCCCCTACCTTATCACTACTGTTTAGAGGCCTATAGACAACTTCCACTAATGTTTTCTGACCTTTGTTGCTCCTTAACTCCACCCAGACTGATTCTACATCTAGGATTTTCTGAGCCAATATCCTCTCCCACTATCGCACTGATTCCATACTTAACTAACAACGCCAAGCCACCTCCTTTTCGTTTTTGCCTGTCCTTCCTAAATATTGAGCACCCTTGGATATTCAGTTCCCAGCCTTGGTTGCCCTGCAGCCTTGTCTCTGTAATCGCAATCATATCGTACCAGTTTACATCTATTAGCATTGTTAATTCATCTACCTTATTGTGAATGCTCCATGCATTTAGATACAGTGCCTTTAGACTTGTTTTTTTAACATTGTTACACATTTTTTTTGTACTATAGCCTCTTTTGCTTCTAGCCCTCGTTTCCTCTAATTTGCACTTTTGTTTTCTACTTTTCTTACTTTTGTTCCTATCTTTGTGTCCCTCTCTTGTGTCTCCCCACTCAGGTTCCCATCTCCTATCAATCTATTTTAAACCCTCCCCTACAGTACTAGCAAATACCCCTAAATAATATGGTCCCAGTCCTGCTGGGGTGCAACCCGTCCAGTTTGTACAGGTGCCATCTTCCCCAGAATTGGTCCCAATTCCTCAGGAATCTAAATCCCTCCTTCCTACACCATCTCTCCAGCCATGCATTCATCAGGTCTATTCTCCTATTCCTGATCTCGCTAGCACGTGGCACTGGGAGTAATCTTGAGATTACCACCTGCGAGGTCCTGTTTTATAATTTATTTCCTTGCTCTCTATACTCAGCTTTCAGGACCTCATCCCTCTTTTGGCCAATGTCGTTGGTATTGATATGGACCACGACCTCTGGCTGCTCACCCTCCTCCTTTAGAATGTCCTGCAGCTACTCAGTGACATCCTTGATCCTGGCACCAGGAGCGTAACATACCATCTTGGTGTCATATCTGTGGCGGAAGTCTATCTGTTTCCTTTACAATTTAATCCCCTATCACTGTTGCTCTCCCATTCTCCCCCCCACAACTCTCTCTCTGTGCAGCTGAGCCACTCGTGGTACCACAGACTTGGCTCTTGCTGCAATCCCCTGAGAAACAATCTCCCCCAGCAGTTTCCAAAATGGAAAATCTGTTGGAGAGGGAGATGGACCTAGGGGACTCCAGAGCTAACTACCTAGTGCTTTTATTCTGTCTGGTGGTCACGCATTCCCTTTCTGCATGTGCACGCTTTACCTGCATTGTGACCACCTCACTGTACATGCTATTCACTAAGATCTGATCTTTATGGATGCTCCATAGTGACTCCAGCCACAGCTCCAGTTCCGAAACGCAGATTTTGTGTAGCTGCAGCTAAAGACACTTCCTGCACACATTGTCACCCCGGACACTGGAGCATCTACTGCACAGATGGAGCATTCCACATGGCCGAGCTGTCCTGCCATGACTTACCCTTAAATTGCTCCTATTTCTTTTACTTCCTATAGTTTAGAGAATATTAAGAACAGAAGAAATACTTACAGCTACCAAAGCTGCTGCTCTTCTGACCGAGGAAAAGTAGAAAATGAAAGGATCCCTTCTTCTCTCTTCAGCGAACTCCAACTGAAGCACTCTAATGCAGCCCAAAGCAGCATTCCAGTGCAAACAAAAGCAGCACTGCAGATGGCTTGCTTTTATGCTGTCAGAATCCAGCTTCCGAAAACTTGTTTAAGCCAATTAACTGTTAATTAGTGGCAGCTGCAAGCAGAGCCTATATAACCCTGTTTTAAAGCTGGACTAAAACTACCTTCTCCCAACCCAAAGAGCAACTTTTAGTTGGTTGCTAAATTAAAGAAAGTTTAGACTTTAGATAGAAATTAAAAGTCCTTCTCTGACCAAACTCCAAGTGAAGCACTCTATTGCACCCCAAAGTAGCATTCCAGTGCATACATAAGCATATGTGTTATAACCAGATTTTTATACAGTCCACAATAGTATGAAATATTTTGGAGCAAACCTACGGAAATTCAGCTTAATAATTAGGGTAATGTTTCACCTTAATAAAATTGTTAGTAGTTTTCTGTTTAAAAGCATATACATATCCAGTATTACAACTAGTCATAACAAATAAGGTCAGAGTAGGCAATAAAGGTAAAAAGACAGAATTATAGGCTCTTTACCTGAATGTTCACAGCATTCATAACAAGATGGGTGAATTGATAGCACAAATAGAAACAAATGAGTAGATGATAGCTGTTACAGAGCCGTGGTTGCAAGGTGACCAAGGCTGTGGCCTGGATATTCAAGGGTATTTGACATTTTGGAAGGACAGGAGGAAAGGAAAAGGGGATAGAGTAGCTCTGTTAATAAAGGATGGGATCACTACAATAGTGAGAAATGATCAAGTCAACTTGTCTAAATTGCCTTGAAGCTTCTTAACATTCTCCTCAGCTAGTTTTGTGTCATCAGCAAACTTGGAAATATTATATTTGGTTCCCTCATCCAAATCATTGATATATATTTTGTATAGCCGGGGCCCAAGCACTGATCCCTGCAGTACCCCACTAGTTACTGACTGCCATTCCAAAAAAGACCCATTTATTCCTACCCTCTGTTTCCTGCCTGCTAACCAGTTCTCAATTCATGCCAATATATTACCCCCAATCCCATGTCCTTTAATTTTGTACACTAACCTCTAATGTGGGACTTTATCAAAAGCTTCCTGAAAACCCAAATAAACCACATCCACTAGTTCTCCCTTATCTATTCTGCTAGTTATGCCCTCAAAAAACTCCAGTAAGTTTGTTAGGCATGATTTCACTTTTGTAAATCCATGTTGACTTTGTCTAATCCCATTGATATTTGCAAAATGTCCTGTTATCACATCCTTTATGGTAGTTTCTAGCATTTTCCCTACTACTGAAGTTAGGCTAATCAGTCTGTAATTCACTGTTTCCTCACTCCCTCCTTTTTTAAATAGTGGGGTTACATTTGCCATCCTCCAATCTGCCAAGACTGTTCCAGAATCTACAGAACTTTGGAAGATGACAACCAACACATCCACTATTTCCATGGAGTCATGAAGCTATTAATGTAAGTAATATTTTAGAAAATATTTTTCTTTTAAAATAGAGGTTTTCGTCTGCGGGTATGTCTTAATTGGATTAAAGCCAGCTAGTCTAGATGCTTTGATATGTACTAGTTTTGATATATAAGAGAGATGGCGTGCAACTGCATTTTTTGAATACAGCATTCAAGAAGTGGGGTGAAAACATGACACCTATCTAACAGATACCAAGCCATACACCAAGTTTATATTACTAATAAAATTGGTACTATGGCAGGGGTTAAAAGGTGAAGTTCAAAGAGATTGTTGATACAATGAGAATTAACATTCAATGGGTTATAACTTCAGTAGTTCCCAGGTGTGCAGGGAAAGGCAATGTAAGATCAAAAGGCAGCTGCAAGCCTCCAACTAGCTCCACAGTGAAAAGAACCTCATTTTGAATTCGTAAGGTGAAAATGCTTTGCCTGGTGTTTATTTAAATCTATGTTACTGTTGCCTTTATGGAAGTTAGTTTGGGAATTTGTTAAAAGCTATGATAGTAATTTGTAGCCATGTGTACATATATTTTAACCTGTGTAAATTAATAAAATATTTCATTTAGTTTAATGTAAAATCTCGAGAACTAGGGGTCTGATTCCTGAGTTTAGAGTCACATCTCAAACATAACACTTAAAAATCAGTTGTTTAAAGTTTCCCTCTGGGATTTTTAAATAACTCTGCTTTACCAACTGCATCAGTCATAACACATGAACACTTCCTTTAGTACCCTGGAATGTAGATTATCAGGTCCTGGGGATATATCGGCTCTCAGTCCCATTAATTTCTCCAGCACTGTTTTTTCAGTGATGTTAATTTCATTCAATTCCTCCTTCTCGTTAGACTTTTGATTCCCTAGCATTTCTGGGAAGTTATTTGTGTCTTCCTCTGTGAGGACAGAACTAAAGTAGTTGTTTAATTGCTGCTATTTCCTTGTTCTCTATTATAAATTCTCCTATTTCAGACTGTAAGGGACCTACATTTGTCTTCACCAATCTTTTTCTTCTTACATACTTATAGAAGCTTTTACAGTCCTCTTTTATGTTCCTTGCAAGTTTACTCTCATACTCTATTTTTCCCCTCTTAATCAATCTCTTTGTCCTCCTTTGCTGAATTCTAAACTGCTCCCAATCCTGAGGTTTGCTACCTTTTCTAATAACTTTACATGACTCCTCTTAGGATCTAATACGATCCTTAATTTCTTTTGTCAGGCATGGTTGGCCTGCTTTTCCTGTTTTGTTTTTGTGCAAGAAAGGAATATATAACTGTTGCAATGCATATATTCTTTCCTTAAATATTAACCATTGCCTATCCACAGTCATGCCTTTTAATGAAGTTCCCCAATCTATCTTAGCCAACTCACGCCTCATACCTTCGTAGTTTCCAAAAATTATATAAGACACTAGAGAAGGTGCAAATAGGACTTACAAGAATGATACCAGAACTGGGAGGTTAAAACTATCAGGAAAGGATGAACAGACTGTGTCTCCTTTCTCTTGAAAAGGGAAGGAAAAATAGAAATCTTAAACTTTTGGAGGGTTTTGATCGAATAGTCACAGATAGAATGCTCCCACTTGCAAGGAACAGCTAAACCAGAGGCCATCAACATTAGATAGTCACCAAGAAATCAAACAGGGAATTCAGAAGAAACTTCTTTACCCAGCAAGTGGTGAGAATGTGGAACCTGCTGCAACAGAGAGTGATTGAGATGAACTGCCTAGATGCATTTAGGGGGAAACTCGCTAAGCATATGAGAGAGAAGGGAATAGAAGATTATGCTGACAGTATTAAATGAGGAAAGATGGGAGAAAGCTCGAATGAAGCATAAACGGCAACATAGACTGGATGGGCCAAATGGTTTTTTTCTGTGCTATATATGCTATGTGATTCTATGTAGAGTAAACATAAGAAAATAACTTAAAATAGCCTGAGGGAAAGGAATTTTTAAAATTTACTTACATCTATTCTTACCTGAAAGTATGTGTTTCAGGTGCACCATCTGTGAATTCCTTGTGTAACTGCTGAAAAGTTTTGGCCTTACACCCCTGAATTCCATTTGCTTGAGCCACTGATGGTATTCTAACATTTTTGTCATTTCTTTTCAACTCAGAAGTAAGAACTGTAAATGAAAGGAAACAGGTCTTTGTGGCTAAGAATCCAGGACAAAGCATTCATGATACAGGAGAAGTTTGGATATTGATAATTTCCTCCACTTTTGATGATCAAATATTTTAAAATTACAGAATTATTACAGCACAGAGGGAGGCCATTCAGCCCATCGTGTCTGCAATGACGCTCCAAATGAGCAATTTCCTCAGTATCATTTTCCTATCTTCTCCCCATAACCTTGCACATTCCTCATTTTCAGATAACAGTTTAATTCCCTTTTGGATGCTTCGATTGAACCTGCCTCCACCAGAATCTCAGCCTGTGCATTCCAGACCTTAACTACTTGATGCGTGAAAAAGTTTTTTCTCTTAAAGCTTTTGCTTCTTTTGCCAATTTGTGCCTTCTTGTTCTCAATCCTTTCACGAGTGGGAACAGTTTCTCCCTGTCTACCCTTTCCAGGCTCCTCACGATTTGGAATATCTCTATCAACTCTCGTCTCTGCTTTCTTTTCTCCAATGAAAACAGCCCTATTTTCTCTAATCTATCTTCATAACTGGAGTCCCTCATTCCCAGAACCAGTCTGGTGACTCTTTTCCGCATTTACACTAATGCCTTCACATTATAAAGTACTGGACAAATGAGAGCACTATATAGTTCTGCTCAGGTGATTATTGTAGATACCAGAGTAATTAAAGGCGAAGAATGTAGCAAGCATATGAGTATAACTTCCAACCTAAAGGGGAATTTTTCATTAATTCATGATATGTGGGCATCGCTGGCTAGGCCAGCATTTATTGCCCATCCCTACTTGCCCTTGAGAAGGTGGTGGTGAGCTACATTCTTGAACCACAGCAGTCCATGTGGTGTAAGTACACCCACCTTGCTGTGACGGAGGGAGTTCCAGGAGTTTGATCCAGCAGCATTGAAGGAATATAGTGAGGGTGATATATTTCCAAGTAAATATGGTGAGTGGCTTAGTGGAGAACTTCCAGTTGGTGGTGTTTCCATGTGTTTTCATGTCTTTCTAGATGGTAGCAGTCGTGGCCTTGGAAGGTGCTAAGGGGCCTTGGTGAGTTCCTGCAGTACATCTTGCAGATGGTACACACTGTTGCCACTGTGTGTCAGTGGTGGAGGGAATGAATATTTGTGGATGGGGTGCCAATCAAGCGGGGCTACTTTGTACTGGCTGGTCTCAAGCTTCTTGAGTGTTGTTGGAGCTGCATTCAACCAGGCAACTGGAGAGTATTCCATCACACTCCTGACTTGTGCCTTGTAGATGGTGGGCAGTCTTTGGGGAGTCAGAAAGTGAGTTACTCGCCACAGGGTTCCTAGCGCCTGACCTGCTCTTGTAGCCACAGTGCTTATTTGGCAAGTCCAGTTCAGTTTCTGGTCAATGGTAACTTAGGGCACTTTTCCACAGCTGGGAATAAGACATCTTTTTAAAAACCTCTACAAATGGCAATCAGCAGGATTAACCACAATTAACATTACCATAATCCTTTCAGAATAAATCAGAAAAATTGGTTTTCCTGAAAATAAGGTAGTGAGTGGAAAAACATAAAATTTAAAATTTTTCAGTTAAAGCCTGATGTCATACATTTTTCATATAGTATATAGCATATGATCTTCCCTCCATCACAAGGTCAGAACTGGAGATACTTGCTGATGATTGAACAATGTTCAGTACAATTCGTAACTCCTCAGATACTGAAACAGCCCATATCCACATACAGCAAGACCTGCAAAAAATTCAGGTGTGGGCTGATAAGTGACAAGTAACATTTGCTCCACACAAGTGCAAGGCAATGACACTCTCCAGCAAGAGAGAAGCTAACCACCGCTCCTTGAAATTCAATGCCATCACTGAATCATTGTCAAACATCCTGGAGGGGTGGGGGTGGATCCCATGAACCAAAAACTGAACTAAACCAGCCATATAAATACTGTGGCCAAGAGCAGAGCAAGTTTTGGAAATTCTGTGATGAGTAATTCATCTCCTGACCCCTAAAGCCTGTCCACCATCTACATGGTACAAGTCAAGAGTGTGATGGAACACTCTCTGCTTGCCTGGATGAGTGCAGCTCCAACAATACACAAGAAGCTCAACGCCATCCAGGACAAAGCTGCCTGCTTGATTGGCACCCCATCACCACCTTAAACATTTCATTCCCTCCACCACCAACGTACAGAGGCAGCAATGTGTACCATTTACAAGATGCATTGCACCAACTCATGAAAGTTCCTGCGACAGCACCTTTTAAGCACACAACCTCTACCACCTAGAAGGAATACAGCAGCAGAAGCATGTGAATACTACTAACTGTAAGCTACACACCTTGCTGACTTGGAACTATACTGACATTCCTTCACAGGGACAAAATCCTGGAACTCCCTTCCTAACAACACTGTGGTTATACCTACATCACATGGACTGTATTGGTTCAAGAAGGCAACTCACAACCACCTTCTCAAGGAAATTAGGGATGGGCAATCAATGCCAACCTAGCCAACGACATCCACATCCCATGAAAGAATAAATTAAAATGTGAATAAATAATGCATACCCATGTGTACATAGCACAGCATGAAGTGAACATTGCAGATTGACTTGTGGGTACTCTTGGTCAATGATACTAATGTAAACTACTATAGATTTTTGAGGTTCCACCTTGTCTGCATGGGTAAATCCACATCCTTTTAACGGACTTGCTATGTAGAGATTGTTATTGATATGTTAAAAGCTATTAACAATAGAGTAAGCAAGAAACAATATTTTAAAGAAAGGTTCTTGATTTAACCTCAGTTTGAATTTTTTTTATTTTTGAAAAAACCCAAGATAATTTCAATTCCCTCTGACTGGATTTGGCAAACCAACAGCACCACCACTTTAGTGGAATACACATCTCAGGCTGTAATTAGGAGGAAACTCAAGAGCTTGCCTTTGCTCAGGAGCATTTAGTTTCAATAACAGAAGGTGGCTCCTTTGTCTGGATATCTTTATCAGATTTTGGATGAAAGTTATTTCTCCACAGAAAAGAATTGCAGTCCATAGTAATTCATAATGCTTCAGTAGATCTTCTAAACATAAATGTTTGTGATATTTCCAAAGTTGCAATCACGCAAAAGAGTTATCACATTGAAAAACAATTATTTGCAAGTGAGGTTCCAGAACCTTTTCATCCAAGACAGATTGTGGGATTGGATTGGCAGGAAATGCTTTTATAAGTAATATGCGTCCAATAGCCGATAAAAACATTCAATTGATTCTTTCAAAAAGAGATGGCTAAATATCTGTTTAAACAAGGACCATACAGTATAGCGGTAGGCACTAATTGAGATTTGTCAAGAACTCTACAGAACGACAGTGTATCTAAAAGGGATATTTGTTTATGCTGATTTTTTAAAATTCTACTTGGTATTGCAAGAAACAGCATGTAATAGGTTTCGACCCAAAACATCTCTTAACAGAAACACCATCCACAAGACACAATACATTCCAGTAGCCGGGATATAGAGTAACAGTTCTCTTATGATCTCTTGGTCTCATTATAATTTACTTAGGGTATTGGGGAGGAAAAGATGCACTTTGGATCACATTAGGAGTGAAGCCTGCTTACGGAATGAATCACAGAGATTACATTACAATTAAAATGTGAAACCCTGGATCCCACCATTCAGCATGGATGCATTATTTGTATAATGTAACTGGTCAGAATTTAATAGTGTATGAAGTAATGTTAGATTGAATTATCAAATTCTGCTCAATTATATTCTAGGGTAAGAATAAATTTTGAGTTCGGTCTTCTTTCAAAATTTTCTTAGAATTGGTCACTTTCTGTAGAAAGTTGAGTCAGCTGGATATATAGCTTTAATTTGTTTTAGCTGCCCTATTGTTCTATAAGTTTATTTCCCTCAAGTGCCCATCCATTTTCCTTTTGAAACCATTCATTATCCCCGCCACCACTGCTGCTGCCTCCAATTAGGTCCCCTCTCTAATTTATCAGCTGCCGCTGCTGTTCCCACCAATCTTTCCTGACCCAATTCAGCATTATTTAAGTGGACACTTATGCATTACTAGCACTTATTGATGTGTGCTGCATGAATAGTGAAATGTTATAGGCTTTTCCTTAGAAACTAAAAGTGACCAATTCTCAGGAAGGATAAACTGAAAGATGTTCAGTGGGCTAGAAGAGCACAAACTCTTCCAGATCACTGAAAACTTTCAGACCCCAAAATTGCCCATAGCAGCATCTAAGCTTATATCATTATTATGATGGTGCAATGTCTAATTCCTATCATAGCATGAAAACATCTTAAAGGCATAACTTCCACCTGCCACTTTAGTCCTATCATGACCTCATCCCAAATCCTGGAGGTGGAGTGAATACCAAAACTGATGAGGTTGTCTGCTCCAGTAGCAGTGCAGCATGCCACCTGCCACCTACTGTAATGATTGTAAGTTAAACCATTTCTTACCGTTACATGTGACTGTATAGATGTATCAGCCCTAAGCATGGGGAATATTAGGGCGGTAGCATTTAGCTTTGGTCTTGGAACAAGCACATAGCCTCATCAGTAAATAAAGTTTACTGCTTCTAACAAAAAACTAGGCCTGCATTCCAAGTTTATTACAATTGACGATGAGGATAAATAGCACCGACGCAGCACTTCAGCTCGGGACGGTGAGTATTCCAATATTTTGAGGGCAAGAAAAAAAGAAGTATATTCTCTAGCAATGCCTCTTATTGGCAGAATTGACCCGTACGACTCATCCATCGAGGACTGGAGTCAGTATATTGAGCGATTTGGTTTCTAACTGGTAGCTAACAAAATAATGGTGGAGGAGAAACAGAGGACAATTCTCCTAAGTGTCTGTGAGAGCAAAACGTATAACCTAATTCACAGCTTGATGGCTTGACATTTCCGAACATGCCAAATTCCAGATCCTGCACCGAGCTGGTAAATCTCATGAAAGGACATTTTCAGCCTAAACTCTCGGTGATCATGCAAAGACTAAAATTTAACTCTTGATTAAGTGCCCTCAGTAAGTTGATCGCAATGTATATCGTAAAGTTAAAACAGTTAACGAAACACTGTGATTCAGTGTTACTTTAAATGACATTATGAGATTTTTTTCGTTTGTGGCATAAACAATGAATGGCCATTCAGTGCCATTTGCTTGCAGAAGTTGATATAGACCTGAAGCGTGCCATGGAGATAGCGCTAGCAATGTAGAGTGCTGAGAGGGATTCGCAGGCTTTGCAGAGTGTACAACATGGCACTGTTCTGCAGTTAGGGTGGGAACCTGCCGCCGGGCTTGGCACGAAGATCAAGGAGGCTACCACGAGGCAGGACGTGGTCCCTACCGCTAGAATAACAAAACAAAATATTGGAAGCAGTTCACCAGTAACCCAGAAGTCAAAATGTTACCATTGTGGGAAAATCATGCACCTGAAGTCTGTAGATTTTATTAAGATGCAGCAGATGATGCATGCCAGGTGGGCCAAATCCACAAGGGAAACTTGGTTGTGCTATCACAACGGTTTTGCAATTTGTATTTATTGGTGAAGATGTGTACACTGAATTTAGAGGTATCACCAAGGCCTTTAGAGATTTAAAATATTAATTTAAAATATTTATTAACAAAATAAAAGGTTTCAAGCACATACATAAGACTACAATAACTTACTACAATTCCTAATTGACCTGAATCCCAGTTACACTCCCCTTTAAGGCAACAGTCCAAATAGATTTTACTTTTAAAATAAACTCAGCAAGTTAACACAGTACCCACTTGACAGTGGAATTCCAAATGAATGTCTCCAACTTCAGTTTTGTTACATAGCAGACTTATGCACAAATGGCTGGAGGCTTCTTGAAGGCTGCATCACACACTCCTGTAAGATCTCACATGACCTTCTCCCACATAGCCTTTCATTCTCCTTTATATATGTTTCTCTCTTTTTAGTATGTAATTTCTATTGTTCCATATGTCTTTGAAACTGTAGCTTCATTATGTAAAAATTTTCATGTTGCCAATATAGCCAGTGACCTTTGGGAAAAATAAACACACTACTTAGCCTTGCTTATCTGACTAGTTGTAAATAGGCTAAGATCCCTTTGAAATCCAACAATCCCTTCATTTATCTAAAAATGCAAATTCCCTTCACACCTAGCTTCTTTGGATGATTCCAAGCTTGCAGTCTACTTGACTCCAAAAGTAATTAAATCACACTGACTGACCCAACTATAATCACACCTATAAACATACTTCACAATAAACCAGGAAAATATTATGAAAATTATTATACACACCTCCATCCTTATGGGAAAATGAACCATCATAATCAAAAAAGACGGCTTCATTTTCTCAACCCATCTTACACTACTTACTATACTTATCTATATACCCAAACTATTACATTACCAGATGCATGCATTAACAATATATATATATACAAATCCTTGGTATTAACAGATGTCATTTTAATTATGTCCACATTTTAAATGTCCAATTTCCCTTTGAGCTGTAAACTCTCAACAATGTATCTGCAATTAGATTTTCTGATCCAGCAATCTGTATAATCAGTAAATTAAATGGTTGCAGTAATAAATTCTACCTGAACAGCCTTGCACTTCAGTCTCAAAATTTGTCCAAAAATTTTAAAGGATTGTGGTCTGTATAAACAATTTTTTCTGACAAATTGTTCGCAACATAAACCTCGAACACTAACACCAGACCCAGAGTCTCCTTTTCGATCATTGAATATTTTCTCTGTTGTACATTCAACTTTCATGAAAAAGACCCTATCAGTCTCTCAATTCCAGTTTCATCTTCTTACAACAGTACAGTACCAATTCCTGTGTCACTTGCATCAACGGCCAACTTAAATTGATTGGCATAATTAGGTACTGCCAAAACCAGTGTCATAGTTGTTAGGAAATAGTTTAAGTAAGTTATATTTGTATTTGTAGGCATTAGGAATAAGTTTTAGCTTTAATGCTTAAATTAGATTTATATTTCTGTATCTGTGTGTTAAGAAAGGTCAAATTGAGGTTTAGTTGCACTTTAAAAAGGTGCCTGCATTTCTAATGAGGTTTTTTATGACTAAAGCTAAGTTAAGCAAACAAGAGTAAAAAAAGAGGGCTGTTGCCTAGCAACAGGGATCCAGAGAGGCAGGCCCCTCCCACAGACACACACAGAAGAGAAGCTACAGTTTGTTTTGGAAGCTGTTAGAATTCTGCTGGTTTTGAAGATAGTTGCCAGAGAAGCAGCCTAGAAGGGGCAGATAGCCAGCTCCAAGCTAAAGTGAGTTTGAAAACAGCTGCCAGAGAGAGAGACTAGAGCAAAAGGGACTAGAAAGCAAGTCCCAAGCTAAAGAAAAGACCCCATAGGAGTGGAGCCAGAGAAAGTCCCAAGCAGACCTTCTAGTCAAAGGCAGGACAGGAACCTGGAAAAGGTCCTGTTAATGGAGTTAAGAGCGATGGGCAGAAAAAAAGGATCCAAGCTTCAGATTTAAAGGGACAAAAGCTGCAGAAAGCAGATTTAAAGTGAGCACAGCTTGCAAGATGCAAGAGGGTCCAAAGAGACACCTGAAGGTCTGTAACTCTTTAGTATGGGCATGTGAAGCAGTGGTGCCATTGATGGCTTCTTTGGTGAGAGACAGTTGGAAGACAGCTTGAATGCATGTGTTGACCCAGGGGAGAGGAAAATTGGAAGGAGAGTTCAAAACCCTGGAGGTGAACCCTTGTAGAATGCATCTGAGAGAAAGCAGTTTGGGAGAATACTCCAAAGCGAGTTCTTGGAGAGTGGAGATTGGAAACTCTTGTGTGAAGGACGGAGTTCAGTGAGACTGGTTGCCTCACAATGTGACAAGCATCTGGAGGGAGTTGAGGAGAGATCCATAGCATCTGGTAGGATCTATCACTTGGTTTCAGATTGTAATGTGTCTGACGATAGGTTGCCTACCTGTTGACATGGACTGTGTATTTACCGTGAACATTAAAGTATAAGATAGCTTTTGTAACTTGTGTTAGCCTTTCAAATCTATATATATCTGTAAAGGTATAGGCATGGGTGAAGGTGTATTGTAACATAGTTCATCTTTTCTTGTTGAATAAATGTTTTATTCTTTTGTTAAAAGTTCATCAGCTGACTCGTGATTCTGTTCTTAAGCTACACTCCACTTATCTAAATAAACAAATAAAAGTTAGGATCTATCAAGCTGGGTTCCACTTTAGGATCAGGCTCGTCCACAGGTAACCACAGCTGGATCATAACAAAGTCGATACAGTTTTTCAACAATCAAATGCCTTCTGACACTCCTGTTTCCATTGAAACTTCTTGTTCTTTTTAATGGTTCAGTCAATGGTTCAGAGCAACCAAACTGCTAAAATTTGGCACAAATTTCTGGTAAAACACCTCATGCCCAGAAATCTCAAAACTTGTTTTGTTATAGGTAAATCAATGATGGTTTTGACTTTCCCACCTCTTGGAGTCACCTTACCATATCCAATGGTATGGCCTAGATATGTAACTTGCACTTTTGCAAACTCACTCTTAGCCAAGTTCATCACAAAATTATCTTCTTGCAGTCAATTAAATAATTCTTCCAGATGTTGTAAATGCTCCTCCCACATTTGAATGAAAACTATCATGTCATCAATATAAACAGCACAATTGCTCAGTTGCTGCAATTAGTTTGTTTGTCAGTCTTTGGAATGTTGCAGGTACATTTTTCATAGCAAATGGCATGACTTTAAACTGATATCGGCTTTTGTGACACCAGATAGACTATCTCCTTTGCTGTCTCTGATAACGGTACTTGCCAGTAACCTCTCAGCAAGTCAATCTTTGTGATAAACTTTGATCGTTCCACTTTCTCAATGCAATCTTCCAACTGTGGTAAAGGTTATGAATCTGCTTTTGTCACTGCATTCACTATTTGATAATCCACACACAGTCTGTGGTTTCCATCCGGTTTCTGTACCATCACAATAGGCGAACTCCAGTTACTGCAACTAGACTCAATTAAATCATTTTGAAGCATGAATTCAATTTCTTCCTGTGCTTGTGATAACTTTGCTGGCTTCAATCGATAAGAATGTTGCTTTATTGAAAATGAATCCCCTACATTTACATCATGTGTAGCTAAATTTGTCCTTCCCAGCTTATTCCCACAAATAGCTTTGTGTGACTGCAATAGAGTCTCCAAATCATTTTGACACTTGTCTGGAAGTTAACTCAATATTACATTTAAATTTGTTAAGTACCCTTTCATTATCCAATTTGATTACAGGAAACTCAATTTCAGAATCCTTCATTTCTATCTCTTTCTCCTTATCTACCGCCACTAATATTTTGGTCCTCTTCCCTGTTAAAGTACCATTTAAAGCATATTTACAGTACACCCTTTGCTTCTTTCTTCTACCTGGAGTGTTTATTAAATAATTTACTTCACTCAGTTCCTTTTCAATCCTGTAAGGCCTACTAAACCTTGCCTTTAATGCTTCACCCAGTAACAAAACCAACACTTCTTCCCCAGCAACAAAACATGAGCTGTGGATCTCCTATCTGCCTTCATTTTCATAATTTGCTGATCTTTAAATGTTCCCGAGCTGACTCACATGCTCTGTCCAGTCTTTCTCTGCAGTTTGTTACATAATCCAGGATAACAGTTTCCAAATTTTGACCCACCAATTTCTCATGAATCAATTTCAGTGGTCTCCTTATCTCATGACCATAGACTAATTCAAAATGACCAAATCCGGTTGATGCATTAGGAGCATCCCTAACAGCAAATAACAAGAATGGAATTCCCCTATTCCATTCCTGTGGAAAGTCTTGACTATAAGACCTCATTGTAGGTTTTAAAGTTTGATGCTATCTTTCCAAAGCCCCTTCGGATTTAGGATGGTAAGCTGTTGACTTAAACTGTTTTATCCCCAAATTGTTCATTACTTCCTTAAACAGCTGTGACATGAAATTTGAACACTGAACTGATTGTATTTCTTTTGACAAGCCATATCTTGTAAAACGTTTAAGCTCTTAAATTGAACTCTTCCACAGTTCTCTTTGCTGTAGTATTTCTCAAAAGTATCAATTCCAGAAACATTGTAGATATGCATTATAGTCAACAAGTACTGATTTCCACTTTTAGTCTTAGAGAGGGACCCTACACAATCAATTATGACCCTGGTAAAAGGTTCCTCAAATGCTTGAATTGGAATTAAGGGTTGCCAGCTTAATCACTGCTTGTAGTTTCCCTGTCACCTTACATGTGTGACTTGTTCTACAGAAGTTGACTACATCTCTATGCAATCCAGGCCAATAAAAATATTTTTGTATTTTCGCCTGTGTCTTCCTAATTCCTAAATGTCGCCCCATTGGAATTTCATGAGCTCCTCTCAGTATCTCATTTCTGTACGCAGATGGTATAACAATCTGATGTACTTACATCAATTTTTCATCTGCTGAAACTTGATATGGTCTCCAGTTCCTCATTAACACATTACACTTAAGGTAATAACATTATGGAATACATTCTGCCTCTGTTTCTGAGTAAGCTGCCTGATATAACTGCTTTATTCATGATCCTTTTGCTGTAACTCTACCAAATAAACTGAACTAAGCACTTCAGCTTCATTCTCTTCAACTCTCTCATTCTGAACAATCATATCAAAGATAGTAACAGCTAATTGAACTGCAACAGCTTTCCCCTGCCTTTCAACTTCCTCTTCTCCCTGTATCAACCTGTGAGCTTGTGATCTCATTATTATATAATCTGAAGACAATTCAGGATGCTTTTTCTGCAACACCTTGGTGAATGTACCTCCACAGGCTGCTCAACTACCATAGGCAATACCATCTGTGACCCAGCTATATCATTACCAAAAATAAATTGAACCCCTGCAATGGCAATTTTCCCACTACTCCAACAATCACTTCACCTGTTTTCCACTTACTCTTTAAATTTACCTTCCACAAGGTCTAGCATCTCCATGACCCCTGCTTATTATTACCTTTTCCTGCAATACTCCCCGTGAACAACAAATATCACTATCCCGTAACATGAAGGATTGACGAGCCTTATGTCTCTTAAAATTTTAATATCTTTACCTGCTCCACGCTGTGCACATGGAAAGGCTTCCCCTTTCCATACAAAGTCTTTAAACATTTTTTCAACCTGCTCTTCAGAACTTCCTTGGGTAAATTGTAAACACATTCCCACTTCTTTACCAACACATTTTCTTCCTGTTTTGCCTGTACACAAACCACTGTTTTTTCCTGTGCCTGGACTCCAGAACCCACAGTACTTTTACTTCCAGAACTTTTCAGCATTCCAATTACTGCAACAGATTTTCCCTGTAACCCCCAACACATTGACTTTGTGTGCCCAACCTTATGACAATGAAAACATCTCAATTTTCAGGTGAAGCTTCTACCCTCAGTACCTTCCTTTTTAGTCTGAAAAAAGCTTCCTGGGAATTTCCAACTACTCCTCTTTCCTAACTAACTACCTTTCTTTCACCTTCCCACTTTCTATCCTTCTCTGACTTAAAAGGTTGACAAAAAAAGGTTTAGATCTATGATCAAAGACATAATCATCAGCTTTCTCTGTTGTTTATCTTACCGTTTTAAACCTCTGTTCCTCCACATGAGTTCTCACTACCGAAGGAATTGAATCTTTAAATTCTTCCAAAATAATTATTTCTCTAAAAGCTGCATATGTTGTATACTTTTAATGTCCATATCCACCCCTCAAATTTACTTTGCTTTACCCTTTCAAACTCAATATAAGTTTGCCCATGCTGTTTCTTTATATTCCTAAATTTCTGCCTGTACACCTCAGGAACCATCTCATATGCACTCAAAATAATCTTTTTTACTGCAACATAATCCACCGATACTTCATCTTACAGTGAAGTATAAACTTCATGAGCTCTACCTACTAACCTAGACTGTAAAAGCAATGTCCAGATTTCTTGCGGCCATTTCATCTGCTTAGCTATCTTCTCAAATGAAATAAAGAATGCCTCTACATCCCTTTCTTCAAACTTTGGAAGAGCTTGCACAAATTTAAATATCTTCCCACTGGGCTTTAGGTTGATGGTTTTTTCATCATCAGAACCTTCCTCAGCATCTGAGGTCTCTTTATTAAGGTCCAGATTTTTAAGCCAGTATTCCCTTTGTCATTCCTTCTCTCTTTTCTCCATTGCTAATTTCTCCCTCTGGAGGTCCAGTTTTTGCGTTTCCATTTCTCTTCGAAATAGTCTCTTTTTCTCTTTCTTTTTTCTTCTTCTGCCCTTTCTTTTTCTTTTCCTTTTGCCTCTAGTTCAAGTTTCTTCATTTCCATTGTTTGTTCAAGTTCAAGCTTCTTCATTTGTAAATGAAGTCTCACTACCTCCAGCCATGGCTTATGAGTGTCAGGTATCACTTCCAACTTCAAATGTTGTGCTATCACTTCAACTATGTCCACTTTTTTTGCCCCTACAGGTAACCTCAATTGCAACCTATCTGCCAAATTTGTTAACTTACTCTTAGATACTTTTTGTAACCCAATCAGAGTTATACCTTCTACTTCTAAAAAGGTTTTAGCCATGGATACAGCCATTTTTGCATCCCTCACACCAACTTCTGAATTCAATGTGCTTCTCCTACTTGTAGCCTTAAGATTCACCAACTCCTAACCAATCAAGGAATTTCAATTATCCCGGATGAGCCCCAAACTTGTTATGACGTGGCACATGATGTGTGCCAGGTGGACCAAATCCACAAGGGAAACTTGGTTGCACTATCACAACAGTTTTGCAATTTGTATTTATTAAGAGATGTGTGCACTGAATTCAGAAGTAATGAGTCCACCAAGACCATTAGAGATTTAAAAAATTAAATTAAATGAGATGAGCCTGATGTTACTGAGGCTGATGTTTATTCCCCTATACAATCTGAAGGCCAGGAAAACTGAACCAATCACTGTTACACTTCAAGTAAATGGAAAACCTCTGCTCATGGAGATTGACCCAGCAGCATCAACCACAGTGGTGTGAGAACACATATTTAAATACCTCAGAGAAGGTACCTAGCCATTGATTTAGGAGAGAGCCACTGCTCATATATAGGGAAGCAACACAGGTGAAAGGCAGCACCTCTGTCCCTGCATCATACAGACAACAGGCAGCTCAGCAGCCAATAACAATAATAAGAGAAGGACCTAGCTTGGTTCAACCAACCTAGATTGGTTGAAAGAAATCAAACTAAACTGGTCAGAAATATTTTCAGGTCAGGACAGGAGGAATTCCAGACTTGCTGAAAAAGTATGACAGGATATTCTGAGATGAGTTGGGGAAAATCAAAGATAACAAGCTAAAAGGTATGTGGACCCTGAAGCAACACCCCGGTTCTTTAAGGGAAGACCTGTGCCTTACGCTCGAAAAGAAAAGGTAGATGTAGGTTTATGTCCTTTGGAGAAGTTGGAAATAACACAGCCAGTCCAATTTTCAGAATGGCACCCATAGTCCCTGTGATGAAACCAAACCAAACCATTCACATCTATGAAGATTATAAATTAACAGTGAATAAGACTGCGGAATTAGACAAATACCAAATCCCAAGGATTGAAGATCTGTATGCTAAACTTGCAGGAGAAAGATCCTACATTAAACTGAACATGAGGCACGCATATCAACAGCTCGAACTGGACAACACATCAAAACATTTTGGCACCATAAACATGCACAAGGGCCAGTACCAATATATACACCAACCCTTCAACGTGTCATCTGCCTGTTCAATTTCCAAAGAACCATGGAAAGCTTAGTACAAGGACTCCCCCGAGTTATAGTGTACCTGGACAATGTCCTAATCACAGGTTCCATGGAAGCAGAACATGTGGCCGACCTGGAAGAGGTTCTGAAGAGATTTTTAGAGGTTGGCATTCATTTAAAAGAAAGAAAAATGCACTTTCCATGAAAACAAAGTTATGTATTTGGGTCATCGAGTGGATCCCAAGTATTGCATCCATTAGAGGAGAAAGTCAAGGCAATCAAGGAAATGCCCTCTCGTACAAACTCCAGTCTTTTTTGAGCATGGTAAACTATTATGGTCAATTCTTGACTAATCCATCTACAGCACTAGACCCTTTACACTTATTATGGAAGAAGAACTACAGATGGTCCTGGAAGGCACAGCAAGAAGAAGCCTTCACTAGAGTTAAGGAGCTTTTATACTCGTCGTGCCTGCTCGTGCACTATGATCCAGCTAAGGAATTGATACTAACTTGTGATGCATCTCCCTATGGAATGGGAGCAGCATTGTCATACAAGATGGAGGATGGATCTGAAAGACTGATAGGATATTTATCCAGGACCCTTTCTGCAGCCAAGAAAAGATACTCGCAAATTGAAAAAGTGGGCTTATCTATCGTATTTGGAATAAAAAAGCTCTATCAATATTTGTACATTTAATATTTCACCATAGTGTTAGATCACAAACCATTGTTAGGATTGTTTAGTGAAGATAAGGCAATCCCATTGGTGGCCTCTGCTAGAATTCAAAGATGGGCTTTAATTTTGTTGGCATGTGATACATTTATATGCACCGTCTGCATGTGCATATAGCAAATGCAGACGCCCTCAGTGTTTCCCTTTGCCAGATAGTATTGCACATGTTCTAGTACCTCAAGTGGGGGTACTTGTGTTGGATTTCCTGGACTTCTCATCAGTCTACACAAGACAGATAAAGAATTGGACAAATCAGGATCCCATTTTAGCAAGAGTCCGTGAATAGGTATTGCAAGGATCGTCAAATGCACTAGTCTCTGAAGAATTAAAACCATTCTTTGTATGTATATCTGAACTGAGTTGTCAAGGTGGTATCTTGTTATGGGGAGCAAGGGTCGTTATCCCTGTGCAAGGAAGAGAACCATTATTTGAAGAACTTCATAGGGTGCATCCTGGTATTTTGAAAATGAAGATGCTCGCACAAAATTATATCTGGTGGCCAGGTATAGACAAGTCTTATAGAAAAAATGGTGAAATACTGTTTCCAGTGCCAGCAACAGCAGGAGTTGCCATGGGAGTAGCCTGGTTGACCCTGGGTTAGACTACATATAGACTATGTAGGTCCATTTGTAGGTACCATGTTTCTGGTGATTATTAATGCACATTCAAAGTGGATGGACATGTTTGAAGTGAGGTCACCTACATCGTCTGTAACCATTGAAGAACTGCACCAGTGTTTCAGTGTTCATGGTTTACCTAAAGTTATTGTGTCAGTTAATGGTATGGCAATAATCGTGGGAGATTTTAATATGCATATAGACTGGAATAAGCAAATTATCAAGGGTAGCCTCGAGGAAGAGTTCATAGAGTGTATTAGAGATTGGTTCTTGGAGCAATATGTTGTGGAACCAACCAGGGAGCAGACTATTCTGGATTTGGTTTTGCGTAATGAGATGGGATTAATTAATGATCTCATAGTAAAGGATCTTCTAGGGAAGAGTGATAATAGCATGCTAGAATTTCAAGTTCAGTTTGAGAGCGAGAAAATTGAGCCCCACACTAGTGTACTGGAGTTAAATAAAGGTAACCACATAGGTATGAGGGCAGATTTGGCCCTAGTGGACTGGGCAGGAACACTATAAGGTAGGACAGTTGATGAACGGTGGAGATATTCAATTCCTCCTAAGTAAAATATATTCAAAAGAGGAAGAAAGATGGTAAGGGGGGGGGAAGCATCCATGGCTGAACAAGGAAGTTAAAGATAACATAAAGGCAAAAACTAAGGTATACCAAATTGCAAAGCTCAGTGGCAGGTTGGAAGATTGGGAAACTTTTAAAGATCAACAAAGGGTTACTAAAAAAAAAATAAAAAGAGCAAAGGTAAATTATGAAAGAAAACTAGCGCAAAATGTAAAAACTGATAGCAAAAGCTCCTACAAGTATATAAAAGGAGAGTAGCTAAAGTGACTGTTGGTCCCTTGGAGGATGAGACTGGGGGGTTAATAGTGGGGAACGCAGAAATGGCAGAGACGCCTCAGCTTTCACGGTGGAGGGCACTAGTACCACCTCAATAGTAACAGGTAGTGCAGAGGGGATAGAGAAGGAGGAACTTAGAACTTAGAATAATCACCATCACTAGAGAAAGAGTACTGAGCAAACTATTGGAATTAAAGGGTGACAAGTCCCCAGGATCTAATGGCCTACATCCCACGGTCTTAAAGGAAGTGGCAGCAGAGATAGTGGATGCAATGGCTATAATATTCCAAAATTCCCTGGATTCTGGAAAGGTTCCAGTGGATTGGAAAAATGCTAATAGTTAGTTTAACGTCTATTGTTGGGAAATTGTTGGAATCCATTATTAAGGAAGTAGTAATGAGGCATTTGGAAAGTCAAAATACAATTCATCAGAGTCAGCATGGTTTTACGAAGGATAAATCATGTTTGACTAATTTGCTAGAGTTCTTTGAAGATGTGACAAGCAAAGTGGATAATGGGGATCCTCTCGATGTAATGTATCTGCACTTCCAGAAGGCCTTTGATAAAGTGCCGCACAAAAGATTAATACACAAGATAAGATCACACTGAGTTAGGGGTAATACATTAGCTTGGATAGAGGATTGGCTAACCAACAGAAAGCAGAGAATTGGGATAAATGGGTCTTTTTCTGGATGGCAAACTGTAACTAGTGGGGTGCCACAGGGTTTAGTCCTTGGGCCCCAACTATTTACAACCTATATTAATGACTTGGATTCAGGGATAGAAGGTACTATAACTAAATTTGCAGATGACACCAAAATAGGTGGGAAAGTAAGTTGCAATGAAGAAATAAGAAATTTACAAATGAATATGGACAGGTTAGGTGAATGGGCCAAAATTTGGCAAATGGAGTTTAACGTGGATAAGTGTGAGGTTATCCATTTTGGTTGGAAGAATAAAAAGGCGACGTAGTATTTAAATGGAGACAAACTTCAGAATGCTTCAGTGCAGAGGGATCTGGGTGTCCTCGTGCATGAATTACTGAAAGCTGGTATGCAGGTACAGCAGGTAATAAGGAAGGCAAATGGAATTTTGGCATTTATTGCTAAAGGAACAGAGTATAAAAATAGGGAAGTGTTGTTGCAACTATACAAGGCATTGGTGAGACTGCACTGGAGTACTGTGCACAGTTTTGGTCCCCTTACTTGAGGAAGGATGTACCTGCATTGGAGGCGGTTCAGAGGAGGTTCACTAGATTAATTACAGCAGAGCTTGTCTTATGAGGAGAGATTGAGCAGTTTAGGCCTATACTTGCTCAAGTTTAGAAGGCTGAGATTAGATCTAATTGAGGTATATAAGACTCTAAAGGGGATAGATAAAGTAGACGTGAAGTGGATGTTTCCCCTTGTCAGGCATTCTAGAATGAGAGGCCATAGTTTTAGGCTAAGGGGTGGTAGATTTAAATCAGAAATGAGGAGGAATTACTTTTCTCAAAGGTTCGTGAATCTGTGGAATTCAATACCTCAGAGTGCAGTGGATGCCGGGACGCTGAATAAATTTAAGGAGGAGATAGACAGATTTTTAATTAGTAACAGGTTGAAAGGTTATGGGGAGAGGGCGGGAAATTGGAGCTCAGGCCGAAATGAGATCAGCCATGATCGTATTGAATGGCAGGGTAGGCTCAAGGGGCTGAATTGCCTACTCCTGTTCCTAGTTCTTACGTTCGTATGTTCTTTCACTAGCACCAAATTCCAAAGATTCATGAACCTAAATGCGATTAAACACATCAGAAGAGCACCATATATTCCCTCATCCAATGGGTTAGCAGAAACAGCAGTATAAACCTTTAAACAGACATGAAGAAACTATCAGAGGGATTGTTAGAAACGTGAATGTCAAGATTTCTGTTCAGTTATTGCACAACTCCTCATGCAACCATTGGTTTAACACCTTCAGGATTGTTAATGAAATGCCAACTTTGTACAAGATTGAGTCTAGTATTCCCTAATTTAGAGGGGAAGGTGGGGAGAAACCTGAGTAATCAGAAAGTGAATCATAACGTTCACAATAAAGATCAAGGATTTACTGAAGAAGAGACAGTTTTTGTAAAAAGTTTTGCAACTGGACCAAGATGGGTCCCTGGTACAATTGTGTCTACATAGAAACATAGAAAATAGGAGCAGGAGTAGGCCATTTGGTCCTTCGAGCCTGCTCCGCCATTCATTATGATCATGGCTGATCATCCAACTCACTAGCCTGCTCCTGCTTTCTCCCCATTTCCTTTGATCCCTTTTGCCCCAAGAGTTATATCTAACTCCTTCTTGAGGCCTCAACTACTTTCCATGGTAGTAAATTCCACAGGCTCACCACTCTCTGGGTGAAGAAATTTCTCCTCATCTCAGTCCTAAATGGTCTACTCCGTATCCTCAGACTGTGACCCCTGGTTCTGGACTCCCCACCATCGGGAACATCCTTCCTGTATCTACCCTGTCTAGTCCTGTTAGAATTTTATAGGTTTCTATGTGATCCCCCTTCGTTCTTCTGAACTCCAGCGAATATAATCCTAACCGACTCAATCTCTCCTCATATGTCAATCCCGCCATCCCAGGAATCAGTCAGGTAAACCTTCGCTGCACTTCCTCTATAGCAAGAACATCCCTCCTCAAATAAGGAGACCAAAACTGCACACAATATTCAGGGAGTGGTCTCACCAAGACCTTGTGTTTTTGCAGCAAGACATCCTGGCTCCTGTACTCGAATCCTCTCGCTTTGAAGGCCAACATACCATTTGCTTTCTTTACCACCTGCTACACCTCCCTGCTTACCTTCAGCAACTGGTATACAAGGACATCCAGGTCTCGTTGCATATTCCCCAATTTATAGCCAATCAGATAATAATCTGCCTTCCTGTTTTTGCTACCAAAGTGGATAACCTCACACTTATCCACATTATACTTCATCTGCCATGCATTTTCCTACTCACTCAGCTTGTCCAAATCACACTGCTGCATCTCTGCATCTGCCTCACAGCTCACCCTCCCACCCAGCTTTGTGTCATTTGCAAATTTGGAGATATTACATTTGGTTCCCTCATCTAAATCATTAATATATATTGTCTGAAACAGGACATTTATCTTATCGAGTCGAAGTGGAAAATAAGATTGTTAAGAAACACGTGGAGCATCTCAGAAGTCGAGAAAACCTCCAACAAACAGTTAATCCACCTGAAATTGAAGTCAAAACTTCGACCCCTGAGGTGCCAGATTGACAAAGAATAGACATACCTGATGTCTCTGTTGAAGTAAATAATTCTGAACTGCCATTGTTTATGGATGTCACTGACGCTCGAGGTCCTGTGCAGGTCAATCTAATAGAAGAATCACCAGTTGTAGAATTGCGTCACTCTACCCGAATCCGAAACCTTCCTCAAAGGCTAAATTTATAATGGCATGAACTGTACATAATTGTATATAATATGTGTTAAGATGTTTTTGTAAATAAGGGGTAAAACAAAATTAAAGGTGGGGGGAATGTAATGGTTGTAAATTAAACCATTTCTTACTGTTATGGCTATCATGTGACTGTATAGACAAATCAGCACTAAACACGGGGAATCTTAGGGGCAGAGCTTTTAGTCTTGGTCTTGGAACAAGCATGTAGCCTCATCAGGAGTCTGCAAATAAAGTTTACTGTTTCTTACAAGAAACTAGCCCTGCAATCCAAGTTTATTACACCTACAGAACCACTAACAGAGAAAGAGCCAAAGGCCAGTCTGGCCAAAGATTTTCCAATCAAATATTATTAAATCCTCAACTCCCTTGTTGGTAGTCCCCGTTTTGAAATCGCAATGACCGTACAACGGGGCCTACATGTGCACAACAACACTAGCAGGCAACATGACTGACAGTTTTAGAAGTTACTTAAAATTTAGTTTATATATTATGTGCTATCTTGACAACATTATAGAGAACTATTCAGTCTTTCTAAGAGAGGATATTATGTTGGTGACCAGGAAAAATGGGGAAATATAAAGAATTTTGGCAAGGCAGATAATGTGTAGTACCCAACACTTTGCTTATGATTCACCAATCTATTCAACTAACAACTTCTGAAAGCCCAATCTGGAATTTAGCATCACCTGCCCTGGGAACACAATCTATTTATTCAACTCCAGAGGCTTTGGAACAAGTTGACAAAACTTGTCCAAGGTTTAAGACCCTCAAATGTATAGAGGGGCAAGGTGCACAGAGCGGTGATTAAATTCCTACTGCTTGTCAAATGAGGACAACTCTATCCTTAAACCAGTTGGATTAGCTGAAGAGCGCGAGAGGAGGACCCCAAGCCAGGCAGACATGCAGCACCTAGAGAAGAGTGCAAGAGCAGGACCTGTTTCTACCTGTCAGAGCTGAAGTGTGATGTCAAAGGAAAACAAGTAGGTGATCGGTGGGTATCGCTTCCTTGTCTCTTTTGATTGGCCAATTGGTTTAAATCAGGAGACGTTATTACAGCGGAAGAGTACAGTTAATAAATTCACTATTACAATATTTAACATCCAAATTAATTAATTAAATAGAATAGAGATGGCTGGGCAGGCGATGTATTGCAGCTCTAGTATGTGGGAGCTGGTGGACACTGGTGTGATCCACAGTGGCCACCTATGCAGCAAGTGTTGGCTGCTCAAGGAACTTCAGCTCCGAGTTGATGAGGGAGGCGGAAAGTTACCTGGACACTGTGTTTCAGGAGACAGTCACATCCCTTATATTAATTACATCAAATTTGGACTGGGCTCAGGGAAAGGAGGATGTGACTGCGAGTGAGGCAAGTATGGGGATCCAAAATTTACCTTTGGAGGAGCCTCAGCCAGTGCCCTTATCTAATAGGTATGAGGCTCTTGCTCCCAGTGTGGACACGGGCACAGGCTGCAGGGAGGATGAGCAAACTGACCACAGCACCATGGTATAGAGCGCCATTCAAGTGGGGGGCAAAAAGAGAAATGTAGTAGTAATAGGGCATAACATAGTTAGGGGAATAGGTACTGTTCTCTGCAGCAAAGACAGAGAGTCCTGAAGGCTGTGTTGCCTACCTGGTGCTAATGTTAAGGACATCTCTTCTGGGCTGGAGAGGAACTTGGAGTGGGAGGGGAAGAATCCAGTTGTGATAGTCCACGTAGGTACCAATGACATGGGTAGGACTAGGAAAGAGATTCTGCTGAAGGACTACGAGAAGCTCGGGGCTAAATTAAAAAGCAGAACCACAAAAGTATAATCTCCAGATTACTACCTGAGCCACGGACAAATTGGTGTAAGGTAAATAAGATGAGGGGTAGATGCGTGGCTCAAATACTGGTATGGGAGAAATGGGTTCTGATTCATGAGGCACTGGCACCAGTACTGGGGAAGGAGGGAGCAGTTCCATTGTGATGAGCTTCATTTGAACCATGCTGGGACCAGTGCCCTGGTGAATCGTATAACTAGGGTTGTAGATAGGATTTAAACTAATTAGTGGGGGGAAGGTTCAATTGAAGGGAAGTTTAGAAAATCAAAAAGAAATGAGAGAGCAGAGATGCAGGTTAGTGAAGAGGTGAACGATAATCAAAGTGTGACAGGAAGGGGCAGAAAATATGAGCAGAAGAATGCAGCAGAAATCATAACCAGAATGAGCAATAATGGTAAAAAGTCAAAGCTCTTTATCTGAATGCACAAGGCATTTGTAACAAGATAGATGAGGTGACGGCACAAATAGAAATAAATATATATGACTTGATAGCTATTACAAAGACATGGTTGCATGGTGACCAAGACTAGGAACTCAATATTCAAGGGTACTCGACGTTCCAGAAAAATAGGCAAAAGGGAAAAGGAGGTGGAGTAGCTTTGTTAATAAAGGAAGGTATCAGTGCCGTGGTGAGTAGTGATATTGGTGCAATAGATCGTGATGTGGAATCAATTTGGGTGGAAATAAGGAATAGCAAGGGGAAGAAGTCACGGATGGGAGTTGTCTATAGGCTTCTGAAGAGTTGCCTCACTGTAGGACAAAGTATAAATCGGGAAATAATGGAGGCAAGTAAGAAGGGCGCTACAATTGTCATGGGTGATTTTAATCTATATATTGACTGCACAAATCATATTGGTAGGGGTAACATGGAAGATGAATTTGTAGAATGCATCAGGGATTGTTTCTTAGAGAATATGTTGCAGAACCTACCCGGGAACAGGCTATTTTAGATCTAGTAATGTGTAATGAGGTGGGATTAATAAGAGATATCGTAGTTAAGGGTCTTCTAGGGGGTAGCAATCACAAATGATAGAATTTCAAATTCAACTTGAGGACAAACAACTTGGATCTCAAATCAGTGTCCTCAACTTAAATAAGGGCAATTACAGAGGCTTGAAGAAAGAGTTGTCTAAAGCAGGCTGGGGAAATAAACTAAGTGGAAGCTCAGTGGATGAACAGTGGAAGACATTCAAGAAGATATTTCATAATGCTCAGTGAAAATTTATCCCGGTCAAAAAGAAGGACTCGATGAGAAGAATGAACCACCCGTGGCTAACAAAGGTGGTCAAGGAAGGTATCCAATCAGAAACCAAGGCACACAAAGCGGCGAAAACTAGTGGTAGGCCAGAGCATTGGGATTTTTTTAGGAACCAGCAGCAGATGACTAAAAACCTAATAAAGAGGGAGAAAATTGATTATGAAAGTAAATTGGCAAGAAATATAAAAACAGGCAGCAAGTGCTTCTATGGGTATATAAAAAAAGAGTAGCTAAAGTGAGTGTGGGATCCTTGGAGGATGTGACTGAAGAATTGATAATGGGGAACAGGGAAATGGCAGATAATTTAAACCGATGTTTTGCATCGGTCTTCATGGTGGAGGACACTATAAACACCCCAAAGATATCAGATAAGCAAGGAGCTAATGGTGGAAAGATCTTGTAACAGTCTCTATCATGAGGGACAAAGTACTTTACAAACTAATGGGACTAAAGGCAGGCAAATTACCAGGACCTGATGGCTTGCATTCAAGGGTTTTAAAGGAAGTGGCTGCAGAGATAGTGGAGGCATTGGTCAAAATATTCCAGAACTCACTGAATTCTGGGAGGGTCCCAGGGAATTGAAAAACCGCTAATGTGATGCTCCTGTTCAAGAAGGGAGAGAGACAAAAAGCCAGAAACTATAGGCCAGTCAGCCTAACATCTGTCATTGGGAAAATGCTAGAGTCCATTATTAGGGAAAAAATTAACAGGACATTTAGAAAAGCTTAATGCAATTAAAGTCAACATGGTTTTGTGAAAGGAAAATCATGTTTGACAAATTTGCTATGAAGATATTTTCTTTGAGGATATAACAAGCAGAGTTGATAAAGGGGAACTGGTAGGTGTAATGTATTTGGATTTCCAGAAGGCATTTGATAAGGTGCTACATAAAAGGTTATTACACAAGGTAGGAGCTCACGGTATTGGGGGTAATATATTGGCATGGATTGAAGATTGGTTAACACACAGAAGACAGAAAGTCAGGATTAATGGGTCTTTTTCAGGTTGGAAAGACGTAACTAGTGGAGTGCCACAAGCATCAGTCCTAGGGCCTCAATTTTTTACTATCTATAATTAATGACTTGGAGGAGGGGCAGAGTGTAACGTATCCAAACTTTCTGACAATACATAAATAGGTGGGAAGGCATTTTGTGATGAAGGCATAAGGGATCTGCAAGAGGATATAGATAGATTGAACGAGTGGGCAAAAACTTGGCAGATGGAGTTCAATGTAGGAAAGTGTGAGGTCATGCACTTTGCTAGGAAGAATCAAAAGGCAGACTATTACTTAAATGCAGAGATATTCCAAAAAAGTGCAGCATAGAGGGATCTAGGTGTTCTTCTGTATGAAACAGAAAAAGTTAGCATGCAAGTGCAGCAAGTAAATAAGAAGGCAAATGGAATTTTGGCCTGTATTGCTAGGGGGTTGGAGTTTAAAAATAGGGAAGTCTTGTTATAATGGTACAGGGTGTTGGTGAGGACGCAGCTGGAGTACTTTTGGTCCCCGTATTTAAGAAGGGCTATACTGGCAGTGGGGGCATTGAAAAGAGATTCACTAGGCTGATTCCTGTGAAGAAGTAGTTGACTTATCAAGAATGGCTAAACAGGCTAGGCCTTTATTCATTAGAGTTTAGAAGGATGAGGGGTGGTTTTGTTGAAACGTACAAGATTCTGAGGGGGCTTGACAAGGTATCTCTAGGGAATCTCGAACTAAGGGACATAGTTTCAGAATAAAGGGACACTCATTTAAAACTGATTTAGGAAGGAATTTCTTCTCTCAGAGGGTAGTGAATGTCTGGAATTCTCTACCCCAGAGAGTTGTGGAGGCTGAATCACTGAAAATATTTAAAGAGGAGGTAGATAGATTTTTGACATATTGGGCTCTGAGGATCTGGCATGAAAGAGGAATTGAGGCCTGGGGCAGATCAGCCATGATCTTACTAAATGGCGGGGCAGGCTTGAGGGGCCAAATGGCCTGCTCCTGCTCCTATTCCTTATGTTCTTATGTTCCAAATAAGAAGAAACCCCAGCCTGGCTAACCAATTATAAACAGTATCATGGAGTATTGTTGATTTGTCTGACTCAGCTATTGGCATACTGAGTCTGCCAGAGAAAGTTAACTCAATTTCAATCTTCAACCACCAGGCATATAATGTTGAAGGTAAATTTACTCTCCCCCTTAAGGACAACTGTAACTAGCTCTGTCTTGCCACTGTACATGTGCTTGAACTTTCACTAGGCAGACAGTAGATAGACAAAGATCTTCATGTGCAACATAGTGAGAAGCACAAATTCGCAGTAAAATTGTTTAGCATATTGCAAACATCCTCCTCACAGCATGGACATATCATTCATTGAGTGTAGGTTCACCAGTTAGAGATGTGAATTTCAGCAGAAACTACTTGCCTCCTTACAACACAATTATTACAGATAACAGAACTTGGGTATGTTAACACATGATTTCCCACTCAGCCTCCAGGTAACATCTATTGATCAGCCAAACAACAGGCTTGAGCATGGTGGAACAACTGTAGTAAAATTGCCTTGATGCACATTCAAAATGGAGTTTCAGTTTAAAGGTGTCCTCAAAATGGAGTCAAAAGTTAAACTGAATGCTGGTAGATAAAGCAGACTAAAGCTAATTAAGACCACAAAGTCTTTCCTCTGAACAAAGCATTCCTTAGCAGTGATAGAAGATAACCGTTATTAGTGAGTTAAAACATTGTGTGCACATTTCATCTCCATAGAGCTAGATTACCCCCTCCTGGAGGAGCAACTGCATGATCAACTGCTTCCGACAAAGCATGCTTTCTTGAGGAAGGGCATCTTCATCAGTGTTCCCAGAACACGCCAGGAGCCTTAAAATGAGTGCTATTCTGACATCACACAGCCCTACTGACTGATATAAATGCCAGAATGCCTAATTTGCATCACGCAGGTCCTGACAACTTATTCGCGTGTCACTCTACAAAGAGCAAGTTTGAGTTGCAAGGTGGGTTCTGCGCTAGTGTTATTTAAAGGACAAGGCATCTGACTTGAAGGGAAGATCATTTTTAAGGCTTCCACAACCACAACCATTTTCCTTTGTACTAACTATGATTTCAACCAATGGAAAGGTTTCCCACTGATCCCATTTACTTCAATTTTGCTAGGGCTCTTCAAGCCACACTTGGTCAAATGCTGCCTTGATGTCAAGGGCAGTCACTCTCACCTCACCTTTTGAATTCAGTTCTTTTGTTCATGTTTGGACCAAGGCTGGAACAAGGCCTGGAGCTGAGCGTCTCTGATGGAACCCAAATTGAGCATCAGTGAGCAGGTTATTGCTAAGCAAGTGCCACTTGTTAGGCTTGCTACCGCTGTGATGGTCAATGATAATGGGAGTGGATGTTTAAGGTGATAGATGGGGTGCCAATCAAGCAGACTGCTTTGTCCTGGATGCTATCAAATTTCTTGAGTGTTGTTGGAATCATGCCCAAAGAGGCACGTGGAGAGTATTCCATCACACTCCTGACTTGTGCCTTGTAGATGATGGACAAGATTTGGAGAGTCAGGAGGCTAGTTACTCGCCACAGAATTCCAAGCCTCTAGATTGCTCTTTTGGCTACAGTATTTATTTGGTTAGTTCAGTTAAGTTTCTGGTCAATGGTAAACCCCCCGGAAGAATGTTGCTGGTGGAAGATTCAGCGATGGTAATGCTGTTGAATGTCAAGGGGAGGTGGTTGGATTTACTCTTGTTGGAGATGGTCATTGACTGGCATTGTGTGATGCAAATGATTACTTGCCTCTCATCTGTCCATGCCAGGATATTATTCAGATTTTCCTGCATATAGACACGGACTGCTTCAGTATCCAAGGAGTCGTGAATGGTATTGAATACTGCAATCATCAGCAAACACCCCCACTTCTGAACTTATAATGGAGGGAAGTCTATTGATGAAGCAGCTGAAGATGGTTGGGCCAAGACATTATCTGGTCTGAGATCACTCCAACAACCACAAACATCTTCCTTTGTGCTAGGCTTGACTCCAATCACTGTAGAGTTTTCCCCCTGATTTTCAGTGACTTCAATTATGCTCGGGCTCCTTGATACCGCACTTGGTCAAATGCTGTCTTGATGTCGAAGGCAGTCACTCTCACATCACCTATTGAGTTTAGCTCTTTTATCCATGCTTGAATCAAGGCTGTAATGAGGTCAGGAGTTGGGTGGCCAGAGCAGAACCCAAACTGAGCATCGGCAAACAGGTTTCTTTTTATTCATCCGCAGGATGTGGGCTTCGCTGGCTGGGCCAGCATTTATTGCCCATTTCTAGTTGCCGTCAAGAAGGTGGTGGTGAGCTACCTTTTTGAACTGCTGCAGTCCATGAGGTGCAGGTACACCCACAGTGCTGTTAGGAAGAGAGTTCCACGATTTTGACCCAGCGACAGTGAAGGAACAGCAATATATTTTCAAGTCAGGATGGTGAGTTACTTGGAGGAGAACTTCCAGGTGGTGGTGACCCCATTTATCTGCAGCCCTTGTCCTTCTAGGTGGTAGTGATTGTGGGTTTGGAAGGTGCTGTCTTAGGAGCCTTGGTGAATTCCTGCAGTGCATCTTGTAGATGGTACATACTCCTGCTACTGTGCATCGGTGATGGAGGGAGTGAATGTTTGTGGATGTGGTGCCAATCAAGTGGCTGTTTTGTCCTGGATGGTGTCAAGCTTCTTGAGTGTTGTGGGAGCTGCACTCATTCAGGCAAGTGGGGAGACTCCTATCACACTCCTGACTTGTGCCTTGTAAATGGTGGACAAGCTTTGGGGAATCAGGAGGTGATTTACTTGTCGCACGATTTCTAGCTTCTGACCAGCTCTTGTAGCCACAGTATTTATATAGCTAGTCCATTTCAGTTTCTGGTCAATGGTAACCCCCAGGATTTTGCTAGTGGGTTACTGCTGCGTAAGGGCCTCTTGATAGCACTGTTGGCAACACCTCCCATCACTTTGCTGATGATCGAGAGTAGACTGATTCAGATTAGATTTGTCCTTCTTTTTGTGGAATGGCCATACCTGTGGCTGAATTCTCTGGTCGGCGAACAGGGTTGGGGCCTGCTCGCCGATGCGTAAAATGGCGTGCGGTGACATCGGGCAGGCGGACCGATGTCACCGCGTGTCATTTAGATTTTCAGTTTGGCGGGCGCGCTGCTGAGTTGGCTGCATACGCACCTAGCTATCAAAGGCCTATTAAGGCATGTTAAAAACTAATTTAAGCAATTAAATGAGCTGCCCATCCAACCTTAAGGTTGGCGGCAGGCGAAGAGCCCAAGCAGCCTTTGCATTTTTTATGAAACCTCATCCATGGGCGGGATGAGGTTTCGTGAAGTGTTTTAAAATTCAATAAAAATTTTAAAAATAATACTTTGACATATCCCAGCTCATGTGACAGTGTCACATGAGGGGACATGTTTTAAAAGTTTTTAATTACTTTATAAATATCAAACTGATCTCCTTGATGCAGCTCTGTGCCTCAGGGAGATTTCTGCGCTCTTTCACATGCATGCATGAAAGAGCACCGGACCCAACTCAGGGAATCCCTCACCGCCCGCTCAGGGAGTGTTCAGCGATTCCGGGCAAGTATCACGCTGGGCAGGCCTTAATTGGCCTGCCCACTTAAAATGGTGGCGCGGCCCCACACAACCCCCCCAATGGGGGGAAAAATTTTCCCCTGGATACTTTTCCACATTGTCAGATAAATGGCAGTGTTGTAGCTCTACTGGAGCAGCTTGGGTAGGGGCACAGGTAGGTCTGGATCTCAAATCTTCAGTACTACTGCTGGAATGTTGTCAGCGCCCATTGTCTTTACTGTATGCAGTGCCTTCAACCGTTTCTTGATTTCATGTGTGCAGTATAAAGGCTTAACAGACAGGTTATGCTAATGAATGACATAGATAATGCTGTATCACTGACATTCAGTCATGTGATGATGGGAACTTCAGGAGCATGCTGAGATGGATCATCCACTCTGGCTGAAGATGGTTGTGAATGCTTCAGACTTGACTTTTGCACTGACGTGCTAGGCTCCACCATCATTGAAGATGGGATATTTGTGGAATCCTTCTCTTTAGTCATTTAATTGTATACCATCATTCATGACTGGATGTAGCAGGACTGCAGAATGTGTCCTGATCAATTGGTTGTGAGATTGCTCAGCCCTGTCTATCGCATGCCACTTCTGCTATAGAATGCCAGGACATGAGGTAATAGATTGTAGAATCTGAAGTAATCTCACATCACCATCAGCGACAGGTTGTCCTGCTTCCAAGCTGCCCAATTCCATTGCCTCCTCCTCTACCAGAGTCAGTACAGCGAGAAATGGCACACCTCCTCAAGTCCATTGCTTACTCTTGTGAGCTCTCCTCTCCTGAAAACACAGAAATACACATTAACACTTGTCCATCATAGTCATGCTGCATGCCTATGTTGGTAGCAGCCTTAATGTCTGTCATTGTGCTACAGGGATGCCTGTTGCATTTCGCCATTATTGTGATCTGGTTAGAAACTAGTAACATTTTGTTTAAAGCAGACAAACTTTGAAATCCAAGTTACCAACTAAGAGAATAAAGCCACAAGATTCCATGGTTTTAAAAAAACAAGATAAATTTTACAAAGTCAGAAAAGAAAAACAATTTAATATCTATCTTATACTCTAACATTCAGAATTAACATGAGGTAAACATGAATTAGCAGGCAAACTGGACACCATCCAGGATAAAGCAGTCTGCTTGATTGGTACCACATCCGCAAATATTCACTCCCTCCACCACCGACGCACAGTAGCAGCAGTGTGTACCATCTACAAGAATCACTGCACAAATTCACCAAAGCTCCTTAAACAGCCCCTTCCAAACCCACGACCGCTACCGCCTAGAAGGACAAGGGCAGCAGATAGATGGGAACACCACCACCTGGAAGATCCCCTCCAAATCACTCACTATCCTGACTTGGAAATACATCGCCGTTCCTTCACTGTTGCTGGGTCAAAATCCTGGAACTCCCTTCCTAACAGCACTGTGGGTGTACCTACACCATATGGACCGCAGTAGTTAAAGAAGGCAGCTCACCACAACCTTCTCAAGGGCAACTAGGGTTGAGCAATAAATGCTGGCCCGGCCAGCGAAGCCCACATTCTGTGAATGAATTATTTAAAAAATTCTTTCAGCTTCAGTTTCTTCATGATGGCTACAGGAGGTTAGGTTTCAAGACTTACAAGAATGGATCAAAGTAACCCAAGTAGATTCCCCTGAACTTTGCAGCATTCAGTGATCTGAAGACATGTTTCAATCGATTCTACACATTCCATGAAAGCAAAATCCAGACAGATTTTTTCTTTGATTAGTCCACAGGGCCTCCAAAGAATTTGACATGCGGTATTAATTCCAGAATTGGTTCCCAATCATTAATACACTACATCGTAGTGATTATATGAATTCATAATAATGTAGATATTGTTATCTGCAATTCATAGTGGAATTTCTGTAGTTCCTTTACACACAATTATAAAGTGAAGTCTAGAATTCTGTAGTAACCCATTTACAACCCAACTATAACTAATATAGCTTCATAAATGAAAGGATGGAGGAAAGTTGCCAATTGCTAATATAAGTGAAAACCATGAAAGCATTTTGCTTACATCTACGTTTTCCTCTAAAATTAATCTTGAAAATTGTTTAGAACACCAACTTGCATGGTAATGGTCATTGAAGCCATCCATGTGGAGACCTTCTTATCAGCTGTAACAATTCAGATGGTCAGAAAGGACAAGGCCAAAAGCAAAGCATTCAGAGAGGACAGGGCTAAGATTGCAGGTGTCAGAGAGGATGAGGCTGGGAGTTGAACAGTCAGAGAAGCCGAGGCTGAGAGCAGAAGGGGTTAGAGAGAATGAGGAAAAGAATGAGAATGAGGAAAAGACTGGAGTATTAAAGAGGGTGCAACCAAAGAAAAGGCAAGGCCATGGGCAGAGCAATCAAAAAGGATGAGACCAAGAGCAAACGGTCAGAGAAGGTAAAGCCAAGAGTGCAGTGGACAGAGAGGACAAGGCCAAGGGCAGAGTGGAGCAGGGCAAGATGGCAGGGCAGGTGATGCATCACAGCTGTATTAAGTAGGAGTTGGTGGATGCCAGTGTATCAACAGTGACCACATATGCAGTAAGTGTCAGCAGCTTCAGGAATTAAGGCTCTGAGTGAGTGAACTGGACACTGTGATGCATCAGGGGAAAATTACCTGGAAACTTTGTTCCAGGAGGCAGTCACATCTCTTTGGCTAGGCTCTTTCAAATTTGGTCCATGGTCAGGGAAAGGATGGTACGACTGTGAGTGAGACGGGATGGGGGCCAAGAAGGCACAAGAGGAGGAGTCTCAGCCTTTACAATTGTCCAACAGGTTCAAGGTTCTTGCAGCTTGGCTGGATGTTAAAACAGATCAGGGCACCATGGGGCAGGGAGGCATTCACATTGAGGACACTATAGTTAGGGGAATAGGTGTTCCTTTCTGCAGCTGAGAGCATGAAGCCCAAAGGCTGTGATGCCTGCCCAGTGCCAGGGTTCAGGACATCTGTTCGGGACTGAAGATGAACCTGCACTGAGAGGGGAAGGATCTAGTTGTCGTGGTCCACATTGGTACCAGCAACAGAGGTAGGACTAAGAAAGAAGTTCTACTAAGTGAATATGAGCGGTAGGGCTAAATTAAAAAGCAAAATCACAAAGGCAGTAATCTGGACTACTACCTGAGTCATGAGGAAATTGGCATATGGTAAACAGGATTAGAGAGCTGAATGCATGGCTTAAGGATTGGTGTGGAAGAAATGGGTTTAAATTCATGGGACATTGGCTTTGGGGAGTAACGAAGCTAGTTACTCACTGCGGAATTTCCAGGTTCTGACCTGCTCTTGTTGATCCAGTTCAGTTTCTCGTCAAAGGTAACCCTAGTATGTTGACAGTAGGAGAGTCAGCAAAGGTATGCCATTGAATGTCAAGGGGAGATGGTTAGATTCTAGCTTGTTGGCGATGGCACTTCTGTGGCTTGAATGTTACTTATTATCTATTAGCCGAATCCTGAATATTGTCAAGGTCTTGTTGCATATGGACATGGACTGCTTCAGTATCTGAGGAGTTGAGAATAGTACTGAACATTGTGCAATCATCAGTGAACATCCACACTTCTAACATTATAGTGGAGAGAAGGTCATTGACAAAGCAGCTGAAGATGGTTGAGCCTAGGACACTATCCTGAGGAACTCCTGCAGCGTTGTCCTGGGACTGAGGTTATTAAGGTAAGGTATTAGGTAGGGTTTGACTAAGAAGGAATGTAATGAAATCTAAATTAGGTTAACGATGCAGGTATGCAAATGCACAAATCATGGTAAATAATCTTGGTGAGCACCATGGTGCGAATAGGACATGGGAATATGCTGTGGTGGTAACGGGACATCTCATTCAAAAAAGGGCAGCAGTAGTTACCTAATATACATGGATAAAGGGTGTTCAAGAAACCTAGGGAAGGAAAGAGAGGACGGTGGCAGAATTGATTAAGGAGAACATTATAGTGTTGGAGAGAGGATGTTCTCAGGGGCAGAATCTATTTGGTTAGCGTTAAGAAATAACAGACATGTCATTACACTACAGAACTTATTCTATAGGCCATCAACTAGTGGGAAAGATATAGGTGAGCAAACTTGCAGTGAAATTACAGAAGGTGCAAGACCTATAGAGTAGCAATAATTGGGGGCTTCAAATTACCCTATATAGACTTGGATAGTAAAAGTGCAAAGAGTAGAGAAGGGAAAAGTTTCTGAAACATATTTAGGAGAATTTTCTTGATCCATACGCTTCAGCCCAACAAAGAAGAAAGTATTAAAAACAAAAAAACTGCGGATGCTGGAAACCCAAAACAAAAACAGAATTACCTGGAAAAACTCAGCAGGTCTGGCAGCATCGGCGGAGAAGAAAAGAGTTGACGTTTCGAGTCCTCATGACCCTTCGACAGAACTTGCGTTCGAGTCCAAGAAAGAGTTGAAATATAAGCTGGTTTAAGGTGTGTGTGTGAGGGGCGGAGAGATAGAGAGACAAAGAGGTGGAGGGGGGGGGTGGGGGGGTGTGGTTGTAGGGACAAACAAGCAGTGATAGAAGCAGATCATCAAAAGATGTCAACGACAATAGTACAATAGAACACATAGGTGTTAAAATTAAAGTTGGTGATATTATCTAAACGAATGTGCTAATTAAGAATGGATGGTAGGGCAGTCAAGGTATAGCTCTAGTGGGTTTTTTTTTATATATAATGGAAATAGGTGGGAAAAGGAAAATCTTTATAATTTATTGGAAAAAAAAAGGGAAGGGGGAAACAGAAAGGGGATGGGGATGGGGGAGGGAGCTTACGACCTAAAGTTGTTGAATTCAATATTCAGTCCAGAAGGCTGTAAAGTCCCTAGTCGGAAGATGAGGTGTTGTTCCTCCAGTTTGCGTTGGGCTTCACTGGAACAATGCAGCAAGCCAAGGACAGACATGTGGGCAAGAGAGCAGGGTGGAGTGTTGAAATGGCAAGCGACAGGGAGGTTTGGGTCATTCTTGCGGACAGACCGCAGGTGTTCTGCAAAGCGGTCGCCCAGTTTACATTTGGTCTCTCCAATGTAGAGGAGACCACATTGGGAGCAACGGATGCAGTAGACTAAGTTGGGGGAAATGCAAGTGAAATGCTGCTTCACTTGAAAGGAGTGTTTGGGTCCTTGGACGGTGAGGAGAGAGGAAGTGAAGGGGCAGGTATTGCATTTTTTGCGTGGGCATGGGGTGGTGCCATAGGAGGGGGTTGAGGAGTAGGGGGTGATGGAGGAGTGGACCAGGGTGTCCCGGAGGGAGCGATCCCTACGGAATGCCGATAAGGGGGGTGAAGGAAAGATGTGTTTGGTGGTGGCATCATGCTGGAGTTGGCGGAAATGGCGGAGGATGATCCTTTGAATGCGGAGGCTGGTGGGGTGATAAGTGAGGACAAGGGGGACCCTATCATGTTTCTGGGAGGGAGGAGAAGGCGTGAGGGCGGATGCACGGGAGATGGGCCGGACACGGTTGAGGGCCCTGTCAACGACCGTGGGTGGAAAACCTCGGTTAAGGAAGAAGGAGGACATGTCAGAGGAACTGTTTTTGGATGTAGCATCATCGGAACAGATGCGACGGAGGCGAAGGAACTGAGAGAATGGGATGGAGTCCTTATAGGAAGCAGGGTGTGAGGAGCTGTAGTCGAGATAGCTGTGGGAGTCGGTGGGTTTGTAATGGATATTGGTGGACAGTCTATCACCAGAGATTGAGACAGAGAGGTCAAGGAAGGGAAGGGAAGTGTCAGAGATGGACCACGTGAAAATGATGGAGGGGTGGAGATTGGAAGCAAAATTAATAAATTTTTCCAAGTCCTGACGAGAGCATGAAGCGGCACCGAAGTAATCATTGATGTACCGGAGACAGAGTTGTGGAAGGGGGCCGGAGTAGGACTGCAACAAGGAATGTTCCACATACCCCATAAAGAGACAGGCATAGCTGGGCCCCATCTGTCGCATCTGTTCCGATGATGCTACATTCAAAAACAGTTCCTCTGACATGTCCTCCTTCTTCCTTAACCGAGGTTTTCCACCCACGGTCGTTGACAGGGCCCTCAACCGTGTCCGGCCCATCTCCCGCGCATCCGCCCTCACGCCTTCTCCTCCCTCTCAGAAACATGATAGGGTCCCCCTTGTCCTCACTTATCACCCCACCAGCCTCCGCATTCAAAGGATCATCCTCCGCCATTTCCGCCAACTCCAGCATGATGCCACCACCAAACACATCTTCCCTTCACCCCCCTTATCGGCATTCCGTAGGGATCGCTCCCTCCAGGACACCCTGGTCCACTCCTCCATCACCCCCTACTCCTCAACCCCCTCCTATGGCACCACCCCATGCCCATGCAGAAAATGCAATACCTGCCCCTTCACTTCCTCTCTCCTCACCGTCCAAGGACCCAAACACTCCTTTCAAGTGAAGCAGCATTTCACTTGCATTTCCCCCAACTTAGTCTACTGCATCCGTTGCTCCCAATGTGGTCTCCTCTACATTGGAGAGACCAAACGTAAACTGGGCGACCGCTTTGCAGAACACCTGCGGTCTGTCCGCAAGAATGACCCAAACCTCCCTGTCGCTTGCCATTTCAACACTCCACCCTGCTCTCTTGCCCACATGTCTGTCCTTGCCTTGCTGCATTGTTCCAGTGAAGCCCAACGCAAACTGGAGGAACAACACCTCATCTTCCGACTAGGGACTTTACAGCCTTCTGGACTGAATATTGAATTCAACAACTTTAGGTCGTAAGCTCCCTCCCCCATCCCCACCCCCTTTCTGTTTCCCCCTTCCCTTTTTTTTTCCAATAAATTATAAAGATTTTCCTTTTCCCACCTATTTCCATTATATATAAAAAAAAACCCACTAGAGCTATACCTTGACTGCCCTACCATCCATTCTTAATTAGCACATTCGTTTAGATAATATCACCAACTTTAATTTTAACACCTATGTGTTCTATTGTACTATTGTCGTTGACATCTTTTGATGATCTGCTTCTATCACTGCTTGTTTGTCCCTACAACCACACCCCCCCACCCCCCCCTCCACCTCTTTGTCTCTCTATCTCTCCACCCCCCACACACACACCTTAAACCAGCTTATATTTCAACTCTTTCTTGGACTCGAACGCAAGTTCTGTCGAAGGGTCATGAGGACTCGAAACGTCAACTCTTTTCTTCTCCGCCGATGCTGCCAGACCTGCTGAGTTTTTCCAGGTAATTCTGTTTTTGTGAAGAAGGAAGTATTGTTGGATCTGGTTCTTGGGAATGAAGTGGGTCAACTGGAGTAAGTGACAGTAGAGGGGACTTTTAAGAATTGTGATCATAGTATCATAAGGTTTAGCTTAGCTATGGAAAAGGACAGGGAGCAATCTACAGCAAAACAAAACTCAACTGGAAGAGAACCCATTTCTGTGGGTTGAGAATAGAACTCTTCCAGGTCAATTGGAAACAAAGATTGGCAAGCAAAACTGTAATCAAATAATGGGCTGCCTTTAAAGAGGAGAGAGTTTGGGTAAAGTTGAGGTACATTACCGTGAGGGAAAAGGTAGGGCAAACAAAGCCAGAATTTCCTGGATAACAAAACAGATACAATGAAGCAGAAAAAGGATGCGGGTGACAGGTGTCAGGTCAATTGTGCATGTCAATATAGAATATAGAAAGTTTAGGGGAAAGTGAAAAAGGAAATAAGAGGGCAAAAGAGAGAGTATGAGAAGAGACTAGCAGCTTAATAAGGTGGGTCTCAAAGTTTTCTATAAGCATATAAATAATAAAAGGTTGGTAAAAGGAGGAGTAGGGCAATTTAGAGACTAAAAATGGAGGTAGAGGGCATGCTTGAGCTACTAAATTAATACTTTGTATCTGTCTTTGCCAATGAAGAAGGTGCTGTCAAAGTCATGCTTAAAGAGGAGGTAGATGAGATACTGGATGGTTTAAAATTTTACAAAGAGGTGGTACCAGAAAGGTTGGTTGTTCTTAAGGTGGGTAAGCCACCAGGAACAGAGAGAAAACATCTGAGGATGCTGAAGGATTTGGAATTATGGAGGTACTAGATATAATTTTCAAATCCTCCTTTGGTACAAGGGTAGTGACAGAGGAATGGAGAATTATAGATGTTCCACCCTTATTCAAAATAAGGATAAACCCAGCAACTACAGGACAGTCACTTTAACCTTGGTGGTGGGAAAACTTTTAGAAATGATAATTGGAGATAAAATTAACAATCAGTTGGACAAATGTGGATTAACTAAAGAAACCCAGCAAGATTTGTTAACTAAATTTATTGAGTTTTTTCCAAGAGTAACAGAGAGGGCTGGTTGGAGTAATGTGATTGATGTGGTATATATGGATTTCCAAAAGATGTTTGATAAATTGTCATATAATAAGCTTGCCAGCAAAATTGAAGCCCATGGAATAAAAGGATCAGGGATCGAAGTCAAGAATTGGAATGTTAACTTTGTTTCTCTCTGCACAGATGCTGCCAGACCTGCTGAGTATTTCCAGCACTTTCTGTTCTTATTTCAGATTTCCAGCATTCACAATGTTTTGCTTTTATTATTTTGGATATAAAGTCGGTTGAGTAATAGGAAAGGGACAGTAAAGGTGAATGTTTATTTTTCAGACTGGAGTAAAGCATACATGTGTTTTCCAGGGTTTGGAATAAGGACCATTCCTCTTTTTGACATATATTAATACCCTGGACTTTGCTATGCATGTAACAATTTCAAAGTTTTCAGATATGATAAAAATCAAAAATGTAGTACATAAGACATAAGGAGTAGGCCATTTAGCTCTTTGAGCCCCCTCTGCTATTCAATGAGATCATGACTGATCTACTTCAACACAATTTGCCTGCACTATCTCTGTATCCCTTGCTGTTTTCAATGTGTTAAAATCTATCGATTTCAGTATTTAACATACTCAATGACTAAGCCTCCACTGCCCTCTGGGGCAGAGAATTCCAAAGATTCACCACCCTCTGAGTGAAAGAATTCCTCCTCACCTCAGAACTTAATAACCTGCCCCTTATCCTGAGACTGTGTCCCCTGGTTCTAGACATCCGAGCCAGGGGAAACATTCTTCCTGCATCTACCATGTTAAGCCCTCTAAGAACTTTGTATGTCTGAATGAGATCACCTCTCATTCTTCTAAACTCCAGAGAATAAAGGCCCAGTCTATTTAATCTCGTTCCTAATAGGACAATCCCTCCATCCCAGGTATTAATTTAGTGAGCCCCCATTGCCCTCCCTCAATGGCAAGTATATCCTTCTTTAGGTAAGAAGACCAAAACTGCACACAATACTCCAGGGGCCATCTCAATGCAATAAGGCATTTTTAGTTTTATACTCAAATCTTCTTGCAATAGAGGCCAACGTATTGTTACGGGCCATGATGGGAGAAGAGCACAGTTAATTCTAGCCCCACTTCTCCACAGGTTGCAACAATAGTTTAAATGTTTAATTCACCCACAAAACTGGCAAATTGTTTACCTTTGACACTGTTATTCCCAGCATAAAAAAGACTCTAACTAGGCTTCTTTCAATAAACACAAAATAAATTAGTTTATTATAAAATAAACTAATTTTTAAAAACAAGTTAATAAAAAGGTTAATCATAAGTTATAGTTTAGAAGTGTAATGATTTTCCCCTTTTTTAAAAAAACAGATATTCAAACCCCTGTACACTCACATACAAACAAACAGGACAAAACAAATACAGTCCACTGCAAAGGCTAGAGTATGGGAATGTTTCTTTTAAAAGGATAACATTCGAAGAGATCTCAACATTGTTGATCTAACAGAATTCCGATCACAATAGATCTGGATGTTCTTTCAGGCAGATTTGCTGATTAAAATATCTTTGATGACTCTTACTTATCATAACTTTGCAGACTTTCAAAAAAACACAGATGAGTTATCCTGATAAGACATTTCTGAGGAAACAATAACATAAAAGTGGGGCAGAGAGAGAAGGAAAGACAGAGTCCTGTCCTTGCAGCCTGCTTCTAAGGCACTCACACTCACTCGCTCTCTGACTGAGTTGTTCAAAGGGTACTTCTCTCAGGCCAGGTGTTTTTAACCAATCAGCAAGAGTCTTTCGCCTGGCAACAGTAGTTCTTTATTAACTTAGATATACAAAGTTTCATTTCCCTTTCTGGATGTTCCTCAATGGACATCTATCTTGACCCGTGGTTTTTTGAAGAATGGTATATTCACAGCCTTGAATGAATATTGCAAACTTTTAAAAATAACTCAGGAAGAAGAATGTTCAAAATTCAATGTCCTTCAATTTTTCCATAAAAGATTCCTCACATGCTTCCATCTGTAAGGAATGAAACCCCATTTTCAAATGCGTTTCATTACAAAACAAATAGGAAAACATATTTTTAAACATGCATTCACCCATTCCTACTCAATCTATATACAGAGTCTCTGTATAGATTCTGATCTTTTGATCTCTATATTATACTAATAGAAATTACATTCTGAATAACACATCAGCAATTACGTTATCTTTTCCAGCAATATGGACAACTTTCAAATTATAAGGCTGTAGCAACAAACTCCATTGAAACAGTCGGGCATTCTGAGTCTTAAACTTTTCTATGAAAACCAGAGTAGGGTCAGTATATATTAAGTTTCTTTGCAGCCATGATGGACATATATCTCAAAATGTTTTACAGCCAGTAACAATCTCAGGGTTTCCTTTACTATTGTAGGGTATCTTTTTTGATGCTGATTTAACTGCTTAGAAAATATCCCATTGGCTTTACTATGCCTGATTCATCATCTTGTAATAAGACTGCACGCACCCCCAAGTTGCTGGCACCGATTCCGACCTTGAAGGGTTTAGTGAAGTTAGGGGCAGCCAACATCAGTTCATGAGTTAAAATTGTCTTCAAGCTCTTAAAAGCTGTCTGGCATTCTCTTGACCATTCTACCTTCAACTTCTTTTGTAATGAGTCTGTTAGTGGAGCAGCTATTGTGCTGAAGTTTGGTACAAACTTACGATAGAAGCTGCATATTCCCAAAAATCTCATGATTTCCCCATTTAGTTTTAGGGGGAGGGAATTCTACGAAAGCCTGTACCTTCACTTCTCTTGGCAATACCTGTCCTTGCCCTATGACATGCCCTGAGTAGGTTACTTAAGTTTTTGCAAACTGTCTCTTGGCAAGGTTTATTATAAGATCTGCTGACTACAATTTTTAAAATATGACTTCCAATTGGTTTAAGTGATTTTTCCAACTGCTGCTGTAAACCAATACATCATCCAGATAAGCCACATAGTTAGGAACATTGCTTATAACGTAATTCATTAGTCTTTGGAAAGTGGCTGGAGCATTTTTTAGCATGAATGGCATCACTCGGCATTGGTATAGCCCATTCGGTGTCACAAAAGCCACTATCTCCTTAGCTTGCGATGTTAAATGTACTTGCCAGTACCCTGTCAAAAAATCCACCTTAGTAAGGTACATGGTACTGCCAACCCAGTCAATACAATCTTCTAAACGAGGCACTGGGTAAGAATCTGTTTTGTTGCTGTATTAACCTTTCTGTAATCTATACAGAATCTAGTTGACCCATCAGGTTAGGCATTAATACTACTGGAGAACTCCAACTGCTTTGACTTGGTTCAATTCAGTGATTTTTCAACATGTGTTCGACTTCTGCTTCTGCCTCAGCCTGTTCCTCTGGGCTCAAATGATAAGGGTATTGTTTTATAGAAGAAGACCTCCATATATCCACATCAGGCGTGGCTTCTTCCTATCCTTCTCCCTACGATGGTATGGTTTCAATATGTTGAAGTGACATAGCCGTTTCTTTTTCTTGCAATCTGGGTTGTCTATCAAATAATTTACTTTACTAACTCTCTTAACTAACTTATATGGACCACTGAACAGTGCTTTCAGAGGATCCTCCTGGAAAGACAATGACACTAACAGTTCATCCCCTGGTTGAAATGTTGCAGTCTCAGTTTTTTATCTGCCCATTCCTTCATCTTTGTGTGAGAAACTGTAAGATTTTGTGAGCAACTTTGTAGGTTCCTGTGAGCATTCCTCGAACATGGACACGTAATCTAATATACAGGATTTGTCTGTCTGTCCTAAAAACTTTTCTTTGATTAATTTCAAAGGACTTCTTATCTCATGTCCAAAGATTAATTCAAAAGGACCAAAACTGGTAGATTCATTGGTGACGTTTGGGTGGCAAATAAAGGAAAGTCCAGTTCTTTGTCCCAATCATGGGAATATTCATGACAATATGCTTTAATTATTGTTTTGAGAGTTTGGTGGTACCTCTGTAAATCTCCCTGGTATGCCATGGACTTTAACTATTTTATACCCAAACTATTTATTGGGCAGAATTTTACCCATGTCAGGTGGGCTTGGTAGGGGCGGTCGGGAAGCCGACCGCTGCCCGTGATTGGGGCTGGAAGATAATTTCACACTGGTGGGCCAATTACCATAAGACCATAAGACATAGGAGCAGAAATTAGGCCATTCAGCCCATCGAGTCTGCTCCGCCATTCAATCCTGGCTGATAAGTTTCTCAACCCCATTCTCCTGTCTTCTCCCCATAACCTTGGATCCTCTTACCAATCAAGAACCTATCTATCTCGGTTTTAAATACACTCAATAACCTGGCCTCCACAGCCTTCTGTGGCAATGAATTCCATAGATTCACCACTCTCTGGCTAAAGAAGTTTCTCCTCATCTCTGTTCTAAAAGGTCTTTCCTTTCCTCTGAGGCTGTGCCCTCGGGTCCTAGTCTCTCCTACTAATGGAAACATCTTCCCCACGTCCACTCTATCCAGGCCTTTCAGTATTCTGTAAGTTTCAATCAGATCCCCCATCATCCTTCTAAACTCCATCAAATATAGACCCAGAGTCCTCAAACGTTCCTCATATGTTAAGCCTTTCATTCCTGGGATCATTCTCGTGAACCTCCTCTGGACCCTTTCCAGGGCCAGCACATCCTTCCTGAGATATGGGGCCCAAAATTGCTCACAATATTCTAAATGTGGTCTGACCAGAGCCTTATAAAGCCTCAGCACCACATCCCTGCTTTTATATTCTGGTCCTCTCGAAATAAATGCCAACATTGCATTTGCCTTCCTAACTACCGACTCAACTTGCAAGTTAACCTTAAGAGAATCCTGGATTAGGACTCCCAAGTCCCTTTGCACTCCAGATTTCTGAATTCTCTCCCCATTTGGAAAATAGTCTATGCCTCTATTCTTCCTACCAAAGTGCATGACCTCACATTTCCCACATTGTATTCCGTCTGCCACTTCTTTGCCCATTCTCCTAACCTCTCCAAATCCTCCCTGCCTCCTCAATACTACCTGTCCCTCCACCTATCTTTGTATCATCTGCAAATTTAGCCAGGATGCCCTCAGTTCCTTCATCTAGATCATTAATGTATAAAGTGAAAAGTTGTGGTCCCAACACTGACCTCTGCGGAATTCCACAAGTCACCAGCCGCCATCCTGAGAAGGACCCCTTTATCCCCACTCTCCCACTCTCTGCCTCCTGCCAGACAGCCAATCTTCTATCCATGCTAGTACCTTGCCTCTAACACCATGGGTTCTTATCTTACTGAGCAGCTTCCTGTGCGGCACCTTGTCAAAGGCCTTCTGGAAGTACAAGTAGATAACATCCATTGGCTCTCCTTTGTCTAACCTACTCGTTACCTCCTCAAAGAATTCTAACAGATTTGTCAGGCATGACCTCCCTTTGATGAAACCATGCTGACTTTGCCCGATTTTACCATGCACTTCCATGTATTCTGAAATCTCATCCTTAATAATGGACTCTAAAATCTTACCAACAACCGATGTCAGGCTAATCAGCATGTAATTTCCTGTCTTTTGCCTCACTCCCTTCTTAAACAGGGGGGTTACACTAGCGATTTTCTAGTCCTCTGGGACCCTCCCTGACTCCAGTGATTCCTGAAAGATCGCCACTATCTCTTCAGCTATCTCCTTCAGAACTCTGGAGTGTAATCCATCTGGACCAGGTGATTTATCTACCTTCAGACCTTTCAGTTTTCCTAGCACCTTCTCCTTGGTAATGGCCACCATAATCAATTCTGTCCCCCGACTCTCTTGAACTTTGGGGATGTCACTCGTGTCTTCCACTGTGAAGACTGACACAAAGTACCTATTCAGTTCCTCCGCCACTTCTTTGTTTCCCACTACTACTTCTCCAGCGTCATTTTCCAGCGGCCCAATGTCCACTTTTGCCTCTCTCTTACCTTTTATATATCTAAAAATTGAGGCCCATCCAGCGTGAAATGCAAGCAGCAGCGCTCAGCGCTGCCTGTGGTGGGGGGGGAAGGGTGGGTGGAGTGCGTCAGGGAGATAAAAAGATTTTTAAAAAATAAAGATTTTGTAAATGTTATAAAACATGTCCCCTCAAGTGACACTGTCACATAAGTAGGGACATGTTGTTAATGAATAATGATTTTATTTTATTTTTGTTTGCTTTTGGAAGCCTTATCCTGCCCGTGGACGAGGTTTCCAAAAACGTGCAAAGGCCATTTGGCCTTTTCCCCTGCCCACCAACTGTAAGGTTGGACGGGGAGCAAAAAATTTATTTTAAATTTACTTTTCAATGGCCTTAACAGGCCTTTTAATTGTTGGCGGGCATGCTGCAGAGTCAGACGCATGCCCGCCAACCGAAATATCATGCGAATGCACGATGACATCAGGACACTCGCCCGATGTCATCGCGTATCATTTTACGCTCGGTGGGATTGGGCACGCGTCCACCTGCCAAACTAAAAATTTTACCCATTATGTTGTGAAAAATTTTAGAGATAAGATTGGAACCTTGATCTGACTGGATCTCCATCGATAATCCATATCTAGTAAAACTTGGGCTAATTACTCTACCACGGCTTTAGAATTGTTCTCAAAGGGCTGGCCTCTGGAAATCGATTTGTCATATCCATAATAGTAAGGACATACTGGTGTCTCACTTTCGCTTTCGGTAACGGTCCCACATATTCAACTAATATCTGACTAAATGGTTCACCTTAAACTGGTAAGGGAATTAAAGGTGCTTGTTTGATTGCATGGTGTGGTATTCCCACCATTTGGCACGTATGGCATGTTTTACAAAACAGCACAGCATCCTTTTGAAGTCCTGGCCAGTAAAAACTTTGACCTATATGTGTTTGGGTCTTTCAGATCCTTATGGCCTGAATTTTTCAGTCGGTGTGCGGGAGCGGGCCCAACATGCCGGTACGTAAAATGATGCGTGATGTAGTCGGGCGTGCATCCCGACATCATTGCGCTGTCTTGTGATTTTTCATTCGGCGGGCGCATGCCGGACTCGGTTGTGCATCCGCCGATAACTGATAGGCCTATTAAGGCCATTAACGAATGAATTAATGTAATTGTTAATGCTGCCCATCAACCTTAAGGTTGGTGGGCAAGCGAAAAGGCCAAGCAGCCTTTATGTTTTTTAGGAAACCTCATCCACTGGCAGGATGAGGTTTCCTAAAGCTTTCATCAATTAAATAAAAAAAATTTCCGAAATATAAAAACATGCCCCAACTCATGTGACACAGTCACATGAGGGGACATGTTTCATTAAATTTTTAATCCATTTGTTTAATAATTTCAAAAGCTGCCTCAGGGAGATTGAAGCGCTCTTTCGCATGCATACACGAAAGAGTCCTGCCCCGACTCTCACTCCTCCCCCCGCCAGCACAGATAGCGCGCTACCGCTCATGTCTTACGCTGGGCGGGCCTTAATTGGCCCGCCTGCGTAAAATGGTGATGTGGAGCCGTTCGCGGGCGGCTCTGTGACCACCCCCGTTCGCTCCCGCTGAGCCCGCCTGCCGACTGAAAAATTTAGGCCTACATGTCCTGCCATAGGAATCTCATGAGCTATCCTTAATATTTCCTGGTGATATTTGGGCGATACCACTACCTGATGAGCCACCGTCTACTCTTCATCCACAGGTCTGTAAGAAGGTCTCCACTTCCTCATCAGAATCCCACTTTTAATATAGTAGCATTCCGGAATCCCTTCTGCTTCAGCCTTCGCTTGAGCTGATTGTGCCACTTTACTTAACTCTGGATCCGTTTGCTGAGCCTCAGTCAGAGACAACTTACTGAAAATTTCTTTCGGATTGTCCAAATCCCCAAAAAAGAATGTTTCAGATATCCAAATATCTGTTTGTAGTACCAATTTTACCTCTGATGATGGAACTTGTTTAGCCATCACTCATGTCACTTCACAAGGGACAGAATTTTGCCATCGGCGTGTGAGGCGGGCCCAACATGCTGGCGCATGAAATGATGTGTGATGATGTCGGACATGCGTCCCCACTTCACTGCGCGTCATTGCAATATATCGGAGAGTGGGCGCACTATGACTTCCAAGGTGCTCCCGTCATTAATTAATGGGCCATTTACGGACCTTGAGGCAGTAATACACAGCGATATCTAGCAGCCCACATGATTCTCAGTGCATTGCACAGGCAGGCGGGTAGGCCACATTTTTAAGTCAGGATAAGAGGGATGAGTTGGCTCAAGAATGCGAGGTGTTAGTAATTTACTTTTTAAACTTACTGCTACTTGCTTGTCTGAGCAGGACAACTTCAATTCTCTTCAGAACTGCTTTGAAACCAAAACAGGCTTCAGTTCAGGACTCTGGAGGAAACATAATTCTTGGGGCATTGCAAGTTTCAGGCAGCCTTCCCTTACCCTGGGACTGGGGATTGTGCTCTCCACTGGAGGCACCTCCTCTGAAGAGGAAGAGAGGGCCAGAAGGGGGAGGAGGCCAGGAGTCCATATTTAGCCTCCAGGTGAGCCACCTTTGGGAGGAAAGGTGCAAGCACAAGGAGTGCAGGGCCAACAGGAAGTGCAAGGCGGAAGGGGCCACAAAAGACACCACTATCCTGTTTTCAGAGTTTACAGGCGGCAATGCAGCTACCTCAATATGTCTGAGGTGCAATGCCAAAGGAGGCTCCATCTCTCAAGGGAGACTGTGACCTCCATCTGTCAGATGATCGGCCCTGAGATCAGCTCCAACAGTGTGGGTGGACACCCCATGCCAGTGGCGCTGAAGGTCATGGTTACTCTCAACTTCTATGCCTCCGGCTCTTTCCGGGGGTTGGTGGGTGATCTTTGTGGAGTCTCCCAGTCAGCTGTCCACAGTTGCATCAAGCTGGTAACAGATACTCTGTTAAGGCATGCACTGACATTCATCCACTACACCTTGGATGAGGCCAGCCAGGCAGAGCAAGCCAGAGGCTTTGCAGCGATTGCTGGGTTCCCCTGCATCCAGGGTGCAATTAGCTGCACACACGTGGCCATCAAGGTGCCAGCGGGTGAGCCCGGTGCCTTCATCAACAGGAAGGGATTCCACTCCATGAATGTACAGATAGTTTGTGACCATAGTTTGCAGATTCTGCATGTCTGTGCAGAGTACCCAGGCAGCTCCCATGACGCCTACATCCTGAGACACTCCCAGCTGCCAAGGCTCTTCAGTGCTCCAGCCTGGCTAGATGGATGGCTGCTGGGTGACAAGGGCTTTCCCTTCAAAAAGTGGCTCATGACGCCCCTCTGCCATCCAAGAACAGAGGCCGAGTAGCGGTACAATAGGAACCATGCCTCTACAACGGCTGTGGTAGAGAGAGCCATCAGTCTTCTCAAGATGTGCTTCTGATGCCTGGTCCATTCAAGGGGTGCACTGCAATACCCCCCAAATCGTGTGTCACTGATAGTAGTTGCATGCTGCGCTCTCCACCATTTGGCGCTGGAAAGGTGGGACGCAGTGAAGGAGGAAGATGTAGATGCAGATGCTCTGGCCGCAGACGATGAGCCCAGTAGTGAGGAGATGGACCCGGGCAGCCTCCAGGGAGGCAGGGACACCCAGGAGGCTTTGATCCAATGCTCCTTCAGCTAGCCTACCACAGATGAACCTCCAACACAGGGCTGGAGGCTCCATACTCAATACCTGAGAACAACATTTGTCTGGTTAGGAATATTAACTATGTGCCTTGTCAATAAAGCTCAATGACACAATGACAAATAAATCACTCATAACACCATGGGTTCCCCTTCACCTGCATAAGTAATGAAGCACCCAGAGGCTTGTTGAGAGCCAAAACATCTAATGATTGCATACTTGAATACAGAAATGAAAGTCCATTAAAAGGTGTTGAGCTGCACACCTACTAAAAAACAACTGAAACAGGGGGCAAAAGAAAACCACCAGTGATAAGCCCGTAGTGTGCCTAAGGTGATTTATGTTTATGGGTGCTACATTTAGGTGCTCCCCCCTCACTGACGTCGCCATTTGAGATAGCCCGCTCATTCTCCTGTCCTGTTGGCCTTGATGACCTTGACGGGCATCCTCTGGCCTGTGGAGCCTGTGCTGGCGCTGCCTGGGAGGGAGTGGCCAGTGGCACGGCTGGCATCTCCCCAGTCACCGCAGCCTAATCAGATGCCACGGTCACTGGCAGAGGGGTGGAGGAGCTGCTGCCCTCATCTGGAGCACCCTGAGAGCAGCCCGCAGAGACGACAAGCAGCTCATCCATGAGGTCGCTTCAGACCTCCCTGCTCACCATTGATGGATGGGCACCTAGCTGGGATACTGGGTGCCCAATTCATCTCACACACTGACACTGACCACCTGAGGTCAATGCCGCTGTTAGGGCATGCAGGTCGGAGCGCATCCCCAGGAAGCTCTGATTGTTTTCCTAGAGGAACCTCTCTATGAGACTTACCACTTTCTCCATGGAGGAGGCATTGCGCTCGGCCATGAGGGACATTGCATTGCTCATGCTCTGCATGTACTTCTCCATCACAGAGACCATGGCACGCATTCCCTCATCTATCTCCACCCGATCCTCCTCCACACCCTGCTGGACCTCCAGCATTTGCTGCCCCAGGGACGAATCCAGAGGTACATCATCAGCCACCAACTGAGCATGTTCCGGGTCCTCAGCAGTCCTCCGACTGCTGGCGCCCTGGGTACTCTCTGCCTCCACCTGCACCTCAAGCGAAAGTGAAGTGTCCTCACCGCTGTGCACCAAGACACTAACTGATGATTTCATCCCCACCGAGGTGCTGGTTTCTGCACTGGTGCCTGCCTGGCTGAGATGTTGTGATGCTGGTGCAATTATATCTTCTGGGCCCTCAGTGATCAGTGGCGGTCCCTCTGTCTCCTGAGTGTGGGCGTGCTCTGGAGAGGCTGAAAGGAAGAACAAGGGCATTTAATTAGTAGAAGTCATTATACTGTTAATGTGCATGCCTGTCGCCTGGATCAGGGTGTGCCCCTCTTTCCATATCAATGGGTAACCCATGTTGGATGCTGAAATCAATATACAATCAACAGTGGAATGTTTGCACTGACAGACATTGTGACCTCAGGGCACAATACTCTTACCTCCCAGTGGCACCCCAACCTCACCGCAGCCGGTTGACCTGGGTGCATGGCGCCTCTCCAGCTCTGGAGCCTCCTGCTCATATCTGGTCAGTATGAGTAGGTGGGCCTGCCCTCCACCAGTCTGCTGCCGCTTGACATTATTGTATGCGGTCTTCTTCTCAAAGGAGAGAGGAGCATTGATTAGTCCACCCTGTACCTGCATTACCATTGCAGCCTTGCTGCCCCCACCTGAGTAAAACATTGCAGGGCTCATCCGATTCGTGACCCTGGAGTCACCATATACCCACTCCAAGCAGCCAGTGCTGACCCCCTTGCCCAGATGCTGCCTCCTTCACATTTGCCACTCACACTCTAAGACCTTCCAAACCCATGAGCACTACCATATAGAAGGACAAGGGAGGCAGATGGATGGCTACAGCACCACGTGGAAGTTCCCCTCCAAGTCACTCAGCATTCTGACTTCGAAATGTTTCAGTGCTCTACCACTGTGCCTGGGTCCAAATCCTGGAGCTTGCCCCCAAACAGCACTGTGGGTGTACCTGCACCATATGCAGTGGATAGGGGAGGCAGCTCAGCAATAAATGCTGGCCCACCCAATGAAGGCCACATGCTGTGAATGAATGAATGCATGAAACAAAATTCTGATTTGGGCGGGTGGGGGCCAACCTAACTGCTGTGCTAAGTGACCCGTGCCAACAGGGTACTCACCCTTCCCGAAAGCAAGAGGTCATTAAACTGCTTGCAGCACTGCATCCAGGTGCGTCTCACCACATTGTGGGGAGCTGATCCTTTCTGCCACCTCCTCCCAGGCACGTTTTGTCATGTGGGGGAACCTCCTCCTCCTGTCCCTTGGCACAAGAATGTAGTGGCATGCTGCCACCTCCTTGAGGAGGGCAGCAAGGCCTTCATCTGAAAATCTCTGGGCACACTGCCCCGCCAACCTGCGCTCCCGCCTGGCCTGTTCTCCAAGAGCGCTATCGTACATTCTCCTGTGCAACATCGGTGGCAGCCTTTGGAAGGCTGTCTGCATCATTTTTGAATAGGCTACTGGGTCACCATTGGACCCGGCAGTCTTTGGACTCCCACCGCCGCCCGCCCCTTCTCGCTGTTCTCGGGAGCCGCGATTCATGCAGGGTGGGCCTTAATTGGCCCGCCCACATAAAATGGTGGTGCGGTACCGATCGCAATTGGCGATCAGCTCCCTGCCCATTCGTGCCTGAACAGCTGCCCACCATAAGTAAAATCCTGGCCAAGAAGGAAATGTTCCTGGAACCTTTTCCTGCAGCTCTTCTGTCTCCTTGAGTTCACTTGGGCCAGATTTTTTGGCTCAGCGAGCGTGCCCCGCCCCCACTGAGGCCTAAAATGACGCGGGGTGACGTCGGAAGTGCGTCATGACATCACCGCGCGTCATTTAGCTTTTCTGTTCAGCAGGCGCACAGCAGAGTCGAGTGTGCGCCCGCCGAACTGTCAAAGGACTATTAAGGCCAGTTAAAAATTAATTAAACTAACAAACTGTCCAACCTTAAGGTTGGCGGGCAGGCGAAGAGCCCAGGCGGCCTTCACATTTTCCGTGGGTGGGATGAGGTTTCATGAAGTGTTTATAAATTGAATTAAAAATTTTATAAAAATTCATTGACATGTCCCAGCTCATGTATTACTGTCACGTGAGTGGACATGTCTTAAAATTTTTTCTTTTCTTTACTTAGATTTTTAAAACACGCATGCGTAAGAGAGCGCAGGCCCTGACTCAGGGAACTCCCCCTGCCCGCACAGGAAGCGCTCAGTGCTTCTGGGTGCACGTCATGCTGGGTGGGCCTTAATTAGTCCGCCCATGTAAAATGGCAGCACAGACCCAATCAGGGGTGCCGATCGGGTCCACGCCCACCCCCACGTAACCCCCCGATGGGGGGAGAATTCTCTCCTTGGTCTTTCCGTAACTACTGGAGAAGCTACTATTTTTGCTCTGGCCAAATCATTTCCAACTCCATCTACAAGCAGACTATGAACAACTCCTACTGTTATCATTCCAGACATTAGATCACACTCCAGGTGCACCCGATACACAGTGCGGGTATATACTCCCTGCCAATACCATTCACTAAAACCTTGGCATTTAGTGAACTTTCTGGTGGAAAAGTGAGGCCTTTCTCCAGCAAAAGAGTTTGGGTAGCTCCTGTATCCCTAAGTATAACTATAGGTTTACCTGCTTCGCTTGAGGAACAAGGGGTTACTTTTCCTTTTGACAAGAATTCCCTGTAGATTTCAGGTATCTTGTTCAAACTCGGACTCACAGCTGCAGCTAATATTACAACTTGCTCAGTTGTATTTTCAGTCGGAGCTCTTCTTCCTGAATCATCCTTACGTATCCCAATAAGTCCCATGGATTTCCCACGCAACTTCGAGTAATTTTCCCAAATGTGTCCTACCTTGTTACAATGGAAACACTTAGGCCTTCAGACGTCATTCCCACCCTCAGAACTTTCCTTTCTGGTCTGAGAAGGAAATTTCAGCACATTCCTAATTGTCCCTTCTCTACCCTGGCTACTTGCCTTCCTTTCACCCTCCTACTTTCTATCCTTTTGGGTTTGCGGGGGTGACGGAAAAAAGGTTTGGATTTATGGACGAGCTTGTAATCATCAGCCATCTTTGGCTGTCTAGCTGTTGAAACCTTCTGGTTCTCTACATGAGTTATTACTGGAGGGCGTGAATTTTTAAATTCCTCCAGGTGGATTATTTCCCTAAGGATGTCATATGTGGCCTCTACTATTAGTGCCCGTATCCAACAATTAGTTTGCTTTACCCTCTCGAATTCAATGTAGGTCTGCACAGGCTGTTTTCTTATGTTTCAAAACTTTTGCCTGTATGCCTCAGGGACCAACTCACATGCACTAATAGTCTTCTTTGCAGCATCATAATCCGTAGGCACCTCTTCTGAAAGTGATGCATAAACCTCATGAGCTCTTCCCACTAACCTACTTTGCAGGAGCAATGCCCAGTTTCCTTTTGAGCACTTTATTTGCTTAGCTACCTTATCAAGCAAACTGAAGAATGCCTCTACATTCCTTTCCTCAAACTTTGGAAGAGGTGTACAAATTTAAACATCTCCCCACTGGATTCTGGGTTGGGATAAGTTCTTCCATTTTCAAAACATTCCCTAACATCTGGTGCCTTGTTTTAAATTTCAGCCTTTTAAGCTGGTATTCCCTTTCTCATTCCTTTTCTCTTGCCTGAAATTCCAGTTCGAGCTGTTTAAATGATTTTTCCCTTTCTGCTCTTTCCTGTTCAAGTTAAAGTTCCTCCATTTCTTTCTCCTGTTCAAGCTGCTTCATTTGCAACCAAATCCTAGCTAACTCAATTAACTCACCCCCTGGAGAATGTGGTCTCTCTTGTATCCCTTCCAATTTCAAATGCTGTGCTATTGCCTCAACAATGTCTGTTCTCCTCACTGCTTCAGTTAATTCTAACTTTAACTTATCTGCCAATTCCCTTAGCTGAGCCTTGGTTACTTTTTGTAACCAGTCAGGGATAAGCCTTCCATCTTTAAAAAAGCCATAGCAACTTCCAATGCCATGTCAGTTACCAGTGAATCAGAAACCTGGCATTGGTCTCTTTATCCTTTTATAATTATTATTAATCTACATCCAATCACTCGTTGTCTGCAGTTCAATTCCTGTGAGAGACCTCAATTTTATGTTATGGACCATGATGAGGGGAGTGCGCAATTTTCCACAGGTCACAACAATAGTTTAAATATTTAATTCACTCACAAAACTGACCAATTGTTTACCTTTGACACTGTTATTCCCAACATAAAAAAGACTAATCAGGGTTATTTCAGTAAACACAAAAAAATGATGTATTATAAAATAAACTACTTTTTAAAAACAAGTTAATAAACTGGTTAACATACAGGCTGTTGTTTATAAGTATAACAATCTCCCCTTTTTAAAAACAGATATTTGAACCCCCATACACTCACACTACAAACTGAAACAGGACAAAACAAACAAAGTCCACTGCAGAGGCTGGAATATGGGAATGTTTCTTTTAAAAGGATAAAACTTGAAGATATCTCAATGTTGTTGATCTAACAGAATTCTGGTCACAGTAGATCTGGAAGTTCTTTCAGTAGAATTCGCTGGTGAAATTGTCCTTGATGACTCTTACTTATCATAACTTTGCAGACTTTCTGAAAAAACAGATGAGTTATCCTGATGAGACATTTCTGATGAAAGGATAACATAAAGGTTGGGCTGAGAGAGAAGGAAAGAGAGTGTTGTCCTTGCAGCCTGCTTCTAAGGCACCCACATTCACTCTTTCTCTGACTGAGAGTCATTAAAAATTAAGATGTTCAAAGAATACTTCCCTCAGGTCCGGTGTTTTTAACCAACCAGCAAGTCTTTAGCCTGGCAACAGCAGTTCTTTATTAACTTAGATATACACAATATCTCTTCCCTTTTCAGGTGTTTCCCGACGGACATCTATCTTGATGTGTGGTTTTTTGAAGAAAGGCACATTCACAGCCTTGAATTAATATTGCCAACTTTTAAAAATGACTCAGGAGGAAGAATGACCAAAATTTGATGTTCTTCAATTTTTCCAAAAGTGGGCTCCCCACAATACAATTTGTCTTCTTAATTGCTTGCTGTACCTCATATTAGCTTTCAGTGACTCATGAACAAGGACATCTAAGTCCCTTTGAAATTCAACACTTCCCAGCCTCTCACCATTTAAGAAATATACTGTGGCCAGGATTTTTCAGTCAGCACGAGGGGGCGGGCCCAACACGCCAGCACATAAAATGATGTGCGATGACACCGGGCGTGCGTCACGATGTTATTGCGCTGTCTCGCGATGTTTCTTTCGCCGGGCGTGCAGCCGACTCAGTAATTAAAAGGCCTATTAAGGCCATTAATGAAGTAATTAATGTCAAATTTATGCTGCCTGTCCAACCTCATGGTTGGCAGGCAGGCGAAAAGGCCAAGCAGCCTTTATGTTTTTTCGGAAACCTCACCGATGAGTGGGATGAGGTTTCCTAAAGCTATTATGAATTGAATAAAAAGTTTTCCTGAGAAATAAAAGCATGTCCCATCTCATGTGATACAGTCACATAAGGTGACATGTATCATTAAATTTTTATTGATTTTATTTATTGTTTTCAAAAGCGCTTCAATCTTCCTGAGGCAGTTCCATGCCTCAGGTAGACTGAAGTGCTCCTCCGTGCACAGGCTCGAAAGTGCGCTGGCCCTGACTCTCCCTCCTCCCCCCGCCTGCACAGGTAGCGCTGAGTGCTACCGCTCATATATTACGCTGGGCAGGCCTTAATTGGCCCACCCACATAAAATGGCTGTGTGGAGCCGATCGTGGATGCCTGTCAGCTCCGTGACCACCCCCACTGGCTCCCACTGGACGTGGAAAAAATTCAGGCCTGTATTTCTGTTTTTCCTACCAAAGTGGATGACCTCACATTTCTCCATATTGTATTCAATCTGCCAAATTTTTCCCCACTAGCTTAACCTCTCCAAATCCCCTTGAAGTGTCTTTGCATCCCCCTCATAACTCACATTTCCACTTAGTTTTGTGTCATTTTTATGACACAGCAGATGGTAAATGCTGAGCTGTTCAAATCACAGAGGGGAACCTGGAACAACTGTCACAACTAATTGTCAATTTGTGTGTTTCGAGATGTGGGCTTTGAATTCAGTAATAAGACCACCAAGTCTTAAGAGGTTTTTATAAAACTAAATTAAACGTTTATTAATAACAGAGATGATTTTAAATACATACATAGATCTACAAATTACTACTGTGATACTTTTAAATCTCCTAATCAATCTGACTCCCAGTTACACTTTCGTTAAGGCAACAGTAAGACCTATAGATTTTAAAAGACTCAAATGAAGAAACATGATACCCTAAACAGTTGGATTCAAAGTGAGTTCTCTTAACTTCAGTCCCTGGGGGCAGCAGTTTGGTACATACAGGCTGCAGGCTTTTCACACTTGTTGGATCTTAAATTGCCTACTCTTACACACAGCCTTTGCTTCTTGATACATATTTTCCCCTTTGAATGCAAATTCCCTTTGTTTCACTATGTCTTTGGACTTTATTTTTCTGATAATAAAAATCTCTCATAGCACTAAGTTTTACCAGTAATCTTTGGAAAAAATAAACACACTCTTTCTAAACTTCACCTGGCTAGGTGACACATTTCACTCCTCTTTTGCAAACAATCTAGTCTGGTTTATTTAAAAATACAAATGTTCCCTTTACATTTCGCATTCCCAAGCTTCCCATATTTCCCAATTAATATTTCAAACCTAACTTCTCTTCTTACATCAAAGCACCCAGACTAACTGCCTCTAATTCAATTGAATAACACACACACGCACGCACATCCCACTATTACTCTATTTTACAATAAATTCTAATGACATTATGGAAATGATTAAATCTTCCTGACAGTCATCTGCAAACTTGGAAATATTGTATTTAATCACCACGTCCAAATCATTGATAAAGCTTGTGAATAACTGGGGCCCAAGCACTGATCGTTGCGATACCCCACTAGTCACAGCCTGCCAACCTGAAAATGGCCTATTTATTCCTACTCTCTGTAGGAAGTAACCAAGGAAGATGATAGTAACAGACTTCAGGAAAGCATAGGCAAATTGGTGAAGTGGCAGACACATGACAATGCAATTTAAAGACATTTGATGTGACACAATTTGGAAGGAAGAACGAGGAGAGATAATATGAACTAAATGGTACAATTTTAAAGGGGGTGCAGAAACACAGGCATGTGCACAAATCTTTGAAGGTGGTTGGGCAAGTTGAGAAGTCTGTTAAAAAAAGCTTATGGAATTCTTTGCTTTATTAGTGGAGGAATAGAGTACAAAAGCAAGGAACTTGTGCTAAAGCTTTATAAAACACTGGTTAGGCCTCAGTTGGTGTATTGTGTTCAATTCAGGCTTTAGGAAAGATGGAAAATGTTACAGATGAACAGCACTTTAAAAGAATCAGAGCCAAAAAAGGTGTGGGGGGAGAAAGTATATCTAAGAAATGAAACAGAATTATCTGTGAAATGTTTAAGTGGAAAACAGGAAAGGGTTAAATTGCAGAAGTAATATTAACATGGGACATGAGAAGGCATAGTGAGAAAAATAAAATATATTGAGTGCATCCAGGTGACACAGAGAAAGTATAAAGAGCTGAGATGTCGGATGAACTACGTAGAGATAGAAGCACAAAAAACTGAGGAAGAAATAGTTCTATTCTCAAATGCGGCCTGAAATTCTATGTAGCCTGCCACTTTAATTCCCTGCCCCTTCCCATTCTAGTATCTCAGCTTTCCACTCTCTATACTGTCCTAATGAAGTTCAACATAAGTTTGAGAAACAGCAGTATATTTTTCTATTAGGCACTCTGCAGCCTTCTGGCCTTAAAATCAACTTCAATACCTTCAGACCTAGCTAAAGCTCCCAATTTCTCTGTGGTAGAAAGTGCTAGCCATAGGGGATCGATATAATGCACAGAATTTTTCACTTGGTGTGCAGGTGGGCACCCAACATGCCCGAGCCTGAAATAGCGTGGCCTGATGTCATCAAGCACTCATGCAATATTTCAATCAGCGGGTACGTGCGAAAGTCGGCAAGCCTGCTTGCCGACAATTAAGGCCATTAATCTTAATCAACCATGATTTTTTGCTGTCTGTCCAACATTACGGTTGGCAGGCAGGGGAATTGGCCAGGCAGCCTTTTCCTTTTTGAGGAAAACTCATCCAAGGGCAGGATGAGGTTTCCGATATTAATTTTTAAAAATGAAAATGTTTGCACAGAATTTTCATCTGGTATATGTTCCGGTGACTGATTCTGATTTTTTCCCTTTTTTTAAAATCTTCATTTTTGGCATTTAAATACTTAAGCTTCCTGAGGCAGCTCTCTGCCTATCAGGGAGCTTTCATTCCGCACTCCCCTGCGCCCACGCTGACGTCAGTGCTTGCCCTCCCTCCATCCCCACCCTGGTAGTGCTGAGCCTTTCAGCGCGTCTTTCACTCTGGCTGATTGTTAATTGGCCAGTGAGCATGAAATTGGGGGCCGATCGCGGTCAGGGGTCCATTTCCCAGCTACTTCCACTGATCATGAGCACCCGCCGAACTAAAAATCCTGCCCAATGTCATGAGGGGGATTTTGATTGAGACTCTGTCAGGCTGGTTTTCACCCTTGACACTGGCTTGGCTTTTGCTTTTCCCAAGATTCTGCTGCTGGAGCCTGCCATTTTTTTGTGCTGCAATAGATTAAAAGGAATGGTGGTAAATAGAAAGTGGGAAACATTTTAAGAAACAATTCAAAATATTCAACAAAAATACATTGCATTAAAAAACAAAAACTCAACACAAAAAGATCCATCTGTGGCTTACTAAGGAGCTTAAGGATTGTATTAGATTAAAAGAACAGGCTTATAATACTGAATGGAATAGAATGATGAGAGGCTGGGAAGTGTTGAAATTCAAAGGGACTTGAGTGTCTTTGTTCATGAGTCACTGAAAGCTAACATGTAGATACAACAAGCAATTAAGAAGGCAAATGGTATGCTGGCCTTTATTGCAAGACAATTGGGAGCATTTAAGAAACCAGCAAAAGTGCCACCAAAAAGTTGATAAGAAGGGGAAAAATAGAATGAGAGTAAACTAGCCAGAAATATTTAAACGGATTATAATAGCTTTTACAAGTATATAAAAAGGAAGAGAGTAGCTAAAGTAAATGTTAGTCCCCTAGGTGCAGAGACAGGAGAAATTAGCATGAGGAATATGGAAATGACAGTCGCTGAACAAATATTTTGTGTCTGTCTTCACTGTAGAAGACACAAGTTACATACCAGAGATTGAGGGTAACCTAGGGGCCAATAGGAATGAGGAGATTAAGGGCAAAATTTTCCCCCATTGATGGGGAGATGTGGGCGGCCCTCTGATTGGCGCCCCCGATCGGCGGGGGTTGGGGGGGGTGCCGCCATTTTTAGTGGGCGGGCCAATTAAGGCCCGCCCAGCGTGACATCCACAGGGGAGCCCCATGTACTTCCTGTGAAGGGGTGGGGGGATTCCTAAAATTGGAAGTGCGCTCCGATCTCCCTGAGACTAAGTGCTGCCTCAGGGAGATCGGTTCCCAAAGTGAAAAAGTTACTACAGTGAAAATTTCATTCACCATCCATGTCCCCTCATGTGAAAATGTCACATGAGTTGGGACATGGACATAACATTAATTAAAAGTGTCTGTTAATTTTTTGATTCAGCAATGAAACCTCATCCTGCCTGTGGAAGAGGTTTCATGCTTTTTCAGGTGGTCACCAGCACTCCCGACCTGCCCGCCAACCTTAAGGTTGGACGGGCAGGTCCACCAATGAGCTTAATTGATTTTTGAATAGGCTGTTAACAGGTCGGCGGGCGCACAGCTGACTCGGCTGCAGCCCCGCCCACCTGAAAATGCAAATGACGCGGGATGACATTGGGAGTTCCATCCGACGTCATTACGTGTCATTTTACACGTCGGCAAGCGGGCCCCGCCTCCGTTTGCCAACGGGAAATTTCTTACCTAAGGTAATTAATATCAGTAGAGAAAATTTGCTAGAGAAACTCAAGGGACTAAAATCCAATAAATCCCCAGGACCTGATGGTCTACATCCTATGGTTCTAAAAGAGATAGCTGCAGAGATAGTGGATGCACTGGCTATGATTTTCCAAAATTCCATAGATTCTGGAACAGTCCCAACAGATTGGAAGTTAGCAGATGCAACACTGCTATTCGAGAAAGCAGGGAGAGATAAAACAGAGAACTACAGGCCAGTCAACCTGATGTCAGTCATCAGGAAAGTGCTAGAATTTATTATTAAGAAAGTCTTAACAATGCACTTACAAAAGAATAGTATGATAAGAACAAGTCAAGATGGTTTTACAATCGGGAAATCCTGTTTGACAAATTTATTAGCATTTTTGAGTATGTAACTAGTAGGGTCGATAAAGGGGGAACCAGTAGATGTAGTATATTTGGATTTCAGAAAGGCATTTGATGAGATGCCACAAAAAAGATTAATACATAAGGCAGGGGCTCATGGATTCGGGGGCGAGTAGCATGGATAGAGGATTAGTTAACATACAGGAAGCAGAGAGTTGGGATAATTTGGGTATTTCAAATTGGCTGACTGTGATTGGTGAAGTGCCGCAAGAAACAAAGCTAAAACAAAATTAATGACTTAGATGAAGAGACATGGAGTAATGTATCCTAAGTTTGCTGACAATACAAAGCTATGTAAGAACGCAAGCTGTGAGGAGGACACAAAGTGATATAGATAGCTTAACAATGTGGGGAAGTGGGAGGTTGTTCACTTTGACTGTAAGAATAGAAAAGCTAAATTCTTCTTAAAAGGTGTGAAGCTTGTAAATGTTCATGTTCAGAGAGACTGGGTGTACTCGTACAAGAAACACAAAATGTTAGCTTCTAGGTACAGCAAGCAATTAGGAAAGCAACTAGCATGTAGGCCCTTATTGCAAGGGAATGGGAGTGCAAGAATAAAGAAGACTTGCTACAATTGTACACAGGTTTGGTGAGACCACACCTGGGTGGAATTTAAGGGTGGGACATATTGCTTGTCCTCACCCCATTGCAAGAACCAGCCAGCAGCTGAAAGTCTTAGAAAAAAAGCCTGCCTACAGTGATAACATACTGCCAGGGGGCTAAAAAGGCTGATGGTGGGACTTCCACCCCTCAGTGGGAGAAAGTCCTGCTCCCAAGAGCTGCTGGCCAATCTGATTGGCTGGCAGCTCTAGCAGTCCCAATAATGCCAGCATTGAGTAGTGGGCACTTCTGGGACAGCAAGCATTTTCATGAAGAAGAGAATATGGATGCCAGAGCCAGGTTAGTCGGGCCTTCTTGGGCGGAGAAGGATCGGGCAGCATAGGGAGGGGGCGAGGAGGGTGGATTTTGGAGGCCAGGTGGGGAGGAATAAAAAGAGGAGCAATGGCTTGATGCGCAAAGGGCACCCCTGAATGCTGTGCACCCCTTCCTTCCAACTTTACTCAAATGTTTTCCAAAAAGGAACTCATCACTCCTGTCTGCCTGTCCATGCTTACCGTTTTATGGTGTAAGCAGAATGAAGTTGGGATCAATTGGCTTGGTAACAAGCTCAGTGTCTATTAATTGTTTGCTTAAAAACCACGGAGGGCCAGGCTGCCAATTTCAGCATCCTGCCGTCCACTGTATTATATGAGCGGGGTCAGGGGGTACATGAGAAAACGGTGGGCTTGCCACCCCTGATGTTTTATGTTCCCTGCCCCTTGCCGAAAACACATCCAGCAGGGGGCTGTAAAATCCAGCCCCTATAATGCTGTATGCAATTTTGGGCTCCGTATTTCAGGAAGGATATACTTGCACAGTGAAGGTTCACTAGATGCGTCGAACATACGAATTAGGAGCAGGATTAGGCCACTCAGCTCCTTGAACCTGCTTCCCCATGGCTGATCTGATTGTAACCTCAACCCCACATTTCCATTTACACTGATAACCTTTCACCCCCTTGTTAATCAATAATCTAATTGCTCTGCCTTAAACATTTTCAAAGACTCTGCTTCCACCACCTTTGGGGAAGAGAGTTCCAAAGGCTCACGACCCACTGAGGGAAAAAACTTCTCCTCATCTGTCTTAAATGAGCGATCCCTTAGTTTTAATAGTGACCTCTAGTTCTAGATTCTTCCACAAAAGGAAACTTCCTCTTCACATCCATCCTGTCAAGGCCCCTCATGATCTCAAAAGTTTCAATCAAGTTGCCTCTTAATCTTGTAAACGCCAGTGGATACAAGCCTAACCTGTCCAGCCTTTTCTCATAAGACTACCCGCCCATTCCTGGCATTAGTCTAGGAAACCTTCTCTAAACTGCTTCTAATGTATTTACATTTGCCTTAAATAAGGAGACCAGTACTGTACTCAATACGCCAGATGTGGTCTCACTAATGCCCTGTACAACTGAAGCATAACCTCCTTACCTTTGTAATCAATTCCCCTCAAAATAAATCATAAGATTCTATTAGCTTTCCTAATTACTTGCTGTACCTGCATACTAGCCTTTTGTGATTCGTGCACTAGGATACCCAGGTCCCTCTGAATCTCGGATCTCTGCAATCTCTCCCCATTTAGATAATAGACTTCTTTCTTATTCTTCCTGTCAAAATGGACAATTTCTCATCTATCAACATTATACTCCATTTGCCAGATCTATGCCCAGTCACTTAACCTATCTCTGTCCCTTTGTAGCTTCCTTATGTCCTCTTCACAATTTACTTTCCTGCCTATCTTTCCATCATCAGCAAATTTAGCAACCATACCTTCGGCTCCTTCATCCAGGTCATTTATATAAATTGTAAAAAGCTGAGGCCCCAGCACTGATCCCTGCGGCACACCACTCATCACATCTTTCCAACCAGAAAAAGATCCATTTATGCCAACTCTCTACTTCCTGTTAGTTAGCCAATCTTCTATCCATGCCAATATGTTACCCACTACACCATGAGCTTTTACTTTCCACAATAACCTTTGATGTGCCACTTTATCAAATGCCTTCTGGAAATCTAAGTACAGTACATCACAGCACATGTGACTCCTTCAAAGAACTCCAATAAATTGGTTAAACATGATTTCCCTTTCACGAGACCATGCTGACACTGCCTGATTGCCTTGAATTTTTCTAAAACTTCTTTAATTATAATTTCTGTCATTTTCCCTATAACAGATGTTAGGCCAACTGGCCCATAGTTTCCTGCTTTCTGTCTCCCTCCCTTTTTGATTAAAGGAGTTATATTTGCTATTTTCCAATCTAATTGAACCTTCCCTGAATCAAGGAATTTTGGAAAATTAAAACCAATGCAACAATTATCTCACTAGATGCTTCTTTCAAGACCTGAGGGTGAAGTCCATCCAGATCTGGGGATTTGTCAACCTGCAGCCCCAACAATTTTCTCAATACCACTTCCCTGGTGATTGTAATTTACCCAAGTTCTTCCCTCCTTTCCATTTCCTAATTTACAACTACTTCCAGAATATTACTTGTGTCCTCTATCGTGAAGACCGAAGCAAAATACCTATAGCAAAAACAGAAAATGCTGGAAAATCTCAGCAGATCTAAAAGCATCTGTAGAGAAAAAAAACAGAGTTAATGTTTCAAGCTCTTATAACTCTTTTCAGAGCTTCCTCCTACCTCTACTTGGAACACTTCCTCCTACCTATACCTGGACCATGACCCTACCACCAAAACATCAAGACATTGTAAAACCTTGAAGAAGCAAAATACCTGTTTAATTCACCTGCCATCTCCCTACTTTCCATCAATTCCCCAGACTCACTTTTTATAGGCAAATGCTCACTTTGTTAACTCTATTCTTCTTAAAATATCTATAGAAACTCTTACTATCCATCTTTATATTACTAACTAGCTTTCTCTCGTACTCTAATTTTTCCCTCCTTATTAATCTTTTTGTCGTTCTTTGCTACTGTTTATATTCTTTCCAATCTTCTAGCCTGCGTCTTTCTTAATTATATGCTTTTTCTTTAAGTTTGATACTGTCTTTAACTTTTTTAGTTAACCACTATGGTGGGCCTCCCCCTTGGAATTTTTCTTTCTCATGGGGATGTATCTATGCTGTGTATTCTGAAATATCCCTTTAATATCTGCCACCGAACCTCTATTAACCTATCCCTTAACCTCATTTGCCAGTTCACTTTAGTTGGCTCCACTTTCATGCCCTCATAATTGCCCTTATTTAAGTTTAAAATGCTAGTCTTGGACGTACTCCTTTCTCCCTCAAAATGAATGTAAAATTCAATCATACTATGGTAGCTGATACCTAGGGATGGCTTCACTATGAGGTTTTTTTTATTCATTCATGGGATGTGGGCTTCACTGGCTGGGCCAGCATTTATTGCCCATCCCTAGCTGCCCTTGAGAAGCTGATGGTGAGCTGCCTTCTTGAACTGCTGCAGTCCATGTGGTGTAGGTACACACACACTGCTCTTAGGAAGGGAGTTCCAGGATTTTGACCCAGTGACAGTGAAGGAACGATTATATATTTCCAGGTCAGGAAGGTGAGTGACTTGGAGGGGAACTTCCAAGTGGTGGCATTCTCACGTACCTGCTGCCCTTGTCCTTCTAGATGGTAGTGGTCATGGGATTGGAAGGTGCTGTCTAAGGAGCCTTGGTGAATTCCAGCAGTGCACCTTGTAGATGGTACACATTATTAATTAATCCTATCTCATGGCTCAATAAAAGGTCTAGTATAATGTGTTCTCTGGTTGGCTCCAGAATCTGCGGCTCTAAGAAACTATCCTGAAAACATTCTGTGAACTCCTCATCTATGCTGGTGGGGTCTTCCGGTCCCGTCTATGGACGGTTGAATGGCTTGCTACATTCGCCATGGGTGAACCTACCAAGGCGGGATCAGAAAATTCCGGCTCATGTCTCTGTAATGGCAATTAAATCTAAATTATTTATCTCTATTTGTGCCGGTAGTTCATCTATCATACTGTGGATGTTTCATGAATTCAAATAAAGAACCTTTAATTTAAATTTTTTGCATCTGTTCCCTGCAAAGTCCTTATTTGCCACCATACAAAATTTGTTAAACTCTCTGTCCCTTCCTGATCCATTCTTCTTGCCTTTATTCATATATCCGTATATACTATTCTGATGTCTCAACCTTTCTCTTTGGATTTCTAAATCTCCCTTCACCTGAGCCCTCCCCCCACCCCTCTACTCCAGTTAATTTAAAGCCCTGCCCACAGCCCTATTTATAACAGCACTGTGGGTGTACCTACTCCACATGGACTGCAGAGGTTCAAGAAGGCAGCTCAGCACCAACTTCTCAAGGGTAACTAGGGATGGGCAATAAATGCTAGCCCAGCCAGCGAAACCCACGTCCCATGAATGAATTAAAAAAAAACCTTTGCCCATCTGATTTTTCCAGTCGTATGTAGATTAAAATCTCCCATGATTATTGCTGTACCTTTTTGACAAGCTCACATTATCTCTTCTTTTATACTCTTTCCTACCATATGGTTACAATTAGGGGGCCTGTACAATACTTTCACAGGTGACTTCTTGTCTTCATCATTACTCATCTCAGCCCAAACCACTTCTACATTCTGGTTGCCTGAACTTAGGACATCCCTCTCTAATGTGTTAATACCATCATTAATTAACAGAGCCACCCCTCCACCTTTTCTAAATTTCCTGTCCTTCCTATACCCTTCAATATTCAGGTCCCAATCTATGTCATCCTGTAGCTATGTCTCTGTAATGGCTATCAGGTCGTACTTATTTATTTCTGTTTGTGCTACCCGTTCATGTTTTGTATCGAATGCTATGTACATTTAGATACAGGGCCTTTAGTTTTGTCCTTTTACTATTTTTGTAGCGGCAAGCCTTATCTGCTGATCTAATCTTAGATTTGTACTCTCTGTCCCTTCCTGTTGCAGTCCGTTTATAATTTCCTATATAAATACTTCTCTCTTTTGCATTATCTCAACTCTTTGGTTTACCACATCTTCCCAAATTTTATCCCTTGCCCCCACTATTCAGTTTTAAACCTTCTCTACTTCCCTAGTTAGGGTGCACACAAGGATACTAACCCCAGCACAGTTCAGGTGCAGACCATCGCAACGATACAGATCCCACTTTCCCCAATATTGATGCCAGTGCCCCGCAAAGTGGAACCCACTTTACCCACACCAATCTTTGATTCATGCATTCATTTCTCTAATCTTATTTGTGCTATGCCAATTTGCACGTGGCTCAGGAAATTACTACCAGATATTATTACCTTTAAGGTTCTCCTTCTTAATTTGGTGCTATCTCCTCATTCTGACTGTGCAGGACCTCCTTCCTCATCCTGCCTATGTCATTTGTACCTTCATGCATCACTGCCACTTGATTGTCCCCCTCCCACTGCAAGCTCCTCTCCAGCTCTGAGCAAATGTCCCAAACCCTGGCACTGGGCAGGCAATATAGCCGCCTGGACTCTCACTCCTTGCTACAGAGAACAGTATCAATCTCGCTCACTATATTGTCACTTATTACCACTATATTCCTTTGTGGTCCCCCAACTTGGGTGGTTTCCTGTACCACAGTGCCATGGCCAATCTGCTCATCCACATCGCAGCCCCCACTCCCATCCAAACCAGCTGAAAGAACCTCAAAGCTGATAGACAATTGCAGAGACTGACACTCCTGGGTCTCCCTACCTGCTTCAGATACAGTCACACCCTCCTGTCTCTGACCACCTTCCAAATTAGAAGATCTTATCTTAACGGGTCTGACCGTCTCCTGGTACAAAGCATCCAGGTAACTTTCCCTCATCCTAATGTGTTGCAGTGTCTGCAGCTCAGCCTCCAGCTCAATGACTCTGAGCCAAAGCTCCTCAAGCCGCAGACACTTACTGCAAATATGCTTATCTGGCTAACACTAGTATCCAGGAGCTCCCACATGCTGCAGCCACGACATGCTATCTGTCCTGCCATACTTATGCGCTTTAATTAATTACTTAATTATTTTATTCCATTGTTTATTTTCTTTCATATATTTATTAATCTTATCATAAATTCCTGTATTATTTTAAACCTAAGGATAGACGTTGACCAGTTACCAGATACTCACCAAACAGCTAGCAAGAACCAGTTCCTACAGGGTGAAAGAGTTAGAATAAGCAAAGGAGCAGCTCCCTCCCCTCCTCACCAAACTCTCACAGCTCTGTTGAGGTCGGACACTCAGTCCCTTGGATGAGAGGGTTTTCCAATGATGAGAGACTGAGTAAATTGGGTCTATATTCTCCAAGTCTAGAAATTTGAGGTCAGTGGGTGGGCGTGGTCGGCAGAGCACAATCAGCCCCTGACTGAAATTTCACGTTGGCTGGCCAGTTAACAGCCAGCCAGCACGAAAAGCACGCTGAAATGCTCAGCACTGTTGAGGTGGGGGCAGGAGGAGGACGAACGCTGAAGTCAGCACCGGTGCAGGGAAGTGCTCCCAGAAAGCTCTCTGAAGGCAGAGAGCTGCCTCAGGAAGCTGAAGAATTCAAATCCAACAAAACAAATTTTAAAATTCAGAAAAAACGCCCACCCCTCATAATCAGTCACCTGAACATATACAACTTGAAAATTCTGTGCAAACATTTTTATATTTTTTTTATTTAATGACAGAAACCTCATCCCACTCTTGGATGAGATTTCCTGAAAAATGCAAAGGCTGCCTGGCTGATTCCCCTGCCCGCCAACCGTAATGTTGGACAGGCAGTGAAAAATCCCAGTTAATTGCGCCATTAATGGGTTTAATAGCCCTCTTGATTGTCAGTGGGCTTGCTTCCGAATTTAGCGTGCGCCCGCCAACTGAAATGTCGCGTGAATACGTGATGACCTCAGGACGCTTACCCAACGTCATCACACACTATTGTACTCTTAAGCATGTCGGGTGTATGCCTGCACTCTAAACAAAAAATTCTGCCCTGGAGTTTAAAAAAGAGGTGATCAACATTCAAGATTATGAAGGGACTTAACAGGGTAGATACTGAGACATTTTTCCTGGCTGGGGAATCATGAGAGGGCACGTTTGAGAGTAAGGAGCCAATGGACTGAGATGAGAGGAAATTTCTTCACTCAAATATTGTGAATCTTAGGAATTCTCTACCCAACGGGTCGTGGATGTACCATCACTGAATATATATATATATATATATATTTTTTTTTTTAGGTTTAAGGCTGAGATACACAGATGGTGGGTGCATGTGACATGAAAATAAATCCAAAACTTTATTCCTTTGCAATGTTTAAAAAGTGGACTTTCTGCTGAGTTAAAAAGATGGCTGCTACAAGTCACCTGACCAAGGACTGGCCCTTTGTTCTAGGAGCTACCCCCAGGAGTTACAAGAACAAAAGAATTCCTCTCTTAGCCTGTGAAATCTCCCTCGTCATTGTATAGACCCTTCGTAATCAATGAAAACAAAGGAAGTGCAGATGAACTGACTCCCCAACCTGAACTATCACAAAACATAGAGATCAATATGCCTGCAGAGATGTTAACAGACTCAACTGACATCTTGGGCTTCCAAGTAGATTTCAAAAGGGACCACTGAGGGGACAATGGAATTCTGGCCAGAAGCACAGAAACTGATTGGTAAGCTGCAATTCACCATTAATGGGCCATGTCACATAACCCAAGCCTCTGGCCTTTTGGACAGTTTTAACATTACATCTTTGGCCTCACAGGCAGACTGCTGTTTTAACATCAACTGGAAGGGACTCCAACAGCCCAGCTGAGCAAGCAGTTGATTACCATCTCTCAACTCCTTGAACCCTGGTTGATTTTAAAAGTCTCTGATCCATGCCCAGCGAGCGGTTTAAGCACAGAGAGCCCACCGGGCTCAGTGCCTTTCACTTGAAGGATTTTCGTGTTTTCGCCTCCAGCAGAAACTCATCAGGACTGAACTCAGCCACGAATGAAACACCCTCTGGACTTTGACTTCTTAGGCTCTGGAAATCATGTGAACTAATATTCATTTCTGTGGTTCTTGTACTGTAACTTACCATATATGCCATCTGCTGCTGTGAGACAGCTGTAAGGGTGTCCCAACAAAGTGAATAGAATAGAATAAAAGCAAAGTACTTTTTACAAATATATTTTTCTTTTCCCACCTATTTTTAAATTTATTTTGATCTATTGTTTCATCTCCAAAGATGTGAAACTCCTTTTTCTAACCCCCGCCCCCACTTTACTGGGTGGGTGGGTGCGTGTGTGTGATGGATGGGAAATTGTGAACACTCCATCCCTGGGTTTTGAATGTGAAATAAACTAACCTTAATCATAACATGCGTTTGCTGCAAGTTATTAATAAATTGGATCAGACAAACACAGCATACTTTCAAAAGAATTCAAAACACTGCTTATGGACAGTTGGCAAAAGGAAAGAAGTTTGCCTGTCTCTCCCCTGTCCATAACACAGATTTTTGATTTCTCATGGAATCAAGGTATATGGGGAGCAGGCGCGAAAGTAGAGTTGAAGCCCACAATCATCCTGATCATGTTGAATGTTGTAGCAGCTCAAAAGCCATATAGTCTTGTCCTTCTCCAATTTCTTATGGTCTTATGATAGCTACCTGCCTCACCCCCATCTCTACAGATATTCACATGTACTCTGCATCTTCTTGATCTCAATCAATATGCTGCCTGCTGGCTCATGCTAATATCACTTCTTCCATTTAATCACCTCCAGTTTTCCATTACCTTACAAGTTATTCAATTTCTTTTACTGCATGTGTGTGTGATTTCCTCTCTTTGTTCCCTTTTTTCTTTTCCTTTTAGAAATGTTTTTCATCTGTAATAGACTCTAGTTTTGAGAAAGGGTTCAACCTGAAATGTTATCTCCTCTGTTCTCTCCACAGGTGCTATTTAACATCAGTTCCTAGCTTAGGCTATTAAATTTCAAATAACTTATGTGATTAATGGATACTTCAGCCAAGCTTTTGGATCATCCCCTTTTCTATTCAGCCAGTTGGGCCCTATTGAATTGCTAATCTGTGGCATTGAGGATATTTTCCTGTAATTTTTGATCAGTTGCTGTAAGGCTGTGGTTTACTGTGCTTTGTTGGTAAATACTGCCATCTGCTGCTGCGAGACAGCTGTAAGGGTGTCCCAACAGAGTGAATAGAATAGAATAAAAGCAAAATACTTTTTACAAATATATTTTTCTTTTCCCACCTATTTTTAAATTTATTTCGATCTATTGTTTCATCTCCACCTTTCAGCCCATTTCAATCCCTTTCCCCCACCCCACCCCCACTAGGGCCATCTGCCACTAGCTTGTCCTGCTTGCTACCCTTAATGTCCCCATTAGCACATCCTTTAGATAATATCACCACTGTCAACAACCCTTTGTCATTTTGTCTATGACAACTTTGGCAGTCTCTTCTTGGCCTCCACCTATCACTGGCTCCCTATCAAGCTCTACCTGTCCCACCCCCCTCTACCAGCTTATATTTAATCTCATTTCTATAATTTTAGTTCTGATGAAGGGTCATACAGATTTGAAACGTTAACTGTATCCCTTTCCGCAGATGCTGTCAGACCTGCTGAGTTTTTCCAGGTATTTTTGTTTGTGAATAGAATAGAACATGTATTTAGACACACTATTGTACATACTATAGGTTCCAGCTTACAATTATGCCAGGAGGGGATGGCGCTAAATTTAGAGGTGCTTCAATATCAGAAAGGCAAGGTATGGCACTGCTGGTTATACTTCTCACAAAGGAAAAAGTGTGCACCTCAATACATTCAATGCTTCACTGCCTCTATTGTTTTATAAAAGTCCTGAATCCTCCAGTCTTCAATCTTCTTCACCATTATTCATTCTTACAGCAATGAATCCTCATTAGTAAAGGTTCTCAAGATTTAATGTCTCCTTGTTGGCAAGAAACACTTCTTCCTCTTACCATTCCTCCTTCCAACACGGGCTTCTTAAATGACACTTCTCAGTCTTGTTATACATGCCCAGTGTCACAGTTCATATGTTTAGAAGTACAGCTTTTCAATTTTAGAAACTGAATCTTAAATGTAAGTTAAGTAGGAAAAGCCCTGGTAAACATCTAGAGACTGGCAAACCACACAGGCTTAAGATAACTACAATTCAAAAGGTAACTTATGTTTACTGGATAGAGTCAGAGTAAGAGTTAGAAAACAGCAAGTGGGCTTACTTAGCTGAAGAACTGGAGATATGGGCCAGGATTTGTGTCATGACGGAGCGCAAATCCTGGAAATGGATCAAATTCCTAAATCTGGCGTCTGAATCTGGCATTTCCCATCTTCATAGGAGCGGGACTGGAGTTGGCCGGGATTAGCGCATACGCAAGATGTGGAGATAGCTGGCCATTTAAATCACCAGCTGCACCCACAGTAGTGGGATTTTTGAACCCTAGCTGTGTGAATTCTGGAGTATGCAGGGCAGACCAGATAAAAAGGAGGGCTGAATTGCTGGATTCTTGAGATAGCTAGGGTACCCCTTTGGAAAGCCAAGGTATCCCTTTGGATAAGGCCCCATGATACCTTTAAAAGAGGTAAGGCACCCTATGGGAGTGGTAAGGCATCCTTTGGGATTGTTAAAATTAAACATGATTGTACACTTTTTACTCAAAAATTCACTGGAACTGTTAAACCATCCAGGAAGTGTCATATTGTCCAGGAAGTCTCAAGCTGTCAAAGCTGTCCAGGAGCTATCAAAGCTGTCCAAGAAGTGTCAAAGCTATCCAGGAAAATTCAAGAGATACTAGGTGAATTGACATCGAGCGGATAAGGGCAAAGGGTGTTGGGTATTGGGTGGCATGAGTTGGCACTAAGTTGGCATAAGGGTTATGAGGAGCCATGGGAGTGGGCAGAGGGTTATGGGCTGGCATAGAGGGTATGAGTGGCCATGTAATGGTGGGTGGAGGGGCATGGGCTGGCAAAGTGGGTATGAGGGGCCTTACCGTGGGTGGAGGTATGGGTTGGCATAGATGGGGCAGAGGGAGTGTGAGGAGGGTGAGGGCTGGAGGGTTTTTTCTGTTTTACTACTATTTTAAAATTTAAACAGGGCATTGGAGCACAGAGGTAGGCCTTGCATCCATCCCACCTCCGCTGCTGGAAGCCTTTGCACTTGTTTCAAAGTCACCCGCTGACTCCTAATTCAGCCTGTCACCATAATCACCCCTCCAACAGAAAATCCAACCTGCGCGCGGATATTTTTAAAGATCGGGTTTGCCAAGCTTGGAAATCTCCTGACTCTGCAAAACTGACCTGGGGCATGGTGTTTCCTGTTCTTCCAGTAAAAAATGTGTTATTCATATGGTTTCCCATAATTAAGGAACGCTTTGGAATTAAAAGCTAGGTAATTGGCATTTCTACCTGGGAATAGGCCATGGATGACAGATTGCCATGGAGTTGGATGCAGCTTAGTGAGGTTCTTTGTTTGTGTTTATCTCTGTGAATTTAATTAGCGTATAGCCAGCAAGGAAGACTGGTTGATATTTGGGAAAGCAACTAAGAGACTGTGTCAGCTTTTGGTCTTATGTAACCTGTAGCTCCTTAGAAGTTGAGAGATAAAGCCAGACCTACCTGAAGTAGATTTCCAGTGATGCAGTCTGTGATTGGGAGCTGCTATTCAGTATAAGACAAAGTTGGAAAGGGGATAAACAACTGGAAGATTTGCTTAGCTGGAAGCTAAAGGAAGAAATCTAAAGTAATCCGATCAAGAAAAAGCAGTTAACCTTCTCGCAATTAGAGTTCTGGAAGTAATCAGCTTAGTTGCAAGGCAGAGTCGTCCCAGACTACCACTACCAAGTGTGGTGGTGGTTGGGAAAAACCTTTTACCAACTGGCCGCAATGGCGGCTCCTCATGCCACATCGTCCCAATCCCACCGTATTAATTATGCATTCCCAGAAAACACGCTGTTTCAATGTCAGGCAGGCTCTCATTTGCCCACCCTGCCATCACCTCACCCCTTCATCAGGCCATATTTAGAGTCCAGCCGCACGCACACCGCTCAGTGCTTCCGGTCCATGACTGTTGCACAGAAGACATGGCCCCAAAAGGCAAAAAGACTGCAGCCCCCAAGTTTAATGACCCATCCCTCGAGTGCCTTGTGGACGCAGAGGAGGCCCACCATGATGTCCTCTACCGCAGCTCTGGCTGCAGGATGGGCAGCAACATCACCAATCCGGCTTGGAAGGCAGTGGCAGGGGTGGTCAGCATCAACACCCTGCAAAAGAGGACAGCCACCCAGTGCCACAAGAGGATGAATGATCTCTTCCGTTCCGCCAGTGTCAGTCACTCTTCTCATCAGTCTCAACTCAGACCATCGCACATCCACAGGGATCTCACACCTCAAGGGATAACAACATTAACTCTCACACACACCCTCATATCTTCTTCAGAATCATATTCTCTGGAGCTCGTGTCCTCATCCCATCCATGTCGCCATTCACCACATAAACATTCCATGCAGTGCCATATCTCCTGCTCATACTCTATCCATCTGTTTTCATGCAGGAAAAGCCTGGCTCACAATAGCAGGGAGAGGTCCCAGACCAGGGCTGGAGTGGCCCACATTAGGCCCCTCACTCACCTTGAGAAGCACGCCATCACACTAACTGGTAAGGATGTGGACCATGCCTGCGGTGACGTTAGGATTGGTGGTGAGCACTCTTGTGAGGATCCTGCACCACATCATCTCTCTCTCAATCAAACATGAGTGCTCTCTCGTGCTTTCAACTGTGCTGACATGCACTAATTATCTCTACCTTGGTTCACAGGGAGCTCTGCCAAGCAACCAACACCCTCAGCCAGCCAGTCCCTCAGCTCCATCCATATCCTCACCTCCAGCCAAGAGGACTTCTCCTCCATTGAGGAGCTGGAAATAAGCAGCACTTACCCACACCCTCCAACAGAGCAGAGAAATACAGCTTGGTGGGACCTAGATCTAGAGCAGGCTCAGGTTCGCAATCTGGTGGACATCACACGGACAAGTGTCCACAGCAGGAGGAGGCAGGTTCGGCCAGGCTCCCCAGCATTTGGAGGACTGCTGGGTAAGAGGCATTTTGTGAGGTCCGAATCTGATGATGAACCTCAGGATTTGGCCTTCCAACCCATCCTGCAGAGTCAGCAGGAGGCGGGGGAATATCGTGCAGAGCTGTTGGAAGCCCTTAACAGAATGGCACGTGGTTGGAGCAGTGTGTCCATTTGCTCTTTAATGAAGTGGTGCCCACATATGCATCTATGGAGGTCTCCATGGGGAGGATGATAGAAGCTGTGGTGGCCCTCGTCCAGCAGAATGCAGGGATGTGTGCTGACCAACACTCCGTCACGGTGAGTTCCTGCAGTTGCGACGTGAGAGGGAAATGGGGTGCCTCAACAACCCCTCCAGGTGTTCCTTCCCATCAAAGAATCAAGCCAGTTCCCTTGGGCACTCACAGTGAGGAGTAGCGACAGCTGGACACCCTTGGGTCATCCACTTAGGAATCTCAGAGACTGTCTGCTCCCTCTGAGTCCCCTTTGTCTGTGAGCTCCTCAACCTTGTCCTCTGTCATCACAAAGAGAGTATTTGGCCCACAGGTGGACAAAGCAAGCTGGGGGCCTCAAGGCCTTAGTTCTCCAAAGGACCCATGCCAAAATCATCAGAGGCAACAGGGCCAACCATAACACAGGCTGTCTCCACCCCTGCTGTGGATGTCAGAGCAGCACCTAGAAGTCTAAGGCCCAGAAAAGTTAAGAAATTCTGATCACAGTTAGTTGCATGAGTGAACACATTTTGTCACTTTATAATCTGGAAATATGTACGCTTTCACTGAATGATGAGTAATGGTGTTTTTCAGCTTCATTGACAGGTTTTGCAAATCCTCCCATTGCACGCCCCCCCCCAACCCCACCCCACCAACCCCCCTAGCAGTTCAACTACAGGCTGCCAACCCACAAGTGATTCTGGAGGGAGAAGTTTGTGTGTGTGCGTATGTATGGTCAGTGTCTGTGGTGGGGCCTTTCGGGGTGTTGTGCAAGCACTCTCCCACGCACGCAGATCCTTCCCATGTCACATTCCCGTGTCACACTTACCACGTCCCTGTCATTCCCGAAAATCTCACCCCCATCCACATTAACCTTCCCGACCTTCACTTTCCCACCCCCAGGGTCTCTGTCTGCCTCCAATTCCCCAACCATCATCCTCACTGTCCCTTCTGCTGATAAAGTCGAACGCTCACCCTCTCATCCTACTGCCTCACTCTGCCCTTGGTCATTCTCACCATACTCTTGTATCCCACCCATCCTTAGTTTGCTCCGCAGGTGGCAGTCATGGACACATCAGAGCCCTACCTTGCACGTTCACATGGCAATCCCCCACTCCAGGCTCCTTCTCCCTTAGAGCCCTTCCCCCCCCCTCACACCGGAACCCTTCCCCCCTGTAACCCCTTCTCCCTTTGGAACCCTTTCCCCCCTGCCCTGGACTTGCCCCCGACTTAGTCCTTTCCCTCCCTCTGACTCCCTCCTCTTTGCCCTTCCCCCTTCCTGACTCCTTCAGATACCCTTATTTCTTCAACCACCCTTAGTCCTTCCCGCTTCCCAAGTCCTTCCTCCAGCTTTACTTCTTCCACCAGCTTTACTCCTTCCCCCTTCCTGACTCCTTCAGATACCTTTACTTCTTCCTCCGTCTTCCTCCACCCTTACTCCCTCCCCTCTCCACACTTCTTCCTCCACCCTTACTTCTTCCTTACTCTGTCCCCTCTCCACACTCTTTCCTCCCCTTGGACTCCTTCGTCCCCTGGACTCTCACCCCTTTCCACACTTCTTCCTCGACCCTTATTTCTTCCTCCACCCTTACTCCCTTCCCCCTCGCACTCCTTTCTCCCTCCGGACTCCCCCCTCTCTTCACACACCTTCCTCCCCTCCCTGGACTCCTTCCTTCCCCGGACTCCCTCCCCTCTCCTCACTCCTTCCCCCCTTACACTCTCCATCCCCCTTAAACCAACCTCCTCAGTTGCTGTCTTCTCCCCTATTACCCCCTCCTCCCCCTGTAGTCCGTCTCCCCATCCCAACCTCCCCATGTCCATGGGGCCATATCTATTAGAATCCGCCCATCATGCCATGGACATTCCTGCAGGGTCTTGTTGCTGTCGGGTTCCAGTATCTCCTTCTCCTCGGATGTCCAGATGTGAGCAAGGCCCTGGTGGGAGTCCAGGCATCTGCATGTCAACTTGTTAAGATGTGTTCTGCACTGGCATGTTTTCCCACCGACGTGGGCGGATGGTCCAACATGATTCTGCCAAACTGGCCTTATAAAGATATGCAAATGTATTACAACAAGGTTGCCAACCGACCGACGGCGGGAAACGCAACCCACCATCATTGAGCTGAGCAGACGATTGCAAGTTGGTTTCACGATGTCATGAAACTGATTTTTGGCCTTCTCACCATATTGCCTGCTCACACCACTGAACACACCTGACATCAGCAGGCACATAAAATTCTACCCGCAGTTTGAAACCGTAGTATCATGCTTATGGAAACCAAGGGCAGGATTTTAATCTTGTTTGGCAGACGTAGCAGGTGGGCCCGGGAGCAATCGTGAAGCCAGCCACTGCCTGTGATCAGGCCCCAACATCGATTTCATGTTGGCTGGCCAATTAACGGCCAGCCAGCGTAAAACGCATGCTACAACGCTGAGCACTGCTGGGGTAGGGGCGGGAAGAGGCTGAGCATGGAAGCTTGTGCATGCGTGTGGATGCACTTAGTGAAAGCTCCCTGAGGCACAGTGCTGCCTCAGAGAGCTGAAGATTTTTAAATCATGTGGCACTATCACATGAGCAGGGGCATGTTATAAATGCCATTTCAACATTTTTTTATTTTTAATATTGGTTCGAAACCTCATCCCACCGGTGGATGAACTTTCATAAAAAATCCAAAGGCCGCCTGGCCGATTTGCCGTAACTGTAAGGTGGGACAGGCAGTGAAAAATTGAATTCAATTAATACTTCAGTGGCCTTAATTGACCTGTTAATTGTCAGCAGGCGTGCTGCCAGCTCCCACATGTGCCCGCCGAATGAAATATAGCATGAGTGCACAATGACGGGATGCTCACCTGACGTCATCGCGCATCATATTACGCTTGAGCAGGTCAGGCATGCGCCTACCCGCTCAGTGAACAATTCAGCCCCAAGGGTTTTTTTTAATTCATTCATGGGATGTGGGCATCGCTGGTAAGGCCAGCATTTATTGTCCATCCCTAATTGCCTGTGAGAAGGTGGTGGTAAGCAGCCTTCTTGAATTGTTGCAGTCCATGTGGTGTAGTTACACCCACAGTGCTGTTAGGGAGGGAGTTCCAGGATTTTGACCCAACAAGAGTGAAGAAACGGTGATATATTTCCAAGTCAGGATTGTGTGTGGCTTGGAAGTGAACTTCCAGGTGTTCGCATGCCTCTGTTCTCCTTATCCTCTAGATTGTAGTGGTTATAGGTTTGGAAAGTTCTGTCTAAGGAGGCTTGGTGAGTTCCTGCAGTGCACCTTGTGAATGTTACACACTGCTGCCGCTGTGCATTGGTGGCAGAGGAGTGAATGTTTGCGGATGGGGCACCAATCAAGCGGACTGCTTTGTCCAGGATAGTGTCAAGCTTCTTGAGTGTTCTTGGAGCTGCACTCATCCAGACAAGGGAAGAGTATTCTATCACACTCCTGACTTGTGCCTTGTAGATGGTGGACAGATTTTGGCGAGTCAGGAGATGAGTTACTCGCTGCAGGATTCCTAGCCTCTGACTTGCTCTTCTAGCCACAGTATTTATATGACTGTTCCAGCTCAGTTTCTAATCAATGGTAACCCTCAGGATGCTGATAGTGGGGGAATTCAGCAATGGTAATGCCAGTGAATGTCAAGGGGCAATGGTTAGATTCTCTCTTGTTGGCGATGGTTATTGCCTGGCACTTGTGGCATGAATGTTACTTGCCACTTGTCAGCCCAAGCCTGGATATTGTCCAGGCCTTGGACATGGATTGCTTCAGTTATCTGAGGAGTCATGATTGGTGCTGAACATTGTGCAATCATCAGAGAACATCCACACTTCTGAGCTTATGATGGAAGGAAGGTCATTGATGAAGCAGCTGAAGATGGTTTGGCTGAGGATGCTACCCTGATGAATCCCTGCAGTGATGTCCTGGAGCTGAGACGATTGACCTCCAACAACCACGACATTTTCCTTTGTGTTAGGTATGACTCTAAGCAGTGTTATGGCACACTGGATGGTAAATGCTAAGCTGCTCAAATCCCAGAGGGAAACTTCAAACAACTGCCACAACTGTTTTGCAATTTGTATTTTAATTTTGAGATGCATGCCTTAAATTCAGCAGTAATAAGTTAATCGGGTCTTAGAGGGTTTTTTTTACAAAACTAAAAAACATTTATTTATAAAGGAAATAATTTTAAGCACATACATAGGTTTACAAACTACTACTATGATAACTCCTAGCACTCTTAATTAATCTGACTTCCAGTTACACTGCTGTTCAGGCAACAGTAAAACAACATAGATTTCAACAGACCCAGGCAAAGCACATGATATGCTGGACAGGGATATTCACAGTGAATTCTTTTAGCTTCAGTTCCTATAGGCAGCAGCTTGGTACTTAGAGGCTGGAGGCTTTTCATACTTGTTAGATCTTAGAATTCCTTCTCCTTACACATAACATCAACTCCTTTATACATGTTTCCCCTTTTTAATATAAATCCCATTGTTCCAATATGTCTTTGGACCTTACCTTTCTAACAATAAAAATCCTTCAGAGTACGAACCTTATCAGTAAGTTTGGGAATAATAAACACACTGTTTAGCTTCTTCTGGCTAAATGTAACATTTCACCCTCTATTTTGAAATTCAATCTACTCTGGTTTACCTAAAAATGCAAATTTTCCTTTACACCTCACATTCTAAAACTTCAGCCATGTTTACTTGTTTAGTATTTTAAACCTAGTTTTCTCTTCTGATACATCAAAGCCTCCAGATCAGCTGTCTTTAATTCAATTAAGTCACACACACACACACACACACACACACACACACACTATACAGGCCCCACTATTCCTACTTTACAATAACTCCCAATAATGTTATGAAAATTATTATATTTTAATGACACTCCCCTCCTTATTGAAAAATGAACCACCATGACTTAAAAAGACGGCTTCATATTCTTAACCTATCTTACATTATCTCCTATACTTATTATACTATTACATTACCAGATACATGTATTAACATAACAATATATGCAAATCCTTTGTATCAACAGAAATGGGTCCAGTCCAGTGTCCAGGTTTTAAATGTCCAATTTTCCCTTTTAGTTTCAAACTCTTGACAATGCATCTGCCATCAGATTTTCTCATCCAGCCACATGCACAATCTGTAAATTAAATGGTTGCAGTAATAAACTTGATGTGAATCAATTTTGTCTCAAAATTTGTCCAGAATCTTTGAAGGATTGTGGTCTGTATAAACAATTGTTTCTGACAAATTGTTTTCCACGCAAACCTCAAAATGCTACAATGCTAACACCACTTAAAGTCTCCTTTCTGATCATTGAATATCTTCTCTGTTGTACACTCAACTTCCGTGAAAAATACCCTATCAGTTTCTCAACTCCAGTGTCATCTTCTTGTAACAATATGGCCCCAAAGCCTATATCGCTTACATTAATGGCCAACTTAAATTGCTTGGCATAATTGGGTACCTACAAAACTGGTGTTGTAGTCAATAGTTTTCAAACTGTTAAATGTCTTCTGACACTCCTGTCTCCATTGAAACTTCTTGTTTTTTTTAATAGTTCAGTCAGTGGAGCAACCACACTGCTAAAATTCGGTACAAATTTCTGGTAAAACCCACTCATGCCCAGGAATCTCAAAATGTTTTGTTTTGTTGTAGACACAGGGAAATCCACAATAACCTTGACTTTCATATCTCTTAGAGTAACCTTACCATGTCCAATGGTATGGCCTAGATACATAACATGCGCTTTTGCAAATTCACTATTACCTAAGTTCATTACCAAATTAGCTTCTTGTAATCAACAAAACAATTCTTTCAGATGCTATAAAGGCTCCTCCCATGTTTGACTGAAAACGATCAAGTCATCAATGTAAACAGCGCAATTGCTCAGTCCTGCAATTACTTTGTCAGTCTTTGAAATGTTGCGGGTGCATTTTTCATACCAAATGGCATGACTTTAAATTGATATAGTCCATCTGGTGTCACAAAAGCCGATATCTCCTCTGTTCTCTTCGATAACAGTACTTGCAAGTCAATCTTTCTGATAAATTTTGATTGTCTCACATTCTCAAGGAAATCTTCCAACCGTGATATAGGATATGAATCTGTTTTTGTCACCAGATTCATAGTTCGCTAGTCCACACATAGTCTCTGTGTTCCATTTGGTTTCAGTACCAGCACAACAGGCGAACTCCAGTTACCATAACTAGACTCAATGATGTAATTTTGAAGCATGAATTCAATTTCTTTCTGTACTTCTGATGACTTTGTCAGATTTAATACATAAGGATGTTGCCTTATTGAAGATGAAACTTCTACACACACATCATGTATAGCTAAATTTGTCCTCCCCAGCTTATTCCCACAAATAGCTTTGTATGACTCCAAATTATTTTGACACTTGTCTGGAAGGTAACTCAATATTACATTTAATTTTTCAATAACCTCTCATTATCCAATTTGATTAGAGTAAAATCAATTTCAGAATCCTGCATTTCTATCCCTTTCTCTTTATCTACCACCACTAACACCTCCTTTTGGTCCTCTTCCCTGCCAAGGTACTTTTTAACCATATTAACATGACACACCCTCTGCTCTTTTTTTCTATCTGGAGTACTTATTAAATAATTTACTTCCCTCAGTTTCTTTTCAATCCTGTAAGGCCAACTACCTTGCCTTTAAAGAGTCACCCAGTACTGGTAACAGAACTAGCACTTTTTCCCCAGCAACAAAACTACGAGCTGTAGCTTTCTTGACTGCCTTCATTTTCATCACTTGCTGTGATATCTTTAAATGTTTCCTAGCTAACTCATATGCTCTGTTCAATCTTTCTCTGAAGTTTGATACATAATCCAGGAGAATAGTTTCCAAAGTTTGACCCAACAATTTCTCATGAACCAATTTCAGGGGTCCCCTTACCTCATGACCATAAACTAGTTCAAAAGGATTAAAATCAGTCAATGCATTAGGAACATCCCTAAAGCAAATAACAAGAATAGAATTCATGTACCCCAATCTTGTAGATAATCCTGACTATACACCCTCATCATAGTTTTTAAAGTTTGATGCCATCTTTCCAAAGCCTCTTGTGACTCAGGGTGGTAAGCTGTTGATTTAAACTGTTTTATCACCAAACTGTTCATTATTTCCTTAAGCAGCTGCGACATGAAATTTGAACCTGATCTGATTGTATTTCTTTAGGTAAACTATTCCTTGTAAAAGGTTTTGTCAACTCTTCCACAATTCTCTTTGTTGTAATATTTTTCTAAGGTATCGCTTCAGGAAACCTGGTAGACACATCCATTATTGTCGGTAAGTGCTGATTTCCACTTATAGTCTTTGGGAGGGGTCCTACACAATCAATCATGACCCTAGTATAAGGTTCTTCAAATGCTGGAATTGGAATTAAAGGTGCCAGCTTAATCACTGCTTGTGGTTTCCTGATCACCTGATATGTGTGACACATTCTACAGAATTTTGCTACATTTATGCAATCCAGGCCAATAAAAATATTTTTGCATGTTTGCCTATGTCTTTCTAATTCTTAAACGTCTCCCCATTGGAATTTCATGAGCTATCCTCAGAATCTCATTTCTATATCTAAATGGAATAACAATCTGATGCACTTCCCCCCAGATTTCATTTGCGGAAACATGATAAGACCGCCATTTTCTCATTAAAACATTGCCCTTAAGGTAATAACATTCTGGAATACATTCTGCCTGTTTCTGTGTAAGCTTCCTGATATAACTATCTTGTTGGTGTGTCCTTTTTCTGTAACTCCACCAATTGCCTTGAGTTAAACACCTCAGCTGCACTGTACTTGTTATCTCTTCCTGAACAATGTTAGCAAACACAGTGTCAGCTAATTGGACTTCCATATCTTCGCTCTGCCTTTTAACTTACTGTTCTTATTGTTTCAGCCTGTGAGCCTGTGACCTTGTTATTGCACAATCTGGAAGCAATCCATAGAACCGTAGAACCATAGAAAAGTTATAGCACAGAAGGAAGCCATTCTACCCATATTGTCCATGCCAGCCCGAGGACACCCAGGGGCCTTTTCTAATCCCACCTCTCTGCACCCGGCCCAAAGCCCTGCAGCTTACAGCACTTAAGGTGCATAACCAGGTACTTTTTAAAAGAGTTTAGAGTTTCTGTCTCTACCACCAACTTGGCCAGTGAATTCCAGACATCCACTACGCTCTGCATAAAAAAGTTCTTCCTCATGTCCGCCCCACATCTTCTGCCACTTATCTTGAATCTATGTCTCCTGGTTCTAGAATTCTCCACCAAGGGAAACAGTTTTATCCTGTCCACTCTATCTATTCCCCTCATAATTTTGTACACCTCAATCAAGTCATCTCTCAGCAATCTTTGTTCTAAGGAAAATAACCCCAACTTATCCAATCTCTCCTCGTACCTATACTTTTTTAACTCTGGCAACAATCTTGTAAACCTCCTCTGCACTCTCTCCAGAGCTATTACGTCCTTCCTGTAATGTGGTGACCAGAACTGCACACAATACTCCAGTTGTGGCCTCACCAGTGTTTTATACAATTCCAACAGTATATCCTTACTTTTATATTCTATGCCTCTGCCAATGAAGGAGAGCATTACATATGCCTTCTTTATAACCTTGTCTCCTTGAACTGCTGCCTTCAGAGACCTGTGTACTTGTACGCCAAGATCTCTCACTTCATCTACCCTTCTTTGTATATTCCCATTTATTGTGTAATTCCTGTAACTGTTTGACCTCCCTAAATTTATGACTTCACACTTCTCTGCCCACTCCATCAACCCATCTATATTGTTTTGGAGATTATGGCTATCCTCTACACCATCCACTACTCGGCCAATCTTTGTGTCATCTGCAAATTTCCCAATCGTGCCCCCCACGTTCACATCCAAAACATTAATATATAACACAAACAGCAAGGGTCCCAACACTGAGCCCTGTGGAACACCATTTGAGACAACTTTCCATTTGCAAGTGCATCCATCGACAATTACCCTTTGTTTCCTGTTACAAAACCAACCTTTTATCCAGTTTGCCACATTACCCTGAATCCCATGGGCTTTTACTTTCCTGACCAATCTGCCATGTGGGACCTTGTCAAATGCCTTGCTAAAACCACGTACACAACATCCACTGCATGACCTTCCTCAATCCTTCTTGTCACTTCCTCATTCAGGATGGTCTCTCTGCAACACTTCTGTGGAAAACACTTCTACCGTCTGCTCAACTACTATAAGCATCACCACATCTGGGGCCCAGCTATATCATTATCTAAAATAAATGAAGCCCTGCAATGGGTAATTTTTCCACAACTCCAACAATCACCTCACCTGTTTTCCACTTACTCTTTAAAAGGTATATAAGATTATGAGGGGCATAGGTAGGGTGGATAGGGAGGCATTTTTTCCAGTAATGGAGGGGTCAATAACCAGGGGCCATAGATTTAAGGTAAGAGATAGAAAGCTAAGAGGGAAAGTGTGAAGAATATTTTTCACCTAGAGGGTGGTGGGAGTCTAGTACTCATTGCCTAAGGCTGGTTGAGTCAGAAACTCTCATAACATTTAAGAAGTATTGAGATATTCACTTACATTGCCATAGCTTTCAGAGCTATGGGCCAAGTACTGGAAAATGGGATTAGTATAGTCAGATCTTTGTTGACTGGCATGGACACGAAGGGTGGAATGGCCTCCTTCTGTGCTGTAAACACCTCTGAGTCTATAAATTTACCTTCCACAATGGAATAGGTTTAGCATCTCCATGAACCCCACTCATTATCACCTGTTCCTTATCACCTTCTGAACAACAAATGTCACTATCTCACATTAAGGAATGATTAGCCCCAGTCTCTTAAAATTTTAACATCTTTACCTACTCCACCTGTGCACACAGAAAGGCTTTCCCTTCACATGCAAAATCTTTAAACATTTCCGCAACCTGATCCTCAGAATTCCCTTAGGTAAATTGTGAACACAATCCCACTTCTTTACCTATCACTGCTTCTTCCTGTTTTACCTATACACAAACCACTGGTTTTTCCTGTGCCTGAACCTCAGATCCCACAGTACTTTTACTTCCAGAACTTTTCTGCACCCCAATAACCCCAACAGATTTTCCCTGTAATTTCCATCACACTGGCTTTGTGTGTCCAACTTCATTACAATGAAAGCACCTCAATTTTCGAGTGTCACTTCTACCCTCAGCACCTTCCTTCTTATTCTGAGAAAAAACCTCCTAGGCATTTCCACCTACTCGTCTTCCCTGACTACCTACACTCCTTCCACATTCCCAATTTCTATCCTTCTCTGATGTAAACGGGTGACAACAAACTAACTCATAATCATCAGCTATCACTGCTGCTTGTCTTACCATTTGAACCCTCTGTTCCTCCACGAGTTCTCACTACTGAAGGAATTGAATCTTTAAATTCTTCCAAAAGAATTATTTCTCTAAGAGCTGCATATGTCATCTTGATCTTTAATGCCCATATCCACCAGTCAAAATTACTTTGTTTTATTCTCTCAAACTCAATATAAGTTTTCCCAGGCTGTTTTCTCATATTCCTAAATTTCTGCCTGTATGCCTCAGGAACCAACTCATATGCACTCAAATTAGCCTTTTTTTTAACTACATCATAATTCACCAAATTTCTTCTGACAGTGAAGCATAAACCTCATGTGCTCTATCCACCAACCTAGATTGTAACAACAAGGTCCTGTTTTCCTGTGGCCATTTCATCTGTTTAGCCAACTTCTCAACTGAAATAAAGAATGCTTCAACATCTCTTTCTTCAAACTTTAGAAAAGCTTGTACAAATTTAAACATCTCTTCATTGGGTTCTGATCTGGAATAAGTCCTGCCACACATTCTGGTTTCTCTTTTATCAACTGCCACCAGTTTAAGCTGGAATTCTCTCTCTCTCTCTCTTTTCCTCTTTCTTGCCTTTCTAACCTTGCCATTTCTAATTCCTTTTCCTGTTTGCTTTCTCTCTCCTGCCTTTCTGCCTGATCACTTTGAAATGTCGTTTCTCTTGAAAAGCCCTCTAGATCCTTTTTTTCATTTGCGACTGAATTTGAGACTGTTCCAAATATCCATCCCTTGGAGAACTCGGCCTCCTGGGTATTCCTTCCAATTTTAAATTCTGGGCTATACCTTCAATTATGTCCGATTTCCTTAACCCTGCAGGTAATTCTAATTGTAATTTATCTGCCAATTCCATTAACTTAGCTTTATTTGCCTTTTGTAAACCAGTGAAAGTTACAACTTCAACTCCCAGACAAGTCTTGGCAACTGCCAAAGCCATGTTGCAGTCTCACCACTTAAAAAAAAACCTCACACCAGCTCCTGAATTCAAAGTGCTTCTCGTACTCGTAACTTAAGATTCACCAACTCCAAAGCAGCAAGGAATTTCAAATACATCCTGCAAAGAGACCCCAATTTTGTTATGGCACAGCAGATGGCAAATGCTAAGTTGTTCTTCTGGGATTGATGTAAACTTGAAACAATTGCCACAACTGTTTTGCAATTTGTATTTTTATTTCATGATGCGTGCCTTGAATTTAGTAGTAATAAATCCACCAGGTCTTAGACGGTTTTTTTTACAAAACTGAATTAAACATTTATTAATAAAAGAAATAATTTTAAACACATACATAGGTCTACAAATTACTACTATGATAACTCCTAGCTCCCTTAATTAATCTGACTCCCAGTTACACCCCTGTTAAGGCAATAGTAAAACAACATAGGTTTCAACAGACCCAGGCAAATCACATGATACGCTGGACAGGTATATTCACAGTGAATTACCTCAGCTTTGGTTCCTACTGGCAGCAGTTTGGTACATAGAGGCTGGAGGCTTTTGACACTTGTTAGATCTTAGAATTCTTTCTCCTTACACATAACCTCATCTTCTTTATACATGTTTCTCCCCTTTTAATATAAATCCCATTGTTCCAGTATGTATTTGGGCTTTACCTTTCTAATAATAAAAATCTTTCATAGTACCAATTTTATTAGTAAGCTTTGGGAAAAATAAACACTTTGTTTGGCTTCTTCTGCCTAAGTATAACGTTTCACCCTCTCTTTGAAATTTAAACTACTCTGGTTTATCTAACAATGCAAATTTTCTTTTATGCCTCACACTCTTAAACTTCAGCCATGTTTACTTATTTAGCATTTCAAACCTAGCCTCTCCTCCAAGCCTTCAGACCAGCTGCCTTTAGTTCAATTAAGACCTACACATAGGCACACACACAGGTTATCCAGACCCCACTATTCCTACTTTATAATAAATCCCAATAACATTATGAAAATTATTATATTTTCATGACACCAGCAGAGAATTTCCCACTGACTCCAGTTTTGCGATGTTTCTTGATGCCACACTTGGTCAAAAGCTGCCTTGATGTCAAGGACAGTCACTCTCACCTCATCTCTGTGTTTTCTGATATTTTAAGCCGTTTCGCAGGAGTTGCAGGGAGGCTTGTGCTAGAGCTGTGGAATCCAGAACCTTGAAGTTGGTAAAGAAATTACAGGGTCGCTAAGCCAAAGCTAATGAAGGAGCCTCATGAAATCTTGCACCTTGGCGAGTAGCTGAAACACTTAAGAGAAATCAGAGTGAATTCCGGAAAGTGATGCCATACTTTTTGGGTTGCTCCCAGGAAAAGTGAATGAATCACCAAGATTTTGTAAAATAAGGAAACACTTGGGGGAAGTAAAAGGTAGAACTGAGTTTATAGCATAAGTCTTTATAAGCTAAAATGTTAAGTTAATGGCACTTACTTTGTTTAATTCTATTTTTATATACAATAAAATTTGTTTTTATTGAAAAACGGGAAATCTTGTAGTGTAGTTCTGTTGATTAATTAATGTGTTTGGATTTCTTCTTTAAATGTTAACGATCCCTAACAGTATTGTAACAGTTTGCAATAACCTTCATCCTTGATTCAGTTCACATCAGAGAAAGCAGCACAATTGAAGGCAATGCTTGGTAACAGGAGGGGAGGTATATCACCCACTTTGAGGAGCAGGCAAACTCCATACAAAATGCAAATGCTGAAGGTTGTGGAAGGCAGAGAAGCAGGAGACTCAGCAAGGAGCTTGTACTCCCATGTTCCTTCCGGAAAACTGCAATATAACATGATTTCAGAAGGACTTTCACACAATCTTTCCAAAACTGATAGAACAATGTGAAATGTTTGGCTAATCCACTTCAGTGTTACCATCCTAAACTCCTTTCTGGCACTCTGCCCTCTTGTGTTTTTGCAGGATCTTCTCAGGCTTCCAAAGCCAGCCTTACCAGGGCATATACTAGTCTCAGGATCAATAGCACATTTAACACCACATCACTGCAAGTACCTCATACACCCAAAGGTTAAATACATCAAACCCATAAGGTTTAGACAGAGGAAAGTAGCACATGTAGTAATTCACAAGTAAGGTGGATAGGAACAAATGAAGATAGAGAGCAGGGATATCCCACTTGAAGGTGGAGTCACCTCCCTCTTTTGCTGTTGTGGCCATGATGTCTCTGGCCTAAATATTTAGAGCAGGATGTGTTCGGGGACAGCAGGCGGGCGGGTCATTCCCCTAGGCAATCAAGTAAAACCTTCCCTAAGGTACCCCAGCCCCTGCCCTAGCCTTGAACTCATTTTCTCTGATATTCCCTCAAGAGTTCTCAGAGCACACCATGTTGATTATACCCACCTCCTGCTCCTGTCACTTTCTCTCTGAACTGCTGACCACCCAACTTTCCTTCCTGGCCCTCACCCTAATTGAAATTGTTAACTTTTCCCTCTTCTATGGGCCCTGACAAAATCTTGGCTGTAGTCGCAGAATCACAGAATTGTTAGGGTGCCATTGGTGCCATAGGAGGCCATTAGATCCATTGTGTCTGCACTGGCTCTTCAAATGAGTACCATTCTCCTGCCTTTTCCCCATAAACCTGCACTTTATTTTGATTAAAATAATCATCTAAAGCCCTCTTGAATGTCTCAATTGATCCTGCCTTCACCACACTTCCAGGCAGCAAATCACTTGCTGTGTGAAAAAGTTCTTTCTCACATTTGCTTCTTTTGCAAATCTCTTTAAATCTGTGCTCTCTCGTTCTCGATCCTTTCTAAGTGGGAACAGTTCTCCCTATCTATTCTGTCCAGCCCCCTCATAATTTTGAATGCCTCTACCAAATCTCCTCTTAGCCTTCTTTTCTCCAAGGAGAACAGTCCCAACTTCTTCAATCCATCTTCTTAACTTAAGTTTCTCATCCCTGGCACCACTTTTGTAAACTTCTTCTGCATTCTCTCCAATGTGTTCACATCCTTCCTAAAGAGCAGCAACCACACCTGTACGCAATACTCCAGCTGAGGTCTACCTGGTGTCCTATGCAAGTTCAGCATAACCTCCTTGCTCTTGTACTCTATGCCTCTATTAATAAAGCCTAGGATACTGTAAGCTTTATTAACTGCCCTCTCCACCAGTCCTGCCACCTTTAGTGATTTATGCACATTTACACCCAAGTTCCTCTGCTCCTGCACACCGTTTAGAGCTGTAACCCTTTTTACATTCTCCCTTCATGTTCCTCCTTTCAAAATAAACCACCTCACACTTCTCTGCATTGATCTTCATCTGCCACCCATCTGCACACTCCACCAACTTGCCTATCCCCAAATTCCCTAGATTCGGGGAAGGTTCCATTAGATTGGAAAATAGCAAATATGACTCCTTGATTCAAAAAGGGAGAGAGTCAGAAAGCAGGAAACTATAAATCAGTTAGCTTAACATCTATCATAGGGAGAATGCTAGAAGCTATTATTTTAGATGTTATAGTAGGGCACTTAGAAAAATTCAAGACAATCAGGTCAACATGGTTTTGTAAAAGGGAAATCATGTTTAACCAATTTATTGGAGTTCTTTGAAGGAGTCACATGTGCTGTGGATAAAGGGGAACCAGTGGATCTACTGGTGCATTTCCAGGAGGCATTTGATAAAGTGCCACAACAAAGGTTATTGCAGAAAATAAAAGCTCATGGTGTAAGAGTAACACATTGCCATGGTTAGAAGATTGGTTAGCTAACAGGAGACATAGAGTTGGCATAAATTAGGCTTCTTCTGGTTGACAGGATGTGATGAGTATTGTGCCGCAGGGATCAGTGCTGGGGCCTCAACTTTTTACAATTTATATAAATGACTTGGATGAAGGGACCGAAGATATGGTGGCTAAATTTGCTGACGCCACGAAGATAGGTAGGAAAGTAAATTGTGAAGAGGACATAAGGAGGCTACAAAGGGGCTTAGATGTTTAAGCGAGTGGGCAAAGATCTGGCAAATGGAGTATAATGTGGGCAAATGTGAAATTGTTCATTTTGGCAGGAAGAATAAAAAAGCTTATTATCAAAATGGTGAGAGATTGCAGAGATCTGAGATTCAGAAGGATCTGGGTATCCTAGTGCATGACAGGTACAGCAGATAATTAGGAAAGCTAATAAAATCTTACCATTTATTGTGAGCAGAATTGATTACAAAAGAGAGGTTATGCATCAGTTGTATAGGGCATTGGTGAGACCACATCTGGAATATTGTATACAGTACTGGTCTCCTTATTTAAAGAAAGATGTAAATGCGTTAGAAGCAGTTCAGAGAAGATTTACTAGGCTAATACCAGGAATGGACGGGTTGTTCTATGAGGAAAAGCTAGACAGGTTAGGTTTGTATCCACTGGAGTTTAGAAGAGTAAGAGGCAACTTAATTGAAACCTTTAAGATCCTGAGGGGTCTTGACAGAGTGAATGTGGAGAGGATGTTTCCTCTTGTGGGAGAATCTAGAACTAGGCGTCACTGTTTAAAAATAAAAGATCACTCATTTAAGACAGAGATGAGGAGAAATTTTTTCTCTCAGAGGATTATGAGTCTTTGGAACTCTCTTCCTTAAAAGGCCGTGGAAGCAGAATCTTTGAATATTTTTAAGGCAAAGCTAGATAGATTCTTGATTAACAAAGGGGTGAAAGGTTATCGGGGTAGGCAGGAATGTGGGGTTGAAGTTGCATTCAGATCAGCCGTGATCTTATTGAACGGCAGAGCAGGCTTGAGGGGCTGAGTAGCCTACGTCTGCTCCTAATTTGTATGTTTCTACATCCTTTTGAAGTTCGACACTGTCCCCTCACAGTTTACAACGCTTCCATGTTTTGTACGATCCACAAACTTTGAAATTGTCCTCTGCACACCAAGGTCTCAATCGACAATATAAATCAGGAAAAGCAATGGTCCCAATACCAATCCCTGGGGAATTCCACTACAAACCTTCCTCCAGCCTGAAAAATATTCATTCACCATTACTCACTGTTTCCTGTTACGCAGCCACATTGCTACTGTCCCTTTTTATTCCATGAGCTATAACCTTTCTTAGAAGTCTGTTGTGCAGCACTGTATCAAATGCCTTTTGGAAGGTCATGTACACCACATCAACTACATTACCCTCATCAACTCCCTCTGTTACCTCTTCAAGTTAGTTAAACACGATTTTCCCTTAAGAAATATATGCTGGCTCTTCCCAATCAACCCACTTTTTTCCAGTGACTATTAATTTTATCCAAAGTAATTGTTTCTCGAAGTTTCCCCATCACCAAAGTTAAACTGACTGGTTTGTAATTGTCAGTCTTATGCTCACAACTTTTTTTGAACAAGGGCATAATGTTTGCAGTTCTCCAGTCCTCTGGCAACCACCCGACTCTAGGGAAGACTGAAAGATTGTAGCCAATGCCTTTGCAATTTCCACTCTCACTTCCTTCAATATTCTTGGATGCATCTCATCCAGGCCCAGTGCCTTATCAACTTGTCAATGTCAACAGTTTATTCAATACCTCCTCCTTATAAATTTTGAACCCTTCTAATGTCTGAGTTTCCTCCTCTGTCACCATAACCTGGGTAGCAATTGCTTCCTTGGTAAAGACAGATTCAAAGTATTCATTTCACACATCAGTCATGTCCCCTGACTCCATGTGCAAATCCCCTTTTTGGTCCTTAATCAGCCCTATTCCTCCTTTTATCACTCTTTTACCATTTATGTGCCTGTACAAGACTTTGGGATTCTCCTTTATGTTGGCTGCCAGTCTTTTCTCATAATCCCTCTTCACTTCTCTTATTTGCTTCTTCACTTATCCTCTGAACCGTCTGTATTCAGCTTGATTCTCAATTGTATTTTCTACCTAACACCTGTCATAAGTGCACTTTTTCTTATTTATCTTTATTTCCATCTCCTTTTTCACCTAGGGACCTCTGAAACTGTTTGCCTTATGCTTCCCTGTTGAGGGGATATACCTTGACTGTGCCTGAACCATTTCTTCTTTGAAGGTAGTCCATTGTTCAACTACAGTTTTTCCCGCCAACTTTTGGTTCCTGTTTATCTGGTCTAGCTTTGTTCTTGCCCCATTGAAGTCGGTTCACCATCAGTTAATTATTCTTTCTCTGGATTGCCCATTGTCCTTTTCTGCCATCATTCTAAACCTTATGATAAAATGATCACTGTCTCCTAAATGTTCCTCCACTGTCACTAGATCTACTTGGCCCACCTCATTTCCAAGAACCAGGTCTAGCAGTGCCTCCTTTCTTGTTGGACTGGACATACACTGCTGTAGAAAATTCTCCACAACACACACTAAGAACTCTTGCCCCTCTCTTCCCTTTACACTACCACTAGCCCAGTCTATATTCAGGTATTAAAGTCCCCCATTATAACTACTCTATAATGTTTGCACCTCTCTGTAATTTCCCAGCAGATTTGTTCTTGTACATCCTTCCCACTAATTGGTGGCCTATAGATTACACTGAGCAATGTAATTGCATCCTTTTTATTCCTAAGCTCTAGCCAAATTGATTCTGTCCTTGAACTCTCTGGGACATACTCTTTCTTCGGCATTGCAATACTCTCCTTAACCAATACCTCCACCCCTCCTCCTTTTCTTCCTGTCCTACCTTTCCTGAACACCTTGTGCCTAGGAATATTTAACACCCAGTCCTGCCCTTCCTTGAGCCAGTTCTCTTTATCATCACAACATCATAATTCCGCATGGCAATCTGCGGCTTTAACTCACCAATCATATTTACTATACTCTATGCATTCACACACGTGAAGTATAACCCTGATTTAGATTTCATAACTTTCTCCTTTATTCCGACTCCACCTTACTATTCTCTTCTAATGCTATCTGTCTCTCCCATTATTTTGTGCATCTTTTGTTCCTTTCTAATATTTCCTCCTGGTTCCCACACCACTGCCAAGTTAGTTTAAAGCCCCCCACTCCAGCAACAACACCAGCAAAAAACCCTGCAAAGAACTCGGTCCCAGTTCTGTTCAGGTGCAACCTGTCTGGCTTGTACAGGTGCCATCTCTCCCAGAGCCATTCCCAGTGTCCCAGTAACTTAAAGCTCTACCTCCTGCATCACCTCTCCAGCTACGCAATCATCTGCCTTATCCTCTGATTTCTGTACTCACTTGAACGTGGCACTGGGAGTAATCCAGAGATTACTACTTTTGAGGCCCTGCTTGCTAATTTTCTACCTAGCTCCAACCTGAGTTCGAACTATATTGCTGTTCCTTCATTGTCACTAGGGCCAAAACTTGGAAATCACTTGTGAGAAATAGAGGATATTCTTTTAACATTTTTGGGGAATATTGTGTTATTTTGTAAAGAAGGCTGTGTGGCTGTGTGTAAATGATTTAATTAAGTAGGCAGAGGTTAATAGAATACAGGTTGCCTGGGGGTTTAAAACATGAAAGGATAGAGGTGTTAGGTTTGAGGTATAAATGAATAGATTGGATCTGACATTTGCATTCTTAGATAAGCTGAAGGTTCGTTTGAATATCAAAGAGAAGTCAGAGATGGCAAGAAACATGTTTGCATCTTGCAGGAGTTCCACAGGTAAATAGAAGAGGGTATATTACATTTTATTGACCTGAAAGCAGAGAAAAAATAGAAACATGTTTTATTTGGAAGGATTTGAGTTTCAAAGAGGTGTGAGAACAATGGAACATGAGTTGAAAGAGAAGAAAAGGGTATTTTAGGCTTACTGTGGATAGCTTAAGGTAGCTGTGAGATGGAGCTGGAGCTGGTAGCTGAGCAGGGCGCTGTTAGCTGTAGCTCTAGGATGGGAGAAGAGGTAGTTTGAATCAACCATCCAGTCAAGCCAGAGAAGTTTTGGCCTGCAACAAGCAGTCTTGTTTTGAAGTCTTGGATTTCCACAGCAGAGTGGAAGAGAATGGTGGAACAGGCTTGAAAGGCCAAATTCCTGCTCCTATTTTCTTTGTCTCTAGGTCATGTGGTATGCCTTTATTAAAGCTACATGAGTTTGACTAGGTTAATATTACTGGATTTTTACTAGATAAATATCTATAAGGGAGTGCTGTATGGAAGGTGTTTACTTGTGGGTCTGACCGAGTAGAGTGTCTTTTGGGGGGATGTTTTGTAAGACTAATTTTTAACTGTGCAACTGCAATCTTGTGTACTTAAATTTTCTTTTATTCTCGTTAATAAAACTTCTACTTTTAATTTTTCAAATCCCAAAGTGTTACTGGACTTCTTGCTGCTCAGATCAGTATGTCTTCTTCTCGTTTTCAGAATACAATCCCAAAATCTGGGATTTTGTTTGCGCAACAATTAATATCATTTGAAGTCATAACACACTTCTTAACGGGACTGTGTTTTTACCTACATCATGTGGACTGCAGAGGTTCAAAAAAGTGGCTCACCATCACCTTCACAATTAGGAATGGGCAATAAATGCTGACCTTGCCACCGATGCCCACATCCCACTAAGGCATAAAAAAAAGTACCATCACTTTCCCTTCAGGATGGGGCTAGGTAGAAAATTAGCAAGCAGGGCTTCAAAAGTGGTAAGCTCCAGATTACTCCCAGTGCCATCATCATTTCCCTCAAAAACCCATCCTTGATCTCTCTGTCCTAGGATACTATCACTCCATTTCCAACCTTCCTTTCCTCCCTTGAATGCGTTATTGCCTACCAAATTCATTATCTTTCTAAAACTCCATGTTTACATAGGATTACATAGGATATATGGCATAGAAACTGGTCATCCAGTCCTACTAGTCCAGGCCAGTTTATGCTCCACTTGAGTCTTCTCCCATCCTTTATCATCTAAACCAGGCTTCTCCAATCTTTTTGTGTGTGTGTGTGGGGTGGGGGCACATTTCTATTTTTTTCTTACTCAAGGGTCAATAAATGGATTTTGGAAAGATACATGAATTTCAAAAAAAGAAGTTGAGCATGAAGAAAAGAAACAACTTGGTGAGGAAAAATAAAGCAATGCCAAAGCAATAAACTGACAATTTTAAAAAGTGAGCAGTTAATAAAAATGGCTATTGAAGTGTAAGAGTGTGTGTATCCAGCTCACTCCCAGTCTCAGGGTGTTTATGACTCATCCTCACCCACTGTAAGAGTGGGTGAGAGTATGAGTTGGTGTGTGGGGATGAGGATGACTGAGAATCATGAGACGGGGGGTGAACCAGACACACACACATACACACAAAATCACTCACTATCTCCCTCACACACACACACACACACACACGCTCTCCCTCACACACTCACTCACTCTCTCCCCCTCTCTCTCACAAACTCACCCACACTCTCTCCCTCTCTGTCACACACTCACTCACTCCCTCTCACAAACACACTCACTCTCTCCCTCTCACACACACTTTTCACTCCCTCCCTCTCCTACCCTAACTCACTCACTTTCTCCCAGCTTCTCCCTCTCACACACACATTTACTTACTCACATTCTCTGTCTCTCTCACACACTCACACACACTCTCTGTCTCTCTCACACACCACTCACTCTCCCCATCTCTCAAACACACTCACTCACTCACCCCCTCTCTCTCTCACACACACACACACTCACTCACACTCTACCTCTCTCTTTCACACACTCTTTCTGAGATAGCAAGTCTCTTCACATCCCCAACCCCACCTGGGCCCCATGGCTTCTCTTCCCACAACCCTGGCCCGTCAGCCTCTCTCCCTTCTTGGGCCCCACAGCAATTTCACTCCCTCCTCAGGCTCCTCAGCACCTTCTTTTTCTCCTTGGGCCCAGCAGCCTCGCTCTCTCTCCCGACACCCCGAAACCTCTATCGCTCCACGAGCCCCACAGCCTCTCTCTGTCCTCGGGCCCTGCAGCATCTTCCCTTCCCAGGCCTCGCAGCATCTTGTGTCCTCTGTGTCCCACAGAACCTTTTCTCTTCATTGGGCCTCGCAGCATCCTTTCTCTCTTCTACCCCCAACCTGAAATCCTCTCTCTCTCCCCAGCACACTTAGTGCTGCTGGTGATTGTTGCCCATCCAGAGACTGTTTCCCTCCCACATTTTTGCTGATAGGCTCACTAGTAAGCCTATCAGCAGTAAAGGCGGGAGAGTAACAGCCTGTGATTCGAGGAGCAGCCCTTGCAAAAATCTTCAACTTCACTTACCTGTCTTACTGCCATTTTGAACAATGGCTCCAGGGGCCACACAGAGGGGCTTCGAGGTCACAATCCAACCCACAGGTTGGACAAGCCTGATCTAACTCTACCATCGTAACCATCTATTCTAGATCTACCATTGCAACCATCCCTTCTTCCTAATATGCTTATCTAGTTTTCCCTTAAATGCATCTGTATTATTTTCATCAAACACTCCTTGTAGTAGTGAGTTCCAGATTCTTACCACTCTTTGGATGAAGAAAGTTCTTTTAAATTCTCTGCTGGATTTCTTGGTGACTGTCTTATTATGATGGTTGCTAGTTATGCTCTTCCCCAGAAGAGGGAACATTCTCTCTGTATTCTCTAAATCAAAACCTTTGATAATTTTAAATACCTCTATTCCAGCCTACTTTCAAGAGAAAAGAGAGCCAGCTTGTTAATCCTTTCCTCACTGACATGTGCACTCACACATTTGTGGTATTGCCAGGGGCAGTGGTGTAGGGGGAAGCTTTGAGGTTGAGGAGCTCTAAGAAAATATATTGGCCATATAATTTCTAAATTTACTCTGGTGTTGTTTTCCTACATATTAATCATTTGAGTCCCTAAAGTCAGTAAATTAGACTCTAAGTGAAAAATATTACTGCTGGTAGGCAATAGGCATTTTATTTTGAACTGTGTGATATTTTTAATCATTAGTCTTTAGAGTAGCTAGAATTTCATTATGCAACATTTTACAGGTCAAGTATCCATTATTCAAAGTCCATGGAGCTGATCACATTTCAGGTTACAGATAATTTTGGTTTTCGGATACAGCATATAGGACTAGGCCTACTTACATTATAATAGTCTAAACCTAGGCTAATGATAAAATGATTAATAAAGAGGGAAAAATCAGAGCATGAGAGGAAGCTAGCTAGTAATATAAAGACCGATAGTAAGAGTTTCTGTAGATATTTAAATAAGAAAAGAGTTTAAAAGGTGAGTATTGGTCCTATTGGTCTGAGGAATCGATAATGGAAAGTAGGAAGATGGCAGATGAATTAAACAGGTATTTTGCTTCGGTCTTCACTATAGAGGACACAAGTAACATCCCAGAAATATCTGTAACTCAGGAAATGGAAAAGAGGGAAGAACTCGGGAAAATTACAATCACCAGGGGAGTGGTATTGAGCAAATTATTCAGACTGCTGGCTGACAAATCCCCAGATCCGGATGGATTTCTCCCTAAGGTCTTGAAAGAAGTGAGATAGTTGATGGACTGGTTTTGACTTTCGAAAAGTCCTTAGGTTTGGAGAAGGTTCCATTAGATTGGAAAATACTAAATAGAACTTTATTCAAAAAGGGAGGGAGACAGAAAACATGAAACTATAAGCCAGTTAGCCTGACATCTGTCATAAGGAAAGCGATAGGAGCTATTATTTAAGATGTTATAACAGGGCACTTAGAAAAATTCAAGACAATCAGGCACAGTCAACATGGTTTTGTAAAAGGAAAATCATGTTTAACTAATTTATTGGAGTTCTTTGAAGGTGTCACATGTGCTGTGGATAAAAGTGGATCTACTGTACCTAGATTTCAGGAAGACATTTGATAAAATGCCACATCAAAGGTTATTGCAGAAAATAAAATCTCATAGTGTAGGGATAACATATTGGCATGGATAGAAGATTGGCTAGCTAACAGGAAGCATAGAGTTGGCATAAATTAGTCTTTTTCTGGTTGACAGGATGTGATGAGTGTTGTGCCGCAGGGATCAGTGCTGGGGCCTCAACTTTTTACAATTTATATAAATGACTTGGATGAAGGGACCGAAGGAATGGTGGCTAAATTTGCTGACAACATGAAGATAGGTAGGAAAATTAATTATGAAGAGGAGTTAAGAAGGCTACAAAGGGGCATAGGTTAAGTGAGTGGGCAAAGATCTGGCAAATGGAGTATAATGTGGGCAAATGTGAAATCATTCATTTTGACAGGAAGAATAAAAAAGCTTATTATCAAAATGGTGAGAAATTGCAGAGGTCTGAGATTCAGAAGGAGCTGGGTGTCCTAGTGCATGAATCGCAAAAGGTTAATATGCAGCTACAGCAGGTAAGGAAAGGAAAGCTAATAGAATTTTATCATTTATTGTGCAGGGAATTGATTACAAAGGTAGGGAGATTATGCTTCAGTTGTACAGGACACTGGTGAGACCACATCTGGAGTATTGCGTACAGTACTGGTCTCCTTATTTAAAGAAAGATGTGAATGCGTTCGAAGCAGTTGAGAGAAGATTTACTAGACTAATAACATGAATGGGCGGGTTATCTTATGACGATAGGCTGGACAAATTAGGCTTGTATATACTGCAAGTTAGGACTATAAGAGGTGACTAATTGAAACCTTTAAGATCCTAAGCAGTCCTGATAGGGTGGATGTTTCCTCTTGTGGGAGAATCTAGAACTAGGGGTCATTTGAAAATAAGGGGTCACTCATTTAAGATAGAGATGAGGAGAATTTTTTTTTCTGAGGGGGTTGTGAGTCTTTGGAACTCTCTTCCTCAAAAGGCAGTAGAAACAGAGTCTTTGAATGTTTTTAAGGCACAGCTAGATAGATTCTTGATTTACAAGGGGGTGAAAGGTTATCGGGGGTAGGCAGGAATGTGGGGTTGAGGTTACATTCAGATCAGCCATGATCTTATTGAATGGTGGAGCAGGCTCGAATGGCCGAATGGCCTACTCCTGCTCCTAATTCATATGTTTGTATGTTCGTACAGATGGCTAGAAAAGTAAGGTGCATCACTGGATAATAAATGTAATAAGTTGCCACCCGTGACATCATCTTCAATTCTGCTTGTAGGAGAGGATTCAGAGTATCGATGCACTCTGCTGGGGGGTATTCGTGAATAGTTTTTCCAGCTTAATCTGCCTCATCAACATTGTTTTTTGTTTCATTGGCCAAGATTTTACGGCCCTCCCACCTGGCAAAATATTAAGGTCCTGCTAAACTGAATGGAGATTTAAATGACTCACCACATGTCGTGGCGGGGTTGTAAAATCCTGGCCATAAGTTTGTCTTTTATTTTATAGACTGACATTATTTCTTGCTCACTCATAAATTCATGTCGCTCGAGTCCATCTATCAACCTGTCACACATTTTAATAATATTGTCTATTGGCATTTTCTCTACCGGTTTCACTACATCATCCTCGTCATCACTGCTTTTATCTTTACATTTCATGACCCAAAAATTGTCTGGGTCCATCAGTTGAATTAATGACATTACGTCATGGGGAAGTAAATAGTGAAAACATTGTTTTTCACCAAAAGTTTGCCAGGGGGTGTACATCACAATTGCCATGCAGCAACATGATCTTACAGTTCTCTTCAAATTCAGCCACCCGAGCGTGCACAATTGCCTAATTACTCAGGCTCTCTTATTGGCATAATAGTGAGCAGATGATGTCCAAATATCCTTGAAGCTCCTGGGGCTTTTGCTCTTCTCACTTTGCTTTTCTTTGCAGCTTTTTTAACTTGGAGCTTTCTATAACTTTAACTTTATTTTGGATGTTCTCCTGTCCCCTGTGCCTTGCCCTGTTCTGTAGGCTACTTCTTCCGTAATAGCATTCCTACTCAGGTGCAGGGCTGCTCCCCAGCTGAAGGAATGAAAGAAGACAAACTGCGCATGTGCTGGCCAATTCCCGGCCGCGCATGCGCAGACATCACAAGAGGCTGCAGCCTGTCGGGAACTGTAGTTCCACAGCAATTCCAGGGAATTGCAGGGCTGTAACAAAAACAGAATTACCTGGAAAAACTCAGCAGGTCTGGCAGCATCGGCGGAGAAGAAAAGAGTTGACGTTTCGAGTCCTCATGACCCTTCCGAAACGTCAACTCTTTTCTTCTCCGCCGATGCTGCCAGACCTGCTGAGTTTTTCCAGGTAATTCTGTTTTTGTTTTGGATTTCCAGCATCCGCAGTTTTTTTGTTTTTATAATTGCAGGGCTGTGTTGTGGAGCTGTTCGGGGGCAGTAGCGGGGCTGTCGCTGGTTAGAGGAGATGCCGGACCAGTGCTCCGACGCTCGGCAGCACTACATCACTGATCCTTGTAAATCTTTTCTGCACGCTGTCCAGTGCCTCTATATCCTTTTTATAATGTAGCCACTAGACTTTATGCAGTGCTTTAATGTGGTTTAACCAAGGTTCGATACAGTTTGAGCATAATTTCCCTTTTCAATTCTATCCCTCTGGCACTAAAGTCCAGTGCTCAAGTTACTTTTTCATGGTCTCCCTAACCTATGGCGAATCATTTAATGTTTGATGTATTTGTCCTCTCAACCTATTAGTCTATTACGGGGCACCTTATCGAAAGCCTTAAGAAAATCCAGAAAAATTACATACACTGTATTAACATTGTCTACTCTCTGTTACTTCCTCAAACATTTCAATAAGGTTGGTCAAGCAAGGTTTTCCCTTTTGAAACTGAAACCGATTATTCATTATTATATTTCTCATTTCTAGATGTTTATCTATTCTCTCTTTTGGTAAGGATTCCATGATTTTTATCAATGATGTTAAGCTCACTGGCCTATACTTCCCTGGACATATCATGGCCCCCTCCTTAAATATAGCATTTATATTAGCTATCCATCAGTCCTCTTGCACTACCCCTTTTTTCAAACAAATTATTAAATATGAGAAGTAATGTCTCTTCTATCGATTCCCTTCATTATTTTAGAATACATGGGTGCAATCCATCTGGGCCAGGGCTTTATCCTCTTTGAGTTTGTTTAGTTCATGCAAAACATTTCCTTTTTTATTTTAATGCACTTATCACATCGTGTGTCCAACAGGTCGATGTGATGCATGGAGTGTGCAGGTGAAGAGAGTTAGTATGCTTTCTGCTTCTGTATGCCAGTCTGTTTCTCATTGTCATCCTTCGCTGCTGGCTAGTAGCACTGTGAAAAAGAGAGCCAAATGTGTGAGTCTCTCCCTGTCAGCACACAGTTTCTCCATCAGCAAGTCCTCAGCTGTGCCTACTTGTGGCAACACACAAAAACTGGGCCCAGGGTAAAGTTTCAGAGGAGATTTAGCCCCCAGACATGCAGTGTGCAAGTCACCAGCACTGTGGACACACCCTGGCACACATGAAACAAACTCCCAGTTTTGATTAATAACTCCACTGCCTTGTGGATATCTCAGGAGAGTTGAAGGCTGAGGGAGTAAACCCTGACAAAAGATCTGGAGTGGAGCCCAAAGGCGGACTGATGTCTAAATATGTCATCTGTCCAGCAACTGCTGCATGCAAGTCGGCACCATAGTGCTTTGCATTTCTTTGGACTCAACCAGCGAGGTCGAGAAGCACACCCTGATGTTTGGGCAGCTCAGGGTTTCTATAAATTTGCTCAGGCTTGTGCCCTGGAGAAGACACACCAGTTTTGCTGCAGCGTGTTAACACAGGGCAGAAGACAGCTGTTACCAGTGATAAGCCCAACTTGGTTGGTACAGAGAATGGGTGCTATGGGCTATTTCCAACAGCAGGTGGGTACATCTGGTACTGGTTCTGGGATCGCAAGATGTTGGATATTTGAATTTTTTTTAACTATAGGGAGGAGATTATTATGGGTATTGTATGTATTAAGATAGTTGTTAAAAATGTTTAGAGTGTTGAAATGTATAGTATTTTAAAAGGTTGTGAAAAAGTTCTTACTTCACTAAGGCTTTTTTCCTTTGAGAGGGGATGTGTGATGGACCGTGTACTTTTGGGGAAAAACCTATATTTTGTATTGGGGTGATGGTCCCTTTAAGAGCTAGGTTTCCCTGAAAGAAGAATTCTTGTAAAAACACAGCTTGCTTCCAGTAATTGATCATGTGATCAAATTACCTGAAAGATAAACAATGGAAAAGGGTCAACTATAAGTTAATTATAGGAGTAAGTAACTCTTATTGAGTTAAAACAATCAAACTAAATAAACAAAATTGGGATAAATCAGGCACAGCCCCTAATTCAGGTCAGCTGTAAAACCAAGAACAAAGTTTAAAGGAAACTTACAACTTTAAACCAAAATGTGATTAAAGGGGTCGATAAAACACCCCAGTCCCCGCGGTGCCCACCGGGCACAGAAGGCCTCGAGTGTCCCAGCAGACACCGCGTGCTTCCTTTCCAAGGACATCCGGCAGCGAACCTAGCCGCGGAAGAAGGACAAACAATCGGGCGGGACTCCCCTGTCGATCGCCCGCTGCCTGGACCTGTTAATAGCCAACTTGGCCAGGCCCAGGAGCAAGTTCACGAGGAGGTCCTCCTCCTTCCCGACCCCCTTCCACACCGGGTATAGGAGTAAGTACGTCCCTGAGTGTGGTTCAGTGTTCAAGTGGTTTGTTGTAGTTTAGAACAATCTGGCTGCAGAACAGGAAACATCTCTTTTAAGCAGAGTTCATTTGAAATTCCATGTGCTGGCTAAAAAGAGTTAATATTCTTAATAATTAAAAAAACTTTTCTAACAGTGAGTTAGTGTGTTGATAGCCAAACTGGGCGGGCACAGGAAGAGAGAGAGAAATATATATATGTATAGAGATACAGTGTCAGAGAGAGGCTGAGAGATCATAGATACAAGGCTCCTGAGTAAAAGAACATTAGAACCAGGAAAGTTCTGATCCGAGGTGGCTATGTTTAAGATACTTCGTGATGCCTGTGTTGAATGGGGAGTCTACAACTGTGGAACAGTTGAAGGAAATTTGAAGGGAAAACCTTGCCTGAAGTAAGCAGAAGGCCTGAGAAATCTCAACTCTTATGTGAATCTTCAAAGCAGTACTCAGACCAAATGGTTAATCTTCCAATATTTGATAAGCATCTGACTTGAGTTTTTGGGGTGCAAGTAAAATGGACGTAAAAGGAGATTTGCTTATGAAATTCAGTTTAGAGAATAAGCATATGTGCCCATTGCATTTTTAATATCTTTACTATAACTGGCTATCTAGGAAAGAGAGCAATTATCAGTATTCATGTTCTTTGATTTTTTTTGTGTAGTAAAGTTCTTTTTTTAAACCATGAACCTTGTGGCTTCATTCTTTCAGTAGATACTTGGGTCTTTGGATTTCCAAAAAAAAATTGTTACTGGTCTCTGCTGAGATATAACAATATCTAGGCTCCACAATCGCCAGCAATTTGTCACTTGATGCTAAAATCAACATATGTGTCATAAGAGCCGCAACTGTTATGTCCAAGGAAGGTGTGGAACAACAACAACCTGACTGAGAACACCAAATTGCAAGTCTACCAAGCCTGTGACCTCAGTGCACTCCTCTACAATGGTGAGACACAGATAACACATGCTATGCAGGAGAAAAGGCTGAACAGTTTACAACCTCGTTGTCTCCGACAGGACAAGTCACTTACTCAGATCCTGGAGCATGCTAATTCCATCAGCATATACTAATTGCTAAGCCAGGTTCATTGGATGGACGACAGCCATATACCCAAAGACCTTCTGTACAGTAAACTGAGCACAATCTCCTTGGCATCTGGAAGTGAAATATGAAGATAGTGGACATTGACGCTAACAAGTGGGAGACAGATGCTGATGGCTGTGACTTCTGGAGGCTGATTGTTTGAAAGGGCATAAAAAGAGGTGAGCAGAAATGAAAAGCTCAGCTGGCTGAGAAGAGGGCCCAGAGAAAACAGAGGCCAGAAAATTGTGCACCTTCTTGACCCACCGTCTTCCTCAGCAGTAAATGCGGCAGAGAATGCCATGCCAGACGGGGCCCCTGAGCCACACCTGGCAATGATTAACACAGAAGACCGAAGGCCGTCACAATTACTTACCTCATTACTCATCTCATCATTCAATGTCACGTCTGCCTGTTCTATCTCCCTGGTAAACACCAAAGCAAATATTTATTTAATATTCTGCCATCTTTTTATCATTGCCTCTAGTATTATCCTGTATATTCCTTAATGCTCCTAATCCCCTCTTGGCCTTCCTTTTTTATTGATGTGCCTGTTAAACATTTTACTAATTTGTTTTCTGCTCCCTGATAATTTAATTTCATAATTCCTCTTTGCCTTCATAATTTTTTTGACTTCTCTTAAATCTTTTCAGAGTTTCTCTTATCATGTACTTCTTTGCTGTGTACATATTTAATGTATGCCTCTTTCCTAGCTCTCAATTGTTCCCTTATTTTCTTTATTCATCCATGGAGTCCCACTAGTGTTTAGTTTGTTCTTTTCTTTTAGCCGAATATATTATTCCTGCATTCTGTTTGAAATGTTTCCCGTTATTATTATTCATCGTTTGCCAATATAGTTGCCCATTTTAATATCACAACTTCTATTTTCAGTCCCTCAAAATCAGCTTTTCTCCATTATATTAATTTGTTTGTAGTGATGCTTATGCCCTTCTTTATCATTATTTTAAAGCGTATTATATTGCGGTCACTATTGCCTGGATGTCCCCCTACTTTTGCTTCTCTTAGTTGCTTGGGTTCATTTCCCATTACAAAATTTAACAGAATTCTTCCCTTGGAGGGCTTTTTAAATGCTGGTTTAGAAAGGAGTGCTGTATTCATTGCAGGAACTCCATTCCCTTATTTCCCCCTTACCCACTTCTTCTGTCCAATTTATATTGGGGGTAGTTGAAATCCCCCACGATTATTATTCTATATATTTTACTCAATTTCCTAATTTGTCAGCATATTTTTTCCTCCACCTCCCTTCCACTATTAGGTGGTCTATAGACCACACCTATTAGTGTGATTGATACTTTATTATCTTTTATCTCTATCCATATGAACTATACTTATGTCTTGCTGATAGCAATGTATTTTTCTACTGCCATTATGTTATCCTTAATGAGTATGACTACTCTACCTCCTGTTTCCTCTATCTTTTCTATATATGTTATACGGTGCAGTGTTTAATTAACAGTCTTGATTTTTCAGTAGCTTTGTCTCAAGAGTCCCTTGATGTCTGGCTACCCCCAGAGCATGAGTACCTCCAGCTCCCCTATTATATTATGGAAACTAAATGCATCGCTGTACTGACATTTTAACTCATCTATTTCCTCTCACCATATGTTCAACCATATTTTTAGATTTCTGTTCTGTAATTCTACTTATTCCCTTGCCATCAATGTCCTTCCTCTTTTTATTCTTTCCTATGTTCTCATTCCCCATTCTGTTTACATTTAGACTGCTTGTGTTCCTTGTAGATCCCTTCACCCTTTCACTAGTTTAAAATCTTTGTCACCTCCTTTTTTCTGACAGTACAGGGTCCCATCCCAGATCAGGTGCAGGCCATCCTATCAGTACAGCTCCTTCCTGTCCCAGGACTGGTGTCTCTCCCACACCAGCCCTTCATGGGTTAATTCTCCTGAATGAGAGTAGAGAATGCAAGGTCTATCCTGCAGCCTTTCATTTGCTAAGCAAATGCTCTACCATTTGAGCTAATTCCCTCATAAAGTTATGGCTCTGATCAAAGTCGCAAATTATATCCTGTGACTGACTGGCTCTTCACCCATCTTGACCTATTTTCAGCTTTTAAGGTGGTTGACCACATCATCCTCCTTCAACTTCTCTTCCGACATCCAGTTTTAAAGGACTTCCCTCACATGGTTCTATTCCTACAAATCCAGTTGTAGCAAGGGAATCACTTGCATTATTTTCTCTTTCACTTCCTATACCATTACTTTTGGAGTCCCCCAAGGATCTATCCTCCTATTTTTTATCCACATGCTATCCCTCAGCGACATCATGCAAAATCGTGATGTCAGGATCCACATCTGACTGATGACACCAGCTCTAACTCTCCACCACATCTCTCCCTCATCCACTCTCTTATTAGTCATGTTGCTGGTCTGACATCTGGTCTTGGATGAACAGAAATTTCCTCCAGCTAAACATTGGGAAGACCGAAGCCATTATCTTTGGTAAAAGCAAAATACTGCAGGTCTTGGAAATCTGAAATAAAAACAGAAAACGCTGCAATGTGTGGCAGCATCTGTGTAGAGAGAAACTAAGAGTTAAAGGGCAGAATCATCCCAGATTCATACTAAGTGCGGTAGCAGGCAGGTAAAACAACATTTTACCTGTTGGCCATGGTGTTGGGTTTTCACAATCCCACCACATTATTTATGCATCGCCAGGAAATACGCTGTTTTGATGGCGGGTGCCATCACCTCGCCGCTTCATCACCCCAGGCGCCATATTTAAAGTCCAGATGTGCACACATATCTCAGTGCTTCCAGTCCACTCCTCCTGCAGGGAAGATGTCCACAAAAGGCAAAAAGACTGCAGCCCCCAGGTTTAATGACAGGTCATTGGAATGCCTTTTGGATGCCATGTCCTCTACCTCCTACTCTGGCCATAGGATGGGCAGCGACATTACCAACCAGGCTTGGGAGTCAGTGGTCAGTACAATTGCCTGCAAAAGAAGACAGCCACCCAGTGCCACTACAGGATGAATGGTCTCATCCGTTCATCCAGGTTAGCTCACTCTTCTCATCACTCTCAACTCATACACTCACAAACCCATCACACATCCACAGGGATCTCATACCTCAAGGGACAACAACACAAACTCTCACACACATTCTCTCATCTCCATCAGGCTCATAACCTCTTGAATTCGTGTCCTCATTCCTGTCCATGGGCTGCTCACCACACAAACATTCCATGCAGTTTCATATGGCCTGCTCACACTCTCTCCATCATGCAGGAGAAGCCTACTCACATCAGCAGGGAGAGGTCCCAGACCAGGAGTGGAATGGCCCACATTAGGCCTCTCACTCACTTTGAGGAGCATGCCATTGTGTTGACTGGTGAGGATGTGGAACCTGCCTGTGGCGACGGTGAAGTCAGCGGTGAACACCCACCTGAGGATCCTGCACCACATCAGCCCTCCCTCAGTGCAACTGAGTACTCTCTCTCCTGCTTTTGACTCTGCTGTCATGCACTACTTATCTCTGCTTTGGATCACAGGGACCAACACCTTCAGCCAACCAGTCCCTCAGCTCCATCCATATCCTCATCTGCAGCCAAGGGGACTCCTCCTCCATCCATATCTTCATCTGCAGCCAAGAGGACTCCTCCTCCAGTGGAAATATGCAGCCCGGAAGAACCGCCAGCGCAGAGGGAGCAACCGGCCCATGGCTAATTCTGGAGGGAAAAATGTGTGTGTGGCAGGGCCTTTTGGAGCCTTGTGCATACACTGTCACTCAAATGCAGGACCTTCATGTTTCACATTCATCTCAATGTCCTGAGCATTTTGAATTCTGCCTGCTGGGGTTCGCTTTCAGCTGTCCATCTGAGCTGATCTGCATCTCTGCCAACCTAATGATCACACCCCCCAAGCAGCACCTGATCTTGCCCACCGCGACTGTCATTTCACTTTTGATTTGGACAGCATGATGCTAATTCAGTTTTACTTCTGCTGCTCCATCCTTTTCCCTACTCCAGTCACCCACTTCCTCTCCTCCATCACAGTTGACCACAGCCCCCAGGATCACCTTCCACCTCCCCTACATTACCTACCAGCCACAACCCTTTTCCTTCAGGGATGTCCAGGTGAATGTGCACGTTCCCAACCCAATCAACATTCACCTCCCAGGCCTCCTCCTTCCTACCCCCACGGTCCATGTCTGCCTCCGGGTCCCCACCAAACACCCTCGCCATCCCTTCTATCACTATCATTGAACCCTCACCCTCCCACCTCACTCTGCCCTCAGTCATTCTCATCCTTCCTCCATATCACGCTCCCCCTCAGTTCACTCCCCAGGAGGCAGACATGGACCAATCCGATCCCTCCTGTACATGTTCACCTGCACACCACCCGCTCCCCCCCCCGCCCAATACCCCTTCCCCCGTGGAAGCCCTTCAACCCTCCAGACCCCTTACCCCCCCATGGAAATCCTTCCCACCCCGGAACCCCTCCCCCCCCAGAACTCCTTCCCCCCTCCACACCACTTCTCCCCCGGAGCCCCTATCCTCCTCCTCACCCCTTCCCACTTTTGCATCTCTTCCCTCCCGGAACCCCTTATCCCCAATTCCTCCCACCCCCCCTTGGACAACCCCCCACCAATTATTCCCTACCCTCTTCCAACTCCTTCCTCCAGCTTTACCTCTTCCACCAACCTCACTTCTTCCTCCAGGCTTATTTCTTCCTCCAACCTTATTCCTACCTATTTTCTGACTTCTTCCTCCACTCTTACTTCTTCCTCAACCCTTACTCCCTCCCCTCTCTACACCTCTTCCTCCACCTGGACAGCCTTCCCTCTCTGCACTCCTTCCTCACCCCAGACACCCTCTCCTCTCCACACCTCTTCCTCCCCAAGACACCTTCCCTAGCACCTTCCACCTCCCCCTTACACCTACCTCTCTAGTTGCAGTCTTCTCCCCGATACCCCCTCCCCCTCAACCTCCCAGCGACACCTTCATTCCTCCCCCTCCCAATCTGGCTGCATCCTGACATCTTCATTCCTCCCCGCTCCAGCTCCCCAATCCTGACACCTTTATTTCCCCCCTCCTGACATCACCCCCCCCCAACACCTCTTACTCTCCCAGCCGATCCTAACCTTTCCTCTCCCACCCCCTCGACCATCACCTGTTGTGTACATCAACGGTGAATCACCAACTTCCATGCACTGCTACGCAGCAGAACCATGTCCGTGAGAATCAACCCAGCATCCATGGGCATTTCTGCAGTGTACCGTTGATGTCCGGCTCCAGCATCTTCTGCTCCTCAGATGTCCGTGATGTGAGCGGATGTCCGTGATGTGAGCAAGGCCTTGGCAAGCAAGTTCCAACTTTTGCATGTCACACTTGTCAAGATGTGTTCTACACTGGTGTGCTTTCCCGCCAACGTGGGCAGACGATCCAGCTGTGGTGGGGGTCGATGATTCTGGCAGGCAGCCTTAATAATGATATGCTGATGTATTACAATGAGGTTCCCGACGTCCGATGGTGGAGAATGCGGCATGCCATCAGGGAGCTGAGCAGACGATCGCGAACTGATTTTACGCCATCATGAAACCGATTGCGCCATATTGTCCGTTCGTGCCACCAAATATGTCCAATGCCGGTGGGCACGGAAAATCCCAGCCAACGTTTCGAGACCAATATGATTCTTCTTCAGAACATTATCTATGGTCCCTGCCATGATTGCCAGCACCCTACTTGGCTCCTGCTGAGCTTGAGCCAGACCATTCACAACACTGGAATTCCATTTGACTCTGGGATTAGTTTCCAACCATATATCCACTTTATTACCATGGCCACCTATTTCCATTTCCACAACATAGGCTGAAATCTTCATCCGTGTATTTGTTTCCTGTAGACTTTACTTTTCACAGCTCTCCTGGCTGGCCTCCGATTTTCCACCCTCCATAAACTTGAACAATTCCAACATTCTGTATCCTAACTAGCATCAAGTCCCATTCATCCATCACCCCTGCACTTGCTGATCTACACTGGCTCCCAATCCAGCAAATGCACAAGGGTTGGCTCATAGAATCTGCAGACATCCTTGAAAAGTGACAATTCTAGAGCCACCTGCAGTGCAGCCCCTGCCAGAAAAACCAAAGTGATAGCTCAGGCAGCTGGTCTGCTGTTTGTTGGATCTTGTTTTACCCATTTGCTGCCAATTTTGCCTATATAACAATTACTGTACTTTAAGAATAATTGATTAGTTACAGAATACTCTTAAGATATCCTGAAGATACCATAAAGGCCTATAAAAATTCAAGTTCTTCCTTTACTTTTCTCACTTCCATCTCCTTACAAGAGTGCATGCAACAACAGTGTTATTTATCCATGAGCCACCTAGTCTAATCTCATTCTCCAGATTGCTCCCCAGCACTCTGATTCCCAGATCTAAAGCAACAGTATCCCATGTAAACCAGCAGAAGTAAGTCCTGCCAAAAAATTTCAGTAGCCCATGGTTTTCCCATGGGTAGCTCAACAATTTCTAGGCTCATGTCCTGGGAAATTGGGAAATTAAACATACTAGAGTACCCTGTTCTCTACTGCCTAAATATGATTTCTGCACTGCAAAACATTAAATCACAATGGCCTAAGATTTGCTTTAGTTAACAGTGAGATTGATAGCTGTTGCCTTTATTTGATTACAAATGCCATGGCAACTTCAAGCAAGATGATTAAATGCAGAAATTGAGATGTTCCAATCGGGAATGAATGCTCTGCTGTTGGCTTCATGGAAACGGCATCTTGCTGTATGGCTCCCCATTCAAATACCTTGGACAGCATTATGTGTGCTTGTGTGGTGGATATGAAGTAAACTCAGCAAAGAAAGTCAAGTCAAGTCATTTCAAGTCTAAGTTCCCTTTTAACTAAGTGATAAGTGTTCATGAAACAAAAGCAGAAAATGCTGGAAAAACTCAGCAGGTCTAACAGCACCTGTGGAGAGAAAAACATTTCAAGTCTGAATGACTCTTCTTCAGAGCTAAAGAGAAGTGAAGATGTGATGAAATTTATACTGTTTAAACAGGGTGGAGCAGGTGAAGCTAGGTAGAAGACCAGCGATAGATGGGGGCAAAGGAGAGACTGATAAAAATGTCATAAACAAAAGGACAAAGGGTTGTTAATGGTAGTGTTTCAGGCTAAAGGATGTGCTGATAGTGTCTTCAAGGTAAGAAAACAGCGTGGGCAGAATTTTCTGCCTGTTGGGCGGGCTCGATCCAATCTCCGGTGGGCAGGGAGCCGATCCCCGCCAGAGAAGCAGGCCCCACCCCCATTTTACGTGGGCGAGCCAGTTAAGGCCCACCCAGCGTGACATCCGACGGGAAGCGCTATGCGCTTCCTGAGCGGGTGGGGGAATTCCCCAAAAGCGAGAGTGCAGTCTTTCACACATGCGCACGAAAGAGCGCATATCTCCCTGAGGCTAATGCTGCCTCAGGGAGATTGCTCACAATTCTAAAAATATGAAAATTACAAAAAAAAATCCCTAACATATCCCCTTCATGTGACAATGTCACATGAGATGGGACATGTTCATAATTTACATTATAAGTTTATTAAACTTTTTAAATGCCTACATGAAACGGTGAGATGAGGTTTCATGTTTTTTTCTATTGCCTGCTGGAGCTCCTGGCCTGCCTGCCAACCTTAAGGTTGGACGGGCAAGTCCTTTAATTGTAAAATTGATCCTGTCAGTGGCCTCAGTTGACTATTGACAAGTCGGCGAGCCTGCAACTGATTTTGCTGTGGGCCTGCCTTCCTCAAAATTTAAATGGGCCAGGATGACGTCGGGGGTTCCGCCCAACGTCATCCTGCGTCATTTTACATGTTGGCGAGCGGGCCCTGCCCCCTGCTCACCGGCAGCAAAATTCTGCCCCATGTGATAATAGCAGGGCAAGGGTAAGCACTCTAAAAAGAACAACATGAACCAGTGACATGTGGCCCATGTGGGGGTGAGGTGGGGGGAGGGGACCTTGGTGGGGAAAAGTGATCGAAAATGGGATATAAGGCGGGAATAAAACAATGAATAAAAATGAAAATAAATAAAACTAAGTGGATGAAAAATAAGAACTAAAAAATAAAAATTAAAAAATAAAAATGAATATTGAAAAATGGGATTTCAAAAGGCTGAGGATAGAGGAGAGAGTTCATGATCTGAAGTTGTTGAACTCAATGTTAAGTCCGGAAGGCTGTAAAGTGTCTAATCGGAAGATGAGGTGCTGTTTCTCCAGTTTGCGTCGGGCTTCATTGGAACATTGCAGCAGGCCAAGGATGGACATGTGGGCATGAGAGCAGGGTGTGTGTTGAAATGGCAAGCAACAGGTAGGTCTGGGTCACGATTGCGGACAAGACAAAGATGTTCTGCAAAGTGATCACCCAGTCTGCGTTTGGTCTCTCCAATGTAGAGGAGACCGCATTGGGAGCAGCAAATGCAGTAGACCAAATTGAAGAAGGTGCAAGTGAAGCACTGCTTCACCTGAAAGGAGTGTTTGGGCCCTTGGATGGTGAGGAGGGAGGAGGTAAAGGGTCAGGTGTTGCACCTTCTGTGATTGCATGGGAAGCTGCCGAGGGAGGGGATGAGATGTTGGGGTTGAGGGAGGAGTGGACCAGAATGTTCTTGAGGGAACAGTCCCTATGGAGTGCTGACAGCTGGGTGAGGAGAAGATGTGTTTGGTGGTGGCATCATGTTGGAGTTAGCAGAAATAGCAGAGGATGATCCTTTGAATATGAGGCTGGTGGGGTGAAAAGTGAGGATAAGGGAAACCCTATCAAGTTTCTGGGAGGGAGGGGAAGGTGTGAGGCCAGAGGCACAGGAGATGGGTCAGACACAGTAGAGGCCCCTGTCAACCACAGTGGCGGGGGAGACCTCGATTAAGGAAGAGGGAAAACATGTCAGAAGCACTGTTTTGGAGAGTGGCATTATCAGAACAGTTGCGACAGAGGCGAAGGAATATGAGAGAATGGGATGGAGTCCTTACAGGAGACAGGGTGTGATGAGCTGTAGTCAAGGTACCTGGGGGGGTCGGTGGGCTTGTAATGAATATTGGTTGACAGTCTATCACCTGAAATGGAGACAGAGAGGTTAAGGAAGGGAAGGGAAGTGTTGAAGATGAACCATGTGAAGGTGATAGAGGGGTGGAAATTGGGAGCAAAATTGATAAATTTTTCCTGGTCCAGACGAAAGCATGAAGCAGCACTGAAACAGATGTACCAAAAAAAGAGGTGTGGGAGGGGGCCTGAGTAGGACTGGAACAAGGAATGTTCCACATACCCTATAAAGAGACAGACATAACTGGGCCCCATGCGGGTACCCATAGCCACACCTTTTATTTGGAGGAAGTGAGTTAAGTTTAAGGAGAAATTGTTCAGTGAGAGAACAAGTTCAGCCAGGCAGAGGAGAGTGGCAGAGGAGGTGGATGGGGACTGTCTCTTTAGCTCTGAAGAGTCATACAGACTTGAAACATTAACTCTGTTTTTCTCTCCACATATGCTGTTAGACCTGCTGAGCTTTTCCAGCACTTTCTGTTTTTGTTTCAGATTTCCAGCATCTGCAGTATTTTGCTTTTATGATAAGTGTTCATTACTGCCAGCCAATCTTATTGGCACTGAAAATTAACTTTTACAAGGGTGGAGTCCAAATCCTTCAGGGTTTAATTACTGTTTGAACTTTAAAAAATAAAATTACATTTTTAATTTTTTTTTGTTTTTTTCTCTCTGCATTCTTTCCTTACCTTTATTTCCCTTTGTACCTGATTTGACATTGAATTCACCATTCTAAATTACACTTCCATCTTATTCTTTGAGCTGTTAATTTCAAAATTCTTCAATCAGGTTGGTTAAGGAGACACACAGTTGCTTGATCTTTTCACTCAGATTCTAGATGACCAGGTAGAGTTTGCCATGCCACTTCCATCCTGTACTTCAAGCAAGTGTAGAGCAAAATATTGTTGACATTAACATAGATAGGTTCTTGATTGGTAAGGGGATCAAAGGTTACAGGGTGAAGGTGGAAGAATGGGGTTGAGAAACTTATCAGCCATAATTGAATGGCGGAGCAGACTCGATGGGCCGAATGGCCTAATTTCTGCTCCTATGTCTTGTGGTCTTAACTAATAGCAAGTACTGTTTGTCGGCCAGGAATTTTTAGGCCCTTGTTAGGGAAATGTAATGCAGGAATGGACAGACTTACATATACAAAAATATAATTTCAAAGCACTAGAACAAAATCATATATTTCCTACCTCATATGTTTCTTACCCCAGCCCCACAACCCTTCAAGATATCTGTGCTCCTCTAATTCTGGCTTCTTCAGCATCCCCACTTAAATCGCTCCATTATTGTTGGCTGTGCCTTCAGTTGACTGTGGCCTTAAGCTCTTCAGTTCTCCACCTGGCTTTCCCCCTCTAAGATTCCTTAAAACCTATCTCTTCTTTGAGCAAGCTTTTGGTCTTCTGATCTAATATGTCCTTATGTGGCCTGGTGTCAAATTTTAGTTTTATAATGCTCCTACAAAACATTTTGGACCGTTTTATTACATTAAAGGTGCGATTTAAATGTAAGTTGTTTCTCTTATCATTTTTTTCAAGTCTGCCATTCTTCTTTCATGTGGCATATAATCATTGATGATAAATATAACTAAAAGCTATCTAACTGACTGGTCCAAAAAATGTGTAGCCTCCCCTAACTACCAAGGGATTCTTACATGCCTCCTGTTTCTTTGAAGTGTTGCTAATTTTTGAACATTTTTTCAATATTTGACTCTAGCATTGGTGCTTGAATGCATTTGATGCTGATATAATTGTCCTTCAGAAGAAAGTAATTTTCTCAGTGGAATCAGGAACCTCCTTTTTGGTCTATCTCTTTAGGATAATGTACAAGCGCTTTAGCTGTTACAACTACTGTGGAACAAGTGTCAGCTTGGGTCAACTGGTGGTGCTCTCACATTGGAGTCAGATGGTTGTGGAGTTGAGCTCCACTATAGAATTTGTATGCCACTTCAATGTAATTTTGAGGGAATACTACATTGTTGGAACAGCTGTCTTTTGATTACGGGAATGATCTACTTGGAGTTAGTGCCCAAATAGTGCTTGAAAATTAGGTGCTTTATGCAGGACAAAATGGACATTCATCATTTGCCTCAATTCTGTGCCTGAAGAGAGTTCAGCAATTTAAATTTCATGTACATGAATGTCAGAGCCTATCCATCAGATTTCCTGTTCTAGCTGCAGTTCAAAGTTAAACAGCTCCAAAAAAAAACTGTGCTGCAATTTAAGCATTATCTGTTGTAGTGACAGGCTGGTCATTTCAATAAATATTTATTTTCAGCCTTTTTAATAAAATATATGTTTCAGCTTCAGAAAATTATCTTACAAAGCAGTTACTTTTTTTCAGCCACTGGCAGACATTGTACAGTGCTTCCAGTTGTGAGATGACTTGTTTGCAGGAAATGAGAAGCAACAACCATAAGCTCCTTTCACAACTGACTCATTCACAAAAGGCAGGAAACCCTCTTCCATCTTTCCATACAAAATTTCTAATCCATAATCAAGAAGAAGGTAACTCTGACAGTCAAACCCACACTCCCATTCCATTCCCAAATGTTCACTATGCACACCATTTTTGCTTTCCCTGAACATTACAAAAGAACACAGTAGGAATAGGTCAGTTAATTCCTCAAGCCTGTCCCGACACTTTCTTTAAAATAAGCTTGGGACAGATGCCACACGTGTAGAATAGACTAGTAATCAAGTTTCAACAGAGGTTGATAATGATACAATATTTGTGGCTATCTACTTATTATCATCACAGTCTTTCACTCTTATCCACTTTCTCCACAGTGGAGTTTTAAGTGTGTGGGCTACCTATGTTTCCTAAGTGAACTTTCACAGATAGAAGGTGACATGGAGAAGGGCTAAAACTGTGACTGTGATATATGTTGACAGGAATGAGGTGCCCCCTGATCTCTTGGTGATGATCCTGCTTTAGGTTTTGCGAGGTTCTTAGCAATAGACATGCTTGTACTGAGAAATGTGAAAAGCAAAGAAAGGTGGTTTTCAAACCTGTGCAAAACAACAGAAATTATGAGGAACAAAGCACATTGATGTATACACAAGAATCATGCTTTCCTATGTGGAAAGCTATCCAGCTAGTGCCCTGCTTTGCCGCTTTTAAGAATGAACTTCTTCTGCCCCTCCATCCATGTGTAGGAGTTCTTTCGCTAATTGTTGTCACACATTGTGTCCAGCTGTTTTGAATACATTTGAGCCATAGGGCAGGGTAGAGCACTGCTCTCTGCCTCACCATAGCCCAGGCAGCACTTCAGTCTTGAATTGCAGCACCCTTTAAGTTCCTGTACACATTTCTTTCATCTTATACTGCCAGAAAAGCAGAATATCATTAAAGGATAGAAGTTGGAAAATAGCAAGAGTGTACATTTTCAAGAGCAAACTTCAGATGCAAAGGTCCAGATTTTTGCTCCCAAGGTGGGTGCACAAGTCAGGATATTTCCCAACTTCCTGAACCCAACTCGGGAGAAAATGTCCTGAATGGCCATATTTTCACTCCAAGGGGGCGGTGGAACTGTGGTCGTGGGATGGAGTCAGGCCCATTGATCACAGATGCAGAGGCAGGCCCTGCATGGGTGACATGTCTCGTGTGCGGTATATAAGAAGGGCCTGTGTGGAGTTCCTGCTGTGAGACAGAATGTGGATTGAAGTGCTGCTGTTGCTTGGGGAAGGCATCAATCAAGAGTTAGGTGAGCACTAGCTATAATAGTTGTCCAACTGGTTGCTGACACTGGAAGAGATGGCCCATCATGGACTTTCCAAATGAAAAAAACTGCTGCCTATTCACATTGTAATAAAGGAGCACACTCTACACAGTTAAAGCTTGAAAAGCTTCACAAGACATAGCCATGGAGATGGTAGCATCTTGGCACAATCAGCTGCTCATGATATTTGGTATTGACTCAGAATACGTCCCAGGGGATGATTGATTGACACCACATTCAGAAACTTTGGCCTTCCATCTACCCTCTTTCCATCAGCTCTTAGGGTGCAGCCATGTAATTGAACCTTGACCAGGATCCTCACAGCTGCACACTGTCATGGCAGAATAGTGTGACTCAGAGGGAGCAGACCAGCAGGATAGCTTGTGTTCAGGAGCACAACATGCCACTTGGTTGTGACAGGAAGAAATGCCTGGCCACCCTACATTTGTCCAGCCCCACTGCTCCCAACCACAGACCTCCATCAATATTAGGCATTGATGAGCTAGAGAACATGTTTCATCTTTGTATGGAGACATAAGTGAGACTATTCAAAGCTGGAGGTCTTAGGTGCCCATGTTTCTTTTTCCATTTGTCATGCCAGAATGTCACAAAGCAGGCCAAGTGAGGAAGGAATGAGAGGGTCCTGCTTCCTGCTTCAGTGACCTGCAGCTACTAGTCGAGGTGGTCTACAACAGAAATACTGTATAAATTCAAATTAGATAATACTAAATCACCCAAACAAGCCCTGAGTAGCGCAGCTTCTGTGTCTGATCCACAGCACTCCTGAAACTGAACTCAATCTTTTGCTTGCATTCCTTTACAAATCAGTCTCTCTCACTCTCCTTTCCCACTTCCTCTCTTTCTCTCTCTATCTCACACCCCATTCCTCCTTCCCCTCTCATCATCAGCCACACCTGGCATCAGAACATGGCAGCAGATGGCCCAGAGTGCAGCAAGAGGGTGTGACAGGGCCAGAGTGCAAACAAAAGCAAAAATGGCAACGCAAATCGGAAAAACAGGCCCTATAGAATAAACAAAGTTAAAATTAAATGACGTTAAGCGGGGGCTTACTGTATTAGGCTAGCATCACTCTGTACGTTGTACCTACAAGACAAGAGCACCCAAAATGTCAAGGAGATGGCCTGGACTGGTGGTGTGTCTGCGAGGCGGTGGGTGATCAGAAACATGGAGGAAACTGCCATGGAGTTATCCAAGGTGCCCACCCAGCTCGTTATTGGCAATGGAGAATCGCCCGTAGAAAATGCTAATGAAGATGATAGAGGCACTTTGGAACATGGTGGTAATTGTGGAGATGATCTGTTGGCTGACTGTGCAGAAGGGGATGTTCAATGGAAGGGAGTGCAAATATTGGGTGGCATAATAAGGGCATTGCATTGTGGTTAGAGGCTAAAAAGACAATGGTGTGTATCAGACTGTGCTCTCATGATATAAAGGGCTAAATCTCATTACATCCTTTTGTGTCTCACACAGGCCCCAGTGCCATTTGCTCACATTCACCACTCCAGGCCATCTTATCCATTAGGCATCAGGAGGAGGAAGTGATGTCCAAGGAGAATCTGACTATTCCCCACTCCGCCAACATAGAAACTAGCACATCAGAGAGATGTAGCGTGTTTAGATTCAGTAGCATGTGGTGCCTGAGTCAGTAACATCTGTGCACAGTCCCCCTCAAAGTTCCCTGAGAACAGCCATGATGATGCTCCAGTCATTATGGTGGTAGGGCCTCAGGAGTTACCTTATGGGGCACAGTATATGGAGCATCAGCAGATGTAGGGACATCTGGCAGAGTTTCCTGAGGTAATGCATGCTTATACACTGTGTGTGGCAGAGTCCATGGCAGTGATAAGCTCTACCTTGTCCATCACATGAGCTCCAACCATTAGAGAATGGCAAATCTCATGGAAAAACACATGCAGCATCACTCGGAGTGGATGCAAGAGCAGTGTAACTCCCCGCAAAGAGTACAAGGCCTGGAGCAGTCCGCACAAAGTATGAAAGCTGAAATCCATGGAATATATAAGGAGCTGCATTTCTTTAACAGGACATTCACACTGGTGGCACAATGGTTGCTGGAATAGACAACTGCTGTGCCCCAGCTACCAGCCCCAGCTAACCCACCTGAAGGCCAACCCAGAGCCATGGAGATTAGCGAGGAGGGTGAAGGTTCTGAGAGCATCTCAATGCCCACATCTTCTTCTAACTCCCCAGCCCCTGAGCCAAAACCCTCATCTGTTCTACTTGTCCTAGTGACAACAGCTGCCCCTGCAAAATGCAGAGGATGAAAGCAGAGGCAGGTTACCAACGGCTCTCTGCGTAACGAGGCCGGCCACCATGCTCCTCAATGCCATACAGCACAAGAGTTGAACAACCTGCACCTCCTCCAAGGCAACACGGGGGGGGGGTGGGCTGGGTGTGGTGGGTGGGGGGGTGGGGGGGGGGGGGGGGGGGGGGTGGTGCACCACATTGGAGCATTGACGAGCACAAGGCACTGGATTGCCTCGGTCACTGATGGGTTCACTGTGGTTTCATTTCGTTAACATCACAATTAAGTACATTGAAAATGCAAATCACTATTGCCTAAAATGTTTCAATATGCTTTTGTACACTAATACCTTCAATAGGAAGGTTTACAGAATGAAGGAGGTTCTTACCATTGGCACTGAAGATTGCATGCTGAAGTCCATCTCTCATTAATGCCATCAGGAGCAAGGGTGTGCCCATGCATGTCCGACAGTGAAAGGCTGTTTTCTTTAGACTTTCAGATAGGTAGTAGTGCACCAAGGGTTGCGGATTGAAATTCTCCTTGCAGTATTTCTTGTCGATCAATTATTGTTTTTAAGGGAGGAGCAATGTTCAGATTCAATTTACCTAGTGCACTTCAAGCATAAGTGCTGTATCGAATGGCAGTCATCCACACATGATTCTTAAACAGTGACTTAAGTGGATTTGCCACATGTCAAGATGCCATGTATGCTCGAGGAAAGCATCCTTGTGTGGTTTCTCCACTACATTTGAAGTCTTTGTCTTCTGGGTGATAGAGACGGTGGGTAAAGGTAGCCGAGGTGTTTGGCAGCATATGTTGCAAATGTAACACGCTCCTGACACTGGAAGCCGGTTGGGAGTGGATAATGTGGAAGGTGGTAGGAATTACAAACACATGTGTGGCATCACCCTGCACATTGTACAGTCGCTGCAGTACTTTCAGCACATACAATAACATCTGAAAGTTGTGGGTCTAAAATCATGCTTCCTACTGGCACTCTTGGCATAGGGACATGATTTAACTATCCAGAAGGTGGTGTTTTCTCTAGCTCATTGACAGCCTCTAACATATATGTGTACAGTCCAGATTGCAAAGGACTTCTAAAGGTGTACTTGTGCACTATATTGAGGCCAAGGGTTATGATGGTCATGGCTTCAGCCATGCTGATGGCACTAACATTCAGTGTGTGCTGTTGGTTTTCTCTCTTTTTGGGGGTGGGCATTTCCCTGAAGAAGTGTGGCTTCCATGTTTATTCCCCTGAAGAAGTGTGGCTTCCATGTTAAAGGTTTATTACATGGAAGCTGTTCAGTGGGGACTGGCTGATGTAATTGGTGACATTCCAAGAGCCTAGGAGAATCTGCTCTGAATTAGCAGGCTTCTGGCGATGAACCCCTCCTGTAAATAAACTGCATTGGCTACCTGGGCCTGCCCCTCAAGTTGGTTTCCCATTGCTGCCCTCTTCCTTGTCCTCCATGTCAGCTCCATGACCCTTCTCCTCATCATTCTTCTCCTCAGATGTTATGACTTTGGATTCTGCTCCGTTTAGTTGTAGGCCCCTCCGCTGCACCATATTGTGGAGCGTGCAGCACACAACGACTATTCTGGAGACCCTTGCAGGGAAATATTGTAGTGTTCCTCCACAATGGTCAAGGCACCTAAAGCACATCTTTAAGATGCCCACAGCCTGCTCTATTGTGTTGCGGGTCAGTGCAGAAATTGGTCAACTCTGTATTGGAGCTATCTACTATAATCCCAGTACCCTGCTTTTTCACTGTATTTTTAAAAACTTCTGTCTATAAGTGTTAAGCTAAACTCCTCTGAACTGTTTTAATTAACTCAGCCATACCTGGTAATGCATTCCATATTCAATAATTCTTCATGCAAAAACATTTCTAATTGGCTCTTTTATGTTTTCAGTGCACATTCTAAGTTTAAACTCCCTTATTAAGTATTCATTAACTGATCAAAATAGCCTTTATTTATCTTTTCAGTTTCTTTCATAATACTAAACACAACTTGTGAGAGCAATAGGCCAATTTCATTCTTTTGGCTCAAATTTTCTGCAACACTGAGAATTAGGGAAAACCAAAGAAACAAATACAGCAACACTCATTACCAGCAGAAGACATTCTAGCTTCCAAACTAACTCTTACAATCTCCTTGAGCAGAAAGAAGGAAGCTAATGATTGCCCAGTGATGCAAACAGACATTGCTAGATGTTACCAAGGCCTCAATTCTAAATTCATTACCGCCCCCACCAAACCCCAAATGAGGAAAGGAATGGGCAAGGGTTAAAATCTTAAAAATCTAAATCGCTCTTCCAACCCAGTTATATTAAAACATTAACAATACAATCCTATATGAGCTTATACAAATGCAATTTGAAAACTGATTTTTCTAAGTGGAGCCAGGAATTTAGCAATATTCAATGGTCACAAAAATCATTACAATGCACGGATCTACAGGAGATCTATATAAAGAAAAGCCAACAGTATCATTAAAATCTTTAAACTTCAAATTACCTTTATTTCCACCATGTGCCCCACCATTTTTCTTGCTCCAGTCAAATGGAAATTGACCTTTTGACAACTCTTCAAATAACTTGGTATCAAGAGGTTTGTGCTTAAGGCTTCGCCTTGTGCATTCTTGCTTTTCTTTTGAACTGAAAGGAAAATTTACATTATACCAATTTATTGTAAATCCTCATTAATTTATGAGCAGTCAAAGACTAAGGGTGGGATTTTATGTACCCGCCTGCCCCCGGGATCATCTGGTCCCACCACAAATCAAAGGACTTCTGACTGGGGTGGGGCCTCGCCCGCGGCGGGTCCCACCTGCAACGGGGCTGGAAAATCCCAGCTTAAGTCTTTTAGACATTTTTCTTAAGCCAGGATTTTCCAGCCCTGTCATGGGTGGGGGCCACGGGTGGGCAAGTTGGCGCCCCAGCCAGAAGTCCATTGACTTGCGGCAGGACCAGACGATCCCGGCAGCAGACAGGTGCGGAAAATCCCCAACTAAGATAATATCTCTAGACGAGACTTGTAGATGACATCAATCAAACTTTGCATTGCTGGCCAGTACAGATTTATCCAAAATATCAGTGAAGTCCCATGGACAGGAAATTGAAGTATGATGATGTTGCAAAGGTGTGCATGTCCATCTTTTACTATTGCCCCTAGTATTCTGAAATCTACTCTTCACTATAAATGAATTTCAGAGTGCCAAGAGCTGAAAAATCATAGAACACTATTACAGGAAACAGTTCCTCAATATTAATGCTATATGGTTCAAAAACGGAATCTTTACTGACATCAGAATGCTTTTGTAATTGAACCCCCAATCAACCCCCAAGAAGCAGGAACTGCATTATAATCATCAAACAAGGTGCATGCTGAATCAGAAGCATTCTTAAGAAGATTTTGCCTGAATGGCAAGGTTCTTTATAAAACTGAAAAATAAGCAGTGGCCTCTGATGAATTAATGGCTCATGTGTCATATGATGCCTACAGCAGACTTTCGACCACTAATACTAGGACCAGCATTGAAACTGAAGCTTGAGATAGTGAGGTATTCATCTTCAGCATATGTGCCTGGGCTAAGATATGAATGCCATCTTCATATGAGATAAGCAGCCATCTCTGAGCATCCCATTTTCCTTTAAAGTATACTTAGAATCAATGAATCTTACAGCACAGAAGGGGGCCATTTGGTCTATCATGATTTTGCTGGTACTTTGAAAGAGTTATCAGTTAGTAACAGTACTCTCCTACCCTTTCCCCATAGCCCTGCAAATTTTCCATTTTTCAATTTGCTTTGGAAAGTTACTATGGAATCTGCTTTCACCAGCTTTTCAGGCAGTGTATTCTACTGCATACTGCACAATCTCACCATCATGAGGGCACACTCCTTTTATTCATCGCTGGTTGGAGTGATACCTAGCACAGAGGAAAATGGTTGTGGTTGTTGAAGAAGTGTGCTGTTCCAGTAACCAAAGTTGTGTTAAAAACCTTTGGCATTTTATTGTCCAGTGGGTGCTTGTGGTCATATTGCTGGGTGACTTTATGAATTTGGAATCTATTTGGGCTGTTACCTTAAAGGGGGTGTGTAATTGGGAGTCTGGTTAAGTAGAAATTTTGGAAATTGCTATAACTGTGTGCCTGTAATCTTGTTTAAGTGTTTTCTTTTTTTGTTAATAAATGCTTTAATTTAATCCTTAAAATCTCTAAATGTAGTAGTGGACTCATTACTTCTGACTTCAGTGCACAAACCTTCTCGTAATAAATACAAATTGTAAAATTGTTGTGGTAGCTTAGCCAAGTTTCCCTTGTGGATTTGGTCAACCTGGAAAATATCACCTGCCGTATTATAACAAAACTGGGGGCTTTTTGCAGGATTTTAAAAATTCCTTGATTGGTTGGAGTTGGTGAATCTTAAGGCGACAAGCGCGAGAAGAACACAGAACTCAGGAGTTGGGGTTGAGGGATTTTAAAGTGGTTAGACAATATTGCTTTAACAATTGCTAAGACTTTACTGGGAGTAGATGTAAGCCTGATTGTTTTACAAAAAGTAACTAAGGTTCAGTTAATAGAATTGGCAGGTGAGTTACAGTTAGAATTAAGCACAGGCGCTAAGAAAACAGACATAATTGAAGTCATAGTACAGCATGTGAAATTGGAAGGGGTCCTAGAGAGACCACGTTCTTCAGGAGTTGAGTCAGTTGATTTGGCTAAGATTCAGTTGCAAATGAAAAAACTTGAATTAGAGGCAAAAGAAAAAGGTAAGAGAAAGGGAATTAGAATTGAAAAGGCTACAGGCAGAAGAAAAGGAAAAGGTTAAAGAGAGAGCATTTCAAAGATAAATGGAAATGAGAAAACTTGACCTGCAGAGGGAGTCATTAGCAATGGAGGAAAGAGAAAAGGAAAGGGAAAGAAACTATCAGCTTAAAAGGCTGGAAGTTAAAAAAAGAGACTTCAGTGGCATAGTGGTATTGTCGTTGGACTAGTAATTCTCTGGGGATCTGGGTTTGAATGCCACCACAGCAAATGTTGGAACTTGAATTCAATGAAAAATCTGGAATTAAAAGTCTAATGGTGACCATGAAATCATTGTCGATTGCTGTAAAAACCCATCTAATGTCCAGGACTCAAAAGGTTAACTTTGTTTTTCCAGCATTTTCTGTTTTTGTTCTGGACAGGTTTATACTGAGTTTGAGGGAGTGAAACAAAGTAATTTTGACTGGTGGGTATGGGCATTAAAGACAGAGACAACATATGCAGCTCTTAGAGAAGTAATTCTTTTGGAAGAACTTTAAGATTCAATTCCTTCAGTAATTAGAACCCATGTGGAAGAACAGTGGGTTAAAATGGCTAGGCAAGCAGCAGAGATAGCTGATTACTATGAGCTAGACCATAGATCTAAATAATTTTTCCGTCACCCTTTTAAATCTGAGAAGGATAGAAAGTGGGAAGGTGAAAGGAAGGAAGATATCCAGGAAAGAGGAGCAGCTGGGAATTTTCAGGAAATTTCACCTCAGACCAATAAAGGAGCTGAGGGTAGAGGCGACACCCAAAGACTTAAATGTTTTCATTGTAATAAGGTGCGGCACACAAAGTCAGTATGTTGGAGGTTACAGGAAAAACCTATTGCAGTAGTTGGAATGCAGAAAAGCTCTGGAAAAAAGAGTACTGTGGGTTCACAGATCATTGGGCAGGAAAAACAATTGGTTTCTGTACAGATGGAGCAGGAAAAATCAGTGGTAGGTAAAGAAGCAGGATAGTGTTCACAGTTTACCCAAGGGAGTTCTGAAGGGCAGGTTACAGAAATGTTTAAAGATTTTGTGTGTGAAGGGGAATTCTTTCGATGTGTACAGGGTGGAACAGGCAAAGATGTTAAAATTTTAAGGGGCACGGGGCTATTCAGTCTTTAATGTTATGGGATAGTTGCTATTTGTTGCCCAGAGGGGGTATTGCAGGAAAAGAGTGGTAATAATACTAAACCTATTCCATTGTGGAAGGTAAATTTTAAAAGTAAGTTGAAAACAGGTGAAATGATTGTTGGTGTAGTGGAAAAAGTACCCATGGCAGGGATTCAATCTAGTCAAGCAGCCTGTGCAGATGCATTCAACAGAGGGTTGCAGAAAGGACATCCTGGATTGTTTCCAGATTATGTAGTAGCAAGATCATAAATTCACAAGTTGAACAGGAAGAGGATGAATCTAAAAGGCAGGGGAAGGATGCTGACATCCAATTAGCTGAATCTGTTTTTGAAAAGATTGTGCAGGAAGAGAAGGTTAAAGAGAATGAGGCAGAAATGTTTAGTTCAGTGAAATTGGTAGAGTTACAGCAGAAGATTCAGGAACAAAGAAGTTATATCAGACAGCTTATTCGGAAACAGAGGCAGAATGTGTTCCAGAATGTGACTACCTTAAAGGTAATGTGTTATTGAGGAAACAGAGACCGTCTCATATTCCAGCAGATGAGAGGTGGGCAGTAGTACATCAAATAATTATACCATCTTGGTACAGAAATGAAATACTGAGAGTAGCTCATGAAATTCTAATAGCTAGACATTTAGGAATTAGGAAAACTCAGGTGAAAATGGAAAACATTTTTATCGGCCTGGGCTGCATAAAGAGGTTGTCAAATTCTGTAGATATATTACACATCAGGTAACAGGAAAACCTCAAGCAGTGATTCAACCTGCACCTTTAATTCTGATCAAGCATTTGAAGAACCTTTTACCAGGGTCCTGATTGATTATGTAGGGCCCCTCCCTAAGACTAAAAGTGGAAATCAGCACTTGCTGATAATCATGGCTCTGTCTACAAGATTTCTGAAAGTGATACCTTTACGAAACATAACAGAATAGAGAATTGTAGAGGAATTAACCAAATTCTTTACAAGATATGGGTTACAAAAAGAAATACGGTCGGACCAGGGTTCAAATTTCATTTCACAGCTGTTTAAGAAAGTAATGAATCACCTGGGGATAAAACAGTTTAAGTCATCAGCTTGTCGTCCTGAATCACAAGGTGCTTTAGAGAGATGACATCAAACTTTAAAAACTATGATGAGAGCTTAAAGTCAAGGCTATACACAGGGCTCGGATCGAGGGATTCCATTCTTATTATGTGCTATTAGGGATGCCCCTAATAAATCGACGGGGTTTAGTCCTTTTGAATTAGTCTATGTTCATGAATTAAGGGGACCACTTCAGTTGATTCAGGAGAAACTAGTGCATCAGAGTTCAGAAACTACTCTCCTGGATTATGTGGCAAAATTCAGGGAAAGATTGAACAGAGCAAGTGAGCTAATTAAGGAATATTTAAAGATATCACAGCAGGTAATGAAGACAAATGCATAAGAGGGCAAAAGCTCATGGTTTTGTTGCTGAGGAAAAGGTGTTAACTTTCGTTACCAGTGTCAGGTGAACCATTAAAGGCAAGGTTTAGTGGGCCTTGCAGGATTGAAAAGGAGCCGAGTGAAGTAAATTATTTAATAAATACTCCAGATAGAAGAAAGGGGCAGAGGTTGTGTCATGTAAATATGCTTATAAGGTACTTTGACAGGGAAGATAACCAGAAGGAGGTATTAGTAGTGGTAGCTAAAGAGAAAGAGGGAGAAATGAAGGATTCTGAAGCTGATTTTTCTTTAATCAAATTGGACAATTAGGGATACTTAAAAATGTAAATGTTATATTGAGTTACCTTCCAGACAAGTGTCAAAGTGATTTGGAAAAGTTATTGCAGTCACACAAAGCTATTTGTGGGAATAAGCTGAGGAAAACAAATTTAGCTACATATGATATAGATGTGGAAGATTTCGTTTCAATAAGGCAACATCCTTATAGGTTAAATCCAGCAAAACTAGCTCAAGTGCAAAAAGAAATTGAATTCATGCTTCAGAATGACATCATAGAATCTAGTTGCAGTAACCGTGGTTCACCTATTGTGATGGATGGTGCCGAAACTGGATGGAACACAAAGACTGTGTGTGGATTATCGAAAAGTAAACACAGTGACAAAAGTGGATTCATATCCTATTGCACAGTTGGAGGATTGTATTGAGAAAGTGGGACAATCAGAGTTTATCACAAAGATTGATTTGCTGTGAGGATGTTAGCAAGTACTATTATTGGAAAGAGCAAAAGATAGGAGATTTCATTGTCCAGGAAAACAGACAGGGGTTTCTGCAGCCACTAGGTGAATCCAGGATGATAAATTGCCTCCCTGGTGTTAAGGTCAAGGATGTCACTGAGCAGCTACAGAGTATACAGAGGTGGGAAGGAAACAGCCAGTGGACGGGGTCCATGTAGGTAGCCAAAACATAGGTAAATAGAGATGCGGTCCTGCAGACAAAATTTAGGGAACTAGGAAACCTAGGCGACACCTCAAAAAAAGACTCTCCTGATTATACCCAGTGTCAATGTGCTAATAAATATAGAAATATGAGGATAGAAAAGATGAATGCATGGCTGAACAGATGGTGCAGGAGGACAGGCTTTAGAATTTTGGTACATTGGGGGGATTCTGAGGGAGATGGGACCTGTACATGCCAAATGGCTTACACCTGAACAGAGCTGGGACCAACTTCCTTGCAGTTTGCTACAGCTATTGGGGGGGGGGGGGGTTTAAACAAATTTGGATGGGATAGAAGTTAGAAGGTAACATTAGAGGAGGGAAAAAGAATTGGGAGAGACAGACAGCACTAGAGTTAGAAATAGCAAGGTATTTGGCAACATCGGTGTAAAAGGAAGTGCAATAAGGCCTAAAGGGAAAACCAGTTCAAAACTGTCAAAAACCAGTGCCAATGGGCACCAGTACAATTGGAGTTCTATGTTCAGGTACACAAGACCAGTTCAGCCTGTATTGGTTATTTCCAAGTTTTACTGCTTTTCCCTTGTTACTCTTCATGTATGTGTACACACCGAGTGTGGTAAATAAGGGTGGTCAGCTGCAGGCACAAGTAACCACATGGGAACGTGAAGTCACGATGATAACAAAAACCTGGCAGGACTCTGCTGGGATGGTGTTGGTTACAGAATGTGTCTGTTAAAGAAGTCACTGTAGTCTTCTGTAAGTTAATAGCAAGTCTTTATTAACTACTAGTAACTGTACATATATACAGTAATGGGTACAAGCAAGGAGCTATCTCCATGTCTAGATCTTAACATGTTTTTGCTCAACACCACATTGTCCTACTTTAACCCTATATGTGCCAGATCCTTATACAATACCTCTCCCGAAGTCTTTATTCCCGTGGATATGAAGTTACACTAGTTTACTTCATGTATTATATTATTAGTCTTGTACATTTATCTTATTGTTATTATCTTAATGCTATTCCAATATTTTGCTATTATTGTATTATTAATACGGCATTCTCACTGCCCCATCTCCCCTCTTCACCTCCTTGAAGTTGAAGGTTCAGGCAGTATGGAGGCCTTATAACCCTTCCACATCGCATTTGCTGTTCTGTCGGAGGAGTGGTAGGCTCCGTTGGTTCTGGTTCTTCCTGTTGGCTTGGAGGTTGGATTGGCATTTGGGTATGCCTTCACTCTTTTCTTCTATTGCTTGATGTTGAACTGCTCCTGGTTGGTTTGGCTGTTGCGTTGACCCATGGTTGCTTTTACTCTCAATCATTTCTTGCAGGTTGGACGATCAGGTTGGTATTCATCTCATTGGCACTGCTTTTTCTTCTTTTTTCTCCATGTGGACCATCTTGAAGCCCTGTGAAGTTGAGGAAGAGTGTTCCTGTGGTGAGAAGAAGGTTTAGTAGTGCACTCACCTCTGCTTTTTGTTGTCGATGGTTACCAGGTTCCAACATGCTGGCTGGAAGTTGCAGTGTGCGGTCAGTGGGGTTGCTGTATCGACCAGCTATAATATCATCATAATTGGAGATAGTGGCTTCTCAGACTGTTGATCATTCTCTGGTATCGCTTCCACTGGAGCCATCATGGTAATCTCATGTGAGGTAGGTTGGTTTGACCACTGGGGACTTTCTGGGTCCTGGAATGATAATGGACAAATCTGCTCCACAAAGAGAGGACAGAGAGCAAAGGTGAAATCCCAGTCTGAACACTCTTTAGTGTTTGAGTACTCAGGACCTTGTTGTTCTGGCTGGCTAGTTTTGACATCCTTTGCCAACTTGAGGAGTTCCAGGGCTATGTGGCCATCCTTGCTCAGAAGAGAGAAAGGCTGGTCATGATGATGTACATCAGTCAAAATCTATTTGCTGCCGTATCTCAGTGGTTCCAGGATTATGCGGATGACCAGGAGTTGGACTTCTCCTGCCCCGTGAAGTGGATTGCCCGTTGTTCAAAGACAGAGGTCTTTGAGCCATGGCTCCTTGTCTGACAGTACGGTCACACCGGCACCTGAATCTAATCTAAAATTTGCTGGGTGGTCATTTACCAGGATGTCAGCATTCCGAAATGAAGAACCACAATCTTTGACCTCACCTAACAAGGATGCCTGTGTGTCTTCTGGGATTTTGGTCTCAACCTCGTGGATGACTTTTGAGCTATCTTTGTGGTTCCAAAGTGTCTGTCTGCTGCAGTGGAAGCATTGGGCAGTATTTGCAGGACACTGATCTGTCCTGTGAAGGCACTTTGCACTGCAGCACAGGCAAGGTCTCTCTGCTGTGTGGTTCAGGAATTGCCTTCCCTGATTTGCAGTCTCCCTGTGTCTTTGTGACCTGACAAGCTGGACTGAGGGTTGGCTTCTACCCCATTTTGTTTTCTCTCCCCTTAGGATTGTCCTGTGTTGCTCACATAGCTCAGTCAGTCTAATTGTCTGGATTGCCTTGTCCAGGGTTAGATCATCCTTTGTTTGGAGGACGTCAGAGACTGAATCGCCTGCAACACCACCACTATTCTGTCTCTGATGAGTTCACACCTTAAATCTCCATATTCACAGAAGATCATTTATGAAGGAACCAATAGGTTCCGCAGGCAGGTGGATTCTCTTACTGAATTTAGCTCTCTCCAATAGTTTGTTGGGTTGCAGGTTAAAATAAACACCAAAGGATTTTAGAATCCTATCAAATTTAAAGGATAATTCATTAATGTTGTGCAATGATGTCATCAGCAATTGGCCCTATTGAGTAAAGAAACCTATTTACTTGCTCTTCTTCTGACTTTTATTTAAACCAGAAGCAATGCTGTATCTTAAAAATCTTTTTCTCCAAAGACCCTAATTTTGTGATTGGGCCTAAGGTGAGTCCAAGTGGAGTTGGAAGTGTGGAATGATGATCCATGTTAAAGAAGCTTCAAGTGTAGGTACAGCTTTTAAGAGCTTACAGGCTTTCAAGAAGGCATTGCAGTTCGCTGCAGAGCAAAGGATTTACTGCACTTCCCGGTTTTGACAGGCTGCACAAAATGGCGGTGGCGCACTTATTGAAGAAAATTTTTTAGCAATGGCTGCACGGATCAGCTGTCTGCTGATTTATTTAGTTCAGAGATTTACTGTTGTAGATGGCAAAGCATTGAAATTCAACGCAGGCTTACTGTTTTATGAATTGGATGATAATAATGTTCCCAACAGACTGAGTAATGTCATTAATTTTTTTTCCCTAGCAAACTCTGAGGCCAAGTGTTGAGACTCAGAGTTGCGGATTGGGTCAAACAGAGCTTCTGGCTTTGGATTAGTAAAAGGGGTTCTCAGGACTAGCTGCAGCCTGGAACTTAAAAAAATTTAACTCACCCTTGCGGGCTCTGGACATTGCGTGCTGAAATTGGATTTCCAAGGGAGATTCTATGGTGTCCTCTGCTGCAGTACTATCTCTGCCTTCAGCTTTCAGGCATTTTTTCTTTGGTACTTTTTCTGGCAATTTTTATCAGCACCTTCAGCTTCAGTGGGGAGCTTATTTTAGGTCAGAATTTCTGTTGGAGGTTTTCTTTTTCTTAGTCTTTCAGCATTTCTGAGAGGTTGAGGGTTTTTGATCCCAAGCTGACACCATGTTGGGATGCTGTTGGTTACTGAACGTTAAAGACGCCTTTGTAGCCTTCTGTACATTAATAGCAAGTCTTTATTAACCACTTATAACTGTAAAGGGTACAGGCAAGAAGTTATCTCCATGTCTCTGCTCAACACCACACTGACCCTAGGTCTGGGTCACGTGCCTTCTTACATCACTGTGTGGCAGTACTGTACTCAATGCTACATTAATCCTGTTTGTGTCAGACCCTTATACTATAGACTAAATATTCCTGGAAAGGTGATGTTCAGGAAAGATCGGGAAGGAAAGAAAGAAGAAGCAGTGGCAGTATTGATTAAGGATAGTATTACAATGCTGGAGAGAGAGAATTTCCTAGAGGAGTTAAGAACAGAATTTTTAGAGAAACCATTACACTACTAGATGTATTCTATAGGCCACCAACTATAGTAAGCCCTAGTTTTAAGTTGCCTCATTCAGCATCGTTCTGATTTAATGCCACGGAGATAATGGGGCCAGTATGCAAACTTAGCATCACGACTTCTGCTTAAGCATTGTTTGACCTACGTAACATCACATGATCTGATCAGTGCCATTTTGGAGCAAGTGCAAGGAAAGGCATTCGATCGCATTCTGACGAAACCGTAAATTTCTCTTTAAACACTGCCGAACAGTTTTGTGTGAAAAATATCTATACCACAGTATTTTTGTTCAAGGGTGAAGTTGAAGGCTGGACTGCTCAGTTTTGTGCAGTACAGTCACAGTTCCTGACTCTGCAATCCTATTTATATTTTGGTGCCCCAGTCGGGTCTGCTGTGAAGCTTTACATTGGGTGAGGCAGAGAGGCCATTTTAGAGTCTGTGAGGGAGGCATTTTTTGCAGGTAAAATTGCTTTCCTTGGTTTTCTTTGTTTAAGCAAAAAATACAGGATGCAGTATTTACACTTCAGGGGCCTGACTCTGAAATCTTCTGATTAATTTTGGAGCCCCAAGCATGGCCCTTGTTCAACTTCCAGCAGGTAAACCATTTAAAGTCAGGGAAAGAGACATTTGCTGCAGGGTGCAGTGCTGCCCTTGGCTCGAGGTCTTCTTTTGGCAAAATTTATAAGGCCTTTCAAGAGGAAAGTGGAAGCCAGCAGGTCCTAATTTTGCAATCTTGGCATTCTGGATCTAAGACCAAAACCAGCACAGGATGTCTTTGCATATTGTCAGGCAGTTAACTGCCAAGCTTTAATTTAAATTCAAACTAGACAGCTTGACCCTGATTGGTCAAGGCATTGCAGTGAGCAATGAGTCAGTCAACATCATTGATACATTCTCCATGGCAACGCCACTTGCCAACCAATCAGCACTCTTTTCACATACAATATAAATTGTTATTTTCACCTTATATTGGTATTTTTGAGAGTGTCCTGATGAGTGCAAGGCAAAAAGACATGTTTCTTATTTCAGCAATATTCAAGTTCTGTACTACCAAATGACTATCAACATGATTTCATTGCTACAGCCCATGGATCAGGGAGAAATGGCAGTGAGAAAGCTTGCTGCCTACATCCAACCTTCACCCAGTTCATCAAGGCAACAGATAGTAAGAATGCAGTAACATCCAGGAAATTTACGAATGCCTATAACATCCTCAAGGATATCAACAAGATGGCTAATACATGGGATAAAGTTATGTTGTCGTGTATGAACAGTGTGCGGCAGAAAATGTGTTCCAGGTACGTCAGCGACCACAGAGGATTTCATGACACTTTCCCATAGTTCAGCGCCAAATCATCATCTTGGCTAGGGAAGTTGGCTTTGATGATGTAGAGACGGCTGTTGTGGTAGAATTCATTGTGTCCCATGGAGAGGAATGAAGATTTAATGCAGCTAGAGAGTCAATGAACTGAAGAGGAAAATCGCACTGAAAAGCCACCTGCTTGGAGTTTGTCAATGAAACAACTATTCCAACTCACCGAAGAGGCAATGGAGACCTTCAGGGTGGATGATCCATACAGGCAGTGCGATGTCAAAGCGAATGAGGTGATCAATGGTGGGATCAACTGCTACAAGGAGATCTACCAGGAGAAGCAAAAGTAAACTGTCTAACAGTCCTTGGATAAATTTTTCAAGGTCATAGACAATTCTGGCCTTTCAGCCCATTAACTCCACCAGGACCTGGCTGTTCAAGCTACACCACCTTCAATTAAAAACCAAAATCACTTCGACTTCTGTCACTGAGTTTCTATGTACAGATGATGCCTGTGTATGCACTCACTCAGAAAGCGTGAGAAAATGGGCCTTTCACTAAACACCTGGAAAACTAAAATCCTCTTCCACCTAGCTCCAATAGCGCAACACCTCCCCCAGTTGATTAAGATAAGTGGCAGGATCCTCTAAACATGGACCATTCTCCATATCTTGCGAGCCTTCTCCATGACAGTCTCGGTAGGAATGACCACCTTACAGTTGTTGTGGAGACAAAGACCCGCCTTCATCTTAAGGATATCCTTCATTGTGTTGTGTGGTACTACCACCGTGCTAAAAGGGATAGATTTCAAACAGATCTAGCAACTCAAGATTGGGCATCCAGGAGATGCTGTGGGCATCAGCAGCAGCAGAATTGTACTCGAACACAATCTGTAACCTCATGGCCCAGCATATCCTCCACGCTACCATTACTATCAAACCAGGGGAATCAACCCCGGTTCAGTGAAGAGTGCAGGACAGCATGCCAAGAGCAGCACCAGGCATACTGAAAAATGAGGTGTCAACCTGGTGAAGCTACAACACAGGACTACTCATGTGCCAAACAGCATAAGCAGCAAATTATAGACTGACCTAAGCGATCCCACAACCAATGGATCAGATCTAAGCTCTGCCATCCCGCCATGTCCACTCATGAATGATGGTGGACAATTAAACAATTCACTGGAGGAGGAGGCTCTACAAATATCCCCATCCTCAATGATGGCGGAGCCCAGCACATCAGTACAAAAGATAAGGCTAAAGTATTTGCAACAATCTTCAGCCAGAAGTGCCAAGTGGATAATCCATCTCGGCTTCCTCTGGAGGTCCCCAGCATCACAGATGCCAGTCTTCAGCCAATTTGATGCACTCCACATGACATCAAGAAATGGCTGAAGGCACTGGATCATGCAAAGGCTATGGGCCCTGACAATATTCTGGCAACAGTACTGAAGACTTGTGCTCCAGAACTTGCTGCACCTCTAGCCAAGTTGTTCCAGTACAGCTACAATGCTGGCATCTACCCGGCTATGTGGAAAATTGCCCAGGTATGTCATGTACATAAAAAGCAGAACAAATCCAACCCAGCTAATTACTGCCCCGTCAGTCTACTCTCAATCATCAGTAAAGTAATATAAGGGGTCATCAGCAATTCTATCAAACAGCACTTGCTTAGCAATAACCTGCTCACTGATGCCCAGTTTAGATTCTGGCAGGGCCACTCAGCTCCTGACCTCATTACAGCCTTAGTTCAAACATAGACAAAAGAGCTGAACTCCCGAGGTGAGGTGAGAGTGTCTGCCCTTGACATTAAGGCTGCATTTGACTGAGCGTGGCATCACGGAGCCCTAGCAAAACTGGGGTCAATGGGAATCAGAGGGAAAACCTTCTGCTTGCTGGAGTCAATACCTAGCACAAAAGAAGATGGTTGTGGTTGTTGGAGGTCAGTCATCTCACCTCCAGAACATCTCAGCAGGAGATCCTCAGGGTAGTGTCCTTAGCCGAACCATCTTCAGCTGCTTCATCAATGATCTTCCTTCCATCATAAAGTCAGAAGTCGGGACGTTCGCTGATGATTGCACAATGTTCAGCACCATTTGTGACTCCTCAGATACTGAAGCAGTCCATGTCCAAATGCAGCAAGACCTGGACAATATCCAGGCTTGGGCTGACAAGTGGCAAGTAACATTGGCACCACACAAGTGCCAGGCAATCACCATCACCAACAAGAGAGAATCTAACCATTGTCCCTTGACGGTCAATGGCATTACCATCACTGAAAGCCCCACTATCAACATCCCACAGGTTACCATTGACTAGAAACTGAACTGGACTCGCCATATAAATACTGTGGTTAGAGGAGCAGGTCAGAGGGTAGGAATCCTGCAACAAGTAACTTACCTCCTGACTACCCAAAGCCTGTTCACAAACTACAAGGCGAAAGTCAGGAGTGTGATGGAATACTCCACACTTTCCTGGATGAGTGCAGCTCCCACAACACTCAAGAAGTTTGACACCATCCAGGACAAAGCAGCCCACTTGATTGGCACCACATCCACAAACATTCACTCCCTCCACCACCAATGCACAGTAGTAGCAGTATTACCATCTACAAGATGCACTGCAGGAATTCACCAAGGCTCCTTTGACAGCACCTTCCAAACCCACGACCACTACCATCTAGAAGGGCAAGGGCAGCAGATAGATGGGAACACCACCACCTGGAAGTTCCCCTTTAAGTCACTCACCATCTGACTTGGAAATATATCACCGTTCCTTCACTGTCACTAGGTCAAAATCCTGGAACTCCCTGCCTAACAGCACTGTGGGTATACCTACACCACATGGACTGCAGCGGTTCAAGAAGGCAGTTCACCGCCATCTTCTCCAGTGCCACTAGGGATGGGTGATAATGTTGGCCTAGCCAGCGAAGCCCACATCCCGGGAATGAACTTAAAAAAAAATTCATCATCACCTCTAAAGTGTCAACTCAGCCTTTGGTCAATTAAAGATAAGAGCATTTGAGAACCAGGATCTCAAACCTGAGATTAATGTCATACTTCACCGGAAGGCAATGATCTCTGCACACCTGTTTTTGAGGCTTGGACAACTACAGCATGCATCCCTAAGCATCACCTTCATGCCTTTGCAAATTCTTCCAAATCCAGTGGCAAAAAAGGCAGTCCAACATCAGTGTCCTCTCTGAAACCAGCATGCCCAACATTGAGGCATTAATCACTCAAAGCCACCTCCACTGAAATACTTTAGGGATGTCCTCAAAGCATCTCTGAAGAGGTGAAACATCCCCAGTCATGGTGACCAGCCAAAATGGAAAAAGTTCATACCAGAAGACACTAAAAACATCAGGAAACTTCATCAGGAACATGCAGAGGCAAAGTCAAGGTGTTGTAGAGTGCAAACAAATTCCTCCAAACAGCACCTTCCCCACAAGTAGCAAAGTCTACAGATCATGCATTGAACTTATCAGCCACCTCAGAACCTATTGAACTAGAGCGGAATCAAGTCATACCCGAACCCGAGGGACTGCCTAAGAAGAAAGAGAGACTGGTGAGTGTTCTCTAATTTGAAGTTATATAGTATTCCTTTTATATTTAGTGATTTATTTCATTTTACATGCTATTTCAGCGAGAAATGCACAGTACTATACATGTGCGGTACAGTATTTCAACTTTTATACTGGTTTTTCAGGGCAAGAAATGTCCGAAAGAACCTAACTCTGGTTTTAACATTGATTCCTAAAGGAACCTCTGATTCTCTCAAAGTTGTTTCATTTAAAGTTGTGATTTTAAGGAATTCAACAAAGACTTTTAAATAAGGAATTACTGGTGTGGGAAAGATAAATAAAGACAATAATAATAAATAGATAAAGACAAATATGAAGGAAATTTCAAACAGTTGCAAAAACCACAGCACAGTTATAATTGGGTACTTTAATTATATTAAAATAGACTGGGATAGTAATAGTGTAAAGGCCAGAGATATACAGAGGGTACGTTTAGGAGAATTTTGTACATCAGAATGTTTCAAATGAGGAAGAATGCATTGCTGGTCCCGGTTCTGGGAAACGAGATGGGACAAGTGGATCAAGTGTCAGCAGGGGAACCTTTAGAGGACAGTGAATCATAGTTTCAAAAGGTTTATGTTAGCTGTGGGGGAAAGAAGGAGTAATCCAGAGTAAGAGCGATTAATTGGATGAAAGTCAATTTCAATGGGTGAGATTGTACCTAACCCAGGTAAATTGAAATCAAAGGTGGGCAGGCAAACCTGTAATAGAACAACAGGCTGTCTTTAAACAGGAGATAATTCAGGTACAGTCCAGGTACTTTCTCATGAGGAGGAAAGGTAAGACAAACAACTCAGCGCCCTGGATGAAAAAAGAGATGAGAGTAAGATGAAGCAGAAAAAGGATGCTTATGACAGATGCCTGATAGATAATAGAAGTGAGAACTAGGCTGAATATAAAAAGGTCAGGGGAGACATGAAAAAAGAGCAACAAAGAGAGATTATTAGAAGGGACTGGGCAGAATCTTCTGTTCGGCGAGCGGGGGTGAAAGAGCGCAGGCCTTGATTCAGCCTACTCCCCATGCCCACACAGGGAGCGCTTAGCACTTCCGGGTGTGCGTCACGCTGGGCGGGCCTTAATTGGCCCACCCACTGCAAAATGGCGGCACCCAATCGATCGCAGGCGGCAATCGGCTGTGCGCCTGCCTGTTCCCGTCCAACCCTCCCGATGGGGAGAAAATTCTCCCCACTGTTGACAAAGGGGTGGAGGCGATTTTGTAATTCTTAAAATTTTAACTTCTCACGTGCTCCCAACCCATCTTGGGGTTATAATTATCCCGTTATCCCTGAACCATACCGACAAGGAAATTCAATCCCTTGGCTGTGGTAAATTAACCATGGAAACATTAAGGATAATATACTAGGCCATATCACTGATTGGTAAGGAATAGAAAATATGAAAGATTCCCTGTCAACAAGCTTCTGTTGGAAGTGTAGGGCAATTAGTAACGACAGCATAAGGCTTGGCTGCGAAACCTTCCATTGCCATATATCATGCCAATACTTTCTGCCAAGGTTCACTATGAATTATAACCCTTTGAGCAAGTTACCTTTACTCATGAAATCATACTCTCAAAACAGAGTCAATGTTTTTCCTTTCCTAATTTTTTTCATTGCCCCTCCGATAGAGTGTGGAGGAGTAGAAGTGCTTCTCCTAACTTAGAGCACTAATATGGGTCGCTGCTCAGTCCTCCTGCATTTCTTCCATGTTTTGCTAATAATGCTCTGAGCCCAGTGCAAATCCTTAGTTCTCATCCCCTTATTTCCTTTTTTCCCATGAGTTGAAACAATCTTTCACTGCTTACCTGCAGAAAGCTCTCCACGTTTCATTCCCCTCTTTACTAGGTGTTTTCTCTTGCTGCTGCTCCTATTCTCGATATTGTTGCTCCTGGTTCTACAGAATACGCTGGACCCCACACTCCCATCCCCCTTCACCAACCTCCAATTCCATCCACTCCCCAGTTCCTAGTTTCCCTGGCACAAACCTCTTGTTCCCATTCCTATTCCAAAGTCTCCCTCTCTTCCCTGAAGCCCCTAGATTCCTGGTTTCTGACCCCGTATGGCCATCTCCGAACCCCTGGTCCTCGTTTGTCATCCTCTCTGCCACCACCAGTCCTGTCACCTTCTCTCTCCCATTAACCCCAAGTTCTAATCTCCCACCTGCCCACCCAGTCCCAACATACTGATCATCATCACCCCCACCTCACCTAGTCTTAATGCAATCTACAGTCCAACATCAGTGTCCACTCTGAAACCAGCATGCCCAACATTAAGGCATTAATCACTCAAAGCCACCTCCACTTAAATACTTTAGGGATGTCCTCAAAACATCTCTGAAGAGGTGAAACATCCCGAGTCATGGTGACCAGCCAAAATGGAAAAAGTTCATACCAGAAGACACTAAAAACACCAGGAAACTTCATCAGGAACATGCAGAGGCAAAGTCAAGGTGTTGTAGAGTGCGAACAGATTCCTCCAAACAGCACCTTCCCCACAAGTAGCAAAGTCTACAGATCATGCATTGAACTTATCAGCCATCTCAGAACCATATATCATGCCATCTCTCGATACTCCTCTCTCTGCTCTTAGCTTTCCAGTCACTCCTAAGTGAATGCAGGTTCACCTTGGCTGTTGGGGGGTAGGGGGTGGTTCGGAAAGTGGCAGTGTGGGGTGAGAGCGGTGGCATCATAAGGTGCTGGGGAGTGTTTTAAAAGCTACAGTTCTCCAGGGCAGTAAGAGGTAGAGACTCAGGGATTAATGTTTCATTTTAAGTGCAAGATGTTGCAGGGTAAATTAATCTGTATTGCATGACAGATCCAGGCCATAGACGGTAGATTTACCTAGAGAATTGCTTTCTTGCCCTTTTCCTCCTGAATACGCACTTCAAGTAGAAGGTAATGAAAACAGATCGAGAGCTTTGGAATCCTGCATTTATTGCACAGAAAACCACCATCTCATTTTCGTCAACAAATGCCTTCTCAATGCAGTCATGAAATTCAGTCTCATTATTACATCTAGTGCTGAATGGGGTATTGCAGCACATAATTTACTGAAACCAACAATATCAAGAGTCAACAGACTAGCCTTCATTTCCTTTTGCAACTTAGTTAACTCCCAAAAGTGCAGAACCAATTTCTAAGCTATAATCAAATGCCTTCAAGATTCAGTCTGGTTTTTGGTTAACATTTTTGATGACAGCTTCATGTTGACTTTGTAAAAGGTCTGTTAACCAAAATCCATTTTTGTCCCCACCTTCAAGATTAGACACCCCTTCATTGTGTGGATATTTACTGTACATTTTATAATTTGTGTTGAAATTCATGCTCCAATACTTAACCAAGCTACTTAATTGGATCCAGGTCTTTATGAATGCTTTTAACTATCTTTGTTGCTTGACCACATAGCTTAGTAACACCAGTAAATTTTTATTTATTGTGCTATTACTACTATAATAATATACAAAGTAAAATTGTTTGGATCATTTATACATACAATGAGTGGTACAGGACATAAATGGGGAATCCAGTAGTTACAAATACAAATCTCCACACACAGCTTCTTTCTCCATTTATTATCATCTTCTGCTTCCACTTTGTTTTTGAACTGAAAAATCTCTCAGTTGCAACACATAACCGTATATTTATACATGGATACGTCTATAGAATACAGAGTGAGGGGAGTGACACTTGCAAAGATGTTGACAAAAAGCAAAGGGACTGGTCTGATACTGGTGTTGGGATTTAGGATCTTGAGTGTAAATATGTACAAACAGCAACTTTCAATGCACTGAACAATGGAGCATTGTATTTACTCGAACTTTGGACTATAACTTCTCAGAAGTTGCTACAGTCAGATCGAGTTCAGAAGCTCTCTTCTGATTTTTTTGTTTACATTGCTCCAGGTGCAAATCCGGCATCTCTAGAATCTGGGTTACAATACTGGGAGTTCCAGTGATTATTCATAGTGGCACTGAAGGTATAAGCCTCTCTCTCTCTCTCCCCACCAACTTCTCACACTCTCTCTCTCTCTCTCTCTCGCCAGGTTCCTCACACTCGATCTCTCTCCACCTCCCATCTCCTCACACTTCTCCCTCCCCTAAATACATACAAACTCACTCTTCCTCTTGGCCCCACCTCCTCGCCCGGTCTGTCCGCCACTTCATCACATGTGCTCTCCCCCACCTCCTCACACACTCCCCCACCTTCTCACACACTCCACCACCTCCTCACACACACTCTCTCTCACCCCCCACCACCTCACACTCTCCCCCCCCACCTCCTCACACACACTTTCTCTCGCCCCCACCTCCTCACACACACTTTCTCTCGCCCCCACCTCCTCACACACACTTTCTCTCGCCCCCACCTCCTCACACACACTTTCTCTCGCCCCCACCTCCTCACACACACTCTCTCTCGCCTCCACCTCCTCACACACACTCTCTCTCGTCTCTACCTCGTCACACACACTCTCTCTTGTCCCCATCTCTTCACATACACTCTCTCTCATCCCCACCTCTTCACACACAATCTCTCTCGTCCCCACCTCTTCACACACAATCTCTCTCGTCCCCACCTCTTCACACACACTCTCCCTCTCTCCCCACACCTCCTCACACACACTCTCTCTCCCTCCCCCCACCTCCTCACATACTCTCTCTCCCCTCCGCTTTATCACATTCTCTCTCAGCACATCCGCGAGCTCTTTCTCAGCACCTTCGCACGCTCGCTCTCTCTAAGCACCTCCGCACGCTCGCGCTCTCTCGGCACCTCCGCGCGTTTTCTCTCTCATGGCACCTCCGCACGCACGCTCTCTCTCGGCACCTCCGCGCGCACGCTCTCTCTCGGCACCTCCGTGCGCTCACTCTGGCAACACTACACCACTGCATGGAACCCATATCTGAGCAAAGAAATCAATTGCTTAGATGAGTGGTAACAATTGACAGAGAATTGGGAAAGAAATAAAATACGCTAATAAGTAACAACTGGTAAGCATCAGTTATTACAGTACAATGTTTATATAGAGCCATAGAAAAGTTACAGCATAGAAGGAGGCCATTTGGCCCATCTTGTCCATGCCAGCCTGAGGACATCCAGGTGCCATTTCTAATCCCACCTTCCTGCACCAGGCCCATAGCCCTGCAGCTTACAGTACTTAAGGTGCACATCCAAGTACTTTTTAAAAGAGTTTAGAGTTTCTGCATCTACCACCAACTTGGGCAGCAAATTCCAGACACCCACTACCCTCTGTGTAAAAAAGTTCTTCCTCATGTCCCCCCTACACCTTCTGCCACGTGTCTTGAATCTATGTCCCCTGGTTCTAGAATTCTCCACCAAGGGAAACAATTTTACCCTGTCTACTCTATCTATTCCCCTCATAATTTTGTACACCTCAATCAAGTCACCTCTCAGCCTTCTTTGTTCTAAGGAAAATAACCCCACCCTATCCAATCTCTCCTCATAGCTACACTTTTCTAACCCTGGCCACATTCTTGTAAACCTCCTTTGCACTCTCTCCAAAGATATTATGTCCTTCCTGTAATGTGGTGACCAGAACTGCACACAATACTCCAGTTGTGGCCTCACCAGTATTTTATACAATTCCAACAGTATATCCTTACTTTTATACTCTATACCTCTGCCAATGAAGGAGAGCATTCCATACGCCTTCTTTACAACCTAGTCTACTTGAACTGCTGCCTTCAGGGACCTGTGTACTTGTATGCCAAGATCTCTCACTTCGTCTACCTCTCTTATTATATTCTCATTTATTGTGTATCCCTGTAACTGTCTGACCTCCCTAAATGTATGACCCCACACTTCTCTATGTTAAAATCCATCTGCCACTTTACCGCCCACTCCACCAACCGATCTATATCATTTTGGAGATTATGGCTATCCTCTGCACTATCCACTACTCGGCCAATCTTTGTGTCATCTGCAAATTTCCCCACGTTCACGTCCAAATCGTTAATATATAACACAAACAGCAAGGGTCCCAACACCGAGCACTGTGGAAGACCACTTGAGACAACTTTCCATTCGCAAGTGCATCCAGTGACCATTACCCTTTGTTTCCTGTTACAAAGCCAACCTTTTATTCAGTTTGCCACATTACCCTGAATCCCATAGATTTTTACTTTCCTGACCAATCTGCCATGTGGGACCTTGTCAAATGCCTTGCTAAAATCCATGTACACAATATTCACTGCACTACCTTTATCAACTCTTTTTGTCACTTCCTCAAAGAATTCAATCAAATTTGTGAGGCAAGACCTTCCTTTAACAAATCCATGCTGACCATCGCTGACTAGTCCATGCCTTTCCACATGATAATTAATCCTATCTCTCAGGATTGATTCTACTAATTTGCTCATGACCGATGTAAGACTAACTGGCCTATAATTGTTTGGCATTTCCTTTGATCCCTTTTTAAACAATGGAACTACATTTGCATTTCTCCAGTCCTCCGGTACCTCTCCTGTATCTAGTGAAGATTGGAAAATCGTCCTCAGAGCATCTGCTATCTCCTCCCTGACTTCCTTCAGCAGCCTTGGAAACAATCCATCTGGCCCTGGTGATTTATCAACTTTCAAGGATTTCAACCCTTCGAGTACTTCCTCTCTCTCTTTATGACTATCCTGTCCAATATCTTGCAGTGTTCCTCCTGGACTACGATATCTACATCCTCCCTTTCTTTTGTAAACACGGAGACAAAATATTCATTCAATACCCTTCCCACAGCCTCTGCATCTACACACAAGTTTCCATCTTCATCTCTGATAGGTCCCACTTTGTCCTTATACTTTCCATATATTGTCAAGAACAATTTTAAGAACCATCTATACAAGCTAATGTTCATTCAAAATGTTGGACAGTACTTATCCTCATTTCTTAGTGTCTGATGGGTACTTTATTTAAGTAACAATACACTTTCTCATTTCTCACTTGCTGTGAATTGGAACATAATCATTTTGCTGAATTTCTCACCCATCTTCTCCCTCATTTACCACACTCTTGAAGCTTAACTCATCCACGAGGACCATATGCTGTCCCCTAGCTCCATTTCCTAATCATTCCTGACCAGTAAACTTCATGTCCTGGACCCTAAGCCTGGTTCCCTTTCCTCAGACATCTCCTCAACTCTTTCAAAATGGCTGCCATAACACCTACTCTCAAAAATACCACTCTCAATCTATCTGCAACTTCCCTTTCCTCTTTGGCTCATTGCCTCCCATTTCTATGCTAATTTTCCTGAAACTCTGTTTAAAATTTTCTAGTCTCTTTTCTTAATAAAGCATTAAAAATACCCTAGCCAAAATGATTAATTATATACCGTATAACTTTATATGTGGTACATTATCCATTCTCAGCCTTTCAGAAATATTTTTAAAAGTTCACTATGGCAATCTCCTTCAGTGCCTCTGCTTTGCTGTATAGCTCCATGGGGCTGTTCTTCCAATCATACCTTTTATAATAACTCCTTTACATCTCCAGGAGTGGCTTCTCTTTCCTCCCTCTACAGATCTTTTCTCAGCTCTTTGTTATCCTCATTCTGTCTCTTGGTAACATTATTAACAAGCATGGTAGTAGCTTTCAATTGTACTGCTGATAATAACTAGTTCTACCTCTTTAACACTCCAGCTCTGCCTCTCCAACACTTCTCTTGACCATTTAATTGTCGCCATCAGACTGCCTCTCCAATCACATTTTCTTCAGTTTAATTTTAGGATACCAAAAATATCATATTTGTTCCACACCCCAAATTCTGATCTCTGCCTCTAATTCCATACCCCTCCCAAGCTATTTCTTCAGGCTTAACTAAATAAATCTATAATCTTACTGACCTGTTCTATTTTGAACTGAACCTTAAACCCCACATTCCACATATCTAAAATCATTTTTATATTCACCTCCACAATTCTGTCTAGCTCCACCCCCTACCTCAGCTGAAACACTCGAATCTACCTTTGTCATTTCCAGATTTTACTGCTTCAACCCTCATCTTGCTGGCTTTCTATCTTCCAACCACATTATGCCACATTAAGTCCTATTCATCTAGCGCTTCCACCTTGGCCAAGTTATAGTGGTCAGGTCCCAGTATTCCTCCATGGCCCTACCCTCATCCACCTTATTTCCTGCTGCCCTATACCCCTCCTAAAAACTGTAATCTTCCTATTCCAGACTGCTAAATATCTACCACTGTCAGGAGCACTTTTGGTCACTTCAATCCTGTTCTTTTAAATTCCCACATAAAACCTTTCTGCCTATCTATATTTTACTTTTTCATTGAAAGCCTCAAGATCACCTTTAATAAAACATTTGATCACTCTCTTAATCTCTTCCTCTTGGCTCAACATCTGTCTCCCTTGCATGCATTTGTAAAGCGCTTTGAGGAATTTTATATATTTATTTTAAAGGTACTATATAAATGCAAGTCAAAAACAGAATTACCTGGAAAAACTCAGCAGGTCTGGCAGCATCGGTGGAGAAGAAAAGAGTTGACGTTTTGAGTCCTCATGACCCTTCGAAGGGTCATGAGGACTCAAAACGTCAACTCTTTTCTTCTCTGCCGATGCTGCCAGACCTGCTGAGTTTTTCCAGGTAATTCTGTTTTTATTTTGGATTTCCAGCATCCGCAGTTTTTTTGTTTTTATATAAATGCAAGTTACTGTTGTTGAACTTCGCTTTAATCATTTGTATAGCAAAATAGAAGGAATGCACAAACATCAATTTTACCATGTGTGGATTGTTGAGAAACTTCTGATATCTTGATGTGACATCTTTCCTCTTGCATCATGAAGAAGGCTGTCTTCACATCCCTAATAAATGGTATATTTAGTTGTTGAGTTTGTGTTCAATTTAAAATCCACTTTGAAATTTTACTATAGTAATACTTACTTCATTGCAAAATACGAAGAGTTTGGATACTTCATTTTCCTCATTTGTGGCTCTAAAAAAAGATGGCATCATTTTTTTCCAATACAATTTCAAATCTAGCACAAATATTTTTAGAATGGATGTTTTACTTGCTTACATTCCTATAATGGTGTGACATAGAAATCCAATTCTACTACTGCAAGTTCAACCGACTCCGAAATAAAGTGATGTGCTCCACAGAAGAAATCCTACATTAGAGTATTACCGACAACAAACCAGTTTACTTTATTTACTAATACATATTAAGCAAAAACTATTTAGAACTTGTGTGTACAGATCCTGTCTGACAGTAACATATGCAAGTATCCAAGGGGGCATTTAGGCAACACCTTCCAAATCTACGACCGCTACCATCTACAAGTACAAGGGCAGCAGATACAAGGGAACACCACAAGCTGAAGTTCCCCTCCAACCCACCCACCATCCTGGCTTGGAAATATATTGTTGTTCCTTCCCTGTTGCTGGGTCAAAATCCTGGAACTCCTTCCCTAACAGCATTATGGGTGTATCTACACCACAGGGACAGCAGCGGTTCGAGAAGGCAGCTCACCACCACCTTCTCAAGGGCAATTAGGGATGGGTAATAAATGCTGGCCTGGCCAGCGACGCCCATAAATGAATAAAAAAAACCACTCATGGCACAACAATAACATAACAAAGTTAGGGAAAAACATACCATCTATATTCTATTAACGAATGCTGATTTTGTTTAAGAAACTAAAGTGTGAGCAGTTGGTTAACTCCTTCCTCAGAAAATAATAATTCCTTAATTTAGTTACATCAATTGATAGAAACTGGTTTAACTATCCAACACAGGTTAATATATACTATAAAAAAATGCAGCCCTAAATTTTCTATTAACTTATATGCCTATTTGAACATATATGAAAAGGGAAGAAAAAGTGCTTCAGTAAATTATCTAGAGCTACCTATTGTAGTTTTCATGAAATGTAACTATTAAAACTATCCTTGCCCTCTTTTAATCTACCTTCACAAACTAACTCGCACCAAGTCCTGCTCAACAATGAACCGTGGTCACTGACCTACATTGGCTCCCGGTCTGGCATGCCTCAATTTTAAAATTCTCATCCTTTTCTTTAACCCCCCAAATCCCTCCGTGACCTCACTCTCCCAGCTTACAACACCCAGAGATCTCTGCACTCCTCTAATTCTGCACTCATGCATAGCCGCTATTTTAAGTGTTCCACCATTGGCACCATGTTTTCAGTTGCCGACATTATAAGTTCTGAAATTCTGTCCCTAAACCTCTCCACATCTCTTTCTCACTCTCTTCTTTCAGGTGCTCCTTAAAACATACATCTTTGACCAAGCTTTTGGACATCCATCCTAATATCTCTTTATGTGGCTTGGTGTCAAATTTTGTTGGATTACACTGCAAAGTGCCTGGAGATGTTTTACTGCATTAAAGGCGCTTATAAATGTGAGCTGTTTTCCTTTTATTGCCTATCTTCATTCTTGCTTCCATAATGTATCACTTCACAATTCTTTGCATTAAATGTCATCCACTACATATTAGCCCATTTCACCAGTCTGTCTAGATCCTACTGAAGTATGCTGTTTTGCTCACTGTTCACTACACTTCCAAGTAAAACTGTAAACTATGAAGTTATGCCCTCTGTCCCCAAGTCCAAGTCATTAATATATATCAAAAAGAGCTGTGGTTGTAATAATGACCCTCAGGGAACAACACTATACTCTGCTCCAATCTGATAAACTACCATGCACCATACTGTGTTCTGTCTTTTACAGTAAGTCTTCACTGAAGTTGTGGTTATGTTCCTGAAAATCATGACTTTAAAAAAAACAGCTTTAAGTGAATCATGGGTTCCCATAGCAATCAATGTTGAAGCCGGGATTAGGTTCTCTGAAGGAACCTTTGGACAGTTCTCGCCCAGAAAAACCAACGTACAAGTTAAAATACTGTGCCATACATGTACGTGCAATCTAGCTGAAATAACTTGCAAAATTAAATAAATCACTAAATATAAAATGAATGCTATATAAATTCCAATTAGCTAACATTTACCAGTCTCTTTTAGAAATCCCTCGGGTCCGGACTTGACTTGCTTCCACTCTGGTTCTATGGGTTCTCAATGACTGATAAGTCCAATGCGCAATCTCCAGACTCTGCCACATGTGGGTAGGTGTTACTTAGGGGTCAGTGGATGAGTTGCTTGGAAGTTTTTGCACTCTCTCCACCACCTTGATTTAACATCTGCAAGTACCTGACAAAGTCTCTCTGTGTTCAGTGCCTTCCTAAATGAATCTTCTCCCATTTTGGTCAGTCACTTCTTCAGGGATGTTTTGAGGACATTCCTAAAGTGTTTCAGTGGAGGTGGCTTTGAGTGATTTAGCATATTGATGCAGGGCACGGTGGCTTGGGGGAAGACCTTGCTGTTGCAATGCCTTTCTTGCTGCTGGGTTTGGAGGGTCTTTTGAAGACACTCCTGGCTATGCTTTGAAAAGCCTGGTGCCATTGCCTTAATCTTGGGTTTGAGATCTTGGTCCTAATCTCCTGAGAAGCTCAATGACTGAAGTTGCAGTGATTTTGGTTTTAAATTGAAAGCAGGGTACAACGAGATCCTAGTGGAGTTAATGGGATGAAAGGCCAGGATCGTCAACAATCTTGAAAAATTTATCCAAGGACTGTTGGATGGTTCTCTTTTGCTTCTCCTGGTAGATATCTCCGTAACAGCTAATGTCATGATTGATCATCCTGCTCGCTTTCGCACTGCATTCTATGTTTGGATCATCCTCCATGAAGATTTCCATTGCCTCTTCCATGAGTTGGAAAGCTCTTGACAGTTATTTCATTGACAAAACTCAAAAGGGTGGTGTTTCAGCACGTTCTTTCTCTTCAACTCATTGACACTCTAGCAGCATTTAGTCTCTCCGTGGGATGCAAGCAATTCCAACATGTCAGTTTCATCCACTTCATCAAAGGCAGCCACCCTTGCCAAGGTGATGATTTTATGCTGAACCTCAGTGACAGAGTAGTGAGATTCCTGTGGTCAGTGACAGAATCAGGCCACAATTTCCACGACACACTATTCAGACACATGGCTTCATCCCATGAATCAATGATATTGTCAATGCCCTTAAAGATGTTGTAGACACCCCAAAATTCCCTGACTAATGGTGCATTCTCACTATTTGTTGCCTTGATGAGCTGGAACAAGGTACGGCGTAGGGTGGTAGGCCTTGAATGTTGTTATTGCTCCCTGATCCATGAGCTATATCAATGAAATCATGTTGGGTGGCAGAAAAATCACCTTCACATTTTCAGACAACTCATCAAGGTGGATAGGATGACCTGTGCAATCATCCGAGTGGAGCCATATCTTGAAGATGATATTTTCTCTGGTGCAACACGCCCTCCAGGCAGGGATGGCATACAGAGAGAACCATCCTTGGAAAGATTGCCCCCGTCATCCAGGCATTTTTATTTGAATGTCAAATGATGCGCAGATGTTCCTTGGAATAAGCCTTCAATGCCCATGATAATGGTGTATCAGTAATGATACATCATTACTGATTTAAATATAAAATCTTCTGCAGCATTTCCACCAAGCAGAACAGTCTGGAGATCTTCGGCAGCTTTAAATCCTGGTGCCATTTTCTCCTCTTTGGAAATGTACATTCTCTGTGGCATACGCTTTCAAAATAAAACCCCGTCTTAACATTAAAAACTCGTTTTGTTCAGTAGCCACCTTCTTCAACGACTATCTTCAAATAAGCAGGGAACTCATCAGCCACTTCGGTATCAGCACTAGCTGCTCCACTGGTTACTTTAAGGAACACCCCTTGAAACATCTACGAATAGATTTGAAACTTTCTAAAAACTCTCACATTGCTCATTCTGGAGTCTTCATACAGGCTTAGGCTTGGATGACCATCAAACTAAGAGGCACCTGCTGCAGATTTTGTCTTCGATCCAGACTGCCAAGAGTCTCTCCATATTCTCCATTATGCTCTTTCTAGTCTGACCAACCAACACTTGAAGATGTAATACTTTGCACATTTTGATTTTTGTCAGCATTACTATGGATTGTTCTCACCATTGTTGGGGGTAGCCCAACCTCTCTACCAATATTGACTGCTCACTCTCCAGTCTCAAGACGTTTTAAAACATCCAATTTCACTGCTATACTGATAGTATTTCCTGCTTTCTTAGCAGCTGCAAACTCTCTACCACCACTTTCTGGGCATTTCTGACTCATGTTTAGTAATAATTCCAAGGGATTGCAATGTTAAAATCACAGGCCTGAAACAAGGGACTTTAAAATGGTTCCTCTGCCTCACCTGCTGCAGATGTGAATAAGGGCCAGACTTGGGGGCTTCAATATTAATCTGATGATTGCAGAGTCAGCCTCCTGAAGGGCAAGTACTGTATAGGGTACTGCACCCTGTAGTTTTCACCCAAACAAGCCCTGAGACAAGGAAAGCAATTTTACCTGTGTACAGTAACAAATGCTTCTCTCTCACAGACTTCAAAGTAGTCTCTCTGCCTCACCCAATATAAAGCTCCACAGCAGGCACTTCTGGGCCCCAAAATTGAAATCAGCTAGCAGAGTCAAGAAATGGGCCTCTTCTTCACAGAAATGAGTAGCACAGGTTTCAACTACTTCCTTGCAAAAAAAAAAACCCTGTTGGTCTGGATAGTCTTTCTTCAGGATCTTGCTTCAGTTTTAAAAAGAAAATCCCTCGAGTGCATTGCTTCAGAATGGCACCAATCAGGTCAGGGACCCAACGTCATATTGACGTTAAACAAGGGGACACACGCAGCACTGATACGCAACACACTTGCGATGAGGACATGTAATTCCAAGCCAATGACGTACAACTCCAACTCCAACACCAATGATGCACACAAATGACGTAAAAACAAATTGGCAACATAAGTCAGTAAAACAGGCCCTAAAGAATAAGCAACTTCAAAACGAAATGATGATAAGTGGAGCGACTACTATATCCAAATTCATATGCATGGGGTCTCATAGGTTTAAATTTTACCAACAAGTCTGTTATGCAGCATTTTATCAAATGCTTTTTGAAAGTCAATAAACACAACATCAACTGCACTAACTTCGTCAACCATCGAAAACCTTAGTCAAGTTTGTCAAACATGGTAATCTTTAATGAATCCATGCTGGCTTTTATTTATTAGTTATTGCATTGCTGAAAAAAAAGACTTGCGGTCAAAGCTTTTTATCTTGCACTTATCAAGACAGACACAAGAATGCCAAATTTCAAAGGGAGCGATAATTTACACTGCATGCGAGAAGGGTGCTGATTGTTGGAATGTCGACTCTGGTTGGTTGAGACATTGCCATGGAGAATACACCAGGGAACTATTGTCCCCCATGTTTTTGTTTAATTCAAAAAAGGCACAATGCCTGGACATGTTCCTTTTGCCTGCAGAGGACAGGTCCTTATATATGAATATATGTAGCTTCTAACAAACGTAAATGAGTCACGTTGCAAGCCCAACTGATAATCTTACATTGGTTATTAGTGTAATTTTTCCCTTCTATCCAAAGCAGTTCTTTCTGTGCCTTCTCATCATAGCAAATTGCAAATGCATGGAACTGTATTAACTAAAGAACTAAGAAGCATTTGACATATTCCCAGTTTTTGGTTGCACAACTCTCATTTAAAAAGTCAGAACAAAGGCATAATTACATGTGGAATGGTAGTAATGGTAGTAAGATGTATTTGTTTTAACCATAAGTTGCTAATTCTGATAAAGTATGCACTCAGCTACCTTGTAAAAAACTAAAAACTTTTGATGTTCAACAATTATGAATAGCAGTAGCAATTCCTTACGCTATGATGACTTTGCATGTATTAAAATATCATACACCTGAGGGCACAGTAGCATAGTGGTTATGTTCCTGGACTAGTAATCCAGAGGTTTGAACTAAAGATACAGAGATACAAGTTCAAATCCCATCATGGCAGCGGCAGAGTTTAAATTCAGTTAACTAAAAAAGCTTTAGTAGCAGTAATGGAGACCATGAAACCACCTGATTGTCATAAAAACCCATCTGGTTCCCTAATAGCCATCAGGAAAGGAAGCTTGCCCTTTTTACCTAGTGTGGTTTCGGATCCACAGCAATGTGCTTGACTTTTAGCCACCCTCTGAAATTTGGGTGACCAGGCTTTGCCAGGACAGTTCCAGTTTATGAAATGCCCTGGTGTCTTGACAGTTTTTTTCAAATTGCTCAAATACCCCGGTTTTCAGCTTTTCCCCTACATGAACCATATCCAAGATTTCTGTCAGCACTTCAGCTTTCCTTTCGTGTGGCATCAGCGCCCCTTGACTTCATTTCTTGAATCCTCTTTCCTTTACCCTGCTCTCATGTTCCATTTACTGTCAGTGGACCCAAAACCACACTCTGGACCCTGGGAATTGGAATGCCGCTTACTCATCGACCGTTAAGCAGCTACACCAGACACTCCCGCACGCACAGAAATCCTTCACATCAGTATCCAGGAAGAAATTAGCCTCTGGGTGACGATACAAGATTAACAATGGTGTCCACCAGCCACAAGCCACACTTGAAGAGGTAGTCCTGCTGTGACGTGTAAACTGATATCAAGCCAAAAATAAAGCCCTGTTGATTCCCCAGTATAAAACACAAGTCCTTTTCATTAAGCGCTCTAACACATTGTGACTAGGAAATAGTATCAGAAATAATTTACAAAAACAAAATGGAATAGCTGGAATAGTTTAGGGACATTTAAGGAGTGGGGTGCAAGTCCCACTCACTCCATATTGGCAGGTCGAGTGATAAGTCTTGGTGCAGTGCTAGTTGTTATTTCCTGGTCGCAGTACCCTTTTAGCTGGTACAGTCTTATGTTTCTTGCTTCAAACCTTCCTGTCACACTTTCATTATCATTCCCCGTATCACTAACCCTCACTATTGCCTTGTTCTTTCTTGTTAACTTTCTAAATCTCGCCTCATGTGATCTTGTCACCCCACGATTTAGTTTAAAGTCCTCTCTACAGCCAGAGATGAGAGCGGCTGAAGACAAGAAGGTATGAAAAATTTTTGTGACAAGGAATGGTGTAATTATAGCACTTTTTATGATCCGTAATGAAATGCAAATGCTCCTAGGCAATTTCAAATGGTTGGAATTAGACTTCAAGTGGGTAGCAACATTAGTTTTTCTTTCTTTACCTTCTATTTCGATCAAGAATATGGACCAATGCATTTGTATCAATTCACCAAAATGACCTCAACATTCAATGCAGTTAATGCATGCAATACAGGATGAAATCCATAATAACAACAGAACATGACCTTGTTGGATTATATAGATGCAAAGAGAAGCAAAAGACTACAGCAGTGCCTCACAAACTATTTTCCGACATGACCCCATTTTAACTCACCATCACTATCTGAAGGGCGATTAGCAATGGCCAATATATGCTGGCCTCACCAGCAATCCCCACATCCTATGAACGAATATATAAAGCTCTTGAAAATTAACATGACCCTAGATTCCAGCAAAACAAAACAGCAATAAAGCATCATAATTAACTTTCAGGGTACAGTTAAAGTTCACCTATAAAAGATCAACATTTCATAATAAACATTTAAAATGAAAATCTGTGTTTTTAAAGTACTTTGTCAAGATGTTATTTTATGTGCTCATGTAGGTTTCAGCCAAGCTCTCCATTTTCCCTGGTGAAGCTCCTCTTCCACACACCCACCCCATACAAATACAAACTGTCCAGCTCCACCACACACACAAGCTGTCCAGCTCCACTACACACACACAAACTGTCCAGCTCCACCATACACACACAAACCACACGCACAAAAACTGTCCAGCTCCAGCACACACACACAAAAACTGTCCAGCTCCAGCACACACACACACAAACTGTCCAGCTCCACCACACACACACAAACTGTCCAGCTCCACCACACACACACAAACTGTCCAGCTCCACCACACACACACAAACTGTCCAGCTCCACCACACACACACACATACAAACTGCCAAGCTCCACCACACACCCCCCCATACACATACAAACTGTCCAGCTCCACCACACACACAAAGACCCACACACATACAAACTGTCTAGCTCCACTACACACACAAGCTGTCCAGCTCCTCCACGCACACAAGCTGTCCAGCTCCTCCATGCACACAAGCTGTCCAGCTCCTCCACGCACACAAGCTGTCCAGCTCCTCCACGCACACAAGCTGTCCAGCTCCACCACGCACACAAGCTGTCCAGCTCCACCACGCACACACACACACCCACACAAACTGTCCAGCTCCACCAGACACACACCCACACATATACATCTGTCCAGCTCCACCGCACACCCACACACATGCAAAGTGTCCAGCTCCACCACACACACGCACATAGTCCAGCTCTACCCCACACACACACTGTCCAGCTCCACCCCCACACTCATACAAACTGTTCAGCTCCACCACACACACAAGCTGTCCAGCTCCACCATGCACACACACACACACCCACACACAAACTGTCCAGCTCCACCAAACACACACCCACACATATACAAACTGTCCAGCTCCACCACACGCCCACACACATGCAAAGTGTCCAGCACCACCACACACACGCACATAGTCCAGCTCGACCCCACACACACACTGTCCAGCTACACCCCCACACACATACAAACTGTTCAGCTCCACCACACACATACAAAGCGTCCAGCTCCACCACACACATACCCACACACGTACAAACTATCCAGCTCCACTACACACCCCCGCACACATACAAAATGTCTAACTCCACCACACACACACTGTCCAGCTCCACCACCCCAACACACAAACACACTTCTCAACCATCGTACCCCACATATAGTAACACCGAGCCTCCCTGGTGTCCCACAGGCCACCATAACTGAGAACTAGCTGTGATTCACTGCAACCAGCTAACACTTGGGTTCTGCTCCCTCCCCCATGCCTGCCAAATCCCACGGAGACTCAGCCTCTGTCCGATGAACTGAAACCCATTTCTCCCCCACCAATCTTTGAGCCATGCATTCAACCCCCTGATCTTATTTACCCATGCCAATTTGCACATGGCTCAGGTAGTAACCCACAGATTATTACCTATGAGGTTCTGCTTTTGAATTTAGCTCCTAGCTGCTCATACTCCCTTAGCAGAACTTCTTTCTTAGTCCTACCTATGCCGTTGGTACCCATGTGGACCACAACAACTGGATCTTTCCCTCCCCACTCCAAGATCCTCACCAGCACTGTGGAGGTGCCCTTAATCCTGGTGCCAGACAAGCAAAACAGCCTTTGGGAATCACGCTCTTGGCCACAGAAGGAATACAGGATTTTTGCCTTTATTAGCTGAGGCATGGAATATAAGAGCTGGGAGGTTATGCTGAATTGTATAAAATACTAGTTAGGTCACTGCTGAAGTAGTGCATGCAGCTCTGGTTAGCGTGCCAGAGGAAAGACTTGATTGCACTGTTAAGGTATAGAGGAGATTTATGAGAATGGTTCCTGGACTGGAGAATTTTAGTTATGAAGGAAGATTACATAGACTAGGGTTGTTTTCTTTGAAACAGTGGACATTGAGGGTGGACCTAATTGAATTGTATAAAATTATGAAGGGTCTAGATAAGAGTGGATAATATAGCCCCATTCCCCATCATTGGGGTGTCCATAAACAGAGTGCAAGATTTAGGGTTAAGAGGATTCAAGGGAAAATCCTTTCATCACAAGGTTGGCAAAGATCTGGAACTCTCTGTCTCAAAAGGTGGCTGCGGCAGAAACCCTCATAGCATTTATAAAGTAGTTGGATATGCATTTGAAGTGTGATTACCTACAAGACTTCGGACTGAGTACTGTCACATGGGTAAAAGCAAAGACCGTCACACGGGATTAGTCTGGATTGCTCCTCGTCAGCCGGTGAAGACACAATGGGCCTCCTTCTGTGCTGTAAATTTCTATGTTTATATGACATGTGGGAACACATCTGCTGCTGCTAGTCTAAGTTGACCCTCCTTTCCAGTGACCCCTGATTACCTGCATTTGTGCCCAGGTGTGCTCTCCTACCTCTTCCAAGGAGAACTGACCACAGCAGCCTCTGCCTTTGGCACCTCCTCCTGTATACTAGCAAATGCTCCTCACCCAGTGCCACCTTATCTAAATGCTTACGAGGACCCACCTAGCTGAGAGTATCTGCGATGGTGGACGGTGCACATGTGAGATGAGAATGACAGACCAGTATGTGTGACTGGGGTACTTAGAGACAAGGGGATTAGGTGTCATTTGATGTTTCACTAACTCTGCACTTTGTCATGTAAAACAAGCAGACCCATAATGCCAGGGAGAGGAGGTAGCACGGCCGACCTCAGGCTCCTCACCCCAGCCAAAAAGCATGTGATGGAGATTGCTGGGGAAGGAGTGGGGGAAATCCGTTGCAGATGCTGAGGCAGGACTGGCCAGGCCTGAGGAATAGGCAACCATTCTGGTAGTGACATATGGGCACACATGATGCATGCAGTGAAATATGAAGTGCTCATACTGTGATTAATCTTAAATGTGGTTCTGTTTGTTCTTCACTACATGTCCAAGAAAGTCAAGGCCCCAAAACATCCCTGAGCCAGAAGACTCTACCTCTAGGGACAATTAAGTCAATACCCCAGAGGGTGCATTGTCATCTGCCTCATCAGCAAGCCTCACAGGCATAGTTACACCCACACAGTCTTCAGAGAAGCTGTGTTTAGATTCTGGAGTATAATCTAGTGAGCGCAGCACAGACATATCGCAACAGCTGAGGGAAACTGACATCCAGGTCCCTTGACAATCGGAGCATTGCTGGGGACCAACCCCCTGCTGAGCCCAGTGCTGATGATGGGACTCTGGTCACAGCCAAAGAAGCCTGCTGGAAATGCAGCAGAGGTTAGGGGGAAATATGATGGAGATACCAGAGATTGTTCGCAGCTTTGCGCAGGGAATGGAGGAGGCCATGCACTCCATAAGTTCTGCCATGTCCCAAACATTTAAGCACGTGGCTTCCTCCATGGAAAGGCTGGCAACCATATGGCATGTTATTGACTGGTGATGAAGGTGATTCTAGAAATCTATGTGATCAGGACTGTTGTGGGCTGAGGTAATGTGGTTCTGCAGAAGTGCACCTTTTTGGTGATAACCATATCCATGAAACTCGAATAGGGTAAAGCTGTTGTTGGAGGTGACTTGATTATCAAATCCCGCATGATGGAGTTGAACTCTACCCAAGGAAGACAGAGTTGTGAAGGACTTTGGGGCTGCATGTAATGTCATATGTGCTAAGGGAACTGCCTTACCTTAACTCCATTTACTCACCTTGGTTCCATAACCTTTAATACCCTTACCTAAAAAATAAATTTTTCAACTGACAATTTTCAACTGATTTAGCCTTAACAGCTCTTTCAGGACAGAATTCCAGATTTCCGCTATCTTATGTATGAAGAAGTGCTTCCTGACATCACACCTGAAGTGCCCAACTCCAATTTTAAGGTTATGCCTCTTTGTTCTGAACTCTCACAACAGAGTGAAATAGTTTCTCTCTGAGTACCCTATCAAATCTTTTAATCATTGTAAACAATTGAATTAACTCACTCCTGAATTTTCTATACTCAAGGGAACATAAGCAATTTGTTCTCATAATGTAACCCTTTCAACCCTTGAACTTTTTGCGCTGAATCCCTTCAAAGGCCAATACATCCTTCCTGTGGTGCAATGCCATGAACTGAACACAGTATTCTATATGGGGACTGGCCAGAGCTTTATATAACTGTAACATAGGGCGGAATTTTGTCAGTGGCACATCGTTCCCGACAGTGGAACTAGAAGCGTGCACCACTTCTGCTCTCTTGCTTTTTCTCATTTCATATACGTTTACAATTGAGATTTAAAATATTGGTGGCATGCAGGGAAACACATGCAATTCCACAGCAAGGGGTGCTTTTCAGTGTCAACTGATGACAGATTTCACCAATGCTGCAACTACAGATGGGCTATGAAAGAGCATCCTGGTCAAACAGAGAGGCTCTGCATCACAGCCAAAACTTTCCTGCCCAACTCCATTTTCATTAACATAAGACTGGCGTGAGAATGGCGTGAGGCCTGACATGTCACAAAAACCTAATCTCTGCATCTCAACCTGCAATCAGGAAATCAAAATTTCACATCCCGCCTTATTCAGTAAGCAAGGGCACAAAAGGTGGTATGGGTATTTTTTGAAATTTAAATTTCACTTGTAAATCATTCACATTACATTTCACTTTATTCATGAGGGCATCTTTGATATTTGTTGATACTAGCTTGGTAACAGAGCTAAACGTACAGGTTGGCCTCATAGTTGGCACACATTAATATGTTAGGGGCATTTCCTTCATTGTGGAAGAAACAATGTGTTTTTATGTTCACTTTTGGTTGAATGTTGGTGTCCAGTGTTGTATTTGCCACTCTGTAGGACATGGCTGAACTTGCAGGCTCAGCTGGCCCTCCTTTCTATGCATTGCTTTTTTTTAAATATGGGATGTGGGTGTCACCGGCTGGGCCTGCATTTATTGCCCATCCCTAATTATCCTTGAGAACTGAGTGGCTTGCTTGGTCATTTCAGGGAGCATTTAAGAGTCAACCACATTGTTGTGAGTCTGGAGTCACATGTAGGCCAGGCCAGGTAACGATGGCAGATTTCCTTCCCTAAAGGACATTAGTGAACCAGATGGGTTTTTATGACAATGGTTTCACAGTTATCATTAGACTTCTAATTCCATTTTTTTAAAATTGAATTCAAATTCCACCAATCTGCCATGGTGGGATTCAAACCTGGGTCCCCAGAGAATTACCCTGGGTATCTGGAGTACTAGTCCAGTGATAATACCACTATGCCACCGCCTCCCCAATAATTGTAAAGGATATTGTCCGAGATCACTCTCAATGGGGATAACTGAAATGTTGTCAGTGAACTCAAAGCCTTGTAAAGACTCCACCAGCCAACACCCTGAGATATATCCACACTCAGACAGTACTGACACTGCCCTTTAGGCCCCTCATTTTCTTACCATGACTGACTGCCCCCACCACTGTCCCACCATTCCCAGGATTCCAGGCCTTTTCCACTTCATTTCTCCATGTCCCAGTCCCCATTTTCTGTCCTCCCTTGGATCCCTCTTCAACTTCTCTATGCCCTCAACACCATTGCACACCCTCCTCACCACTGACTGACCCTTACCAATCCCAAGCCTCCATGCAAATTGCCATTCTCCTGCTCCCCTCTCTTTTGCTGTACAGTTCAACAAAGAAAATCGCTGACCTCAAACACAACTGCACAAAGCCAACTGGTGCATGCCAGCTTTAAACAAATATGAACCAGGTGCCAGGAGATTCTTGTGCACTGCCTACTTCATCTTGACGGATGAACATTCATGGCAAGCAAATATATTACAAATGCAAACCCACCACAGAATGGCATGAGGCCTGACATGTCACAAAAACCTAATCTCTGCATCTCAACCTGCAATCAGGAAATCAAAATTTCAGATCCCGCCTAATTCAGTCATCTCGCATGCCATGTTTTCCGCTCTTATGGGCTCCATAAAATCCTCCACTACTTCCCCCTCCCCAAATCATCTATCCCTTTGTATTCCAGCCCTTGAGATAATGACCAACATTCACCAGCACCTTGCCAAGGGCAATGAGGAATGGGTAATAAATGACAGCCTTGTCAGTGATGCTCACGTCTCACGCATGAATTAAAAGAAAAATCATTAGCCTTTTAAATTACTTTTTGTATCTGTCCATTTGCTTTTAGGTGAGTTCTGCACATGGACCCCTAGAGTTCCTAACCTCCAACCTTTTAAAAAATAACCCCATCTACCTTAAGTGCAAAGTGGATGACCTCACTCTTTCTCACATTTAAACTTCATTTGCCAGAGTTCTCTTGATCTCTTGCAGTATTGTACACATTAACATAGAAAATGAGCTCTTTCTTACCCTACCTTTGCTGCCCTTGTGATGTCGCTTCTTTTCTCTGTGTATTCACTTCTGTTTACATCTTTCTTTATCTTCCTTTTCTGTTTCTCTCTCATTTCTTTTTCTTCTTGATCTTTCTGGCTTTTCCTTTTCAATTAAATGGGGGGGCGGGGGGCAACATGGCATCATGTGGCCGGGAAAAGAGCCACCAACGATTGCAGACTACCTTTAGAATGGGGTTGCGGGTAAAATACATCCTTTCATGGCTCCTTTTTCATTCCTTCTCTTAAAGGCTCATGCTTTCCTCCTATTAGTCACTTTCATCATATCCTACTTGTTCTGCGGTCACAGTTCACCCTTAACCCTCCAGCTATCTCCCCGAATCACAGGCAAGAGGCCTCCTTAATAACTGGTTTTCATTCTCCCATTTTCCTAGCATTGACTATTATTCATTTCCCTCAGATGAATTGTTTGCTTATAAAATTTTTAAAAATCTCTTCCCCTTTCAGTCTGCCTCATGTATTAGAAAAATGTAACTACTAATTCCTAACAAAGCACAGGTGAGAATTAATTTCCACCAAACTTTAAGTTATTCTGAAACTTTAACATTTGCATGAAGACATTCTCCCACATACACTTTCTGTACTGTATGTTCTGTACAGTTCACTGTCATTTTTTTTCTCTTTCTCTCTCACAACCGCAAGACTTAAAAAACATTCAAAGTAAACTTTACTTGAATAAACTTTTGAAATGTAAACATTTGAAAAAAAATGGGAAAAATTTTCCCCCCAATGGGGGGGGAAGTGCAGGAGTGGGTGCGGGCTGGCGCGCCTTCGATCGGCGCCCCCAATCAAGAGCACACCGCCATTTTACATGGGCGGACCAATTAAGGCCCGCCCAGTGTAACGTCTGCCAGGAAGTGCTACGCGCTCCCTGGGTGGGCCGGCGGGGGGTTGTATTCCCTCAGTCAGGAGCGTGCATGCTAAGTGCTGCCTCAGGGAGATTGGCTCCGAATTAAAATTTCCAAAAAATGATAGAAAGGTTTCCCGGACATGTCCCCTCATATGACACTGTCACATGAGTTGAGATATGTCCATAACTTTAACTGAAGCCTTTATTAAAAATTGAAATGCCCTCATGAAAGCTCATCCCGCCCGTGGATGAGGCTTCATGCTTTTTCTGAAGCTCGCCAGGGCTCCTGGCCTGCCCGGGAGGTCCATTAATGATTTTAATTAGTTTCTCAGTGGTCTCAACAGGCCGTTGACAGGTTGGCAGGCGCGCAGCTGACTCGGCTGCACCCCTGCTGACCTGAAAATGGAAATGACGCAGGGTGACATCAGGAATTCCACCTGACATCATCCCATGTCATTTTACACGTCGACGAGCAGGCCCCGCCCCAAAATCGCCGACGGGAAAATCCTGCCCAGTGGATGGATAAATGTTGAACATTGCCATGATCATTATCACATCCAATTGCCCTCTCGCCACCCAACTATGAGGATGCGCACACACTGTTGACCCTTGACCAGGTCACTGAGAGCAGCTGCACACTGTCATGCCATAACAGTGACTAAGAGCGGGGAAGCTAGTAGGGCCGCCATTGGTCGCAGAGCATGGTATGCTAGCTTGGAGTCACAGTCGCAACATACATGGCACCAAGCATTTGCACGGAGCATTTTTCTCACTAAACCTTACCAGTAATCATTGATATATGATAAAATGGATTGTTCACGTAAGCACATAAAAGTAAATGAGAGCATTGTAATCTGAATGACTCACGACTCTTCTCATCTTACATTTTTATTCATAGAGTGTCACACAGAGGAGATGCAGGGAAAGGGATGGGTCCAGCTGCCCTACGATTTTCTGACCAGAACTTTCACTTTTTGGTGGAAGAGATCCAGAAAAAGCCTGTCCTCAACCATGCTGGCCTATAAGTATTGAGGCTTATATATGTACACAGCTCACGTAGGTGCACACAGAACACATGTAAACAAGCACTGTAATGCATAGATGCAGTGAACAGCAATATTACTCCATACCATATATATCTGGCTAACATAAACTAATGTTGTCTTTGCAGTCGGAAGTGGTGAAGAATGCCACGGAAATGGCCCAGACTGGGGATGGGTCAGCTTGGCTGAGATGCACCTAACCCATGCAATAGATGGCCATGGAGATTGCCAAAGTGCCTGACAGCTGTCCTTTGGTGACGATGAATATCCATTAGGAAGTGCTGAAGGGAGTACTGAAATCACCTTGGCAAAATGTGATAATGATGGAGGTCATGCTGTCACTTTGCTGAGCACAAGAGAACGTTAGCAGGAGATAGAGTGCAAGGATGGGATTGTGTCATAAGTGCAGCTTGACCATGGCTGAGGCAATGGTGTGCATCACAGTGCATTCACAAAGAGGGCTAAATCTTTTGCATCTTACACAGGGCCTAGCTCTGCTCCCTCACCCCCTCCAGACTAGATCATCCCTTGGGCATGAAGAGGAGGAAGAGATGTCCAAAGAAGAAGTGCCCACAAATCCAACTCAGATACAAGCACTTTGGAGGAATGCAGTGTGCATGTAGAGTTGACAGGACAGGGTGAAAGTCACCGCACCAGAGTGCAGGAGGATGTGTCAGAGTCAGAGACATCTTTTTTCTTTTTTTTAATTTGCTCACATCTATGCACAGTTCCCCTCAGAGCGGGAGGAAAGTCATGATGATGTTCCAGTGGGCAGGAATATGCAGCATCAGGAGTCACCTTTTCGGGCACAGTATTTAGATAATCAGAATCAGATGTGTGGACACCTGGCGAAGTTCCTTGAGGCACTGGGAGTTCTTGGGCTGAGAGGGAGAAAGGGGCGCATGGACAGGAGACTACCTGAGTGAGATATAGATTGAGTGAGTAGTTGGGAATTTGGTGGAGGGAGCAAAGGGGTGCTCCTTTTTCTACTTTTTTTCAGCTTTCAGTAGTTGATGAGTTTCCTTCCTTGTCTCCAAGCTAGACAAGTGCAACTTTTTATTATTTTAGCTTTGTAAATTATTAACTAATTGATTAATTAAATATATAAGATTGGACAGAAATAGTAGGGCTGATGGTGTGCCATGATTGCAGCATGTGGAAATCTGTGGACTGCACTGTAATCCCAGATAACCATATCTGCAGAAAGTATCTGCATCTTAGGCAACTTTGGGTCAGAGTTGCTGAGCTGATGTCTGAGTTGTGGACATTGCATGACATCAGGTAGGGGGGAGAGTTACTTGGACACTTTGTTCCAGGAGGCAGTCACATCCCTTGGTCAATAGCTAGGGACAGGAGGGTGTGACTGCGAGTCAGGCAGGTATGGGATCTAACATGTTGTCTTGGAGGAGCCTCAGCCCCTGACTTTGTTCAACTGGTACGAGGTGCTTGTGTGGATAAGGAGGACTGCAAGGTGGATGAGCAGACTGACATGGCACCATGGTGCAGGATGCCATTCGAGTGAAGAGGAATGTGGTAGTGATAGGAGACAGCATAGTTAGGGGGATAGATATTGTTCTCTGCAGCTGCGACTGGGAGTTCCGAAGGTTGTGTTGCCTGCCCAGTGCCAGGGTTAAGGACATCTCCTTGCGGATGGAGAGGAACTTGGTGTGGGAGGGGAAGGATCCAGTTGTCATGGTCCATGTGGGAACCAATGAACGAGGAATGATGTTATGCTAAGTGAAGTTGAAGAGCTAGGGACCAAATTAAAACACAGAACATTAAAGGTAATCATCGCTGTATTGTTACCTGTGCCACATGCAAACTGGCAGAGGGTCAAGCCGATTAGAGAATTAAATGTGTGGCTCAAAGTGTGGTGTGGGAAGAAGGGGTTTCGATTCATGGGACACAGGCGTCAGTACTCAGGGAAGTTGGGATGGGCTCCAATTGAACCAGGCTGGGACCAGTGTCCTGGCTAACTTTTTTTTATTCATTCACAGGATGTGGGCTTCGCTGGCAGGGCCAGCATTTCTTGCCCATCTCTAGTTACCCTTGTGAAGGTGGTGGTGAGCTGCCTCCTTGAACCACTGCAGTCCATGTGGTGTAGTACACCCACAGCGCTGTTATAATCAGTGCTGCGGACAAGACTTTAAACTAACTGGGGCAGGGGGGTGGGGTGGAGGGAATGCTCAGGTGAAGGAAGATTTAGAAATCCAAAGAGAAAGGTCGAGACATCAGAACAGTATATACGGGTATATGGGTAAAGGCATGCAGAGTGGATCAAGAAGGGACGGAGAGTTTAACAAACTTTGTGTAGTGGCAAATAAGGACATTGCAGGGAATAGAAATAAAAAATTGAAATTAAAGAGGAAGCATCCGCAATATGGTAGATGAACTACTGGCACAAATAGACATTAATAATTTAGATTTAATCGCCATTACAGAGACATGGGCTGGAATTTTCTGACCCCGCCACGGCAGGTCAGAATGCGAATGCGGCAAGCCATTCTAACGTCCATTGGCTTCGGTGGGACCGAAAGATCCCACCGGCGGGATGGGCCAGAAAATTCTGACCATGATTACAAGTGATCAAGGGTGGGAAATAAATATTCCAGGGTACACAAAATTTGGGAAATACAGACAGAATGGCAAAGAAGGAGGGGTAGCCCTTATCGTAAAAGATGACATAAGGACATCAGTGAGAAAAGACCTGGTCTCAGAAGATCATGAAGTAGGATCAGTGTGGGTGGAAATTAGGAATAGATAAAATCAGAAAACATTGGTGGGGGTAGTTTATAGACCCCCTAACAGTAGTTATACCATTGGGAAGAGCATTAAACAAGAAATTATTGGAGCTTGTAACAAAAGCAATATAATAATTGTGGGGGACTTTAATCTTCATACAGATTAGGACAATCAAATTGGCAAGGGTTGTCAAGAAGATGAGTTTATAGAATGTTTTTCCGAAAGTTGCTTGGAGCAATATGTTGTGGTACCAACTAGGGGTAAAGCTATATTAGATGTAATATTGTGTTATGAAGCAGGGTTAATTAGTAAAGCCGTTGTAAAAGATCCTCTGGGAAATAGTAATCATAATGCCATTGAGTTCCTTGTTAAGTTTGAAAGTGACTTACTCCAATCACAAACAAGAATCATAAAGTTAAACAAAGCCAATTATATAGGTATGAGGGCTGAACCGGGTAAGATTAATTGGGTGAAAAAGACTAAAAGGTATGGAAGTAAATGAACAGTGGGAAACATTTAAAGAAACAAATCAAAATGTTCAATAAAAATACATTCCACTGAAGAACAAAAACTCAGCAAGAAGGACCCATCTGTGGTTCAGTCAGGAAGTTAAGGATAGTATTAAGTTAAAAGAAGAGGCTTATAATGCTGCAAAAAAAAAAGCAAGTCTGAGAATTGGGAGTGTTTTTGAAACCAGCAGAGGGCCACCAAAAAGTTAATAAAGAGGGAAAAAATAGAATATGAGAGTAAACTAGCTCAGAATATAAAAACAGATAAGAGCTATTGTAATTATATAAAAAGAAAAAAATTAAAAGTAAACATTGGCCTCTTAGAAGCAAAGACAACAGAAATTATCCTGGGGAAAGATGAAATAGCAGAGGCATTGAACAAATACTTTGTGCCTATCTTCACAGTAGACAACACAAGTTTCATACCAGAAATAGATGGTAACCTAGGGGCTAAAAAGCGTGAGGAAATTAAGGAAATTGATATCAGCAAAGAAAAAGTATTGGCAAAACTGGAGGGACTAAAATCCAACAAATCCCCAGCACCTGATGGCCCACACCCTAGGGTTCTAAAATAGATAGCTGCAGAGATAGTGGATATGCGAGATATGATTTTCCAAAATTCCTTAGATTTGGGACTGGTCTCATTAGATTGGAAGTTGGCAAATTTTGCACCACTTTTCAAGTAAGGAGGGAGAGAGAAAACAGTGAACAACAGGCCAGTTAGCCTAATACCAGTTGTTAGGAAAATGTTGGAATCTATGATTAAGAAAGTCTTAACAATGCACTTAGAAAAGCATAGTATGATTAGAATGAGTCAATATGGTTTTACTAAGGGGAAATCTGTTTGACAAATTTATTAGAGTTTTTGAAGATATAACTAGTAGGGTATATAAAGGGGAGCCAGCAGATGTATATCTGGATTTCCAAAAGGCATTCCATAAGGTGCAGAAGATTAAGAGGTAAGAGAAGGGCTCATTGAGTTAGGGATAATATTTTAGCATGGGTAGAGGATTGATTAACAGATAGAAAGTAGAGAGTGGACATAAATGGGGCTTTTTCACATTGGAATTCAGTGAATAGCGGAGTGCCTCAAGGATCAATGCTGGGGCCTCGGCCATTCACAATCTATATTAATGACTTAGATGAAGAGACAGAAAGTAATGTATCAAAGCTTGCTGATGATATCAAGTTAGAAGGGACAGTAAGCCGTGGGGAGAACACAGAGAGGCTGTAAAGAGATATAGGCAGGTTAAGTGAGTGGGCAACAAGATGGCAGATGGAGTATAATGTAAGGAAGTGTGAAGTTATTTACTTTGGTTCTAAGAATAAAAAAGCAGAATATTTTTTAACAGGTGTGAAACTTGTAAGTGTTGATGCTCAAAGAGACTTGGGCGTGCTTATACAAGGAATGCAGAAAGTTAACATGCAGGTGCAGCAAGCAATTAGGAAGGCAAATGGCACATTGGCCTTTATTGTAAGAAAATCAGAGTACAAGAATAAAGAAATTTTGCTACATTTGTACAGGATTTTTGTGAGACCACATCTGGAGTACTGGTGCAGTTTTGGCCTCCACATTTAAGAAAGGATCTGTTTGCATTGGAGGTGGTACAGTGAAGGTTCACTAGATTGGTTTCTGGGAAGAGGGGGTTATCCTATAATGAGAGGCTAAGTAAATTGGGCTTATTATGTCTGGAGTTTTGAAGAATGAGAGGTGATCTTATTGAAACCTACGAAATTCTGAGGGAGCACTGAGAGATTGTTTCCACCAGTTGGGGAGTCTAAAACACGGGTGCACAATCTCAGAATAAGGGGCCAATAATTTAGGACTGAGATGAGGAGCAATTACTTCACTCAAAGGGTTATGAATCATTGAAATTCTCAACCCCAAAGGGTTGTGGATGCTCCATCATTGAATACATTTAAGGCTGGGATAGACAGATTTTTGGTTTCTCGGAATTAAGGGATTTGGGGACCGGCAGGAAAATGGAGTTGAAGCCCAAGATCAGCCATGGTCAAATTGTATGGTCGTATAGTCTCTCCTGCTCCTAATTCTTGTGAATGGAGAAGGCCATCGCTGTCATGAGTTCCACGTTGTCTCGTGGGCTCAACCGCATGAGCTCTGACTTTGAAAGATTGGCCAATCTCATGGAGATGCACATGCAACAGCAATCAAAGTGGATGCAAGAGCAGTGTCTTGGCCAGGAAAGGGTTCAACCATCCCTGAGTAGCTTGGAACAGTCTGCTCAAGAGTATGGTCGCCCACATCCATGGAATACATGCGAAGCTGCGCAACCTTAACAGGACGGTCAGGCTATTGGCACAGTGGTTGCTGGAATGGACTACAACCAGCCCCATCAACCCCACCTGAAGGCCAACCCAGGGCTATGCAGGTCACAAAGGAACGTGAAGGAACCGACAGCCCCTCAGCCAGAGTCCTTACCTGCTACGTATGCCAGTGATTACAGCTGCCCATGCAGAGATGTAGAGACTTCAATCTGAAGAAAGTCCCCCACAGATGCCTGCATGACAAGTTTACACAGAGAAGTGAGCAGCCTGCCTCCAACTCCTCAGAGGCAACCGATGGAGGGGGGGGCACTTTGTAGGAGTGGCAGAGAGCTAAGGGCACCGTCTTGCCTCGAGCACTAATGGATTCACCATGGTTACACTTATCATTGTATATAGCTCATTTGAGCACTTCTTTCACATATTTACTTACGCTTGTACATGACTTGGGGCAGAAATTTTCATCCTGCGGGCGGGCAAGCGCCTGACCTGAACGAGAGTGAAATAGTGTGCGATGATGTCGGCCTGACGCACACTCGCGATCTTTCAGTCGGCGGGCGCACAGGAGAGGCAGCTTTGCGCCTGCTGACAATTAAGTGGCCTATTAAGGCCCTTAAGCAATTAAGTTGCATTTTTCGCTGCCCGCTCAACTGTTCGACTGGCAGGCAGACGAATAGGCCAGGCAGCCTTGGCGTTTTTCACGAAATCTCATCCACCAGAGGGAAAAAACTGAAAAAACAGTAAAAGATTTTTAACATCCTTTTTTACATGTCCCTCTTCACATGTGGAGACATGTTTATATCATTTGTAAAAGGTTTATTTTTGTATTTAAAATTCTTCAGCTCCCTGAGGTAGCTCTATGCCTTCAGGGAGGTTTCAGTGTGCGCTCTCCCGCGCATGTGCACACTTCAGTGCTTGCGCTCCTCCAGCCCCCACGCTGGCAGCGCTGAAGCTCTTAGCGCACATTTCTGGCTGGTTGGCCATTAATTGGCCAGCCATCGCGAAATCATGGTCAGTCTTGTGGCCATTCCCAGGCCTGCCTGCCCAGCTCGCCCAACAAGGTGAAAATCCTGCCCTGTGTGTTTGTGTGTGTGTGTTTGTACACTAGAGCGCTAAAAAAGAATGGTAACATTATGAAGGTGGTTTTTACCCAGTACTAATGAGGGAAGCACGCTGAGGTCCATCTCGACATGCTATCAACAGGGATCAAGGTTGGCGGCTGACTTGTGATGGTTCACTGGGCTTCTTTCTTCTCTGCCATGTCACATAAAATGCCAGTGTTCAAAGCTCAAGTGCTCAGATGATCCTTGTATCTTTCATTGTCCATCCAAGGTTGGCTTTAAGGGAAGCTCAATGATCAGACTCCATGGACAGATACTGGGCAGCAGGTGTATCTCAAGCATGAGTGCTGGGTGCAAGGCATTTATCTGCACTGCAGTGTTGCACATTAGCCTAGGTATAGGTGTCATAGCTCAAGAGACCAAGCATCGTGCAGGTAATATTGGTCATTTACTATGCACACTATTTTGGTTGCATTTGCATTCCAGGTGTCACAGGATGTGCTATGTGCAGTAAGCAGAGGTATATGGAAGCCTGGAATGTTGCATGTGGAGCCCAAACCAGAAACTAGACCATGGGCCGAACGAATGGTGCACACAAGTTCTTTCTATGAGCTGTTGTTGCACAGTTATTAGGTTTTTATGCACGAGATGCCTTGTATGCTACAACATCCAATTCTATCAACACATATAGGCTTTGAATTATGACAAAGTATAAATCTCGGCATTGTGGGCACGGATTGATGGACAATTTGACATTATGGGCCTCTCACTTACAATCATTGACATTCATGTGAGGGGGCCAGATGGTAATAAATCAGTCACAATGTTTGTTTGCAACATGGTGAGGCCTATGGTTATGATGGTGAGGGTTTCAGCCTTATGAATGTGACTGAGTCCAACTCTTTGATGTTTATTCTCTCCCTTGAGTAATTGTGAAATCAACGTACAGAGTTCTTTAGGTGGAAACCTGGGACTGGCTGGTGGCAATCATTATGTGGGAGGACCTTATGAGAATCTATTTTGCATAAGGATCTATCCAGCCAAGATCCCTTCCTGAACAGTCAGCCCTGACTACATGGCTATGCCTCCAGCTGCTCTGCTGAGCTAGGGTGCCCTCATCTGTTTGGGAATCTTCTGAATGAACAGGGGCTTCCTCCTTCTCATTATCTTTCTCATCTTCCTCCTCCTCAAAAGTCAGAGCTTTGCCCGTGGCATCATCATCATTGATTATTGTGCCCCTCCCCTGTGCAATGTTGTGCAGCGTGCAATACGCCACTATCCTTGATACCCTTGCTGGGGCATATTGCAGAGTTCCACCTGAGCAATTGAAGCACTTGAAGCACATCTTTAAAATACCAATTGCCTGCTTGATGGTACTCCTAGTGATGACATGGCTGCTGTTGCAGTTGCACTCTGCCTCTTTTTGTGGGCTCCCTTTGTAGGTCAAATTCTTAAGGGGTAAACTTTGTCCTCTAGAAGCCAACCATGGATCTGCACTGGTGGCTGAAATAGCTGGAGCAGTTGGGAATGCCTCAGCATGAAGGAGTCATAGCAGCTACCAGGGAACCTTGCACACAAATGAAGGAAGATCCTGTGGTGGTCACAAACCTACTTGCACATTGATTGAGCGGGAGGACTTCCGGTTGACAAAGGTGTCTGCATTTTGAGTTGGGGCCTTTATGGCAACAGTGGTGCAATCAATAACACCCTTCACCTGAGGGAAGCCTGCTAATTGGACAAAAGCCATAGCTCTCCATGTGGGAGACACCAAAATTCTAGGGAAATTAACATGATCCTTCACACAAACAAATAGGACATCGGTTACAGCCTTAATACAACTGTGCTGCTGCTGACTGACCAGATAGGTGATCCCTGGAAAGATTATGAGGCATTGAAGTTGAGAGTGACAGTTACCTTCAAAGTGATTGGCAGAGCATGGGGGTCCATGGATTGTGGGTCGAGTTGCTGCTGGACCATGCAAAATATGTTTTGTGCTACTTCTGGGGCAGTGAATAAAATTTAAAGCAAATTCCACATGGGTACCCGCTTCCCCAAAGGGGTCCCCTGACTATCCAAAGAAATATGTCAAGTTCAGGCCTGCTCTTCCCAGGCCTACTTTGCACACTTGGGGTTTCACACTCCTAGGCTACCAAAATCTGACTAGAGTGAAGAAAGCTGATGATTTAAATGGCCTCTGTAAAACATGCATATGCGAAATATGTCTCGTCCTCATGAAAATGGGAAGTGTCATGTTCGGGCACAGGATTTACGATTTTTCGGGCAGTTTTTTCGGAGAGGCTCTCTGTCATGGTGAAAATCTGGGCCTTAGTTTATCCTGCTTCTAATATGTCCTTCCAAAAAGCATCACTCCACACTTCCCTGCATTAGGTTTTATCTGCTATGTGTCTGCCCATTTCATCAGTCTGCCTATATTTCCTGCTGCAGTCTATCACTATCCTTCCCACTGTTTACATTTCCGAGTTTCATATAATTTGCAAACTTTGGAATTATGCCCTGTGTACCCAAGTCCAGGTCATTAATATGCATCACAACAGCATGGTCCTAATACTGACCCCTGGGGAATGTCATTGGATACTTCTCTCTAGTCAGAAAAACCACCACTACTCTCTGCTTTCTGCACCTTAACCAATTTTCTATTCACACAGCCTTTAATCCCACAAGCTATAATTTTGCTAACAAGTCTATTATATAATAGAAAAACAGAAACGCTGCTAATACTCAGTCTGGTAGCATCTGTGCTGAGAGAAATAAAGTATGATGTTGTGGCAGTAATGTAGACCTGGCTCAAAAAAGGGCAGCATTGGTACTAAATATATCTGAATAGAAGGAGCTGAATTTTTGTCTTCGGGTCACAAAACACGAGTTGGCTCATTTCATGATTCGCAAACTGCAGCCACGAATGCTGTCTGACTTCGTCTGCCATTTTCACAAATTTCAGCAGGATGCAGGTTCTGGGTGCAGTTTGCAAGCCGCAATTGGGTTTAGGCTCAGAATATGTCTGAGGCAGAGGCAGGTTCTTCCTGTCGCTTGTTTATAAAAGGGCACCAAATAGCGCAGCATCCACAGATCAACTCAGATGTAGCCCTGATGCACTGTTGGAGGTGAGCTGTGACTTTTGGAGTCTAAGTACTATGTGTTTGTTTGCTGGCTGATACATTGTTGTCCTGTCTGAGCTGACCCATTGACTGTATTCCCTTAGTTATTCATATGTTCATTGTTTTATGCCAATGTTGACACTTTCCCTATTTTACAACTTCCCTGCTCCACCAGTCTTGTGATATTTACCCCATTGATTTCTGACTTTTGAAAATAAATTGACGCAGCAGCTCAGAAAGCTTTGTAAATCGTCTCAGCAGCACACTTCAATGCAGGACCCTTAACTCCAATTTGGACGCACATACCCACAGAAACCATCCGGAAGCATTCCACCCCCAGAGGTTGCAGGAAACTGTGCACCCCTTGGCCTACCCCCAGAGACACCAGAAGGAAACCACAAAATTTCCTCCGTACCCTTACAACATTTGTGATCTGGGATATTGTTTGTCCACAAAAAGGAGGACAAATCCAAGCCGGCCAAATACTGCCCCATAAGTCTATTTTCGATCATCAGCAAAGTGATGGAAGGAGTCGCTGACAGCGCTACCAAGTGGCACTCACTCAGCAATAACCTGCTCACTGATGCTCAGTTTGGGCTCTGCCAGGGTCTCTCAGCTCCTGAACTCATTACAGCTTTGGTTCAAACATGGACAAATGAGCTGAACTCCAGAGCTGAGGTGAGAGTAACTCATCAAGGCAGCATTTGACCAAGTGTGGCATGAAGAAGCCCTAGCAAAACTGAAGTCAATGGGGATCAGAGGGAAATTTCTCTACTGGATGGAGTCATACCTAGCACAAAGGAAGACTGCTGTAGTTGTCGGGGGTCAATCATCTCAGCCCCAGGACATCGCTGCAGCCTCAGGGTAGTGTTTCCTGTCACTCAGCCCATTTTATATCCATGTTGCTGCTGTCTCTTTTATTCCATGAGCTATAACTTTGCCCACAAATCTGCTGTGCTGCAGTGTATCAAATGCCTTTTGGAAGTCCTTGTATACCACATCAACAGCATTGCCCTCATCAACCCTCTCTGCTACCTCTTCAAAAACTCCAGCTAGTTAGATAAACACGATTTTCCCTTAACAAACCCATGATGACTTTCCTTAATAAACTCCCATTTGTTCATGTGATTATTCATTTTGTCCTTAATTATTGTTTCTAGAAGTTTCCCCACAACCAAATTAAACTGTAGTTGTTGGGCTTATCTTTACACCCATTTTTTGAATTAGGTTTAATGTTTGCAATTCTCCATTCCTCTGGCACCACCCCTGAGTCTAAGGAAGACTAAAAAATTATGGCTATTGCCTCTGCACTTTCCACTCTCAAATCCTGGGACTCCCTTCTTAACAGCACTGTGGGTGCACCTAGACCACATAGCCTGCAGCGGTTCAAGAAGGCAGCTCTCTACCACCTTCTCAAGGGCAATTAGGGATGGGCAATAAATGCTGGGGTAGCTAACAACGCCCACATCCCATGAATGAATAAAAACCCAATCACTAGCCATACAATGATTAAGCCACCAAACCTTTGCCAGTCACACCTTTCCCTCCCATGCCACCCACAGAGCAACACCATTCCTTCAGCAACTTTATACCCAGTGAACTACATGAGAAGGAAAGGCTTCACACATACCCATGCTGATCCTCATGTGCTTCCCATTACCTTATTCCAGGATGGTTGATCATCAGGGCTGTAAGGAGTCCTGGGAAGGAGTTGCTCCACAGTTCTCAGAGCATAACTTGGAGATCCTCCTGCACCAGGTCAAAGCTCACAAGAATATCCTGTCCCCCTAGATATTAGGCAGCCTCCCAGCCACACCAGGGCAGTCTGGGTCAAGATTGCTGAGGTAGTAAATGCTTCATGACAGCACCAGAGAACCTAGCTCTTGTACTGAAAGAGCTTAAGTGACCTTCTGCACTACAGTAAGGTGAGTGAAGTGCTTCTCTAATATGTGCAGTCTGGTCTTGCTGCATGCAGCATGGCTGGCCTCATGTGTACACAGGTGCATGACACACTGCAATGCAACAGCAGCAAATATCCAAGGTCAAGGGGAAACAATTTATGCTCATGAGAACTGAGAAAGATGGAGAGACACGTGGGACACCTTGGAAGCAAGTACGGTGCCTTGGTGAGCCCATGCTTCACCCTTTCCATCTTTGCTTTGCAGGAGGGAAATAACCAGAGAGAAATGTCAAGGACCAGGGGTGCACCCCAAACCTACAGAGGAGGCGGCAATGGTCATCACAAGAATGCCAGTGACAGATCATGTGGGTGATAGCAAGCCCCCTTACCAGATGCACATGGCCATGGACATCATACAACCAAGCAGCTGGATGCGCTTACTGCCAAGAGTGATGGGGGAAGAGGGATGGATGGTATTTGGGGGATGATAGGATGGCTGCAAGGATGGGTCTTCATCCCAAGTTAAGGTGCGTGGGCCGGGAGACATCAATTGGCAGCAGCGCCATGTCAGGTGTGGCTGGGGAAGGTGATCAGTGGGAAGGGGAATGATCTGCAGGTCCTCAGCTTATGACTGTCTTATGTTTCTCTCACAGGTCCATCAGCTATGATCCATCCCTGCTCCTGGAGAGGAGTTCGACCTCAGAGAGGAGACGACCCAGTTGTCCAAGGGTGCACCCACCAGCACCTTAAGAGGCAGCAGTTACTGGTCCAGAGGCTCACAGTCTGGTGGGTTTAGTGCAAAGATAGATTGGAGAGTGCTTACTGAAGAGCACAGCACCGCTGTGCCAGATGAGGAGTCTGATGCAGGGGTGCCTGTGCACAGCTCACCTCGAAGGGGAAGTACAGTGGCAGGTTGTTCTGCAGTCAAGTGAGATACAGCCTCCAGAGTCCCCCTTTGGGACTGAGTTTTGGACCTGCAGTGGCAGATAAGTACTCATCTAGCTGAGTTTCCCGAGGCATTACAAGATTATGCACTCCAAATGAGGAGGCTGTCATTATCATAACCTCAACAATGTCCCAGATTAGGGAGTGCAAAATGAGCAACCATGAGAGAGAAGCCAACCTCCTTACCTTGTCACACACTTTCCTGCCGATCTTTGAGCCCTTATCGCCACATACATGCATTTGACTACACCCTAAACTTGGGGGAATCCTGAGATAGAGATAAATCCTGTCACCCTTTGCATCTCTACTGCAACATCTGGGAGAAAGGAGATGAAGTGTCCCATCCTGGCAAAAAAGGCATTAGTTACCTCATGGATGCAACTATGTGCTGTGGACTGTGAAATCCCTCAGAAGCACAGCCTTAGAAAGAGCCAGTCACGAAGAACTTGAGGACATGGTCACCTTCAAGGCCATGGAGAGTGCATGGCTTCAGTTTCCCCTGGGTTGGGGGTCTTCTCGTAAAAGATTGCAAAGCTCAGGACTGACACAAGCTCCTCTGACACTGCCTCTCAGTCATATCACGGTACGTTACCCTGTTCCTGTGTAGTTTCTCAGGTGGGTAGTTCCTCAGCATTCTATGCCTCTTTCTCACAAGCTCTTGGCATCAGAGTGCCTCCCTGCTTTGGAGCTATGCATGTGGTGAGTGAGGCATTTCAGGCTGCTGCTTCTTCTGCTCCACCTGTGCCTTTGTGTACCACTGATGGAATGCAGCTGCTCCATTCTAGATTGCAGATTTTAAAAGTGTTTTTCTTAATTCTCAGGATACTGAGCTCGAAGACACAGATTTCCTTCCTGCTGGTGTTCAGATGTGCTAGGTGTAGCTTTAGGAGAATCCTCCTTCCACTCATGCCTCCCTGCCAGACATTCAATTTGGCTTGCAGATCGTGTTTGGTAGCTTAAAAGTTACAGTAAAGCATGAAGGAAAGCTGCTGCATTTTACTCACGACCTCTTCCCAGCCTGGCAAATTTCTTCATGACTCAACAGAATATGTATGTTTATTCGGTTCGCTAAACGCGCGGGTCCCGAAGAAAATGGCAGGCGTTAGGAAATGTGATTTTTGTACCCTTCTTATTTTGGTGAATCCAATGTCAGTGGAGATGAATGTGGATTTTGCACAGGAGGCATTCCTGACCCATGAAAAAGGAATACAAAAATGGCAAGGGTTCAGGAATATGGAGAAAATCAGATTTCCTCCAAAACAATTCTAAGTTTAGCCTTTCGTGAACCGAAAGCACCCCCAAAGACAGACAAAAACTTGGCCCAAGGTATTCAAGAAAAACAGGGAAGAAAAGAAAGGAGGAGGAGCAGCAGTATTGATTAAGGTGGATATTACAGTGCTGGAGAGAGAACAGAGTCAAAAGCAGAGGCAGCTGATGAGATAGTCTCCCTATCTTTGCAACAAAAAAAAATGCATGAGCTCATCACACTAATTGTTGGAGGTGATGTTAGTTGAGGCAGAGAAGATGGCAGTGTGGAGAGAAGCCAGAAGTTATCTTTTCCTTCCTAGATGATTTTTTGAATAGTGGGAAATTTAAGTGGTCTAGCCAGATGAATGATTAAACCAGTTGTTCATCAAAGATGAGGGGTATACCAAGAGAACAATTAGGATGAAAAAGAGTAATAATTCAAGTGGGAACAAGGGCATCAGAGTTCTATTAAAGACATGCTAAACAAACACTGAATGCCTTTTTGAAGACACCAGAAAGGGCAAAAATAATCTATACAGTTAAATGCACAGGAAGAATATGAATGTATGAATTAACAACTTTGTGCACCGCTGTAGGTAAGTTGACCAAGCAAGGTTAACACTATGGATCTTGCTTTGAAACAACCTGTTCGGAATTGTTTTTTATTCATCAAGGGATGTGGGCATCATAGCCACGGCCAGCATTCGTTGCCCATCCTAACTTACTCTTTAGAAGGTGGTGCTGACAAATTACTTTCTGACGCGCTGCAGTCCTTGTAATGTAGATACACCCAAGGTGCTGTTAGATAGGAGTTCCAGGATTTTGACCCAATGACAATGAAGAAACAGTGATACATTTCCAAATTGGGATGGTGCGCAAATTGGAGAGGAACCTGTGAGTGGTGGTGGTTCTCCTATGTGCCTGCTGCCTTTGTTCTTCTAGATCATTGAGGTTGTACATTTGAAAGGTGGTGTCAAAGAAGCCCTGGCAAGTCACTGCCACAAATCTTGCACACTGAAGCCGCAACACCAGTGGTGGAGGTTATGGATGTTTAATCTGGTGGCCAACTAAATGAGCTGCTTTATCTGGGATGGTGTTGAGTTTCTTGAGTGTTGTTGAAGTTGCACTCATCTAGGCAAGTGAATATTCAATCATGCTCCTCAATGAGGCCTTGTAGATAGTGGAAAGGCTTTGGGGGAGTCAGGAGGTGAGTTACTCGCCACAGAATCCCTAGCCTCTAAACTGCTCACAGCCTCAGAATTAATGTAGCTTGCTCAATTAAGTTTCTGGTCAATGGTGACTCCCCAGGAATTTGATGCTGGGGGATTTACCAATGGTAATGTTGTTGAATATCAAGGGTGGGGGGCTAGTTTCTTTCTTGTTGGAGATGGTCATTACCAAGCCAGAATGCTGTCCAGATCTTGTGGCATTTGAGCAACAATGGCTTCATTATTTGAGAAGCTATATATGGAACTGAACACTGTGTATTCAGAGAACCTTCCCATTTCTGGCCTCATAATAGAAGGCAGGTAGGTCATTGATGAAGCAGCAGAAGATAATTGGGCCTAGGATACTGCTCTGAGGGCCTCCTGCAGCAATGTCCTGGACCTGAGATTACCTGCAATAAACATAACCATCTTCCTTTATGCTAAGTATGACTGCAACAAGTTTTCCCGTCGATTGCCAATTACTTCAATTTTACTAGGGATCCCTGGTATCACATTCAGTCAAATGCTGCCTTGATGTCAAGGGTAGTTACTTTCACTTCTCTTCTGAAATTCAGCTCTTTTGTCCATGTTTGCACCAAGGTTGTAATGAGGTCTCAGATGAGTATGAATGAGCAGATTATTGACGGTGTTGTCACTTACCAAAGACATCTTCCAGCACTTTATTGATGATTTGACAGTAGGCTGATTGGCAGTAATTGGCTGGATTGGATATGTTCTCCATTTTGTGGACAGGACATACCCAAGTAGTTTTCCAGTTTGCCTGTGTTGTAGCTGGACTGGAGCAACTTGGCTAGAGGGGCGGCTAGTTCTGGAGCTAAATCTTCAGTACCATAGCTGGATGTTATAAGGGTCCTTTGCTGCAGTGTTTCTTGATAATACGTGGAGTGAATTGAATTCGCTGAAGACTGATACCTGTGACAGTGAGGATATCAGGAGAAGTCTGAGATGGATCAGCTATTTCTGGATGAAGATGATTGCGAACAATTGACATCATTGAGACACGGGAATATTCATGGAGCTCCTCCTCCTGTCAGTTGTTTAATTTTCCACCAACATTCATGATTGAATATGGCAGAAATACAAAGCTTGGATCTTATCCATTGGTTGTGGGATTGTTTAGCTGCTTCTGCTGTCTACAGTGCATATAGTCCAGTGCTGCAGCTTCACCATTTTTAAGTATGGCTCATGTTGCTCCTGGCATGTTCTTCTATGTTGAACCAAGGTTGATTGCCTGGCATGATGGCAATTGTAGAGTGAGAGATACACTTTGAATCAGTGCTTCTCCATGTTGAACACCACTTGGAAGAAGCACCGAGGGGATCAAGGGCTCAGAGTGTACTCTGGGTGGAGTACTTCAGCATCCATCATCAAGTGAGGCTTAGTAGCAAATTATTGACTAAGCTGGATGAATCCTGAAAGACATATCTGTCAGATAGTGCCTGTAGCAAGTGGTGAGAGAACCAACCCAAGGGGAAAAGCAGATCAAGAGATGCTGTGGGCTACCAGCAGCAGCAAGATTGTATTCCACCACAACCTCCAACCTCATGAGGTTAGAGGTTGTGGTGGAATACAATTCTGCTGCTGCTGGTAGCCCATAGCATCTCTTGATCTGCTATAGATGTTCTGAACCAATTAATCCTGTGGTGGTGCCACACAATATGATGGCGGGTATAATCAATTTGAAGCTAGGAATTCATCTCCACAAGTACTGTGCGGTAGTCACTCTCACCAATGCTATCGTGGATAGATGCAGCTCTAACTGGTAAATTGGTGAAAATAATGTCAAGTAGGTTTTTCCTCTTGGGTTGGTTCTCTCACCACCTGCTACGGGCACTGTCTGACGGATATGTCCTTTAGGATTCATCCAGCTTAGTCAGTAATTTTACTGAGCCACTCCTGATGATAAATGTTGAAATACCCCATCCAGAGTACTCTCGGGCCCTTGATCCCCTCAGTGTTTCTTCCAACTAATGTTCAACACAGAGAAGCTGACGGAGGGTAATAGGTGGTGTTCAGCATGAGGTTTCCCTTGCCCATTTTTGATCCGATGCCGTGTAAATTCGTGGGGTACAGAATTAATGTTGAAGACTCCTAGAGCCACCCCAACCCAACTATGCATCAGTGTGCTACACTTTTGGTGGCTCTGTTCTGCTGGTTGGACAGGACATACCCAACAATGGCGATGTGAAAGGATTGTAAATTTTTTTAAAAACTTGAGTTCTGAAATTTTGCAGAAATACATATTTCCCCTCTGAGAATAAATGAAACTGTTGGGTGATCATATTCTCAAAGTGCTTTTCTTCAACATCTCAGGACGTACATTCAATTTTCATTTTGCTATTTGAGGTCATTAATTTGTTTCCTATAATCCTGTGGCCCTTTAAAACTGTGGTAATATTATTCATTTCCTTAGCATTTTGTCAAAATAAATTCCTATCAAAACTGCCTTTGAAGAAAACCAAATAATTAGATACTATATTCTATTGTACAGAGCATTGAGAGGAACTAGTGTAGAAGCTAATCAGGAACAACATATATTTCTTAGAGAAAAGACTAACATCATAACTGCGTATTATAAATTTATTATATGTAGAACAGCAAGTCTCTTGTTGTTCAGTCCATTGTGGACTCATTCTAGATAACAGTAGATGTTCTACTATATATAAAAGTAAAGAACATGATGATGATATTCAGTTGCTAACCTGGCATTTGCAGTTTGGGCAACTGTTCCAACTAGGTATATCCAAGTAAATTGGTCGTCGCTACTTACAAATTGCTGAGAACAATTGTAGTTTCTTGTACATTCCATGTTGTAGATCAAATCTCAACTTGCTTTTTTTTTTAAAAAGTGTGTTTTACATTTTTAATGAAGGATGACATCTAGAATGGTGAGAGAGTTTTGCACATCCCTCCTCAAACGACAAGCTGGTAAGGGTTGGGAGGGTTTAAAATCGGCAATTATGCGAAAGCTGATTCCAACTCACTGCAAACACGCCTACTTTCATTTCAACTGTTGTGGGTGTGGGGCATCTAAGTAACCTACTCTGTAGAGGAAGGCATATGATTATAATGTTCATGAGGCACCTTTCCTCAGACTTTGGCCTGAAAACACTGCAGGCTGGGCTTCTCAAAGCTCATTCATCCAGCAGCTTAAGGAAGGCAGGAGCAGCCGAAATTGCCTGTGGGCTACATGAAGTAGGAGTGTTTACCCTTCTCCCTCCAGCAAATCTCCTGCTGCGGTTGGTCACATGCCCCCCCACCAAGCCTGTCATCTCTTCTGGTCTCTTCCTTTCCCCACCAGCAACCCCACCACTGATTGCTGCTTCAATATCCTATCAATTGCCAGTCCACTACCCTGATTAATGCCATGATATTTGGTGGATCCCTTCCTTTTGATTAGTGGTAGGATACCCCTCTGCCCCAATCCAAGATCTTTGCAATCTAATCCCAGCAATCTTTGCTGCTCCCCACCAAACTCCACCCCCTCAAGCTTCCTGACTATTAATTCGACTCACCACATCTCTCCCTTAACGAGTGATATTTCCTAGTTGCTGGAGACTGTCCCCAGCTGCAGTATTTTACCACTGGCTTTCCTGTATGCCAGATGACAAACCTCTCACTATCTGACCAGCTTGGATGGGGAAATGAAATTTAAAAAAAAACAGGGTCCTGCTGTTTAATTTGGATTGACCTCCATGTTCCAAACATTTCCAGTCTCCCCTCCTTTCAAACACAGGCCTTCATTCCCTCTCCATAATAACAAAAAAAAACAGCTCTGGCAAGTGACTGACATTTGCTACACAAATATAATTCTTTATTGTAAGTCAAATGTTCTGTTTTATAATGGTTGGAACAATTGAGTAAATTTTTCACTTGCAGTGCCAGCATGAAGAATCATTCACTGGTTGCACCATATTGGAAAATAACATGCAGCAGCCCAGTACCGTCCATTCAAATAAACAGGCAGGGAATCATGGGCTGTACACTACCAAAATGGCAAGGTTTGTAGAAGCACACAAGTGAAAGATTTATTCTATTAAAGCGTTTAAAATAGTACATTGTTGTATATCCCCTTAAGAATATAATGTGTACGTTCTGTGTTCCTGAAATTCTGAACTCACTTACAGATCAGGTTGCAGTTGAGAATCTTGCATTTGTTTAATTGACAGGTTATAAAACAAGTTCGAGATAGTTTGGAATTGGTGTATCCTTGGAAAGAGGAAGCTGAGAAAACACAATATTTTAAAGATTAGCTTGCATATTAAGAATTTTGCACTGCAGGGGATAGAAATTACAATTATCCTAATTGCAGGATTTTTTTTGCAAATTAAACATTCAAACATTTACACCTAGCTGTGTACTGTTCAATTACTTCTAGTTTGTTTGAACCTATTTGTCCATGGTCTGCTGAAGCTCTTAAAATAGTAAAGGGTGGGACTCAAGTGAGATGAATGCCTCAATCAGGTCTGGTAGGATAACATTGCTTAACATATTATCCCATGTTAGAATAAAAATTGCCTAGATTGACACAGCAATACAGGAAATGATACTCAAATGTGTTATACAATAACGGCATGAGAAATACCATCTTGACTTGGAAATATATTGTTGTTCCTTGATCATCGCTGAGTCAAAATCCTGGAACTCCTGTAAGAATGGTGGTCTCATGGCTTTACAAAATCTTAAGAAATTAATTAAACATTATAGAGATAGATCTCTCTCTCTGGTTAAAAGTTTCCCAGCAGACCATTTTCCCTGACATGAATTCGTGTTTTTTCATCGGGCCAATATCTCACCAAGGACATAGCTTAGGAACAGATCTTTGTGTAGGCATAGCTAGACATGACAAAAAGTTGCGAGAAGGAGTCATGAACATCTAAATTAACCATCAGAGAGAAGACAACAAGATGTATATACAAGAGACAAGCAAGAGATGATTTCATGGGACTGGAAGGAGGTTAAGAGGGATCTGCCTTGAGCATCTATTCCCTGGTAATTGGACAATTGAATGAGTAAAAATAAACAAATGATTAACAGGAAGTATCCACCAGTCCCTAAAAATAGGGTATATAAATGAATAGCTGAGAAGGGAAAGTCACATCAGAGAGTAGGCTCCTCAAGCTGGATCCATTTGGCTTAACACCTTAATCAGCTGTTATCCTCGAGGTGGATCCATGCTAGCTTTGGCTAAACACCTCCAGTCAGCTAGAAACAACCAAAGGAGAAGAATGTTTACTTCAAGCTACAAAAATCAAACCTTGTCAAACTCAGTCTCATCACTCCGTCTATCTGATCCGTCCTCACCTGTTGGAGATCATATGTCTACTTATCATGATTATGCATTGTATCTTATGAAGTTCAGATGAAGTTCAATTTGGAAAAGTGTGAAGTGATGCATTTTGGCAGGAAGAACATGGACAGACAATATAAAATAAATGGTGAAATTTTGAAGGGGGTGCAGGAGCAGAAAGACCTGGGTATATATGTGCATAGATCATTGAAGGTGGCAGGACAGGTGGATAAAGCATTTGATAAAGCATATAGTATCCTGGGCTTTATTAATATGGGCATAAAGTATAAGAGCAAGGAGGTTAGACCTCAGCTGTAGTATTGTACAGTTCTGGGTGCCACATTATAGGAAGGATATGAACAAATTGGAGAGAGTGCAGAAGAGGTTTACAAGAATGGTTCCAGGGATGAGAAACTTCAGTTAGGAAGATAGGTTGGAGAGGTTGGGACTGTTCTCCTTGGAGACAGAAAGGCTAAGAGGAGTTTTGATAGAGATGTTCAAAATCATGAGGGGCCTGGACAGAGTAGATAGGGAGAAGCTGTTCCCGCTCGTAAAAGGATCAAGAACGACAAGGCACAGGTTAAAAGTGATTTGCAAAAGAAGCAAATGTGACTTAAGAAAAAACTTTATCACACACGAGTGGTTTGGGTCTGGAATGCACTACCTGGAAGTGTGGTGGACGCAGGTTCAATCAAGGCATTTAAGAGGGCATTAGATGATTATTTGAATAGAAACAATGTGCAGGAGTACAGGGAAAAGGCAGGGCAATAGTGCTAGGTCATAATGCTAATTTGGAGAGCCAGTGCAGACATAATAGGCTGAATGGCCTCCTTCTGCGTCATTAAAATTCTGTGATTCCGTGATCGGAACAGTCTCTTCTCAATAAGTTGCTTGTTAATTCCTCGACTCTTGAGACATCTCTGACCCTGATAATGCAGAGAGGGATTGGCTGACTGCCAGATAGGCAAGGAGTTCCGGGCTGGTAATACGGGAATCCTGAATGAATCTCACTCCCTAATCACACTCCCTAATCAATATTCAATTCTGAATAGTGGTGAGGGTGATGGTTCTTCTAGGGAGTACAAGCACATCCATGGTACCACAGTGGATCAGTTGTACAGTGAAAAGAGGAGGACGACGATTGGGAACTCAAAAGTGATAGGGGAATCAATAGTTAGATGAACAGGCAGATGTTTTTGTGGCCACAGAAGTGATTCTAAGATAATATGTTGACTTTCGAGTGCCAGACTCCAGGATGTCACTGAAAAGCTACAAAACATTCTAAGGGGGTGTGGGTGAAAAGCCAGAGGCCTTGGTCCATTTTGGTACCAATGACATGGGTAGAAAAAGGGATGAGGTCCTGCAGACAGATTTTAGGGAGCGAGGAGAGATTAATAAGCAATAAAAAAAAGTAGTAATCTCCAGATTTCCCCCAGTGCCGCACCTGAGTGAACAAAGAATTAGGAGGATAGAGCAGATGAATGTGTGGCTGCAGAGATGGTGCAGGGGGGAGAGCTGTGGATTCCTGGGATATTGGAACCAGTTCTGGGGGAGGTGGGGCCTTTAAAGGCCATATAGGTTGCACCTCGTCAGAGCTGGAACCAATGCCCTCAAGAGTAGGTTCACTCATGCTGTCAGGAAAGGTTTGAACTAATTTGGCAGGAGGTTTGGGGGAGACAGACAGCACTAGAGTAAACAGTATGTTATTAGGTGGCATCAGACCAAGAGAGATACAAGAAGGTCCAAGATAGGTTTGTCGTCCATATATGATAAATGATGATGTTGTATGTTTTGTTTAAAAGAAAAAGCATTGTCAACTTGTCCTCCTACTTTCATTGAGTTGCACAGAATTTTTGGGTGGAATTTTAATGTAATCAACCCACTCACAGCAGGACGATGGGGGCAGGGAACTTGACTGTTGCAGCAGCAGGCCTTGCTGTTATGATCCCAGTAGGGGTTAGGCTGCCCATATTCTGCACTGGATCTGGACAGCACTGTAAGCAAAGCAAAGACATCTGAAGAGAGCTGTTGTTTCCTGTGGATGAGAAAAAGAAGCCAGCCATGCAAATCAAACAAGAGTGACTAGAAGTCTCAGAAGCAGTCAGCAGCAGGAATGTATTCCTTAGAACAAGGACACAGTGCTGCAAGAGGTTCGATGATATCACAAGGGAAGGAAAAGAGAGTGGCATCTCACTTTCAGGTGCCAACCCTCACACTGATATCCCCAGCATTCTCCTGCGCATCACTTCTCAGAGCACACCTTGTAGTTCCCCTCATTCCTCTCCATTGAGACACTTGCTCACATCTTCATCTGGACACTCAACACTCACCCTCATCTTCATGTCATCTCCCACCCATCCCTCACAGTTGCCCTCCACAAATGTTGTCAGTCCATATTCTCCACACAATCCATTTCTCACACTTATAAACTCTCTTCTCTCTCTCCTTGCAGAACACACAATTCCCAGAAAAGCAAAGAACCAGAGGCGGGTCCTGCAGTTGTAGCCACCCTGCTGCTGCGAAGGCAACAGTGTGGGAGACTGGCAGGGTGGCAGAGTCCATGGGCATGGGTGGTGGAGAGATGGAGGGGTCCCACATACTTGGTGATAGAATTAGATATCACTTTATCACTTGGTACATAACAGTAACTCATGTTGAATTATTGTCACCAGTAACTGAGATCTGCACAATGCAGAATTTGAGCCCTTCCCACATGTGGGTTCTAATTCATGTATTTCATCTCCCACAGTTCTGGAAGCAAAACAGTGAAAGTGAGATGAGCGAAGGCTAAACCCTCCTCTCCCACATCCCCCAACCCTACAACAGGTTGAGGGTGCAAAGTGAAGTATTGTTTCCTGTGGATGAGAAGAGAAGATCAGTCATGCAAACCAAACAGGCATGTCTTTCATCTCTCACAGTTCTTTCATGGCTGACAGAGGAGTGGAGGTAGAGGAGTCCTCTGTGCATTCTATGGAAGCACCATCACAGGTCTCATGTGCACCTTTCAACAGTGCAGCAACACACATCTTGGTGGGGACTCCAACAGAGATAGCTAGCTTATGACTTAGTGAGGACAAATCATATCTGAGCAGAAGCACATGCTGGAGACAGGAACAGACATGGATAGCCACAGAGAGTACAGAACACTAAGCTCTGCTCAGCTGGATCATGGATTGACCTTGGAGGTCATCCATGAAGGGGACATTTCTGGAATTGCAACAGTATTGTGTGTGGCTCTTGTCAGCATTTCCCGAGGTAATGTGCATCCTTGAGAAAGATTAGAGGAGATGTCTCTACCATGGTTGCCATTATGTTTCAGGCGTTTGTGCTCATGTCCACTTGCAGGGAAACAATGGCTGCCTGCATGCAGAACCAGATGCTGCAAGCAACCTAGTATATGCTTGCCCTCAACAATGGCCTGCACAATCAGCCTGTTGCTTTAAACAGGTTGAAAGAAAGCCATGCCTCAATACCACACTGAAGTGCAGCAAAGTGCAGATGGGCCATGCGAGAGAGGTTGGAGAAAGGATACCTGCAAGTGGGTACTGGTTTCAAGGCACTTCTCACCCCAGCAGCCCAACCCCACTGCCCTACCCCACTACTCAGTCAGAGCCCCATATGCTGTTGCCTGCCCCAGTGAGATTATGCCTGTGCACAGGTGCAGGTGGGACAGTCTTTGACGGGGCTCTCACTGGCATCAAAACCCAAACAACACCCACCAGGGCATCTCAACCGACAGCAGAGGGGAATGAGAAGCTTCCCTCTAGCTCTGATGCGGTCACAGGGATAGCACCATGTAGGAATAGAAAGCAGAAGAGGAATACTTAGTTGCACGACAGGATTCACTCGGACATAATGTCAATGCCGTTATGTCTAAGGAAATTTCAATGAGCTAAGCATTTTCTTTAAATCCTCCTTTGTCCGGTCATCTCCATTCTTGCATCCGGAATTCCAAATGGCCATGAGCCTGATGTAACAAAGCCAAGACCTCACATTATATTTTTATGAAATATAGATTTATAGGCAGCTTTTGTCTTCAAGAAACCACCGACTCAATGTGTGGTGAAACGAATGAAGGAAGTGTGATTGTTGCAGAATGAAGGAATCATTGTAGCCTCCAGGATATCTTGTATGCACATGCACAGAAACCTGGTTGTCACATACCAGCTGAGCATTGATCAGAATCCCTTCCAATTGATAAATGCTCCATGTTAACCTGAGGGTTTCTGGACTCCCTGTACCTATGAAAATTCAGCCACTGCAGCAAATGCAAGAGCTCCATGTGTTTGACTGGCAGCTTCAATATCAAAGTGGGCCAAAGTGGCAAATGTGGCATTGGTCATTTGGGAGATACACTTGTGGGAAGTGGCTTGTGCAGATCTCACTAGAACCCTGGAAGAAGCTAAGAAACTCAGGGCTGTGATGACCCTGATGGCCTCTGGCAATGTGTGCCAACCTGGTCCTCTTGCATTGAGATCTTGTTCCAGGAGGCTAAAGATGTCAGCAATCATCTGCTGTGAAAGCCTGAGCTTCCTGAGCCACTCTTGCTTGTCATGTTGAGGAAAATGATCTTCCATCTATGTACCAAGTGATGGAGGGTATTGCCTCCTTCAAGCAAGGGCTCTGCATTACTCCCCTCTGTCCTGTGGAGCTGCATGTGGCTGTGCAGGAAGCAGCTGCTGTTGGTGCTGCTGGTGTGGCTCCTGCTGCTACTGGTGTGGCAGCTCCTCTTCTTCCTCATTGAAGGTTCATAATATAGCTGCATGAGCTGCTCTCTCACGACAATGAAGGCTGATAGCAGGAAATTAGAGATCAAAGTGGACAAAGTCCAAGGCAGATGAAATTACTTCCAAAGAATTGGAAATCAGCTGTAAAGCACTGAAAATGCACTCTCACAAGTCCTGTAAGCACACGTCTTATACATAGGCAGGGCAGTAGCTATGCAATTTCACTGTTTAAAAGCTTTCCAGCTTGTCGGTTGTTTTGACACAGACAAAGACAGGACAGTTGTCAACAGCCACGACCTCTGCTATCTGGATGGGCATTGGAAGAGGCAAGGCTTAACGGAAAGCTTAGACGGCCGATAAGAGGGTCCAGAGAAAACAAAGGCCAGCAAATCCTGCACCTTCTCAGCCATCTGTCTTATCTGCAGGGAATGTGGCAGAGACTGCCATGCCAAAATGGGGCTCCTGAGCCACACCAGACAAGGCTTTAAACACAGAGTTGGCCACCAAGAGGCAAACCATTATCTCATGATGATGTAGTGGTATTGTTGCTGGACTAGTAATCCAGAAACCCAGGGGAATGCTCTGGGGACCCGGGTTCGAATCCCACTATGGCAGATGGGGGAATTTGAATTCATTAAAAATGGGGAATTAAAAAAGTCTAATGACCATGAAACCATTGTCAATTGTTGTAAAAACCCAACTGGTTCACTAATGTCATTTAGGGAAGGAAATCTTCTTTCGTCTTTACCTGGTCTGGCCTACATGTGACTCCAGGCCCACAGCAATATGGTTGACTATTAAATGCTCTCTGAAATGGCCTAGCAAGCCACTCAGAGGAGTACGATGATTGGAACTGGCACCACAGATGCTAGTTTTCAGCCAATTCGATTCACTCCACACGATATCAAGAAAGGGCTGAAGGCATTGGATTTGGGCCCTGACAATATTCCGGCAATTGTACTGAAGACTTGTGCTGTAGAACTTCCACGCACTATCCAAGCTGTTCCAGTACAACTACAAAACTGGCATCTACCCGGCTATGTGGAAAATTGCTCAGGTATGTCCTGTACACAAAAAGCAGAATAAATCTAACCATGCCAATTACCACCCTGTCAGTCTACTCTCGATCATCAACAGTGTTATCAAGCGGCACTTGCTTAGCAATAACCTGCTTGCCGATGCCCAGTTTGGATTCCACCAGGGCCACTCAGCTCCTGATCTCATTACAGCCTTGGTTCAAACATGTACAAAAGAGCTGAACTACTGAGGTGAGGTGAGAGTGTCTGCCCTTAACATCAAAGCCACATTTGACAGAGTGTGGTATCAAGGAGCCCTAGCAAAACTGAAGTCAATGGGAATCGGGGGAAAACTTTCCACTGGTTGGAGTCATACCAAGCACAAAGGAAGATGGTTGTGGTTATTAGAGATCAGTCATCTCAGCTCCAGGACATTACTGCAGGAGTTCCTCAGGGTAGTGGCCTTGGCCCAATCATCTTCAGCTGCTTCATCAATGATCTTCCTTCCATCATAAGGTCAGAAGTGGGGATGCTCCCTGATGATTGCACAATGTTCAGCACCATTCGCGACTCCTCAGATACTGAAGCAGTCCATGTCCAAACGCAGCAAGACCTGGACAATATCCAGACTTGGGCTTACAATTAACATTCGCGCCACACAAGTGTCAAGCAATGATCATCTCCAACAAGAGAGAATCCAACCATCGCCTCCTGATATTCAATGGCATTACCATCACTGAATTTCCCACTAAAAACATCGTGGGGTTTACCATTGACCAGAAACTGAACTGGACTAGCAATATAAATACTGTGGCTACAAGAAGCTAGGAATCCTGCGATGAGTAACTTACCTCCTCACTCCCCAAAGCTTGACCACCATTACAAGGCATAAGCCAGGAGTGTGATGGAATACTCATCACTTGCCTGGATGAGTGCAGCTCCCACAACACTCAAGAAGCTTGATGTCGTCCAGGGCAAAGCAGCCCACTTGATTGGCACCACACCCACAAACATTCACTCCCTCCACACACACAGTAGCAGCAGTATGTACCATCCATAAGATGCACTGCAGGAATTCACCAAGGCTCCTTTGACAGCACCTTCCAAACCCATGACCTCTACCATCTAGTACAATGGGAATACCACCAAATGTAAGTTTCCCTCCAAGTCGCTCACCATCTGGACTTGGAAATATATCGCCATTCCTTCACTGTCGCTGGGTCAAATCCTGGAACTCCCTTCCTGGCAGCATTTGGGTCTGGCTATATCACATGGACTGCAGCAGTTCAAGAAGGCAACTCACCCAGCACCTTCTCAAAGGCAATGAGGGATGGGCAATAAATGCTGGCCCAGCCAGCGAAGCCCACATCCCATGAATGAATAAAAAAAAGGAAGGCTGCCAAAGAAGCAGGTTTTTTCCTCACAAATGATTCCCCATGGTGCTCTTGCTTTATTGACTGCAGCAAGTTCCACACTGGCTGTTGAAGCCAGAATTCTGGGTTAATGGCACAATTAACTGGATTAAATGACCGAACCGCCATCTCCATGAGGGGTTTTACATGTCTCAGAACATGGGTCAGTAAAAGTCGAAAGTGAGCAGAACCATGTCAGATTGTTGAGATACAGGCACTTTTTGGGGATTTAAATCCCTGTCTGGACCCTAGCCTGTTCTCCCCCCACCCAACACCAACCTTGCTGTTCTGCTGAGGAGCCTCTGCTCCTCTACTCCTTTTAAAAACTTTTACCATCGAGTATAAGCTACTTCTAATAATTCAAAGACGATTTTCACATTAGAACAGTTGGGATTATCAAATAATTTGAATTTAGCACTGTAAATAGGAATTTAGTAATAAAAAATTGAATCAGATAACTTCTCCACAATAAATTTAATCTAACAACTATCTGCCCTATATAGTAACTTGCAGCCTCCTGAAGTAATTTACAATTCTCTTTCCAATTTGCCACAGTCCTAGGTGTGAGGCTTTGGCTTATTGGTACCTTTCCAGCCCAAGTTTGTAGGTGCAGAAGTTTAACGCTGCTCTAGACAGCAAGTGGAGCCTGGAGGTCCAGCTCTGAATACTGAGATGACATCCAGCTGATAGTAATAGGTGCAACATCCTATTATCCTACTTATAACTAGTAATAATATTGCAACCCACTGATGCACACCCTGTAATTATAGCCAGAATGCTTCTGCACTATACAAGGAGCAATTAGGCTCCCCAGTTGATGTCACTTTTAACAGGCCCCATCTCTCTCCCTACATCCTTAGCTCCTGGTTTGGACTCAGGTTCTGTATGAAGATGACAAATCTTAACTAAGAACCTCAGAGTCAATATAGAACCATAGAGTGATAAAACACAAAAGAAGGCCATTCAGCCCTTCATGCCTCTGCCAACTCTTTGAAAAAGCTATCCAATTAGTCCTCATTCCCCTATTCCTTCACTGCAATTTTTTTCCTTAAGTACACATACTCTTCCCTTTTGAAAGTTACAATTGAATCTGCTTCCACCTCCCTTTTAGGCAACTTTTTGCAGGTCATCATAAATTGCCGAGTTTAAAAAAAAAGAAATTCTCATCTTCTGGCGTTTTTGTCAACTATCATATCTATTTCCTACAGTTATCAATCCCCCTGCTACTGGAAAGTTTCTCGCTATCTATTTTATCAAATCCTCCATCGTTTTAAACACATTTTGAAATAGTCCTTAAAGCTTGATGGAGAATAATCCCAAATTCTCTAGCCTCTCAATATAACTGAATTGCTTCATCTCTCGCACCATTCCTGTAAATCTTCTCTGCACCCTCAAGACCTTGTCATCCTTTCTAGAGTACACTATACAAAACTAGACACAACATTCTAGTTGAGCTTTAACCAGTGATTTATAAAGGTTTATACATTTCTTGCTCTTGCATTCTCTGCTTCCATTTATAAAGCCAAGGATCCAGCATGTTTATTTTTTAGAAAAGGTACTTAGCCTGCCACCTTCAAAGACATCCAGGTCTCTGTTCCTGCACAGCCTTTAAAATTGTAACAACAACTAGTTTATACTCTCTCCCCTAATTTATCCTTCCAAAAAGCATGAACTTCACACATCCCTATGCTAATTTTCATCTACCACGCGTCTGCCAATTTCACTAGTGTCTATCAACCTGAAGTCTGCTGCTATCCTCCCCACTGTTTACTACATTTCCAAGCTGTTTGTCATCCATAAAGTTTAAAAAGGTACCTTCTATACCCAAGTCCAGGTCATTAATATTCAAAAAGGTCAGCGCTCCCAATACTGATCCCTGAGGGACAACACTGTACTTTCAATTCTGAAAAGCCAACATTCACTACTACTATTTGCTTTCTGTCTCTCAGCCAATTTCATATCCAGAGTGCCACTGCATATCTAATCCCATATGTTTCAATTTTGCTAACAAGTCAATTATATGGCACGTTATCAAACACCTCTTGAAAGTCCATGTACATATTAACTGCACTTCCACTGTCAAATTTCTCCATTATTTCATTGAAAAACTCAAATCAAGTTAGCCAGAATATACTTTAATAAATCAATGTTGATTGTCATTTGTTAACCCATATTTTTCCAAGTGACAATCTATTGTGTCTTGGATTATTTTCTCTAAAGATTTCCCTACCGCCGACGTTAAGTCAACTGGCTGGTACTTAGCTATTTTTTTCTCCCTCATTTTTTGAACTGGGGTGTAACTGGGTGACTTTTCTATCTTGAGTACTGCCAGCCATTTTGGACCTCCTCTTGATCAATTTTTATCCTATCTGATTTCTTTACTGCAACATTGGCTGCATCCTCTTTAGAAAGACAGATGCAAAGTACTCATTTAGTACTAAAAATGAAAATGCCAGAAATGCCCAACAGTTCTGGCAGCATCTATTTATGCTTCAGGACCATGCTCTTTCATTGGAACTAATTGTTTTTTTAAAGGGCCAAGAAATTGGAAATTATTAAAGTGATGGAGGGCATCAGAAGAGTCATGTATGTAGGTGGAAAGAAACTGGACAAAGGGAGAAAAAATAGAGTTGAGATCAGGATAAATCAACTCAGTGAAGCAGGAACAGGCTGAAACGAAAGGTCTATCAGGCAGTCATGTTTGTGAATTTTGGAAGTGAGATCGAAGTGGACTGTAAAAGATTAGGGGGTCATGGAGGGTGTATCTCCAGAGAAAACGAGATCAATGACAGTCTTGAAATAATGGGTTGATCTTCAGGGGTGGGGTCATGGTCCAGGGAGCGGTAGCACAAAGTGTTAGATTTGCTATTCGGCCTCTGCTAGGTAGAGTTTGATACATCAAACAACAGTACCAACTTTGTCAAAGTTTGATGACAATGTTAGAACTGGACCTGAGAGAACAAAGTGCTGGGAGTTCAGAGGGAGGTAGTTTAGAGTGAGTGAAGATAACAGAGAAATTGAGACAGTCAATGTCATGCCAGCAGTTCTCAATGAAAAGATCTAGAGAGGTTAAGAAGCCAGAGGGAGGCATCCAGGTGGACGGAGAATATTGGAGATGGTAAAAATGTTCACTGTGCAGAGGAAGGACTACTGACCAAAGAAGTTGGGGCTGAGACGAAGGTGACAAAAGAAAAGTTCAGCATCATGCCAAACTCAAAATTAATTGAGGTGGGAGCATAACGGGATGAAATTGAGGCTTTTGCTAAGGACAGATTATTCAGGGTCAGAGAATACATGGCAAGGGGTGAGATTGGAAGAAGGGATGGAGTCAGCAGGAAGTGAGGGGGAAAGAAGGATTCAAGGAGTGTTGATACCCATGAGTTGTTGAGGCCTGCACCTGAAAGGATGAGAAAGGTTTTTCGTTAAAATGCTGGATGAGACAAAGGATGAAATGAAATTGCAGACTAAGACAGCTTAGAGATAGAGTCGGTGCCATTGAAGAGAGAGGTCGAGGGAATGCATTTGGCAGCACATGCGTTAAGTGTGGATCTAGGGATGCAGTAAGAACAGCAGTTCGAGGAATCCAGGATGTCTAGGAGATGTCTGTAATCATGGGTGGATCCAAAACATATATACCTACGCACCCATAAGATTTCCTTTGTGGTTCTTAAATTGATCCCACCTTTCCTTTCACAATCCTTTAACTCTTTATAGGTTTAAAACAGACTGTCATGAAGTTATTAATGTATATATTATTGGAAAAGATTTTTCTTTTAAAATAGAGGTTTAGTCTGTGGGTGTGTCTTAATTGGATCAATGCCAGCTAGTTTGGGTGCTTTGATGTGTACTAGATTTGATATGTAGGAGAGACGATGTGCATTTGCATTTTTGAATAAAGCATTCAAGAAGCAGGGTGAAAAATGATACCTATCTAGTAGTTCCAAGCCATATGTTTATATTACTAATAAAATGGGTACTATGAAAGGGGTTTTATTGTTAGAGAGGTTTAGTTCAGAGGTTGTTGATACAATGAGAATTAACATTCATTGGGCAGTGGTAGGTATAACTTTAGCAGTTTTTGGGTGTGCAGAGCAGAGGGAATGTAAGATCAAAAGGCAGCTGCAAGCCTCCAACTGGCTCCACAGGAACCAGTGAAAAGAACCTAAATTTTGAATTCATAAGGTGAAAATGCTTTGCCTGGTGTTTGGTTAAGTCTATGGGCTGCTGTTGTCTTAATGGAGATTAGTTTGTGAATTTTTTTTTAGAAGTTATAATAGCAGTAATTTGAAGCCATTTGTATCTATATATTTAACCTGTGTAAATTAATAAAATGTTTCATTTAGTTTAATGTGAAGCCTCGAGAATTGGTGGTTTGATTCCTGAATTTAGAGTTGCATCTCAAACACAACACTTAAAACTATAGGTTAGGACAGTTGTTTAAAGTTTTCCTCTGGGACTTTTAAATAACTCCGCTTTACCAACTGCTTCGGTCATAACACAGACCTTAATATTCCCATATATGCTGCCCATCAATCTATTCTCATTTTCTTTACTCTTATTTCCTTTTGTTAGTTTTCCTCTGTGCTCAGCTGGATTCATAACATACGAATTAGGAGCAAGAGTAGGACACTCGGCCCCTCAAGCCTACTCCACCATTCAATAAGATTATGACTGATCTGATTGTAACCTCAACTCTACATTCCCACCTTCCCCAGATATCTTTCACTCCCTTGATTCACAACTATTTTGAACATATTTATCACAAGCCTTCTTTTCTCGATTCACTTTTTATCTCCATATGCTTTATGCTCCATATGCCAGCTTTAGGTGGCCTTCCTTGCCCCTCTTAAAAATGTGTATAGTTTATGCCCAAACTACTTCCTCGAAGGTCTCCTATTGTGCATTATCATTTTGCCTCCCAATCTTTCTTTACAATTCACATGAGTCAGATTTCAACCCACTGAAATTATCCTTCTTCCAGTGAGGCATTTTCAGCTTTGATTGTCCCTTGTCCATTTCCACGACTGCTCTAATGGTATTGAGATCACTGTTCTCCAAATGCTCACCCACTGAAACATCCCCCATTGGCCCCACTTCATTCCTCAGAACTAGATCTAGCACTGCTTTCCTCATTGGGCTGGAAACATACGAATCAAGAAAGTTTTCTTGTACATATTTTAGCAATTTCCCCTCCCCTTTACACTGTTTTTACCTCAGTTTAAATTAGAATATGATCTTGGATTCATGTCAAGATCAGCCGATGCAGATCAACTTGAACCCAGCATAGATTGCATTAAAAAAAGTTTGGTGTCTGGGTCACTGCTCTCAGGGCATATCAGCCTAAATTCAGCTCCGTGCCAAAGTTTCTAAACCACTCCCTGCATTCAGAGTCAATAAAAGAGCTTTCACAGAATGACAAATGTGATAGCATATGAAGAGATTAAGTCCCCAGTGCCTGTGCCAGTCTTGGCACTCTCTTCTGTAACACTATCCAAATCATGTTATATTCCTCCCGCCTATTTCCATCATTCACTGACTTATTTACTCTTAGCCCCCACACTTCCTCTCTAAAGCCTGCTCCATGAAACAAAATTGGTACAAAATAAAATTGCTTCACATAAGCTATTCTATATTAGAAATAGTGAGAAATCTCAAGATTGCAAACAAGTCGTTTTATTGGTATTGTGGATGTAGCATTATATGACCAACTGATTACAATAGAACGGAACCTAACATGACAACATCTCACTGAATTTACACTAATTCCAAGCATCAGACTTTCAGTTAAAAAGTGTATTAAGAATCCAATAATTTTCCAAACAAAAGGGTGTTGTATCTTCACTTCCTCCAGTCTGTACTGAGTAAATTTATAAGATGTTTCAATATATATCTCTCAGCGCCAAGTATCTTGCAATTACTTCCCTCTCTGATTGTACAAGATTTCAATAATTTCTCCCCTACACTTGCTATTTCTTAAGTCCAACCATGCACTGCCTGCCAAACCCTCCCCCAACTCCCAAATGGCTGTAGCTCCTTCTTACAGGCTATCGAACTGCATTTTCTATCCAAATAAAACCTTCTACCCAATGCCACCTGTTGCTGCCTCCACCCCACCCTCCCCCCAACCCAATTCCTCTTTTGGGGACTATTCTATGCCACAGTCTCACGACCCTTACATCATCCAGTCCCTCCACCTTCCCTCGTACCTGCCTTCTCTCCTTCTGTTTGCCTCTTCCTATCTCATTCCAAAATTGTTTTACATGATCCCCCACCATCTAACCCTGTTTGACACAAAAAAATTGAATAGGCCAGTACATGTTACCACAGAAAATCAAATAGCATTTTTAAAATGAGGAGTTTGTCACAACATTCTACCTGAAAATACTTTGAAAACTCAGGCCTCAAGCTTGTCATTGGAAAAATCAATTCTAAGTGTTAACACTGACCAGCAATATCTCTTAAGCCTGTAGGTGGTGCCATAATGCAACTTTTCAATATCATAAAACATTACATAACTACAGGTACAGGACTTTGGCTCACAGTGTTAGCACACACTGCCAATATAGAAGTAGTGCATGGCAATGCTGGAATGCAATATCACTAGGTTTCAGTGCAGGGACCAGTAGCAAACATGTGTTTGAAATTATGAATTTAAGGTACAATGTACTTTTTTTAAAAACATACATTTGTTCTCAGGGTGCCATTAACACTGTATAAGGTCACATTTATTGATTAGGCCTAAGTTGCTTTGAGAAGGTGATGATGGGGTTTCTCTTTGAACTGCTGTAATTCTTGTGGTAATGGTGTTTCATAATGGTGTAGGTACAGAATTCGAGGATATTAACCTGGACGCAATGAAGAAACAGTGACATATGGCCATGTCTGAAAGCTGTGCAACTTGCAGATTAACCTGGAAATGGCCATTTTCCAATGACATTGTTGCACTTGTGACCCCTGCTATTTAGAGAAGGAAAGTGTGGCCAAAGTAACCTTAGTGAGTGGCTGCATTATGTAAATTGCACACACGGCTACAGTGCACTGATAATGTATGCATTGGATGTTAAAGTCCAGTAACAGAGTGCAGGTTGTGCAAAACGTTCTGTCCTGGATGACGCTGCCCTACTTGAGTGTTGTTTCAGCATTCTTGGAAATCATCACTACACCCTCTTTAATGCGATCACATCTTTCCTGTAATTCGATGACCAGTACTGTCTGCAGTGCTGTAGTTTTGGTGTAACTAGTGATTTATAAAGTTCCAGCATAACCTTATATTGTAGGCCCTGGCTAATAAAGTACACCTTCTTAACCATTGGAGAGACAGTGGTGTAGTGGCAAAGTTGCTGGACTAGTAATCCAGAGGCCCAGAATAATCCTCAGGGTTCAAATCCCACCATGGCAGCTGATGTAATTTGAATTCAATTAATAAAAAAACCTGGAATATAAAGCTAAGCTCAGTGATGGTGACCATGAAACTATAATTGATTGTTTAAAAACCCATCTGGTTCACTAATTCCTTTTAAGAAAATAAATTTGCCATCCTTACCTGCCTGGCCTACATGTGACTCTAGACCCACAGCAATGCGGTTGATTCTTAACTGCCCTCTGAAATGGCCTAGCAAGCCACTCAATTCAAGGGCAATTTGGGATGGGCAACAAATGCTGGCCTTGCCAGCAACACTCACATCCCATGAAAGAATAGCTTCAGGGTACTGTGGACATGCACTACAAGGTCCTTCTGTTTTTCCACACGTCTCAGTTTCTCACCATTTATTGTGTATTCCCTAACATTATTTGCCCTCTCCAAATGCATTACTTTACACTCTTCCAGACTGCACTTACATTTGCTACTTTTCTGCCTACCTTACAAGTCCATTAATGTCTTCCTGTAGCCAATGGCTTTCTTCTTCATAATCTAGCACACAGCTAATTTTTATGTCATCTGCAAACTTCTTAATCATGTTCCCTACATTTAAGCCTAAATCATTGATATATACCACAAAAATCAAGGGGCAAAGTATTAAGTACAGAACCCCATTGCAAACAGCATCCCAGTCATAAAAATAACTGTTGACCATTATCTTTTGCTTCCCTATACTGAGCCAGTTTTGGATATACTTTGCAATTTTCCTTCGGATCCCATAGTCTCTTGCATTTCTGACCAGTGTGCCATGTAGGATCTTGTCAAAAGCCTTGCTAAAATCCATCTAGGCCACGTCAAACACACTACCCTCATCAATCCTCTTGGTTACCTCCATAAGAAATTCCATCAAGTTAGTCAGACACAACCTTCCCTTAACAAATCCATGCTAACTGGCTTTGATTAATTATGCCTTTATAAATAACGATTTATACTGCCCCTCAATTTTTTTCGCCAATAATTTGATCACCATCAAGGTTGGGAAGGCTAGTTTGTAATTATTCGGTCTATCCCTTCCTCCCTTTTTAAGCAACAGTTCAAAACTAGCAGTCCTCCAGTACCATACCTAGAGCCAGAGAGCACTGGAAAATGTTGATCAAAGCCTCCACTATTTCCTCCCCTGCTTCCATTAGCAGCTAGGGATACATTTCATCTGGGAAACGATTTATCCACTTTCAAAAGTGGCAAACCCCTAATATTTCCTCTCCCACTGGTGGCATAGTCAAATGAATGCTGCCATAATGTTGACGAGAGCTAATCTCATGTAGTCTGATGAAAGGTCATTGACCTGAAATTTTAACTCTGTTTCTCGTGTTACAATCCGATTAGGGGCCGGTAACTTTTTGTTTAAAGTAGATGTAGTTTCAAATCCCAGGTGCTTACTAAGAGAATAAAGCCACAAGATTCTGCAGTTTTAAAACAAATATAATAAACTCTACCATACAAAGTCAGCAAAGTAAAACAATTCACAATATCTATCCTATACTTGAACATTCAGAATTATCATGAGGTAAATATGAATTAACAGGCAAACTGTGGTTGAACCCATCATACTGCACATTAAATGGCAGATGTGACCATAACAGATCCCAAAGATGTCTCAATAACCTGCCCAGACGTCAGTGATCACTGAGAGTCACAAATTCGCTGTAAAACTTTGTCTTTCTCATGAAGATATTACAACCAGGATGGGAGGAATGCGCAGTTTCTCTAGCCCTACTACTCCACAGGTCGCACCAGAAGTGTAAATTTTAATTCATTCACCCAAAATGGCCAATTGTTTACCTTCATTACTGCTAGACCCAGAATAAAAGTGACTTTAACCAGGCTTCTTTCAATAAACTCAGAATAACCGATTTATTGTGAAACAAAACTTCTTTTTTAAAACAAGTTGCAAAACTGGTTAACATATAATTTGTAATCCAGAAGTGTAACTATTTATCCTTTTAAAATCCCAACATATACATACACAAAAAAAACAAAGGACAAGACAACAAGATCTCTGCAGAATTTGACGTAAGGAAACACTATGAAAAAGGCTAAAGTTCAAAAAGGTCTTGACACTGTCGATTTGGTGTTCCTGCATGGCAAAGATGCAGCACTGGTCACAGTAGTTGCCTGGAAGTCCTTTCCAAAGGATCTTTCGTGAAACATTGTCTTTGTTAACTCTTGTTTGTTGCAGCTTCAAATATAGATGACTTATACTGAGATGAGAATCTTCTGGCTGAAGGTGAACATCCACTCTGGACTGTAGGCAATACAGGGAAGGAGAGCGGGAAAGAGAGAGAGAAGCAATCTCCTGCACAGTTTTCTCCTATTACACACACACACTGAGTTAAAAAAAATGTTCAGACAATACTTTTCACAGGCCAGGTGTTTTTTAACCAATCAGAAGGAGCCCAAAACCTGACAACAGCAGTTCCTTTTTCAAACAAACAAAATAACTCTCATCTCCTTTGGTGTCTTGCTGGTCATTTAACTGAAGTCATGTGATTTCTTGGAAACAACAGCTTGCTCACTTGCAAACTTGCAACCTTTCAAAAAATTCAGCAGAGAATGTCCAAATAAATCAATGTCAATTTTTTAAAAAGCATACTTTCTTGGAGATATGGATTCCTAACAAAGAATTTCAACTCCTCATTTTCAAAGATCTAGCCTCTGAATTCCTCCAAAAGCTGCCCCGACTTGGACTGCCTCAATGACTACTCACCTCTTGATTGTTCAATCTCTTCTCCTGAGACTGCATTCCACAGGATTCACAAAGCTGCATTCTTGTCTCTAATTACCAGCATAATTTTAGATCTTGGGAAAACTGGTAGCTTTACTAAGCTGACACTTCTCCAGGGTCTCTCCAAGTTCCCATCTCCCAGGTGTATTGAGCTATAAATGGCTCCCAGGGCTTCTTCCAAACCCTAGCCCTCTGCAGCACACAACCAGTGACATTCCGCCACCTTCTCTGCTCTCTAGGACTTCATTGAGCCCTAACTACCTGGTCAGCTAACAACTCCGAGGTCTTCTCTGGGAGCGGAAAACCACGCAAGGTCCAAACTGCAACCAATCCTTCTCCCAGCAAACATACAAATAAATTGCACTCAGAGACCCTTCTTAAGCTCTAACTCCCAAAACAAAACATCTTTCTGGACTGCACTCTTTGCAAGCAGTGTAAATATCACGTCTGCAGTTTTCCAGCTAAGTAAGCTCACCTCCTGTTTTATGATCTTACCTTCTAGCTGTTAAGCTCTAAAAGCAACATGGCCCCAACTTATTAAGTGTAATAGACTCTAAGCTGCTTTCCTTGCCTTTATCCCATAGTGTATATTTAAAACTCTAATCTTCCCAGAACTAAAAAATACCCCTAAAATATTAACATGAACCATGAACTAGATATTCATATCATTCTCGCCAGATTCTGTGAGATTTGCTGAGTATTTTCAACATATTCTGTTATTTCAAATTTCCAGCATCCGCAGTATTTTGCTTTGGTGCTCTCATCTGTTCTCTAGTATGCAATGTGTCAAAGTTTAAATAAATGTTAAGGTCTGGAGCGGAGTAGTTATGATGGATTTGAAAATGAGCATCAGTCAACACGTTATTGATGAGTAGATTTCACTTCAAGCTATTAGCAATTACTTGTTCCATCACTTTACTGATGACTGCGAGGAGGCACCCAAGATGGAAATAGATAGGGTTAGATTTATCTTTTTTGTTAGGATATACATGGGTAATCTTCCATATTGTGAAGTCAATATCAACATCATAACTAAACTGGAACAGCTCAAGTAAGCAAGCAGTAGTTCTGGTACCTAGGTTGACATCACCACAGTCAAGTTACTACCATGCCCACAGCCACTACTACGTCTAGTGCACTCATCTGCTTCTTAATGTCAAGTAATGAACCAAAATGGCCTGAATGCTGGTAGCCATGATTGCAATAACCGCAGGAAACAGCCAAGCAGAATCATCCACTCAGCCTTCTAGCTGAAGACACTTACGAACACTATACTCTTCACTTGAGTTTTCAAATCTGGCTAGGGTTCCTGGCCTTGATAGCAGTTACCAAGGATACACAAAGAAATGTTAAGTGGGATTATTCCTATGGATATTTAGAAAGGGCAACAAGTCAGAACCAGGAATAAATTAGCTTAACTTTAGCTATTCAAAAGTTGTTGGAAGGGATTCGATATAACCTGTATGGATTATCTGAACAAAGGAATTATTTGAGACTTCCAACATGGTTTCCGGAAAAGAGTCATGCCTTGCCAAACTGGTTGAATTTTTTGAGGACGTAACTAGGTTGGTGAATAAAGATAACCTTGTTTACATTATCTTTTCGACCTTCAGAAAGCTATTTGCAGAATTATGCAAATGGGTTATTTTATAAGATAGAGTCCTGTGGTGTAGGAGTGCAAATCCTGGCCTGGCTAGGAAATTGGTTGGATGCTTGCAGATAGGGCATTTTCAGTAATGGAAGTGGTTCCACATTAGGACTGGTCATTAGTGGAGGCCCAGAGGGATCAGTGATGGGATTGCTATGCTTCACAATCTACATTAATGATCCAGGCAATGGTGCTGTGGGTATTGCCTTCAAGTTTGCAAACATCACAAAAATCTGTTCGTGTTAGGACCCTTGATGGGGAATTGATAAAATAAAATGCAATCTTACCTAGATAATGATGGGCCTGTCATTTAATACAGTTAAATTCAGCATCAAGCATGTGGCTAGGGATAAAGGCAGCATATATATGCCAAATTTGGTGCAGAATTAAATTCTGTGAGCAGAAAAAATGTATGAACAATTTACTACGAATCTCTGAAGGCGCATGGCCAGTGCCTCAGGCCTATTGAGAAAGAGAAGGAATACTAAAATGAATGGCAAAGACATTTCAGTTCAAAACTAATATATCTACCGTGCCCTTCTAAACAGCTTAAATTAGCCTCATGTGAAATTCTGTAAACAATTGTGATCCTCTTATATGGTGGTTGATATAATGGCCATAGGAAAGGCTCAGAGGAGGACCACTGAAATGATTCTGGTCATATTACGGTTAAAAGCACTGTGCAAAGTTCTGATCTCTGCAGGAGGACATAGAAGCACAGCGGAAAGTGGACGATACCAGAATTGAGATTACAACTATGTGGAAAATTGGAACATTACGCATCTTATCTGTAGAAAAGGCTTAGAGGAAATGTTTTAAGTTATGAGTGACTTGAATGTGGTAGATATCATGAGGACATTTTCACTTCTGGATGGATTCAAAATTAGGGACCATAAATAGAAGATGGGTTACTAATAAATCCAAAAGGGAAATGCAGAAAAATTACTTTATTCAAAGAGCGATTACAATGTGGAACTCACTAGCAACAGAAGTAGTTGAGGTAAGTAGTTTTGATGCTTTCACAAAGAAAAAGATGAGTATGTGAGAGAAAAAAAAAAGTATAAATGATAAATCCGGTAGACACAATAGGTGAAGACTGGTGTGGAGTATAAGCACCAGCTACAGACCACTATAGTAATGCCACTGAACTAATAATCCAGAGTCCCGGGATAATCTTCAGGGGCATGGGTTCAAATTCCACCACAAAAGCTGATGGGATTTGAATTCAATTAATAAAAAATCTGGAATTAAAAGCTAGTCTCAGTAATAGTGACCATGAAACATTCTCAATTGTCGTAAAAAACCATCTGGATCACTAATTCCCTTTAGGAAGAGAAATCTGCCATCCTTACCTGATCTGGCCTATATGTGACTCCAGGCCCATAGCTGACTCTTAACTGCCATCTGAAATGGCCTAGCAAGTCACTCAGTACAAGGGAAATTAGGAATGTGCAACAAATGCTGGCCTTGCCAGTGATGCCCACGCCCCATGAAAGAATAAAAATTACTTGGGCTACTGTGCCTGTTTGTGTTGTATATTCGATGTAATTCTATGTAGACTTACTTCCCAATGTAAAAGCCCTCAGTTATCACAATAGACTTGGAGATTTTGAGTCTTTTTCCCCTTTCAAAAAAAATATTTCTAGCAGATTTAATTGAAATGTTTAAAATGTAGAATGGACTAAATTGTTTCTGTGGACAGATTATATGAACCTGATAGGGTAGGGAAAATGAAGTACCATACATGTAGTCTAAACTATGTAAATATGAGTCCAGATTAGAGTTTGGAAGGTTTTTCTTCAGAGGGTTGCCTCCACTTGGAACAAGTTACTGATCTAAGTTATGGCTACGAATTAGCTGCAACAATTCAAAGAAGGGATTGGTTGAGTTCCTTCTTAATATGACTAGAGTACAAAAGGTTGGTGGAACATCAGCTATGTACCTCATGGTACTGTGACCTCCTGGAACTTGTTTTGGCCACCTTTGGGGTCACAATTTTAAAAATCTCAAGTCGAATTTTTAAAGCACCAAAACCCCTCAAGAACCTTAAACTGCCTGTAGGTAATGTTCGATGATATGACTTTTCCATTGCAGGGCCTCACAGTCAGGTCAAAAATATACTAATATCACTCCTCTAACCAGGTAAAAATTAAGGACAGACTATACAGCTCATTAAAAGATTAGCAGTTACGTTTTTAGTGGGTCGATCTACCACCACTATAGCACATATCTTTGGGATCTGCAAACAGTATAAGTACCATTAACTGATGAGTCCAGTGGAAAATCCCTTCATGTGATTTGTTTCAGGAAGACAAGGCAGGCCATAGAGTGATATATGGCACAGTAGGAGGCTATTCAGCCCATCATGGAGCAATCTAGTTAGTCCCATTCCCCTCTCTATCCTGCAATTTCCTTCATGTGCCCATCCAATTTCCTTGTGAAATAATTGATCTCTCTGCTTTCACTACCCTCATGAGTAGCAAGTTCCTGATCATTACCACTCACTCATCCCTTGGCCAAAACTTTATATTTGTGCCCCCCCAGTCCTTGTGCCATCAGCTAATGGGAAACGCTTTTCTTTGGCCACCTTATTCAAACCTGTCATAATCATGTATCCTTTTATAAAATCTCCCCTCAAATCTTCTTTGCTCCAAGGTCAAACACAGCTTCTCTAGCCTAATATTATATTTAAAATCATCCATTCTTGAACGATTCTCATAAATCTCCTCTGCACTCTCTCAAGGACCCTCACATTCTTCCGAAAGTGTGGTAATAATTTGGTTGTGGTCTAACCAGTGTTATAAAGGTTCAGCTATTGTACTCAATGCCTCTATTTATGAAGCCCAAGATCCCATATGCTTTGCTAACCAATCTCTCATATGTCCAGTCATCTTTAAAGACTCATGCATATGTTGCCCCCAAATCCCTCTGATCTTGCATAAGATTTAGAACTGTGTGAATGAGTCGATATTGCTTCTCTCTATTCTTTCTGCCAAAATAAATTACTTCACACTTCTGTATTAAATTCCATCTCCACTTGGCTGTCTGTTATGCTAGCCTATGAACAGCTGCATTTGATTAGTATCATCCTCACTTTTGGCCACTCCATCAAGTTTCATATCATTTGCAAAGATTGATGTTTCTCTGCATTTCAATATCCAAGTCATTAATATATATTAAAAAGAAAACAGCAGTCCTAGCACTGACCCTTGGGGAACACTATTGTCTACCATCCTCCAGCCTGACTATCAGTGTGCTTGCACACAAGCAGGGGAGAGACCTCATCCTGAGTGAGAGACAGCCAGAGCGAGTGTGGGTTTTGGCAATTTGGTGCACAGTGGGAATTCGGTGCAGAGAGGAAGAGATGCTCTTTGCATTTTTTCTTTGCCATCTAACTTCCTAAATCTTCAGAGAGTGGTCTTGCCCTGCTACAACAGTAGAGGCTACAAGGGAGAGGAATGACTGGTAAGTAGTGGATAAGGTCGGGTAAGTATTTACTAATTTTATCGTTTATAGCTTAAGGTCTTTTTGTGGTTTATAGTTTGTATATTCTGTAATAATGAGGAAAAAAGAACCCTCGAGTAATTGATTTAAAAGGTTTAATTTTAAAGAGATGAGTCATGGCAGAAGAGCTCCAAGCCGTGGTCTGCTCCTTGTGCTCCATGTGGGAAGCAGAGAACTTTTCCAGTGCCTGGGACCAGCATGTGTGCAGGAACTGTGTCCAGCTGCGGCTCCTGGAAACTCGGGTTTCAGAGCTGGAACGGTGGCTGGGGACACTGTGGAGCACCCGCGAGTCTGACAGCATCATGGATAGCACATTTAGAGAGATGGTCACACCGCAGCTGAAGAGACTTGAAGGAAGGGAACGGGTGACCACCAGGCAGTCCAAGAGAAACAGGCAGGTAGTTCAGGAGTCCCCTGGGGTCCCGCTCGCAAATCGATATTCCATTTTGGTAGCTGATGAGGACGCTGTTCCTCCAGGGATTGCAGACAGAGCCAAGCTTTTGGCACCACAAGCAGCCTGTCTGTACAGCAGGAGAGGAAGAGCAATAGTAATAGGGGATTCTATAGTCAGGGGAACAGATAGGTGCTACTGTGGCCTTCAACGTGACTCCCTGGTGTCAGGGTCCGGGATGTCACTGAACGGCTGCAGGGAATCCTGAAGGGAGAGGGTGATAAGGCAGAGGTCATGGTACATGTTGGTACCAATGACGTAGGTAGAAAGAGGAATGAGGTCTTGCATCAAGAATTCAGGGAGTTAGGCAGTAGACTAAAAACAGGATCTCTCGGTTTGTAATATCTGGTTTACTCCGAGCGCCACGTGTTACCGAGCACAGAAATAGGGGAATAGCGCAGATGAATATGTGGCTTAAGAGTTGGGGCAGGAGGGAGGGTTTTAGATTCCTGGATCACTGGGGCCATTTCTGGGGAAGGTGGGTCCTGTACAAGTGGGACGGTCTACATCTGAACCAGAGCGGGAATAACATCCTTGCGGGCGGGTTTGCTAGTGCTGTTAGGAGTTTAAACTAATTCAGCAGGGAGAGGGGACACAGAATGTTAGCAGAATAGGGACACATCATAATACAGTAAAACAATCAAGTCAGAGGGAGTACAGCTGCATTAAGTTTCAAAGGCGAAGGCAAGGCTGGATGGCCTCTACTTTAATGCCAGGAGTATTAAGGTAAAACGGATGAGTTAAGGGTGAGGATTGACACGTGGAATTGTGATATAGTATCCATCACAGAGGCGTGGTTGAGGGTGGGGCAGGATTGGCAGCTCAATATTCCGGGATATAGAATCTTCAGGCAAGACGGGGGAGGGGGTAAAAGAGGAGCAAATATGTGCACAATTTGCGCAGGTGTGTAAAAACAATAGGGTAATTATATTAGATGATTTCAACTTTCCCAACATTAATTGGGATAGACATAGGGTTAAGGGCTTGGATGGAGTGGATTTCTTGAAATGTGTTCAGGAGAACTTTTCAGGTCAATATGTAGAGGGTCCAACAAGGGGCGGCGCAGTGCTAGACCTAATTCTGGGGAATGAAGGTGGTGGTGGGGGAGCATTTTAGTGATAGCCACCACAACATGGTACAGTTTAAGCTTGTTATGGACAAAGAAATAGACAAGTTGCAAAAAAACATTTTGGATTGGGGAGAGCGGATTTTAGTAAAATAAGGCAGAATCTGGCCAAGGTAGACCAGGAACAGCTACTTGTGGGGAAATCTACAGAACAGCCTTGGGTGGTGGTTGGGGGGGGGGGGGGCGTTCAAAAAGGAAATGGGGAGGGTGATAGGAAGGAGTAACAAGCCCAGAGAACCATGGATGACCAGAGATATTCAGGATACGATGAGAAGGAAAAGAGAGGCTAAAAGCAGGTACATGGGGAGCAAATCAGCAGAGGCATTAGTGGAGTACAGGAAGTGCAGGGTAGAGCTTAAGAAAGCAACTAGGAGAGCAAAGAGGGAATATGAGAAAGCTCTAGTCAGTAAAAGTAGGGAAAATCCCAAGGTTTTCTGTAAGTATATCAATGCGAAGGGGGTAACCAGGGAAAGAGTATGGCCCATTAGGGACTAAGGGGGCAATCTATGGGTAGAGCCAAAGGACATTGGTAGAGCGTTGAATGAATACTTCACATCCATCTTCACCCAAGAGAAGGAGGATGAAGGTATGGAACTCGGGGAGAGAGACTGTGAGGTTCTTGAGCAAATTAATATAGGGAGTGACAAGGCATTGGAAGTGTTGACAGGCTTAAAAGTGGACAAATCTCTAGGTCCAGAAGATTTGTGTCCCAGATTGCTGAGGGAGACCAGGGAGGAGATTGCAGGGGCTCTGACCCAAATTTTTAATTCCTCTCTGGCCATGGGGGAGGCGCCAGAGGACTGTAGAACAGCTAAAGTGGTTCCGCTATTTAAGAAGAGTTGTAGAGAAAAGCCAGGGAACTACAGACCAGTGAATCTCACGTCAGTGGTAAGGAAACTATTGGAGAAAATTCTGAAGGAGAGAATCTATCTCCACTTGGAGAGGCAAGGTTTGATCAAGGATAGTCACCATGGCTTTGTCAGAGGGAGGTCATGCCTAACAAATTTGATTGAATTTTTTGAGGTGGTGACCAGGTGTGCAGATGAGAGTAGTGCAGCTGATGTAATTTATGTGGATTTCAGCAAAGCCTTTGACAAGGTTCCACATGGGAGACTTATAAAGAAGGCAAATGCACATGAGATACAGGGTAATTTGATACGGTGGATTCAAAATTGGCTTAGTTGTTGGAGACAGAGAGTGATGACAGAAGGCTGCTTTAGTGACTGGAAGCCCGTGTCCAGTAGCGTACCACAGGTAGCTGTGTTGGGTCCCCTTTTATTCATCATTGATATAAACGACATAGGTGACTATGTGGTGGGTAGGATTAGTAAGTTTGTGGATGTCACAAAGATTGGCCCAGTGGTTAACAGTGGGGTTGAGTGTCTTGGGCTACAGGAAGATATAGATGGGATGCTCATTTGGACAGATAAAATTTAACCCTGAAAAGTGAGAGGAGATACACTTTGGAAGGAGTAACTTGACAAGGAAGTATTTAATGAACGGCATGACACTAGGAAGTTCTGAGGGACAAAGAGACCTTGGCGTGTGTGTCCATAGATCTCTGAAGGCGGAGGGGCATGTTGGTGCGGTGGTGAAAAAGGCATATGGGACACTTGCCTTTATCAATCAAGGCATAGATTACAAAAGTGGGGAGGTCATGTTGCAGTTGTATAAAACCTCGGTGAGTATAAAACCTCGGTGAGGCCACAGCTGGAGTAGTGTGTGCAGTTTTGGTCGCCACATTATAGGAAGGATGTGATTGCACTGGAGGGGGTACAGAGGAGATTCACCAGGATGTTGCCAGGGATAAAACATTTAAGTTATAAGGAAAGGTTGGATAGACTTGGGTTGTTTTCATTGGAGCAGAGAAGACTGAGGGGGCAACCTGATCGAGGTGTACAAGATTATGAGGGGCAAGGACAGGGTGGATAGGGGACAGCTGTTCCCCTTAGTTGAAGGGTCAGTCACGAGGGGACACAAGTTCAAGGCGAGGGACAGGAGGTTTAGGGGGGGATGTGAGGAAAAACCTTTTTACCCAGAGGGTGGTGACGATCTGGAATGCCTTGCCTGGGAGGGTGGTGGAGGGGGGTTGCCTCACATCCTTTAAAAAGTACTTGGATGAGCACTTGGCACGTCATAACATTCAAGGCTATGGGCCAAGTGCTGGTAAACAGGATTAGGTAGGTAGGTCAGGTGTTTGTCACGTGTCGGTGCAGATTCGATGGGCAGAAGGACCTCTTCTGCGCTGCGTGATTCTAACCATTTAACTCAACTCACTGCTTTCTGTCCTTAAGCCTATTTTTTTTATATATAAGCTGACACTGACCCTCCTATTAAATGAGCGTCAATTTAGTTCACCAGACTTTTATGTGGTACTTTGCCAAACGTTTTCTTAAAATCTATATAGACAACATCCACTGCAATCCCTTCATCAACCTTCACTGTTACTTCATCAAAAAAATCAATCAGATTAGTCAAGCACGATCTGCTTTTACAAATCCAAGATAGTTATCCTTAAGTAACTCAAACATCTCCAAGTGCTTGTTGATTTTCCCTGATTATTGTTTCTAAAATCGTACCCAGCACTGATGTTAAACTAACTGGCCTGTAGTTGCTAGGACTATTCTTACACTCTTTCTTGAATAAGTGTTATATTTGTCACTCTCCAATCCTCTGACACTTCCCCTGTATCTAGAGGATTATGGCAAGTATTATAATCCCAGCTAAGGTTGCCCCTGGACAAGCCTGATCCCAGAGACGAACCGAACTTGACAGATCCTAACTTTTAATTTTGTTTGTTTAGATATGTGAGAGTGCGACTGAACAGAGTCAGCTAATGAACTTTTAACAAAAGAATTTTTTAAATTATTAACAAGAAAAGATGAACTATATTACAATACTCTTTCACCCAGAACTATACCTTCACAGATTTATACAGATTTGTAATGATAACACAAGTCACAAAATCTATCTTATACTCCAATGTCCACGGTAAGTACACAGTCCATGTAAACCAATTGGCAACCCATGGTCAGATACACCGCACTCTGAAACCAAGTGACAGCCGCCACCCTAGACAGATGCTATGGATCTCTCCTCAACTCCCCCCAGACATTTGTTACACCACGAGCCAACCAGTCTCACTGAACTCTGTCTTTCATGAGAAGGTTTCCAATCTCTACTCTACAAGACCTTGTCTTGAACTTTTCCCACAAACCGACGCTTTCTCTCAGATGCCTTCCGAAAGGGGTTCACCTCCAGGCTTTTGAACATTCCTTCCAATGTTCCTCGTCCCTGGATCACCACATGCATTCAAGATGTCTTCCACACACTCTCTCTCTCCAACTCAGTCGTCAACAGTACATCACTGCTTTACATACCCATAGCAAAGAGTTACATTCAGTTGTCTCTTTGAACCTTCTGGCCTCTTGCAAGCTGTTCTCGCTTTAAATTTGCTTTCTGCAGCTTTTGTCTCTTTAAATCCGAGGCTTTAAACCTTTCTCTGTGCCTTTTCCTTTGACTAGAAGGTCTTCTTGGGACTTTCTCCTGTTCCACTCCCCTAAATTTTGGGGTCGTTTCTTTAGCTTGGTACCGGCTATCTATCCCCTTTGCTCCAGTCTACCCTGACAACTACTTTCAAAACCAACTGACCTCAAACCACTTCCAAATCAAATTGCTATTTCTACCTTCTTGTGTGTGTGTGTGTGTGTGTGTGTGTGTGTGTGTGTGTGTGTGTGTGGTGTGTGTGTGTCTGTGGGAAGGACTGCTCTATACCCCTGTTGCTAGGCAACAGTCCAGGTTTTTTTTTAAAAAACTCGTTTGCTTTACTTAGCTTAGAGTCACAAGACTCTCATTAGAAATGCAGGCACATTTTAAAGTGAAACTTTAATTGAAACTCAATTTGACCTTTCATAACACAAATACTGAACTACAAATCAAACTTCAGCATTAAAGCTAAGAGTCATTCCTAACACCCACAAATACAAATAAAACTTACTTAAACTCTATTTCCTAACATAAGCCCTTCTGCTATCTCAATGCCGACTTAACTTAGCAACCCAGGATGCAAGCCATGTAGTTATGGCAATTTATCCACTCTAAGCAGATCCAGCCTTCCCAGTGCCTGCTCCCTCTCAATTTTCACCCCATCCATTATCTCTGCTATCTCCACTTCTAATGATATTGTCAGATTCTTCTTCCTTAGAAAGCACATTAAGTATTCTAGGCTTGCCCTGTGCCTCTACATCACCCTCTATGTTGCTAATAGCAGCCATTTCACCTCTTACTACCCTGTTACTATTTATATGCTGGTAGGAGATGTTTGGATTCTCTTTTACATTGACTGCCATTCTATTCTCATATTCTCTCTTTGCCGGTCTTATTTTCCTCTTCACTTCCCCACTCAACCTATTGTATTTGACCTGGTTCTTGCTTGAAGAATTCACCTGACATGCATCATACACCCTCTTCTTTTGTTTCACCATATCTCTATCTCCCCCATCACCAAGGAGCCCTGATTTTGGTTCCCCTACCTTTCACCCTCTTTAGAATGTACCTAGCCTGTACCTAGACATCTCTTCCTTACAGATCACTCATTGTTTTGTTATTGTTTTTTCTGTCAGTCTGTGGTTTCGTTTTAATGCTAGCTCCCTACTATCCCATTGAAAAAATTAGCCCTCTGCCAATTTCGGCATTCTACTTCAGATTGCTCCTTGCTCTTCTCCATTACTAATCTAAAGCTTATGATAATGACGATCACTTTTACCCAAATGTTCCTCCCCCCACAGACACTTGGTCCACCTGATTCCCCAGCACCAGATCCAGCAAGGCTCCCTTTCTAGGCAAGCCCAACAAATTGTTCACAGACAAATAAAGCCACACTTAATACAGATCAATAAAAACATAGATATATTAAGAAAGTGCAACAAGAACGACCCCAATTCTAAGATTTGCTCAAAAACATGCAATAGTGCTTCCACAGGAGGCAAAATTCCAATTTTAACATTTTGCTAGACCAGGTCAACAGATCCAGAATCTATGGATTACACTGGTAGTTCCTCCAACATCATGCAGGGTCAAAAGGTTATAGTAGGAATAGCTAAACTTTAAATTGGACTTCACTCAGTAGGCTGTGACCAGAGGTCTTGCTTCAACATATCTTAGCTTTCTTCCTATCCTGATTATCCATACAAATCATCTTTCTAACCATATTACCATACATGTCGGTCTTCAAAGAATGAAAGTAGCATGTTTTTAGTATTTCAAGTCTGAAAATCTCTAACCAACGTCAATTCTTTCCAAATCACTGATATGTTAATTATTTAGTCTGATAGTAGCTAACCATGGCCAGACCCAACCATGTCCAGAAAGCAAAAGTGTTCTTCTGTCCCAGCACTTTAAAATGTTGGCCAATTCTCTTCAGTATTCCACAAATATAATTTAGTGTAGGACAAGATCTCAACATCACTAACATTCTAAATAGTGCCTCAAACAATTAAAGAGAGCTCCACAACTCAAGTACCCGACAATGTGGAAAATTGCCTAGGTGTATCCTGTACACCAAAAAGCACAACAAGTCCAACCTGGCCAATTACAACCTCATCAGTCTATTCTCCATCATTAGTAAAGTGATGGAAGGGGTCGTCAACAGTGCTATCAAGTGGCATTTGCTTAGCAATAACCTGCTCACTGATGTTTGGGTTTGTTTGGGTTCTGCCAGGGTCACTCAGCTCCTCACATCATTACAGCCTTGGTTCAAACATGGACAAAAGAGCTGAACTCCAGAGGTGAGGTGAGGATGACTGCCCTTGACATCAAGGCAGCATTTGACTGAGTCTGGCATCAAGCAGCCCTAGCAAAACAGGAATCAATGGGAATCAGGGGGAAAACACGCCGCTGGTTAGAGTTATACCTAGCACAGAGGAAGATTATTTGTGGTTGTTGGAGGTTAATCATCTCAGTTCCAGGACATCACTGCAGGAGTTCCTGAGGATTGTGTCCTAGGCCCAACCATCTTCAGCTGCTTCAGCAATGACCTAGTCGGGGTGTTTGCTGATAATTGCACAATGTTCAGCACAATTCGCAACTCCTCAAAAACTGAAGCAGTCCATGTCCAAATGCAGCAAGACCCAGACAATATCCAGGTTTGGACTGACAAGTGGCAAGTAACATTCACGCCACACAAGTGCCAGGCAATGACCATCTTCAACAGGAGAGAATCTAGCCTTTGTCCCTTGACATTCAATGGCATTACCATTACTGAAAGTCCCCATATCAACTCCATTGGGGCTACCATTTATCAGAAACTGAACTGGACTAGCCACATAAATACTGTAGCTACAAGGGCAGGTCAGAGGCTAGTAATCCTGCAGTGAGTACTTCAACTCCCAACTCCCAAAACCTGTTCACTATCTACAAGGCACAAGTCAAGAGTGGGATGGAATACTCTCCACTTGCCTGGATGAGTGTAACTCCAACAACACTTAAAAAGCTCAACATCATCTAGGTCAAAGCAGCCCACTTGATTGGCACCCTTTCCACAAACATTCACTCCCTCCACCACCAATGCACAGTGGCAGCAGTGTGTACCATCTACAAGTTGCACTGCAAGAATTCACTAAGACTCCTTAGACAGCACCTTCCAAACCCACAACCACTACCATCTAGAAGGACAAGGGCAGCAGATAAATGGGAACACCTGGAAGGTCCCCTCCAAGCCACTTACCATTCCTGACTTGGAACTATATTGCCATTTCTTCACTGTCACTGGGTCAAAATCCTGAAACTCCCTTCCTAACAGCACTGTGGGCGTACCTACACCACATGGACTGCAGCGATTCAAGAAGGCAGCTTACTACCACCTGAAGAGCATGAATAAAAAAACTTCATTTACAACATACCTGGATCTTCACCTGAAGTGCTGTTACCTACAAAGCTACAGGTTAGGTGCTGGGAAGTGGGATTAAAAATAAGCAGCTAGTTTTTTTTAAGCCAATGCAAACACAATGGGCTGAATGGCCTCTTTCTACGCTATAACTCAAGGGCAATTAGGGATGTGCAATAAATGCTGGCGTAGCCAGCGACGCCCACATCCCATGAACAAATTTCTAAAAACTATTCAATGGGTAAAAATTGGGTCATTCTGATGGATCCCAACATCCTACTGCTTCAATATTATAATTTGCAAAAGTAGTAGTTCTTGCCTTCACATTCTTTAGTTAAACAGAAAGCTGGCCTGTTTTCTCAGACCATAAATACACTGCATGATGTAATAAACAACATAGATTTGTAAGTTTCCAAGTTCAATACACACTCTGTGCTGGGTAAGCTGATAAGGCTGCTTTCCTAGCTTGGGAAAGAGGAAAGTTCTCAAGAGTTTCTATTTCTGATAGTTATACTGTGACCAACATCGAAAGTTTCACACGTTGATGAGGGAATAGAGGGGTAGCTGTCAGAGCGAAAAGAGGTAATTAAAGAGAGGAGGCTTGTGTGGAGTACAAACCCCAGCACAAGCCAGATGTGCGGGCTGATCTGTTTCTCTGTTTTTGATTTTATGTAATTGGATATCAGTAGAGGACAGGATCAAGCACATCAAATAACATGTCAACACACTGCTAGGATTCATACAAAAAGAACGACCATTTGGAGGGAAAATCAGTATTTGGGGAACCACTATTTCGCTAGACAAGTATATCCCTTGGCCTCTGGGGGCGCAATAGTCCTGCAGAAGCGATCTGCCGGTGCACAATGGGAGGAATGTTTCATCCCACACCTTTTAAAGCAATGATGATTGGCAATTGCTCCGCACTTACTCGCGCAACTCTTCCACTTCGTACATATCCTCTCGTTCTTGCGTACTCTTATCGCTGTCCCGCAATGACCTAACTTTGTGTCTAATGGGAGACTGAAGCCCAGCTTCAGGACTCATGTCTGAGCCCAGGCCAAGCTGCAAAGGTGAGAGGGCCGGCGCCAGGCCGCCAACTTTAAACACACTTCGGGGTGGAGCTGTCGGTCGGCGTCGCCAATCCGCAGAAACCTCTTCCAAGAGCTGGTAGTCATCGTCCTCTTCATCATCGTCGTCGGCATCCAGCCACGACATTTAGCGTCCTCATCTATGTTAAAAGATCAATAGGCAGATTATGGGAGCAAAGGCACCGAGCACACTCCCTCAGGCTCAGCGCTTCCATTGTTGTGAGCGAGCCGGGCCGTTACCCCGCCCCTCCCCCGTGCACCTTCTTTAACCGCCATTGTGCCCCGCGCAGTCTCCTAGCAACGGGCAGACATCTGTTCCAACCAGCAAGGAATAGAGGCTTTTCTGAAACGAACCCTAAGCAGACAGCGGTTTTCCCCAGTGTCATTAATGGAGAACTAAAATCGTAAATACACTTTCCAAGGATACCAGTGAGGGGAAAAAGACAGCTTATACTGTGTGTGAAGGGAATGCTGATTGGTTGACAAGTGGCATTGCCATGAGTAATGTACCAGTGACAGTTAACTGCCAAGCATTATTGAAATTTAAACCAGTCAGCTTGATCCTGATGTCTCAGGGCAATGCTTTGATCACTGAGTCAGCAAATGCCAGTCACTTATTTTATTTAGCTGAAACAAGCACAACGTGTGTACATGTTCTTTCTGTCTGCAAAGAGGGCTCTGTATATTAAGATGTGTAGAGTTCAGTACATGCAAATATACCACACTGCAAACTCGATTGACAATCTTAAATTGGTTGTCAATGTAATTCTCAGCACACTGATGTTTGGCAAATGTTGTCCAATTGTGGAATCACATCTAATGTTGGACACTTCTGAGTTTTGCAAGCACGGGCTGGTTGGGTATGGTCTGTACCCTGTCCATTGCGAACAGTGGAAGACATATGCTGTTTGATCTGATCCACCAGTTTTGGGGACATACAGCCTATATACCTAGCATCACGGATCAGGACATCAGCATAACACAAGCGGTATTCACCACTAACAGGATGCTGCTGCCAAGCCAAAAAGACATCCTGCCTATTACACAGAGTAATGTGGTACATGAATTTCAGTGCCAGTGTTGATGCTCTAAAGACTGGCGGATCATATCAAACATTATGTCCCAGCCGCTGTTCGCACCGGGCAGGGTAGACCATATCCAACCAGCCCGTACTTGCAAAACTCAAAACAAAGTGTCCAACATTAGATGCTTTTCTGCAATTGGACAACGCTTGCTGAATAATCCTAAGCGTGCTAAGAATTTCACTGACAACCAATTTAAGATTGTCAGTCGGGCTCGCAGTGTGGTGCATTTGCAGGTACTGGAAGCTAGATATATTAATACACAGGGCCCTGTTCTTTGCAGACAGAAAGAACATGTATACACATTGTGCTTGTTTCAACTAAAGAAAATACATGACAGCCATTCACTAACTCATTCCTTAGGCAATCAAGGTCAAGCTGCCTGTTTAAAATTTCAAACAATGCTTGGCAGTTAACTGTCAGTCACTATCACCATTCTCCATGACAACCCCATTTGCCAACCAATCAGCACTCTCTTCACATATAGTATAAATAGTTGTTTTCCCCTTATTTGTTATTCTTGCGAAATTTCCTGAGTGCAAGACAAAAAGCTTAGACATGTCTTTTTCTCAGCAATACTAAAATCATAAAACAAAATAAGCTTATAAAAATAGTATTAACTCATAGTTACAGTGCTAAAGGAGATTACAGCAAGAAGGACAAGACCATAGAGGAATTTGAAGTACGGATCAGAATGTTAAAACCAGGGCATTAGTGGACCATCAGCCATTGTAGGGCAGCTGAACAAGAGGACTTGGTGCAAGTTAGGATATGGGCAGCAAGACTTTGAATGACAGCAACCTTATGTATGAAGGTAGATGGGGGGGCCTCCAGGACAGCACTGGAACAGTTGAGTTTGCAAGTTAACAAAAGCATGGATGAGCCTATTCATCAGCGGATAAATTGAGTGGGTGGGGTGGAAGTAACCATTTTTTTGCGATGAAGCAGATAAGGGGTTGGAAGTTCAACTCGAGTCAAAATTGCAAACATTCTGGTTCAGTCCAAGATGAGTGGTCAGGGATGGAATAGAATCTGTGACCAAAGCATGCCTGCTAGATGTCAGAAAAATGTCAATTAATATTTTCATGAATTGTGTACAAATAGAAAACTTAATCAGACGGTTTGAAGAATACATCATTAAATGACAACCAACTATCAATAGTGGCTTGGTTTTTAATTTGGAAACAAAACTGCAGACATGAGTGAACCAGTTGAGTTTTCACAGCAATCCCACAGCTTCATGGTCATTTTTACTGGTACCAGATCTTCATTCCACCTTTTTAATTGTCCTCCTGTCCTGCTTGTAGCTACTCCAACCAGGTCTGCTGTCATGGAATTCACACTCGTCTGTCTTGAGCCATCTTCATACATGTAGCTCATCTGCAACCGTGACACCCATTATCCAAGTACACCTAGGTTAAGCTCTTTCTGTTGCTCTTTTTAATTCTAATTTAATTTAAATTCTAAAATTACCTATGGTGGGGATTTGAATTAATCCAGGCTTCTGTTAACTAGTTTAATAACCACGATGATACCATAAAAGTATAAAATTACTTTTCATATTCTAGTTAGCCAAGCAGCACTAAAGACACCAATTGTCCCAAATTACACATGTAAATAGTATAGCAATTATATTACTGGACCAGATGTTTCAAAAAAAACCTCACCGAGTTACTGGTCCAGTATACCACACTTTGAAAAGGGTGCTGTTGAGCATCAGCCATAAAGGTTATCTTGCTTCAAACACTCATCCATACAAGGTACCTATAGGTAGGAATCCTGGACTCTTTTCAGTCAAAACATATACAGAAGTTTCAGATTAGCTATCAGGTAGCCCACACCAGTCTGCAATAGGTGCCATTAAGGAATGTTGCTGGTTTTAGGTCAATCCTTCACTATGATTGAGGGAGTGAGTAAAAAGGGAAGCTTATCAGCCTCAAGAAACCCAAAAGGCCCTCGGGCACAAGTCTGTGACAATTCTCGGGGAGACAATGCCTCATCGACAAGCCATTACCATGGGAGGAATCCAACAGATGGTTTACCTGCCTGTGTTATTTAGATTTGAAATACTTCCAAGAGTTGAGCGCACTAGATCAGCAATCATGGATGAAATGTGTTTAGTGATTCCAGGCAGTAAATTCTAACTGGGCCTTAAAGCAGCAAGTTGAATACATTTTAAGGATGTTTATACATATCTCCTAACTTTCCACAAGCATTATAGATCTACAAGTATAACTGTACTAAAAGAAAATCAAGTCACACAGGTGAGACAAGCTGGAAATACAATATAAACTTTTAGTTAATTAAAGAACAAATGATTTCAGACACAGCATGCTTACATCAGATTGAGTACGCATGCAATTAACCACATCAGGAATTGGATTTCTGCGTGGGACAGGAAAGAGGTGTTGGGTCTGTTTCCAGGTCCAATAACCACCCCCAGGCAAATAGTCACTCACCTGTGCTTTTCCCAGGGGCAGCCAATTCATGTCCAGAGGGCAGGAGCAGCTTCCAATAAGGATGGTGGGCAGGCTCACAAAGCCAGAGGGCTAATCAGAGGCCTTCCAGGTGGAAAGGAGCAGCAGACTGCAGTGGAAAGTGAGAGAGGGGTTCTTCAAAATGGAGGTACCCTCTCCTTTCCAACTTTTTAAAAATCTTTAATTACAAAATTAAGATTCAGCACCCAGGCCATCAGAGAATCATAGAAAAGTTACAACGCAAAGAGGCCATTCGCCCCATTGAGTCTGCGCAGGCTAAAAAAAAACTAGCTGCTCATTTTTAATCCCACTTTCCAGCACCTAATCTGTAGCTTTGTAGGTTACAGCACTTCAGGTGCAGATCCAGGTACCTTGTAAATGAGGTTTGTTTTATTCAGTCATGGAATTTGGGTTTCAGCCAGTATTTATTGCCCCATTCCTACTTGCCCTTGAGAAGGTGCTGCTGAGCTGCCTTCTTGAACTGCTGCAGTCCACGTGGTGTAGGTACACCCACAATGCTATTAGGGAGTTCCAGGATTTTGACCCAGCAACAGTGAAGGAACAATGATTTGTTTCCAAGTAGGCTGGTGAGCGACTTGGGGGCCAGCGGGGGGGGACACTTCCAGATGGTGGTGTTCCCATCTATCTCCGGCCCTTGTCCTTCTAGATGGTAGTGATCGTGGGTTTGGAAGGTGCTGTCAAAGGAGCCTTAGTGAATTCCTGCAGTGCATCTTGTGGATGGTGCTCACTGCTGCTACTATGCGACGTTGGTGGAGGGAGTGAATGTTTTTGGATGTGGTGCCAATCAAGCGGGCTGCTTTGTCCTGGATGGTATCAAGCTTCTTGAGCATTGTGGGAGCTGCACTTATCCAGGCACGAGGGGAATATTCCATCATCCTTAATTGTGCCTTGTAGATGGTGAACCGCTTGGGAGTCAGGAGGCAAGTTACTCATTGCAAGATTCCTAGACCTGCTCTTGTAGCCACAGCATTTACATGGCTAGGCCAGTTCAGTTTCTGGTCAATTGTAACCCCCAGGATGTTGATAGTAGAGGATTCCATGATGGTGATGCCATTGAACATTAAGGTGCAATGGTTAGATTTTCTCATGTTGAAGATGGTCACTGCCTGGCACTTGTGTGGCATGGATGTTACTTGCCAGCCCAAAACTGGATATTGACCAGGTCTTGCTGCATTTCGACAAGGACTGCTTCAATATCTTAGGAGTTGTGAATGGTGCTGAGCATTAAGCAATCATGGGTGAACATTCCTACTTCTGATCTTATGATGGAAGGAAGGTTATTGATGAAGTAGCTGAAGATGGTTCAGCTGAGGACACTACCCCGAGGAACTCCTGCAGTGACTGACCTCCAACAACCACAGCCATCTTCCTTTGTGCTAGGTATGACTCCAACCAGTGCAGTTTTCCCTCTGATTCCCATTGACTCCAGTTTTGCTAGGGCTTCTTGATGCCACTCGGTCAAATGTGGCCTTGATATCAAGGGCAGTCACTCTCATCTCACCTCAGGAGTTCAGCTCGTTTGTCCATGTCTGAACCAAGGTTGTAATGAGGTCAGGGGCTGAGTGGCCCTGGAGGAACCCAAACTGGGCATCAGTGAGCAGGTTATTGCTAAGCAAGTGCCATTTGATAGCACTGTTGATGACCCCTGGCTTGATGGTAATGGTAGAGTGGGGATATGCTGGGCCACGAGGTTACAGATTGTGTTCAAGTACAATTCTGCTGGTGATGATCCACAGCACCTCATGGATGCCCAGTCGAGTTGCTAAATCTGTTTGAAATCTATCCCATTTGGCACGGTGGCAGTGCCATTCAACACAATGGAAGGTAACCGCAATGTGAAGGCAGGACTTCCTCTGCACAACAACTGTGCAGTGGTCTCTTCTTGTTACAGTCAAAGACAGATGCACCTGCAGCAGGCAAGTTGATGAGAATGAGGTCAAGTATGTTTTTCCTCTTGTGGTTCCCTCACCACCAGCCGCAGACCCACTCTTACAGCTATGTCCGTGCTGACTATCCAAGTCAATCCATGTCTTTCCAAATGACAGTTTATCCTGTGTCTCAGAACTGATTTCAATAATTTGCCCACTACCAAAGTCAGACTGACCATCCTATAATTTTCTGGCATATCCCACACACCCTTTTTAAATATTGGTACGATATTCACAGGCCTCCAATCCTCTGATACCTCACCTGCATCTAGTGAGGATTAGAAAATGAACCTCAGAGCATCTGTTATTTCCTCCTGGCTTCCTTTAACAATCTGGGATACAATCCATCTGGCCCTGGTGATTTATCCACCTTCAAGTATACCAGTTATTCCAGTACTACTTCTCATTGCACTCATTATATCTAATATATCACACTCCTCCTCAACTAGAATGTCTACTTCATCCCTCTCCTTAGTGAAGACAGAGACAAAGTCCTCATTGAGAACCCTTCCCACATCTTCAGCATCAAAGCACAAGTTACCATGTACATCTTTGATAGGATCTACCTTTTCATTCATTATTCTCTTGCTCAATGTACTGGTAAAACTTTGGGTTTTCTTGATTTTACCTTAAATATTTTTTCTTGTCCTCTCTTTGCTTTCCTTTTTACTTTGTCCCTGTACTTTCTATACTCTGCTAGGTTTTCCACAGTATTACACTTTCTATGTCAAAGGCTTTCTTTTTCTGCTTTCTTACCTTGTGTGCTCACTATGGGGTAGGGCATCCTATCTGCAGGGCAACCTTTGGCTGCTCCTCCACCCAGACAAGCAGGGGTAGCCTCTAGGCCTGCCTGGTGTGCCCACCAGCATCCAGGCACCTAAACTGGCCCCTACTAACTGGAGGAACCTTTTGGCCTCAATTAGACTCTTAATGAGCCTGACTGGATACCCATCACATGTGGCTGAGTAGCCCTGCCAGCCCCAATCGCGCCTCTGCAAAAATGGCTCAGAGACAGGATAGAGTAAACGAACCAGCACGCCAGCTGAAGGGCTATTTTTGAGCTCCCACCTACCTCTGATCCCGGCCCCAGTGATGGGTCTACTTTGGTTTTCACATTCCAATGCAATTTAAGGATTGATTTAAAAAGTATATGTGAAGTTCATTTATTCTTAAAAAGAAGTCACATTAAAAATACCAGGCTCATGTCGTGGAAAAAAGTATGCAGCCACGCAAAGGAAAACTAGATCAAGAAAATGTATTCTTAAAAAAATCAGAATAGCCATCACAAAGTGACTTTAGCACAACTTTCTCTGCGATGTTTTGGGGACAAAAAAAAAACATTGTTCATGTCTAGCTTTGATCAAACCCTTCAGTGTTTTAGAAACAGTATTAGAGTCCTCTACTTAAGTCAAATCCATCTTTAGCATTCCATTAGAGCTTTACGTCTGCTACAGCAACAATTCAAGTCCATTTGGGAGGCCTATTTGGTCACCCATCAAGAATTTCAAAATAGACTAAATTGTTTGGCAATTATAATTGATGAGGTAATTGTTACTTTCCTCTTCAGAGTTCAGTAAAATCCAAAACATCTTTACATGGACCAATATGTTGCCAAACATCCCCAGTACACACAACACAGGGATCCAATGCTCACTTTACAACAAATAAAATGCTGGGTCACCCATTGTTGGAATAATGCAATTTTGTACAAATTAGGCAAGGCAAATCTCAACAAGTCAAGGAAACCACTTTAGCAAGATTCTTCGACACAAGTAATTAATTTTGAGGAACGACATTATTAAGTATGGTCAAAGTCTCCACTCACATCAAATGCAAATTAGCCTTCTAACTATTACAAACCAATAAATTGGCTGAAAATGCATTCTGCATTTTAAGATATTAATATAAAATTGTTGAATTGACTTCAAATTAATAAACAGGCTGAAAAGCAGAAAATATGTTCATTTCAAGATATTAACATAAAATTATTGAGTTGTATAATTAAGGAGTACCAGTGAAGTATTGATTTAAATTTAGAAATGGGGGTTAAATCTTATTTTTCCCTCATGAATTTACAAGTGTATTCTTGCAAAATTTTCCTGTGTCAATTCCAAAATCATAGGCTTTCCACTTTCATTCCCCATACTTTCAACATGAAAACATGAGTTTGGTAGTTGGATGGCATGCCTCTCAATTTAAAATTAAATATTTAAAATTCTACTGTACTTGCAAACAAGAGTCCTGGACAAAAAATTGTGTAAATAATTCCTTTATTTAACAGAACATGGTGGAAATTTCACATCTGTGGTTTACCTAGAAGAGAAAAAAAAACTTTTTAAGCAGTAGAAAAAAATTTTTCAAACTTAGTGACAGTATTTCCTGGGCTTTGGGCAGAAAGTGGACTACACTGCATCTGGCAAAGATCTAGAAATCCCTTTTGTCAGAAACAGTTAGCAGTCAACATTAGTGACATGAATAATTTGTTCAAAAATTACACACCCATGCTTTTTCTTTATTCCCTTCTCTTCCTCCAAAGACTCCCAACTTCCTTTTACAATGACAGGGATAACTAGAACAAGCTGCCTTTGCCCTTTGGGGTGCCATTAAATCTCATTTTCCCCACCCCTATCCTATAAAACAAATGTTTGTTTCATGCTTCATTCTAAATTGTATGAACACATTGCAATGTCTCCTCTACTACAACTGTAAACGTGTTACTCCTTAATATGCAATACTTGTGTTTCTTTGTTGTCATATATGCTTAAGTTTTCTTGTGTATTATGAAATCCTTGTGTTAAAAAAACTTCAGAATGTTAATAGCTTGAGTGGTGTGGACATTGATGTTATATTTAAAATGATGAACTCCAGCCAGACAAAAAACTGCAGAGCAATAATAAAATTGGACACAAATTCCTGATCAACCAAATCAAAGTTACTTCAGTTCAGTTTAGCTATAAAAAAACAATGTTAGTATATTATTTTAATCACTAGCCCATACGCCTCAGCTGCGCAAAACATTTTGCTGCCAACCAAGTTACTTATACATTTTTGTACCAGATGGCCTCTTGTCATGCAATTGGATCAGAACACACATTACTGTGTGGCTTTGAAAATTGCAGAATATGCTTTACATTACCAGCATCTCTGGCCAAGCAAGGATTGAAAATTGTTGGTGGAGGAACAGTTGTGAAGGTAGCTTTCAATTAGGTGGGGCTCTCAATTCCCCTTTAGACTCATCAATAACCACCCACCTAAGAAAATATTATGTGGCCACTTGTATAAGAATTTCTCCCCAGTCCCCAAACTAACTGAAAAGAACACGTTATAAACTAGCGCCAGACTCAACCAAGTTAGTTATAATTGCAGCCAGATGCAGAATAATCCTTTCCCATACCCTGCCCCAGCAACCTCACAGCTATTCCCAGAGCTTTGGATACAATATACTAATCTAATATGCTACTCAGACCCCACCTGCCCCAGCAAGTTTTGCTTTCACAATCCATTTATTTAATCACAAAATCAGCATTTGTTTTGTGAATATTTAAAACTTAAACTCAATAGTACATTTGTTCAGCTTTCAACACATTTCATTCAGCCCCTGAACATTATGATCAAACTTTTTAGGACACAGGAATAGGTGCTCAGAGGTGCTGTTCAGAAATCTCCAGAAAATACTGATTAGGCTTTCAATTTACAATCTAAAATCTGCACATGTGCAATACCACAATTCCTGGTGTTTATCTTTTCAATAAATTACATTTATAGAACACAAATATTTAGTTGGTTACATTTTATAAAATCTTTTATTTGCAATTAGATGTCAACGTGAAAGAGAATTGCAACAAAGATAAGAAATTTCATGTTGCTTTATTCACACACTTAATTTGCTACCAAAAATAAATCACTCTTTCAAAAAATGTATACGACATTCCAGAAAGCTTCCCCAGCACTCATAGTTACTTACTTATTCACATCAAGTTATGTGATCAAAATAATGTGAGCATTATTATGTCCATGATTAAATTCATTAAGTGCAAGAGATGTTTCAATATGAATTGCAACTCTACTCCCAGTCACAAAGACCCTCTCAAAAAAAGCATAAATGAGCAGCTTACCTTTAGTTCATAGTTCTGATCATTCTGTTGATTTGGTCTTCTCTGTTACCAGCATCACCACCCTCAACAAAGTGCGTTGTCTTTTTGTTCATGCCACCACGTGGCGAGGATAGCTTGAAGGGCCACAAGTAATTGTTGGCCATTTTGAAGTTCTTGCCGACAGTGTAGATCTCATGGATCAGATCTTCAATACAAATTATGCCATATTTTCCTGAAATATAAATAAATGGATCATTCACAATAATTTGCTTTCATATGTTATCTAGAAATGTTTCATAAGTGCATCATTAAAAGAGGAAATTGTACTAGAGGGACCCTCCTGTCTGCCTTCTATACTGGTTCAGGTCATGCAAAATGCAGAAGCAGGCTGACTAGCCTCTTGGCCACAAGAATGGGGAAAATGGATTGCAAACCTTATAACAGAGGAGATCAGTTTAAAACTAGTGGGTGGTCAGCACTGCTGCTTCACAGCTCCAGGGATCTGTGTTCGATTCTGACCTCGGGTGTCTGTCTGTCTGTGTGGAGTTTGCATGTTCTCCCAGTGTCCAGTTTCCTCCCACCGTCCAAAGACGTGCTGGTTAGGTGGTTTGGCTACAGTTAAATTTCCCCTCAGTGTGTGTGCATGAGTGTGTGCCATGTGATGGACTGGCGTCTCATCTGGGCATACCCCGCCTAGTGCCCACTGCCTGTCGGGATAGGCTCTGACTCCCTGCAACCCTGGATGGGATAAAGCAATTCTGGAAAAGCGAGTGAGCGAGAGTTTAAAACCAGGATATAATTTCCAATCTGGAAGAGGAGAAACCCATCATCTTGTTTGCTCAAAATTAAGTTCGCATATCTGTACATTTGTTTGTTCTTCTTATGGTAACCCTCAGTTCTTGTTTATTTTAGATAAATAGTGGAAAGAAAAAATTAAGAACACTTCTTTGCTTAAAATGTAATAAATACACATGGTTTATTAAAATTGTGATTGTTTACATTATGCTCCACTTTAGGATCAAATAAATCCATTATAATAATCCATCTCTGCCTCCCACCTGCCCAAAAGAAGTGGAACAAAAAAAATGTAGATTGGGCGATTGCTTTATGGAACACCTCCATTCACTCTGCAAGCATGACCCCAAGCTTCCAGGTCACCTATAATTTTAATTCTCCACGTTTCTCTCACGTTGACCTCCTGCAGTATTCCAATAAAACTCAAGATAACCTTGAGGAACAAAAACAGGTTCCTCATCTTTCAATTAGGCACTCTACAGTCTTCTGGAGAACAATTTCAAACTGTAATCCCTGCAATAATTGTTGCCCTTTGCTTTGCAGGTTTGTTTCTCTTTTGCGTTTTTGCTTTTGCACTGTATCTGTTCATCATTCTATCATTCACACCTCCTACAAACTTTTTTTGTTTCTTTACTCATCCCATTACCACCCACTTTGGCCTTGCACCACCAACTTTTTTTTCCCTGTAATCTCTCCTGTCTTCCACAGGCGTCCCTTTGTGTTCTTTTTCACTTCCTGAAAACCTATTACATCCCTATTACAAAAGTAAGCAATAGCCAAGTGGTTATGGTACTGGGTTTGTAATCCCAAGATCAAGAGTTCAAATCTCACAATGGCAAACTATGAAACAATATAACCTCATCTGAAACAGATGGAAACGGGTTTGTACTCGAAAGAGTTACAGCACATTGGTAAGACCACATCTAGAGTACTGTGTACAGTTGCAGTCTCCTTCCTTAAGGAAGGAAATCATTTTATTGGATGCAGTTCAGAGGAAGTTCACTAGGCTGATTCCTGGAATGGTGGAATTGTCTTATGAGGGAAAGTTGAGCAGGTTGGGCCTATATTCATTGGAGTTAAGAATGGGGGGGTGATCTTTTTGAAACATACAAGGTGCTGAAGGGGCTTTACAGGGTAGATGCTGAAAGGACACTTCTCCATGTGAGGGGATCTAGAACTAGGAGGCACAGCTAGAACTAGGAGGCACAGTTTAAAAATAAGGGTTGTACCTCTCAAAGTGAAGATGAGGAAGAATTTCTTCTCTTAGTGTCATGTGTCTTTGGAATTCTCTTCAACAGAGCAGTGGAGGCTGGGTCAATGAATATTTTCAGATTTTTGATCTACAAGGGAGTCAAGCGTCGTGGGCGGAAAGCAGGAAAGTGGAGTTAAAGCCACCATCAGATCAGCCACGGTCTTACTGAAAATCTTAAATAAAGGTGGACTTGGTGTCCAAGAACTGCACAAAGTAATATTTTTTCTGTGGGAAGGATTGAATGGGGTGTAGAGACTGTGATAGGGGAGAGTGTACATGGACTGTGGGAGGAGATTGAATGGGGGTGTAGAGATCAACTTCAATGCCTGGAAATGGATGTTCAACTGAAATGTTAGCCTGTCTTTAACAGATGTTGACAGAGCTGTTTTTCTTTTTTTTTTATCTACAATATGCATGTGTTGTAACAGAGATAGTTGGTGCTTTGAGGCAAGACTTGTTTGTACCATTACCCTAGGAACTGACAACCTGTTGATTGAGGATGACAATCTTCTGCCAGAGTGAGTCGCTCCCAGAGACAAAAATCAAACCAGCACATGAAGCAGACAACCTGCTGGGAGGTTCACTCTCCACAGCCTCCTCTAATAAAAGAGCCATGGGCATGGTAATTGACTTCAGGTTGCTACCTTAAACTAGTTAGAAAATGAACCTTTCTCCCACACAATCACCAGTCAACACGACGATTGTAGTGGGCTGCCCTGCTTCTTTACTTAACTTCTAAGACCATTAATGAATTCTCACTGATCCCATTCCACAATGATTTTTGTCCCTTTGCTGCTGCCTTGGGCTGTTCATTTACTACCTGACAACTCAGGCAAGATAATCAATAAATTAACACCATCTCCTGCCAATGCAAGATGGCCATCAATACCTATCTGCATAAGTGCACTTATCAGCACATGCACAGAATCCAATGGCATCATTTGCAGGAGACACAAATCCACCCTCATAAACAATGACAGTTTCTATTCAACAGTCTTCAAACATTTAATAATGTATCTTAATTGACTGCCCACGTATCCCCAAAATAATTTGTACCACAAAAAAAAGTGCAGCCAGGTGCACATCTCTCTGAACTAATTAAACGACAGGTCTGAAATTTCAAACAATTCCACACTTCCTGAGCCCCTCGGTGCGTGGGCACTCAGGGCGAGGCCATTTCCCTGCCCTGTCTCTCCTGCTTTCTCACTCTCTCTCCGCCACCATCATTTCCTTTGATATTTCATCTTTTAATAAATTTCTAACAAGACACCAACGTGATGTGTCATTTTAATTGGGGGTTGGGGGGTGAATAGAGTGGGTCCCATTTGCCACTTGCTCGCTACAGCTCTGTGAGGTTTGGGGAGTGGTGTGGATGGAGGGGATTCTTAAAAGTGTTAACTTGATGCTGCCAGCACTGCAATATTTGCAAATCCAGGGCCAGTGATGACCTCACATACACCCTGCTCCACAATGCCCCCTATAAAAATGGTGGCCGCATATGCGCAGCACTGGCAGCAAATGCAGCCATAAATTAGTTTATTTAGCATGTTCATAACTTTGATTCCCAGGGTCACTAGTTTTAGTCAGCAATACATGTGAAGAATCAGTAATAATCTTTTTCCCACAACTAAGTATGCAGCATGTTACCAGGTGGTTTTACAGTCAATTACATTGAGCTCATTAATATACTCCTTTAGAAGATACACTAAGGGAAACTTGTAAAAGGAAGTAAAATTGCTCCTGGACGTCTAGGCTCAACTATTCCAACATACTCCTGGCTAGTCTCTCACTTGCTGTCTGAGCCTTTACTCCAAGTCCGGGTCATCCATCACCTCTGTGCATGCTGTCCTATAATGGCTCCTTGATCAAGATAGATTTTTAAATTCTCATTCTTGTTTTACATCTCTTCCATGGCCTCACCCCTCCCCGCCTCTAATCTCCTCCAGCACACCCATAATTCTCAAGAGATATAGGAGCACGTCTGATTCTGGCCTCTTGAAAATCCCTAATTTTAGTTGCTTCACCACTAGTGGCCATGCATTCAACTGCCTAGCTCTAATTCCTTTCCTAGACCTCTGACTCTGCACCTTTATTTCCTCCTTTAAGAGGCTTCTTAGAACCTAACTCTTCAATCAAGCTTTTGGCCATCAGCCATGATATCACCTTATGTGGCTCAATGTCTAATTTTGCTTTGCAAGGCTGTGAAGCACCTAAGAACATTATATTTATTATGTTAAAGCACTATATAAAAGTAATTATGATGTTCTGATGACTTTAATGTGGAAATATAGCGAACCATTTGGCTACCACAATCATGTCAAAGGTAAAGGTCTGGCCTACTCACATATTATAAGGTTTCATGAGGTCAACTTTACATCAAATATTGCTTACTGGTATTCATTCATAAAGAATAAAAGGACCATTTTGGGCTCGAGGGGCTGAATGGCCTACTCTGGCTCCCAATTCATGTTTGCATAAGATTACCCAATTCCCAGAATATTTAAATCAATTGACGTTAGGAGACTGATGAATAAAATATGCAACAGCAATGCCAACAGATAATAATAACCCTTCTTCAGGGTCATACTGACTCAAAATGTTAACTCTGTTTCTCTCTCCACAGATGATGTCAGGCCTGCTGAGTTTTTCCAACATTTTGTTTTTATTTTAGAATTCCAGCATCCGCTGTATTTTGCTTTTCTCCAAGGAATAAAAGTACATGCTGGTGGGATTAATGAAGATCAAGAGGAAGTTCACATGGAAGCATAAAGGAAAACTTGCCTTTATTTAGTATCTTTCAGGGCTATCGGGCATCCTAAAGTACTCTGAAGTGTAGTCACTGTTGTAACATAGTAAATGTGGCAGCAAATTTGCACACGGCAAACAGCAATGTGATAATGATCAGATAATCTGTTTCTGTAATGTTGATTGGAGGATTGAGTGACCAAAACACCAAGATAATTCCCATGCTCTTCTTGAAATAATGCAATGGGATCTTTAACATCCACCTTAGAGAATAGACAGGACCTTAGTTTAAGATCTCATCTGAAAAAGGCATCTCCAACAGTCCCTCAGTACTGCACTGCAGTGTCAGCACACTCCTGGAGTGAGACTTGAACCCACAATCTTCTCACTCAGAGAAGAGATGCTATCAACTGAGCCAAGGCTGAAAGACCTGCTGGCAAATGGCTTGCTTTGGTGCTTTAAATTCTATGCAAACCTTCACTCAATAGTCAGAAAAGAATATCTCAAGAGTCCAACAGTCCACATAGTAGTCCGGATAAGAAACACATTAGGGATACTAGCTTGCAGAGTAGTATTGTAAACTGACTCATTTCTGTCCCTTTGAAACACATCATTGGCATAAAAAGGAGCAAGAAATAGCCAAGTGGAACCAATCTAAACTTCCAATAGCACTTTTGAAGGCTTGTGTATAAAAATCCTCTAACTACCTACTTGGTTGGGGAAATCATAAGTTAGTGTAGTAGTAAGAATATCAGAGAAGGTGAAGGGCTATAATGAAAAAAAAAACAATTGCACAATGTAAAATTCCAAAATACACATTTATCAAGCTATTCCAGTACCAACTAAATGAAAGTAACCTTACCGAGCTGCTTTTCAATCAATGCATTGTCAGTGAGAGCAATGCGCTGATGTTTGATCTTGCCAAAGCCACGTTTGTAGATCAATTCACGCACAGACTTTAGATTTGGATATCTAGGAAATTAATACAAGGAATAATTTTGGTTAAAAATGTCACCATCCCATGACATACCATCTCCTGGTTAAACTCCCAGTGCACATGTTAATAAATCTCGAAAGGACAAATAGTTTCAACCAATATAAATGTAGTTCTGTATCTAATTAAGTGACATATTTAGTCCCTTGCTATGACAAATCAACCAACACCCCTTGATTATTTTGAAAGCAATGTTTAAGCAGCGAGGCTGCAATATTCTCTTCACAAGAAGTCTTTTTATATTCACTCAAGGGATGTGGGTGTCGCTGGCATGGCCAACATTTATTGTCCATCCCTAAGTTCTCTTCAAAAGAGGTGGTGAGCTGACTTCATGAACCGCTGCAGTCCATGTGGTGTAGGTATACCCACAGTGCTGTTTGGGAGTGAGCTCCAGGATTTTAACCCAGTGACACTGAAGGGACAACAATATTATTGGAGCTCCATTCATCCAGGCAAGTGGAGAGTATCCCATCACACTCCATATGACTTGTGCCTGGTGTGGAAAGGCTTTGAGGAGTCAGGAGGCGAATTATTCACCACGGGATTCTGAGCCTCTGATCTGTAGTCACAAAATTTATATGGCTAGTCCAGTTCAGTTTCTGGTCAATGGTAACCCACAGGATGTTGACAGTGGGGGATTCAGTGATGGTAATGCCACTGAATATCAAGAAGCGATGGTTAGATTCTCCCTTGTTGGAGATGGTCATTGTCTGGCACTTGTGTGGCATGAATTTTACTTGCCACTTGTCAGCCCAAGCCTGGATATTGTCCAGGTGTTGCTGCATTTGGACACGGACTGCTTCAATGTCTGAGGAGTTGAGAACAGTGCTGAACATTGTGCAATCATCAGCCAACATCTCCACTTCTAACTTTATGACGGAAGGAAGTCATTGATGAAACAGCAGAAGATGGTTGGGCTTAGAACACTACCCTGAAGAATTCCTGCAGTGATGTCCTAGAACTGAGATGATTGACCTCCAACAATTACAACCATCTTCCTTTACTAGGTATGACTCCAACCAGCAAAATGTTTTCCCCTTGATTCCTATTCCTGAGTACATATTAATACAGTATTCTCCAACGTGTAACTGACAAGCCAACAATGTGACCCAAGCCCAGCAATTCAGTGCTATTTGTGTTTCTATATCTGACTTGATATCACTAAGTGAATCATACTGAGCAGAACTTAAATAAAAAAGCAACCAGATGTCCCCCAGTGATTCAGTATGCCACAGATTTTAGCCAGGGAAGGAGAGAAAGTAAAAACAAGAACAAGAAAAAAGGCAGTAAGAGCACATATTTTACTATCCTTTTTACAACCTCAGGCCATCCAGAACCGCTTCACAGTTAATTAGGTACTTCTGATGTTTCGTGAGTATTGTAATTAAGGGAAAACAAGGTAGTTAATTTGCATAGAGGACGGTCATATAAACAGCAGTGAGATCAAAGACCAGGTAGGTATCAACTTTGGCTGAAAAATAATGCATAAGACAACAGGGAATATTTCCCTTGTTTGCCAAATAGTGCCACGGTATTTTTGAAATCTACATTAGAGGTAGAATGTCTCAATCAAAAGATCAAAGACCACCCAACAATACAGCAGTCTCAGTGTAGAATAAAACGTGTTTGAGTCACAATGGGACTTGAGCACACACACAACCTTCTGCTTCAGAGCCAAGAGTGCTACTGCTGAGCTAAGACTGACACCTATGGCACAAACCAACGGCCTTAGCACATTGGTATGGTGAGAGGAAATAAAACAGCAAGGGTCCCTATTTCTCGAGTGCTATCCAGTAACCTCCACTGGAAGGGAACTTGTGAAATGTTGGGTGGTAAAATAATCAGGCTCTGTTTGATATTAGAAGCCATTAACATCTGAATTTCACCATGGCTTAGTGATAGCCAGATTGCCAAAGTACTAGGATTGCCTAATAACATGGAACATGTATGTTGTTAATGCCATCAGGAAAGCATTTCATTTTAAATATAAAGAATGTAAATTTTGGTCATCATAGAAGACTAGAAATTTTTCCGATGGAGTGATCAAAAACAGAAACTTCGGGGAAAAAAAAGGAGATAAGTATTGTCATTTGCAGGCTGCAATCGCCGCATAGGTCTGCTTGAGGTTTGGTATAATAAATCACTAACTGCATCCATTCAGAAAATATCATACATGGTTTCACACTGACAGCATGTTATATTTCACCTTTTTACCAAAAGAATAGTTTCACTTTTGATAATTGCTTGTTTTCTAATCACATACCCCCATGCAATGTATGGCTCTGCAATACGGAGCATGTTGATCGAAGCTTTATTCAGTTTCACAAACACTCCATTGAAGATCTGACGCAGTCGTAGGAGCTGAAGCACTTTACGGACTTTAGGGCTTACACCATTGATGCTGTGAAGCCAAGGACAGAAATTAGCAAGATAAAGGGACATTTTATTTTAAAAGTAGTTGTTTATTTGCTATCAATTTGTAATGGCTTGAAAAATTAGATAAACCTATTTTTAAATTGACAAATAAGTATGCATTAACACTTACCCCCTAATACGGATCACAAAAGCTAGCCTGGGTTCAGCAGGGACATAGTAATTATTAGCTTTGCGTGCCATTCTGGCAAGGCGGATCTCGCGTCTGTACATTTGCTTGTATTCCTTGTGGTAACACTCAGCCCTCTTGTAGATTAGTTTTCTCGTCACTCTTCTTATCTTTTTAAAAAAAAGCATACTTATGATCAAAATGTTCTAAAAATACATGGCGTACATTGTACTCCATATTAGTACAAAATAATCAAATTGATCACGTTATATAAAATTTTCTTCATCCCTCCACCCCCAGAAGTAACCTTCCAAAAAAAGACTGAAAGTACTGAAGGCACCCATATATACAAACAGTGCTACTTCACATTATCATCATTTTCCAGCCATATAAACTAAGACATGCAAAGTGTCCAAAAATCTTAACTATTTTTTCATGGGATGTGGGCATCACTGGCAAGGCCAGCATTTGTTGCCCATCCCCAATTGCCCCCAATTTAATAATAGATGTCAATTCAAAGAACCAGACTAATATTATTAAAGACATTGAAAACCCTATTGCTGTATCGGCTGTACTGTGAGTGGCTTGCTTGGCCATTTCAGAGGGCAGTTAAGAGTCAACCACACTGCTGTGGGCATGGGGTCATATGTAGTCCAGACTGGGTAAGAACGGCAATTTCCTTTCCTCAAGGGCGTTAGTTTGCTTTTACAACAACGATGATTCTTATCATGGTCACCATCATTGAAACAAGCTTTATATATTCCAGATTTTATTAACAGAATTTAAATTCCAACAGCTACCAGTGTGGGATTTGAACCGGTGTCTCCAGAGGATTCACCTGGGCCTCTGGATTACTAGCCTGGTGACATTATCATCACACCACCATCTCATCATAATTGCAGTCAAAATCATTTACTACACAACTGAAGTTTTGTCAATCTTAAAATTTGCTTGTGACAAGTAACCTGATCAACCCTTTGCAGACCATGAACTTACCACATAGCAGAATTCAAATAATATTTACAATGTCACATTAGTCTCGTGATTAGGAAGAGAAAAAAGACACATGTATATAGCACCTTTCCAGGACACCAGTCATCTCAAATGCAGCCTACATGAAGTGCAGTCACCATTTTTAATGTAAGAAGCTCAGCAGCCAATTTGAGCATAAGCTCCCACAAACAATGCGATAAAGACCAAATAATTTGTTCTTATGATGTGATTGAGGGTTCAATATTAGCCAGAAATCTAGGAATAACTCCCCAGTTCTTCAAAGAAGTGCCAAGGGACTTTTGATGTCCACCTGAGGTGGTAGACAGAGCCTCGGTTTAACATCTCATCCAAAGGATGGCACCCTCAGCTTTAATTTCTGTGCTGAAATCCAGATAGAAATTGAACCCAGAACCTCCTGAATCAGAGGCAATAGTGCTACTAACGTGAGCCACAGATGACTTTAGAGGCACTAAAATTATTCTGTAATTGAGCAATTCACCAATTGCCTTGTTTACGAAGCATAACTGCTGTCAAAATTAACCCTCTACAGGGAAGCAATCCCCAGATCCCTAGTTTTTGTACCACATATAATTTATCATGAATAGGCAGCCCTTTTAACTAATATACTACATTGGGAAACAGGTGAATTAAAGATGAAAATTATGAAAGACCACAAAAAATACTACCAAGTTTATGGTTAGAAATGCTTAGAGTCTTTGACTGTTAAGTTCATAGGCATAAATATTTCCACGATTATTAGTGTAAGATATACCAGACAATTCAACTTATAACGTCACAATTTTGTTAAACATGTATGATTGAAGTGCGGCTATAGTCCGATAGGTCGAAGTGTCTCAACAAACCTTCTTTTCTACCAACAAACGCTTAATGCGCTTGGCCTTCATGAGTGCAAACGCCTGGCGCTTTTTCAAAAGGCTTTCAGGGACAGATGGCACCTTCTTCCCTCTGGTTAAAAAGGAAACAGATGGAGGTGGTGAGGTTATTTTACCATAAATTAATACTCTCAATACTGTTATCTCAGCGCCCTTGATTTGATGCAGATGTTAAACAATTTGCACACATCCTGATAAAGCAACAGTTAATAGCTGTTTTCTTATTACGTCTGGTAGGCCACAACCTAACCGTGAAGACGCTAAACAATTATCTGTAGCTAATATAGCCACTAGTACAATAGATGCTTCAAAAAAAAAAGAAAAAAACTATATCTAAAATCTTGGTTAGTTAATCGGATCAATCAAGAGCCTTTACAATAAAACAATAAGTAAAAGCTTGAACCGGGCACAATGTAACCTGAGTGCACAGAACGGTTCGGGACTGGACAAGCGCATCATCACGCCATGTCCAAACCATTAAACTTTAAAAAGCGCATAATACACGGCTGGCTCATCACACGAGAATATCCCGTAAGTAAATAGCGTTCACAACTGAAATTTAACTATAGATGGATTCGGATTAATACGCTTCACTCGATACTCACTTTGCGTCCGCCATTATCACCACAGTCTGGGAGAGGAAAAGGGAGCAACGCATGCGCGGAGGACCTTTAAAGCCTGCCTTTGGCCTCTGTCCCTATTGCTGCCTGAGCCGATACAGTAACAGGGTTTTCAATGTGTTTAATAATATTAATCTGTTTTTTTGAATTGACATCTATTATGAAACAAATGAGGAAAAATATCACACGATCGTTGCAGTCAGGGCTGGCAGCACAGAAGTAGCCCTGGTTTGCGAGGTCCTTGGCCGCGGGGAGGGCCGTGCAGGTTCCTTATTTAAAGGGTGACGCGGATTGAAGATGATCAGAGTCAGAAGGAGGCGGCAGTGGTGGAAGGTAGGGTCGAGATCAGGGGAACTGCAGCATTTAGTCATCTACACTCGCTGCCCGCTCCTTGCTGGAACGGCTGGCCTTTTACTTCCGACGCCAGCCATGAATATCGTCGCAGAGTTTTTCGTTGTCACTTTCAAAGTGCTTTGGGCTTTCGTATTGGCCGCGGCGCGATGGCTGATCAAGCCCAAGGAGAAGAGTGTGTGCGATCAGGTGTGCCTGATCACGGGAGCCGGCAGCGGGCTCGGCAGGCTCTTCGCGCTGGAGTTTGCCGAGAGGAAAGCCAGCTTAGTGCTGTGGGACATCAACCAGGAAAGTAACGAAGAGACTGCTGAGAAGGTCCGGCAGCTGGGCGCCCGAGTGTACACTTACACTTGCGACGTGAGTAAAAGGGACAGCGTTTACCGGACGGCCGACTTGGTGAGGAGAGAGATCGGAGATGTGACGGTGCTGGTCAATAACGCAGGTGTGGTGTCCGGGCATCATCTTCTCGAATGTCCGGATGAACTTATCGAGAGGACCATGATGGTCAACTGCCACGCTCACTTTTGGGTGAGTTTGAAAAGCTGGGAAAGTTTATAGTTAATTACTTAACTGCTGTTGGTAACCTTATCCATCATAATACTATTTTCCCCGTAAAGTTTGCTGAGTAATTGGCACAATTTAAATGTATTTGCCATCATCTGACTTTCATTGTACTTGAAGATACTCGTGATTTAAGTGTATTGAATTGCGCGACAGAAGTTTCAGTTTTACTGAGATGCGGTGTTGACACATCACAGTACATGGCTATTGATTGAAAGGCATAAGAAAAAAAACTACAAAATACAACTTTACATAGCAGCAATATCCTGCTCGAAATAGCAGTGCCGATGCTAAGTTTTTTAAATTTGTTATTTTAATTACTTCAGTATTGATGGTTAATGTGACCTTATTTCTGCTGCATCTGTGCTCGCGCGCAGGTTTTACTAACTAACCCATGTTGTGTTTACTGTACCAGAACACTTGTTTTATTTTAATACTGATCTTCGTGATTCATAGCGGTTCCTGGAGATTCGATGATTCCTCTAGTGAGTGGTTTCCGGTCATGAGCTGCTGCCCCTAATATGGGTACTGTAAGTTTAACATGAGCGTTCGCCCCGTAGAAATGACCTTTGGATAATTTATTCCTTGCTGAACAGCCTCCCGTGCTAAGGGGGAAAAAACGAAGCGGTGTTCAAACGCAGAAGGCGTTTTATAGGTTTTTATAGGTTTATTTTTAAGATCCCGATTGTTGAATTGGATAAAACTATTCTGAATTTAAATCGCAGTTGTTAATGAATACATAACAGCGGATATTACGTTAGCACAATTTTCTTATCGATCCAAGCACTGAAATATTTGCACAAAGTCAATTTCCACTATTATAAACGCGGTAATCAATACTCTCTTTAAAGCAACAGGCCTATTGCTAGTTAATGCTGGGAAACCCAACACTTGCTACTTATCAACTTTATTCTACTCTACTTTTTTAACAAAGCATATGCGATTTTTAATGGGGCTAGAATTTGGAAATGATGGTATAGGTTGTGGGAAGGACTTAATCTTCCTCCAGCACGGTTGAAATTTGGATTTCTTGACGTGAATCCAACATCCACTTAATTCTTGAACCATCCGAACTGTTCGATTTCCTCCTGGAGCCTTTACTGAGATGATACAGCCTGAGCCTCAGTTAATCGAGATCCGTGGGTAATTTTCATTATGACCTGTATTTGTAATAAGCGCAACTTTTAAAAGGAAAACCACTTTGTAAAGTAACCCGTACCTCATTGTAGATTTATTCCAATATGTGGTGAAGACTCCTTTTGTATAAACCATAAACATTTCGCAGTTCTTGACAACGGACACAATTATGGACCCCCTAAAGGAACGGAGTTGTGCCGCGTATTCAAGTACAGTATTTCTGCTTGCGTACATCTTGGGGTGCATAAATCAAAAACTTGCCTTTATTTGGCTCAAGGTAAGTTTTGGGTAAAACGAATTTTCAAGGTCGATTATAAAACCGCCTGTTCCCCTCGACACTTCATTCATTAATTAGTCTTGAACGCGATTGGGTTTTCTTGCAACCAAACGCTGATGACCTCTGCTCCAAAGAGTGCAGTTTTTTTATTCGTTCATGGGTTGTGGGAATCGTTGGCTAGGCGAGTATTGATTGCCTATCCCTACATCACCTTGAGAAGACGATGGTGAGCTGCCGTCTTGACCCGCTGCAGTCAATGTGGTGTTGTACCTCCTATTAGGGAGGGAGCTTGTGGGTTTGAAGGGTGCTCTCTAAGGAGCCTTGGTGAGTTCCTGCAGTGCATCTTGTAGATGGTCCCCACTGCTGCTACTGTGTGTCAGTGTGGACTGAGTGAATGCTTATTTGTGGATGGGGTGCTAATCAAGTGGGCTGCTTTATCCTGGATGGTACCAAGCTTGAGTGGTGTTGGAGTTGCACTCATCCAGCCAAGTGGAAAGTATTCCATTATGCTCCTTACTTGTGCCCTGTAGATGGTGGACAGGCTTTGGGGAGTCAGGAGGTGAGATATTTGCTGCAGGATTCCAAGCCTCTGATCCTTGCACTTGTTGCCATAGTATTTGTATGGCTAGTCCAGTTCCATTTCTGGTCAATGGTAACCCTCCAGGATGTTGGTAGTGGAGGAATCAGCAATGGTAATGTCATTGAATGTCATGGGGAGATAGTCTTGTGTGGTGTGAATGTTATCTAAGCTTGGCCTGACTGTCTCGGTCTTGCTGCTTTAATATGAGTCGTAAATGGTGTAGAACATTGTGCAAACGTCCCCACTTCTAATCATAAAATCACCTTCACTGAACCCTATTAACCTTATTTCTCCTCCCCATGCCCCCATAAACTCTATATCCTGCACAATGTATATTTCCCCATTCAACATGGAAATGTAGTTTAGTGAACTATTAGACCCTTATGACACTACAAAACTGCAGTGTAAGTCTGGTGAAGCACAATGGAGCAAAATCAGTCTGAAAATCCCAGTGGATTGCGCTCGAGGTACAGCGTGACCTAATAAACAGTATATACCATGCATAGTGTTTTCTTCTGCCATTCCCCACTGATCAAAGTGTGACAACACTAAATTTCCTTAACTATTAGTGTAAGCCTACTTTATCCCTCTTGCCTGCCATCCCTTGCATTCTGAAGAGCACATACATGTAACCCCATGTTGCATTCTTGCCACTAGCAATATGACCCACAACCCAAAGAACTGAATCATAGGAAAAGAGTTGCCAACATGGAGTGGAGAGAGAGCTCCTTTGCAGCACCTATTAAATTAGGTGGTACTGTAATAATCAGGGCAAAGATGCATCCCAAAAACATTTATACCTCTGAATAATTAATTGTATATACTTTATATCTAAATATCCATGCAACTACATACTTTGACCATTGAGTGGCACTGCTGCAGTTTTTCTTAGACTAAAAATCAATAACTTAAATTTATTTTCTCAAACTTAGCTTCATTCTTACTGAAACATCCTTTTTGTATATTTTTGATTTAACAAAAACAGAGGTCAACTTGGTGCCCTTTTTGTTTTTAAACCATCAATATGACTGCATTTATGGATCAAAAGTGAGGTACAAATAAGCTTTGATCTGAATGGGTTTGAAGAGCTAAATGGTCTAGTCTTCTCCCTATGTTTTTGGGTGAGATGGAAGAACAGGCAGCTACAGGTGGACTGAGGAATTAAAGGGGTCAGAAGAAAACAGCTTTGACTAGCAAACAGATCATGCCCATACGTTTGATCTAGTATTTGTAGTAATTTGCAGAGGTGTTTGTAGCTGCAAAGTAATTTGAGCTTCAGTGTACTAACTTGATTAAATCTAAATCTATTTGCAAATTACAGCATCCTGCAATTTTGGACAAATCTCTACAATTATTGTAGAGCAATGCTTTTATTCATGTACTACTTTCAAATTGAACTGCACAGAAATTCTTGTTGCAAGATAATTTGAAGATCTTTCAAAACTTAAAGATACTTCATCCATGGAAAAATTTAAAAAAAAAACTTAGTGTTTTTTTCTTGTAGAGAATTCTGCAATAATAGTTCCTACTTTTGTGAACAGATATCTACTTTACCCATTGCTAAATGGGTAAGTAGCGTATCCAGGCTGTAGTGCAACTGTGTACATTGTAAATAATAAACATTAATTCTCCTCCTTTCATGGCAACAAAACTGCTTTTCAATAGGGAGAGCCTTGCAGTTTCACTATTCCTAGTGCATAATTAGCATTTTCTTTGGAACATATGAAGTATTCATTTGGAAAGGAGAAATTTGCTGGGCTTTTTTTTTTGAAAAGCAGTGCAATGGGATGAATTGAATAAGAATCAGCCAGCCTGTCAAGCCTATTCCACTGTTCAAGAAGGTCATGGCTGATCTGTTCTAGAATTCCCCATTCCCATCTACCTCTAACCTAGGGAATCTCTTCCTCTGCCTTAAATAATCAATGACCCTGCCTCTAATGCCTTTGGAGGTAGAGTTCCAAAGTTGCATAGCCCTCAAATTTCTCTTCCTTTCTAAAAGGGCAACCCCTAATTTTAACAGTGCGCCTACTTCTGGACTCTCCCACAAGAGGTATCATCCTTTTCATGTCCACCTTGTCAAGGATCTTGTATACTTCAATCAAGCCATCCCTCACTCTTCTAAACTCTATTGGAAACGAGCTAAACCTTTCCTCATAAGACAACCCAGTTGTCCAGTTATTAGTTTCTAAATCTCCTCTGCACTGCCTCTAACATGTTTACATCCTTCCTTTTAAATGAGACCAAAACTCTGCACACTGTTGGAGATGTGGTCTCACCAATGCCCAGTATAGCTGAAGCATTCATCCTTATGTTCAATTCCTCTTGGCTAATGGAATGCTATCCCTTATTACTACTTAATTACTTGCTGTACCTGCATTCTAATTTTGACTCATGCACAAGAACAGCTAGATCTCTTTGCATCTCCATTCTGCAGCTGTTCTCCATTTATACTGTTTTTATTCTTCCTGCCAAAGTGAACAACTTCACATTTTCCTACGTTATACTCCATCTACCAGATTTTTGCCCACTTGCACAACCTATCTGCAACCTCCCCCATGTTGTCTTCAGAACCTACTTTCTTACCTATCTTCATCATCTGCAAATTGGCTATTATGCCTTCACTCCCCTCCAAGTAATTGATAAATGGTAAAAAGTTGAGCCCAAGCACAGAACCCTGCAGGACTCCACTCATCACATCCTGCCAATCTGACAGACTGATTTATGCTTACTGATTTCTGTCAGACAGTCAATCTTCACAGTCAACCGCTTTGCAGAACACCTTCGGTCTGTCCGCAAGCATTACCCAGACCTCCCTGTCGCTTGCCATTTCAACACTCCACCCTGCTCTAATGCCCACATGTCTGTCCTTGGCTTGCTGCATTGTTCCAGTGAAGCTCAACGCAAACTGGAGGAACAGCACCTCATCTTCCGACTAGGCACTTTACAGCCTTCCAAACTGAATATTGAGTTCAACAATTTTAGATAATAAACTCTCTCCTCCATCCCCACCCCCTTTCTGATCCCCCCCCCCTCTTTTTTCCAATAATTTATATAGATTTTTCTTTTCCTACCTATTTCCATTATTTTTAAATGTGTTTCCTTTCCATTGTTTTATCTCTACCCTTTAGCCGCCTTTGATTCCTTCACCCCTCCAGGGCTATCTGTACCTTGCTTGTCCTGCTTTCTACCCTTAATTATGACATTCCTTAGGTAATATCGCCACCTTCAACCCCCTTTGTCCTTTTGTCTGTGACATCTTTTGGTTATCTCCATCTATCACTGGCCCTCTATCCAGCTCTACCTGTCCCACCCACTCTTAAACCAGCTTATATTTCACCTTTCTTCTATTTTTACTTAGTTCTGTTGAAGGGTCATTCGGACTCGAAACGTTAACTGTGTTCCTTTCAGCAGATGCTGCCAGACCTGCTGAGTTTTTCCAGGTATTTTTTGTTTTAGTCAATCTTCTATCCTTGCTAATATGTTACCCCCCACACTATGACTTTTCTTTCTACAATAGCCACTCATCTTTGTGCAGTTATATGCTTTTTCCTTAAGTCTGATGCCTTCCTTAAATTTAGCTAACCGTGGATGGTGGATCCTCCCCTTAGAATTAAGTATATTCCTTCTATAAAGAAAAATTGAGTATTCTGAAATTTTCCCCTTAAATGTCTGTCGTTGCTTCCCTATCCCCAGCCTAGTATCCCAATTCACTAGCTCAGCTTTCATACCTATGTAGTTGCCCTTAGTTTAGGTTTTTTTTAAAACTAGTCTTAGACCCACTCTTCTCCCTTTCAAACTGGATGTAATCTTGTCACATTACACAATACCAAGTCTAATATAACCTCTAATTGGTTCCAGAACATGCTGCTCTAAGAAACTCTCAAGCATTCTAAGAACTCCTCATCCAGACTACTACTGCCAATCTGACTTTTCCAGTTTATGTAGATTAAAATCACCCATGTTTATTCTTGTCCCTTTAGCACAAGCACCCAATATTTCTTCTTGTACACTTTGTCCTACATTGTGGGTACTGTTGCGGGGGGGGCATGTAGACCACTCCCACTAGTGACTTCTTTCTCCTATTCCTCATCTCCACCCAAACCAATTCTACATCCTGATCTCATGAACCAAGGTCAACTAACTATTGCAACAATGCCATCCTTGATCAACAGTGCTATCTCTCCACCTTTTACCCAGCTTCCTATTTTTCTTGAATAACATGTACCCCTTAATATTCAGGACCCAATCCTTGTCACCCTGCAGCCATATCTCTGTAATGGCTATCAGATCATATTTATTTACTTCAGTGTGTGCTATCAATTCATTTTGTTTATGAATATTATGTACATTCCGATACAGAGCCTTTAGTTTTACCCTTTTTTTTGTTATCTTTGTAACATCTAGTCTTGACTTGGTGTATTGTTTGGTTGTCCGTCAGTCCCGTATTGCTATAATGGTCTCCTACCTTGAATCCACTCCTTGATTTGTCACATCTACCCAAGCTTTATTTTCTTTCTCTTCCCCCACCATCCCCCTTTCCCCGTTTAGTTTAAACTGCCCTCTACTTCCTGAGTTATGCCATTTTTTGATTGATGGATGAGGACAGTTTGGGTGTAGACAGTTCCTACAGTACAGCCCCTGCTTTCCCCAGTACTAGTGCCAGTGCCCCACAAACCATAATCTTCCAATCCTCCTTGGATAAACGGATGGTTGGAGAATTGCAAATGTTACACCCAACTTTCAAAGTGTAAGGAAAAGCCCAGCAACTACAGATATTCATTTAACCTGTTGGCAGGTGGGTCAGGGAGCTTTTTAGGAGTAATCTGGAATAACAAAGTCACTTGGGCAAATGTGGATTAGTTAAGGAAAGTCAGCATGGGTTTAAGGGTAAGTTACATTTTAATGTAACTTTTTTAGGTAAGGTTGAAGCCCATGGAATAAGTGTCTGCCTAATGTATTCAACATTGGCTGAGTAACAGAAAAAGCAGCATGGATAATTTTTTTGGACTGAGGGCAGTGATATTTTTCAGGAGTCAGTATAAAGACCATTTTTTATGTTCTGTATCAATGGCCTAGACTGGAGTATAGTACACTATTTCAAAATTTGTAGCTGGCACAAGAAAGCCTTGTGAACTGAGGATAGTGATTGATTTTCAAAAGACATGCAGGCTGGTGGAATGGTTAGATACATGACGGATTAAATTTTTAATGCAGAGAAGTGTGAAATGATATATTTTGGAAGATATAGCAAGGAAAATTAATATAAAATAAAGGATACAATTCAAAATGAGTGCAGGAGCAGAAGGACCTGGGGGTGATTGGTATCCATGTGGTTAAAGGTGGCAGAGCAGATTGAGAAAGCAGTTAATCCAGGGCTTTAAGAGGCATTGGGTATAAAAACAAGGAAATTATGGCTTTCCTTTTGTATAACACTGGTTCAACCTCAACTAGATTATAATGTCCAATTCTGAGCACTGCACTTTAAGAAGGATGTAAAGCTTTAGAATGGGTGTGGAAAAGACTTACAATGATGCTTTCAGGATGAGGGACTTGAGATGCATGATAGATTTGCAAAGCTGGGACTGTGTTCCTTGGAGAAAAAGTTGAGATTTAATGGGGGTGCTCAAAATCAGAAGGGGTCTGGGCAGAGTAGATGGGGGACAGGATCAAGAACCAGTGGACAATTTAAGGTGATTGGCAAAATAACCAGAGGCAACATGAGGAACTTTTTTTAATATACTGGCAGTGCATTCCAATCTTGTTCTGAGCAAGTTAATGTTTTATTCATTCGTGGGTTGTGGGTGTCATTGATTAGGTGAGCATTTGTTACCCAATCCCTACTTGCCCTTGAGGAGGTGGTGGCGAGCTATTGTCTTGAACTGCTGTAATCCATGTGATGCAGGTACATCCACAGTGCTATTATGAACTTCCAGGATTTTGACCCAGGAACAGTGATATGTTACCAAGTCAGGATGGCAAGTGGCTTGAAGGGAAACTTCCTGGTGGTGGTGTTCCCATGCATATGATGCCCTTGTCCTTCTCAGTGGTAGCAGTTGTGGGTTTAGAAGGTGCTGCCTCAGGAGCCTTGGTGAGTTCCTGCAGTGCATCTTGTAGATGGTACACACTGCCACTGTACATTGGTGGTAGGAGTGGATGTTTGTGGATGGGATGCCAATCAAGCAGGCTGCTTTGTCCTGGATGGTGTTGAGCTTCTTAGTGGTGTGCACTCACCTAGGCAAGTGGAGAGTATTCCATCACATTCCTGATGTGTGCCCTGTAGATGGGACAGGCTTTGGGGAGTTGGGCAGTAAGTTATCGCTGCAGGACCCCTAGCCTCTGAACTCTTGTAGCTGCAGTATTTGTGGCTGGTCCAGTTCCATTTCTGGTGAATGGTAATTCCCAGGATGTTGGTGGGGGATTCAGTGATGGTAATGCCATTGAAGGTCATGGCGCAATGGTTAGATTCTCTTTTGTTGGAGATGGTCATTGCCTGGCACTTGTGTGGCATGAATGTTACTTGCCCTGTCAGCCCAAGCCTGGATATTGTCCAGGTCTTCTGCATTTGGACATGGACTGCTTCCGTATCTATGGAGTCACAAATTGTGCAACATTCAGCACCATCATAAGCGAACATCCCCACTTCTGACCTTTATGATGGGAGGAGGCAATTGAAGCAGCTGAAGATGGTTGGGCTGAGGACACTACCCCGAGGAACTGCTGCAGTGTCCTGGAACAGAGATGATTGACCTCCAACCACAACCATCTCCTTTGTGCTAGGTATGACTCCAACCAGGGGAAACTTTCCCCTGATTCCCATTGACTCCAGCTTTTTGCTACGACTTGTTGATGCCACACCATCAAATGCAGCCTTGATGGCAGGACAGTCACACTCTCCTCGGGAGCTCAGCTCCCTTGTCCATGTTTGAACTAAGGCTTTAATGAGGTCAGGAGCTGAGTGACCCTGGCAGAACCCAAACTGAGCATCAGTGAGCAGGATATTTCTAACCACTGTTCCTTTCTATCACTTTACTGATTGAGAATAGACTGGGGTGACAACTAGCATATCTGGATTTGTCCAGATTTTTGTGGATAGGACACACCTGGGCAATCTCCCACATTGACATTTACCAGGCAGTGTTGTAGCTGTATTGGAACAGCTTGGCTAGGGGTGCAACAAATTCTGGAGCACAAGTCTTCAGTACTAATGCCAAAATATCAGGGCCTTTGCAATATCCAGTGCCTTCAACCATTTGATCACACGAAATGGAATCAAATTGGCTGAAGACTGGCATCTTTGCTGGGGACCTCCAGAGGAGGCTGAGATGATCATCCACTCAGCACTTCAGGCTGAAGATTGTAGCAAATGCTTCAGCCTGGTTTTTTGCACTGTGCCAGGCTCTTCCTCCATTTTGAGGATTGGGATGTTTGTGGAGCTGCTGTCTCCAGTTGGTTGTTTAATTGTCCACCACCATTCACAATTGGATGTGGCAGGACTGCAGAGCTAAGATCTAATCTCTTGGTTATGGGATTGCTTAGCTGTGTCTAATGTTTGCTGTTTGGCACAATGTAGTCCTGAGTTGTAGCTTCACCACATTGACACCTTACTTTTACATATGCCTGGCATACCCTCCTGCACTCTTTTCCCCCACCAAGCCAGGGGATCAATCCTGGCTCAATGGTAGATGGGGGATATGCCAGGCCATGAGTTTACAGATGGTGTTTGAGTACCATTCTGCTGATGGCCCACAATGCCTCATTGTTGCCCAGTCCAAATTGCTAAATCTGTTTGAAATCTGTCCCATCTTAGCTCTAATAGTGCCATACAACATCCTCCAATGTGAAGGTGGGACTTTGTCTCCAAGGATTGTGCAGTGGTCCCTCCTTCCAATGCTATCATGGACAGAAGCATCGGCAACAGACAAATTTGAGGAGGAGGCCAAGTGTGTTTTTCCTCATGTTGGTTCCCTCACCACTGCCACAGACCCAGACTAGCAGCTATGACTTTTGGGGCTTGGCCTGCAGTAGTGCTACAAGCCACTCTTGAACATTGAAGTCCTCCACCCAGAGTACATTCTGTGCCCTTACCACCCTCTCTGCTTCCTCCAAGTGGTGGTCAACATGGAGTACTGATTCATCAGCTGATGGGGGGGTTGCGGGAACAGTACATGGTAATCAGCAGGTGGCATCCTTGACCATGTTTGAGACTTCATGGGGTCCAGAGTCTATTTTGCAGACTCCCAGGGAAACTCCCTCTTATGTGTGTCACTGCCATCTCCTGGAGGATTGGTCTTGCCAATGGGACAAGATGTAACCCAGGGATGGTGATGCCTGGGATATTGTTTGAGGTATGATTTTTGAGTATGACTTGTCTGGCTGTTGCTTGACTAGTCTAAGATGGCTTTTAATTTTGGCACAAGCCCCCAGATGTCAGTAAGTACCTTGCAGGGTTGACAGCACTGAGGACGCTGAGTGTTCTGTCTGTTTCATTCCTTATAGACTTAGTAGCAGTTTGTTACAATTGAGTGCTTTGCTGGGCCGTTTTGGAGGCAACCACATTGTTGTGGGTCTGGACTCGTAGGCCAGACCAGGTAATGATGGCAGATTTCCTTCCCTAAAGGACATTATTGAACCAGATGGGTTTTTATGACAATCAGCAATGGTTTCATGGCTATCATTACACTTTAATTCTACGTTTTTGAATTCAAATTCCTCCAACTGCCATGGTGGGATTTGCACCCGGGTCCTAGATTACTAATCCAATGATTAATACCAATATGTCACTGCCTCCTGCCACGTACTGTAATTGGACCTAAAAAGTTTTGATTTGATTTTGTCTGCCACAATAGTTGTCTGAGTTAGTCTATTCAGGTTTAAAGTGGAATATTTAATTTTCTAGCTCTTGATTGGCTTAAAGGCTGTTTTAACTTAATCAAAAACTTTGCAGATGTCACCTGAATTGGAGACTAAAGAGGAAGATGGCTGTAGTAACTACTTCCTTTGTATCAGTATTAGCTCAGTTGGTAGTGCAGTTGCCTCTGTCAAATTCTGGGTTTCAAGTCCTACTCCAGAAATTGAACACATCCAAGATTGATGCTCCATACTGAGTGCTGCACTGTCAAAGGTGCCACCTTTTTAGTGTTTGTCACAGTGCAAGAGTTGACACCTTTTTTAATAAAAAGGTATTTTCTTGAACCTACTGATGTTGAGGGTTATGAATCTGTTAATACTGAAGCTCAGAATTTGCTTCTGCACTGTTGGATCCATCCTATTTTGGAATGCTTATTACTCTGTCATAAGACTGCTGCAAGTTTCACTTGATTACTAATTTCCAGCATTGGCTTCCCAAATGAATAGAAGCAAGTTTTGCACCAACCCAACCTAAACAATCCTTCATGGAGTTATAAGTTCATTTTGGAAGATAGAATATAGCTTTTTAATTTGCAATAAACCATCTTCAAGTTCAAGGGTGTTTATTTATGTCCTATTCTGATATAGTGGGGCAGAATGAAGCATAACAGTACCTTGTTTGGCCTGAAGTGAAGGGATGTTACCTAAAATAGTCTTTTATTACTTTTGTGTCTCTGATTAGGGTGATGAACTTTGGCTGCATGAAAGGTTTATAGTTTTGGGAATCCCTACTTACCAGGCTTGTACAAATACAACAGAATGATGCATGAATATAAAGCAAGCAAATATTCTGAAGACTGCTTATACTCAAATGTAGAGATTGTCTTTGGTCCTTATCATGCCAAAGTCATGCTCATCCTTGACATTAACAACAGCAGCAGCAGCAGTGAAGACTCACTGCTTTTAAGTTGCAGTCCTCTGGGCAGGCTGAGCAGCATGTTCCCTGCGGGAAGCCTATACCTGAAATGATTTCTTTCATTGAAAGTCCCAAATATGCCTTCCCTTTGTTTTGCCAGACCTGGTGCAATATGTATACAAATTCATTTCATTTCTCTTCCATTGCTTATCAAGAATAGAGAATAAAGCTCTCAGCATTTTATATACAAGGAATGCCTGTAGGAACCTGCAAATGAACAATGTTGTAGTGTTTTTCTTTGCAGGATAATGGCAACTTCCTATTTCTGAGTCGAGCTACATTCTGAGGAAATCTAACATACAGTAAGTAATCTAACATTTGTAGCCACTTGACAACTAGTGGCCACATTCTAGTGGCATTGGACAAGGAAGGATATTGTTTATGGACTTCAAGGTTTTAACAAATTTGCTCTTTACTGGTATCTGTAATGTCGCTAGTTTATCCATAACTAGCATTAGACTAACTAGTCAATACTGTGCTCTGCTCCATCTTGAGCAAATTTGAGTCAACAGTTGTTGAGACTAATGATACAACTTGCTTTTGAGGATTGAAAATTTGCATCCAGAATCTCTTCTATCTCTGCCTTCTTTCAACAGCTTTGGTTGTATGCCAGTAGGGCCTGATGACTTATTCACTTCAATCTAATTACTTAATTACCAGTTTCCTTTTCCTACAGTTTTTCTCTAGCAATTCTCCCTAACTATATCTTCTGCACTTGTATAAACCAGTGGGTTGTAGTCGTTACTTCTGTCATGCTTTTGTCCTCTACTTTGTAGACTCCATCCCTGCATGGTACTGTCACCACTTTATATTTATCTTGTATGTTTAAAAGTCTTGTTTTTGAGCCTTTTTCATATGTCCTTTTTTTGTTTCTCTCTGCTTTTACCTTTTTTCCTAGATTACATTTAATGTTGGCTTTGACTTCTGTGCCTTCCATATGTTTTAATTTTAATAATCCTACTTATCCACAGAAATCTGTTTTGTATCCCTTTTCCTTCTGCAGATATGTACTCACTTTCTGCATTTTTCTACTTGAAGATTTTCCACTTAACCTTTTTCTCCTGTCCAGGTGTCCTTGGTCCTACCATAATCCAGCACTCTTTTCTGTCAATAATTTCTAGTGAACATTATGGTCACTGTTTGTTTCCTAATTTCACTCTTATCTACATGCATCACCTTTATTTCACCAGAGGTAAGTTGGGGTTATTTCTTTCTAAAACTAGAATATGAATCTAAGTCCTTGTACATTCTTAAAATGTGTTCCAGTAACTCTTGGAATAGCCAATATTACCCAATAGTATTGCCCTATTTCATATTTCAGAATTATCTGTAAACCCTCTATCCTATCTCTACTTGGTTGTTTGTTCAGTGGACTGAAATGTACCATTTGCCTTCCTGTTTGGCTCTGAACATACGGATACTGTCTAGCCACAACCCTTTAAGATATTGGTATATTCTGTTATATATCTGCAGTGCTGATTAACAACCCCTCTTTTTACTCCTCCCATATCTCAAAGGATTATTAGAAAGAATATTGCATTTCTGTTTGTCATAATCCTATTATGATAATGCCCAGCATTCAAATCTGACTTGAGGTTCACATTTTGTCTATTGCCCCTCCCTCAGTTTTTTGCTTGCAATGTCTTCTCTCTGCACTGACTAATTCCTGAACCATGGTGATTTCAATCATCATCTTGGCTCCCCCTCATCCTCTCTCTCTTATTTTGTTGCCTTCCCATCCTTCCCTAAATCTTGACCTCCCATGCAAACACTTTTTTTTACCCAGCCACTCCTTAATCTTGTTGTTTCTGGCAGCCTCTATAAATAGTGTCTGTCTAGCCTGAGGGGATGAATGGACTTTCCCATCCACCCTTGACACTACTCTGCATACATTTTATAAACTCAAACTGCCTAGCCTAAGGCCCTCCATTCACCAAAATATTTGGCACTGCTGTTTTGGCCAGTCACCTGCTTATCTTTTTTTTAAATCCTTGTTCCCAGCAAAATCTCTACTTTTCCTGGCATGGTCCCCATCTTTATTCCAAGTCTAAGGGATGCAGACTTGCATATCTGGCATACTAGTTTAACTTTCTACCACCAGTACTAACTATACTACATCAAGAACCGTCAAACCTTGCTTTTACCTGCAAGTTTCCCACTATTCCAGGATCATAGTGCAAAGCTGTTTCCTTTTCAACCTTGCTCTCTTTTGTCCTCTCTAACCAGTATGAGGAGCCCATGGATGACTTTGTCACCATGATCAAGCCATTTATTTAGCTGCCTCTGCATCATGAGCTCTCCTTCCCCCATCCCTCGGACTGTTATCTTGTCAACATGATCCATCTCCTCTTCCCTTGGCCCCCTGATAGTTGACATTGTAAATAATTCCTTATCGGGTGCTGCTCTCTTCCCTTCAAAACCATGGTTCCCCTCTTCAAAATAACCATCTTTGATCCCTATGTACTTGTAAACTACTGTCTCATCTTCAACATCTGATTTCTTTCAAGTTCTTCTTTGTGTTTTCCACCTCCCAAATCTGTTTCCAGTCTTTTCTGCAATCCCTCCAATCAAAAAATGCCCCACTGCACAATTTGTAAATAGCCCTAACTAAATTCACATGATACCCATTATGCTGCAATGTTGCTTTTTGATTTATCTTCCAGCTCTTTGGTTGTTCATGCCACCCTTCTCCAACATCTTTTTCTGTCCAGCTCAATGCCACTGATAGGCAAAAGTGAACCCAGTTGTAGCTAGAGCATCTCCAACAAAAGGTTTTCTCGCCCATGCATCCTCTAAACTTGAGCTCATTCAGAACCTTGCTACCCACTAGCTCATCACCATTGGCCTCACTGACCTCCACTGGCTGCTGGTCCCTACAATGTCATGCAAAGTTTGTTTTTTTTTTTTGCCTCATGGTTTTGTCCCACTCTCTAACATTTTCCAGCCCGCTATTACTTTTTTCCTTCTCCTCCCTGTGCCCCAAACTCTTTGGGGCTAAATTTTATATTTTGTGAAGGGAGAATAGCAGTTAGTTAGTTAGTCTAAAATAACTAAAATTCAAGTACTTCAAATAATGCACTACTTATTAAGGACCTTTTTTTAAATGTTAAAGTTTTGTTTTTTGTGATTATCATTTTTTTTTCTCAGTGTTTCTTTCCAATTAGTGGTTGAGTGTCCTCATCCTCCAGAATAGGATTTAAGGCTTGGATTGAAATTTAAAGTATGTGTGGGTGTGTAGGAGTGCAATCTTTGGAAAGAGCTGAAGTAACTTCTTGTAATGCAAGCTTTACAATGATTAACATTATTGTTTCATTATCTATTTCTCCAAATATCTTAATGTTTAAACCTGTGCTCTTTTTTTTAAAAAAAGAGGTACATATGGATCTCTCTGCTTTAATTTTCAGGCCAAGGGCATATTTAGTCAACCTATTGACCCATGAAGTTTGCATAATTAGAAAAATGCTAATCTGCCATAGTACACTTTGAGTCCTTGCATGGTTGCTGTTGATCTTAAAGGGGGATGGCAAGGAAGCTACTTACTGGGTTTTGGTGAAGTGTTGACAGACATGAATTTGGCCTCCAAGACCTGATGGGATACAGGCATGCTAGTGTCATGTTGTACTAATGCAAATTGAGTTCTCAAAAATAAAAACACTGTCCATAGAATAGCATATGGAAAGTTCCTTTTGTATTCAAAGCCCGTATTGCTGAAATAAAAGATGCTGCTGAAACTTTTCAACTTGTGCTCATCAGGGAAAATGCAAGAAAACCAATTTCAAAGGAAACAATTTAAAATGCATGAGGAAAAGGGTGGTGTTTGGTTGGAAAGTCGACTCTAGCCAAGATGTTGCCATGGAGAATATACCAGGGAACAGTTATCCACTAAGCTTTTCGTTTAAATTCAAACAAAAGCAAGTCAATTCTGGCTGAGGCATTACTATGGGGAATGTCAAACAGCACTTCCTTCTGGTTGTTTGCAACAGGCAGGGTACTGACCATACTGAAGCCTGTACTTGTGAACCTCAGAACATAAGTGTCCAACACTAAATGTGATTTGGACAGCTAGGAATCTTAAATTGGTTGTTTGTGAGCATGACTGATATTACACTATGTAGCTCACTGTAGCTTGCTAGAAGCTACATATTCATACACAGGACCCTGTCTTCTGCAAACAAAGAATATGTCCAATCATTATGTCTTCAGTTAAACAAAAGCTTGGGGGACAACTGTTCCTGGTAAATTCCCCATGGTAAAGTGTTGACCACTTGGAGTTGACTTACCAACCAAACAGCATCCTTTCTTCTGTGGTATAAATTATTGTTCACTTCTTGGAATTTGGTATTTTTGTCTGTTCAGATGAGTAAAAGACAGAGTTCATGTCTTTTAGCAATACTCAAATTCTGTACTACCAAGTGACTACAACACCTGTTTAAATCCTTCAGAGTATTTTGAAGTACTGCAAGTGAGATTAATTAATATGTGTTTATCTGAAGTAGCTTTGTCAATCTACAACAAAATGTATTCTTGGTTCTGGAGTTAAACCAGTGCCAACTAATGAGTTCAGCTGTAAAATTATATTAACACCAAACTATTGTAATCTAATTTCCTAATAAATGACACTGAGCAAATAAAATGGCTTCACCTTATTTAACAAGCTGCAGAATTTAGACCACAGGGTCACAGGCTCAGAACAAGTGAGGAGAGTACTCACCATGGCAAAGGTATGCCATCTACTGTGTTAACTCAGTAATATTAATATTACATAGCATTTCCTTGTGGCTTTTCCTTGTCTAGTTGATGCTCTTAATTACAAAGCTGGAAAAAGAAATTTCAAGAGCTTCCATCTCAGAGGAGGCTTTAGGGCAATCCACATCCAACAACCTGCCCTGAAAACTGCTCACATTTTGATAGCAATGGAAAAATTCCAGCACATCAGCTGAGACATTCTAAATAAAGCAATCAACAACATTTAGTCAATTCCCCCATATCTCCCAACTCTAATGGATCCTTAAATATCAAGATCTGCATCTTTGCCAAAAACTAAGTCCTAGAGCTGTACATATCTTTTACCAAGTTTTGTTGAAATCCATCTGTTTGTTTCTGACATTGTTTTCACCCCTGTTTGTAAATATTCAGTCAAGATAAGGGGTCAGAAGTCAGGACTGGGGTGAGAAATTTGTTCACTTGTGAATCTTTGGAATTCTCTGTAGCTAAGAGCTGTGGATGCTTAGTTCTTGATTATATTCAAGACCAAGATTTAGATTATTGGATGAAGTTGAGGTAGAACATCAGCCCTGATAGAATAGAACTTGAATATTGTCAAAGCTTTTCATCTTACACTCATCAGGGCAAACACAAGAATATAATCTTAAATTGGTCCAGTGTAGCTATTAGCCTGCTGGATTGGGTAGCACTTGCTGAACAATCTGAATTGCATCTAATGGTAGACATTTTTGTTTTGCAAACATGGGCTGGTTGAGTTTGGTCTGTACTCTGCCTATTACAAACTAACAAAGGAACATTGATTCCTGAAATCATACTGCCACTGCAATTCTTACATCACTTTGGTGGGCAGAAGCCTTTTAGACTGACAACAGCATCCTATTGGTGGAAAATACCATTTGCGTAGCCACTGCATAGTAATGGTGTTAAACAGCTTACTTAACCTGTTGTTCAAATTGGATATAATCCTCTGTGCTAACAGCTACAGTAACAACCAATTTAAAATAACTCTAGCTTGGAACAAGGCTCATCTATGCTTGCTAGCAGCAAGATCCATTCATAGGGACCTGTTCTCTGCAACAAAATGGATATGTTCAAACTCTGCCTTAGTTACCCAGGAGCTTGAAGTCTACACAGTTCCCGTTACTTTGGCCAAGTCGTTGCCATGGAGAATCAGTTGACTTGTCAACCAATCGGCATCCTTTTCCCCTTTGTATAAATTGTGATCAGTTGAAATTTGGCATTGTTGCATTTGTCCTGATAAGTGCAAGATGAAGCTTCAACATGTCTGTTCGACAAGATCATGGCTGATATTGCTGAATTGTAGCACAGGTGCAAAAGACCAAATAGCTGACTCCAGCTATTTTTTTTAAAACAATGTGATATGGACAACATTTCAGGCTTGGGCTGATAAGTGGCAATCCCCCACTATCAACATCCTGGGGGTTACCATTAACCAGAAGCTGAACTGGACCAGCCATATAAATACTGTGGCTACTAGAGCAGATGGTCAGAGGCTTAGAATTCTGTGGTAAATAACTTACCACCTTGCTTGCCATCCTGTCCACCATCTTCAAGGCACAAGTGTGATGGAATACTTTCCACTTGCCTGGATGAGTGCAGCTACAACAACACCACTAGAAGCTTGACACTCAAGGACAAAGCAGCCCCCTTGATTGGCACCCCATCCACCACCTTCAACATTCACTCCCTCCATTTGACAGTGGCAACAGTGTGTACCATCTGCAAATTATGCTGCAGCAACTCACCAAGTCTCACTTGACAGTACTTGCCAAACCAGCAATCTCTTCCTTCTAGTAAGACTAGGGCAGCAGTTGCATGGGAACACCACTGCCTGCAAGTTTCTGTCCAAGCCACACACCATCCTTACTTGGAACTATTTCTGTTCCTTCACTGTGGCTGGGTCTCCTGGAACTTCTCCCTCCCTAACCAACATGAGCTGCAGCAGTTCAAGACAGCTCACCATCACCACCTCAAGGGAAGGGCAACAATAGTGGCCTAGCAAGCAATGCCGCATATGTTGAAAGCATAACTATTGCATTATCTTTCCTATTTCTAGCCCTTGCCACCATGTTGAGTATGCATGAGCATTTTGCACTTAGCAATCAATCAAGTGCATATCTTATTTGAATGTCATTATGTTCAGAGTTGGCTCTTTACTGAAATGGTGATACCTACATTTAATTTTGTTATCCAGTGATCCCAGCTGGTAGGTTTCTGAATGTCAGAACAACCCTTTTTATTCCCCATCCCCAAAAAAGGTAAAATTAGTATTAGTAACCTGTGCCAAATGAAATCACTAGAGAGGAACCAAGTTTTAGACAACTGAAATTTGTATTTTGAGGGAAAATTTCACTTTTTGATTCGTATACCCAGCTTTAGAATATTTAAATAATTAAAGGATAATTGCATTTAACTGCCTGCTTCAGGGGGTGCACTTGCAAATCATTTTGCCTAATACTACAATTTTAATGTGGACCTAATCATATTTGATTTTGTAAACTGGGGTAGACCATCCAAATCTTTTAAACTAGGATTAATATGAAATAATGGAAAACATGTACCAGTCATGTTGAAGTACAATGAGGGTTGCATAGCCAGACTTCATCTGAAGGTAAAATGGTGCATTTAAGCTAAAAATGATTGTGGCAAGTACCTATTTTTAGCTTAGCACTACCCCAAAATAAAGCTGCATGCTGTCTCAATGGAGTTTGAGGACAAATTCCATGTCATCAAGTAATTTTCCTGAAATGGGATTTTTTGAATTTCTTGAGGAAAGTACTTTACTAGTTGAAGATTTGAGTGTTAAGGTTGATTGCCTATTGCAGAGAAAAGGAATACATTCTTAAAAGATATTAATCCAAGGTTCCTTTCCTCCCTTCCCCTGCCATCACCTAACTAACAAGTGGAATATGTTGGGCAGTGGTAATATTGACCAGGTAATCAGTTCTTGCAATTTGAAATTAAGTTTTTAAATTCTGAAAATTAAATGCCTAGTTTAAGTAATTAAATGACCTGTGGGGGGTGGGGAAGGAATTGCTAATGCCTCTTTTTATTTAAGGAAGATTGCCATTTTCACCAAGTCTGACCCATGAGACACCAGTCCAATTTTTTTTATATTTGCCCTCAACTACAACCTTTTGTGTGTACATAACATCTTAGTGGTTAAAAAAACTCCTCCTTCTGAGGCAACAGTGGATACAATAAATACCATCCTTGCCAGGAGCATCTACATCCCAAGAATTAATATTTTAGTTTGGCAAATTAAATGTTGGAACTTCCACAGAATAAAGCCCAGTACCAGTGCCTGAGACCATAACCAAATGAATCTTGAGGAGTGAAGTGGCCACGATGACCAAAGTGCACTCAGCTCTCTAAATAGCTTGCCACCACCTCAAAGGTGATCATTGTACTGAGGCATGTAATGCTGGTAGTTTAGGCCACATGAAATGTGTTTTATAGTTACATCTGTCTTGTGAACAGTTTAATCATTAAAAATGCACATTTGAAAGGAGCTTTCTCCTTGGGCCATTTGTATCCACTGTGGTGAGATTGGGGATGTGAATCGTCTGTTTGCTGTTTAGTACTAATTATTTGCCAAAATAGACAAACAACCAGAAAGGGGAAATTTTGTTGGAATGCTCTAGAAAAATCTGTTTGGAATTCCATGCTTTAATGGTAAATGTGCAGATCTGTGCAATAATCCCTTCCCTTTTGAAGGATGTTACAATAAACAGACTGCGATCTACAGCCAGAATTTCAAACAGACTCTTATTATAGAAGATTAAGAGGATTATCCAATGTTGCAGTTCCCTTGATCACTGTACCATCTCAAAAAGAAAGGAATCAAAGGATCTTGTTAACTAATATGATTTAAAATCTTGTTTATGCACTTTGTATGAATTTGGGGAAATTTGTCTTGAGTAACTTTCTATTTTGCTTCTGAAATGTAGATGTATAAACTGTTAAATCCAATTTGTGGAGTATTTATCTTTGGTATGCAAGAATGTGAAGTTGAACAAGGATCTATTATGAACCTTGAGTTTTCTAACGTTAATTTTTAAAATATCTGTTGCAGTTTCTTGCTCGCAAATGTGGAAAAGCTGGAGAAAGTTGCTTTAGTCGACAAATTTCTAGCATTTTACCAGCTGTTGTATGTAACTGGATTTGGAAATCAAAAATCTTAAGCAAAATTTTAACTTTTTTTTCCTTTGTGCTCAACTAGCACAGGATTTTAAGGCAAGATTCTTCCAACATCCAGCTCCAAGAAAAAACGGGTAGTCACTTGCTGCAGAATTTAGTAAAATACCTTGTGTTGGAATTCACCTCCACAGTGGGCATTAACTGTCAGTATTCAAATGGTATCCTGTTTAACACTCCATTGTCTCAAATACAGCAGTTTTTTTTTGGCCATACATGCTTAGCATTTAAAAATGAAGCTTCACAACCTAGTTCAAAGTATATTGGCAAACAGATATTAGACACTTGGGAGATGGGGTGGAGTTTATTAAGCCGTCACTAACTTCACAAAATTCAATGGGAAGTAATTATGCCAATGGATTTTGTTTGCTCCAAAAGTAACCTGTACTTTGCAACACTATACATAATGGGAAAATGTGGGAGGGGATGACATAAGAGACTTGAGGACAAAACAAAATAGTATTGTTGCCTTCTGTACTCCCGATGGATTTGATTTAAGTAATTTTTTTAGTGTGGAGGGCTTTGATAAAAGAAAATGGAGCACTTTTTTTGTCATTATCAATCAGGGGCTTAGATAATTTCTAGATCCCTGTATAACCTGTCTAGATCATTTAATTGGAGCTGTCATTAATTTAATGCAGTTCCTCCTTTGGCTATGCTACAAAGTAACTTGCAATATGGCAAAACAAGGTTGACTAAGATCTAAAAATAATAATAGATAAAAACAAAAAACTGCAGATGCTAGAAATCCAAAACAAAAACAGAAATACCTGGAAAAACTCAGCAGGTCTGGTTGCATCGGCGGAGAAGAACAAAGTTGACGTTGAGTTTCTAGGCACTTTACAGCCTTCCGGACTGAATATTGAGTTCAACAACTTTAGATCATGAACTCTCTCCTCCATCCCCACCCCTTTTCTGTTTCTTCCCCCTCCCTTTTGTTTTTCCTAATAATTTATATAGATTTTTCTTTTCCCACCTATTTCCATTATTTTTAAATGTATACCTTTTGTGCCCTTTTAGTCTTATTTCACCCCACCCCCACTAGAGCTATCTGTACCTTGCGTGTCCTGCCATCCATTCTTAATTAGCAGGTTCTTTTAGATAATATCACCACCTTCAACACCCCTTCGTTCTTTTGTCTGTGACATCTTTTGATTATCTGCTCCTATCACTGCTTGCTTGTCCCTACAACTGCCCCCCCTTCTTTTGCCCCCTCTTTAAATCAGCTTATATTTCACCCCTCTCCTATTTTTACTTAGTTCTGTTGAAGAGTCATGAGGACTCGAAACGTCAACTTTGTTCTTCTCCACCGATGCTGTTAGACCTGCTGAGTTTTTCCAGGTATTTCTGTTTTTGTTTTTGACTAAGATCTAATTGCTTATGTTCTAAGGAAAGATGCAACGTTAACAGCACAGCTGGAATCCATAGATGCTACTGTATTGAAGAATTTTGCCTTGACTAATTAGCCCTGAGCAAAATCTACCTTGTGTAAACTAAGTTTTTTTTTAAAAAAAGTGACAAAATTGTTGATGTGACTTATAGAACAGTGTACAGACAGGAATCACAGGAATTTTATAACCAACTGTTTAGACTTTGGTGCTTCTAAAGTACAGGTAAAGATTATTCTACCTGTTTAAACTTCTAAACTGCTGGATAATGCAGTTCCAATCTTGCTGTTTAGCTTTTATATACTGCTGTATTCTACAGGGTTTTTTAAATAGCCTCTTAAATATTTAGGTAATACTTGAGCTATTTCTGATTAGGGTAGGTAGTTCTTTATTCTTCAATTTGATGGGATTTATGTGCCTTGGTAAAGAGAACTGTGTGGTCTGCTGCTAAATTCCTGTTGTCCCTCCCATCAGTAAGAAGAAGCATGGATTGCTACCTGGAATCAACTCCCCCCCCCCGCCTTCTGCCTGGCGAGCAATGTTGCAGCCTCCACTTTGATTAAGAAGTCAAACATTTGACCTTCCACTCTGCAGCACTGAACATTTGCTCCAACTGTTGGAGTAACATTGTTACTTGTTTAAAGGAGAGGTTTTTAACAACCATTTCCTAGTTCCTTGTGTGAACTTTTATGTGGGAGTTTTTAGGTAGGGATTCTTTCTCATATCTAAAAATACTGAACTAATGTTTGTAAATGGAGTGGGGGATTCCCAAATCAAATTCCTGTGATTCCTTATCTAGGAAGGAACAACCATTTCCTTCTGTAAACTAGTTTGGGATATTTAGAGATCCCCACTTTTTTTTAAAATAAATTGACTAATGTTTTGCGGATGGATTAGGGGAATTCTGAAACTTGCATCCCTATGATGCACTATTAAATGGAAAGGAATATGACTAATGTCCTGCAAATAGCTGTCATCAGGAATGAAATACTGAAGTGTCATTTACCATCAGTATTATTGATCTTTCTGCCTTGTTGTTCAGAAAAATCTAATGCCTGTCTGATCACTCATCACTACTTAATGCCTATTGAAAGGATAGGAAATTTGACACTTTCTTTCCCAGTAAATCATATGTAGGGCAATAGAAGACTTCTCCCACTAATTTTGCTAAAACCTTGTGGTATCAGCAAGACCATTGTATTGTTAGGAAATATTCTGAATCGCAAAAATGATTTTTGGAGTTTTACATCTTTTCCAAAAAAAATGGAAAGACATAAGAGATATATAACCTCTTTAGTTTTAAAGTTTGCTTGTATTTCTTGTAATAAGTGTACATGTGCTTTAACTTGAGGTGGATGGCAAGGAGCGAGATTAACTCTAATTTGTACCATATCAGTTTCTCAGTTAATGATTCAATGTGCTGTAATTATTGCAGAATTTATCTATAGAATTTTTGCAGTTATGATACTGATGACCACAACTTCCATATTGTAGAACTTGATCGGAGGTCTCTGGTTGCCATAATTGACAGCTATTCCTGCATGTCAGTTTGGCTCATTTTCCTGAGCCAGAGGTTCATGGGTTCCAACTTCACTCCCAAACTTGTTTATAATCTAGGTTGATTGCTTGACTGTATAGTTGTCTGCAGAACATTCATCAATAAGATATTCAGAGTTGTTATAGCACACGAGGCCATTATGCCTCTGCCAGCTGTCTGAATGATCAAGGCACCCGGTGCCATTCCCTGCCTTCTCCATGTAACCCTGTACATTTTTTTCTTTTTCAAATGACACTCCAGTTCCCTCTTGAATGTCTTGATTGAATGCCTCCATGACACTTGAGCATTCCAGGTCTTAACCACAGGCTGCGTGAGAAATGTTTCTCGTGTCTATTGCTTCTTTTGTCAATTGCCTTTAAATTTGTGCCCCCTCATTCTCTATCCTCCCACCAGTGGGATCAGTTTGTCCCCATCTGCTCTGTCCAGACCCCTGATGATTTTGAATACCACTATCAAATCTCCTCAACCCCTCTCGTCCAAGGAAAGCCATTCCAATTTCTGTCTCTAAAACGGAAGTTCCTCATCCCTGGAACCATTCTTGTGAATCTTTTCTGCACTAAGGTGTGGTGCCCAGAACTGGATGCAATACTCAAGCAGAGGCCAAACTAAAGCAGTGTCTTATAAAATTTTAACATAACCTTGCTCTTGTACTTTATGCCCCTATTAACAAAACCTAGGACACTATGCTTTTAATTGTTCCTAACTTGTCCTACCACCTTCAATGATTTATGCACCTATACACCTAGGTCTCTGTGCTCCTGCACCCCCTTTAGAGCCATATCCTTTATGTTGTCTCCATTTTGTTATCAAAATGAATCACTTCACATTTCATCTGCCCTTTTTTTTTTAAGTTCTGCCTTGTCGTCGTCGTCGTCGTCCTCAGTTCAGTTTGCCATGCTTCTAAGTTTAGTGTTATCTGAACAGTGAGGTTGTGCCCTGTACAACAAGGTCTAGGTTATTTAATATGTCCAGAAGAACAAGGGTCTCAACATTTCCCCCTGGGCAATTCCATGACAAACCTTCTTCCAGCATGCAAAACATCCATTTAACCACTACTCCCTATTGCTCAGCCAATTTCATGTCCATGTTGCTATTGTTCCTTTTATTTCACAAGCTATAACTCTGCTCCGGTCTGTGGCACTTTATCAAATGTCTCTGAAGTTCATGTACACACAAGTCATGCCCTAATCAACCCTCTGTTACCTCATCAAACACTTTTTTTTTCCCTTAAGAAATCCTTACTGGCTTTCCTTAATTAACCTGCATTTGTCAATGTGACTATCAATTTTGTCCCAGATTGTTTCTAGAAATTTTCCCTCTACTTAAGGTTAAACTGGCTTATTTATGTTACACCATTTTTGAAGAAGAATGTAACGTTTGCAAATTTCTAGTCCTCTGGCACCACCCTTGAGTCTAAGGAAGACCGGAAAATTATGGTCAGTGCCTTTGCAATTTCCACTCATGTCCTACTGTAAGATAAAAGCAAAATTGCTGGAAAAACTCAGCAGGTCTGACAGCATCTGTGGAGAGGAAGACCATCAACATTTTGAGTCCATGTGATTCTTCATGTCCTACTGTGCCCTTAGATGCATATCATCTGGTCCTGGTGTCTTATTCACTAAAGTACAGACAGCCTATTCAATACCACCTCCATCAGTTTTAAAACTGTCAAGTGTCTGAATTACCTTCATGACATGGTGCAGTAACTGAGGGTATAACCCCTCCTGCTGTCTGTCAGGGGTCATGTGATATTCTGGGAGGCTCTGACCAAAGATCCCTAAGCATGGGCTATCCAGTGGGTGGGGCTTCCTGACGAGAGTCTTGAACACTCTCTTCAGGTGCTACATGTTCAAATAAGGTTTTTTTTGTGTTGAAACTTGTCTGCTCTGTTGTCATTTATGCCTGGGCAGCAGCATCTTCCTTAATAAAGGCAGATGCAAAGTAGTCATTTAAGACCTATGCTATGCCCCCTACTTTCAGTCATGCTTAAATCCCCTTTTTTGTCCTGAATCAGCCCACTCTTCTTTACCACCCTTTTTAATATTTACACGCCCCTGGAAGACTTTAGGATTCCTTTTTGTTAGCTGATATTCTCTTTTCATACTCCATTTCACCTCTGAACTTTCTACAATCTGACTGATTCTTGGTTATATTATCCACCTGATATGTCATGTGCACACTTCATAATCTCTGGGGCATTCCAGGTTTGTATACCCTACCTTTCACCTTTTGCAGGAATATATCTTGACTGTGCCTGAATGATCTCCTCTTTAAAGACAGCCCATTGTTCAGGCTTTCCCCTGGCAGTCTTTGGATCTGGGCCAGATAAATTGGAATCATTCTGACTCCATTGAAGTTGATTTTCCCTGGTTAATTATTCTTACTCTGAATTGTTCTTTGTCCTTTTTAAGGTCTTACCTAAAGCTCATTCTTAAAGTTGTGCTATTTATTTAACTCCCATGTTTAATTGGATGTTAATTGTGTTCCCATTGGAGTGTAAATTTGTTGGCACTGACTTCATTTGAGAGAAATGCTGTCACCAGAAATATGTTCATATTGATGTCTTCTAAATTTTGTTGTAAATCTACAGCCACTTTGGAAAATGAGGTATTGCTCCTAAAATGTAAGCAAAACCTTGCATGTGTACACTGGGAGGGGGAAACCTGCTGCTGCTGCCAGTCAGTTAATTGATGCTGCTTTGGGTATTGTCCCAAGCATATGGCTGAGGCTGGTATCAAATCTTTCTCCCCCTAGCAAATTGAGAACTTTAGATAACTGCCATTCAGATCTTGAATTCATATGAACCAAAATATTGCAGATGCTGGAAATATTGAGCAGGTGAAGCAGCATCTGTGGAGAGAAACAATTTATTTTTGGTCATGGTGTTATGACTGGGATGGGAGGAGTGTGTGTATGATGCAACCCCACTGTTCTGCAATTAACTTCAGCTTAATTTTCTCTCAAATAGCCACTTGCATATTTCCCCCTACTTGTGCCCAGAATAAGTCTTCAACCAGACTCCTTATAATAAACTCAGTGGTTTTTATTATAAAAGAAAACTTTTTAACAATTTGCAAGTACTGATTATACTTCCTGCTTTGTGTGCTGGGGAATTCTTTAGGAAAAAGATAGTTAACACAATGGTAAAGGACAAACCATCTCTGCAGAGATGGGCTTTAGAGTATGGGCATTATAAAATAAAGGATAAAGTTCACAGGGTCTTGATGCTGTCAACCTGGAGTTCCAGATATCCACCAGGGCATCACATGAGGGAAGTTCTCATCAACTGGTCTCAGCTTTGCAAGTCCAAATGCAGACCAGTTGCGCTCTGAGGGTTCTCTGGCTACATGTTGATAGCGCCACAATTTTAGATAAGTTAGAGAGGGCCAGTTAAGATAGCCTTCCTTCCTTAGCTTGTTTTCCCCCTACAAGTCTGCCTTCAAAACCAGCAGGCTCACAACTTATGTTTGTTTTTCTGTGCCATATAATTTCCTACAAGTTACTAGCCTTTGCTTTTCTTCAGGTTTTCCCCATCAATTAATGATTTACAGCTCAAACAACCAGATCTTACTCCAATACTGTAAAGGTCAGGTGATTTCTTGGAAGAAGCCTGCTGGTTGACAGTGCCAAGGTCAACTTATGAACTTTTTTTAAAAAGAAGTCAGCATCCAAATGTAAAGAATACCCAATTCTTCCATTTTGTAAAAGAGAAATTCAGTCTGGAGATGATTCCAACAACAGGCTGTGGGTGTCACTGCCTAGGCTAGTGTTTATTTCCCATTCCTAATTGCCCTTGAAGGTAATGGTGAACTACTTGCTTAAACCACTGTATTCCATGTGTGGGTACACCCACCATCCTATTAGGAAGGGAACTCCAAGATTTTGACCCAGCTACAGTAAAGGAGTAATAGTTCCAAGTCAGCATGGTATGTAGCTGACAGGTCGTGGTGCTCCCAGGCATCTGACATCTTGTCATCCTCCTAGGTGGTTGAGGCCATGAGTTTGGAAGATGCTTTTGAAGGATCTGGAGTACTGTGTACAGTATTGATCTCTTTTTATTTAAGGAAGGATGTAAATGCATTGGAAACAGTTCAGAGAAGGTTACTAGACTAATACCTGGAATGGGTAGGTTGCCTTATGAGAAAAGGGAGAGGCTAGCCTTGTATCCACTGGTTCTTGGAGTAAGAGGCAACTTGATTGAAATGTAAGATCCTGATGAGGGGTCCTGACAGGGTGGATGTGGAAGGGGGTGGTTTCCTTTTTGTGGGAGAATTGGGAAACGGGCCACCAATTTAAGACAGATGAGAAATTTTGAGGGACATGAGTCTTTGGAACTCTGCTTCCACCACCTTTTTTAGGAAGAGTCTCTGAATATTTTTAAGGCAGAAGTAGATTCTTGATGAGCAAGGGGATTAAAGATTTATGGAAGGTAGGTGGGAATGTGGAGTTGAGGTTGCAATCCGATCAGCATGATCTTATTCAGTGGTAGAATAGGCTTGAGGAGCTGAGTGACCTACTCCTAATTCAGGTTTGTATGTAAGGATCGTTGGTGAATTGCTGCAATGCACCTTTTATAGATTTTATAGATGGCACACTGCTGCCACTGAAGTGATGGAGGGAGTGAATGCTGAAGGTGGTGGAAGGGGTGCCAGTCAAGCAGCCTGCTTTGTCCTAGATAGTATGAGCTGCCTGTGTTGTTGCTGCACTCATCCAGGCAAGTGGAAGGTATTCCATCACTCCTGATTTGTGCCTTGTATATGGTGGACAGGCTTTGAGGAGTCGAGAGGCAAGTTACTCGCTGCAGGATTCCTAGCCTCTGACCTGCTCTTATAGCCAGTGTTTATATGGCTGGTCCAGTTTGGTTTCTGGTCAATGGTAACCCCCCAGGATGTTAGTGGGGGATTCAATGATGCTAATGCCATTGATTGTCATGGGGTGATGTTTAGATTCTCTCTTGTTGGAGATGGTCATTACCTGATGCTTGTGTGGTGCAAATGTTACTTGCCACTTACAGTCCAAACCTCAATGTTGCATAAAGCATATGGACACAGACTATTTTAGTATCTGAAGAGTTGCAAATGGGCTGAACATTGTGCAAACATTCCTCTTCTGACATGTGGGGCAACATCATTGAACCAGCTAAGTATGGTTAGGCCTAGGACACCACCCTGATGAACTCTTGCAGCAATGTCCTGGGACTGAGATTGACCTCTGACAACCACAACCATCTCCCTTTTTGTATTAAGTATGACTTCAACCAGTGGAGAGTTCCCACCCTGATTCTTATTGACTTCAATTTTGCTAGGACTCTTTGCCATGCTTGGTCAAATGCTGCATTGATGTAAAGGGCAGTCACTCATCTCACCTCTGCATGTTTGGACCAAGGGTGTAATGAGGTGAGGAACTGTGATCCTGGCAGAACCTAAACTGAACATCAGTAAGCAGGTTATTGCTGAGTAAGTGTCATTTGATAGCACTGTCAATGACCCCTTCTGTCACTTTGATCAAAAATAAACTGGGTTAGTAATTGGTTGGCTTGGTTTTTTCTTCCCCTCGACAGATGCTGCCTGACCTGAGAATTTCCACGTTGTTGGTTTTTCATTCTGAACAATTTTTTCTTTGAATCTAATACTATTTGATCACCAGAGAATTTATTGCCCTATTTCAAATCTTAAATTATAAAACAAGCAACTTTTTTACTCAATCAATTTGAGAGCAATTTTCAACAAACTGGCTATTTTACAATTGTGTAATACTGAACAATCTATTTTCCTGTGCATGTAACTTAATGAAGTGAAACTAAATAATGAATAGGTACTGCCAAATGCAGTCATGATGCTGACCATTATCTTGAACCTTGTTAGTGAATTGCTCGGATTTGTTGATGCTTTTGCCATTGAAGAAATTGGTCTACTTTGCATTTTTTTTGTTTTAAAAAAAAATGAACATTTTAATGAAGCCAGTGAGTAAACAAAGTTTCTAACTTGGTCATGTAAAATATGCTTTAGCATTATCTGTGGAATCAGAAAATCAATTCAGTTTTTTAAAAAACCGAATTGGGTTTTTTGCACTGTTTTGATATACCTCTTTCAAGCCACCAAGCCAAGATTGAGAATTGCTTGAAATGTTAACATGATGATGAATGAGCTGGAGAATGATTGTTTCCTACTATAGGGATGTGTGGGAGAATTGAGAAAATGTTAACATTTGAACTGAACTAAACTGGCAAAGTAAACTCTGAGGAAATTCCTATAAACAACATTAGGTTTTGGGAATGTAGAATGCACTGCCCCAAAAAACCACCAATTTTTAAAATAAATTGATGTTTAAGCATATTTAAAAGTAGTGGCTAACATGAAAAGAATGGCCATCAGAAAGGACTTTCAGGCCTATCAATATGGTGAAGCATGCATAAATGGTCCAGTGACTTACTGGTTTTTTTTTTGTTCGTGGAAACTTATCTCCAATCCTTTCTTGTTTTGAGGCTGTCATCTTTGTCAGCAAGCTGTCAGGCTCATCTTGCTTGGACAAGCCAGTAATGAGGCTTTTCACTGACGTCAATCTAGTCATTTGTGGTAAGATACCATTCATCTGTCAGCTGAGTGGATTTGTATAGGGTGGGCCATGCTGACTGAGCCTGATGTGTGTTTTTTTTAAAAGAAAACTAAAGTGGTAGACAGGGGAATGTCAAATACCTTCTAGAAGTCCATATAAATAGATTCTACAGACAGCCCTAAAATTATTGGCTAATATTGAAAACTTGATTTGCCTGTGTAGGGAATTGGCTGAGTGGCAGAAGATAGTAGGGATAATGGGAAGTCAATGGCAGAGGTAATGTTTTTACCCCCTATTCTGTTTGTAAACAATATATCTCAAACTAATTGTTGGATTTTAACAACCTGGTACACAGATGATGTGGCCCAAGAAAGAACTGACTAGTTTTTGTGGATCCAGATCCTGGAATCTTTTAAATGAAGTTAGTGAGTTTTTAGAATCTTGTGCATTGTCTTGCCTATCATAATGTGAGCAGAGTTTTCAGAGCAGGTTATTGGATGGGGTTGGCTTGAAACTGCCTCTGAGATGGAAGTTCTTAAGATTTTTTCAGTGAAACAGTGAAGGCTAGTACACAGAACGGAGTCACCCATCAGCTATGGTTTCATTTTAAATGGTGGAATGGACTCAGACTAAATGGCCCATTATGTATTGGCAAGCTATTTAGTTTGGAGTGTGGTAGGCAGTGGGGGCACAAGAAATTAAGTGTCTCCACTTGTACTAAAAGGTGCATATGTACTTGCATGCATTATGAGAACATTTTCTTTGCCTTTCTTAGTCCACACTTTTTTTACAGTACCTTTTTAACTGTGCAGGGTTAGATGAACAGTGTTCTTGACCTTGCTATTAAGTTATTGAAAAAGATTTAACTACATTGACAGAACAAAGGCCATATCTATAACTGGAGCCAAAATATGTTTTGGTAACATCCTTTTGGGGTTGGTGAGGGGATGTGGGAAAGATAGCATTGCCTTTGCTACTTACCACTCCTCTGCACAAAGTATAAATCAAACAATGGAGAAATGAAAGTACAACACCCTTTTCTTATGGAAGAGGGAGGAATTTTTTTTAGGGAAAAAATAGCTTGCAAAGCAGTGCTGTACTTGAATTGTGAAAGCTAAGCTTGCAAATTGTATTAAGTATCTGTGACTAGCACTAGACATCAGGGAGGAGAGGATTGAAGATATCAGACTCCAGCAAATATGACCTAAGTAAATCAAGCTGCAATGTTAACTTCTCTGAATAAAACTGGAATATCCTGAAACCTGACAACCTTCTATTTTTAGACGCTCATCTTCTCTGCCTTTTGTGAATGCCAGTGTCTGGGTAAATTTGCAATTTGAGTTGTACTTCAGTTGATATTGATCTGATCTAACACTAGATGCAAATCAAACTAAGGTTTGTGGTGCTTTCTTAAACATATGCTCTATGATATACTAGAAAGTATAATTGGCCTGTTTGTGAATGAACAACTTGGACTTTCAGCTCTTGGCTTTTTTTTAAAATGAAAGCCAGTGGATGAAGTAGTAATTTCTGGAGGTGGGCTGAGCTGAGCTGACCCAGTTATTTTACAATTGGTTACTTGTTTTGGGGAGCAGTTTGACAAGATGCCAAATGACAGGGAGCAAATGCCATATTGATGGCACAAAACTTTCACTATCCCTGAGGGTAATCATGCTTGCCAGGCAGAGGGATTTAGCTGTTAATGTATGGCACAGTAAAAAAACATTTTGTGATCTGTGTGCCTATAGATATGTTCTTTACAGTGTCTTTAAAACTTGGATTGCAGTTAGTAATATGTTCTGGTGATAATCTAAGCAATGCTTTTAATGAAGCTTTGTGCTCTAGATTTACAAGGTGTAATGCCATGGCATGTAATACTTCAAACCTTTTGAACATAATTGTTAATGACGTGCAATATTGGGCATTGCTTATTGTTTGGAAAGAAGTAATACTGAAGATAGAGGCCTTTAGCAAACTTTTTTTTCCTGCTATGGCCTATGTAAGTAACATACTTTTACTTGGGGTTGACTACCAATATACATATCACAGATCCTTGCAACCATTAGACTAATTCATAGCTTGGGTTCTCAAAGTGAATGAGAATCAAACCAACACAACGGTAGCTTGTTGGACATAAAACATGATGGCATTGAGGTCATAACTTAGGATGAATGCTTTCACTATTGGTGGAAGTGAAAAACTCCAATGGCAAATGTGTCACCTTATTAAAATATAAATGGAGGAATTTAACTGTTCCATTTAGGAAGTTGCTGTTGTATGACACAAACTAATCTGATTTGGTGCTGAAATGCAGAATTTCATGTTACTACAAACTAATGCAATTTTCAAATACTACAATTTTCAAGTTCTACAATTTATTTGCCAAGGGTTCATGCTCATGCCCACATGTCCGTCCTTGGCTTGCTGCATTATTCCAGTGAAACTCAACGCAAACAGGAGGAACAGCACCTCATCTTCCGACTAGGCACTTTACAGCCTTCCGGACTGAATATTGAGTTCAATTTTAGATCATGAACTCTCTCCTTCATCCCCACCCCCTTTCCGATACCCCCTCTTTTCCAATAATTTTATATAGATTTTTCTTTTCCCACCTATTTCCATTATTTTTAAATGTATTTCCATCCATTGTTTTATCTCTACTTTTTAGCCTTTTTCGATTCCTTCACCCCACACCACCCCCACTAGAGCTCTCTGTCCCTCGCTTATCCTGCTTTCTACCCTTAATTAGCACATTCCTCAGATAATATCAACACCTCCTTGTCCTTTTTGTCTGTGACATCTTTTGGTTATCTTCACCTATCACCAGCCCTCTATCCAGCTCTACCATCATCCACACCCCCTGCCCAAACCAGCTTATATTTCACCTCTTTTCTATTATTACTTAGTTCTGTTGAAGGGTCATTCGGACTCAATGTTAACTGTGCTCCTCTCAGCAGATGCTGCCAGACCTGCTGAGTATTTCCAGGTATTTGTTTTTGTTTTGGATTTCCAGCATCAGCAATTTTTTGCTTTTATCTGCATGCAGTGAACTTGTGCTGAAACTTCAGCCATCTTCAGGAGGCACACAAATCTTGCTTTCATAAAACAAAGTCAAAAATAAGCATAATCTGCCAAACCCCTTCATAATTAACAGCTCTTTGGGGGAAGAAAGGACCAAATGGCTACACAGTATGTTTTTGATTCATTTCAATGGGATGTGGACATTGTTGGCTAGGCTAACTTTATTGTCCATCCCTATTTGCCCTTGAGACTTAACCAATGCCCATCCCTACCACATCAGTGAAAGCAGCAAACCTATTGCTGATTTTCTTTAGGTGACCTGCTTTGGTCTCTATGTAGGTACATAATATTTTTGGTTAGAAATCCAGGTATTGCAAAATGTTTTAACTCAGCAGCATGGATCAACACATGAAATAACAAACAAGAAAAATAATCCTGTGCAAATTTATAAGTGCTTACTGATCTGAAACATTTTGAAACAATGTACAATATTTCTTGCTGCTCCACCCAAAAAGGATACTGAAACTTAGCTAGGAACGCACATTCTCCTGTTCAGCCCTACACTACTTGGTGTGCAACCAAACTGTGAAGCTGTGGTTCTCCTGCTTATAAGCTGAAGGGTTCTCCTGCCTAAAAACAGTATGTGGAACTACGATATTGCAACATTAGTTATTGGTCTTACAATATACTAGCACACTGGTTGTGGGCTGTACCTCAAACTCATCATGTTGGAAGTATATTTATTGTTGCCTGTGTTGGCAAATGGACTCCTTTTGTTTTACCAGCACAGAAATGCAAGTAATCAGAACTATTACGAGAACTTCCTCTAATAAACCTAATATGACTGGCTTTGTGGTGTTGCTGAGAGTAGGTGAATAAGAATTTAAACTAATGAAATCCAGGTGGCTTTTTGAAAATGAGGTCTGTTTAAACATTGTTTCAGCTGCCTCATTGCACTAATGTGGGATGACACTACAGCTGTGATCGGCTTGGTTTCCTAAAATCCATCTCTATTCTTCCTGTTAAAAAGGCAACAGGAAAACTTAATTACTAGGTGCAAGTGATCAAAATAAAATCTCTCCACTTTTGTGAATTAATCTGCCATAAGCAGAAACTGAAGGCTGATTTGTGACTAACAATGGTTGGTGTATCCAAGTGTCAAACTAGGATGCAGAGCCTTGTTTGGTTTAACACATTTGGTGTTTTGGAGGGCCCCACAGACCCAGTAAATTGGCTTCAGTTCATACATTCCTGCTAGTTGCTCAAATCATACATTTCTGTTACTGCTGAAATTGCTTTTCTGCACTAAAAATCCAACTTCTGAAGATGAGCCTGCAAAGCAAGATAAAGTGGAAAGACTGAGGACTGCTGTCAGGTATAGAATAATTTGAAAAACAACTTGGGGAATCTAGTGTACATCAAACAATTTTTTTAGCAAACCTGCATTTGCGCACCTAGTCCTATGGTGCACGATTCACTAATTTAGCAGTAATTGCGATGAGGGATTGGGGGAAAGAGACTTGGTGTAGCAATATTAAAGATTTTTGTTCAAATCTATCTATATGAATAGAGTTTAGGCAGGCCAACAGTAATTCAGTGTGCATTTATAGCTGATCTCCTCCACCAGGAGTCCTATAAAGTTGCTAGAAAAAGTAGTGAGCCTGAGGATTGGGAGCAGTTTGGAATTCATCAAAGGAGGACCAAGAGATTGATTGGTAAACTTGCAAGAAACATAAAAGTGTAAAGGTTTCTAAGTATATAAAGAAAAATTAGTGAAGAAAAATGTAGGCTCCTGGCAGTCAAACAGGAATTTATAATAGAGAAAAGGCAAATGGCAGAGCAATTAAACAACTACTTTTCTGCCTTCACAGAGGGAGAAACAAAACTTCCCAGAAATACTAAGAACCAAGGGCCTAGTGAGGAGGAATTGAAGGAAATCACTATTGCTAAAACAATAGTGCTGGAGAAGTTAATGGGACTGCAAGCCAGTAAATCCCTAAGGCCTGAATCTACATCCCACTAAAGGAGGTGGTCATGGAAATAGTGGATGTGTTGTTTGTTATCTTCCAAGATTCTGGAACAGTCCTGGCAGAGCGAAGGATGGCAAATGTAACCACCATTTTTGTAAAAGGAGGGAGAAGAGTGAATTACAGGCTGGTTAGCCTAACAGTAGGGAAAATGCTGAGTATTATAAAGGATGTGATAACAGAACATGTGGAAAATATCAACAGGATTAAAGGAAAAAATTAGAGAACATTGATTAATTTACCCCAGGATTGATACAATGCCCATTTGACTATTAGATATAGTCAGCAAATATATTTGGAAGTTTTGGTAAGGGGCATTGAAATCTGATTTTTAAAGCTAGGTATTTTCAGTTCATGGGTTTTCAGAATATACAGTGGTAAGGTATTGAGATTGCTTCTAAGATGAAGGCAAAATACTGCAGATGCTGGAAATCAAACAAACAAAATGCTGGAAAAACTCCACAGGTCTGACGACATCTATGGAGAGAGATGGTTAACATTTTCGAGTCAGAACTAGAGGTAGAAATGTGGTGAAATATATACTGTTTAAAGGGGGGCGGGGGGGGGGGGGGGGGGGCGGCCGTGGGGACAGGTGAAGCTGGATAGAAGGCCAGTGATAGGTGGAGATAAAAGATGTCATTAACAAAAGGTCGAAGGGGTGTTGATGGTGATACTGGCTAAATGAGGTACTACTGGTAACAGTAGAAAGCAGGATGAGCAAGTGACAGCTCTATTGGGGAGGATTGAAATAGGCTAAAAAGTGGGGATAAAACAATTAATAAAAATTGAATTTTAAAAATAAAAGGTGGGGAAAAAATAAGTATTTGACAAATGGATCAAAAAGGGGTGAGGATGGAGGAGAGTTCATGGTCTGATTTCTGAAACAAAAACGAAATGCTGGAAAAACTCAAACAGACCATGAACACTCTCTCTTCCTCCATCCTCACCCCTCTTATTTTTATACAGCTATTTTTATTAAATTCATTTCAAATTTTATTCATCTGTTTTATCCTCACCTCTTTAGCCTATTTCGATCTTTCTTTCTTTCTCCCCCACCATCCCCTCCCTATCCCACACCCACTAGGACCACCTGTCACTTGCTCATTCTTTCTACTCTTAATGTCACCAATAGCACCTCCCTTTTAGCCAGTATCACTGTCAACACCCCTTCAACCTTTTTTGTTTGACATATTTTGCAATCTCTCCTTTTGCCTCTACCATGAATGTCATCACCCTGAAGACTGCAGCAGATTGTGTGGGTCAGCTAGTTTGCACATTGGAATGGAGCCCCTTCTGCTGTACAAAAGTACTGGAACTTTCGTGAGGAACTGCATGTAGCAGAAGGAATGCTTTTCAAGGGAGAAAAGATCATCTTTCCTCTGTTGCAGGAATTAAATGCTGCAGTGCATATGTGAAAGTCACCTTGGCAAACAATATGCAGGAGAAGAGCTCTATGTAATGTATTGGCCTGGAATGGGAACACAAATTGGAAATGGTGAATGCATTTGCAGTGTTCTAAAAGTACAGTAAGTCACAACAAAGAACCACCTCAACCACACTGTTCCAGAGAGGCCCTGGCAGAAAATTGGAATGGACTTGTTCACCTTTGACAACAATGAGTACCTACTAGTATTAGATTATTACTCAAGTATTTTTGAGTCTTGCTGCTGAGAAATAAGAGCATCACTAATCATTTAAAATCAATGTTTGTTCGCCACAGCGTACCTGAAGTGCTCATTTCAGATAACAGTCCACAATTCTCAGGCACTGAGCTGTGCAAATTTGCAAAAGACTGAGTTTTGCCACACTACAAGCCCCAAATATCCACAATCCAGCAGAACTGGTGGAACGTACTATGCAGACCTTAACACCTGTTGAAGGCAAACCAAAGAGACCACTACCTGACTGGATTTTTGGGAACACTCCATTAGAGGGCATTTGATCATCTCCAGCACAGCTCCTCCTAATGGGGAGAAGACTACGAAAGAAGCTTCCAACTGCACCCCTACTGTTATTTCCACAGCCAGTGATCTATAGTGTGCAGGACCTGCTCTGAGACAGCAGAAGCAGATCGAGGTGCTTGACCTGAACGTGGAAGAGACCTGAAGGGATCTGGAATCCTACAAGAGAACCAAAGTCTGCCTTAGTGCAGACTCAATGGCCAACAGTACAGGAGAAACCCAAAATTCTTACAGAAAATAAATGAAATGCAACCCTGCTCTGGACCAGGGAATAGCTGAAGTTCAAAAGCCAGAATGCACCAGTGAAGCAGCAGATAGCCAGTCCTGAAAACTATCCAAGATAGTGACACAGCTTTTCACCATTCTTCCACTGGATGTTCTGAATGGTTAGAGATAGTAAGACAAAACCTGTGTGCGAGCATGTGATGGTTTTCAAACTCCTGTACTATATACAGGGTCACCTGACCTGGGGGCTGAGGGTCAGATAGCACATGTTGGAGCCTGCCTTGAGTGAGTTCACACACTGCAGATGTGTGTTCATGTTGGGGGAAAATGTCAATAAAGTTAGCTCAGCTACAATGCTGACAACATATGTGAATGCTTGGTTTTTTCTTCTTTTTTTTTAAAAAAAAGGCAAGACAAGGAACTAGGTTGGCTGGCTCCAGGTAGTGAGGGCTTCGAGAAGGCAGTGGAAGGTCAGTGCCTCTGCTGTGGATTATGAAGGCAAAGGTAACCCTTTGGGAGCAGCAAAACTGAAGAGTTGGAATTGTCTGACTTGGTGTTGGAGTACAGACTTGAATCCAGGGGAATGTAGTCTCAGGAGATTGAAAACCTGAGGTTAGCGGTTGTTGAGACAGTTTGTCAGCAACTTTTGGAGGGAGCTGTAAAGCTTAATCTTAAGGGAAGAATGAAAACTTGCAATTCCTCAAGGGAGAGTTTTTTAATGAGATTGTGTAACTTGGTGAACACTGACATCTGGGCGGGTTGCTAAGAAATCTGGGATCTGTCTTGGTTGCGTCTGTTATTTATGGCGCGGTATAATGTGTTGACCATAGTTTGCCTATATATTGTAAATTTTTACTTATGACTCTAGTGTAAAGTTTATTTTGTTCAAAACCTGTAGAATCTTGTGACTTCTTTCACTTAGCAAATACCTGGTTGCTCAAGCTTTGTCTACTTTAAACAAAGTTAGTGGCCCCTTGAGCCAGATTGTAATGTAAATTTTAGGGCTGGGTCATAAGTTATTGAAAATTCAGAAACTTAACCATTATAAAATTCTCAAGAGCAATACTGCTTCGGTTTTGGCCTGCATGTTTTGGGCACAAGGACACATTACACAAACACAAAATTTGTTTAGTATCCAACACTGGGTGGCTTTTGTCTTTTTGAATGCAAAACACAGGCTAAGCATTAAACATTTTAATGTCACTACAGTTTCAAACTCTTACAAATGAGGATTCATTATTGAGATCATTAAACAAACAGGATCTTAACCCCACCCAATTTGGAAAGCAGACATTATTCTTAATTGAGGGGGGGTGGGGGGGGATGCATGTTGCCTAGGCTGATTTTTTGCATGAGGGGTTTGCACCAGATGGATCCTTATGCAAAATGGAATCTCGTAAGGTCTTCCTGCATTGCAATTGCCAACAGCCAGTCCCTTGTGACATATTCCCAACTCCACAATTGAGGTTGACTACAGGTGTGCAGCAGTCATCCATTCCAGCAAACTCTCTGCCAACAGTGCAACCATCCCATTAAGGTTAGGCAGCTCCTCCGTGGATGTCAGTGCTCCTATTCCGAGCAGGCTTTTCCAGGCTACTGTGGGAGGCTTGCACCATTTCCTGGCTGAGACAGAGTGCTGCTGCATATGTTTCTCCACGAGATTGGCTAATCTCTCATGGTCTGAGCTGATGCAGTTGAGTCCCAGGGACAATGGATGATGGCAATGAATTCCTCCATTCATAGTTCAAGAACTTCCACTGCCTTGGAACCTCACCAGATGACCTCATATCTGCCAATTTATCCAAATGCTATCTTCCAAAAGATGACCCTTGAGGCCCCACATTTCCTTTCCTCCATACTGGGGCATAGTTGTGGCACTCTACCCCTGACGGTGACTCTGCAGATTTTTGACCCCTCTTGCACTCCTGTGGTGACTTTCACCCTGTGCCACTGACTGACTGTAAACCTTTCATTACATCACTTGGATGTGCTTGTATCCCGATTGGTAGTATGTGGGCTAGGGTGATGTGATGCTGCTGCCTCGGGCATCTCCTCCTCCTTGATGCTTGAAGAGTGATATGGGGGGGTGTGAGGGAGCAGAACTGGGACCTCCACAACACGAGCGTTATTTGGGTATAGCCCTCATTGTGAAAGCACCCTGTAGCCATTGCCTTAATCTTGTTCACACTGCCTTTTATGAAAAAACCCCATCTTTGTCACACTTGCGCTAACCAAAGTGATGGTGTGACCTCCACCATTACCACATTGTGCCCACTGCTGTTGTCTGCTAACAGTTTCACCATTTCCAACAGACAGCTGTTCAGGTACCCTGGCAATCCCCATAGCCATCTTTCCCATATGGCAGGTATGTCTCAGCCAAACTGACACCCCCAGTCTGGGCCATCTTCATGGCATTCTTTACTTTTTTAGACTGCAATGATATGAATGTTAGTCTAATATGTAGTGCATGGAGAAATATTGCTCCTCACCCATCAGTGCATGTTCTGTGTGCACCTACATATACAACCCACGATACTGAAGCAGAGGTATGTGCCATGTCTTGCACCTTAACCGCAATGTGCAGATATGATCTTTCCTTTGGAGCACTATGGATGAGCCAAGCTGCTCACCTTGCCAGCATGTAGTCATTCATTGAACTTTTCCTTCACTGAATGCATGAGCGCTGCTCTCCTCTGTTTACTGCAGCCGTTATCTGCATACAGGCCTCCTTGGTTGCTGTAGGACCATTATGGTGGCCAGCTGGGTAGAAGATTGGTCTCCTTTTTCTGAACCTCTCTCCAAAATGTAAAGATCCTGGTCAGAAAATCGTGGGGCAGCTGAACCCAGCCCTTCCCCGCGTCTCTTCTGTGACATGAATAAAAATACAAGGTGAGAAGAGTCAAACCATTCAGATTACAAAGCTCTCATCTTATTTTCACCATATTGATCATTTACTGGTAAGGTTTGGTGGAGAGAATGGCTCTGCACAAATACTTGGCCTCCTGTATTTTGCAGCTGTGACCCCCTGACAGCCCCTTTTGGTTTCCTTTTAGTCACACTGTTATGCTGTGACAGTGGTGCTGAGGGACCTGGTCAAGGGCCAACAGTATGGATGCATGCTGGTGAGTGGCAAGAGGACAAATGGATGTGATGATGAGCATGGCAGTGAATCATCATTTATCCACCCAGAGTGCCTTGGCAGCTAACTACATGACTGACACCTGCACAAGGTAGTGATGGCAAGATGATGCCATCTACATGGCTGTACCAAGCATTTGCGCAGAGCCATTTTGCCCACCAAACCTCACCAGTAATCGTGTGGTGAAAATAGTACATGTAAGTGCACAAAAGTAAATGAGCATTGTAATCTAGCTCACTACTCTTTATTTTTATTCACAAGGTGTCTCTCAGAATCATAGTGGAAGGGATGGGTCCAGCTGCCTGAACAGTTCAGTGAAGGACACTATGGCTAGGCAGTAACAATGACATTTTTCCCCACAGGGAAAGCCATGATGGACCAAGAGTTTTAGGATCAGCTGACCGTTGGATAACCTTTACAGTTTGGACTTCCTTTTTAATTCATTCATGGGATGTGGGTGTTACTGGCAAGGCCAGCATTTATTGTCCATCCCTAACTGCCCCCAAAGGTGGTGGTGAGCTGCCACTTTGAACTGCTGCAGTCCATGTGGTGTAGGTACACCCACAGTGCTGTTAGGGAGTTCCAGGATTTTGAACAAGTGAAATGCGATATATTTCCAAGTCCAGGGTGGTGTGGTTTGGAGGGGAACTTCTAGCAATTGGTGTTCCCATGTGTCAGTTGTCCTTGTCCTTCTGGATGGCACTGGTTGTGAGTATAGAAGGTGCTGCTTACATAAGTTTTGGGTTCTGCAATGCACCTTGTAGATGGTATACACTGCTGCCACAGGGTGGTGGTGCTTGTGGATGGGTTACCAATCAAGTGGACTGCTTTGTCCTGGATGGTGGTAAACTTCTTGTGCTGGAGCTGCACCTATCCAGCCAAATCGAGAGTATTCCATCACTCTTGACTTGTGCCTTGGAGATGATGGACAGGCTTTTGGGGAGTCAGGAGGTGAGTTACTCACCCCAGGATTCCTAGTCTCTGACCTGCTCTTGTAGCTGCAGTATTTATATGGCTAGTCCAGTTCAGTTTCTGGTCAATGATAACCCCCCAGGATGATGGGGGATTCAGCAATGGTAGTGCCATCAAATGTTAAGGGGCAATGGTTGTTCTCTTGTTGGAGATGTCATTGCATGGCACTTGTATGGCATGAATGTTACTTGCCACTTGTCAGCCCAAGCCTGGAGTTTGTTCAAGTCTTTCTGCATTTGGACATCAGACTGCTTCAGTTTCTAAGGAGTCATGAACAGTGCTGAACGTTGTGCAGTCATCAAAGAACATCTCAACTTCTGACCTTTTATGATGGAAGGAAGGGCATTGAAGCAGCTGAGGATCCCCTACAGTGATGTCCTGGAACTGAGATGGTTGTTTGAGGTCAATCATCATCTTGTCCCAGGTATGACTCCAACCAGTGGAAAGTGTTTTCCCCCTGATTCCCATTGACTCCAGTTTTGCTGGGGTGCCTTGATGCCAGATTTGATGGAATGCTGCCTTGATGTCAAGGACAGTCACTCTGCTCACTTTCTTTGGGGTTCAGCTCTTTTTTTTTTTTTGTCCATGTTTGAACCAAGGCTGGAATGAGGCCAGGAGCTGTGTGGCCCTGGCAGAACACAAACTGAGCGTTGCTGAACAAGTTGCTAAGCAAGTGCTTCACTCTTTCCATCACTTTACTGATGGGGTGGCAATTAGCTTCCATGTATTTTTCCTGCTTTGCGTGCAGCACATATATCCGGGTGATTTTTCATGTTGCCAGGTAGGTGCCAGTGCTGTAACTCTCTTCTGCAGCAGCTTGGCTTGGGGTGCAGCAAGTTTTGGAGCACAAGTCTTCAGTACTATTGCTGGAATGTTGTCAGGGTCCATAGCCTTTGCAGTACCCAATGCTTTCAGCTGTTTCTTTTATCATGTGGAGTGAGTTGAATTAGCTGAAGATTGGCAACTGTGATGGTGAGGACCTCTGGAGGAGACAAAGATAGATCATCCACTCAGCACTTCTGGCTGAAGATTGTTGCGAATGCTTCAGTCTCATCTGATGCACTGATGTGCTAGGCTCCCCGATCATTGAAGATGGGGATATTTGTGGAGCTGCTGCCTCCAGTGAGTTGCTTAATTGTTCTCCACCATTCAGAACTGGATGTGGAAGGGCTGCAGAGCTTGGATCTGATTTGTTGGTTGTGGAATCGCTTGGCTCTGTCCATCACGCTTGCTGCTTTTACTGTTTGGCATGCAAGTAGTCCTGTGTTGTAGCTTCACCAGGTTGATGCCACATTTTTGGTATGCCTGGTGCTGCTTCTGGCATGTCCTCCTGCACTCTTCTTTGAACCAGGGTTGCCTGGCTTGGTAATGGTAGAGAGGGGGATATGCTGGGCCATGAGGTTACAGATTGTGCTGGAGGACAATTCTGCTGCTGATGGCCCACAGTGCGTCATGGTTGCCCAGTCTTGAGTTGCTAGATCTGTTCGAAAGTGTATCTCATTTGGCATGGTGGTAGTGCCACACATGATGGGTATTCTCAATTTGAAGATGGGGCTTCAACTCAGACTATCAGTAGGAGTGACCACTGCACAGTCATGGACAGATGCATCTGTGGCAGGCAGATTGAGGATAAGATCAAATATGTTTTTCCCTTTTGTCCTCTCACCACCTGCCACAGACCCAGCCTAGCAGCTATGTTCTTTACCTTCACCTGACAATGAAATGACATCTGCAAAGGACAGGGACTTTGCTATTGATTGGCTTACCTCTTGAATAGCTTTTATGTTCCTGAGCTGTGCCAAACCATCCTCTGACCACTCGATAGTTCCAAGGTAGCCTGCCCCAGACTAAAAATCGCAAGTCCATATAGACACATTTAGAGGTTGGGGTTCATGAAACTGGGAATTCTCCCATCTCTGCACACCCAACTGAGAGTGGAAATTTGGGCCTTTGTTTAAAATGTGTGCACACTTGATGCAAATTCTGTTTTCTGAAACCCTCCCTTGGATATGAATGGTTGAAGTTTGAACAGCTCTATAATTGATGCTGATTTTTTTTTTTTTTTGGTCAGAACTGTGGATTAGTCACTTTCATGGATTAATAATTCCCTTGTCAGTGTGATCCACTGTTGCCATTTGTCAGAAGTGTGGAAAAACAAAGCCCTTGTTAGCGGTACATCAGTCTTCATAATTAATCCTTCAGGCTCTTTGACATTGTGAGCATTTGGGTATCTTACCCAAAGTGTCACATTTATTTGTTAAGATCTCCAACACTGGATAATATTTCTTTTGTTTCAGTGCAGCTGTAAGATAGAATCTGACCAGTTTTTTTCCCATACACCTTATCAACCTTCCCCTGACTTTACTGTCTGACTAAATGATGCATCTAGTACCATTAGTTATGTTTTTGTGCTGTTATGTTAATATATTTCCACAGCTTTCCAGTATTTTATAGCAGGCATTCCTTGTGCAATGTGATATCAGTACAGCTGAACAGCCAACTAAGTCTAGACGTGTTCTGATCTGAAACTGTGCTCGTTTGTGCACTATCCAGATAGAATCACTGAAAAATGGCCAGGAACTATTGTCTGCTCACTTACCCATTTAAATTATTTGAACATCCACAGTTGTACTTCTACATTTTTTTTTTGTAATTCTGAATAATGGCAAATCAAGTGTATGAACAGGAGTCTTGGCTGTTTTGGTGGTGGATGTGCCTGCCCTTTTGTCACCAGGTTCATGGTGGGGCGGGGGTTGGAGGAGAAAGTGTTCCCGTTTGAGTGCTGATCAGTCTTTATACCTTTTTATCTACTATTTCTGTACCTGCTGAAAGTGCTGCTCATGCCTGTGTTTAAACTTGAGGAATTATCATTCATTCATGATTTGCTATCCAGTGCCTTCTACCAGGAAATACAGGTATGTAAAAATTGTGAAGAGGAGTGGGTATGGTTGATTCCCCTCACTTTAGTCTCTGTCCTACCCAGCTGAGATTTATGACCAGCTCTTTTTATCTGCGATTTAAAAACAAAAAACTGCGGATGCTGGAAATCCGAAACAGAAATACCTGGAAAAACTCAGCAGGTCTGGCAGCATCGGCGGAGAAGAACAAAGTTGACGTTTCAAGTCCTCGTGACCCTTCAACAGAACTAAGTAGAAATAGGAAAGGGGTGAAATATAAGCTTAATATAAATGTCAACTTTGTTCTTCTCTGCTGCCAGACCTGAGTTTTTTTCAAGTATTTGTTTTTCTTTTTATCTGCCTTCTGTTTGCTAGCAAGCTATGGGGTTGAGGCTGTTCCTGCCTTTAGAACTACTCAGTCTATTAAAGCAAGAAATGTGAATGCAGTTCCACCCCTCTTTCCCCCGATCACCTTTGGTATTTTTCCATTGTGGGTGCAAATGCAGATATAAAAATTGATTTTTTTTTAAATTTCAGACTGTGTGGCATCTTGCAGAGTTGGTATATATTTGCTCTAATAACTATACAGCAATGTGTATATGACATCCTTTTTTATGTTGCTATTTAGCAAACTAGTTGGTGTACTTGAAACACAGCCACCCCTTTAAATTGCAGATGCTGTTTAATGCCTGTAGATGTACTAAATGAAGTACTACAACAGAACCTGAATAAGTTTGACTAGCCATGCGTAAATATCTGGGATTGTTGTTTTAATTTTATGGAATTTCTGATTTTTGTCTAATCATTACTTCCTCCTACCTGCACCCGCCCATCTCTTATACTTATGCTGGAAAACTGGAATGTTGGCTATTTTTCTTGGCTCAGGCAGTTCATTTTAATTATTGGCATTTTCACAATTTTTGTACTGTTGCCAAGCTTTTAGACTAATGAACAAGAATACCAGCAGTATTTTCATTGTAGCACTTAATGCTAACAACACTACCAGAGTCCAATTTAATGCAGTGCTTTAAAATCAGCTATTGCTAAAAATGTACTTGCATTCATTTAATACATTTTCCTTGGCCTTGCTATCAGGAGTCCCTCAAACTAATGATATCACTTAAATGTTCCTCAAAAGGAAATTAGGTTAAATCCCTTGAGATGTACGTAACTAAAGTGCCATTCATTGGTCCTTACCTAACTTTTAAAATGTTTAGCTACATTAAAATACTTGTACAACTACCATAAATGCAGTGTATAAGATGATCCCATTTTTCTGTCCCCAAAAATCATGCTTTTGCATATACTCAGTATATAAATTGACCCCCTTGTCAGCCACAATATGCTATACTCACCAAAGTAGTCATCCTCCATTTTTCTACCCACAAATGCGTGTTTTAATTATCTTTTTAAGTAGGCAATGTGGGCTGTGTTGCAAAAGTCTTGCGTCAGAAGTTGATAACATTTGAAAGTGGTGACCATCCAGACCCATGCAGGTGTTGCACTTTTTTGAACTCTGAATATAAGTCGACTGCTGCTTTTGGAGGGATTTCAAAGATCTATTTGTATACGAACAAGGATGGTAATTTGGGTATGTTTACTGTCTCCTCCGATTGGAGTAATTTGCCAAGTAATATAAATGAGACTGGTACTTGCATCATTTGAAATATAATTGGATTTTAAGAGGGAGTTGGAGCTCAAAAGCAAATGAGCTTTGCAGGCATGTGACCTTTTTTATTTTTGTTCAATATGTCCAACCAAAATAAGGCAACATTATTTCCTTTCAATGTGTGGTTGGCTCTAACATTAATTTCTGAATTTAATGTACATACAAACATTCAAATTAGGAGCAGGAATAGGCCCCTGAGCCTGCACTGCCATTCAATAAGATCTTGGCTGTTCTGATTTAACCTCCTGCCTACTTTGAACCTTTCAACCCCTTGCTTATCAAGAATCTTTCTACCTCTGCCTGAAAACTGCTTCCATTGTCTTTTTTGAGGAAGAGTTCTAAAGACTCATGACCCTCAGAAAATTTCTCCTCCATATTTTATCTTAAATGGGTGACCCCTTATTCTGAAGTTGTGACCCCCTAGTTCTAGATTCTCCCACAAAAGGAAACATCCTTTTCAACATCCACCCTGTCAAGACCCTTCAGGATCTTATGTTTCAATCAAATCGCCTCTTAGTCTTAACTTCAGTAGATACAAGCCTGTCCAACCTTTCCTCATAAGACAACCCACCCATGCCAGGTGTTAGTGCAGTAAACTTTCTCTGAACTGTTGACACATTTACATCCTTTAAATAAGGCCAATACTGTACATGGCAGTCTAGATGTGGCCTCACCAGTGTCCTGTACAACTGAAGCATAACCTCTCTACTTTTGTATTCAATTCCCCTTGCAATAGAATGTTACTATTAGCTTTCCCAATTACTTGCTGTACCTGCTTACTGGCCTTTTTGTGATTCATTCACTAGGCCACCCAGCTCCCATCCTGAATCCCAGAGCTCTGCAATCTCTCACCATTTAAATAATATGCTTTTTATTCTTCCTGCCAAAATGGAGGATTTCACATTTACCCACATCATAGACCATTAAGGAGGCTATGAAGGGACGTGTCCTCCTTCGCAAATAACTTTTCCTACCTATCTATCATCAGCAAATTTAGCAGCCATACCTTATGGACTTGGATGAACCGGCCAATCAAACATATGCCTAATATTGATATTTCAGTTCCCATCATTGAGGCTGCTTGTAGGTTTAACCATTGACAGATGTATTCATTACTAGGGCATAGTTCACTAAATGGACAAGTGAATAATTTAATCTAAGTAAACAACCAAAATACATCCATTTTGGGGGAAAAAATAATGCTGTAGTGCCTCATTATTATGGCACCAACATGATATTGTACAAATGTTCAGAATCAAATATCCACTTGCCCATCTAATGGAAGTTACTCCAACATGTCCACTTACTTCAATCTCTGTTTGTTTAAAGCATACATTGGAGATGGTGTCACTTTAAGCATAGGATTTAGGATGATTCCATAATCATTATAGTGTAGAAAGGGGCCATTTGGCGCCTCCAGTTCATCCCAGCTCTGCAAAACAATCCTTCCCCCATTCTGTCACCATGGCCTTGCAAGTTTATTTCCTTTTTGATATTATTGATTCTCTGTTTCCACTATCCTCGTGAACATAGTGCATGGTAGGACCTGGAACCTAAGCTTTTAAAGAAAAATCTCACTTGCATCCTCTGTCACTTGATTTAAACCTTAAATCTGAGCCCCTTAGTCCTTGTACCATCAGCTAATGGAAACAGATTTTCTTTTGTCTACCTTATTCAAACCTGTACACTATCAGACCTTCCTTCAACCTCCTTTGCTCCAAGGAAAACAACCCCAGCTTTTGCAACCTAATCTTTTAGCTAAATTCCTTCATCCCTGGGACCATTCTGGAAAATCTCTGCACCCTCTCAAGGACCCTTCTGTCATTACTGGGTCGATGTAGCACTCTGGCCTAAACACAGCCTTATAAAGACTCAGCATAACTTCCCTCCTTCCCTGCTTTTGCTTGAATCTCCAGGATACCAAATGCTTCGAATTACACTCCTCTCAATATATCCTTTTACCTTCAAAGATCCATGTGCATGAACCCTTGCATGCTCTTTGGAACTGATAGTTAAGCCTGTTGCCTCTCCCTCCCTATCTCTGCCAAAATGCATCACCTCTATTAAATTTCATTTACTACTTGTTCATTCTGCTAGCCTTTGCCCTGTTGCAGTCAATTGGTATCATTACTGTTTGCCACAGTTCCAAGTTTGGTATCATTAACTTTTGAAATTTCATAAATATTAGTCATTTACAATAATCAAACAACTAGAACACCACCATTTACCATACTCCAGTTTGAAAAACTATTTGCTAGAACTCAGTTTGCTGTCATTAAGACAATTTTTTTTTCCCAACCTGATACCCTCCTATGCCATAAACCTCAATTTGTTAACTGGCTTTTTGTGTGGTGCTTTCATTTTCATAAAATCCACATAGGCAACATTTCCTTCAGTCTTTCCTGTTACTTTTATCCAAAAATTCAATTAGATTAAAGCATGATCTGTCTTTTTATAAATTCTGATCCGATTTTTCTTTAGCTTGCTCAGGTTACATCAGTGCTAATTGGGTCAAGCATAGGCAAGGAAACTTTGCCATACTCCTTCAACCAATACACCACTTGAAAGAAGCAATGAGGGTAGTAAGGGCTCTGAATGTACTGGTAGGTGGGGAATGTCAATATCCAATGGCTTTGGTAGCACCACTACTGATGGTGCTGGCTGAGTCCTGAAGAACATGTCTATCAGATGGGCCCTGTCAAAGGTGCTGAGAACCAACATGAAGGAAAGCCTACTTGATATTGTCCTTGCCAACTACTTGTGGATGCAAATATCAACTACATTACTAGCTGCAGTGACTACATCACAGTCCTTGGGTGATGAATATCCAGTGTGAATCTAGGGTTTCAATGTTGTGTGGCACTATTAGTGTTAAATTGTTAGATATAGCAGATCAAAACAGTGCATCAATGAGGTACTATGTGCCATCAGCAGCAGAATTGTATTCAGCCACATGTGACTACATTGACCTGGCATATCCCTCACTCTACCATTGCCATCAAGCCAGGGGGACCAAACCTGGTTCATTAAAGAGTTGAGGAGAGCTTGCTAGGCACAGTACCAGTGTTCTGAACCACTTGGGGATCATTAACATTTTTGTTTTGAATCTGAAAGCAGATTTATTTAATAAAAAAATAAAAATTTGCGGACCTTGTGGCTTCATTCAAAATAAAGAATTCTACTACACAATTCACAGAACCATCTCTGGGAGATGGTGACATAGTGGTAATGTCACTCAGTAAACTAGAGGCCTAGCCCAATGCTCCAGGGACAAGGGTTCAAATCCCATCACAGTAGCTGATGGCATTGAAAACTAATCTCTAATGGTGACCTTAACTATTGTCAATCATTGTAAAAATCCTTTGGGGAAGAAAATCTGCCATCCTTGCCTGGCCCTCATGTCATTCTAGACTCTCAGCAATGTGGTTGACTCTTAAATGGCCTAGCAAGCCACTCAGTCAAGGGCAATTAGATGAGCAACAAATGCTGGCCTTGCCAGTGATGCCCACATTTAAAAAAAAAAATCAATCTTGAATAGTCAATTAAATTAAAGATAATAGAAGAAAAATGAACTGTCACTTCTAAGCCAAACTGTTTGGGTGTAGAAAGAAATGGTGATTTCAATTGACTTTCACACTGAATTGATGATTGCAAAGTGTTCTCAGTTCCATTCACAACTCCTCAGATGCTGAAGCAGTCAAACCTGCCTGCAGCAAGACCTAGACAACATTTTGGCTTTGGTTGATAAATGTCAAGTCACATGCCTAGCAGTGACCATTTAGAACAACAGAATCTAGCCAACTCTCCTTGATATTCAATAGCATCACATCACTGAATTCCCCACATCCTGGGGGTTACCATTGACCAGAAACTGGACCAGCCACAGAAATACTGTAGCTAAAAGAGCAGGTCAGAGGGTTGGTATTGTGGTAAGAAACTCACCACCTGACACCCCAAACCCATCCATCTATAAACCACAAGTCAGGAGTGACAGAATACTCTCCACTTGCCTGGATAAGTGCTGCTCCAAGAACACAAGCTCAAAACCATCTGAGATAAAGCAGCCTGCTTGATTAAACTTTAACTTTCACATCCTCCACCACTGATGCAAGATGTACTGCAGCAACTTGCCATAGCTGTTTCAACAGCACCTTCCAAACCCATGACCTGTACCACCTAGCAGATGCAAGGGAACACCAGCATATGCAAGTTCTCCTCCAAGTCATTCGCTATTCTGACTTCAGACCATATTGCTGTTCCTTGACTGTCACTGGGTCAAAAACTTGAAACTCTCCCCTAACAGTGCTGCGGGTGGAACTACACCACATGGATTGCAGTGGTTCAAGAAGGCTGCTCACCACCATGTCTAGGACAATTTACGATGAGCAATAAATATTGGCCATGTAAGCAATGCTCACATCTGCTTGTTAGATCTCCCTAGTTAACTGAAACCTACCCAAGTGCCTGTTGGTCAGCACCCTCCCCCAACCAATTTTGTTGTTTCTAAAGCCTTAACCACATTGAAACTGTCTTTAGTTACTATGTTTTTATGACCTTGAGTAAGGATGTCATATTAGCCACTGTCCAGTCTTTTGGCACCTCCCCCATATCTAGGGAAGATTGGAGGAATGTGACTAGCCTTTCTGCTATCTCCACCCCCACTTTAACAACCTGGAGTGAAAGCCACCTGGACCAGGTGACTTACCCACTCTAAGCATAACCAGCCTTTCTAGTACATCCTGCCTATCAATTTTCATCTATTACCTCAATCATCTCAGTTTTGAATGATATTTTGTCAGTATCCCCTTCCTTTGTAAACACCTATGCAGAATATTCAAGCTTGCTTTGCACCTGTAAGCATTTTGCCATATCCAGTAAAGGCATGTCAAATGCATAACTTTAAACATGCCATGTATTCAGTACAACATTTTCTGGAACTGCCTTTCTTTCTTAAAAATGAACATTAAAATGCTGCTAACGTGGTTGCCAAGGGTCAAGCAACTTTTTTAATTTTTGCATTAACTCAACTACCTCAAGTCTCTGGGAAGTTCCTATTTGAATGACCATGGATGGGGTGCCACCTTGAATGGACATACCAAAACACAACTCTTTGTGGAATTCAAACCTATTGTTTGTGGACTTATCCAAAAATTAAAATCTAAAGACTCTTAAACACTCCGTGGAATTTTCTGTGCCCACTGGTGGTGGGTGTGAGCAGACAACATGGTAGGAAGACCAAAAATCTGTTTCACGACATCGTGAAACCAGTTTATAATCATCCACTGCACCCATCTGGCAGGCTGCATTTCCCACTGCCACACGTTGGAAACTTCATTGTACCACACCTGCATTTCATTTATAAGCCCCACTCACTGGAATCAACCCCCGCACCCCCGCCTTCCCTGCATGATCATCCGCAGTCATTCTGACATATTTCATAACTGAGCATAAGTGACGTTTACCTGGCGAATTGCACTTTGAGTCTTGTTTGCCCACCTTGCTCAGGGCAGCACTTGCAGTCATCAGCGACAGGCCTTGCAGGCAGTACAACATCACTTTTAGGGGGCTCACAGGCAGGTCTCTACTTATGAGACCAGCATAAGGAGGAGGTGGCTTTTCAAAGTCTGCAGGGCTGTGGCTTGCTTGGAGAGGGGGAGAAGGGGCCTTGGGCAAAGAAAGAGGCTGCAGGGCTAGGGCATTATTGGGGAAGGGGGGCTATCCCAGGGTGCATGTGAGAACACATGTTGATCTGTGTAAGTGGCCTCGAGTGGGGGCTGAGGATCTTTCCAGAAAAGTTGAGTCCAGATGGAGATCTGAGGGTGTGAGAGACAGTGGTGGCACCCCTTGAGCTGGCAGTAAGTGGGATGCCAGTGAATGTGTGATGGGCTTAGGTGTGAGCTTTAGAGATGGTTGCCTTATCCTGCTAGCATGGATGAGAACATTCATCCTCTTTCGGCACTGGATGGCAAGCCTCTTCTGTGCAGCATTGGTACTGACCACCTCTGCCACCACCTCCCAAGCCAGAGTGGTGACACGGGGTCTTCTGCGGCCAAAGTGGGAGTAGAGGACATCACGGCGGGCTCCAGTGGTGTCCTGGAGGCTTCCCAGGGATGCATCACTGAATTAGGGGACTGCAGTCTTCTTGCCTTTCAGAGCATGTCTTCAGTGCAGCAGACCTGGGCCGGAAGCAGAGGCGTGCATGCAGCTGCACTTTAAATATGGTGCCCAGCATGAGAAAGTTGCGAGGTGACATTGTGGCACGTGAAACTGGGACCACCCACCAGCAAAATGGCATGTTTCCCAGGAATGTATGATTAATGAGCTGGGATTGGGATGATAGGGCATGAAAAGCTACCATTTGCAGCCAGCGGGTAAATGTTCTTTTTCCTGCCTGCTACCGCACTTAGAGGGTGGAATTGTCCCAGATTTGCGCTGCCTCTTAGCTGTAGAAAAGCCTGCTCATCATGAGTAGGTGTGAATGATCTGTTTCCCCCGTTGTGTAGCAATGGCTTCTAATTTCCAATCATTCTGGGTAGACGATAGAAGTATTGATCAGGTATTCACCTGATAACACTGACCAAGACAACCAGTTTGTCTTCTCCAAGAACCAGGAAGAAGCCAGGTAGTCTGCAAACAACACAGCAAAAAACAACAGCAGCAGCAGCAAAGGCAGCAACAACTATGCTTTAACTGGGCACTGCAACATAAGGTTTCCAAGCTAGAAAACTGATGACCTAGTAATAAGCAACCAACTCGTAACCCACTGGAAAATCTACTTTTTTGAGGGAATTCTGCAACAACATTGATATGTAACTGACTGATTTATTGAATTCACTTAGCTACACTTTGAGTGGAAAAGAACCTCCTCTTCACCAGGCTTGCAACAAGATGATTGTGACCTGCAAACTATTCCTTTGTAACTTGTAAGAGTGCACTACCCTCTTATACACACATTGAAAAATACAGTTTGTGTGTCATAGTGTTAGATTTTCATGGTAACCATGAGAATAAATAACCTTTACTTAAACCCATGAAAACTTGCTGCTGGTTATTTAAATTGACCATACGTTTTAAGAAACACACACACCTTCCTTTTCACAAAACAACAGACTGATTAAGCAATAAAGGGAGAGGACAGGAATTTCAGTTCTGTCTCATCCCTGTCCGTAACAATATAATCATCTTCTTTGCCCCAATAGGATCCACCCTGCCTTTTTTTATAGTTGCTTATAGTTACTATTTATATGCTGTAGAAGGCTATTGGAATTTCTTTTTTGTTAACTGCCATTCTATTTTCATTATTTCTTTGCCAGTCTTATTTTCCTCTTCACTTCCCCTTTCAACTTATTAGGTTTGGCTTAGTTTTTCCTTGAAGAATTCACCTGGCATGTATCATACACCCTTTCTCTGTATTTCATCATACGTAAGAACTAGGAGCAGGCAATTCAACCCCTTGATAGGCCATTCAATATGATCATGGCTGATCTCATTTCGGCCTCAACTCCAATTTCACACCCTCTCCCCATAACCTTTCAACCCGTTACTAATTAAAAATCTATCTATCTTCTCAAATTTATTCAGCGTCCCGGCATCCACTGCACTCTGAGGTAGTGAATTCCACAGATTCACAACCCTTTGAGAAACGTAATTCCTCCTCATCTCTGATTTAAATCTACCGCCCCTTGGCCTAAAACTGTGGCCTCTCATTTCTAGAATGCCCCACAAGGGGAAACATCCACTTCTACACCTCCTTTTATCAACCAATCAGCCCTGGCTTTTGTTCCCTTACCTTTTTTACTTGTTGCAATACACCTAATCTGTTCCTAAAAGCATCTTCCTTTAAAGATCACCTATTGTTCCTTTTCAGTTCTTCCTGTCAACCTTTGATTCCATTTTACCCTGGTTAAATCCCCTCTCATCCTAGTGAAGCGGGCCCTCTTACCCCCCCGCCCCCTCTTCCAGTTGAGAAGTTCAATATTAGATTTTTTCCCTTGTTTCCATTACTAATCTAAATCTTTGAAACGATGATCACTCTTACCCAGTTGTTCTCCAGCAGACACTTGGCCCAACTTATTCCCCAGCACCAGAACCAGCAATGCTTCCTTCCTAGTTGGATTGAGGAAATGCTGTTTTGAAGTTTTGCTGAACACATTTGGGAAATGTCTCTCCCATCACCCTGCAGCAACCCCCCTGCCCCCCACACTCCTCTTCCGTTGTTTGAAAGAAAAGTTTTTTTTTTTGTCGAAGCTTTTAGTCTTGCACTCAATCAGGACAGTTAACAAGAATACCAAATGTAAAAGGAGCAACAGTTTATACTGTATAAGAAGCGAGTGCTGATTGGGACAAGTGAACTTTGGTAGAGATGTTGCCATGGCGAATATACCATGGTGACTGATGCTTGAAATTTAAACCAGGCAGCTTGACTCTGGTCAAGGCATTGCCCTGAGGAATGAACCAGTCACTTATTTTGTGTAGCTGAAATAGGCGCAATGTGTGTACGTGTTCTTTCTGTCTGCAAAGAATAAGGCCCTTTGTATCAATATATGTAGCTTCCAGTACATTCAAATGCGCCATACTGTGAACCTGACTGATCATCTTAAATTGGTTGTCAGCAATTCTTGGCACATTGAGGATTATTCAGCAAATGTTGTACAATTATGGAATTGCATCTAATGTTGGACACTTTGTTTTGAGTTTTGCAAGCCATGTGCTGGTTGGGTACGGTCTGTACCTTGCCCATTGTGAACAGCAGAAGAGACATGCTGTTTGATAAGATCTGCAAGTCTTGGGATGCACAGCCTACATACCAGCATCACACTAGCTTGAAATTCATATGCCACATTACTCATTAGTGTGATAGGCAGGATATCTTTTTGGCTTGACAGCAGCATCTTGTTAGTGGCGAATACTACTCATGTTGTTACTGCATAGTAGTAGCATAAACCTCTTGCTCAAATTTTTGAGATACTTTGCCCTTCCAGGGTAACCTGAGGTAGACTGGGCACTTCTTAGGACCAAAAGTGACAGACTTAGGTCTGTTCATGAGTGTGCGCAACATGCAGCATGAAATGATCTGATCAGGGTAGCTATTATCCCACAGCACTTCTTTGAAGCACCCCATTTCTGCATCAAGGTTGTATGGTGAGCAAATAGCTTGGGCCCTATTTACAAGGTTGCCGATAAGGCCAATCTTACAGCGGGTGGAACTGTAAGAATCCCTATGTGTATATTGACCAGTTCAAGTAGGCTTGCAGTAGACTGGTAGAGAATCCCCTGGAAGATTTCTCAAATAGTATGTCAAGGAAAGGAATTTCTTTTGACTGACTCCATTTCAAAGGTGAATTTGAGCACTGGATGGAGCCCAATAAGACATGTAAGGAAATTACTCCATGTGGCTGCAGATTTAAATATAGCAAACATATCATCCACATATCAAATATGCAAGGGGTAGGTGGTTATGTCATTCCATCAATGACATTTCTCATGGGATCCAACCAAGATGTTTGAGAGAGCTGGGCCTAGAGGGGAACCGTGGCTATTAACATACATGTCCTGTATGGCCTTCACAAACACTTCACTGTGGAAAGCTTGCTCAAAGTTGGTTGTAACAATTCGCCCAACCATTTGGCCAATTCATGTTGTACAGAACCAGTCATAGATAAGATAGGGATATTCAATGGGCTCTTTATGCCCTAATAGTGTGATTGGACCCTCTTTGTTTCTCAACTCTAACCAAATGCATCCTGTCTTTGAGGCATATGGACACCTCTCTTTCCAACAGTACAGTGTCTTCCCTGATCAGTTCTACCAGCCCACCTCACTTTTTTCCCTTCCCCTATCTTCTCTGAACATTTGTGGCTTAAAAATGGTCAGGATACATGTCTGTTATTGCCTTCGCATCATCTCCCCTTATGGTTATTTGTGCTTGTAGCTCACTGACTGGATTTACCATACTGTTTTGCATATGTGCATTGCGCGTATTCCTTGTAGCCCTTCTTGGTCTGCTCCTAACTGAAATGGTATTCCTTTCTTCTCTGGCACTATCCAACACTCACTCCTTTTAGACACCATATTCCTCTTTTCTGCTTCTAATATGCTGATGCCCATCCCCATTCAATTTAGTTTAAATCCTCCCCAGCCACACTTGTGAACCGCCCTGCAAGGGTATTGGTCCCATCCCTGTTGAATATAGGTGTCTTCTGCCCCAGAACTAGTCCTAATGTGCCAAGAATCTGAAGCTTTCCTTCCACCGCACCTCAAGTCATGCATTGGTCCTCCCTGTCTCCCATTAGTTAGTGCTTTTAATCTGAAATCCAGTTCCAGAAATGTTGCTAGCTACAGTTTTTCTACCAACAGTGCAAATAGAGTGAAATCACCAAGCTTAGTTCTGGAGTGCTCCCTTCACTAATAATTTTCCCTACCTTTTTTTAAACCAATTTTTTCCCTAATTAAACTCTAACTTTGTCTCCTTCTGAATGCAGATGGTATTGAAACTTAAAACTGATTTGGAGATGTTGAGCTTGAAAGGCTTGGGAGCTGCAGCAAACTGAACAGCTGAAGCATTTTGTTTAATAGCAGCCTTTAGTTGCGATTTCCTCTGACTGGGCTTGGTAACTCCTCTTAACTGTCACCTACTGATTTTTTTAAATGGAACATTAATTTAATTGGAATAAATGGTTTATTCATTCATATGGTAAACTCCTTGGAATTGGTTCCCTTTTCTGATGGGTGCCAGCTTTGCATTGGAAGGGTGAAGATAGCACCCAAGATATATAAGTCAATGTAAAAGTAACTATCTAATGCAACTTTCATTTACATAATGAACTTCAACTTAAAGCCTGGCTGGGAGGAAGGGAGGGAAATGCTATATGTGCTAATATTTGACATTTGATTTCCTGTCCTTGATTTTTCAATGATTGTGCAGTTCTAGGTTAAATGAGTACTCAGTAAAATTTGTGATTATTACGTTGAACAGAGAAGGAAGGTTTTTCTCAAGTTTTTGTTTAGTAAACATATTAAATCATTGTTTGGAAAAACTTCAAAACATGCATACTTCAGAGCAATTGGTCATTAGACATAACTCGCATTGTGCACCTGAACTATTTACTACATCTTTGTTCTCATCTAATTCAAAGAATTATTCCATCAAGATCTGAGCAGTTATTTTCTTCTATTGTCAGAGAATAATCGTCATTTGAATTATTCTTCTTGTATTTACTGTCATGTATTCTAAGCTTTAGAGGGGCTCTTTTGGGGTTGAATTTTTTTTGGTTGGAACACAGAAGTAGTTTATAAATTAGTGTTCCTGATTTTGTGGAGTATGCCTTGAAACAAAATGATTTTGGCTTTTCCTTCATTAGACTGCCAAGGCATTTCTTCCCAAGATGCTGGAAATGAACCATGGACATATCGTGACAGTGGCAAGTTCCCTAGGGTTGTTCAGCACTGCTGGTATTGAGGTTAGTACCTTTTAAACTTGTCCTGGAAAAGTGTTCCTTTAGTTTTATATTTTCCCATTTTTAAAAAAAAAAAGCAAGCTCTTGAAATGTCTAAATTCTAAGAAATCATCCCATTAATCAGATTTATGTTTTGGAGTGAAATGCATTATGTCTTGGTGTCTCAGTATATCAACTGTATTTTCTAGTCAAAGTATATTCTACATTGTTTTAATTGTGCAAATAGCTAACCTTAGAATTTAAACAGCTAAAATATTGTTGCTCCACATTGTGCAACAGAAAGTAAGTATACACGTTTTCAGCTACTGGGTGAGTTTAAGGGACCAAAAGATCTTAAAGAAATGATGGCAGCAGTGAACGGGAATGGAAAATTTGAAGCATTTTGCATGAACTCACCATTTGAGTCCTTTTGTAATCGTATGCAACTCAGTTATTTGCTTTGAAACTTGCATTAACCCCACCCACCTCAAAAGGTTGAACATTCCTGAGTTACAAAGTGTTCAATACCAAAACAGTGCACCTTGATTCATGCCCGTTTCTTTCCTCCCCCACCCTGTTTCCTACTGAGTTTTTTGAAACTGGTTTGGCAAGCAATATTTCCTTAACTTACAGATTTATAATTACTGAACTGATAACACTGTCCACTATATTTAATGCCCCTAACATCTCTTGCGTTGTCATAATCTGATTTTACCTTTTTGATTCCTTAGGATTGGGCCCCTTTTACAGCTGGTCAGCTGTTCTCTTGTTTACATGTACTCTGCTCTAAGTCCATGTACAATGTTGGTGCCACCATGCTCCAATTAAGACAAATTTGCTCAGCCAAGCAGAAGAAAAATTGACAGTGGCCATAGAATGCGAGGACAGCAAGCTCTTTTGCATGCACGCTCTGTCTTGTGCTCATTCTCTCTCCTTTTCCCTTATTCTCATGGGACACTTCAGACTTTTGCAGTTGACGGGGGCAAAGAACTTAAAAGCTACTCCTGGATTCCTCTTGAACTAAAGCCAGTTATAGTTCATCTGATACCTTGAAGTGATTATGATTCAAACCTTTGGTGATGGATTTTGAAGTTACTGTCAATAAGAGTCGCTTTACTCAAACATGTATCTATCTCGTGTGTTTCACTGCCATTTCAACAGTATCTTTGTATGTAATAATGCAGCTCCTTAAATTGAATTCTAGTACACCATAGACAAAGCAAAGGAATTCAAGAGACTGGCCTAATTAAGATAGAGGCTTCTGATTAAAGGGAATTTTTATTTCTTCCCTTTTACAAAGCGCATTTTATCTATCTATTTAGTTAACTTCTATAGTGCATATAGAACAGCTCTAGCCATGTAAATACTGTGGCTACAAGAACAGGTCAGAGGCTCTGATTCCTGTGGCAAATGGCTCAACCACCTGATTCCCTAAGCCACCAACTACAAGGCACAAGGCAGGGGTGTGATGGAATACTCTCCACTTGCCTAGATGAGTGCAGCTCCAACAACACTCAAGCTTGACACCATCCAGGACAAAGCAGCCCACTTGATTGGCACCCCATTCACTCTCTCCACCACTGCCACACAGTAGCAGCAGTGTGTACCATCTACAAGATGCACTGCAGGAAATCACCAATCCTCCTTACGCAGCACCTTCCCAACCCACAACCACTACCATCTAGAAGGACAAGGGCAGCAAACATATAGGAACACCACCACCTGGAAGTTCCCCCTCCAAGCCACTCACTATCCTGATTTGGAAATATATTGCTGTTCCTTTACTGTTGCTGGGTCAGAATCCTGGAACTCACTCCCTAACAACACCATAGGACTGCAGCGGTCCGAGAAGGCAGCTCAACACCACCTTCTCAGTTGCAATTAGGGATGGGCAATAAATGCTGGCCTAACCAGAATTGCCCATATCCCATTAATGAATTTATAATCTATAGCACATAAAATGCATATGGACTTTCCATACTTCCTACTAGAAAAGTTGTTTTGGGTAAGATTTTTTTTGCTATCCTTTTTGTCTTGTATAGTTTTTTTAAACTGCCATGATACTGGAGCATTGCATAAATGTTATCCAACCTAAATCTTGTAAGATCATAAGAAACAAGAGCAGGCCATTTGGCCCCTCAAGCCTACTCTGCCATTTAATAAGATCATGACTGGTCTGATTCTGATTTTTTTAAGTCCACTTTCTTGCTGGATCACCTATAATGCTTGATTTCCTTGCACATCAAAAATCTCTCCTAGCTCAACCTTGAATATATTCAGTGAACCAGCCTCCACTGCTGTCTGTGTAGAGTGTGCCACAGACTAACCCTAAGGCAAGAAATTCCTCCTCATTTGTCTTAAATGGGAGATGCCTTTTAAGTATCTAAATTCTAAGAAATAACTCCATTATTCAAAATTATATTTTGGAGTGAAATGCATAATATCTTGGTATCTTAGCATATCTACTTGATTTTCTTGTGAAAGTACATTGTACATGTATAATTGTGCGATTAACTCATCTTGATATTTTAGCTGTTTAGTTCTGTTGCTCCACATTGTGCTACCAATTTATCCATGACACACTTGACACAGGACGCATCAGGGAGGCTATGGAAATATAACCACATTACATTTAAACTTTGCCCCGTAATTCTAGATTTTTCCCCATGAGGGGAAGCATCCTCTCCGCATCGACCCTGTCAAGTCCTCTTCACTCTTGTACATTTCAATAAGGTCATTTATTTTTCTAAACTCCAATGACTCCAACCCACCTTGCTCATAAGACATTCTCCATCTCAAATCAACCTAGTGAGCTCTGAACTACTTCCAATGCAGGTATATCCCTCCTTGAGTAAGGAGACAAAAGTTGTACATAGTACTCTAGGTGTGGTCTCTCCAGTGCCCAGTGCAGTTGTAGCAAGCCTTCCTTATTTTTATACTCCATCCTTCTTGCAATAGAGGCTAACCTTCCTAACTACCTGCTGTATGTGTCTGTTTACTTTGATTTATGTACAAGGACACCCAGGTTGCTCTGTACTGTGGCATTCTGCAGTCTCTCTCCATTTAAATAGTATTCTGCTTTTCTATTCTCCCTGCCAAAGTGGACATCCTCATGTTTTCCCACATTATACTCCATGTTCCAAACCTTTGCCCCCTTGCTTAACCTACCTATATCTCTTTGCAGACTCTGCATCCTCTCAATTTGCTTTCCTACCTATCTTTGTATCAGCAGCAAATTTGGCCAGAATATACTATGTCCCTTCACCCAATTCTTTAATATAGATCATAAATAATATTGAGGAAGCTAAATTTATGATTCTACTATGCAAAGTATTGCTTTGAAAAGAGCATATTTGTCATATCCACAATGACTTTTTGCAATAAACCAGGAATTTACAGCATACCATATGAATGTGACCTTGTCTACATTGGGGAAACAGACCCTACCTACTAGACTCAAGTAATATCACACCTAATTCACACACCGTGAATGGGCTGAATCAGGTGTTCTCAAACATGCTCAATTTGATAACCACCACATCCCAATGGTCCAATTCCAAACTTCTCCATCACACACTGGCTTACAAGATGTGTCAGGGAGGCTATGGATACATAATAACATTACACTGAACCCCAAGACAGTGGCCTTCTCATCAGTGACATTTGGCTACACTTTCTCAAGAAACACACCGCTTCCATTGTACACAATCAACCAATCAGCAGCAAGAATGTTAACAAAAATTGACCTATTATAAACACACTAGCATGTAAGATTCCACCCATATGCCCATCCTCCACTATATGACTGTCTTTCATCTGTTCCAGTCATTCCTGCAGATGATGAGCATAGTATATTGTCTGAAACATAGTCTTATCAGTTCTTACAAAGAATTCTTAAGGTAGCAACTTTTTTCAAAGCATACTTTACATGATGTAACCGTAAATTTGTCTTCCTCCACGTTTTAGATCTAACTTTTAGATCATAAGGATCAGTGCTAGGGCCTGAACCATTTGTGGCGCTCCACTATTTACAGCTGTCAACCTTAAAGGGACCCATTTATTCTGTTTCCTGTTATGTTACCATGGATAGATTGGCTAACTATTACCCCAACACCATCTTGTGTAGTAACTGTAATATAAGGATGTTTGGTTAATATAAGGGTGTTTGGGTTAGTAAGAATTGTGGGACTGGGGGAACAGTACTGTCCACATGATGTAGAGTCACACGATAGACTGTGTAGAGCGAGTGCGAGAAGTCTGCATTGAGAAAGTACATAGGGTTATAAGTTGGAGATAATTATATAGTTATGTTAACAGTACACGGTTTACCACAAAAGCCTCCAGACCTCTTAATGAGACAACAGCCTTACAACATGGTGGCTGCAGACGAAGGACCCTGAAATCCCAGATAATGAAAAAGTAAAGAAGCTACAGCCTGACCTGAGCAAAGTACACCTAAATTGAAGACACAGCTGGAGATTGCCTTAAAATGCCATTACAGGTGAGGAGGCTGAAGGGCAGAAGAAAAATCCACAGTACCGCTGAAAAGGATTTCACCAGAGTAGGTCATTGTCAAATCTAATCGAACACTTGGAGTCAAAGGACCTAGCCAGATCACAGAAATGGTGAGTAAAATTCACTAAAAGGCTGAACTAACCTTTTTTAAAAAAAAAATAATCAGGGCACCAATCAGTCAGGGCATGTCGATTGTTTAAGCAGTGAACTGGAAAAATGCTGTAGCCGGGTCTGGAGTCAGCGCCATACCACGAGATGGCTGAGCTTGAATGAATGGAAACTTTTTAAAACAGAAGGCAGAGCAAAAAAATTGCTTTCAAATCAATTTCCCAACCTCAAAGAAGAAAATCACTGGCCAAAACTTTTTCTTGCAGAATTGCAAAGTTTTAGGGACACTTCTGAGATTGTATCTGGGGTATAAGCGTGGGAAAAGGTAAAAAAGGTTACTATGGAACCATCTAATTTAAACCTGTATACTCCTGTTCTGGAAAAACATCTGTGGATCATAAATTAAAACTACCAGACCAGTTTGAACTTGTGCAAAGACTAAACCAGATGCAAAATTGGGCGCCACGGAAAAGAAAATGTTTAGATTACAGCAGTGCACCAAGATAATGTGGGAAATTTGGAGTAAGTGCAAATTAACATTTAGTGAAGTTGTCGACAAAGTAAACATAAGACAGAGTATGCATGAATCCTCAACCGCATTTCGTGAGGTATTAAAAGCCTTTGACAAGTATTTTAAACTGCAACTTGAGGGCACATACTTTTTAAAAAAAAAAGTCTAATATGTCCCCAATAAAGCATCAAAAGTGCAAAGAGACCCCAGGGCGAGGGAGACAATACTTGAGCAAAGCGCAAGGTTGTCAACGGACCACGTCAGCGCAATGAAGTGCACAAGCCAAAGAGTTTAGTGCAGAGGAAAGAAGAGGCTGAGGAACAGTAGAAAGACTTGAACAGAACTTTTTGAAAATGCTGTACTCAAAACTGCAACGGCAGGTGGCAGTGCAGAACAAGCAGATGGCTGTGAATGAAGGAAAGTTATTTGATGTAACCAAAAGCAACAGAACCTGCAAAAAGAAAATGAAGCTATTCCACAGGAAAATGTTCATATCAAAACTGATTGGAAGAGCTCAACCAGAAAAGCAGCCAGGCACAACAGCAAGCAGAAAAAGCACTCAAAGTTTCTGCCCTGAATGGCTCAATATGTGGCCCTGGAAAAACATGAGGGCTTAAAAGACATTGAATACTACTTCAGGAAAAACTGCATTGGAACTATCAGCAACAACAAAGCAATGCACTGAAGCGCAACATGAGTTGTCAAGAAGAAAAACAGTTGAAAGAACAGCTAATTGTGCTTCAAGATCAAATGCTAAAGGGGTACATAACCCTTTAGCAGAATGAATTAACGAAGACTTCCCTGAATAGCAGAATGGAGGAACAGCAGAAAAATGTTGAAGACTCTGTTGAATTCCAAGAAAGCTCAAGGCGAAGTAATTAAGCCTCACAAAGATAAGGAAAACCTGTTGAAGGACCTTTCACATGCTCCAAGGATCCTTCAGGTCACGGCTTGTTGCGCTGGAAAATTACAAAGAGAATTAAAATGAACTTAATGCCACTCTGCCAACAGGTTCTTCAGTTCGCTCAGAAGATTCAGCAATTGTTCAGTATTTCAGGAGGAAGCTAAGAGGTACAAGAGAGTCCAGAAAAGTGATGAAGTATGCAGAGGCTCAACTGCAAAATTGAAGACTGCAGGAGGAAAAGATGAAGAATTCTTGTGTACAGGAGCAACAAAAAGTAGAAAACGTTTTGAAGTAGAAAGCTCCAATTCGACAGTCAAAGAGTTCTCTACCATTTTTTGCAGCATACCCAATTGAAAGAGAAGATGAATGTGATATTGCTAGGCTGAAGAACCAGTTGAATGGAGAAGAGGCATTGAAAGCTAAAGCTGTAGAGCTTTCCAAGCTGTGAACTGAAGCCACGAGTAGCATGATTACAGAAATGAAACAAGTTAAGACTCCTCTGTAGACTGACCTGGCCAACTGTGAAACCAAAATGAAGAACACAGCTCTGCTGCAGATGGAGAATGAAAAGACAAATTAGATCGAGAAATGTAAATCCAACACTGAAGATCAAAGAACTAGAAAGAAAAGAGCTAGATGCCTCAAACTTTGAGAACCATTTTTGAGTTGCTGAAAAATGACATGACTGGAATGAAAATCAAAAACCTAGAATGTCAAGAAAACAGTTCCAAGAGAATGTAGAAGTTCTCAAAAAGGAGCATGAATTTCCAACAGCTAGCAGAAATAAAATTACAGAATGTGAGCTTGAACAATAGAGGAATTAGGCTTTGCCAAGGGAAAACTGTTCAGTGTAGCCAACTTTCATGTATGAGTTTCCTAATAAAAAATTAGAACAAGTATCACAAATCTCCAAGAACAGGAAAAGGAATTACTGATGAATCAGAACAGTTGATTGAATGCAGAATTAACAACCAAAACTGAGTGATGGAACTTCATAGTGAAAAGAGCAATTAATCCTTGAACTTCGATCCAATCTGAAGAACATGAAAGGTGAGATGCACAGTATGGGAGGGCAAATCCTACTTTAAAGCAGAAAATGAAAATTATGAGAAACTGAGGATCTATGAGGGAACTGGAGAAGTCTAAGGAACAGTTAGTGACCATGGAAGAAAGACTCTGAAAGGAACTGAACATCCAGGTGAAGTTGTTTCCCTTGCATAAAGCTTCTGCAGATAACTCTAACAAAGAAAATTGAACTTACCAGAGTAGTTGTTGAGCTGAATGAAAAGATTAATCAGCTTGAAAAAGAACTGGAAAATGAGAGTAAACAAATATTTGGCTAGAATTGAGAAACAAGTGGAAATGAAGGCTCCTTTTTTTTTTTTTTGAAACGTCAACTTCCAGGAAGAACATGGCGGACTCTACGGAAAAAAACCTAAGTCCATCCTATAACTGAACAGTAAACATTCCCTCTGAAAGGAATGGGATAGGCCCATGGCATCCGATCAAAGAAGGCAGAAGGTCAACAAAGAAAAACATCATATAACGCTAAAGAGCGCAAGAAGTGAACCCAGATGTCGAAACCTAAGTATGTGAAACACCAAGTACTACAGTTTCAACACTGAAGCAATTGAGATCACCACTCCTCCAAAATGAGAATGGAAGAGCCAAAGCCTCCAGACAGTCTGAATTTGTAAAGTCAGAGACTTTGGGGGAGAATTGAATATTTATTGTAAATATATCTGGGTAAGGACTTGGTTGGGGGGCTGTGTGTAGTATGAGGATGCCAGGTTAGTAAGGGTTAATGTGGGACTGGGGAAACAGTACTGCCCACAATATGATGTTGAAAGTCACATGAAAGGCTGTGTGTAGAGTGTCTGAGAGAAGTCAGCATGATGATAGCTAGTTAGGGCTATACCTTAAAGATATGTATATAGTTGTGCATTAACAAACTGTTAATGTTCAATCACACAAGCCTCCAGACTTCTTTAGTGAGACACCAAACAACGTTACAACAGTAATCTTTTTTGTTGCACCTTATTCAATGCCTTTTGGAAATCCAACTACACTACATCCATGTGTTCCCCTTCATCCAGCCTGCTTGTTACATCCTCAAGGAACTATAATAAATTTGTCAAACATTACCTGCTTTCAGTCTCTCTCCTTTCTTGAATAGAGGTGTTATGTTTGCTGTTTTCCAATCCACTAGAACCTTCCCAGAATCTAGGAAATTTTGGAAGATTACATCCAATGCATCCACTATTTCTGCAGCCACTTCTTTTAAGACCCTAGGATGCAGGCCATAAGATACAGGGGACTTGTCAATCTTTAGCCACATTAGTTTCTCCAATATTGAGTCAACACTTCTGACCTCCAGGGCATCGTATTGCGGGGGGGTTACCCCAAAGATGCGCTGGGGAACCCTTAGACCCCAGCCAGGCCTGACTCACCACACCCCCACCCAAGGCCTGACCCAGCGCCCCCCCCCCCCCACCAACCACCAAAATCCTACCCTCTTGCCTCATTTCTCCCTGGCCTGTCAAGGACCTTTAAACTTGGCTGGACCTTTTAACTTATCTGGTTTATGGCAGCTAGTGCCATTAAAAAAAGAAAGCGTGGCCTCCTTGCATCTGGCAGAGTTTCCCTTGACACTAGGCCCCGGGAATGCGCTGCACTGCCCAGATCTCACCTAGCCTGAGTTGGAGGGTTGGGTGAGATAGGATCGAGGGGGGGAAAAAAGCTGAGGTCAAAAAAACTGAGCGGAATGGCAAACCAACTCTGCCACTCCAAGGAAGCTCAGGCCCATTTTATTTCTCTAGTAACAGTGATTATTTTACATTCCTGTATCCCTTTTACCTCTTGGTTTTCTAATATTCTTGGGATGTTTCTTTGTGTTTTCTACTGTGAAGACAGATCCAAAATAGTTGTCTCTGCCACTTCCTTGTTTACCATTAATTTCCCAGTTTTATCCTCTAGGGACCAATGCTTGCTTTAGCTACTCTCATCCTTTTTACATTCATAGAAATGTCTTTTTTATTTCTTGCTTTAGTGTCCATACTGATTTCTAATAGTTGAGCACATAGAAATACCCATTCAGTAATACTGATAAAATACTTTAATTGGATTCACTAAATTCCATTCACTACTAGTGACCAATGTAGAGGAAAATGCTTAAGAGCCCAAAATACTGACATTTATCAAATTGATTTGCCTCAGCACTTTCAAATGTGACAAGCTCAAACTCTTCATATTCCAACAGCTACTTTTCTATTAGTACATTTCTCCTTGTTTTTCTCTCCAATCTAGTAAGTGGCTAATAATTTCTTTTTTACATAAATTACCAATAGGTGCATTAACTGTCTTAGCTGCAGAAGACCACTACTGTTCCAGTATTACTGGCAAAGATGTTGTCCATGAATCAAACTTGCATCAATGTTTTTGAGCACCCTAATTGAAGTAGAAAATGTTCTGAACTATCAATTTATTGTCATTTAGGATTACTGTGCAAGCAAATTTGGAGCAATAGGATTTCATGAATCCTTAAGCCATGAGCTGAAGGCATCTGACAAAGATGGGATCAAGATGACACTTGTCTGTCCATATTTAGTGGACACAGGCATGTTTCGTGGCTGCAGAATAAGGTGAGATGGATGATGAGGAATTTAGTGCATAAAGTTTAAATTGTCTATTTAATCACTAAACTAAAGTGTGTCTAGAAAGAGGCTCTGCTGAGGGACTACGAGCAGCTCAGTGCTAAATTAAAAAGCAGAACCACAAAGGTAATAATCTCCGGATTACTACCTGAACCATGTGCAAATTGGCATAGGGTAAATAGGATTAGAGAGGTAAATGTCTGGCTCGATGATTGGTGTGGGAGAAATGGGATCCAATTCATGGGGCACTGGCACCAATACTGGGGAAGGAGAGAGTTGTTCCATTGAGACGGGCTTCATTTGAACCATGCTGGGACCAATGTCCTGGCGAATCGTATAACTAGTGTTGTCAATAGGGCTTTAAACTAATTAGCAGGGGGAAGGGTTCAATTGAAGGGAAGTTTAGAAAATCACAAATAAATGAGAGAGCAGAGGTGCAGAGTAATGGAGGTGAACAATAATCAAAGTGACAGGAAGGGGCAGACAATATAAGAGTGAAGAGTGATTGAGAAGAGTGCAGCAGAAATTAGAACTAGATTGAGTAATAATGGTAAAAAGTCGAAGCTCAAAGCTTTTTAACTGAATGTTCGCAGCTTTTTTAACAAGATAGATGAGTTGACGGCACAAATAGAAATAATTGGATATGGCGTGATAGCTATTACAGAGACCTAGTTGCAGGGTGATCAAGATTGTGAACTCAATATTCAAGGGTATTTTACATTCTACAAAAATAGGCAGAAAGGAAAAAGAGGTGGGTTTGCTTTTTTTAATAAAGGAAGGTATCAATGCAGTGGTGAGTAGTGATGTCGGTGATGTAAATTGTGATGTGGAATCAGTTGGGTGGAAATAAGAAACGTCAACAGTGGGAGATGCTCCCGATGAGTTGCCTCACTGTAGAACAAAGTATAAATCAGGAAATAATGGAGGTAGGGTGCTACAATTGTCATGGGTGATTTTAATCTGCATATTGACTGGACAAATCAGATTGGCAGGGGCCAACATGGAAGACGAATTTGTAGAGTGCATCAGGGATTGTTTCTTAGAGCAATACATTGCAGAACCTATCCAGAAACAGGCTATTTTAGATCTAGTAATGTATAATGAGGTAGGATTAATAAAAGATCTGGCAGCATCGGCAGAGAAGAAAAGAGTTGACGTTTCGAGTCCTCATGACCCTTCGACAGGGTCATGAGGACTCGAAACGTCAACTCTTTTCTTCTCCGCCGATGCTGCCAGACCTGCTGAGTTTTTCCAGGTAATTCTGTTTTTGTTTTGGATTTCCAGCATCCGCAGTTTTTTTTGGGGTTTTTTTGTTTTTTTTTGTTTTTGTTTTTTTTTGTTAATAAAAGATCTCATAGATAAGGATCCACTATGTGTTAATGATCACAACATGGTAGAATTTCAAGTTTAGTTTGTGGGCGAGCAACTCTGATCCCAAACCAGTGTCTGCAACTTAAATAAGGGCAATTACAGAGGTATGAAGAAACAGCTGTCTAAAGCAGGCTGGGAACATAGACTAAGGGGAAGGTCAGCGGATGAGCAGTGGCAGATATTTCACAACGCTCAGCAAAAATTTATCCCAGTCAAAAGAAGGACTCTGAGAAGGATGAACCAGCATGGTTAACAAAAGCAGACAAGGAAGTCAGATCCAATCAAAAACTAAGGCATACAAAGCGGCAAACCAGTGGTAGGCCAGAGGATTGGGAAATTTTTAGGAATCAGCAGTGGATGACTAAAAAGCTAATAAAGTGGTAGAAAATTGATTATGAAAGTAAATTGGCAAGAAATATAAAAACAAACAGCAAGAGCTTCTACAGGTATATAAAAAGAAAGAGTAGCTAAAGTGAGCATGGGACCCTTGGAGGGTGCGACTGGAGAATTGATAATGGGGGAAAAAAGGAAATGGCAGATAATTTAAACCAACATTTTGCTTTGGTCTTCACAGTGGACAACACTATAAACATTCCAAAGATATCAGATAAGCAAGAAGTTAATGGGAGGAAAGATCTTGTAACAGTCTCTGTCATGAGGGCCAAAGTATTCGACAAACTAAAGGGACGAAAAGCAGACAGACAGGTCTTCAGGACCTGATGGCCTGCATCCAAGGATTTTAAAGGAAGTGGCTGCAGAGGTAGTGGAGGCATTGGTCGAAATATTCCAGAACTCACTGGATTCTGGGAGTGTCCCAGTGGTTTGGAAAACCACTAATGTGACGCCCCTGTTTAAGAAGGGAGAGAGACAAAAAGCAGGAAGCTATAGGCTAGTCAGTCCAACATCTGTCGTTGGGAAAATGCTAGAGTCCATTGTTAAGGAAGAAATAGGACATTTAGAAAAGCTTAACGCAATCAAACTAAGTCAACGTGATTTTGTGAAAGGGAAATCACGTTTGACAAATTTGCTAGAGTTCTTTGAGGATATACCGAGCAGAGTTGATAAAGGGGAACCGGTAGATGTAGTGTATTTGGATTTCCTAGTTCTGTTGAAGGGTCATGAGGACTCAATGTCAACTCTTCTTCTCCGCCGATGCTGCCAGACCTGCTGAGTTTTTCCAGGTAATTCTGTTTTTGTAATTAACTGAGCTGCCCATCTAACCTTAACATCGGTGGGCAGGCCAAGAGCCCAGGCAGCCTTCGCATTTATCATGAAACCATCCACGGGCGGGATGAGGTTTCATGAAGGGTTTATAAATTAAATACATTTTTTTATTAAAGTTCATTTGACCTGTCCCAGCTCATGTGAGGAGACATGTCTTAAATTTTTTTTTGACAAAGTTTTGGAACTTAGACTAATCTCCAAGGCAGCTCTGTGCCTCGGCGATTTCTGTGCCCACACCCCCCCCCCCCCCCCAACCTGCCTGCACAGGGAGCGCTCAGTACTTCTGGGTGTGCATCATCTTGGGCAGGCCCTAATTGGCCTGCCCACATAAAATGGTGCTGCCCAGTCAATCATGGGCGGCGATCAGCTGCGCACACACCTGTGCCCGCTCCCATCCAACTCCGCCCGCTGCCCCCCCAACCAATAAGCAATCTGCAAGGGGATACAGACAGGTTGAGTGATTGAAAAAAGTTGGCAGATGGAGTTTAATGTCGGAAAGCATGAGGTCATGCACTTTGGTAGGAAAAATCAAAAGGCAAACTATTATTTAAATGGAGAGAGACTCCAAAAAAGTGCAATACAGAAGGATCTGGATGTTCTTGTCCATGAAACACGAAGTTAGCATGCAGGCGCAGCAAGTAAATAAGAAGGCAAATGGAATTTTGGCCTGTATTGCTAGGGGGTTGGAGTTTAAATATAGAGAAGTCTTGTTACAACTGTACAGGATGTTGGTAAGGCCGCACCTGGAGCTCTGTGTACAGTTTTGGTCCCCGTATTAAACAAAGGATATACTGGCATTGGATGCAGTTCAAAAGAGATTCACTAGGCTGATTCCTGGCATGAAGGGGTTGACTTATCAAGAACAGCTAAACAGCTATTCATTAGAGTTTAGAAGAACTCTATTAAGAACTTTATTCAACTTTATTGAAACATACAAATTTCTGAGGAGGCTTGACAAGGTAGATGGTGAGAAGATGTTTCTACTAGTGGGGGAATCTCGAACTGGAGGACATAGTTTTAAGTGAGTTTCCCCTTCTTCTGTAACTGAGATGTGAAGGAATTTCTTCTGAGGTTAGTGAATGTCTGGAATTCTCTACTCCAGAGAGTTGTGGAGGCTAGATCACAAAGTATTTAAAGAACAGGGAGTTAGATTTTTGAAATATTGGGGAGTTGAGGGTTATGAGGAGCTGGCACAAAAGAGGAGTTGAGGCCTGGGGCAGATCAGCCATGATCTTATTGAATGGCAGGGCAGGCTTGAGGGGCCAAATGGCCTACTCCTGCTCCTATTTCATCTTGTTATTGTCTGGTCAAAAATGATTTGTCTTCAGAGAGGAATGATAAGGGGTTAACTTAGAACCATAAAAAAAGTTACAGCACATATGGAAGCCATTCAGCCCATCTTGTCCATGCCAGCCCAAGGACACTCCGGTGCCCTTTCTAATCCCACCTTCCTGCACCTGGCTCATAGCCCTGCTGCTTACAGCACTTAAGGTGCAGATCCAGGTACTTTTTTTAAGAGAGTTGAGTTTCTGCCTCTACCACCAACTTAGGCAGCAAATTCCAGACACCCACTACCCTCTGCATAAAAAAAAGTTCTTCCTCATGTTCCCCCCCCCTACACCTTCTGCCACTTATCTTAAATCTATGTCCCCTGGTTCTAGAATTCTCCACCAAGGGAAACAATTTTATCCTGTCCACTCTATCTATTCCCATCATAATTTTGAACACCTCAATCAAGTCACCACTCGGCCTTCTTTGTTCTAAGGAAAATAACCTGAACCTATCCAATCTCTCCTCGTAGCTACACTTTTCCAACCCTGGCAAAATTCTTGTAACTCTCCTCTGCACTCTCTCCAAAGTTATTATGTCTTTCCTGTAATGTGGTGACCAGAACTGCAATACTCCACTTGTGGCCTCACCGGTGTTTTATACAATTCCAACATTATATCCTTACACCCTTAAGAGGAAATATGACCTAGCATAGTACTCTCCATATCACTTTGGGCTAGTGGACACTAAGCTAGTTTTCAATGTGTATCCAGCCATGATGCAGCTGTTTAGAACATGTTGCAGAGCACATTTCTTTTATTCCCATCCAAAATTGTTTGGCAAATGGAGGGAAACAGTAATTTGAAAATAAATAAAATGCCTAACTCGAGTTTTTTTGGAAGTATCACATTGCAAACAACTTTTCTATATTTATATATTTCTGATTACCTTAACTGAGTTTAAAAATGTTTGGCACGTTAGTCTTTTATGGGTGTTTTGAATTCCGAATAAATGCAGCGTTGCCTTCTCATTAGGATTATCATGGCCACTCACTGTACAAGGAGATTTTGCTTGTATTTCTCAATTATGCATCAGATCGTGTATTTTTGTTCATGACTAACGCATTCTATTAAAACCATCTATGGACTAGAGTGCAGAATGAGCTAGATAATAGATATTGACCATTTGAGGATAGTTGCGACAATTATTGAATCTGAAATATTGTGCACTGTCAATTATGAGGATTTACTTGCATGTTAGAACTTAATAGCAAGGTATTAAGACTTGCTTTACAAGGTTTAGTGGTCTTTTGAGTTTGAGCATCTTGCTTGAAGTTCTTCAGATATCAAAGCATTTCACATGGAACAAGTTACTTGAAATGCTGTCATTATTATGTAAACACAAATGAAATCCCTTTTACACAGTGAGGCCCCACAAAACAGCATTAAGATGAATGACCAGCTAACCTATATAGTAATAATTGAGAGGGGAATTTTGCCAGAGAATTTAGAAAAATTCTTTTTTGAATAAGCATCCATTGAAAATAAGCAAATAGGGCATTGGCTTAATGGTTCATCTGAGACATAATTCAGCTTAACACTTCCCATCCTACCATTCCTCTGTTACAAAACATCACAACATCTTTCAATGCTACATTGTTCATATCTTTGGGTGCCAAAGTGGTTCTTGAACTCGCAACCTTCTGATTTAGAGGCCAACCAAACCAAATTGATATTTAATGAATGTAAGCCTCCAGTATTCTTGAATAAAGGTGTAGCTGAAAACTGTTTAATTTTCCATGATGTATGTTTTGATAATTGTGTCATTATTTATTGCTGAAAGGCATTTGTGTTGTTCTCTCTTTATAAAACCCCAAGTTTGCTGCACCTGCAGCATTTCACGATATGAAATAATTTATTTGTTATTTCAAGCCACAAAAATGTAGTGGGGCAACCACTAAAAATTTCAAGTGAGATGAGTACTATACAATAGTGCAGGTGTGCACCAGCTTCAGACCTAGTGCTTCTATTCTTCTTGGCTAATTTACTTAAATCCAAAAGAATAAATAAACTGGACTTGCAACAATAGTGTCGTAAGACCTTATGGAATTTACAGCACTGGTAACCAAGTACTTCCATTTTTTTCACCTGAGTGATGGCTTGGTTTCATTTGAAAGTACAAAAACTGCATTACGCTTGCATTGGATTTTCAGGAGGGACTTTTACTGGTAAACTAGGGAATTGTTCAAAAGGACCTTAAAATGCATTAGCCCCCTTTTCATTAAAGTAAAACCATCTTGGTTTTTTGCATATTTGCTTTGGACAGATTTGATTATCAATTAATTCTGTTACAGAAATTTTTTTCCAAATATGTTTTGCCTTTGATTTCATAAACCTTTTTTGACACCTGATCTAACTATTGTCTACTCTTTATACAAGTTTGTACCAATTCAGCTTTCAGAATAACAGGAAAAAATAAGTGACGTGGGACGATGAGTGTTAAAAACATACAGAAGAAAAAGCCATTCTTCCAAGCCAAAGTTAGATTTTTGCAAATCAAGAAGCCTCTTCTGATATTGCTGTTTTTATCGGCACTGATTTCATTCTCCCTACAGGGAAGCCTCTGTTCAGCACATATGAATGTAAATGTATTTTTGATCTCCCAGACTTTCTATGGTTTACACATAGTATATTCTGCTACATCAGTAGTAATGCTTTGAATTATTTGAAATACAACTAATTGTTTTTCACTTCTACAGCTAGATGCCTGATTCAGATTAGAACAAGCAGGTGATAATGTTCAAGTAAAACTAGCTCTGAGCACTCCTGAAATTAAAGGTTTATTAAATCTGTAGGCTAGTTGCTAAATTAGTTCACTTCCAACAGAGCATGGTAGAGAATGGGTTGAAGACAATAAAAATGTTGGTGCTTGTATTAAGTTTTTAAATCTTTTGCTCACCTGCTGGCAATGTTCCCTCTAAGCTGCAACTTAACTCTTAATATTGCTCTTACAACTTAATATTTTCCCCATATCCCTTAGATTTTTGTTAACAGAAAGATATGATCAATCATGGAGCTAAAATTAACAATTATCTAACATCAATTGCCATTTCTGAAAGCAAATTCTAAATACTACCATTACTAATTTTTAGTTTATTTTCTCTAGTTCTAAACTCCCCAACCAACAGAAGTAGTTTCTCTCTCGCTCTCTCTCTCTCGCTCTCTCTCTCTCGCTCTCTCTCTCTCGCTCTCTCTCTCTCGCTCTCTCTCTCTCGCTCTCTCTCTCTCTCGCTCTCTCTCTCTCTCGCTCTCTCTCTCTCGCTCTCTCTCTCTCGCTCTCTCTCTCTCGCTCTCTCTCTCTCGCTCTCTCTCTCTCGCTCTCTCTCTCTTGCTCTCTCTCTCTTGCTCTCTCTCTCTTGCTCTCTCTCTCTTGCTCTCTCTCGCTCTCGCTCTCTCTCGCTCTCGCTCTCTCTCTCGCCGCGCTCGCGCGCTCTCGCGCTCTCTCTCTCGCCGCTCTCGCGCTCTCTCTCTCGCCGCTCTCGCGCTCTCTCTCTCGCCGCTCTCGCGTTCTCTCTCTCGCCGCTCTCGCGTTCTCTCTCTCGCCGCTCTCGCGTTCTCTCTCTCGCCGCTCTCGCGTTCTCTCTCTCGCCGCTCTCGCGTTCTCTCTCTCGCCGCTCTCGCGTTCTCTCTCTCGCTGCGCTCGCGCGCTCTCGCGCTCTCTCTCTCGCCGCGCTCTCGCGCTCTCTCTCTCGCCGCGCTCTCGCGCTCTCTCTCTCGCCGCGCTCTCGCGCTCTCTCTCTCGCCGCGCTCTCGCGCTCTCTCTCTCGCCGCGCTCGCACGCTCTCTCTCTCGCCGCGCTCGCGCGCTGTCGCTCTCGCGCTGTCTCTCTCTCTCTCGCCGCGCTCGCGCGCTCTCGCTCTCGCGCTGTCTCTCTCTCTCTCGCCGCGCTCGCGCGCTCTCGCTCTCGCGCTGTCTCTCTCTCTCTCGCCGCGCTCGCGCGCTCTCGCTCTCGCGCTGTCTCTCTCTCTCGCCGCGCTCGCGCGCTCTCTCTCTCTCTCGCCGCGCTCGCGCGCTCTCTCTCTCTCTCTCGCCGCGCTCGCGCGCTCTCTCTCTCTCTCGCCGCGCTCGCGCGCTCTCTCTCTCTCTCGCCGCGCTCGCGCGCTCTCTCTCTCGCCGCGCTCTCGCGCTCTCTCTCTCGCCGCGCTCTCGCGCTCTCTCTCTCGCCGCGCTCTCGCGCTCTCTCTCTCGCCGCGCTCGCGCGCTCTCTCTCTCGCCGCGCTCGCGCGCTCTCTCTCTCGCCGCGCTCGCGCGCTCTCTCTCGCCGCGCTCGCGCGCTCTCTCTCTCGCCGCGCTCGCGCGCTCTCTCTCTCTGTCGCCGCGCTCGCGCGCTCTCTCTCTCTGTCGCCGCGCTCGCGCGCTCTCTCTCTCTGTCGCCGCGCTCGCGCGCTCTCTCTCTCTGTCGCCGCGCTCGCGCGCTCTCTCTCTCTGTCGCCGCGCTCGCGCGCTCTCTCTCTCTGTCGCCGCGCTCGCGCGCTCTCTCTCTCTGTCGCCGCGCTCGCGCGCTCTCTCTCTCTGTCGCCGCGCTCGCGCGCTCTCTCTCTCTGTCGCCGCGCTCGCGCGCTCTCTCTCTCTGTCGCCGCGCTCGCGCGCTCTCTCTCTCTGTCGCCGCGCTCGCGCGCTCTCTCTCTCTGTCGCCGCGCTCGCGCGCTCTCTCTCTCTGTCGCCGCGCTCGCGCGCTCTCTCTCTCTGTCGCCGCGCTCGCGCGCTCTCTCTCTCTGTCGCCGCGCTCTCGCGCTCTCTCTCTCGCCGCGCTCTCGCGCTCTCTCTCTCGCCGCGCTCTCGCGCTCTCTCTCTCGCCGCGCTCTCGCGCTCTCTCTCTCGCCGCGCTCTCGCGCTCTCTCTCTCGCCGCGCTCGCGCGCTCTCTCGCTCGCGCGCTCTCTCTCTCGCCGCGCTCGCGCGCTCTCTCTCTCGCCGCGCTCGCGCGCTCTCTCTCTCGCCGCGCTCGCGCGCTCTCTCTCTCGCCGCGCTCGCGCGCTCTCGCTCTCGCCGCGCTCGCGCGCTCTCGCTCTCGCGCTGTCTCTCTCTCTCTCGCCGCGCTCGCGCGCTCTCGCTCTCGCGCTGTCTCTCTCTCTCTCGCCGCGCTCGCGCGCTCTCGCTCTCGCGCTGTCTCTCTCTCTCTCGCCGCGCTCGCGCGCTCTCGCTCTCGCGCTGTCTCTCTCTCTCTCGCCGCGCTCGCGCGCTCTCGCTCTCGCGCTGTCTCTCTCTCTCTCGCCGCGCTCGCGCGCTCTCGCTCTCTCTCGCCGCGCGCGCTCTCTCTCTCTCTCGCCGCGCGCGCTCTCTCTCTCTCTCTCGCCGCGCGCGCTCTCTCTCTCTCTCTCGCCGCGCGCGCTCTCTCTCTCTCTCTCGCCGCGCGCGCTCTCTCTCTCTCTCTCTCGCCGCGCGCGCTCTCTCTCTCTCTCTCGCCGCGCGCGCTCTCTCTCTCTCTCTCGCCGCGCGCGCTCTCTCTCTCTCTCTCTCGCCGCGCGCGCTCTCTCTCTCTCTCTCTCGCCGCGCGCGCTCTCTCTCTCTCTCGCCGCGCGCGCTCTCTCTCTCTCTCGCCGCGCGCGCTCTCTCTCTCTCTCTCTCTCGCCGCGCTCGCGCGCTCTCTCTCTCTCTCGCCGCGCTCGCGCGCTCTCTCTCTCTCTCGCCGCGCTCGCGCGCTCGCTCTCTCTCTCGCCGCGCTCGCGCGCTCTCGCGCTCTCTCTCTCGCCGCGCTCGCGCGCTCTCGCGCTCTCTCTCTCGCCGCGCTCGCGCGCTCTCGCGCTCTCTCTCTCGCCGCGCTCGCGCGCTCTCGCGCTCTCTCTCTCGCCGCGCTCGCGCGCTCTCGCGCTCTCTCTCTCGCCGCGCTCGCGCGCTCTCGCGCTCTCTCTCTCGCCGCGCTCTCGCGCTCTCTCTCTCGCCGCGCTCGCGCGCTCTCGCGCTCTCTCTCTCGCCGCGCTCTCGCGCTCTCTCTCTCGCCGCGCTCGCGCGCTCTCGCGCTCTCTCTCTCGCCGCGCTCGCGCGCTCTCGCGCTCTCTCTCTCGCCGCGCTCGCGCGCTCTCGCTCTCGCGCTGTCTCTCTCTCTCTCGCCGCGCTCACGCGCTCTCGCTCTCGCGCTGTCTCTCGCCGCGCGCGCTCTCTCTCTCTCTCGCCGCGCGCGCGCGCTCTCTCTCTCTCTCTCGCCGCGCTCGCGCGCTCTCTCTCTCTCTCGCCGCGCTCGCGCGCTCTCTCTCTCTCTCTCGCCGCGCTCGCGCGCTCTCTCTCTCTCTCGCCGCGCTCGCGCGCTCTCTCTCTCTCTCGCCGCGCTCGCGCGCTCTCTCTCTCTCTCGCCGCGCTCGCGCGCTCTCTCTCTCTCTCGCCGCGCTCGCGCGCTCTCTCTCTCTCTCGCCGCGCTCGCGCGCTCTCTCTCTCTCTCGCCGCGCTCGCGCGCTCTCTCTCTCTCTCGCCGCGCTCGCGCGCTCTCTCTCTCTCTCTCTCTCGCCGCGCTCGCGCGCTCTCTCTCTCTCTCTCTCTCGCCGCGCTCTCGCGCTCTCTCTCTCGCCGCGCTCTCGCGCTCTCTCTCTCGCCGCGCTCTCGCGCTCTCTCTCTCGCCGCGCTCTCGCGCTCTCTCTCTCGCCGCGCTCTCGCGCTGTCTCTCTCGCTCTCGCCGCGCTCGCGCGCTCTCGCTCTCGCGCTGTCTCTCTCTCTCTCGCCGCGCTCGCGCGCTCTCGCTCTCGCGCTGTCTCTCTCTCTCTCGCCGCGCTCGCGCGCTCTCGCTCTCGCGCTGTCTCTCTCTCTCTCGCCGCGCTCGCGCGCTCTCGCTCTCGCGCTGTCTCTCTCTCTCTCGCCGCGCTCGCGCGCTCTCGCTCTCGCGCTGTCTCTCTCTCGCCGCGCTCGCGCGCTCTCTCGCTCTCTCGCCGCGCTCGCGCGCTCTCTCGCTCTCTCGCCGCGCTCGCGCGCTCTCTCGCTCTCTCGCCGCGCTCGCGCGCTCTCTCTCTCTCTCGCCGCGCTCGCGCGCTCTCTCTCTCTCTCGCCGCGCTCGCGCGCTCTCGCGCTCTCTCTCTCGCCGCGCTCGCGCGCTCTCGCGCTCTCTCTCTCGCCGCGCTCGCGCGCTCTCGCGCTCTCTCTCTCGCCGCGCTCGCGCGCTCTCTCTCTCGCCGCGCTCGCGCGCTCTCTCTCTCGCCGCGCTCGCGCGCTCTCTCTCTCGCCGCGCTCGCGCGCTCTCGCCGCGCTCGCGCGCTCTCGCTCTCGCCGCGCTCGCGCGCTCTCGCTCTCGCCGCGCTCGCGCGCTCTCGCTCTCGCCGCGCTCGCGCGCTCTCGCTCTCGCCGCGCTCGCGCGCTCTCGCGCTCTCTCTCTCGCCGCTCTCGCGCTCTCTCTCTCGCCGCTCTCGCGCTCTCTCTCTCGCCGCGCTCGCGCGCTCTCGCGCTCTCGCTCTCGCCGCGCTCGCGCGCTCTCGCGCTCTCGCTCTCGCCCTCGCCGCGCTCGCGCGCTCTCGCGCTCTCTCTCTCGCCGCTCTCGCGCTCTCTCTCTCGCCGCTCTCGCGCTCTCTCTCTCGCCGCGCTCGCGCGCTCTCGCGCTCTCGCTCTCGCCGCGCTCGCGCGCTCTCGCGCTCTCGCTCTCGCCCTCGCCGCGCTCGCGCGCTCTCGCGCTCTCGCTCTCGCCGCGCTCGCGCGCTCTCGCGCTCTCGCTCTCGCCGCGCTCGCGCGCTCTCGCGCTCTCGCTCTCGCCGCGCTCGCGCGCTCTCGCGCTCTCGCTCTCGCCGCGCTCGCGCGCTCTCGCGCTCGCCGCGCTCGCGCGCTCTCTCTCTCTCTCTCTCTCGCCGCGCTCGCGCGCTCTCTCTCTCTCTCTCTCTCGCCGCGCTCTCGCGCTCTCTCTCTCGCCGCGCTCTCGCGCTCTCTCTCTCGCCGCGCTCTCGCGCTCTCTCTCTCGCCGCGCTCTCGCGCTCTCTCTCTCGCCGCGCTCTCGCGCTGTCTCTCTCGCTCTCGCCGCGCTCGCGCGCTCTCGCTCTCGCGCTGTCTCTCTCTCTCTCGCCGCGCTCGCGCGCTCTCGCTCTCGCGCTGTCTCTCTCTCTCTCGCCGCGCTCGCGCGCTCTCGCTCTCGCGCTGTCTCTCTCTCTCTCGCCGCGCTCGCGCGCTCTCGCTCTCGCGCTGTCTCTCTCTCTCTCGCCGCGCTCGCGCGCTCTCGCTCTCGCGCTGTCTCTCTCTCGCCGCGCTCGCGCGCTCTCTCGCTCTCTCGCCGCGCTCGCGCGCTCTCTCGCTCTCTCGCCGCGCTCGCGCGCTCTCTCGCTCTCTCGCCGCGCTCGCGCGCTCTCTCTCTCTCTCGCCGCGCTCGCGCGCTCTCTCTCTCTCTCGCCGCGCTCGCGCGCTCTCGCGCTCTCTCTCTCGCCGCGCTCGCGCGCTCTCGCGCTCTCTCTCTCGCCGCGCTCGCGCGCTCTCGCGCTCTCTCTCTCGCCGCGCTCGCGCGCTCTCTCTCTCGCCGCGCTCGCGCGCTCTCTCTCTCGCCGCGCTCGCGCGCTCTCTCTCTCGCCGCGCTCGCGCGCTCTCGCCGCGCTCGCGCGCTCTCGCTCTCGCCGCGCTCGCGCGCTCTCGCTCTCGCCGCGCTCGCGCGCTCTCGCTCTCGCCGCGCTCGCGCGCTCTCGCTCTCGCCGCGCTCGCGCGCTCTCGCGCTCTCTCTCTCGCCGCTCTCGCGCTCTCTCTCTCGCCGCTCTCGCGCTCTCTCTCTCGCCGCGCTCGCGCGCTCTCGCGCTCTCGCTCTCGCCGCGCTCGCGCGCTCTCGCGCTCTCGCTCTCGCCCTCGCCGCGCTCGCGCGCTCTCGCGCTCTCTCTCTCGCCGCTCTCGCGCTCTCTCTCTCGCCGCTCTCGCGCTCTCTCTCTCGCCGCGCTCGCGCGCTCTCGCGCTCTCGCTCTCGCCGCGCTCGCGCGCTCTCGCGCTCTCGCTCTCGCCCTCGCCGCGCTCGCGCGCTCTCGCGCTCTCGCTCTCGCCGCGCTCGCGCGCTCTCGCGCTCTCGCTCTCGCCGCGCTCGCGCGCTCTCGCGCTCTCGCTCTCGCCGCGCTCGCGCGCTCTCGCGCTCTCGCTCTCGCCGCGCTCGCGCGCTCTCGCGCTCGCCGCGCTCGCGCGCTCTCGCGCTCTCGCTCTCGCCGCGCTCGCGCGCTCTCGCGCTCTCGCTCTCGCCGCGCTCGCGCGCTCTCGCGCTCTCGCTCTCGCCGCGCTCGCGCGCTCTCGCGCTCTCGCTCTCGCCGCGCTCGCGCTCTCTCGCGCTCTCTCTCTCGCCGCGCTCTCGCGCTCTCTCTCTCGCCGCGCTCGCGCGCTCTCGCGCTCTCTCTCTCGCCGCGCTCGCGCGCTCTCGCGCTCTCTCTCTCGCCGCGCTCGCGCGCTCTCGCTCTCGCGCTGTCTCTCTCTCTCTCGCCGCGCTCGCGCGCTCTCGCTCTCGCGCTGTCTCTCTCTCTCTCGCCGCGCTCGCGCGCTCTCGCTCTCGCGCTGTCTCTCTCTCTCTCGCCGCGCTCGCGCGCTCTCTCGCTCTCTCGCCGCGCTCGCGCGCTCTCTCTCTCTCGCCGCGCTCGCGCGCTCTCTCTCTCTCTCGCCGCGCTCGCGCGCTCTCTCTCTCTCGCCGCGCTCGCGCGCTCTCTCTCTCGCCGCGCTCTCGCGCTCTCTCTCTCGCCGCGCTCTCGCGCTCTCTCTCTCGCCGCGCTCTCGCGCTCTCTCTCTCGCCGCGCTCGCGCGCTCTCGCGCTGTCTCTCTCTCTCGCCGCGCTCGCGCGCTCTCGCTCTCGCGCTGTCTCTCTCTCTCGCCGCGCTCGCGCGCTCTCGCTCTCGCGCTGTCTCTCTCTCTCTCGCCGCGCTCGCGCGCTCTCTCGCTCTCTCGCCGCGCTCGCGCGCTCTCTCGCTCTCTCGCCGCGCTCGCGCGCTCTCTCTCTCTCTCGCCGCGCTCGCGCGCTCTCTCTCTCTCTCGCCGCGCTCGCGCTCTCTCTCTCTCTCGCCGCGCTCGCGCTCTCTCTCTCTCTCGCCGCGCTCTCGCGCTCTCTCTCTCGCCGCGCTCGCGCGCTCTCGCGCTCTCTCTCTCGCCGCGCTCGCGCGCTCTCGCGCTCTCTCTCTCGCCGCGCTCGCGCGCTCTCGCGCTCTCTCTCTCGCCGCGCTCGCGCGCTCTCGCGCTCTCTCTCTCGCCGCGCTCGCGCGCTCTCGCGCTCTCTCTCTCGCCGCGCTCGCGCGCTCTCGCGCTCTCTCTCTCGCCGCGCTCTCGCGCTCTCTCTCTCGCCGCGCTCGCGCGCTCTCGCGCTCTCTTTCTCGCCGCTCTCGCGCTCTCTTTCTCGCCGCGCTCGCGCGCTCTCGCGCTCTCTCTCTCGCCGCGCTCGCGCGCTCTCGCGCTCTCTCTCTCGCCGCTCTCGCGCTCTCTCTCTCGCCGCGCTCTCGCGCTCTCTCTCTCGCCGCGCTCTCGCGCTCTCTCTCTCGCCGCGCTCTCGCGCTCTCTCTCTCGCCGCGCTCTCGCGCTCTCTCTCTCGCCGCGCTCTCGCGCTCTCTCTCTCGCCGCGCTCTCGCGCTCTCTCTCTCGCCGCGCTCTCGCGCTCTCTCTCTCGCCGCGCTCTCGCGCTCTCTCTCTCGCCGCGCTCTCGCGCTCTCTCTCTCGCCGCGCTCTCGCGCTCTCTCGCCGCGCTCTCGCGCTCTCTCTCTCGCCGCGCTCTCGCGCTCTCTCTCTCGCCGCGCTCGCGCGCTCTCTCTCTCGCCGCGCTCGCGCGCTCTCTCTCTCGCCGCGCTCGCGCGCTCTCGCGCTCTCTCTCTCGCCGCGCTCTCGCGCTCTCTCTCTCGCCGCGCTCGCGCGCTCTCTCTCTCGCCGCGCTCGCGCGCTCTCTCTCTCGCCGCGCTCGCGCGCTCTCTCTCTCGCCGCGCTCGCGCGCTCTCTCTCTCGCCGCGCTCGCGCGCTCTCTCTCTCGCCGCGCTCGCGCGCTCTCTCTCTCGCCGCGCTCGCGCGCTCTCTCTCTCGCCGCGCTCGCGCGCTCTCTCTCTCTCTCGCCGCGCTCGCGCGCTCTCTCTCTCGCCACGCTCGCGCGCTCTCTCTCTCGCCGCGTTCGCGCTCTCTCTCTCGCCGCGCTCTCGCGCTCTCTCTCTCGCCGCGCTCTCGCGCTCTGTCTCTCGCCGCGCTCTCGCGCTCTCTCTCTCGCCGCGCTCTCGCGCTCTCTCTCTCGCCGCGCTCGCGCGCTCTCTCTCTCGCCGCGCTCGCGCGCTCTCTCTCTCGCCGCGCTCGCGCGCTCTCTCTCTCGCCGCGCTCGCGCGCTCTCTCTCTCGCCGCGCTCGCGCGCTCTCTCTCTCGCCGCGCTCGCGCGCTCTCTCTCTCGCCGCGCTCGCGCGCTCTCTCGCTCTCTCTCGCCGCGCTCGCGCGCTCTCTCGCTCTCTCTCGCCGCGCTCGCGCGCTCTCTCGCTCTCTCTCGCCGCGCTCGCGCGCTCTCGCGCTCTCTCTCGCCGCGCTCGCGCGCTCTCGCGCTCTCTCTCGCCGCGCTCGCGCGCTCTCGCGCTCTCTCTCGCCGCGCTCGCGCGCTCTCGCGCTCTCTCTCGCCGCGCTCGCGCGCTCTCGCGCTCTCTCTCTCGCCGCGCTCGCGCGCTCTCGCGCTCTCTCTCTCGCCGCTCTCGCGCTCTCTCGCGCTCTCTCTCTCGCCGCGCTCTCGCGCTCTCTCTCTCGCCGCGCTCGCGCGCTCTCGCGCTCTCTCTCTCGCCGCGCTCGCGCGCTCTCGCGCTCTCTCTCTCGCCGCGCTCGCGCGCTCTCGCTCTCGCGCTGTCTCTCTCTCTCTCGCCGCGCTCGCGCGCTCTCGCTCTCGCGCTGTCTCTCTCTCTCTCTCGCCGCGCTCGCGCGCTCTCGCTCTCGCGCTGTCTCTCTCTCTCTCGCCGCGCTCGCGCGCTCTCGCTCTCACGCTCTCGCTCTCGCGCTGTCTCTCTCTCTCTCGCCGCTCTCGCTCTCGCCGCGCGCGCTCTCTCTCGCCGCGCGCGCTCTCTCTCTCGCCGCGCGCGCTCTCTCTCTCGCCGCGCGCGCTCTCTCTCTCGCCGCGCGCGCTCTCTCTCTCGCCGCGCGCGCTCTCTCTCTCGCCGCGCGCGCTCTCTCTCTCGCCGCGCGCGCTCTCTCTCTCGCCGCGCGCGCTCTCTCTCTCGCCGCGCGCGCTCTCTCTCTCGCCGCGCGCGCTCTCTCTCTCGCCGCGCGCGCTCTCTCTCTCGCCCGCGCGCGCTCTCTCTCTCGCCGCGCGCGCTCTCTCTCTCGCCGCGCGCGCTCTCTCTCTCGCCGCGCGCGCTCTCTCTCTCGCCGCGCGCGCTCTCTCTCTCGCCGCGCGCGCTCTCTCTCTCGCCGCGCTCGCTCTCTCTCTCGCCGCGCTCGCGCGCTCTCTCTCTCGCCGCGCTCGCGCGCTCTCTCTCTCGCCGCGCTCGCGCGCTCTCTCTCTCGCCGCGCTCGCGCGCTCTCTCTCTCGCCGCGCTCGCGCGCTCTCTCTCTCTCTCGCCGCGCTCGCGCGCTCTCTCTCTCTCTCGCCGCGCTCGCGCGCTCTCTCTCTATCTCGCCGCGCTCGCGCGCTCTCTCTCTATCTCGCCGCGCTCGCGCGCTCTCTCTCTATCTCGCCGCGCTCGCGCGCTCTCTATCTCGCCGCGCTCGCGCGCTCTCTATCTCGCCGCGCTCGCGCGCTCTCTCTCTCTCTCGCCGCGCTCGCGCGCTCTCTCTCTCTCTCGCCGCGCTCGCGCGCTCTCTCTCTCTCTCTCGCCGCGCTCGCGCGCTCTCTCTCTCTCTCGCCGCGCTCGCGCGCTCTCTCTCTCTCTCGCCGCGCTCGCGCGCTCTCTCTCTCTCTCGCCGCGCTCGCGCGCTCTCTCTCTCTCTCGCCGCGCTCGCGCGCTCTCTCTCTCGCTCGCCGCGCTCGCGCGCTCTCTCTCTCGCTCGCCGCGCTCGCGCGCTCTCTCTCTCGCTCGCGCGCTCTCTCTCTCGCCGCGCTCGCGCGCTCTCTCTCTCTCTCGCCGCTCTCGCGCTCTCTCGCCGCGCTCGCGCGCTCTCTCTCTCGCTCGCGCGCTCTCTCTCTCTCTCGCCGCGCTCTCTCGCCGCGCTCGCGCGCTCTCGCGCTCTCTCGCCGCGCTCGCGCGCTCTCTCTCTCGCCGCGCTCGCGCGCTCTCGCGCTCTCTCTCTCTCGCCGCGCTCGCGCGCTCTCGCGCTCTCTCTCTCGCCGCGCTCGCGCGCTCTCGCGCTCTCTCTCTCGCCGCGCTCGCGCGCTCTCTCTCTCTCTCTCTCGCCGCGCTCGCGCGCTCTCGCGCTCTCTCTCTCGCCGCGCTCGCGCGCTCTCGCGCTCTCTCTCTCGCCGCTCTCGCGCTCTCTCTCTCGCCGCGCTCTCGCGCTCTCTCTCTCGCCGCGCTCTCGCGCTCTCTCTCTCGCCGCGCTCTCGCGCTCTCTCTCTCGCCGCGCTCTCGCGCTCTCTCTCTCGCCGCGCTCTCGCGCTCTCTCTCTCGCCGCGCTCTCGCGCTCTCTCTCTCTCGCCGCGCTCTCGCGCTCTCTCTCTCTCGCCGCGCTCGCGCGCTCTCGCTCTCGCGCTGTCTCTCTCTCTCTCGCCGCGCTCGCGCGGTCTCGCTCTCGCGCTGTCTCTCTCTCTCTCGCCGCGCTCGCGCGCTCTCGCTCTCGCGCTGTCTCTCTCTCTCTCGCCGCGCTCGCGCGCTCTCGCTCTCGCGCTCTCGCTCTCGCGCTGTCTCTCTCTCTCTCGCCGCGCTGTCTCTCTCTCTCTCGCCGCGCTGTCTCTCTCTCTCTCGCCGCGCTGTCTCTCTCTCTCTCGCCGCGCTGTCTCTCTCTCTCTCGCCGCGCTGTCTCTCTCTCTCTCGCCGCGCTGTCTCTCTCTCTCTCGCCGCGCTGTCTCTCTCTCTCTCGCCGCGCTCTCGCGCTCTCTCTCGCCGCGCGCGCTCTCTCTCTCGCCGCGCGTGCGCGCTCTCTCTCTCTCTCGCCGCGCTCGCGCGCTCTCTCTCTCTCTCGCCGCGCTCGCGCGCTCTCTCTCTCTCTCGCCGCGCTCGCGCGCTCTCTCTCTCTCTCGCCGCGCTCGCGCGCTCTCTCTCTCTCTCTCGCCGCGCTCGCGCGCTCTCTCTCTCTCTCGCCGCGCTCGCGCGCTCTCTCTCTCTCTCTCGCCGCGCTCGCGCGCTCTCTCTCTCTCTCTCGCCGCGCTCGCGCGCTCTCTCTCTCTCTCGCCGCGCTCGCGCGCTCTCTCTCTCTCTCTCGCCGCGCTCGCGCGCTCTCTCTCTCTCTCGCCGCGCTCGCGCGCTCTCTCTCTCTCTCGCCGCGCTCGCGCGCTCTCTCTCTCTCTCGCCGCGCTCGCGCGCTCTCTCTCTCTCTCGCCGCGCTCGCGCGCTCTCTCTCTCTCTCGCCGCGCTCGCGCGCTCTCTCTCTCTCTCGCCGCGCTCGCGCGCTCTCTCTCTCTCTCGCCGCGCTCGCGCGCTCTCTCTCTCGCCGCGCTCGCGCGCTCTCTCTCTCTCTCGCCGCGCTCGCGCGCTCTCTCTCTCTCTCGCCGCGCTCGCGCGCTCTCTCTCTCTCTCGCCGCGCTCGCGCGCTCTCTCTCTCTCGCCGCGCTCGCGCGCTCTCTCTCTCTCTCGCCGCGCTCGCGCGCTCTCTCTCTCTCTCGCCGCGCTCGCGCGCTCTCTGTCTCGCTCGCGCGCTCTCTCTCTCTCTCGCCGCTCTCGCGCTCTCTCGCCGCGCTCGCGCGCTCTCTCTCTCGCTCGCGCGCTCTCTCTCTCGCTCGCGCGCTCTCTCTCTCGCTCGCGCGCTCTCTCTCTCGCTCGCGCGCTCTCTCTCTCGCTCGCGCGCTCTCTCTCTCGCTCGCGCGCTCTCTCTCGCTCTCGCCGCGCTCGCGCGCTCTCGCGCTCTCTCGCCGCTCTCGCGCTCTCTCGCCGCTCTCGCGCTCTCTCGCCGCTCTCGCGCTCTCTCGCCGCGCTCTCGCGCTCTCTCGCCGCTCTCGCGCTCTCTCTCTCGCTGCGCTCGCACGCTCTCTCTCTCTCTCGCCGCGCTCGCACGCTCTCTCTCTCTCTCTCTCGCTGCGCTCGCACGCTCTCTCTCTCTCTCGCTGCGCTCGCACGCTCTCTCTCTCTCTCGCTGCGCTCGCACGCTCTCTCTCTCTCTCTCGCTGCGCTCGCACGCTCTCTCTCTCTCTCTCGCTGCGCTCGCACGCTCTCTCTCTCTCTCGCTGCGCTCGCACGCTCTCTCTCTCTCTCGCTGCGCTCGCACGCTCTCTCTCTCTCTCGCTGCGCTCGCACGCTCTCTCTCTCTCTCTCTCTCTCTCTCTCGCTGCGCTCTCCATTCCCCTTTACATCTTAACCTTCAATCACATCACTCCTTAATCTTCCAAATTCCAGGAAATGCAGTCCCAGTTTGTGTAATTCCCTCTTGTGGTTTGACCCCTACGTACAGGTATCATTCTGGTAAGTCTACACTGCTCTGTCTCCAAGGCCAATATATCTTTCTAAGGTGTAGTGCTGAGAATTGCTCACCATATTCGAGGTGTGATCTAACTGGGGCTTTGTATAGCTGAAGCATGAATTTGACCCCCACTTATTCTTGTCCTCTAGGTACAAAGGCAAGCATTCCTGTAGCTTTTTTCATTATTTTCTGTATCTGTTCATGACATTTTAATGATGTGTCTACCTGGACTGCTAAGTTGCTTTGGACCTTCAATTGTTTAGCATTTCACTATTTATAAAGTACCATGTTCTATTTTTTTTTTAAGATCCACAGTGAATGACCTCACATTTGCCTACATTAAAATCTCTATTTGCCATAGTTTTGCCCATTCACTTAAATTACAAAGATGTGATAGGCTATGCTTCCATCTACACTGTTTCAACTCATCACATTTAGGCATGTGGCTTTCTACCCCATCCTCTAAATAGTTAATGAATACAGTGATTAGTTAAGGTCCCAACACAGATTCTTCCAGGACGCCACTGGTCACATTCTACTAATTACAGACCTAACTATTTATGCTTGCTCTTTCACGCTCGCTGCTAAGCCAATTTCCTAACCAGGTCAATAATTTGCCTTCATTTCCATGGGCTTTAAACTTAGCGAACAGTCTCTTATGGGAGGCTTCCTTAAAATCCTTCTGGAAATCCATTTAAAGTCTTCTGTACAAATAACATCAGTAAACACTCTCCCATTCGATACGTCAGTCACCCCTTCAAAAACTTCAATCAGATTGATCATGAAATGATCTTCCCATTACACATCCATGCTGGCTCTCTCTGATCACCTGAGTTTTCAAGGTATTCAGTCACCATATCCTTAATTATAGGCTAGCAATTTCCCAACAGATGTTAGGGAAACAGGTCTATAATTCCTTGTTTTCCCAAATCTGTGCCCATCTTTCCCAGAAATCAATGGGGAGACAGTGGTAATGTCACTGGACTAATAATCCAGAGGCCTAGGCTAACGCTTTGGGTCACAGGTGCAAATCCCACCACGGTAGCTGGTGGAATTTAAATTCAATTAATAAATTTGGAATTGAAAGTTAGTTTCGGTGATGGTGACCATGACAACTATCGTCGATTGCCTTTTAAAAAAAAAAAACCATCTGGCCCACTAATGTCCTTTAGGGAAGGAAACTTGGCCTGGCCTACATGTGATTCCAGATCCACAGCAATGTGGTTGGCTCTTAACTGCCCTGTAAGCCACTCCATTCAAGGGCAATTAGGAATGGACAATAGGCTAAGCCCACATCCCATGAAAGAATAAAGAACAAAAAGGTTTGAATTCCTCGAGTCTGGTTTCTGTTTCTGTCCCTACCACAATACGAACCGACTTTTATCAAAGTGACAATTGACATCCTATGTAACTGTGGATAAGGTACACTATCTCTCATCTTTTTTCCTGTAAACCTTGACATGGTTGACCACACCATTCTCCTCCAACACCTCTCCACTGTTGTCCAGCTGGGTGGGACTGCACTCGCCTGGTTCCAGTCTTGTCAGTCTAACTGTAGCCAGAGTGTCACTTGTACTGACTTATCTTCCTGCTCTAGCACTGTTATCTCAGGAGTGGGCCAAGGGGCACCCCAGTTTCACATCTACATGTTATCCATTGGTGACGTTATCTAGAAACATAGCATTATTTTTCACCCAACTCAACATCTCTGCCACCCCTCTTGACCCTACCATTGTCTCTCTATTGTCAGATTGCTTGTCAAAAATCAATACTGAATGAACAGAAATTTCCTCATTTAAATATTTGGAAGACCAAAGCCATAGTCATTGATCCCTGCCACAAAAAACTGCATTCCCTAGCCACCAACTCCATCCCTCATCCTGGAAGCCACCTGAGGCTGAACTAGACCATAACCTTGGTCTCATTTGACCACAAGATAAGCTTCCAACCACATATCTATCAATAAGATCACCTATTGCCAACTCTAACTTTGCCTGACTCACCACTGCCTCGGCTCAGCTGCTACAGAAGTCCTTGTTCATGCTTTTTGTTACCTCTAGACTTGACAATTCCAACACACTCCTGGCTAGTTTCCTGCATTCTACCCTCTGTAAACTTGAGGCTATCTAAAACTTCGCTGGCTGTGTCCTTCCACAAATTCTGTTCACCCATCATCCCTTTCAAAGCCACTATAAGTCGGTGAGCGACCAACCAACACGGTGATTTTCCACATTTTCATTTTTATTTTCAAATCCTTCCATGGCCTTGCCACCTCCCTATCTCTAATCTTCTCCAACCCTACAACCCTCATCTGTGCTTATCAAATTCTGGCCTTTCTGAGCACCTGCAATTTTAATTGCTCCACCGTTGGTGGCCATGTGATACTCGGAAGTACTGTGACCTTTGAGGCAGATAGTGTAGAATTTCACAAGGACATATACAGGTTGGTGGAATGGACAGACAAGTGGCAGGTGAAATTTAATGCAGAAAACTGTGAAATGATTCATTTTGGTAGGAAGAACATGGAGAGACAATACAAAACAAAGGGTATAATTCTAAAAGGGTACCCGAGCAAAGGGACTTGGGTGTATATGTGCATGTCATTGAAGGCAGCAGAACAGACTGAGAGCACAGTTAATAAAGCACACAGCGTCCTAGGCATTATTATAAGTGACATAGAGTACACTTTAGGAAAGATGTGAAGGCATTAGCGTGCGTGCAGGAAAGATTCATGAGAATGGTTCCAGTGATAAGGAACTTCAGCTATGTAGATAGTTTGGCAAAAGAAGCAATGGAGACATGAGGAAAATCTTTTTCAGGCAGCAAATGGCTGGGATCTGGAATACACTGCCTGAGAATGTGTTGGAGGTGGGCTCAATCGAGACATTTAAGAGAGAATTACGTTTTTATCTGAAAAAGAATGTTAAGAGCTACAGGAAGAAGGTTATGAAGTGACATTAGGTAAATCATTCCTTTGGAGAGCTGAATGGTGGCCTCCTGTACTGCAAACAGTCTGTGATTCTGTGATTTGTCTCTTTGTTGGTTCTAAGATATATTGCTGCAGAAAGCAACCTTAGAAACTCAATTCACTACTATTCTGATATGAGAATTTAAAATCCCCAATTAAAACTGCTGTGCTTGTCTAGTCTCTGAATTTTTGCTGCCGACCACTTTGCAGCTGCAACTGGGGGCTCTATGTCTTGAAACTTGTTCTCTTTCTTAATTCTGACCATGAAGTCTCCACTGACTGTTTACATCTTATTATATCCCCTCATCGTTGAAGTGTTTCTCTCTATTGTTTTCCCTTTTCCTTCCCATAGACCTAACCTGGTACATTTTGTTCCCTCCCATGTCTCAGCAACGGTTATCATCTATCACCTGCCATTCATTCCATTTGTTCCTTCTCCCAGGTAACATCCTCGATTGTTCAAGAATCACCAAACCACAGCTTATGCTGTGATTTTATTATGGGAGGGTGGGGGGGCATGCTCCAAGTCCACCTCAGTGCAGGATTCAATCATCGTTCTGGCTATTTTGTTCTGAACTACACGTGTGCTAACCAGTCTCTTGTTCCTTCTAGTTTGTGTGCATTTGTATTAAAAAAAAAACACTTAATTGTACCATGCATCTTATTACTCATCTGTTCAAATATTATACTTGCATGTTTCTTATTTCTCTCTCCTGGTTTAATCACTTCATCTTTTAGTTTTCCTTTTTCAGTGTTACCTAAAGAAATAGATGACTCTGTTAGACTACTATCTAAACTTACCAGAAATGAACTTAAGACCTGTCCCTGATTTGATCTGGAAAAAAACACTCACCGGCTGCTTATAAGTCAGCTCCTTCCCTTCAGCTGGCATCAGTTCAGGTGTTTTTCTTACCTCTCCCAATGTTACTCAGGCTTCCTTTCCTCCAGAATCTCTGATTTTGAGGCCAACTTTCAAGGATTTCTTCTTAACTCTCCCGCTGCTCTGCTGTAAAACATTCTCTGGTCCACATTTCCCTTGCCTCTAGGCTCTGCAATTCTTTCTTGGAAACTAACCTATGAAAGACCCCTGGCTCATCTTCTCTTTTGCTGACTCTGTCACTGCCTTTACCTGTTGATTTCTTGCATGGTTTCCTCTCAGGCTCAGTACCTCTGCCCTTGTTCATTCACTTGTGTGTTGTCACACATTACTGACAGCGCAAGCAACTATGTGTGTATTTATATATAAAGTGTATATTGTAATATAAATGTAAGTGGCTTCTTTCCCCATTTCCAAAGATACTAGGTGTCCTATTAGTATAAACTATTTAATTGAATTTTATAGAGCACCTACCACCTCATGCAAAATTTGTACTAGTTTAGTAATACTTTGTGCTTTACAAAACTTGTGCAACTGTTGGCAGAAATGAATTTTGAGAATCTTTATTTCAAAATCAAAAGGACTGTTCTAAAACTTCTCTTGCAGGAAAGAATTTGAGCCCTTCCTTCCACCTTTGAAACCAGAGTACTGTGTGAAAGAAGCTATGAGAGCCATCCTCACAGACCAACCAATGATTTGTACACCTCGGCTAATGTATACTGTAACATTCATGAAAAGGTAAGTAGGATAAGGAGAAAAAGTATTACTTATCTGCTAGGGAGCAATAGGTTAGATGTTAAAGACTTGGAATATAAATATTATACACTTTTCAAATAAATATTCCACTTTGTACCAATTTTTATTGTGGCCCTGGAGGCAGTGCTTGGTGAGGTAACATACATGCCTTTGGAGGCAGGTAGCATTACTTCATTCAAGGTTTAATTCCTTCCCTTTTTAGGAGTAAAGTTGTGGCAACATAATTGATTCTCATTCTTGAGCAATTACATACTTGGCATAGAGGTGAAGCCATGACAAACTGATTTTAGAATACTAATGGATTATTATTGTAAAAGTTCCTTATACAAAGTAGAAGCCCTAACCCTAGATTTCCTGCCATCTTCTGTGCAGCTTTAGTACAGAAATAGCACTGCTTGACTTGATTATCGTTTCTCGCAGTTGGTGGCAGCAGGCAGGTACATTATTTACAACCTTTTCTATGTGCATACGAGCTTATTGCCACACTTGTGCCAGTGTGATGTTTAAGCTGTTTGTTTCTTCTACATCATACCTGAGCAAGGTGGGGTAGCTGGCTATTATGTCAAAAAACTGTTAAGATGATTGCCACCTGATAATGTCCTGGATTGTCCTGTTGCATTGCCAGTCTGTTCTTGTCTCACACGTTGGCATTGGAGGAATTTGTCAGGAGGGCACAACTGCAATTCTGAATTAGCACTAACCACTTGTACTTTCCTGGTGTGCCACCTGTACTGCTGAATTGTGGAGAAATAGCCCCAATAATCAAGTACTGATACTTGCCTGTAATTGATCATGAAAGTTCTCAAAATTGACCCCTCAACCACAACCACCACCCCCTCCCAACTTGTACCAGAGGTCTTTCTGCATTCTGCAAGATGCTTAGCCTGCTACCAAAAATAGCCCGTGGATCACTGGAGTCTCTGCAGAATCCTAGAGCTGTCAGGACAGTAACACAATTGGATATCCTCCAATGTGCTTTGCATTCTAATGACTCTGTTCTTTGAGCTGCCATCTGTGGCACAATTTGTACATGAAACAGTTTGACTCCATGTAAGGGTTTTTGGTATGGTCACTGTAAGGCTGAGTGAACAGATCTGTCCGGATGTGTATAAAGCACAGCTGATTCCAGGGCATTAATAGTTAACAATGAGAGGGATGTTAGCCATTTATGGCACAGGAGGCCATTCTGCTCATTGAGTCCATGCCAGCTCCCCACAAAGCAATCCAGTAAGTTCCACTCACCTGCTTGAACCCATAGCCCTGCAAGCTTATTTCTTTCAAACGCCCATCAAATTTCCTTTTGAAATCATTGTTTCTGCTCCGATCACCCTCATGAACAATGGGTGCCAAGTCATTACTGCTCACTGAGTAAAAAAATTCTTCCTCACGTTTCCCCTGCATTTCTTGCCCAAAATTCGAACATATATTTACCATCAGCTAATGGGAAGAGGCCATTTCACTTATCTGCCCATTCAGCTAGCCTATCTATGTCCTGTTGCAGGCGGTTCATATTGTCGTCACTGTCTGCCACTCCACTCCACTCCAAGTTTGGTATCATCAGCAAATTCTCAGCAGCGTCTCGATGACATGAGCCCCTTCACAGAGCGTATGTGCGCCGCCCTCAGCTGGACAGCTATCAGACATTCCCAGATGCAATGTGCAGGTATTAGGACTATCCTCACTGCACCTCATCATCATCCTCCTGGAATCTTGGCGGCATTGAGGGCCTCATGACTACACCTTGCCTCAGCTGGGTAGTGCAATGGCCTCATCGCCTGCACCCTCGCCCTCCAGGACCTTATCACCCTCATCCCCTTAGTCGTCTTCCTCATCGGAGGAGACATGCAGCCCCTGCATCTCCTAATCATCCAGGTCCTCCGCCCTTTGCATCGCCAGAATCTGTAGTGTGCAGCAAGCCACTATGATGTGCAGCACCCTCTGGGGAGTGTACTGCAGTGCTCCACAAGATCTGTCCAGGCACCAGAATTTCATTTTCAGAATGCCAGTAGTGCGCTCAACCAAACTCTGGGCTGCAGCATGAGCCTCATTGTACCGTCTCTGACCAGGAGTCTGAGGCTGCTAAATGGGTGTCGTCAGCCAAGCCCTTTGAGTAATCCTTGTCCCCGAGGAGCCAGCCTACATTCTTTGTGGTCCCTGGAAGATGTCAGGGATCTGAGACCTGCTGAGGGTGGACGAGCCGTGGACTATTCTGGGGCATCTTGCACACTACCTGCACAATGTTTGTTCTGGTCACAGACGAGCTGAACATTGAGTGGAAGTCTTTGTGGTTCACATACTGGACTGTTTATTGCCAAGGAGATTTAAGAGCCACAACCTATGGCACCATACACCTGTGGGAATCTATAAATCGGAGCAAATCGCAGTGTTCTTGCTTCCTCACTTGCCTGATCCCTGTCAAAATTGACAAAAGTTGTGTGCTTTGGTAAAAACAGCATCTGTGACCTCCTAGATACATTTGTAGGTGGAGGCTTGCGAGATCTCGAAGGTCCCCAGTGGAGCCCTCGAAGGAGCCACTGCCATAGAAATTGAGCACAGTGGTAACTTTATTACTGGTAGTAGATGTCCCTTGAGTCCCTGTGATGCCAAATCCTGCAGAAGGTGGTATATATGCGTGACCAGTTCCCTTGACATGTGCAGGCGCCAGCAACACTGGTTCTTGCTCACTTGCAGGTAGCACATATGCACATACCCTGGGTCTAGCAATGCGCCTACGAATGATGGCTCTGTGGTGTTCATCCTCTGCGTGCAGAGAAAGCCATGCGCGCGCACCCCCCCCCCCCCCCCCCCCCCCCCCCAGGTTGTCACGGTTCTGCTCCTCCCTTTGCAAATCCAGGCGCCTGTTGCATTTTTCTCCTTCTCTCCTGCCTCCAAGCAACAAGGCAGACAGCAAGATCACCAGACTGTGTTCCTGATGGTCTCCTTACTGCAAGGGTCAACAATTGTCTTCTAAGGCCCATTCTTGGTCAAGTCATCATCTGCAGCTGCCTGTCGAAGTCCTTTTAACACATGCCAGAGTGTCCAGACCATCACATGGATAGCCAGTGTTTAGTGCACATGATGACTCACCCTGCACCACATGACCAAGTGGTGGCAGCTTCAGCTACTTGACTGCATCCTGGACACTCATCCTAGGCCAGGCATTTTCCTAACCTGGACTCGGTTTGTTTGCACCATGAGGTAAATTTCAATATCTTCTGAAACATAATGCAAGAGACTAGGAGCACACCCCTCCGTCAGTGTTCGATGGCCACCTTTCCCATCAGGATCCTCAGACTTGTCCAGTCGTGCAATGGTTCTGCAGCATCATAGCACTCATTCAAGTTTGAAGTGTGCGTGTGAGGAGTTAACATTAGAGGAGCAATCATTGGCACTGAGGAATTAGTGCTGCTTGAGTGGGCATAATTGCTTGACAAGTCTGACTCCAAGCATGTCAATTGATCTCAAGCTAAACACTCTTAGCTGCAGTGGAGTACTCATCTTTGTGTTTTGCTGTTAGGCTGGCTGTTTTCTTCCCCTTCACCCTTCCACATGTGTTTGTGCTCAAACTTCAGTTGGTGCTGCCATGATCTCCCAGCACTGTCACCTTTGCCCCGAGGTTGTCTTTCTCCCTTTGCACTATCACCCTTGCCCTGCCACCACAAGCCAGCCATGAAGAAGCTGCTGCAGCGACTTGCCTGTGCACTGCAGCCCCCCGCCACCCCCCCCACCTGCGCCCCCGAATCCACAGAACCACAGGGATCATTGAATGCAGTGCAAAATTGTGTGCAGTCACCTCTAATTTCCCCTCAAAGTTGAGGTCACCAGGTTCATGCTGTTTAAATCGTTGTAAATCATTCCGTCGAGAAATCACACTGACATGGGATTTAAATTTGACGTGGGGGGTGGTTCTAGTGTGTGGCCACAATAATTAAATGAAAATTTATTAAAATTAAGCTCCCAACATTCAACGGCAGGAAACACAGCCTGCCATTGACAGGGGAAGTGGACAATCGCACCCTGGACTTATGTCATCGGGAAAAGCAACTAGGGCCTTCTCAGAAGATACTTCGATGTCACCACTGAACACGCCCATCACTGTTGGGCATGGAAAATCTCAGCCGTGGTCTCAGATGACCAGACATGATGTAAAAGAAAACTCTGTTCCCAGTTGGTACCCTGTTTTTACTGGCATTAATTTTAATGACTACCTCTAGACCTGCTCTGTGCTTCTTCACTAATTTACTACCCCTGTTATACTACCCCTAATTGAATATTTTTAATTTCCAAACACCTAAATTGAATGAATACCCTAGTTTAGAGAGAGAAAAGAGAAAAATACTCATTAACCAGTCACTTATCTACTTCTCCCTAACATCACAAATTTCTTTGAAACGCGGTTAGTGGGCTTTGAATCTACACACCACCTTACTCGTCTAACCCTGTTTTCACTCTCGCGGCCTCTACTGCTGCTGCTCCTTTATCTCCCCATTGGTCTCACTCTGTCTTGCAGTAACAGAACTGCATTCTCCAAAGGAATGGCTAGCAAGGTGAGGGTGAAGCAAGTGATTTCCTTCTGCATTTTAAGTTTGTTTACTACTTGCACTGAGGGACAATGTCTGTTGATTTTGAATGTACACCATGTCTAAATTCAGAAGCACTGATACCTTTCCAGTGTCCAGTTTCCAAAGTCCACACCTTCTATGATTGCCAGTGGGTCACAAACCTCTGCCTAGTATCTCCCTGACATTTTGGGGTACATACCATCTGTTTTTAGAGATTTGGTGATTTTGTATCCTCGTAGTCTAGGACATCCACTCCTTTTTATATCTACACTGTTAATGTTCCTTGGTTATCTGATTGAAGAGGGAATGTTACCAAGAAGTAATCATTCATATCCTGTCTTTTGGGGCCATTTGTATCTCTTTGCCTGTTCTCTGCTTTACAGTACTGAAATAATTTCTTGTCCTGCTTGCAAATGCAACTAGTTCCAGCATTCGTCAGTGATCCCCTTTCTGTCTATAGATTTTTCTTCGTTAATCCATTTAGGATCTTGCATATTTAATCTGACCTAGCTGGCTCTGGGTACACGTTCATCCTGGATGATCAAAAATCTTCCAGTACTTAAACATTGTCTTTTAGAAGCTCAATTCCAACTGTTGCGTTTTCTATGCCCGAATAACTTCAAAATAAAACATTTTTAAAAATCAACCAAGTTCTGCAAATTCAAATATAGTCCCCCAGTCTGAAGATTGTCTCTTTATCATAAAAACATTTTTTTTCTGTTTCAGCATTATGCCATGGGAAGCTGTCGTCTGTATGTACCGTTTTTTGGGAGCAGATAAGTGCATGTATCCATTTATTGCTGAGAGAAAACAGGCTTTGAACAACAATGAAGCCAAAAATGAAATCTAAAGTAAAACTGCTTGCTACATCCAGCGCTGGGACCCCTCACAGAAGTGCATGCAACATTTGACTCGTCAACATCTCCATACAATTCAGAAAGTGTTTGCAGTGACTACGTTTGAGTCATGCACTCTTGGCAAATAGCTGTGAAGCTTTAGCTGTCCATGATCACGTGGATAAAGCAGTTAATACTTTACCTGTGTATTGAACAAGTCACAAGATAAATGTATTATGCCAATCATTTTGTATAATTTTTCTAGTGGTTAGACTTGCACACATTTTAATGCCAACTGAGCAAAGTAAGATATGATGTTTTTAACATTTGACTTTTACTCAGCAATGCCATTTTGTGTTTGCTGTTAGAGCTGTATTTATGTGATATTCAACTAGAGGTGTAGATAAGTGCAGTACTTTATAAAATTCCTGTTACTATAACTTTTTAAATAGTGAATGCACTGTAATTATTGACTTCTCCCACAGTCCACTGCAAGTACTTCTGTAAATCTTAGAATTACCGCTACAATGGAATATTCAGTTACTTTCTCTCAAACTGCAAATTTCTCCAAATGGATCTTACAGTTTAAAATTGCGGAACGTGTTCCTATTCAGCATTGGAATACTTTTTTTTAGGAAAATCTCTCATTGGTGTGCCTTTTGAAACTAGTTTAAATGTCCTATTTTCTGTGGATTAGTGGTCCATTTTTTTTAAAGCCTGAAATTTCTACCTCCTTTGTATATCTATTTGAATAACACCTAAATTTGTTTATCAGAAGTTCTAAAAGTAATGTCTTCTGTACATCTTTGTGATCACTTTATACATAGGTCAATAACTAGTCTTAAGTTTTTTTAAGTAATATAGTTAATGTAAAGAATTTTTAATTAAAATGCCAATTAAATGCAAAAGATGTGCACGATGTTTATGATGCTTGGTATTGGAGAAACAATATTTGAATTTGAATGAGTCTCCAACATAAATTTCAGCCATACATGTTGGGTGACCTATTGGTTACATTAGCTAGACTGTGCCTTTCCCAACATTTTAAATACATCTCTTTGAGCTTTGAGAACTTGTACCCAAATATAGTCCCCCAAAAGACACTACCACTGAAATTAATAACTACCACCGTTTTCCAAATGATCACTGCACTGAAAGAATTCATGAAGTTTTTCTTAAGCCAAGAATCTACTGGGCTTATTGAAACCCTTATGACTTTTTTCTCTTTTTCTCTCAATCCTTTCAAAATTGAAAATCTTAATGGGAGCAATGTGCAGATTTCTCCAGCTTATGGTGTTCAGAGTTAACGTGTTAGAAACTTCATACAACTGCATTGGACTCCTGGCCACATTTCTGTTGCCATGTTGGGGGAATTATTTTCCTTCCCACCTATGATCTTGCCTAGACTACAGAACCTTTTTGTGGAAGATGATGTAAGATTTCATGAAGCTCAAGTTTTTGGGCAAGGTACAGTCCAATAAGGAAATAGGTTAGGCACTCATGCTATTTGGCTGCTATAATGGATACTTTTAGTTTGAAAATTTGTTACAATAAAATGCATTGACAGACAAATTTATTTATCTTTGGAACAACACTGATTATGTGGACAATATGAGGACAAGCTATGAAAGGATGGGACAGAGTAGATAGAAACTGTTCAGTAGTTGAGATCAAGAACAAGAATCTATAGATACATGATTGAATGTAGCAGATTTAAAACTGAGGGCAGGGGAATCTTTATGTAGTTGGAATTCACTTCCAGGGTTAGTAACTGAGGCACTGGGTAAATTGTTCTCAAATGGAGGGTAAGTGGTGACACTGAGTGGTTGGGCTGAACAGCCTGTAACTTCTATGTACATGCCTTCAGGCTGGATAAGCTAAGAAAAATCTACATGCTGTATTATAACTTGATTTTGTTTTAAACTTTTAAGCCTTTAAATTTAGCAGCTGTAATTATAGTACATGGAAGAAAGGGAGTGGAGTCCATTAGTTCAATCTAAAACTCTAACAAAGCTTTTACTATCTATAATGAATAATGGAGGAAAGGTGAGTTTGTACATGAGTGTTGAATCTCTGGGTTGGGTTAATTACTGTCATAGCCAATCTTTGTCTAGATACTGAAATACCATAATAAAATTAACTATTAAGGAAGGAAATGCTGATGTTTTCTGATCTGTTTTGATTAGATGTACAGTTGCTGCAATGCATAGTTACATGAGCATTAGAGTCTTGGGGATGAAATGGGTATATGTTAGGTACACTTAAGTCCTCACTTGAAGTTGTAGCTTCATTCCTGAAAATCATGACTTTAAGTGAATCATGGGTTCCTATAGGAATCAATGTTAAAGCCGGAGTTAGGTTCCTTTGGACATTCCTCGCCCTGAAAAACCAATGTACAAGTTGAAATACTGTACCGTACATGTGCAGCACTGAGCATTCCTAGCTGGAATAACTTGCAAAATAAATCACTGAATATAAAAGAAGTACTGTATAAATTCTAATTGGATAACACTTGCCAGCCTCTCTCTTAGACAGTCTCTTGGAGTCAAGGAAGACATGCTTCCACTCTGTGCATTGGATTTACCAGTCATTTCAGAACCCAGCTAGCCAATCTCCAGACTCTGCCATGTGTGGGCAGGTGTTGTTTGGAGGATCAGTTAGATGAGTTGCTTGGAGGTTTTTGCACTCTCTGCTACCTTGACTTGGCATCCGCATGTTCCTGACCTTGGGTGGAATTTTACGCTGGGGGATTTTTACGGTCCCACCAAAGCTGAGTTTTGAACAGCTCGCTGCATTTTATGGCCCCACCCCGCCATCACAGCCGCGCCATAAGATTCTGCTCCGAATCGTTTCGGTGCCTTGCCAGATGAGCCTTCTCCCATTTTGGTCAGTCACCATGAGTGGAGATGTTTGACCTTTTCAGGGATGCTTTGAGGACATTCCTAAAGCATTTCGTGTTGGTGGCTTTGAGTGATTCGCACCTTTTATGTCGGGCATGTTAGTTTGGGGGAAGACATTGCCATTGCACAGCCTGCCTTGCCACTGGATTTGCGATGCCTGGTGCCATGGCCTTGGACTTGGATTTGAGATCCTGATCTTTTTCTGAGAAGTTCAATAATTGAAGTTGGGAGTGATTTTGGTTTTGAATTGAAGGCGGTGTGCCTGAGCCAGTTCCTGGTCGAGTTAATGGATCGAAGGGCCAGGATTGTCAACAACCTGAATGTTATCCAAGGACTGCTGGTTTTCTTTTGCTTCTTCTGGTAGATTCTCTATAGAAGCTAATGCCATCATTGATTATCCTGTTCACTTTGGCACTGCGTTCTGTTTGGATCATCCTCTGAAGATTTCCACTGTCTCTCTTCTATGAATTGGAAAGCTCTTGGCAGCTGTTTCCTTGACAACTTTAGGGGGGTGGGGAAGAGATGTGGTTTTTCAGCATGTTCTTCATTAGCTCATTAACTCTCTAGCTGCATTGTCTTCATTGGACAGTTCCTGTCCATGGAATGCAAGCAATTCCACCACATCAGCTTCAACCACATCATCAAAGCCAGCTCCCCTCACCAAGGTGCTTTCATACTGAACCTTGGACAGTGCTGTGAGATTCTCTGTGATCAACGACACATACAAGACAAAATTTCCGTCACACACTGTTCTGATACAATGATATAACTTCAACCTATAAGTGATTTATTGATGGTGCCATTGATGTTGTAGCCAGCCCAAAAATCCCTGTCCAGTGCCTTCTCACCATCCTGTTGCTTTGAGTTGAGAGAAGGTAGGCATTAGAAGTTGCTATTGCTTCCTGATCCATAGGCTGTATCAATGAAGTAGTGTTAAGTGGTAGGAAAATCACCTTCACATTTCCAGACAATTCATCAAGGCTGACAGGTTATCATGGTCAATTATCCAAGAAGAGCAATATCTCAAAAGGTGATATTTTTTTCTTGTGCAATATGCCCTCCAGGCAGGGATGGTATACAGAGAATCATTTTTGAAAGAGTGCCTGTGTCATCTAGCATTTCTTATTTGAACGCCAAAATACCTGTGATGTCTCGGACTGGTACACCACTAAGGATTTAACCATAAAATCTCCTGCAGCGTTTCCACCAAGCCGAACAGTCTCTATCTTTTGGCAGTTTCAGATCCTGGCACCATCTTCTCCTCTTTGGAAACGTATATTTTCTTTGGCATACGCTTTCAAAAAAGCCCTATTTCATTGACATTTAAAAGCTTGTTTTGGCAAGTATCTAATGTTCTTCAACAACTGGCTTCAAATAAGCAGGGAATTCATCAGCTACTTCTGTATCAGCAATAGCTGCTCTATTGGTCAGTAATGTGTAGATAGGAATGCCCCTTGAAAAGCCTGAAACATCTACAAATAGCATTGAAACTTTGAGAACTCTTACCTTCTGGAAATCTTCACACACGCTTTTGCTTAGATGACCATCAAACTAAGAGGCACCTGCTGCAGGTTTTGGCTTCAATCCAGACTGCCAAGAGTCTTTCTATATTCTCCATACTGTTGCTTCTAGTCCAACTCTCCTTCCCAACCCTTGAAAGGTATAACATTTTGCACACTTTAATTTTTTGTCAGCATTACTATGGATTGTTCTCACTGTTGTTGGGGTATCCCAAGCACTCTACCAATATCGCCTGACAGTTCTCCAACCTCAAGACATTTTAAAACATCCAATTTCACTGCTTGACTGATAGATTTTTCTTGTTTTCTAAGCAGCAGACTTGCTACCACCACTGACTGGGCATTTCTGACTCATGCTTAAGAGTGATTCTGAGGGACCACAGCGGGAAATCACAAGTCTGAAAGAAGGGACTTTAAAATGGCTGCTCAGTCTCACCTGCCACAGACTTGAAGGGTCAGCTTTTGGGGCTCAAAATTTAATCGGACAATTGCAGAGTCAGCCTCCTGAAGGGTAATTAATGTACAGGGTACTGCGTTCTGTATTTTTCACCCAAACAAGCCCTGCGACAAGAAAAACAATTTTTTTACCTGTGTACAGTAGCAAATGCCCCTCTACCTCCTCCAATATAAAGCTCCATAGCAGGCACCTAGGAATCCGAAATTGAAATCAGCTTGCAGAGTCAAGAAATGAGACTTTACTTCACAGAAATGAGAAGCCCAGGCTTCAATTTCTTCCTTGCAAAAAAAAAAACCTGTTTGGATATTCTTTCTTCTTCAGAACTTTGCTTCAACATTTTTTTAAATTGAAGTTCCCTCGAGCGCAGACAAAGACCTCACTTCAGAATAGCGCTGATCAGGTCATGGGACCCAAGTCAGATCGACGTTAACAGGAAGACGCACAATGCTAAAGGGCAACTCTGCCATTGCATGCAAACAACGTAAAAACAAAAATGGCAACACAAATCGGAAAAACCAGCTCCAAAGAATAAGGGATTTTAAAAAGGAAATCACATTAAGCTAGGCAAGAACAAGGACATACTGTAGTGCAAGAAGAGTTCATAGCAAGTTGGCAACCTGTTTTACACCACACAATTATTTTCCATTAGACAAGGTTTAAAATGGGCTGCTGATTTGCCAAGAGCCCTGTTCACGCTACTGGTTTCATCCCTTTTGGTAAGAAAATGGAGTTAACTTTTTTTGAACATTCCTCCAAAAAAACTTTCTCGCTTTCCAATAGATGCGGTGAGTGAAATCTTTCTTCATTCTGATTATACATTCCTTCCATCCCTTAAGGAGCTTAACACATGATAGGCTCCTTGGTAGTACTGAACTTGAATATTGGTGTAAAAGAAAGTCATGTTGCCAAAGCTTTTCATTTTGCACTTGAGGACAAGCGCAAAAATGCTAAATTTCAAACTATTGCAACAATTTATACTTTAAGAAGAAAGGGTGCTGATTGGTTGATTCGGTACTGTTGGATGTGGCTCTGCAGTTGGGCAGCACTTGTTAACCAATCCTGAGTGCACTAATAGCAACACTAACAACCAATTTAAGATGATCAGTCAAGACCATAACATGGATCATTTACGCTTGCTAGAAGCAATGTGCATTCGTACGCAGGTATGTGTTCTCTGGAAACAAAAGGAAGTATGTTCGAACATTGCACCTTTTTTGAATTATGTGGGAACTTGGGGAGCCTATAGTTTCCTGTTGCTTTCTCCACTGCAACATCTCACTCAGAGTCGACTTGCCAATCAATCAGTATCCCTTTCTCCTGCGATATAAATTGTGGCGACCGTTTGAAATTTGGCATTCTTTCATTTTGTCTCAAATGCAAAACAAAACTTCAATAGCATGCCTCTCTTTTCAGCATTAAAGTGATTAGAGAATAACTACTGTATGCACCTCAGGTGCATGGTAGTAGTTTCAGCTATCCAATAAAATCTATCTTAATTTGGTCAATATTTCGACTTACAAAATTTGTCAATTTTATTAGCCTCTTGTGACTGCCAGAAGTTTACTTAATTTTACTGCTTTCATTCTCTTTGCAAAGTACTAAATGGTTTTCTATTGAGAACTTTCTTCTAGATGTGGAGGACATATTAATGATTAGGGTACTGACAAACTTTTTGTTGTCTTTTTTCAAAATCCCTATCTTTTGCTTGTTTACTTAGAATCACTGGAACTCCATTTTCACCATGTATTGGACTCATTTTCACCATGTATTGGACTAATTTATTGGAATCCGGGAGAAATCGTGTTACTCCAGATGTTTTGGAAGGAAAAAAAATCATAGCTTTTCACAATAGAATAGTATAGCTGTATTATTGTTGGACCCCACCGATCCAGCATAATTTTGTAGTCTAAATTCTAGATACGCATATTTGTTTAGAATTCAAAGGGGTGTAGCTTGCAAGAGGTCAGTTGCAATATTTTTTAAAATTAAAACCATAGTAACTTTAGAAAACTGCATTGCTTCCAAAATGTGCTCACGTCAAAATGATTGATTCATCTGTATCTTGAAATCGTTCCCCTTTACTCAAAACCTTCAAGATATATCTCTAACAAGATTTACTCCCTTCATATGTCTTCAGATTTTTTTAATGCCCTGGTACTGCACAATATTGATGGAATTTTATTTTTTCAGCATTTATTGATTATGAGCATTAACATAAAATTAAATTTATTAATATTTTGGGATAACTTGTGTAGCTTAACATTTGATGTAGCACAGGTCCTGGAGTGTCTTGTGGAAATATTGAAGGTCAGTAAACACTCCTCAGAATTCTGCTGGATATAGCTCCTCTTAAAAAAAATCTTGTCCCTGTAGCTTTGATATATTGAGTAGACAACTATACTGTTTCCAGTGTATTTAATACAATTCTCCTAACAATGGAAAAACTCTAATAAAAGGTTAACCAATTGAAAAGCAAAGAATTGCTGAGTGTTGAAATAATTTCAGTTATTGCACAGCCTGACTTTTATTACACTCTTTGATACCTTGTAGAAAGTTTTGGATTTTACATCCGATGCTACTACAGCCAGACTTTGGTTTCAACAATCATTGCTTTCTTCTAAGTAGAACAACCAAGTCTCAAACATGATGTGTCTAGCATTTAAAGCACTTTTCACCTGTTTGTATTAGATTGCTGTTTTCTCAATGCTCCCAGGAGCAGTAGAATACTGTAGGTGAAAAGAAAACCTGTATTTTGTATGAATGCTTTTCCAAATGTTTCATGGACCACGAATTAGTAACTTGTACATGCAAATACAGCAGACATTTAACAAGGTTTTGCAGCCCATAATGAAATTAATCCGTTTGGTTGAGGGGGGAGGGGGAGAAATGGTGGTGGTTAAAGAAAGTAGTATTGGCCAGGAATTCTCCCTCCTGTTTTGAAGAGTGCTGTGGGATCTCTTAACATCCATAACTGGTCAGTTAGAAACTATTCTTAAATGTTATTGCTTCATTTACATTACTTCTTAGATTATACATTCCAGTCCTGAACTACAAACTGGCAATTAAGAATTATTACAGATAAACTTCCTTAGATTAGACATCTGAAGTATACTATTTGACACTATTATAGAAGTATTTTCACATCATCTTGCCCATCCCCCATCATCACTTCACCATTTCAACAGTTCCTAGCTTCTACCCTATCTGATCATCTTCCAGCGCTTTCCATCTCCTCTTCTTGCCCCCCTACTCTGATTTCATTGTCCACCTTTCCTTTTAACCCCTTCTTCCCTATAAGTTTGCTTACCCATATTTAAACCATGCTCTTGACCTTGCCATACTGCATGCTCATCTCTCTATTCCCAAAGTCTTGAACATAAATGGCACCTTCGCAAACAACCCATGTCAGTTTGTGTCTCTAACCCCAACTTCCTTAAGTGACCGTCTCCTGCAATATATTTATCCCCATCACTTGCAATTGCACTATCAAACACTTTCTAATCATTGGCTTCCCTCCATCGTTATGCTTCTGCAGCTGTTCCTCTGCTCAACCATGCTATCCTCAACCTTTTAATACCCTTGTACGCAGTATAAATACTTATTTACCCCATCACATCCAAAGAGTGTGAACTTGAGTGCATATGTTACATAACTGGTTTAGTCACTGGTCAACTGGATCATGCTATTGGACTTCATTCTTTTTCAAAACCAGTCTCTCCAGGATCATCCTCGAAACTGAGATAATCAGTTCAGAAGAAGTACATTCGATTGACTCCTGGGATGAAGGGGTTGTCATATGAGGAATGAAATGAGCAGGTTGGGTTTGTACTCATTGGAGTTTAGAAGAATGAGAGGTGATCTTATTGACAGGGTAGATGCTGAGAGGATGGTTCCCCTTGGAGGAATCTAGAATTTTAATTATTTCATGGGATGTGAACATCGCTGGCAAGGCCAGCATTTGCTGCTCATCCCTAATTAGCCCTTGAAGGTGGTGGGGAGCCACCTTCATGAACTGCTGAAACCATGCGGTGTAGATACACCCACAGTTCTGTTAGGGAGGGAGTCCAAGGATTTTGACCTAGTGACAAGTGAAGAACAGCAATATAGTTCAAAATCAAGATGGTCTGTGGCTTGGAGGGGAAGTTGCAGGTGGTGCTGTTCCCATACACCTGCTTCACAGTTTCAAAATAAGGGGTCATCCATTTAAGACAGACCTGAGGAACTTCTCTCAAAGTCGTTAATCGTTTGGAATTCTATACCACAGAGAGCAGTGGGCTATTGAATACGTTCAAGGTTCAATTAGACAGATTTTTGATCTCCAAGGGAGGGTAGGATTATGGGGGTGGTGGGAGGGTAGGGTTATGGGGGGTGGTGGGAGGGTAAGGTTATGGGGGGTGGTGGGAGGGTGGTGCAGGCAGCAAAATAGAGTTAAGGCCACAATCAGATCAGCCATGATTTTACTGAATGACCTAGCAGGCTCAAGGAGCTGAATGGCCTACTCTTCCTATTTCTGATGATGTTCTTGTACATTATCCACTACCAATTATTTCTCAAGCCCCCACCCTTCCACTCTACCCTTCTACTCCATGGACCTTTGTCATTAAGATGGAGACTGCAGCAAATTGCTATGGCTCCTATGACAGCACTCCTAAACTTTTGACCCCTACCTCCTAGAAAGACGAGGGGAGCTGCCTACAACCAGCTCCAAGTCATACTCCATCCTGTTTGTGAAATATATCGCTGTCCCTATCAGGACTGTAGGATTACCTTCACCACACCAGTGATTCATAAAGGTGACTTGCTGCCACTACTTTCTCAAGACAACTAGAAATTTGCATAAAATGCTGGCAGCAATGTCCACATCCTATGAATGAATGAAAAAAACATTAATTTAGCTGCCTCCGTGGCATCCTTCTCTTTACTTAATGCTGTGCCCATTGTGCCCAGGAACCCATGGCCAGAATTTTACATTCGGCATGCGGGCGTGTACCCAATGCACCAGAACGTAAAATAACGGGCGGTGATGTTGGGCGGGTGTCCCGACATCACCACGCACCATCATGATATTTTGCTAGGTGGGCGTGTGATGAGGACGGAGGCACGGCTATCATTAATTAATGGGCCAGTTAAAGCCCTTGAGGCACCGATTGTGATTTTTTTTGCAGCCCGTGTGATTTTCAGGCGTCGCATGGGTGCAACAGGCAGGCGGGTAGACCACATTTTCAAAAAACCTCATCCACGGGTGGGATAAGAGGGGTGAGTGGGCTCGTGAATACAAGTTGTTTGTACTTTAGCTTATAACTTTGTCCTGTTCACGCAAGCAAGCAGCATAATGTCATTTCGCTTCAGAGCTGCTTTGACAGAAATGAGGCTTCAGCTCAGGACGCTGGAGGAGTCATGCCATTTGGGCCTTCCAGGTATCAGACAGCCTTCCCTTCCCCTGGGAATGGGGGTTGTGGTCTCCGCTGGAGGCACCTCCTCTGAGGAGAAAGAGAGGGCCAAAAGGGGGAGGAGGCCAGATGTCCCTTTTCAGCCTCCAGGGGTGCTATCTGTGGGAGGACAGGCGCAGGCACAAGGGCTGCAGGGCCAAAATGAAATGCAAGGCAGAAGGGGCCTCAGAAGATGTCACTATCCTGCTGCCAGGGTTTACAGATGGCGATGCAGCTAACTCAATATGTCTGAGGTGTAATACCGAAGGAGGCTCTGCCTCTCAAGGGAGACAGTGACCTCCATCTGTCAGATGATCGGCCCCGAGATCAGCTCCAACAGTGTGTGGACACCCCATGCCAGTGGCGCTGAAGGTCACAGGGGCCCTCAACTTCTATACCTCCACCTTTTTCCAGGGGTCAGTGGGTGATCTTTGTGGAGTCTCCCAATCAACTGTCCACAGTTGTGTCAAGCTGGTGACAGACACTCTGTTCAGATGTGCATTAACTTTCATTCACTACCCCACTGACGAGGCCAGCCAGGCTGAGCAAGCCAGAGGCTTTGCAGCGATTGCTGGGTCCCCTTGCACCCAGGGTGCAATTGACTGCACACGTGGCCATCAAGGCGCCAGCAGGTGAGCCCGGTGCCTTCGTCACCAGGAAGGGCTTCCACTCCATGAACGTGCAGATAGTGTGTGATCATAGGATTCAAATTCTGCAAGTCTGTGCAAGGTACCCAGGCAGCTCCCATGATACTTACATCCTGAGATACTCCCAGGTGCCGGGGCTCTTCAGTGCTCCAGCCCGGCTGGATGGCTATTTGGTGACAAGGGCTATCCCCTCAAAAGGTGGCTCATGACGCCTCTCCGCCATCCAAGAACAGAAGCTGAGCAGGGCTACAATAACCATGCATCCACAAAGGCAGTAGTAGAGAGAGTCGTCGGTCTTCTCAAGATGCGCTTCCGATGCCTGGACTGTTCAGGGGGTGCACTGCAATACCCCCCAGATTGTGTGTCTCTGATAGTGGTTGCACGCTGAGCTTTCCACAATCTGGCGCTGGAAAGGGGGGACGCAGTGGAGGAAGATGATGTTGATGTAGCTGCTCTGGCAGCAGACGATGAGTCCAGTAGTGAGTCCAAGGATGAGCATGGTCAGGAGAATGATGAGGGGATAGACACTGACCTGGGCAACTTCCAGGGAGGCGGGACACCCGGGAGGCTTTGATCCAACGCTCCTTCAACTAGCCTACCAAAGAAGAACCAGCACCACATGCCAGGGCTGCAGGCTCCATACTTGATACCCGACAGCAACATTTGTTTGGTGAACAACATGTACTATGTGCCATTTCGATAAAGTTCAATGACAAACAAACAAGTTGCTCATAACATCATGGGTTACCCTGCAACTGCAGAACTAATGAAGCACTCAGAGGCATGTTGAACACAAACACATTTAATGGTGTGGTACCTGCCATACATAATACAAATTAAATTTAAAGGTGTTCTCCATCACACCTAATAATAATTAAAGTAAAAGTGGGGGGAGAAAATATCACCAGTGATAAAGCACCTTAAGCACAACATGGGCTTAAGTGTTTACTTGTGTGCTACGTCTAGGTGCTCACTCTGCTGTCCTGTTGGCCATGATGACCTTGGCATCCTCTGGCCCGTGGAGCCTGTGCTGGCCCTGCCTGGGAGGGAGCGGCCAGTGCCACAGCTGGCATCTCCCCAAACACCACAGCCTCATTTGCTGCCATGGCCACTGGCAGAGGTGCGGAAGAGCTGCTGTTGTCATCTGGAGCGCCCTGAGAGAAGCCCGCAGGGGCAACAAGCAGCTCGTATGCCAATGTCGGGTCGCTACTCACCATTGATGGATGAGCACCTAGCTGGGATACTGGGTGCCCAGTCCAACTCCTACACTGACAGTGACCATCTGAGGTCATTGCTGGTGTAAAGGCTTGCAGGTCCAAACACAACCCCAGGAACCCCTGATTCAGCTCCTGGAGGAGCCTCTCCATGAGAGTCACCATTCTCTCCATGAACAACACACTGCGCTCGGCCATGAGGATCATTGCAATGTGCAAGGAGACCATAGCACATATTCCCTCATGTATCTCCGCCAGATCCTCCCGCACACCCTGCTGGACTTCCAGCATCTGCTGCCTCAGGGACAACTTCAGAGGCACATCATCAGCCTCTGACTGAGTATGTTCCTGGCTCCCAACAGTCCTGCGAGCGCCGGTGTCCTGGGCACTCTCTGTCTCTGTCTGCGCCTCAAGCAAGTGTGAAGTGCCCTCACTGATGTGCACCGAGATACTATCTGCTGATCTAACGCCCACCGAGGTGTTGGTATCTGTGCTAGTGCCTGCCTGGGTGAGAGGGTGTGATACAGGTGCATTTCAATGGTTGCTGTCCTCTGGGATCAGCGGCAGACCTTCAGGCTTCTCATCCCAATGGGCTTCTGGTCAGCCTGAAAGGAAGAACAAGGACATGTTATTAGCTGAAGTCATTACACTGCTACTGTGCATACCTGGCACCCGGATCAGGGTGCCCTCATCTTTCCATTATCAATGGGGATTCCAGGGTTAAGGCTCACCTCAATATAGAGGCAACAGTGGAATGGTTGCAATGACAGACATTCTGACTTCAGTGCACTCTTGCAGACTGGTGGCACCCCAACCTCACTGCGGCAGGTTGACTTAGGCGCATGGTGCCTCTCCAGCTCTAGGGCATCCTGATCATCTCTGATTAGAAGGTGGGGCGGTCCTCTGCTATTCCGCAACCTCTCTGCATTTTTATGGGATGTCTTCTGAAGGACAGAAGAGTATTAATTAGTCCACCCTGTACCTGCATTGTCACTGCAGCCTGGCCAACCCCACCTGAGGAATACCTCACAGGGCTCAACCAATTCGTGACCCTGGTGCCACAAGACACTCATTCCAAGCAGCAAGGGCTCACCCCCTTGCCCAGATGCTACCTCATTGACATTTGCCACTCACACTCTAAGAACTCTGACGTCAGGGGTGGGGCGCTCCTAACTGCTGTGCTAAGTGACCTATGCCAACACGGTTCTCACCCTTCCTGATAGCAGGAGATCATTGAATCGCTTACGGCACTGCATCCATGTGCGCCTCACCACATCATGGGGACTCACTCTGGATGCCACCTCCTCACAGGCTTTTTGGTGAGGCGGGGGGGGCCTCCTCCTCCCATCCCTGGGGACAAGTATATTTCTCTCCGTGCTACCACCTCCTCCAGGAGGGCAGTGAGACACTCATCGGAAAAACGGGGGGGGCCGACTGCCCTGCCGACATGCACTTACGCCTGTTGTATTCAACGCTTAAGTGCTCCATGATGAGGTTCCTCTGATTCACAGGTAACTTTCGCATGCCTGCCATGGCCGCTTTTGAATTGGCTGCTGGGTCGCCACTGGACCCGGCAGACATTGAGCTCCAGCCCCCGCCCGCCCCTTCTCCCTGTTGCCGCTGTCGTGTCTTACACTGGCCGGGCCTTAATTGGCTTGCCCACATAAAATGGTGGTGTGGAGCCGATCACAGGCAGCGGTCAGGCTCCTGACTGCCCCACCCGCTCCTGCCGAGCCCGCACACCGAACATAAAACTCTGGTCCATGGTTTTTCTTTAGTTCTCTCCTACCTTCCCTTATACTCTCTCCAAACTATTCTCAGCAATGTGCCACTAAATTAGCTCTACTTTCTTGACCTCATTTCCACTAAACTGCTGATCACCCAGCTTTTATTCCTAGTCATCATGTTAACTGACACTAAATGGTTCCCTCTCCATTCAAAACTGCTATCTTCACCTCCATTTCCAACTCCCTGGAGCTGCTGTTCCTCTCCAGTCTTTGAGTATGTTTTCACTAGGGACGGGCAATGGCCAGAGAACATCATCTAGGAATGGAAATTATATTGGGAGACCACCATAAATTCTTAAGAAATGAATAATTATAATAGGAATTTTGCTACAGATAAACAGAAAACTTTTCCTATAATAATTATCATCATAATGACACATTATCTACAATAATGAAATCAAATGTACCCTCTCTTTCGCACCCTCTTGGTTTAACATGAGCAATGCAATTGGTCATTCCTCTTTACAATACCATAAAAGTTCAGGGTCTCTCTTTACAAATGCAGCTTGACCTGTTGATTGCTTCTAGAAATTTGTTTTTATTTCAGATTTTCAGTATCCACATTATTTTGTTTTTGTCTTGCCAAAGTAAATGCTGCTTTACTGTGATTTACAAAAAGGTGCTGCAAGAATCACCAAGGGAAAAACAGTAAAGGGAAAGAAAACATGGACAGATCAAAAGGACTTTTGAGGCAGCTACCACATCTTGTGAGAATATAGTCATCTGTAATCTTTCTCTGCCATAGAGAGGTACCCTCTCTACCTCTTGTTCCTAGAGCTGGGATTTGATAACCTCACGGCATATTTTAAAAGAGGTGCGACCAAGTGCATCTGTGATCTCTTTCACACTCGTTCAACATAACATTCCTAAGTTTCATAAAAACAAAAAAACTGCGGATGCTGGAAATCCAAAACAAAAACAAAAACAGAATTACCTGGAAAAACTCAGCAGGTCTGGCAGCATCGGCGGAGAAGAAAAGAGTTGACGTTTCGAGTCCTCATGACCCTTCGACAGAACTTGAGTTCGAGTCCAAGAAAGAGTTGAAATATAAGCTGGTTTAAGGTGTGTGTGTGGGGGGCGGAGAGAGAGAGAGAGAGAGGTGGAGTGGGGGTGTGGTTGTAGGGACAAACAAGCAGTGATAGAAGCAGATCATCAAAAGATGTCAACAACAATAATACAAAAGAACACATAGGTGTTAAAGTTAAAGTTGGTGATATTATCTAAACAAATGTGCTAATCAAGAATGGATGGTAGGGCACTCAAGGTATAGCTCTAGTGGGGGTGGGGAGAGCATAAAAGATGTAAAAAAAATAAAATAAAATAAATAAATATTTTTTTTTTCTTTTTCTCTTTTTATAATGGAAATAGGTGGGAAAAGGAAAATCTATATAATTTATTGGAAAAAAAAGAAAAGGAAGGGGGAAAACAGAAAGGGGGTGGGGATGGGGGAGGGAGCTCACGACCTAAAGTTGTTGAATTCAATATTCAGTCCGGATGGCTGTAAAGTGCCTAGTCGGAAGATGAGGTGTTGTTCCTCCAGTTTGCGTTGGGCTTCACTGGAACAATGCAGCAAGCCAAGGACAGACATGTGGGCAAGAGAGCAGGGTGGAGTGTTAAAATGGCAAGCCACAGGGAGGTTTGGGTCATTCTTGCGGACAGACCGCAGGTGTTCTGCAAAGCGGTCGCCCAGTTTACGTTTGGTCACTCCAATGTAGAGGAGACCACATTGGGAGCAACGAATGCAGTCGACTAAGTTGGGGGAAATGCAAGTGAAATGCTGCTTCACTTGAAAGGAGTGTTTGGGTCCTTGGACGGTGAGGAGAGAGGAAGTGAAGGGGCAGGTATTGCATCTTTTGCGTGGGCATGGGGTGGTGCCATAGGAGGGGGTTGAGGAGTAGGGGGTGATGGAGGAGTGGACCGGTCCACTCCTCCATCACCCCCTACTCCTCAACCCCCTCCTATGGCACCACCCCATGCCCACGCAAAAGATGCAATACCTGCCCCTTCACTTCCTCTCTCCTCACCGTCCAAGGACCCAAACACTCCTTTCAAGTGAAGCAGCATTTCACTTGCATTTCCCCAACTTAGTCGACTGCATTCGTTGCTCCCAGTGTGGTCTCCTCTACACTGGAGAGACCAAACGTAAACTGGGCGACCGCTTTGCAGAACACCTGCGGTCTGTCCGCAAGAATGACCCAAACCTCCCTGTGGCTTGCCATTTTAACACTCCACCCTGCTCTCTTGCCCACATGTCTGTCCTTGGCTTGCTGCATTGTTCCAGTGAAGCCCAACGCAAACTGGAGGAACAACACCTCATCTTCCGACTAGGCACTTTACAGCCATCCGGACTGAATATTGAATTCAACAACTTTAGGTCGTGAGCTCCCTCCCCCATCCCCACCCCCTTTCTGTTTCCCCCTTCCTTTTCTTTTTTTTCCAATAAATTATATAGATTTTCCTTTTCCCACCTATTTCCATTATAAAAAGAGAAAAAGAAAAAAAAATTATTTATTTATTTTTTTTTTAACATCTTTTATGCTCTCCCCACCCCCACTAGAGCTATACCTTGAGTGTCCTACCATCCATTCTTAATTAGCACATTCGTTTAGATAATATCACCAACTTTAACTTTAATACCTATGTGTTCTTTTGTATTATTGTTGTTGACATCTTTTGATGATCTGCTTCTATCACTGCTTGTTTGTCCCTACAACCACACCCCCACTCCACCTCTCTCTCTCTCTCTCTCTCTCCGCCCCCCACACACACACCTTAAACCAGCTTATATTTCAACTCTTTCTTGGACTCGAACTCAAGTTCTGTCGAAGGGTCATGAGGACTCGAAACGTCAACTCTTTTCTTCTCCGCCGATGCTGCCAGACCTGCTGAGTTTTTCCAGGTAATTCTGGTTTTGTTTTTATTCCTAATTTTCAACTTTCTCAAAACACAAAACCCTATTCTGAAATCTCTCACTCTCCACTTTCTATTACACTCATCATCCTCCTTCTAAAAATCTAAACCTTAGCTGCACCTCTGGCAGGAACAGAAGATGCTTTTGCAACTCTAGTTGTTTATGCACTTCTGCAAGTTAATCAGAGATGCCCATCTCAAAATCTTAGATCGAGATTGCTTGTGAAGATCCTTCAGTCATACACATGGAACCTGATGCAGGTAGCAGCATTTATGTTTTGATATTTCAATTCCTTATCTGTTAGTAGAATTGTTGATCAGGTTTTCGCTGAGTCCACAAATCTGCTACCGTCTGGTTGAATTGCCAATTATCTTAAATCTGTTTCCTCTAGTTAATGACAAAATTTAACAGGTGAGGTATAAAGTGGGAAAATGTGAACTTGTCCACTTTGACAGGAAGAATAGAAAAGCAGCATACTATTTAAATGGAGAGAGGTTGCAGAACTTGGTGGTATAGAGGGATCTCAGAGTCCTGGTACGAGTCACAAAAGGTTAGTATGCAGGCACAGCAAGTAAATTAGGAAGGCGAATGGAATGTTGTCATTTATTGCAAGGGGAATATAAAAGTAAGGATATTTTGCTACAGTTGTATAGGGTATTGGTGAGGTCACATCCAGAGAAGTATGTGCAGTTTTGGTCTCCTTGGGGGAAAAAAAGATACAATTGCATTAGAAGCAGTATAGAGAAGGTTCACTCGGCTCATTTCCTGGGATGAAGGATTATCCTATGATGAAATGTTGAACAGGTTGTGCCCATATCCAGAGGAGTTTAGAAGAATGAGAGGTGATCTTATTGAAACATATAAGATGCTGAGAGGACTTGATAGGTAGATAACGAAGGATGTTTCCCACTTGTAGGGAAGACTAGAACTAGGGGACACAGTTTAAGAATAAGAGATCCCCCTTTTAAGATTGAGATGAAGAGAATTTTTTTCTCTGAGGGCTGTTGGTATGTGGAATTTTCTTCCCCAGGGAGCAGTAGTGGCTGGGTTATTCAACTTATTCAAGGCAGGGTTACATTTTTGATAAACAAGGCAGTAAAGATGTATGGATGGCAGACAGGAAAATGAAATTGAGACCACAACCAGATATGTCATGATCTTATTGAATGGCAGAGGAGGCTCAAAAGGCCAAATGGCCTACTCATGCGCCTAAGGCCTATATTCACATGTTTAGTGAGGAAATCAGAAAAATTGGGAAACAAATCTGTGAGTTGATTTGACGTTTCATAAAGGGTATTAAAACCTAATTGTAAAATAAGTTTAAGTTTTGAAATTACAATGTTGTTACAATTCCCATATAGACCTATAACTTTTAAAAAGATATTTGAATTTCCAGTGACTGACTGGAAAGGTCACACGAAAAGATTTGGGCCAGAATCTTCGGGTCGGCATGTGGGGGCAGGCCCCACTCACTGACACATAAAATGACATGCGATGACGCCGGGCGTGTGTCCTGAAGTCACTGCATGTCATTCCGACCTTCAGTTCGGTGGGCACACAGCAGAGTCGGCTGCACGCCTGCCAAACTGTCGAAGGCCTATTAAGGCCATTTAAAAACTAATTAAAGTAATTAACTGAGCTGCCTGTCCAACCTTAAGGTTGGCGGGCAGGCGAAGAGCCCAGGCAGCCTTCGCATTCATCCTAAAACCTCATCCATGGGCGGGATGAGGTTTCATGAAGGATTTATAATTCAAATAAATGTTTTAATTAAAGTTCATTGACATGTCCCCGCTCATGTGACACTGTCACATGAAGGGACGTCTTAAAATTAAAATATTTTTTTTCTTCATTAAAATTTTTGATAATCAAACTAATCTCCCTGAGGCAGTTTTGTGCCTCAGGGAGATTACTGCGTTCTTTCATGCATATGCGTGCAAAAGGGCGCAGGTCCCGACTCAGCCTACTCCCCCCGCATGCACAGGGATTGCTGAGTGTGTCTGGGTGCACATCACCCTGGGTGGGCCTTAATTGACCCACCAATGCAAAATGGTGGCACGCAGCCGATCGCAGGCGGTGATCGGCTGTGTGCCTGCCCACGCCCGCTCCCGCCCAAACCCCCCCCTAATGGGGAGAAAATTCTCCCCTTGATGTTTTAAGACATTTACTGTAATGAGTAAACTAAAAGTAATAATTCATCCCAATGAATTTCGGGCTCGGCACGATGTTGAACTCTTCTTCCGCCGCCTTCATCTCCGTGCTCACTCCTTTGGGCAGGAGTCCTCTCCCCGTTCAATGGATCCTTTTACCCACCTCCAATATTCTCCCTCCACCTGGACCTCTGGATTCTTACCTTCTCTTGATCTTTTCATTGAGAACTGTCGGAGTGACATTAGTCGTCTCAATTTCTCTGCTCCTCTCACCCATTCTAACCAGTCTCTCTCTGAACTTACTGCAATCCGTTCTCTCAGGTCCAACCCTAACATTGTCATCAAACTCGCTGACAAGGGTGGTGCTGTTGTAGTCTGGTGCACTGACCTCTACCTTGTGGAGGCTGAGCATCAACTCGCAGACACTTCCTCCTACCTCTCCCTGGACCATGACCCCACCACTGAACATCAAGCCATTGTTTCCAGGACTGTCACTGACCTCATCTCCTCTGGAGATCTTCCTCCCACAGCTTCCAACCTGATAGTTGCCAAACCTCGGAAGGCCCGCTTCTACCTCCTACCCAAAATCTACAAACAGGACTGTCCGGGCAGACCGATCGTGTCAGCCTGTTCCTGCCCCATGGAACTCATTTCTCATTATCTTGACTCCCTTCTCTCTCCCCTTGTCCAGTCCCTTCCCACCTACATCCGTGATTCCTATGATACCTTATGTCACATCAACAATTTCCAATTCCCTGGCCCCAACCGCCTCCTCTTCACCATGGACCGTCCAATCCCTCTACACCTCCATCCCCCACCAGGATGGTCTGAGGGCCCTTAGCTTCTTCCTCGAACCGAGGCCTGAACAATCCCCATCCACCACTACTCTCCTCCGTCTGGCTGAACTTGTTCTCACACTGAACAATTTCTCCTTTAACTCCTCTCACTTACTCCAAATAAAAGGTGTGGCTATGGGTACCCGCATGGGCCCCAGCTATGCCTGTCTCTTTATGGGGTATGTGGAACATTCTTTGTTCCAGTCCTACTCCGGCCCCCTCCCACAACTCTTTCTCCAGTACATCGATGATTACTTCAGTGCTGCTGCATGCTCTCGTCGGGACCTGGAAAAATTTATTGATTTTGCTTCCAATCTCCACCCCTCCATCATTTTCACATGGTCCATCTCTGACACTTCCTTTACTTCCTTGACTTCTGTCTCAATTTCTGGTGATAGACTGTCCACCAATATCCATTACAAGCCTACCGACTCCCACAGCTACCTCGACTACAGCTCCTCACACCCCGCTTCCTGTAAGGACTCCATCCCATTCTCTCAGTTCCTTCGCCTCCATCGCATCTGTTCTGATGATGCTACCTTCAAAAACAGTTCCTCTGACATGTCCTCCTTCTTCCTTAACCGAGGTTTTCCACCCACAATAGTTGACAGGACCCTCAACCATGTCCGGCCCATCTCCCGCGCATCCGCCCTCACGCCTTCTCCTCCCTCCCAGAAACATAATAGGGTCCCCCATGTCCTCACTTATCACCTCACCAGCCTCCGCAATGTAAGGATCATCCTCCGCTATTTCCGCCAACTCCAGCATGATGCCACCACCAAACACATCTTCCCTTCACCCCCCCCAGCGACATTCCGTAGGGATCGTTCCCTCCGTGACACCCTGGTCCACTCCTCCATCACCCCCTACTCCTCAAACCCCACCTACGGCACCTCCCCATGCTTACGCAAAATATGCAACACCTGCCCCTTCACTTCCTCTCTCCTCACCGTCCAAGGACCCAAACACTCCTTTCAAGTGAAGCAGCATTTCACTTGCATTTCCCCCAACTTAATCTACTGCATTCGTTGCTCCCAATGCGGTCTCCTCTACATTGGAGAGACCAAACACAGACTGGGCGACCACTTTGCAGAACACCTTCAGTCTGTCCGCAAGAATGACCCAGACCTCCCTGTCACTTGCCATTTTAGCACTCCACCCTGTTCTCTTGCCCACATGTCTGTCCTTGGCTTGCTGCATTGTTCCAGTGAAGCTCAACGCAAACCGGAGGAACAGCACCTCATGTTCCGACTAGGCACTTTACAGCCTTCCGGACTGAATATTGAGTTCAACAACTTTAGATCTTGAACTCCCTCCTCCATTCCCACCTCCTTTCCGTTTCTTCCCCCTTCCTTTTGTTTTTTCCAATAATTCATATAGATTTTTCTTTTCCCACCTATTTCCATTATTTTTAAATCAATACCTTTAATGCCCTTTTAGTATCACCCCATCCCCACTAGAGCTATCTGTACCTTGCGTGTCCTGCTATCCATTCTTAATTAGCACATTCTTTTAGATAATATCACCACCTTCAACACCTCTTTGTTCTTTTGTCTGTGACATCTTTTGGTTATCTGCTCCTATCAGTGCTTGCTTGTCCCTACAACCACCCCTCCCACTTCTCCCCCCACCCCCACCCCCACCTTAAACCAGCTTATATTTCACCCATCTCCTATTTTTACTTAGTTCTGTTGAAGGGTCATGAGGACTCGAAACGTCAACTTTGTTCTTCTCCGCCAATGCTGCTAGACCTGCTGAGTTTTTCCAGGTATTTCTGTTTTTGTTTAAACTAATAGTAATATTGTCTAAACACTACTCAGCAGGCAATTTATACTTTAAACTACAGAAGAGAATTTACCCATTTAACTTTTAACACAACTGAAAATCCCCCTCCACAGTGATACATTACGCTGTTCCTTAAGTGGACACATTATTCTCCCAGAACCAGTCCAAAGTTATTCTCAGCACCTGACAGTTTGCTTCCATTTTCCTTTCCCAGCTGGGTAATTTCTAACTCCAGAGCTGACTTTCACTGAGGGTTACACTGGAGATTCATTCCCTCTAACCCAAGCAACCCAATACTATTGACTTTTCCCATCCCAGAGTTCACCTCCATAGCAATGTGAATCACATGGGACTTGTAGCCAGGTAGAAATGCTAATTAGCTATCTTCTAGCCCCCAACTCCATTCTACCTTGAAGTTTAACAGCTATTTTTATAAATGGTCATAGTTTTAACTGAAATTCCTAACATCTCCCTGTGAGACTTGGAGACTAACAGTCTACCCACAGTCAGCACAACTTCTCTTGCCATTGTCTACAGGTGTGAACATCTTGTACCTTCTTCCCAGTAAGTCAACCTTTAACAACCAAGCCACGCAGGCTTATTGTCAGGCAGGTCACACAAACCCTTAATTTCTCAATTTATCTTTAAATTAAAGAGCAAGTCCCAAAACATAACAATTTTAAGTTTCTTATTTGTACAAGGTATATACTTGCAAAAACCCAAAGAGCAAATCAAACTTGCAGTAAATAATGAGTAATCTTAACTCATTATCACAACCATTTTCAGCTGCTTCATCAATGACCTTCCATCATAAGCATCATAAGTGGGGATATTCACTGATAATTCCACGATGTTCAGCAACATTCACGATTCCTCAGATACTGAAGCAGTCCATATCCAAATGCAGCAAGACCTGGACAATATCCAGGCTTGGGTTGACAAGTGGCAAGTAACATTCGCGCCACACAAGTGTCAGGCAATGACCGTCTCCAACAGGGAGAATCCAACCATCTCCCCTTGATGTTCAATGGCATTACCATCACTGAATCCCCCATTATCAGCATCCTGGGGATTACCATTGACCAGAAACTAAACTGGATTAGCCATATAAATACTGTAGCTACAAGAGCAGGTCAGAGGCAAGGAACCGTGCGATGAGTAACTCACCTCCTGACTCCCCAAAGCCTGTCCATCATCTACAAGGCACAAGTGTGATGGAATATTCCCCACTTGCCTGGATGAGTGCAGCTACCACAACATTCAAGAAGCTTGACACCATCCAGGACAAAGCAGCCCACTTGATTGGCACCACATCCACAAACATTCACTCCCTCCACTGCCGATGCACAGTAGCAGCAGTGTGTACTATCTACAAGAGGCACTGCAGGAATTCACCAAAACTTCTTCAACAGCATCTTCCAAACCCACAACCACTAACAGGAAGACAAGGGCAGCAAATAGATGGTAACACACCACCTGGAAGTTCCCCTCCAAGTCACTCACCATCCTGACTTGGAAATATATCACCGTTCTTTCACTATCGTTGGGTCTAAATTCTGGAACTCCCTTCCTAACAGCACTGTGGGTGTGCCTACCCAACATGGACTGCTGCGGTTCAAGAAGGCAGCTCACCACCACCTTCTCAAGGGCTATTAGGATTGGGCAATAAATGCTGGCCCAGCCAGTGAAGCCCACAACCCATGAATGAATAAAAAAATGTACACTTACCTTGTGCTCACTGCTCCACCACGTGTACTCATTCCTTTAACATGGTGGTTGCATGCACTTCCCAAGAAAAACTTGCCTCCAGCCTCCAAGACCAACAGAAGTACTCCCAGATAATTTGGAGTTGGCCAATGGTTGAAGTACTTACCTTGAAGTTCTCCAGGATCTGCAATTTACTTTCACAGCTCCCAATGCAAATCAACTGGGATGCAGGAGCAGTGCACATGCACACGCAATGCTTGCTGGTGCAGCTTGTGTGTTTTCTCTGCAACGGCCGCGGGCCGGTTTGGAAGCTCCTACGGATCGGATAGGAACCATGGCCTGTAATTTGCCCAGATCTGCTCTATTCATTCCTCACAGCTTACTTTTCCCAAAAGCTTTGCATCATCAGCAAACTTGGGTACTTACTCTGCCTGATCATGAAACGCTATCCCTCACCCTCACCCTCACCTCTCAACAACATCAGCAGCACTTGGCACAATTTTTTTATATATCACTTCACTGGATGGGGGTGTAGCTGGCTAGGCCAGCATTTATTGCTCATTTCCAATTGCCCTTGTGAACCAAGTGGCTTGCTAGGCTGTTTCAGAGGGCATTTAAGAGTCAACCACATTGCTGTGGGTCTGGAGTCGCATGTAGGCCAGACCAAGTAAATGGTAGATTTCTTTTAATCACACAATCCTCCTTCAGCTCAATGGGACCGTCCTCATTTCCTTCCACTCTTGCTTATCCAACAGTAGCAAGAATTCTCAGCAATGACTTCCTCATCCACATTCCTGGCAAAAGCACCCAAAGATCAGGGACCACCTTCCACACATGATCACTCAGGGAGTCCAAGTTGCTGCGGCAACATGCAATTTTTACATGCATGTTGTAGTCTAGAGCTATGGATCATGATAATAGAGGCTCCAATCATCACATGGCTGACCAGAAATCTCTTCTGCTCCTCCACCTGCCATTGGCATGTGTTGGAAGGATTTGCAGTTTGATAATCAACGCACCATCCTTGGCCATCAAGTCCCAACCTGGAGCTTCTAGCTTGGAGCCATGATGCTACCTGCTGCAGCACAAGAGCTCTCCTTCCACATGTACATATATTGAAGCACTCAGTTTTACCCCTCTATACCTATTTCACTGGCCCCTCTGCTGCCTGAGCATTTTTTATCTTCTCCTGATTTCTCCCCTTTAGGCATAAACCTTGCTGGGGTGGACGGTTTTCTTGGGCAGCAGCACAGCTTGGATATTGGACAGGTCCCCACCCTGGGCTATGGTAGCCCCTCCAAGTAGCTTGTTGCGCTCCTCGTCGTTGCAGATGGCGAGCTGAAGGTGGTGGGGGATGATGTGAGTATTCTTGTTGTCCTGGGCCGTGTTGCCAGCCAGTTCGAGGATAGTGGCCATCAGGTACTCGAGGTCGGCGGCCAGGTTGACGGGGGCTCCAGCCCCGACACGCTCGGCGTAGTGACCCTTGTGCAGCAGCCAGTGGATAGGGCCGACGGGGAACTGGAGACCGGTTCTGGAGGAGCGAGCCTTGGCCTTAGCACGCCCTTTGCCTCCAGTTTTACCACTACCAGATATTTTGTTCTTGCTCCTGCTGAAAATCTTCACAAATGTTGAATAAACATTACAGCGCCCAGTGTGGGGCTGCCTGGGTTCTTGTCTGACGTACCAATTTCCTGCAGTTAAACAACGTGAAGTCTGAAGATGTTGTCTTCAGCCCCCTCCAAAAACTGCGTACCCTTACCACCAATTCCAGCCACCTCCACAGTTGCTGTTTAGAACTGAATCAAACTTTTTACAATTTTACTATTGATTCTGACCTGAATTTCCATTCCAAATCTCCTACTTTCTCCTGTCTTAGCCCATCTGCTGCTGAAACCCTCATTCATACCTTTGTCACTTCTGGATTTGACTATTGGATAGTGTGGCTACCCTTCTATCCTCAGAATCACAGAATTGTTATAGCACACAAGGAGGCCATTCAACACATCATGTCTGCACTAGCTCTCCAAAGGAGACTTAGTGCCATTTTCCTGCCTTTTCCCCATACCCTTGCACATTGTTTCTATCAAATGATCATCTAATTCCCTCTTGAATGTCTCAATTGAACTTGCCTCCACTACACTTCCTGGCAGTGCATTCCAGCCTTGAACCACTCGCTGTGTGAAAGTTTTATCTTGTATCACATTTGCTTCTTTTGCAAATCACTTTAAATCTGTGCCACCTCGTTCTCGATCCTTTTATGAGTGGGAACAGTTTCTCCCACCTAATCTATCCTACCCCCTCATGATTTTGAACACCTCTATCAAATCTCCTCTTAGTCTTCTCTTCTCCAAGGAGAACAGTCCTAATCTCTCCAATCTATCTTCATAACTGAAGTTTCTCATCACTGGAACCATTCTTGTAAACCTCTTCTGTACTCTCTCCAATGTGTTCACATCCTTCCTATAGTGTGGCACCCAGAACTGTACACAACACTCCAGCTGAGGTCAGACTAGTATCTTATATAAGCTTAGCATTGCCTCCTTGTACTCTATGCCCCTATTAATAATGCCCAGGATACTGTATGGTTTATTAACCGCTCTCTCTACCTGTCCTATCACTTTCGATTATCTATGCACATATACACTCAGGTCCCTATGCTCCTACATCCCTCAAGAATTGTACACTTTATTTTATACTATCGCTCCATGTTCTTCTGACTAAAATGCATCACCTCACACTTCTCCACATTGAACTTCATCTGCCACCTACCTGCCCACTCCACCAACTTGGCTAAGGCCTTTTGAAATTCTATAGTGTCCTCCTCACATTTTATAATGCTTTCAAGTTTCATATCACTCACAAACTTTGAAATTGTCTTCTGCACACCTAGATCTAGATCATTAATATGTATCAGCAAAAGCAAGGGTCCCAATACCGACGCCTGGGGAGCTCCACTACAAACCTTCCTCCAGCCCAAAAAATATTTGTTCCCTATTACTCAACCAATTTTATATCCACGTTGATACAGTCCCTTTTATTCCATGAGCTACAACTTTTCTCACAAGTCTGTTTTACTGCACTGTATCAAATGTCTTTTGTAAGTCATGTACATCACATCAATAGCAGTACCCTCATCAACCCTGTCTGTTACTTCTTCAAAAAACTCCAGCATGTTAGTTAAACATGATTTCCCCTTTAGAAATCCATGTTGGCTCTTCCTAATCAACCCACATTTTTCCTTGTGACTATTAATTCTATCCCAAATAATTGTTTCAGGAAGCTTTCCCACCACTGAAGTTAAACTGACTGGTCTGTAATTGCTGGGCTTATCCTTACAACCTTTTTTTGAACAAAAGCATAATGTTTGCAATTCTTCAGTGCTCTGGCACCTCCTCTGAGGCTAGGGAAGAATGAAAGATTATGGCCAGTTCCCTTGCAATTTCCTCACTTACTTCCTTCAATATCATTGGATATCTCATCTGGTCCCAGTGCCTTGTCAACCTTAAGCACCAACCATTCTATCTAACACTTCCCCCTTATCAATTTTGAACTCTTCTAGTTACAGAGTTTCCTCCTCTGTCACCATGGCCTGGGTCGCATCTGCTTCTTTAGTAAAGACAGATGAAAAGTAGTCATTTAACACCTCAGTCATGCCCCCTGCCTCCATGTGTAAATCCCCTTTTTGGTATCTAATCAGCCCTACTCCTCCTTGTACCATCCTTTTTTTATTTATGCGCCTATAGAAGACTTTGGGATACCCCTTTATGCTGGCTGCCAGTCTTTTCTCATAATCCCTCCCTCTCCTCTGAACCTTCTGCATTCCACTTTCTACCTGACACCTGTCAGAAGCACACTTTTTCTTCTTTATCTTAATTTTTATTTCCTTTTACATCCTGGGAGCTCTGGATTTGTTTGCCATTCCTTTCCCTTTTCAGGGAATATACCTTGACTATGCACAAGCCATTTCATTTTTGTAGGTAGCCCATTGCTGAGCTAGTTTCTCCCACCAACCTTTTGTTCCAGTCTATCTAGTCCAATTCCTTTCTTGCCTCATTAAAGTCTGCTGTACCCAAGTTAAATATTCTTACTCTGGGTTGTTTATGTCCTTTTTTACCATCATCCTAAACCTTACAATACAATGATCACTGTCTGCTTTATGACACTTGATCTACTTGGCCCACCTCATTTCCACGAACCAGGTCCAACAGTGTGCATCCTTTCTTGTTGGACTGGATACATACTGCTGTAGAAAATTCTCCTGAACACAATCTAGGAACACTTGCCCCTCTACACCCTTTACATTACCACTGTCCCTGTCTACTTTCAGGTAATTGAAGCCTCCATTATAACTACTGTATAATGTTTACATCTCTCTGCAATTTCCCTGCAGATTTGATCCTCCACATCCTTCCCACTAGTTGGTGGTCTATAGACTACACTGAGCAACATAATTGCACCCTTTTTGTTCCTTAGCTCTAGCCAAATTGATTCTGATCTTGAACCCTCTGGGATGTCCTCTTTCTCCAGCACTGCAATGCTCTCCTTAACCAATAGCTCCACCTCTCCTCCTTTCTCCTCCTTTTCTTCCTTTCCTATCTTTTCTGAACATTTTGTACCCAGGAATATTTAACACCCAGTCCTGCCTTCCTTGAGCCAGGTCTCTGTTATTGCCACAGCATCATCTTTCCACTTGGTAATCTCCATAAACATTAGCTAATCTGAAACTTTGCCCATACTCTATGCCTAACTATGTGCTTGTTGACCTATACCATCACCAAATGCTTCAAATTTAAAATTCTTCTAACGTTTAAATCCCTTCATAACGCCACCTTTCCCAATTTCTGTAACCTCCTCCAGCCCTGCAACTCTGCAAGATTTGCTTTTACTTTAGATTTCATGCACCTGCAGGATTTTTTTTCAATTTCCCATTTTCTTGACTTTCAATGTGTATGGGCTGTTCCCATGTTCACCATCTGAGCTATTTGCGCATTCCTGAATATCCTCAGGTGCTGCTTTCTATTCAGCAGGTAACAAGTCATTCAACCCATTAACTCCTCTCTGATGACAGTATTTGATGCTGTTTGTTTCCCTCTTAAACAGTACTAATGTACATGCTTAATTTTTCTAGTTTTCAGTTACAATACCTATCTTTTTACAGTTGCTGAAAGACTCCTCTGCATTTCCAGCATTTTCTGTTTTTGTTTCGGGTTTGCCGCTGCTTTTCTTATTCCTTTCATAATTATCCTAATTCTTTCAAAAACATCAGCCAGAAATGATTTGTTGGCCTCACTGAACTAAATACTGCATACTATGGAAAAGAAAATGCTAGACCTGAAAATGACTCTATGAAAATGAGGAGCGGACTGACCCTTCTGCAGAACTTCTTTTAAGTGCTCTATGCAGTTTGTTAATTGAATATCTCTGGAAAACTGGTGTTACATGTCAAAAATTGCAATCTACCTTTAGGGATGTAACACAAAGGTTTTTTTCCACTTAAGATAGCAGCAAAGCATAGTACGCTGCTAATTATGCCGTGGGACTGATGATCAAGATCATGAAATTAAATACCATGTGGGGAAGTTTTAATTTTTTTTTAAACGATAATATTTTGGCTGTCACATGAATTGTTGAGCTTCATTTTATTAAACATTTTAGTGGAAAAGAGTTTAAGAATTTACTAAATAATGGGGGAGACGGTGACATAATGGTAACATCACTGGACTAGTAATCCATAGGCCCAGGCTAATACCCAGGGGACACAGGTTCAAATCCCACCATGGCAGCTAGTGGAATTTAAATTCAATTAATAAAATCTGGAACTGAAAGCTAATCTCAGTAATGATGACCATGAAACTGTTATTGATTGTTGTTAAAAACCCATCTGTTCACTAATGTCCTTTAGGGAAGGAAATCTGCTATCCTTGCCTGGTCTGGCCTACATGTGACTCCAGACCCACAGCAATGTAGCTGACTGTTAGCTGCCCTCTAGCAAGTTACTCAGTTAAAGAGTGATTAGGGATGGGCAACAAAAGTTGGCTTTGCCAGTGACACCCACATCCCATGAAAGAATAAACATTTAATATGAGGACAGTATAGTCCCACAATAAGCAGGCCCAGATTTTCTGGTCAGAGGCAAAACTGGGCAGATTGCCACTACCCACAAAGTTTTCCCCAACCCAAATATACTGCATGTTTTCAGCTGGGACTTCCAATCCCACATGAATCAGAAATGGACCAGCGAAGCCTTCCATGTAGAAGACTGGTGAGCACAGGAGAGTCAGGGACAGAGAGGATATGTCCCCGTTATAATGACAGTAGCTGCCGTATTCAGTTAAGTTTTTAAAGGTCTCAAAGCTTTTAATGAATGAGTGTAGGTTTGTGAATAGGTGAGTGGGTGAGTTGGTTACTGATTGAGTGAGTAGATTAGTGAATGGGTGAGTGTGTGAGGGGGGTAGGTAATCGGGTGGGTAAGTAGTCAGTTCGTCAAGGGGATAGTTGGTTCAGATCAATGGGACAGTCTGGTGGTTTGGGGGGGTAGTCAGGTGGGGGTAATTGGTGGCTGGAGTGGGGGGGTTAGTCGAATGATCAGGGCTAGTTGGGTGGTCAGGGAGATGGTACATGGGATCTTGATACACATCTCCCAAGTTACATCTCATCTCCCATGATCCGGAGACCACATGATTTGGGCTGTAGTGTCTCTGCAATGTGTAAGGTCTTGGATGCATTGTGTGTCTAAGACAACCACACATGTGGATAGTTACTCTAACTGCTTGAGTTTAACATTTCTGAGCTTGATGGGCTGCATCTTCCAGTTGGCGAGCAGGGGGGCGGGGCCCACTCGCCGATGCGTAACATGATGTAGGTTGATGTCGGGCGGGCGCCCTGACATCACCCCATGTCATTTACATTTTCAGGTCGGCGGCCTATTAAGGCCATTAAAAAAGTAATTGAAATCATTAATGGACCTGCCCGTCCAACCTTAAGGTTGGAGGGCAGGCTGGGAGCCCAGGCGGTCGTCTGAAAAAACATGAAACCTCATCCATGGGCAGGATGAGTTTTATGAGGGATTTAAAAATTTCAGAATATTTTAAAATAAAAGTTATGGACATGTGACAGTGTCACATGAGGAAACATGGCAGCGAAATTTTTTCTATTGTTTAAATCGCTTTTCACATTTGAACCGATCTCCCTGAGGCTGCACTTTGCCTCAGGGAGATCTGTGTGCTCTTTGGTGTGCACGTGCCAAAAAGCGCACTCCCGGCTCAGGGAATCCCTGCCCGCTCGCACAGGGAGTGCATAGCGCTTCCTGGCGGACGTCACGCTGGGTCGGCCTTAACTGGTCTGCCCACATAAAATGATGGCGCACACCCGACTGGAGTCATCAATCGGGAACCCGCCCGCCCGCTCCCACACATTCCCTCCCAATGGGGGGAAAATGTTGCCTGATGAGTAGCTGCGAATACTCCTTCACATAGGCAGCTATTGCAATGTCCAGAAGGTGGTTACCATGCAGACAGATCAAATTAGTAAGGAAGAGCAGTGGGTGACTATCTATCAGAGAAGGAAAGGGACAGAGGAAGGATACCCTAAACCATAACAGAAAATGCTGGGAATACTCAGCAGGTCAGGCAATCTCCGTGGAGATTTTCCTCATACGTAACCCCACTGCTTAAGAAGGAAGGGAGAGAGCAAACTGAGTTTGAAAATGTTAGAATCTATTATAAAGGATGTGATAACTGGACATTAGAAAACAATAATATGATTGGGCAGAGTCAACATGGATTTATGAAAGAGAAATCATGTTTGACAAACCTGTTAGAGTTTTTTGAGGTTGTTACTTTTAGCATAGATAAAGGAGAACCAGTGGATGCGGTGTATTTGGATTTTCAGAAAGCTTTCAATAAGGACTGGCACAGAAGTTAGTAAACAAAATTAGAGCGCATGGGATTGGGGGCACTATACTTTTATGGATTGAAAAATGATTAACAGAGAGAAAATGGAGAGTAGGGATAAATAGCTCATTCTCATGAAGGCAGGCTGTTACTAGTGGGGTACTGTAAGGATCAGTGCTTGGGCCACAGCTGTTCACTATATATATAAAAATGATTTGAATGTGGGTACCAAATGTAATATTTCCAAATTTGCTCATGACACAAAATTAGGTGGGAATGTGAGTTGTGAGGAGGATGCAAGGAGGCTTCAAGAGGATTTGGACAAGCTAGGAGAATGGACAAGAACATAGCTGATGGAATATAATGCAAATAAGTGTGGAACTATCCACTTTGGTAGAAAAAACAGGCCTGAATTTTTCAGGCGGTGGCAGGCTCGGTGGGAGCGGGAAGGGGTGGTTGCAGAGCTGATTGCCGCCCGTGATCAGCTCCATGCTGCCATTTTATGCAGGCGGGCCAATTAAGGCCGGCCCAGCGTAATACATGAGCCATAGCGCTCAGCGCTACCTGTGAGGGAAAGGGGGGGGAGGGAGAGTTGGGGCCAGGGCTCTTTCGTGCATGAGCGTGAAAGACCGCTTCAATTTTCCTGAGGCAGCTCCGTGCCTCAGGGAGATTGAATCAATATCGAAATAATTAAATAAATGGTTTAAAAATTTATTTGAACATGTCCCCTCATGTGACTGTGTCACATGATATGGGATAGGTTTTGGTATTCAGGAAAAAATCTTTATTTGTTTAATGAAAGCTTTAGGAAACTTCATCCCCCTTGTGCAAGAGGTTTCCTAAAAAACGCGAAGGCTACTTGTCTTTTTCGCTTGCCAGCCAACCTTAAGGTTGGACAGGCAGCGTTAACAATTACATCAATTACTTTCTTAATGGCCTTAATAGGCCGTTTACATATCGGCAGATGCACAGCTGACCTCGGTGTGCGCCTGCTGAATGAAATATTGCGGGGCTGCGCAATGACGTTGGGACGCACACCCGACGTCATTGCGCATCATTTTATGTGTCAGCGTGTCAGGCCCATCCCCACACGCCAACTGAAAAATCCTACCCAGAAAGGCAGAATGTTTCTTAAATGGTGAGAAGTTGCCAAGTGTTGGTGTCCAAAGGGAGCTGGGTGTCCTTGTTCATGAGTCAATAAAAGTTAGCATGCAAATGCAGCAAGCAATTACGAAGGTAAATGGTATGTTGACCTTCATCACAAGGGGGGATTTGAGTACAGGTATAAAGATGTCTTGATGCAATTGTATAGAACCTTGGTGTGACCGCATCTGAAGTATTATATACAGTTTTGGTCTCCTTATCTAAGGAAGGATGTACTTGCCGTAGAGTGAGTGCAACAGAGGTTATGAGGAGAGATTGAGGAAACTGGACCTTTATTCTCTAGAGTTTCAAAGAATGAGAGGTGATCTCATTGAAATCTGTGAAATTCTTATAGGGTGTGACAGGGTAGATGAGGAAAGGATGTTTCCCCTGGCTGGTGAGTCTAGTATCAGGGGACACAATCTCAGAATAAGGGCAGACTATTTAACACTGAGATGAGGAGGAATCTCTTCACTCAGAGGGTGGTGAGTCTTTGGAATTCTCTACCCCAGAGGGCTGCGGAAGCTCAGTCATTGAACATGTTCGATAACGAAATCGATAGATTTCTGGATACTAATGACATCAAGGGATAGGGGCATAGTGGGGAAAAATGTCGAAGAGGTAGATGATGAGCCATGATCTGCCTGAATGGCAGAGCAGGCTTGACGGGCCGAATGGCCTACTCCTGCTCCTATTTCCTATGTTCCTATAGACCTATAAATCCTTTCCCTTAAATTATTCATCCAATTCTCTTTTGAATGTTGATATTGAATCTGCTTCCACTACCTTTTCAGGCTACATTCCAGACTTCAACAACACACTGTGTAGAAAAAAATGTTTTCTGTTGATTCCAATTCTTCTTCCTATCATTTCAAATCTATTTTCTGATTATTAACAATGCTGTCACTGCAAATAAGTTTTCCATATTTAAATAGTGGCTTGGTAGTACTGAACTTGAATATTGCTGAAGAGAGACATGTTGGCAGAGCTCCTTGCCTTGCATTCATCAGGATAAACACAAGATTACCAAATTTCAAACAATCATGGCAATTTATACTACAGGAAACAAAGGTGCTGATTCTCATTGGCCAAGGTGTTGCCATGGTGAAAGCAACAAGAAATTATAGGTTCCCTAAACAAATGGGTAAGGAGCGGGCAAAAGGAGGACCTGGAGGCAGTCAGCAGCACCCAGAAGAGCTAGCCAATCCAGTTCAGTCTGTGGCTCCAGAGGAAAGAGGCCGTGTTCTGAGAAAAATCAAAGTGAAATTACAGGAAAACAGATAAGTAGTTGGCGAATATTTTGCTTATCTTCAAAACCCATGTAATTTATTAGCAATTGTAAGGTTTCATTACTTGTAGTAAGGTTTACTAGCAGTATTAAAGCTTATTGGGAGGTGCAGTGTTTATTAATTATAGATTAATTAAGAAAATAAATTAACACATAATAAAGATGGCAGTGCAAGTGACGTGCTGAGAATGCAGAATGTGGGTGTTCATGGGCTCTGGTGTGATCCAGGGCAAACATGTTTGTAGTAAATGTCTGCGGCTTGAGGAGATTCAGCTCAGAGTCATTGAGCTGGAGGCCGAACTGCAGACACTGAGACACATCAGGGAGAGGGAAAGTTTCCTGGATACTTTGTGCCAGGAGGCAGTCACACCCCTTAGGATAGGGTCTTCTGATTTGCTCAGTGGTCAGGGATAGGAGGGTGGGACTGCGAGCAAAGCAGGTATGGGGACCCAGAAGGTAGAAGTGAAGGAGTCTCAGCCTTTGCAATTGTCCAACAGGTTCAAGGTGGTTGCAACCTTTATGGATGAAAGTGGGGGTTGGAGGGTGGATAAATAAACTGACTATGGCACCATGATACAGGAGGCCATTCAAGTGGGGAAGTAAATAGGAATGTACTGGTAGTAGAGAACAATATGGTCAGGAGGATAGACACAGTTCTCAGCAGCTGAGAGCAAGAGTCCAGAAGGATGTATTACCTGGCCAGTTCTAGGGTTCAGGACATATGCTCTGGGCTGGAGAGAAACTTGCACTGGGAGGGGGAAGATTTACTTGTCATAGTCCACGTGGATACCAATGACATAGGTAGGAATAGGAAAGAAATTCTGTTTCAAGAGTATGAGCAGCTAGCGGCTAAATTAAAAAGCAGAACCTCAAAGGTAATAATCTCTGGATTATTACCTGAGCCACAAGCAAATTAATGTAGGGTAAATTAGATTAGGAGTTGAATGCATGGCTCAAAGATTGGTGTGGGAGAAATGGGTATTGATTCATGGGGCACTGGCCCCAGTACTGGGGAAAGTGGGAGCTGTACCATTAGGACAGTGTTCACCTGAGCCTTGCGGGGACCAGTCTTCTGGCAAGTCATGTAACTAAGGCGGTGGAGAGGGCTTTAAACTAAATAGTGGGGGCAAGGGATCAAGCGTGGGAAGACATGATCAAGTAAAGACAGAGAAGGCAAGAGAGCAAGGTAGCAATAAGGGAAGTGATAATCAGAGCGTGGCAGGAAGGGACAGAACGCGCAAACTTGACAGTGCACCAAAAATAAGGCCAGTGATTGCAAAATTGGTAAAAAGAAAGAGTTAAAGACTTTGTATCTGAATGCATAACTAAACAAATGAACTGACCGCTCAAATTGAAATCAACATTTATGATCTGATAGCCATTACAGATGCAAGTTGACAAAGGCTGGGACCTGAATATTCAAGGGTACATGACATTTTAGAAGGACAGGAGGCTAGGAAAAGATGGAGAGGTGGCTCTGTTAATTAAGAATGACATTAATACAATAAACAGATGACCTTAGTTCTAAAGATCAGGATGTAGAATCAGAAAATGCTGGAAATCTCAGCAGGTCTGATAGCATCTCTCCTTCAGAGTCTTACAGACTCAAAATGTTAACTCTGTTTCTCTCTCCACAGATGCTGCCAGACCTGCTGAGGTTTTCCAGAATTTTCTGTTTTTATTTCAGATTTCCAGCCTCCACAACACTTTGCTTTTATCTAGGATATAGAATCAGTTTGGGTAGAGATTAGATATAGTACAGGTAGGAGTAGTTTGTGGGAGTAATTTATTTGCCCCCTCACAGTAACCACACGTAGGATGGAGTGTACAGGAAAAAATAATGGGGGCTTGTGAAAAAGATACGGCAATAATCATAGGTGATTTTAATCAGTATATAGATTAGGTGAATCAGATTGGCAAAGGTAGCCTGGAGGATGAGTTCATAGTGTTTTCGGGACGATTTCTTAGAGCAGCCTGTGCTAGAGTCAACCAGTGAGCAGGCTATTCTAGATCTGGCAATGTACAATGAGACAGGATTAATTAATGACCTCTTATTAAAGGTGGTCCTAGCTAGTAGTGATGATAGCATGATTGAATTTTGCACAAATTTTAGTGAGAAAAGAGAGGCTCTAAGACTACTGTTTGAACTTATATAAGGGCAATTACGAGGGTATGAAGACCGAACTGGCTAAGATGAACTGGGAATAGAACTTAGGTTAAGGGATAAGTCAGTAGAGATGCAGTGGCAGACATTTAAGGAGATATTTCGTAACACTCAGCAAAGATACATTCCAGTGAGAGAGACTCCAGGGGAAAGACATACCATCCATGGCTAACTAAGGAAGATAAAGATAGTATCAAGTTGAAAGAAAAAGTGCACAATTCAGCGAAGATTACTGGCAAAATAGAAGATTGGACAGAATACAAAAAGCAGCAAAGAATGGCTAAAAATAATGAGGAGCTAGAAATTTAGAGTACAAGATAAAGCTAGCTGGAAACATAAACAGATAGTAAGAGTTTTTAAAAAGGAAAAGAGTAAGTAAAGTGAGCATTGGTCATCTACAGAGTGTGCCTGGGGAATTAATAATGGACCATAAGGGAAATGGTGGATGAATTGAACAGATTTTTGCATCTTTGCTATAGAAGATACAAACAACATCCAGGGATAAGTGTGCATTGAGAGGTGAAAGGGAGGGAGGAACTTAAAACAATTGCAACTACCAGGGAAAGGGTACTGAGAAAGTTATTAAAACTAATAACTGACAAGTCCCCAGGTCCTTATGGACTTCATCCTAGGTCTCAAAAGAAGTAGCTGCCACATTAGTAGGTGCATTGGTTTTAATTTTCCAAAATTCCCAAGATTCTTGAAAAGTCCCATCAGATTAGGAAATAGGGAATGTAGCTCCTCTATTCAAGATAGGAGTGAGACAGAAAGCAGGAAACTACAGGCCAGTTAGCTTAATATCTGTCATGGGGAAAATGTTGGAATCTATTATTAAAGAGGTTATAGCAGGGCAATCAGGCAGAGTCAACAAGGTTTTGTGAAAGGGAAATCATATTTGACTAATTTATTGACGATCTTTGAGAAAGTAACAAGCAACATGGATAAGAAAGTAACAAGCAACATGGATAAAGGGGAACCTGTGGATATGGTGTGCTTAGATTTCCAGAAAGCATTTGACAAGGTGCCACATCACAGGTTCTTACACAAAATAAGAGCTCATGCTGTAAGGGGTAAAATTAACACGGATAGAGGATTGGTTAGCTAACAGGAAATAGAGACTCGGCATAAATAGGTAATTTTCGGGTCGGCAAGATGTAACGAATGGAGTGCCACAGGAATCGATGCTGAGGCCTCGACTATTTACAAATTATATTAATGACCTGGATGACAGGATCAATTGTATGCTAGCTAAATTTGCTGATGACACAAAAATAGGTAGGAATGTAAGTTGTCAAGAGGACATAAGGAGTCTGCAAAGTGACATAGATAGGTTAAATGAATGGGCAAAAATTTGGCTGGTGGAGTAGAATGTGTGAAATTGTGAACTTGTCCACTGGCAGGAAGAATAAAAAAGCAGCATATTATTTAAATGGAGAGAGATTGCAGAACTCTGAGGTATATGGGTATACTGGGACATGAACCAAAAAAAAGTTAGTATGCATGTACAGGAAGTGATTAAGAAGGCAAATGGAATGTTGTCCCTTATTACAAGGGAAATGAAATATAAAAGTATAGATGTTTTGCTACAGTTGTATGGGGTATTGGTGAGAGCACATCTAGAATATATGTACAGTTTTTGTTTCCTTTTTTAAGGAATTGCATTAGCAGTTCAGAGAAGGTTCACTTAACTAATTCCTGGAATGAGGGGATTATTCAATGAGGAAAGGTTGGACATGTTGGGCCTGTATCTATTGGAGTTCAGAAAAATTGAAACATAAGTTCCTGAAAGGACTTGACAGGGTGAATGCTGAAAGGATATTTCCCTTTGTTAAGTTTAAAAATGAGGGGTCTCCCATTTATGATGGAGATGAGGAGGATTTTTCCCTCTCAGAGGGGTCGTGAGTCTGTGGAACTCTCTTCCCCAGAGAGCAGTGGAGGTCAGGTCGTTGAATATTTATAAAGCTGAGTTAGATAGATTCTTGGTTGACAAGAGAGTCGAAAGGTATAGCGGGCAAGGAAGGAAAGTAGAGTTGAGGCCACAATCAGATCAGCCATGATCTTGTCGAATGGCAGAGCAATCTCGAGGAGCCAAATGGCCTACTCCTCCTCCTAATTCGTATGTTCATATGTAATTCAAAAAATGGCGCAAGACTTCAACATATTCCTTTTGTTGCAGAGAATGAGCCCCTGTGTACAAATATATGTCATTTTTAGCAAGCATAAATGAGATACATTACAAGCTTGACTGATTATATTATATTGATTTTTAGTATAGCTTTTAGCGCACTTGGGATTGTTCAGCTAGTGCTGCCCAATCACGGGATCACATCTAAGAGTAGTCGTTTAATGTTTTTACTGTAACATGGCTCATTTACGCTTGGTCAAGAGCCCTATCGACCATGGTGGAGTGGAATCCTCATTTGAACAAAAAGGTATATTGAAAGCATATCGAAAGGTGGCATTGTCAAAACAGATGCAACAGAGATGGAGGATCTGGGAGAATGGAATGAAGTGCTGTCAAGGTAGCTATTAGGAGTCTGAGGGTTTATGATAGATTTTGGTTGATGGCCTAAACCCAGAAATGGAGACAGAAAAGTCGAGCAAGGAAGGGGAAGAGTTACAGATGGACCATGTGAAGGTAAGGGAAGGGTGGAAATTGGAAGCAACACTGATGAAATTTTCTAGTTGAAGCTGAGGGCAGGAAACAACACCAATACAGTCATCAATGTCCTGGAAAAAGAAGTGTGGGAGGGGACCTAAGTAGGGCTGGAGCAAGAAATGTTCCACATATCCCAAGAAATGGTAGACATGGCTAGGACTCATACAGGTTCCAATAGAAAGACCTTTTTAGTTGGAGGAAGTGAATGAAGTCAAACAAGAAGTTGGAGTAAGTGAATGAAGTCAAAGGAGAAGTTGGAGGAAGTGAATGAAGTCAAAGGAGAAGTTGTTCAATGTCACAAGTTCAATCAGATGGAGGAGAGTGATGGTGAATAGGGACTAGATGGGCCTCTTTTCAAGAAAGAAGTGGAGAGCCGTTAGGCCATCCTTGTGGAGGGTGGAAGTGCAGAGGGATCGGATATGGCGAAAAGGAGACAGTTGGAATCAGAAAACTGGAAATTGTTAAAGAGGCAGAGAACATCAAAAGAGTTGTGGATGTAGGTTGAAAGACTGCATGAGGGATGAAAAAAGTCAAGATAATAAGAAATCAATTCAGTGGGGAAGGGACAGGCTGAAACAATGGGTCTACCAGGGTAGTTCTGATTGTGGATCATGGGTAAGAGGTAAGGCATGCTGGATTGTTGGGAGTCTGAGGTTAGAAGCCATGAAGAGGAAGATTTCAGAAGATAAAGTTAGAGCGGGTAAGCAGAATAGAGAAATTGAGGCAGCCAATGTAATGTTGGCAGATTCCAGTGAAAAGGTAAAGAGAGGGAAATCTGAAATATAAACAAAAAATAATGCAAATGCTGAGGAAGTCTGACAGCATCTATGGGGAGAGAAACAAATTGTCAGAAATTTCCTAGCCCAGTGGATGCAGGCTCCATTGTGCATTGGGAAGTCCCAGAAATTGATGTTTGGTTGGGATCCCAAAATCATCCCTGCCCTCTTCCAGCTGTCCCTGGGGCAGGATTGAATTTTAGCAGGGAATGCTTTTGGATTTGCCAGTGGATAGTTAAGAAGTAGAAGTAGGTGAGATCATTAACAAAACAATTAAGACCTGTTTTAATCCTAAACCCTGGATTTACCACTCAGGGGGCTTGTTTCTCAACCTATCAGCAGTTCGGCAGGGTCACTGAGATGAGTGCACAGTGGGAAGAACTTCTTCAGTGAAACTGACAAACAGTGAAGGTTTGGTCAGTGAAACTGAAATGTTCCAGCTATGGCCAGATGAGAGGTTGTTGTTCAAAACACTTCCTCTTTCTCAGTGCTGTCATACTTGACAGGTGATTGCAACTTCTTGCAAGGCACTTCACCTGTCTAACAATTCATTCACCTTCAATTGCATTTCACTACTGCCGGCCTTCACCATAGCATGGGAACCACTTATACTCCATCTTACATCTCTGCTCAGGTGCAAGAGCAGAGACCGCACCACTGTCATAGCTCTAACAGCAGCAGGAACAACATCAGCAGCAACATCAGCTGTCTTCTGCTCAGCCACATCCTCCTCCAATTGGCACAGAGGTGGACACCAAGGTTCAACTGGGAAGAAGTGAGACACCCAACAGAGGACCTTAAGACTGAAGGTCAGCTCTCTTGACATGCCTGAGCACCACTTCCAGTGGCTGACAAGGCGCCTGTCACTGGATGGCCGCCACCTCGGTCTCTTGACTCTCACCAAGTTTTATGCTGTCTTCTCCTGCAAGAAGAGAAAGCAGAATGGTGTGAGTGCATGTAATGTTAGTGTGGAGAAGAGAAAAGGACAACATTTTGGAGGGTGAATGTGAGGCATGGATTGCTGGCTGTCCAATCAATTTTTTAAAAGTTCTTTCATGGGATCTGGGCATTGCTGGTAAGGGCAGCATTTGTTGCCCATCCATCCACCCCAACTTGCCCTGAAACTGAGTGGCTTGCTAGGCCATTTCGGAGGGCAGTTAAGAGTCAATCACATTGGAGTCACATGGAGACCAGATGAGGTAAGGATGACAGATTTCCTTCCTTAAGGGGTATTAGCAAACCAGATGGGTTTCTACAACAATTGATTATAGTTTCACAGTCACCATTACTGAGACTAGCTTTCAATTTCAGATTTTATTAATTGAACTCAAATCCCACCAACTGCCCTGAGGGATTTGAACCCATGTTCCGAGTGTTAGCCTGGGTCTACACCACCAGTTCCCACTGGGGTAGTTGAAATCCCCATGATTATTATTCTATATTTTTTATTCAATTCCCTAATTTTTCCACATATTTCTTCCTTTGTATGTGCTGAGATGAAAGATTAATTTGTTACAATGTTGCAATGAAGCTCAACACAAGCTCAAGGAACAGCACATCATCTTTCATCTCGGTACTTTCTACAACCTTCTGGACTCAGTGTTGAGTTCAACAACTTTAGATCCTATCTCCATATTGTTCTATGTGTTTTTTTTGCTAGCTTGTTTCTTTCTTTATCCCTTCATGGTGCATTCAGATGGCTGCTATATAGCCTTTCATGCCTCATCCAGACCCACAACATTTGTTGTTACTATACCTATTGTCAAATTTCTTTGGCTTTTGCATCATGAAATCTTTTGTTAGTCAATCTCTCCTGCCCTCCACCTTATCATATACCTTCCTTTTTGTTCTTCCTGCCCCCTCCCCGCCACCCCCACTTCTATTGGTTTAAAAAACTCTTACATTTCTGATGAAAGGTCATTGACCTGAAACGTTAACTCTGTTTCTCTCCACAGATGCAGCCTGACCTGCTTTGTATTTCCAGCATCTTTAAAAAAAATCTCAGTAATTCCTACTACTGTAAGCCCTCAACTGAAGTTATAGTTGTGCTCTTAAAAATTGTGACTTTAAGTGAAACAACTTTAAGTGAATCGTGTTAGGTTCCCTCAAACATTTCTCCCCCAGAAAAACCAATGTACAAGTTGAAATACTGTACCGTACTGAGCATTCCTAGCTGGAATAACTTGCAAAATGAAATAAATAACTGAATATAACAGAAATATTGTATAAACTCCAATTGGATAACACTCACCAGTCTCTCTTAGGCAGTCCCTTGGGTTCAGGGATGACTTGCTTTCACTTGGCTCGTTGGGTCTGAGTTGGCTGGTAAATCCAGTGTGAATTTCTGCACTCTGCCACAGGTGGGCCTGTGTTGCTTGGAAGGTCAGTGAGATGAGTTGTTTGAAGGTTTTTACTCAGATTTAGTCTCTGCATGTTCCCTTGAATGTTGCTATTGCTTCCTCATCCATGGGCTGTATCAATGAAGTTTTGCTGGGTGGCAGGAAAATCATCTTCACATTTTCAGACAATTCATCAAGGCTGATAGAATGACCTGGGCAGTTATTCAAAAGGAGCAATATTTCAACAGCAATATTTTCTCTGCCACAATATGCCCTCCAGGCAGGAATGGCATATAGAGAACCATTCGTGAAAGATTGCTCCAGCATTCATGCTTTCTTATTTGAACATCAAAAGATGCATAGATGTTCCTTGGAAGAACCCCTCAATGCCCATGGTGTCTCAACCTAGTACACCACTAAGGACGTAAACTTAAAAATCTCCTGCAGCATTTCCACCCAGCAGAACAGTCTGGAGATCTTTGACAGCATGAAATCCTGGTGCTGTCTTTTCCTCTTTGGTAAGTTACATTCTCTGTGGCAAACGTTTCTGAAAAAGCCTCATCTTGTCAATTTGAAAAACTTGTTCTTCAAAGCTACTATCTACAAATAGGCACAGAATTAATCAGCTGCTTCATTAGCACCAGCTGATCCACTGGTCACTTCAATGTTGTGTAGATAGGAATGCCCCTTGAAACCCTTGAAAAATCTACAACTAGCATTGAAACTTTCTGACTGAGGACTTTCATCCTGCTCATTCTGTAATAGGCTTTTGCCTTTTGCTTGGACGACCATCAAACCAAGAGGCACCTGCAGGTTTTGTCTTTGATCCAGACTGCCATATTCTCCATTGCGCTGATTTTAGTCTGATTTACCCTACCAGTTGTAATTCTTTGCACATTTTGATTGTTTCAGTATTACTATGGATTGTTCTCACCATCGTAGAAGTTGCCCAATATTGACTGTGCATTCTCCAGCCTCAAGGTGTTTTAAAACATCTAATTTCACTGCTAGGCTGATAGCTTTCCTTGCTTTTTTAGCAGCTGCAGACTAACTATCACCACTTGCTGGGTGTTTGACTCATGTTTAAGAGTGATTCCAAGGGACGGCAGTGTTAATTCACAAACCTGAAACAAGGGACTTTAAAATGGCTCCTCTGCCTCAGCTGCTACAAATGGCTTTCTCACTGGCTTTAAAATGGCTCCTCACCTGCTGCAGATGCAAGGGCCAGAGTCTGCGTTCTGAAGGGTAGGTGTTCATACTCAAACGTAGGTTAACTATAAGTCTGTATTGACTCTTAGAACAATTTACAAATATACAGTAACGGGTAGAAGCTAGGAGCTGTTTCCATGCTTGCTGATACTCAGAGCTTTGTCCAACACTAGACTGACCCTGGGTATGGGCCATGTGCTCTTACATCACTGTGTGGGCGGTAGTGTACTCAGTACCACATTAACCCTGTATGTGCCAGACCCTTATACTACACCTTCCCGAGTCCTTATCCAATATATATTAAGTGATTATGGTTTACCCTATGTCTTACATTGTTATTACTACCATACATTTACATTGTCATTACCAGGTCACTACCCCATGTCCGTCCTTCAAATCCTTGAATTCAAAGATTTAGGTGGTCTGGAAGCCTTATAACCCTTCCATATCCCGTCCGCACTACTGTCAGAGGGTAGGTGTTCATACCTATATGTAGGCTATGTTGCTGCTGGTTCTTCCTGTACATTTGGAGGTTGTTCTGGCATCTGGATATGTTTTCACCCTTTTCTTCCATTCTTTTGTGTTGAAATGCACTTGGTCGGTTTAGCTGTTGCGTTGGTCAGTGTTTGCTAACCTAACTCATACGAACATATGAACATGGAGCAGGAGAAAGCCACATGGCCTCTCAAGCCTATTCCACCATTCTTTAAGATCATGGCTCATCTGACTATAACCTCCTGCCTACCCCCGATAACCTTTCATCCTCTTGGTAATCTAGAATCTATTTAGCTCTGCCTTAAAAATATTCAAAGACTCTGTTTCCACTGCCATTTGAGGAAGAGAGTTCCAAAGACTCTTTGAGAGAAAATATTTCTCCTCATTTCTGTCTTAAATGAGCAACCCTCTCCACATCCACTCTGTCAAGACCCCTCAGGATCTTAAAGGTTTCAATCAAGTCAGTTCTCAGTCTTCTAAGCTCCAGTGGATACAAGCCTAACCTGTCCAGCCTTTCTTCATAAGGCAATGCGCCCATTCCAGTACTAATCTAGTAAGCTTTCTCTGAACTGCTTCTAACGATTTTACATCTTTCCTTAAATAAAGTGGCCAATACTCTAGTACTCCAATACTCTAGATGTGGTCTCATACATGCCCTATACAAGTGAAGCATAATCTCCCTACTTTTATACTCAATTTCCCTCACAATAAATGATAACATTCTATTAGCTTTCCTAATACTTGCTGTACCTGCATTTAGCCTTTTGTGATTCATGTACTCGGACAGCCAGATATTCTGAATCTCAGAGCTCTGCAATCACTCACCATCTAGATAACTTGATTCTTTTTTATTCTCATTTCTTGTGGGGGAGACAAATATTGGGCTTGTCTCCTTGTTGCTTTCTTTGCTTCTTCCGTTGTCATGTGGGAGGTCGCGATGTCCTCTGTCACAGAGGATGAAAATTCTGGTGACTAGAATGAGATATAATGGTACTCTCACCTCTGCATTTCACTGTCGGCAATGGGTAGCTACTACCAGGTTTCAGCATTTTTTGTGATTTTGGCATGCTGGCTGGGAGTTGCAGTGTATGTTCAATGGTTGCAGTGTTGACCTGCTGGACCATTATTAGAGCTGAACGTTGAGGCTCAACGGATTGCTGATAGCTCTCTTTTATATCCTCCACTGGAGATATCGTGGTTACTTCCTGGATGGTTGGCTGGTCTGAGTATTACAGGTGCCAGAAAACTTTCAATGAGAATAGGCAAACCTCCTCCGCAAAGAGAGAAAAGATAGTCCAGAGCTGAAGTCTCAGTGAGGATAATCTTTTTTTGTTTGAGTACTTGGGAACCTGTATGATAAACAACAGTGGTTGTTTTGGCATTTTCAGCCATTTCGAGGGGATCCATGGCCACACAGGCAGCTCTGCTCATGAGAGAGAAAGGCTGGTAATGGATGATGTACATCAGCTTGAAGACTTGTTGCCGCCATCCCTTAGTAGTTCCATAATCATGCCTAAGATTGGAAGTTGGATTCCTCTGGGCTCATAGAGTGATGTGTCTGTTGTTGGAAGCCAGAGGTCTTTTAGCCACAGCTCTTTGTCCGACAGGACTGTTGGGCTGGTTCCTGTGTCCAGTTTAAAATTTGTTAAATGGTCATTGGCTGAAATGATCTTTGACTTCATCCAAGAAGCATGGCAGTGTGTCTTCAGGGCTTGCAGCCTCAACTTCATGGATAATCTTTAGGCCTTCTGTGCGTTTCAGAGTTTTTGTCTTGCACAGTTTGCAGCAGCGTCCAATCCTGTTGCACTGAAAGTATTGGGCTGAAATTGTAGGACATTGATCTCACCTGAGGAGGTGCTTTGCAGCATAGGATTGGCATGGTCGGTCTGCTGGCTGGTTTAGGTATTGCTTTAACTGGCCCTAAGTGTCCCTATTTTTTTTGTTTGTTGCTTAACTAGCTGAATTGTGGGTTGGCCTCAGCACCATGGTTTATTTTCTCCCCTTAAAATGGTTCCGTGCTGCTCAGAGTTCTGACTGCCTAACTATGTAGATTGCCTTTTCCAGGGTTAGATCTTCCTTTGCTTGCAGGAGGTCAGAGAATCATTCTCCAATTCTACCACTATTCTGTCTCTAAGTTCAGATTTTAAGTCTCTGTATTCGCAACCTTCTGCCATTCTGTAGAGAACACTGATGAATGAATCGTCAGGTTCTCCTGGCTGCTCAACCTGCTTGTTAAATTTAGCTTTTTTGGGTATTTTATTGTTTCCTGGATTGAAATAAATATCAATAGATTTTAGTACTTCTTCAAAGTTAGCAGATGATTCATTGATTCCCTGTCTTGCAATAGTGTCATCTGCAATCGAGCTTACCGAGTAAAACAGTGTGTTAACCTGCTCTGCTTCTGACTTTTTGTTTAAACATGAAGTGATGCTGCATCTTAGCAACCTTTTCCTCCAAAGTCCCCAATTATGTGATTGATCTGGGCCTCAGGTTAGTCTGAATTGATCTGGAAATGTGGAATTAAGATCCATGGTTAAATTTTTTTTAAAGTGTAGGTTCTGCTTTAAGAAGTTGCATAAATTCAAGACGGCGCTGCCATTCATTTGAAGACCTATGCTTGCTGGTTTTGGCAGGTTTCCATTGCAATGGTGCCGGCACTGAGTCTTGAAAATATTTTAAACGACGGCTGCCTGGATCAATGCGCTGTAGACTTCTCCATTTCAACACTATACTTTAGAGTCGTGAAAGCATCAAATCCTGGATTTTGCTGGTCTCTAGAGCTGAGTCTTTAGTCACAATTCTTTTTAATTAATTTTTTTTCCTTCTCGGACTGAGCTCGGACTCGTGTTCGGGCGCCACCTCCGGAATCGGGTTGGTCATGGTGCTTTTGGAAACTGGCTTTTCTGACTTATAAAAAAACTGAGAAAATTTTTAAGCTAGTTCTGGCCAAGAACTTAATTTTTTAGTGCACCCCTGATAGGTCTTTGACTCTGAAATTGGTGGGTATTCAAACTGGACCTCACCGGATCTCTGGAGTCATCAGCTGTATGGTGAAGTATTTTTCTTTTGCCTTCTGCTTCTAATTCTGCTATGGAGCTTCTCTCAAAGGATCTCCCACTGTGTCTTCATTTCAGGTGCTTTCAGTCAGGTCAGAATGTTGTTCCTTTAATTTCCCAGCTTTTGAAATTCTGCTCCAGCTTCTCTGAGGTTCTGGGTTTGTCCAAGAGCTACCACCATGATGTAGAATGTTGGATACAGTTCGGTAGGTCTGAAGAAGTCTTTGTTGTCATATGTAGGTTAACTGTAAGTCTTTATTACTCTTAGAACTATTTACAAATATTCAGTAAACGGTACAAGCTTGGAGCTGTCTCCATGCTTACTGATACACATGGCTCTTTCCAACACTAGACTGACTCCAGGTATGGGGTCATGTGCTCTCTTACATGTCAGGAAGATATAATGTTATTGGAATTTATTGTAAAATAGTGGTATCTGTGTCCATGTATGTGTGTGTGTGTGTGTGTGTGTGTGTGTGTGTGTGAGAGAGAGAGAGAGAGAGAGAGAGAGAGAGATACTTAATTGGATTAAAGGCAGCTGGTCTGGAGGCTTTGATGTAACAAAGATAAACTAGATTTGAAATGTTAAGTAGGTAAAGATGGGGAAAGTTTAGACTGTAAGGTGTAAAAGGACATTTGTATTTTTAAATAAACCAGACTAGATTGTTTTCAAAGGAGGGGTGAAATGTGTCACCTAGCCAGGTGAAGTTCAGAAACAGTGTGTTAATTTTTCCCAAAGATTACTGATGAAATTAGTACTATGAGAGATTTTTTATTATTAGAAAGGTAAAGTCCAAAGATTGAAACAATGTGAATTTGCATTCAAAGGGGAATATATGTATAAAGGAGAAAAGATTGTGTGTAAGGGTAGCCTTTTAAGATCTAACAAGTGTGAAAAGCCTTCAGCATCTACACCTAAAGCTGCTGCCTACAACAAACTGAAGTTAAGAAAACTCATTTTGAATTAGATTATTCAGGGTGTCATGTCTCTTTGCCTGGGTCTTTTAAAATCTATGTGTCTTACTGTTGCCTTAATAGGGCTGTAACTGTGAGTCAGATTAATTAGGGGATTTAGGAGTTATTACAATAGTAATTTGTAGACATATGTATGCACTTAAAATCATTTCTCTTATTAATAAATGTTTAATCTAGTTTTGTAAAAACCCATAAGGCTCAGTGGTCTTATTACTGCTGAATTCAAAGCCCACATCTCGAAACATACAAATTGCAAAAATTAGTTATGGCAGTTGTCTCAAGTTCCCCTCTGGGATTTGAACAACTCAGCATTTACCAAAGGCTGTGCCATAATATACATCACTGTATGAGCGATACTGTATTCAATGCCACACTGGCATCTATCCGGCAATGTGGAAAATTGCCAGGTATGTCGTGTACACCAAAAGCAGGAGAAATCCAATCCAGCCAATTATCACCCCATGGGCAGAATTTTGCTGTCGGTGAGCAGGGGGGTGGGGCCCACTCGCTGATGCAGAAAATGACACAGGTTGACGTTGGGCAGAACCCCCAATGTCATCCTGGCCCATTTAAATTTTCAGGAAGGCGGGGACGCAGCAAAATCAGCTGTGGGCCCACGGACCTGTCAATGGCCACTTGAGGCCATTGACAGGATCAATTATTCAACTAAAGGACCTGCCCGTCCAACCTTAAGGTTGGTGAGCAGACCAGGAGCCCCGGCAGCAAATAGAGAAAACATGAAACCTCATCCAGCGGTGGGATGAGGTTTCATGTAAGGTTTTAAAAAGTTTAATAAAGTTATTATGTAAATTATGAACATGTCCCATCTCTTGTGACATTATCACATAAAGGGGACATGTTCGGGAATTTTTTTTCTATTTTTCATATTTTTCAAAGTGTAAGCAATCTCCCTGAGGCAGCATTTAGCCTCGGAGATGTGCGCTCTTTCGTGCGCATGCGCAGCAGAGCACATTCTCGCTTTTGGGGAATCCCCTGCCCACACAGGAAACGCATAGCGCTTCCTGCTGGACGTCACGCTGGCAAGCCTTAAATGGCTTACCCAAATAAAATGGCGGCGGGGCCCGCTTCTCCTGCAGGGATCAGCTCCCCATCCACCGGAGATTGGGTCAGGCCTGCCCACCTGACAGGCAGAAAATTCTGCTCCATGAGTCTACTCTGCATCGTCATTAAAGTGACGGAAGGTGTCATTAACAGTGCCATCAAGCGGTACTTGCTTAGCAATAACCTGCTCACTGGTGACCAGTTTGGGTTCTGCCAGGGGCCACTCAGCTCCTGATCTCATTACAGCTTTGGTTCAAACATGGACAAAAGAGCTGAACTCCAGAGATGAGAGTGACTGCCCTTGACATCAAGGCAGTGCTTGACCGAGTGTGGCATCAAGGAGCCCTTGCAAAACTGGATTCAATGGGAATCAGGGGGAAAACATTCTGCAAGTTGGAGTCATACCTAGCACAAAAGAAGATGGTTGCGGCTGTTGGAAGTCAATCATCACAGTTCCAGGACATCACTGTAGGAGCTCGTCAGGGTAGTGTCCTAGGCCCAACCATCTTCAACTGCCTCATCAATGACCTTCCTTCCATCATAAGGTCAGAAGTAGGAATGTTTGCTGATGATCGCACCATTCATGACTTCTCAGATACTGAAACAGTCTATGTCCAAATGCAGCAAGACCAGGACAATATTCAGGCTTGGCCTGACAAGTGGCAAATAACTTTCATGCCACACAAGTGCCAGGCAATGACCATCTCCAACAAGAGAGAATCTAACCCTGGTCCCTTGACATTCAATGGCATTACCATCTCTGAAACCCCCACTATCGACATCCTGGTGGTTACTATTGACCAGAAACTGGTCCAGACCAGCCATATAAATACTGTTGCCACAAGAGCAGGTTGGAGGCTGGAAATTCTGTAGCGACTAACTCACCTCCTGATTCCCCAAAGCCTGCCCACCATCTACAAGGCACAAATCAGGAGTGTGATGGAATACTCTCCACTTGCCTGGATGAGTGTAGCTCCCACAAAACTCAAGAAGCTTGACACCACCCAGGACAAAGCAGCCCACTTGATTGGCACCACATTCACAAACATTCACTCCCTCCACCACCGAAGCACAGTGGAAGCAGTGTGTACCATCTACAAGAAGCACTGCAGGAACTCACCAAGCCACCTTAGGCAGTAGATTCCAAATCTACAACAGCTACCATCTAGAAGGAGAAGGGCAGTAGACTCATGAGAACACCATCACCTTGAAGTTCCCTTCTAGGCCACTCACCATCCTGACTTGGAAATATAGTAGTTCAGTCAAAATCCTACAACTCCCTCCCTCACAGCTCTGTGGGTGTATTAACACCACATGGACTGCAGTGGTTCAAGAAGGCAGCTCACCACCACATTCTCAAAGGCAATTAGGGATGAGCAATAAATGCTGGCCCAGCCAGTGACACCCACATCACATGAATGAATAAAAAAATTAACCCTATATGTGGCAGACCCATATACACAGTAGGCACTGTACAGGGTACTGCACCCTGTACTTTTCACCCAATAAGCTCTGAGACAAGGAAAGCAATTTTACCTGTGTATAGTAGTAATTGCCTTTCTCTCAGAGACTTCAAAATGGCCTCCCTGCCTCACTGAATGTAAAGCTCCATAGAAGGCTGTCCTGGGTCTCCAAAAATTGAAATCAACTTTGTACAGTCAAAAAATTATGCTTTTTGTCACAGAAATGAGCAGCCCAGGCTTCAACTTCCTGCAAAAAAAATGTTGGTTTGGATATTTTCTGTTCAGAAATTTGCTTCAACTTTTTAAAAAATCAGACAAGCACCTCATATGCTTCAGAATGTCACCAATCAGGTCACGGGGCTGAAGATCAGATCAACATTAAACAATGGGACAACATACAATTCTGATACCAACGACTCACAACTCCAACACCAGGAATGTGCGCAAATGACATAAATACAAAAATAGCAAGGCAAATTGGAAAAAAAAAGCCCTAAAAACAACTTTAAAATGAAACGATATTAAGCGGGGTGACTTAAAGTGAGGATTTACTGTATGTCTGTTTCTTCCCAATGCATGATTGCCTCCCCAGTTCCCGTTTTATTATAGACACTGTGTGCCTTGCTGTACAGAGAGAAGTTAATTCATTTTTAAAAGATTTCCTCTTACATTACGTTTAACTATCTTTTTAGACATTTGTTCTATAACTCTATTTATTCCCTTGCCATCAATGTCCACCTTTAACTTATTCTTTCTTATGCTTTCCTTACCTGTTTTGTGTACATTTCTGCTGCTTATGTTTCTAGTAGATCCCTTGCCCCATCTTATTAGTTTAAAGCCTTTGCCATCTCCCTATTTACCATTTCCACTAGGACTCAGGTCACATCCCAGTTCAGGGAGAGCCCATCCCATCGGTACAGCTCCATCATGTTCCAGATCTGTTATCAGTGACCATGAAAAGGAACCCCTCTTTTCCACATCAGCCTTCTCTAATTTTCCTTTAGCCATGCATGGCTTAGGGAATAGTCCAGAGATTATTACCCTCAAAGTCCTTTTTCTTTCAATTTATAGCCTAACTCCTGACCTCCTCCCTGTTAAGTTGTTTGTTTCAACATGGACCATGACAACTGGATTTACCCCGTTCCTTTCCAAGTTCCACTCCAGATACCATGATATATTTCTTACCCTGGCACCCAGTAGGGAACACACCCTTCGGGGATTTTCATTCATGACAGCAGAGGACACTATTTCCTAATTATTGAGTCCCCAATTACTACCACGTTTCTATTCTGCTCTCCACTCCCTTGGACAACATTCTGAACTACAGTGCCTTGGGCTGCATTATGGCTGCCCTCCCTACATTGTCCTCACAGGTAGCCAGTACATTGTACTTGTTGGACCGGTGTTGGCAAGGCCTCCTTCTCAACCTCTCCTAAATCCCCACTATGCGGCTCATTAACAGTTGCAGCCACCCTTTTCTGAAACTATGTTTTCCTCTGGGGTGAGGCTGTATGCTGGATGAAACATCCAGAAATTCCTTCCCTTCTTTTATGTGTTAGATTCTCTCCAACTTACACTCCAGGTCAATGACCCGAGATTTGAGATGGAGATCTTTTCTGCAGACGTTTTTGCTCGGGGCATTTCCCTGTCCCCAAACACATACATTCTGCAATCCAGCCACATAATCTGCCATACCATATCTTAGACTGGCCTTATTTTATTTATTTAATTTGTTAAAGTTTTTATCCAATGATTATTTATAATTATATCAAGTAGTGCAACGAGTGAAGCTATACATTTAATATAGACATACTTTCCCTTTCCTAGTTTAAACAACTACCCTAGTTTAGAGAAAAAAAACCTTGAAACTCACCAACCAATTACCTGTTCATTTAATTGATGCCTCTGGACTTCAGCTTTCAGATCTTCAACTGGCCCCTGCTCCCTCTCTCAGACCACTCCTGGTATTGTAAACGACCAAAACAGGACCTCTTTCCCTCACTCAACAAATTCCCCAAGTTAAGCACTCCATAAAAGAACTATTCTGTTGTGCTGCACTTCATGCTCGTTATTTTTGTGGTAATATTTCTTCAATAAAACAGCTTTCCTATCCAGTCAGTTGTACTGATAACCATTATAGTCCTCATTCAAGGCATGCACCTGAAAATTCATTTCCTTAACCTTAGTTCTTAGAAAGCATGTAAATGCCTTGATGAATGACTTACCCTGCTATGGTCACCAACTAATTAGTCATAATTTGTTACCCTTTTTATTTTTGCTCTTGCTTTATTTTGCTTCCAGGTACTAAGCAGTTCAGCGCTGGCCGCCTTTTCCTTTTTGCCTTTTCAATAGGTGTTGGCAGGTGGCCTTCCCTGCTGTTAAGCTGAGAAACATTTTCAGCTGTTTGGAATTATCCAATTCCCTTAGCACAGATAACAAATTTGGTTAAGTAAACCTACTTCAGTAGTTTACAGATCTCTGGTTCATGGTAGTTATTTAAATGCATTTAGGGCAATAAAAATATAAAAATAGTACCCTTCATGTTTTGGATCCACCCGTGATTACAGATATCTTCATAATATTCATTGTCCCTTGAACCGCTGCTCTCACCACTTTCTGAGTTCCACACTCAACACCATGCACCACCACATCCCCAGTCTCAATCTCTCTCTTCAGCAGTCCTGATTCAATTTCCTTCAGTGTTTTCCTAGTCCACAAAGAGTTCGTAAAAGATCAGTGGTTTTCCTTAATGTTTTGTTTCCTTGTGGGTCAGGCGGAGCAGAAGTTCTTAATTAACTGCTGGAGAGCAATCTTTTGGGTTCCGAGTGGCAAACTCCTAACTCTTGATATCCCAGCTTTGTGTTGTAGGCTGACTGCATTTAGGCAGTTGAGGTTTGAGTTAAAACCTCCTGCACCTCGCTGCAGAAAGCCAGCTTGGTCCCCAGCTGTACAGCTCCTGCTGGGAGTTAAAATCTGGGTTGATACATTTTCTTGCCTTTAATTTTACTTGATAGAAAAGAATCTTGGCCTGAATCTACCTGTAAGGATACGAAGAGCCTTTTGGTAATACCAATACACAATCCATGCACAATATCATCTTCTTGATTCTCTTCTTGTGGCTAAAGGCATGTGAGTCACTTGAGGCAGATGAAGCACATGCTTATGCCTGTTTCTGTAGCTAGTTTCTGCTGGAACAGGTCACTAGTCTATCTACAGAGGCTATAGCTTGAGGGGCACCACTCCATATCAAGCATGGCTGACTAGAAGATACTCCAGCTCTTATCACCTGACATAATCATTGTGGAAGTATTTTTAAAGGCTACTAATCAACCTGTTTAACCTCATTATGAACACACCTTCCATGGCCATCAAGTCCTGGAGTAGTACTCAAACCCAGAGCTTCTGGCTAAGAGGCAGGGAAGTTACCTACTGCACCACAAGACCTCCCAACACAAACTCTACTGGGGTAGTAATTTCTATTGTGCACAGCAAATTTATTTTGATAGTAGATTAATCTAATTAAAGTCTGATGCAATCAATACAAGTTAAACATCATCTTTGTTATTGTCAGTTTCATATTGCACATTATGCCTAATTGCAAAAAAAGGAACTGTATGCCTAAACATATTCAAAAACCGTATTTGAAGGAAATCTGTATATATTGGCGAAACAGCTTGTAAAACAGAATAACATAGGCTGATCAAATAGTATGCTAACTGCATCTGGTTGTTAAAATGCTTTGGCTGAGAGTGTCCAATATTAACTAGGAAGCCTGTTTACAAGAATGCTAAGTTTAAAGGTTTTACCAGAACAGGAAAAACACCAGTTTACCTCCAGCCATAATTTATAATATGTAATATGTAACTTTTAAGAAAACTAGGCTCAGAAAAGCTGGATGTAGAATCAGTCTGAGTAGAGCTAAGAGGCAACAAGGCGCAGAAAACATTAGTGGGAGTTGTCTATAGGTCTCCAAACTGTAGTGGTAAGGTAGGGGACGGCATTAAACAGGAAATTAAAGATGCATGTAATTAGGGTGCTACAGTAATCATGGGTGACTTTAATCTACATATAGACTGAGCAAACCAAATTAGCAATAATACTGTGGTGGATAAATTCCTGAAGTGTGTACCTGATGGTTTTTTTAAACCAGCATGTTGAGGAACCAACTATGGAACAGGCGATCCTAGATTTGGTATTGTGCAATGAGAAGGGGTTAATTAATAATCTTGTTGTGGGGCTCCTTTAGGAAACAGTGACCAAAATATGATAGAATTCTTCATGAGGATGGAAAGTGAAATAGTCCGATCTGAAACCAGTGTCCTAAATTTTAACAAAGGAAACTACGAAAGTATGAGGTGTGAGTTGGCTAAGATAGATTGGGGAACTTCATTAAAAGGTATGGCGGTGAATAGGCATTAGCTAATATTTAATGGATAAATGTATGCATTGCAACAGTTATGCATTCCTTTCTGGTGCAAAAACACAACAAGAAAAGCAGCCCAAACATGGCTGACAAAAGAAATTAAGGATAGTACTACATCCAAGAGAAGTCATATAAAGTTGCTAGAAAAAGTAGCAAGCCTAAGGATTAGGAGCAGTTTTGAATTCAGCAAAGGAGGACCAAGAGATTGATTAAGAGCAGAAAAATAGAGTATGAGAGTAAACTTCCAAGGAATGTAAAAGTGGACTGTAAAAGCTTCTATAAGCTTATAAAAAGAAAAAAAATAATGAAGACAAATGTAGGTCCCTTACAATCCAAAACAGGATAATTTATAATAGAGAACAAGGAAATGGCAGAGCAGTTAAACAACTACTTTAGTTCTGACTTCACAGAGGAAGATACAAATAACTTCCCAGAAATGCTAGGGAACCAAGGGTCTAATGAGAAGGAGTAATTGAAGGAAATTAGTATTACTAAAAAAAATTGTGCTGCTGAAATTAATGGGATTGCAAGCTGATAAATTCCCAAAGCCTGATAATCTACACCCCAGGGTACTAAAGGAGCTGGCCATGGAAATAATGGATACACTGGTTGTCATCTTACAAGATTCTATAGATTTTGGACTGGATGGTGGCAAATATAATGCCACTATTTAAAAAAGGAGGGAGAGATAAAGGAAGGAATTACAGACTGGTTAGCCCAATATCAGGCAAGAAAAATGCTGGAATATTTTAAAGGATGTGAAAACAGGACAGTTAGAAAATATCAATGGGATTAGATAAAGTCAGCATGGGTTTATGAAAAGGAAATCATGTTTAATAAACCTAACTCCAGTTGGGCATAACTAGCGGAATAGATAAGGGAAAACCAGTGGATGTGGTGTATTTGGATTTTCAGAAAGCTTTTGATCAAGTCCACCATAAGAGGTTAGTTTGCAAAGATAAAGCACATAGGATTGGGGGTAATATATCAGCATTGATTGAAAATTGGTTAACAGACAGGAAATAGTGAATATGAATAAATGGTTCTTTTTCAGAGTGGAAGGTGGTGACTAATGGGATACCTTGGGGATCAGTGCTTGGGCCCTGGCTATTCACAATATATATCAATGATTTGGATGAGGGAACCAAATGTAATATTTCCAAGTTTGCTGACAACATAAAACTAGGTGGGAATGTAAGCGGTGAAGAGAATGTTAAGAGGCTTCAAGATGATTTAAACAAGTTGATTGAGTGGACAAATAAATGGTGGATGCAGTATAACGTGGATAAATGTGAAGTTATCCTTCGGTAGGAAAAACAGAATGGCAAAGTATTATTTAAATGGTGATAGATTGGGAAATGTTGATGTACAAAGGGACCTGCATATCCTTGTACAGCAGTCACTGAAAGCAAGCATGCAGATGCAGCAAGCAGTTAAGAAGACAAATGGTATGTTGGCCTTCATTGCAAGAGGATTTGAGTAGAGGAGCAAAGATGTCTTACTGCAGCTGTACAGGGCCTTGGCGAGACCACACCTGGAGCACTGTGTTCAGTTTTGGCCTCCCTACCTAAGAAAGGACATACTTGCCAAAGAGGGAGTGCAGCGAAGATTCACCAGACTGATTCCTGGGATGGTAGGGTTGTCTTTTGAGGAGAGATTGGGTCGACTAGGCCTGTATTCACTGGAGTTTAGAAGAATGAGAGGGGATCTCATTGAAACGTATAAAATTCTGACAAAGCAGGACAGGCTGAATGCATGAATCATGTTTCCTCTGGATGGGGGTCTACAATAAGTGATCACACGGGGTAAGCCATTTAGGACTGAGATGAGGAGAAATCTCACTCAGAGGATCGCGAGCCTGTGGAATTCTCTATCATAGAAGGCTGTGGAGGCCGAGTCACTGAATATATTTATGAAGGACATAGATAGATTTCTAGACTCTAATGATGTGAAGGGGTATGGCGAGGGTGGGAGTATGGCGTTGAAGTAGAGGATCAGCCATGATCATATTGAATGGTGCAGCAGGCTTGAAGGACTGAATGACCTACTCCTGCCCCTATTTTCTATGTTTCTAATTACTCATTGCTTTGAGGTTGTGTTTTAAAACATTTACTGTTTTTCAATCTGGTATTAAAATTCATTCCAAATAATGTCTGATGAAGCAGTCTTGGGAATAATTTTCATTTTGGGTGATTATGCAAAATGGGCAATGGCTGTTTATTTTACATCTTGCCCAATTTTCTCCTCCATTGACTTGTAGAACATGCAGTGAAGAGAAAACGATTAGATTTCAAATACTTGAGAGGCCCAGTAAAGGTAAGAAAAGAGAAATCAAAGACAACCCCTCAACTAAGGAATACTCCATAGACCACATTTTAAGAGATTTACAATATTTGCAAAGGCACATAAAAGCATCAGCTGTAGGTGTTCCCATCAACCTTTTCACTCCACGGCAGATAGGGCTTTTGGAATTGCCCTTACACCAATTGAAGTATAACAAACAAACCTTACGTTATAGGCCCTGAAAATATATGTAGAGGTGCATTGCGCTGTATGTGCCAAGGTGAGCCCACCTGTTGGTACTTCCACTGATGCTACCAAAGTTTGATAGGTCAGGGGAATCGTCCCTTCGATATCAAATTAGTTAAAGGGATTCGCATGCCACAAGGGATGCATCTGTGAGACCTGTCACTGGTATAAGACCAGAAAGTCCTTTGGGGGACAGATATCAAAACCATTGGGGGTGGACCTCACAACTGGTGGTAGGCCACCAGGCACACCAGTCAGTCTGAAGGCCCAAGGCAGCAACATCTGACTTAGAAAAGATTCTGCCTCTGGGTTCCACAGCCTCTGACAGCAATCAACTTGTAACAGCCAACTGTAGGTTGTGTCTTCATTCAGCCACTTCAAGCTGCCATTTAGTTTTAGGTAATTCTGGTGCAGCCCTGTAATATAAACATGAATTTTCTGAGCTATTTCCTGTGGCCTCTCTATTTCCATGACCTTGATTCTGCTGATGTCAAACACTCCCTTATGTCCACTTTTGATTCTTTTGTTCCCAGCACAATTTTCATTTGCTCCCTTCCTTATTCTCTGGTTTGGCCTCATTGTTGCTCCCCAAGTCCAAGAGGTACAGGGTTGGCCATTCATCACCAGGTCTTGTTGCAAATCAAATGCCACTGAGCCTTCAGTGTGCCAATGCCACTTGGTATTCCAGGATCATTTGGAGAACAAAGATAACCTCCTGGCTTCTTTCCCCAGCTAACAATCATTCCCACAAACCCCACTCTAATGTGCCCACCACCCTTACCTCCAACATCAAGCATGAGGAGCTCATGGACTTATTTGCCACTAAGATTGAGAACATGGGCTGTATTTTCATCAAGGAGATGGGTATCGGGAGTTGGGCAAGTTCCTGACCCCGCAAATCCTATTTTTGTTCCAGGGAGGTGTGGATGGGGTAGAGTAGGACCTGCTGCCGCCAGAGACAGGCCCAAGGTGGCAACAGAGCAGGCATGCTGGAACACCACCTCCTCTGTTTACTGAGACATGGGCCCAGTTGTAATAATGTATGTCATATCCTTGTCCCACCATCCACCCCACATGCTCCCCCATGCCACTTCATATCTCCCATGCCATTGCCATCTCCCATGTTATTCAAGGCCAAGGTTGATAGATTTATAGAGATTTCTAAAGATATCAAGGCATATCTTTAATAATTACTCTAATATCAACTAGGATACGAACAGTGTAATAGGCACAGGGGACTCAAAATTCTTGAACTGCATTCAAGAGAACTTTTTTAGCCAGCATTTAACAAACCCAACGAGAGGGAGTGCAATTCAAGATTTAGTCTTAGGAAATGAAGCTGGGCAAGTGGATGAAGTAGCAGTGGGTGACCATTTTGGAGAGAGTGACCATAATACAGTTAGATTTAGCATGATAATGGAAAAATATTAAAATAGGACAGGAATGAAAGTTTTAAATTGGGCAAAGACAGATTTTATGAAGCAGAGAGGTGACCTGGTGAAAGTTGGCTGGTTACAGCTACTTGATCATTGGGAAAATGCTAGAGCCCATTATTAAGGAATAAATAGCAGGACATTTAGAAAAGCTTAATGCAGTCGAACAGAGTCAACATGGTTTTGTGAAAAGGAAATCATGTTTGACATATTTGCTAGAGTTCTTTGAGGATAGTACAAGCAGAGTTAATAAAGGGGAACCGGTAGATGTAATGTATTTGGATTTCCAGAAGGCATTTGATAAGGTGCCACCTAAAGGTTATTGCATGAGATAGGAGCTCATGGTATTGGGGGTAATGGATTAGCATGAATTGAGGATTGGTTAACACACAGAAGACAGAGAGTTGAGGTTAATGACCTGAACTTTTCAGGCAGTGGGTGGGCTTGGTGGGAGCGGGCGGGGTGGTTGAGGAGCCAATCGCCACTCGCGATTGGCTCCGCGCTGCCATTTTACGCGAGCAGGCCAATTCAGGCTCGCCCAGCGTAAGACATGAACCATGGTGCTCAGCGCTACCTGTGCAGGCAGGGAGAGGAGAGAGAGTCAAGTAAGCACTCTTTCGCGCATGTGCGCGAAAGAGCGCTTCAATCTCCCTGAGGCATGGAGCTGCCTCAGGAAGATTAACTTGCTATTGTAATTAATGAATAAATAGATTAAATATTTATTTAAACATGTCCCCTCATGTGATTGTGTCACATGAGATGGGACATATTTTTATATATAGGAAAAATTATTTAATTAATAAAAGCTTTAGAAAACTTCATCCCGCTCGTGGATGAGGTTTCCTAAAAAACTTGAAGGCCGCTTGGCCTTTTTGCCTGCTCGCCAATCTTAAGGTTGGATGGGCAGCGTTAACAATTACATTAATTACTTCCTCAATGGCCTTAATAGGCCATTTACATATCAGTGGGCGTGCAGCCAACTCCAGCATGCGCCCACTGAATGAAACATTGCGGGACAGCGCGATGACGTTGGGACGCATGCCCGATGTCATTGCATGTCACCTTACACGTCAGCGTGTCAGGCTCGCCCCCGCACGCCAACTGAAAAATCCTGCCAATGAGTTTTTTTCAGGTTGGAAAGACGTAACTAGTGGAGCGCCTCAATGATCAGTCCTAGGAACTCAATTATTTTCCATCTATATTAATGACTTGGAGGAGGGGGCAGAGTGTAATGTATCCAAATTTGCTGATGATACAAAAATAGGTGGGAGGGCATGCTGTGATGAGGGATAAGAAATCTGCAAGGGGATATAGACAGGTTGAGTGAGTGAGCATAAACTTGGCAGATGAGGTTTATTGTAGGAAAGTGTGAAGCTATGCACTTTGGTAGAAAAAAATCAAAAGGCAGAGTATTATTTAAATGGAGATTAACTCCCAAAAGGTGCAGCACAGAGGGATCTAGGTATTCTTGTGCATGAAACACAAAAGGTTAGCATACAAGTATAGCAAGTAATTAAGAAGGCAAATGGAATTTTGGCCTGTATTACTAAGGGACTGGAGTTTAAAAATAGGGAAGTCTTGTTACAACTGTAGAGGGTGTTGGTGAGGCCGCACCTGGAGTACTGTGCACAGTTTTGGTCCCCATATTTAAGAAAGGATACATTGGCATCACAGGCAGTTCAAAAGAGATTCTCTATGCTGATTCCTGGGATGAAGGAGTTGACTCATCAAGTACAGCTAAACAGGTTAAGCCTTTATTCATTGGAGTTTAGAAGAATGAGGGGTGGTCTTATTGAAACGTACAAAATTCTGAGGGGGCTTGACAGGATAGATGTTGAGGAGATGTTTCCTCTAGTGGGGGAATCTCAAACTAGCGGACATGGTTACAGAATGAGGGGACACTCCTTTAAAACTGAGATGCAAACGACTTTCTTTTCTCAGAGGCTAGTGAATGTCTGAAATTCTCTACCTCAGAGAGTTGTGGAGGCTAGATCATTAAAAGCATTTAAAGAGGAGGTAGATAGATTTTTGACATATCAGTGAGTTGAGGGCTGTGAGGAGCTGGCATGCAAGAGGAATTGAGGCCTGGGGCAGATTAGCCATGATCTTATTGAATGGTGGGGTAGGTTTGAGGGGCCAAAGGCCTACTCCTGCTCCTATTTCTTATGTTCTTGAAGGAAAATCAGTGACAGACCAGTGGGAGGCATTCAAAGGCGAGATTCTATGGGCACAGTGTATACATGTCCCCACAAAGAGAAAGGGCAGTACTGCCAAATCTAGAGCCTCCTAGATATCTAGAAGCAAACAAGGTAAGATAAAATTTAAAAAAAGCTTATGACAGTCACAAAAAACATAATACTGTAGAAAGCCTAGAGGGGTATAGAAACTACAGGGGCGAAGTTAAAAAAAAGGTAATTAGGAAAGCAAAGAGAGGATACAAAAAAATACTGACAGGTAAAATCAAAGAAAACCCAAAGATGTTTTAACAGTACATTAAGAGCAAGAGAATAACTAAGGAAAGTCAGGGTCTATCAGAGATGTACATGGAAACTTATGCACCGATGCTGAAGATGTGGGCAGGGATGTCAATCAGCACTTTGTCTCTGTGTTCACTAAGGAGAGGGATGATGCAGATATTCTAGTTAAAGAGGAGAAGTGTGAAATATTAAATACAGTGAGCATAGTGAGAGAGGATGTACTGGAGGGACTAACATCCTTGAAGGTGGATAAATCACCAGGGCCAGATAGATTGTATCCCAGGGAGGAAATAGCAGATGTTCTGAGGATCATTTTCCAATCCTCACTAGATACAGGCAAGGTCCCAGAGGATTGGAGGTCTGTGAATGTTGTTTAAAAGGTGTGAGGGATAGGCCAAATAACTATAAACCAGTCAGTTTGACTTTGGTGGTGGGCAAATTATTAGAATCAATTCTGTGAGACAAGGATAAACTGTCACTCAAAACGAGTGCATTAATCAGGGGCAGTCAGCATGGCTTTGTTTGGGGAAGATCATGTCTTACATATGAACATACGAATTAGGAGCAGGAGTAGGACTCTCAGCCCCTCAAGCCTGCTCTGCCATTCAATAAGGTCATGGCTGATCTGATTGTAACCTCAATCCCACATTCCTGCCCACCCCCAATGACCTTTCATCTCCTTCTTAATCAAGAATCTATCTAGCTCTGCCTTAAAAATATTCAAAGGCTCTGCTTTCACTGCCAAAGACTCATTACCCTCTGAAGGAAAGAATTCTCCTTATCTCAGTCCTAAATGGGTGACCCCTTATTTTTAAACAGTGATTCCTAGTTCTAGATTCTCCCACAAGAAGGAGCAACCTCTCCACATCCACCCTGTCAAAATGCAGGATCTTAAAGATTTCAATCAAGTCACCTCTTACTCTTCTAAGCTCTAGTGGATACAAGCCTAGCCTGTCTAACCTTTCCTGATAAGACAACCCATCCATTCCTGATATTAGCCTAGTAAACTTTCTCTGAGCTGCTTTCAATGCATTTACATCTTTCTTCAAATAAGGAGACCAGTACTGTACACAATACTCCAAATGTGGTCTCACCAATGCCCTGTACAACTGAAGCATAATCTCCTAACTTTAGTAATCAATTCATCTCACAATAAATTATGACCATTCTATTAGCTTTCCTAATTATTTGCTGTACCTGCATACTAACCTTTTGTGATTCATGCGCTAGGTCACCCAGATCCCTCTGAATCTCAGAGCTCTGCAATCTCACCATCAAGATTCTTTTTTATTCTTTCTGCCAAAATGAACAGTTTCACATTTGCCCACAATATACTCCATTTGCCAGTTCTTTGCCCACTCACTTAACCCATCTATGTCACTTTGTAGCCTCCTTATCTCCTCAGCACAATTTACTTTCCTATCTACCTTTTTGTCATCAAATTTAGCAATGATCCCTTTGGTCTCTTCATCCAAGTCATTTATATAAATTGTAAAATGTTGAGGCCCCAGTACTGATCACTGCAGCACACCACTTGTCACATCCTGCCTACCAGAAAAAAGACCCTCTTATGTCTATTCTCTGTTTCCTGTTAGCTAGCCAATCTTCTATCCATGCCAATATGTTACCTCTTACACCATGAGCTTTTATTTTCCACAATTACCTTTGATGTGGTACTTTAACAAATGCCTTCTGGAAATCCAAGTACAGTAGATCCACTGGTCCCCCTTAACCACAGCACACGTGACTCTTTCAAAGACTCTAATAAATTGGTTAAACATTATTTCCCTTTAGCTAAACCATGCTGACTCTGCCTGATTGCCTTGGATTTTTCTAAGTGCCTAGCTATAACGTCTTTAATAATAGCTTCTAATATTTTCCCTATGACAGATGTTAGGCTAACTGGCCTTTAGTTTCCTGATTTCTGTCTCCCTCCCTTTTTGAATAAAGGAGTTACATTTGCTATTTTCCAATCTAATGGAACCTTCCCTGAATCTAGGGAATTTTGTGAAATTACAACCAATGTATCAACCAGCTCACTAGCCACTACTTTAAATGCTTTAGGGTGAAATCCATCTGGACCTTTGAATTTGTCAGCCTGCAGCCCCAACAATTTGCTCAATACCACTTCCCTGAGGCAGGAACTTCCAGTTGGCGAGCAGGGGGGTGGGTTCTGCTCGCCGATGTGTAAAATGATGCAGGATGATGTCAGGCAGAACTCCTGACGTCACCCCACGTCATTTCCATTTTCAGGTCAGCGGGGGCGCAGCCGAATCAGCTGTGCCCCCGCCGACCTGTCAATGGCCTATTGAGGCCATTTAAAAAGTACTTAACATCATTGATGGACCTGCCCATCCAACTTGAGGCAGCACTTAGCCTCAGTGAGATCAGTCCGCTCTTTTGCGCGCATGCGTGAAAGAAAGCACTCGGCTGAGGGAATCCCCGCCCCCCCACCACCCGCACATGGAGTGCATAGCGCTGGGTGGGCCTTAATTGGACTGTTCATCTAAAATGGCGGCGCACCCCCCCCCCCCCAATTGGGGGCACCGATTGGAGGTGCGCCTGCCCGCGCCCACTCCTGCACTTCCCCCCAAGGGGGGGAAAACTTTTCCCCAGTGATTGTAGTTTTCCTGAGTTCTTCCCTCCCTTCCATTTCATGATTTCCAGGATTGTTATTTGTGACAAAAACAGAATTACCTGGAAAAACTCAGCAGGTCTGGCAGCATCGGCGGAGAAGAAAAGAGTTGACGTTTCGAGTCCTCATGACCCTTCGACAGAACTACTGTTATTTGTGTCCTCTATAGCGAAGACTGAAGCAAAATACATGTTTAATTCATCTACCGCCTCCTTACTTTGCATGATCAATTCCCCAGACACACTTTCTCTAGGATGAATGCTCAATTTGTTAACTATTTTCTTATTTAAATACCTATAGAAACTCTCATTATCTGTCTTTGTATTACTAGCTAGCTTTCTCTCGTATTCTAATTTTTCCCTCCTCGTTAATCTTTTTGTCATTCTTTGCTGTTCTTTATATTCTTTCCAATCTTCTGACCTGCCACTCATCTTCGCATAATTATATGCTTTTTCTTTAAGTTTGATACTGTCTTTAACTTTTTTTAGTTAACCACGTATGGTGGGCCCTGCCCTTGGAATTTTTCTTTCTCATTGGAATGTATATATTGTGTATTCTGAAATATTCCTTTAAATGTCTGTCACTGAACCTCTATTGACCTATCCCTTAACCTCATTTGCCAACTTTCATGCCCTCATAATTGCCTTTATTACGTTTAAAATACTAGTCTTGGATGTACACGTTTCTCCCTCAAAATGAATGTAAAATTCAATTATATTATGATCGCTGCTACCTAGCGGTGCCTTCATTATGAGGCCATCAATTAATCCTATCTCTTTGCTCAATATCAGGTCTAGTATAGCCTGCTGTCTGGTTGGCTCCAGAACGTGCTGTTCTAAGAAACTGTCCCAAAATCATTCCAAGGGCCAGAAATTTCCTCCCATTGTGGAGGTTGGGCGGGGGTGGGCGCGAACCCGATTGGCGCCCCTGATCAGGTTCGCGCCACCATTTTACATGGGCAGGCCAATTGAGGCCCACCCATTGTGACATGCGCCTGGAAGCGCTGAGCGCTCCCGGTGTGGGCAGGGGGTGGAATTCCCTGTGTGGTTCCTTGCGCTCATTCATGCATGCACGCAAAAGAGCGCAGAGATCTCCCTGAGGCACCTCCATGCCCCCATGATTATTGCTCTGCCTTTCTGACAAGCTCCCATTTGTTTCAGTGTTAAATTTTTAAATAAGGGATTTTTAAATTTTTAAAACATGTCACCTCATGTGACACTACCACATGAGCTGGGACATGTCGGAGAATAAATGTATAAGTTCTTATTAGATTTTAAAACAGTTCATGAAACCTCAACCCGCCTGTGGATGAGTTTTCATGAAAAATGCGAAGGCCGCCTGAGCTCTTCGCCTGCCCTCAAACCTTAAGGTTGGATGGGCAGCTCATTAAATTGAGTTAATTAGGTTTTAAATGCCTTAATAGGCCTTTGACAGTTCGGCAGGATTGCAGTCAAGTTGGTTGCGCGCCCGCCAAACTGAAAATCTAAATGACGTGCAGTGACATCAGGATGCCCGCCCGACGTCATCGCGCGTCATTTTACATGTTGGCTTTTACACGTCGGCGAGCGCACCCCGCCCCCCCCCCACTCGCCCATGGAAAAATGCTGCCCATGAACTCACCTTTGCCATCTGATTTTTCCAGTGTATATGTAAATTAAAATCCCCCATTATTATTCCTGTACCTTTCTGACAAGCTCCCATTATCCCTTCTTTTATACTCTGTCCTACTGTGTACTTTCCAATTTAATCGAATTTTTTGAGGAAGTAACAAGCAGGATTGATGAAGGTAATGCGGCGAATGTTGTCTACATGGATTTTCGTAAGGTATTTGATAAGGTCCCACATGGTAGACTGGTCAGAAAAGTAAAAGCCCATGGGATACAGGGGAATGTGGCGAGCCGGATCAAAATTAGCTCAGTGACAGGAAACAAAGGGTAATGGTCGATGGATGTTTTTGCGAATGGAAAGCAGTTTCCAGTGGTGTTACAGGGCTCAGTATTGGGTCCCTTGCTGATTGTTTATATTAACGATTTCAACACATATGTGAGTTGTATGATTGGGAAATTTGCAGATGACACAAAAATTGGCTGTGTAGCTGATAGTGAAGAGAAAAGCTGTTGTCTCCAGAGAGATATCAATGGTTTAATTGAGTGGGCAGAAAAGCAGCAGATGGAATTCAATCCAGAGAAGTGTGAGGTAATGCATTTGGGGAGGGCAAACAAAGCTAGGGAACATATAATAAATGGGAGGACATTGGGAGAGGTAGAGAGACCTTGGAAAGTATGTCCACAGCTCCTTAAAGGTGGCAGGACAGGTCGATAAGTTGGTAAAGAAAGCATTTTGAATGTTTTTCTTTATTGGACAAGGTATTGAACACAAAAGCAAGGATGTAATGATGGAACTGCATAAAACGCTGGTTAGATCACAGCTGGAATTTTGTATACAATTCTGGTCACCACTTACAGGAAGGACATAATTGCTCTGGAGAGAGTATAAAGGAGTTTTATAATAAGGTTACCAGGGGCTTGAAATTTGCATCTATAAGGAGAGATTGGATAGGCTGGGGTTGTTTTCCTTGGAACTGAGGAGACTGAGGGGTGCCCTGATTGAGGTGTACAAGACTGAGGGGACTAGATAGAGTAGACAGGGATGCCCTGTTTCTCTTAGCAGAGAGGTCAATTACCAGGGGGTACAGGTTTAAGGTGATTGGTAGAAGGATTAGAGGGGACATGAGGAAAAACCTCTTCACCCATGGGATGGTGGATGTTTGGATTTCGCTGCCTGGTTTGGCAGTGGAGGCAGAAACCCTTAACTCATTTAAAAGGTACCTGGTTCTGCACCTGAAGTGCTGTAACCTGCAAGGCCATGGACCGGGTGCTGGAAGGTGGGATTAGAATGGGCAACTAGTTTTTTATTTTTTCTTTTTCAGCCGGCTGAAGGGCCTCTTTTCTGTGATGTAGCCTTTCTATTGTTCTATATGGGGATAATGTGGGAAAATGTCATTGAGCGAGAAGATCAGCCATGATTGAGTTGAATGGTGGAGTAGGCTTGAGGGGCCAAATGACCTATTTCTGCTCCTATTTCTTCTGTTCCTATGTTCCAACACCCCTCCATGCCCTCTCATATCTTCCATGTTTTCTCCACACCCGATATCTCCCATGCCCCTTCCATGCCACCCATGCACCCTCCATAGCCAATCACCCAGTATCTACTATGTGCAGAGGTACTGAGCCATTGGCAAGTCTGACAAGTCTTTGAAATAATAATGAAACTGACACATTAAGCAGAAGCTTTGAAAAGATCCTTTGAAAAGAAATGGCTCAGCTGATAACCTCTTAAAAGTGTCAATTAGCCACTGCCATTCATAGTATCAATGTCAGAAGCTTTCATCCTCTTCGGATCTCTTAATCTAGTGTAAATACACATATATAAAGTGAAAAAAAATCTCTTTGTGCTCAGCCAGCATACTTAATGAGGCCAATTGATAACTGTATCGACAAAAGCAGGCTAAACAGATGGCCTCCTAATGAATTCTTGGCTGAGATCCAAGAATGGATAATGCACTTGGATCTTAGCAAACAATGTTTATACAGCCACAGGGGAAGGGAAAGCATTGTGTGACTGACATCTCAATTACCTTATAATAATCTGTTTACTTTGAAGAGTTTTTTCACTGCCTGTGCTGCTTTCCACAAGATTAAGAGGTCTGAAGTGGATAAAAGCTCTGACTTTGATAATATGAATGGCTGTGATTGATAGCTTTGTGAGAAGGTAAGAGGGCCAATGCAATTCAAGTGGGAATGTTGAATGACTCTTTATTTTTAGGTTGATGACTCAGGATTAGTTTTCTCCCATTGTTTACAACTCCTCCGAGAGGCAGGGAACCATGTTTACTTACAGAAGGGGCCCAGCTCCACTAAAATTGTGGGATTGGTGGGTTTAAACTGTCTACTCCTGTGATGAAGCTGGTAAGGGCAGGAGTGTTGAATGCAGGCTTGCTACTTGCATCCTTTTCCCATGCTGGTGAAAATTGCTGGACATGGGAATGGGGGTGGGAATCCCTGAACTGGATCCCACCCGCCGTTTTTAAAGAGCTCCCATGTAGGCTCAACACAGTGCTAATCTGGGCCTATGTTTTCAGCTGTCTCAGCCGCTTTCCATCTTCCAAGTAAATGGGCATAGCCATTATAGGGACATGGCTGCAAGGTGACCAGGGCTGGGAACTGAATATTAGGGGTATTTGGCATTTCAGAAAGATAGGCAGAAACTGAAAGGAGATGCGGTAGCTCTGCTAATAAAGGATGAGATCAGTGTAGTGGTAAGAAATGACCTTTGCTTGGAAGATCAACATGTAGAATCAGTTTGGGTGGAGATAAAAAAATAGGAAAAGAAAGAAGTCACTGGTGAGAGTAATCTATAGTCCCCCTAATTGTAGCTATACTTTAGGAGCAAATAAATCAAGATATAATGGGAGCTTGTACAAAAGATACTACAATAATCACGGGTAATTTTAATCTGCATATAGATTGGACGAATCAAATTGTCAAAGGTAGCCTTGACGATGAGTTCATGAAGTTATTCAAAGCAGTCTCTGAGAGCCAATATATTGAGGATCCAAACAGGGAACAGGCTATTTTAGATCTGGTAACGTGAAATGAGACAGGATTAATTAATGATCTCATAATAAAGGAATCCTCTAGGGAAGAGTAATCATAACAAGATGGAAATTCATATTCAATTTGAGAGTGAGAAAGTTTGGTTTCAAACTAATATCTTAAACATAAGTTAAGAGAATTACGAGGATATGAGGACAGAGTTGACTAAAGTGGACTGCGAAAACAAATGGAAAAGGAAGATGGTAGATAAGAAGTACCAGGCATTTAAGGAGATATTTTGAAGCTCTCAACAAAGATTTATTCATAGAAACATATTCCATTGAGAAAGAAATACCTTATGAGAAGGATGGTCCATCCGTGGCTGACCACGGAAGTTAAGGATGGTATCAAACTTAAAGAAAAAGTAATGTTGCAAAGCTTACTGCTAGGCCAGAAGATTAAGAATTTTTAAAAACCAGCAAAGGCTTTCGTGCTGCAGGAAGGTTTGTGCTGGAGTGCCCCAGGGGTCAGAGTTGGGACCCTTGCTTTTCCTGATTATATATTAATGACCTAGAGCTTGGTGTGCAGGCATAATTTCAAAGTTTGCAGATGATACAAAACTTGGAAGCATTGTGAACTGTGAGGAGGGTAGTGTAGAACTTCAAAGAGATGTAGACAAGTTGGTGGAATCGGTGGACAGGTGGCAGATGAAGTTCAATGCAGTGAAATATAAAGTGATTCATTTTGGTAGGAAGAACATGGAGAGACAACATAAAATTAAAGGGCACAATTCTAAAGTGGGTGCAAGATCAGAGGACCCTGGATGAATAAGTCATTGAAGGTGGCAGCATATGTTGAGAGAGCAGTTAATAAAGCATACAGCATCCTAGGCTTTATAAATAGGGGCATAAAGTACAACAGCAAGGAGGTTATGTTGAACTTATATAAGACACTGGTTTGGCCTTCAGCTGGAGTATTGCATCCAGTTCTGGGTGCTGCACTTTTGGAAAGATGTAAAGGCATCAGAGACAGTGCGGAAAAGATTCATGAAAGAGGTTCCAGGAATGAGGAATTCAGTTATGAAGACAGATTGGAGAAGTTACGGCTGAGAAAAGAAGTTTGATGGTGGTATTCAAAACCATGAGGGGTCTGGACAAAGTAGATAGGGAGAAACCTTCCATTCATGAAAGGGTCAAGAATAAGGGGGCACAGATTTAAAGTAATTGGTAATAAAAGCAAAAGTCATATGAGGAGAAACTTTTTTAAGTAGCAGGTGGTTAGGATTTGGAATGCGCTGCCTGAGATTGTGGTGGAGGCAGGTTCAACTGAAGCATTAAAAAGGAAATTAGACTGTTATCTGAAAAGGAAGATTGTGCAGAATTACGAAGAGAAGGCGGGAGAATGGTACTAGGTGAGTTGCTCATTCGGAGAGCCGGTGCAGACATAATGGGCCAAAAGGCCTTCTTCTAAATTCTGTGACTGTTAAATTGCTGGTGAGTTCTGTATATTTTACTGCTGGTGAGCACTAGTTATGTTTATTGTGCATATTGTATTGAATGGGGTCACCTGTTGTTGATGCAAGAAGCTGAGGTGGATTCTGTTAAATTATCTTCTTAACAAGTGACAGTACAAACATCCAGGTTTCACAGTATGGGATAGCCCAATCTGATTAAGGTTATCTGTTACTTTTTGAGAACTGCCAAAGGACAAATATAATTAAGAAATAAACTAACATGGTAGATCCAAGTTCCCTTTTAAATTACATACTGTAACTTATAGAACCATCAGGCAGAACTTAATGTGTGATGAATTTGAGGTGGGGGGTCATTTAATCAGACAGAATGGTGCAAAAGCGGGGGACCGGCCACCTTCCCGCTTCCATCAATTAAGTCCAGGATAGGAAGGCTCATAGATAGTCTTCCCGCCCGGATGTTAATTGAGGCCCTCAAATGGGCAATTAATGCCCACTTAAGAGCCTCATCTGGCTGCTGCTGGTATTCAACTAGCAGTGGGTGGGGGAGTTGCCACAAAAGAAGCCAGAAAGGAAAACCCGTGGGCTCCATGGGGGGAGGGGGAAGATCCCTCGCTCAAAGGCACTTGATGTGTGATTGAGGGACCCGGCATCAGGAAGTTAGGGGAGGGGGGTAGCTGCTGAAAGCTAACCCATTGCCCTTGCCTTTAACACCTCCTGCACCCCAAACCATTAGCCCCACTCTGCAATCCCCATCCTACCCTCACTTTTTGACTTGGGGTCACTCGTCGACATTGAGCTTCTGGTGGGGGCATTGCTGAGCAACTGTCACCGCTCCTGATAGGCACTTAATATGGTGGGTCTCTCGTTGGCTCTTCAGTTGGTGTGTGAGATCCCCACCACCTGCATTAAATTCCACCCATCTAATCTGAAGCAAGGATCACTACCTCTGGGGTTAATACCCTTAAAGCTGCATTGCATTAAAAACTGTACTTAAATAAAGACACTAGACAAAATTACACATGAACTGATGTGGTTTTACTGCATTTGGCCAATCATTAATTCAAAACTAACTAATCCATACAAAATTCAACTGAGTTTCACACCTTCTGCCCAATTACCATAGTTTACCCAACAAACAGAATATTTTAAATAAATCACTGTGTTATGCTTTACTGTGGATGTGGACCTTACTTTCTGCTAAGATTACTTTGTTTATCCAGGTCCGAATGCAGTTATTAAAAACACTCAGTTGATGCACACGGTGGGTTGTACAACACACAGAATGGGTGTAGATGTGCTTCACAGAACAGATGAGCAAAGGGTACAAAATGTTACTGCTAGGCAAGACACCTCAAACTTCTGTGATGGTAATGAAAATCAAACACCATAACTGCTTTCCTGGAGTATAATCTTATAACCTCTACTGATCAGTGCTAACATCAGTTCATGTATCAATAAGCATTTTTCTTTGTGATTCAGCCTTTGCATACAACTCTTGAGTAGCAGTCTGTATCTTAATCATATATATGCATATAGAATGACAAATGCTTATATCAGCATAAAAAGATAAGCTGAATGACTATATATGAAGACAACAACTACAACTCTCACGGCACTGCCATTGGTTAACTTTAAATACTCAAGCATCATAAAAAGCTGAAACTAAAGCTGCACTAAGAAAAATTGGTGGTTACTGTAACAATGGTGAAGTATTTATAGCCAATGGTGGTGAAGTATTTATCTTATCAATTTTTTACAAAATCACTTTCCACTAAAAATTGATATATATCAGCAGCATGATAGCATATCTACTGCTAACAGGCAACCAACACAAGTATTAATTTTTTTTTGCAAAGGGGAATCTATACAGTCTGGTCATTTCCCTTGCAAATTAACAGTACCATGCATTTTTTCACTTGCAATCTGTTAGTGTTGTCTTCACATAAATTCATATAATGGTATTGGTCATTTCCTCATACACATACACCCTATCGCGTGTTGACAGGTTTATAAGGATGCAGTGGCAGCCGTGGGTGCTACAGGCTCCTTGACGACAGCCTTTGAATCCTTGCAGTCCTGAGCTGTGGTGCCTGAGTTAGCCTGTTTATGATCTGCTTTCTGTGCCAGATGTTTGACTTGTCTGTAAAAATGAATTGATCTAAATTAGTAAAAAAAAACCTGAGTCACACAATATCAATTTATATAAATAGATTACACTGCACCTTTAATTTAAAAAGTGAACACATAATTATAATATAGTGGAACATTACAACATAAATATATTTATGAATACAGCAAATGAGAGCTGAGAGAAATATTATCATATTGGATGTTTTGGTGAATCACATTAGTGCTTCTCAAGTGGTTTTAAACTCAATAAAATCTCTCCTAGACCAAGAACACATTTTTAAGATTTATAAATTTTCTGAGTTTTCATTAGGTTTTTCTCACGCAGTGAGCACACGTTAGCAAATTGTGGGCTCTTGAGTACGTGACCCCACAAAAGGCTTACAAAATCTACCCTATATACTACATATGGGACCTGTAATGTGACTTGTAACAACAGTGAACCTGGCCAGTCACTGCATGAAATTATTATAACGCTGCTTCAAAAAATTAAATCCTAAAGCCCTTTTCTTGATCTGCTCACTACTTCTAATATTTTCTGTGTTTATTTCAGATTTCCAGTATCTTGCTTTTATATGAAGTAATAAATTTGGGTTGGGATTCTGAAATAACAAGTGTACATATATGGAAAGGCAAAGACTGGCTTGGCTTTGATATCTCCCAGGGTCAAATAGCCTCACAACATTCACAGGGCGGAATCGATCCAGATCTGTAGTGGGCGGGAAAGAAATTGTTTTATCTGCCAAAGCTGCAGTGGTAGGTTTTCGTGTGGTATCATCTCATTGCCGGTGCATCCTACCTAATTAGCAATGCATTCACAGGAATCACACTTGATCAATGGCGGGTGGGCTTGGAGTTGCCCGCGCCACCTTGACCTCAGTTCTTCTTCGCTCCGGGTGCCATATTTAAAGTGTACCAGAGCGCATGCCTACTTCACGTCTACAGACCAGGACTGCTCCAGTGAACAGGTGGCCCCAAAAACAAAGAAGACGGCAGCCTCCAAATTTAGTGACGCCTTTCCGAGGTGCCTACTGAACATAGTGCAAGGCCGCCACGATGTGCTCTTCCCCTGCTCTGGCCACAGGAGATCCACCAGAGTCACCAATCTGGCCTGGGAGGCAGTGGCAACGGTGGTCAGCGCCACCAGAGCACAGAGGAGGTCAGTGATCCAGTGCAGGAATAGAGTGAATAATCTCATCCATTCCACCAGGGTAAGTCAATCACCTCATAATTCTCAACTCATGCTCACAAACCCATCACACATCCACAGGGATCTCACAGCTCAAAGGACAACACCACTAACTCTCACACACACCCTCACATCTCCATCAGGCTCATATCCTCTAAAGCTCATGTCCTCATCCGATCCATGGCTCTGCTCACCACACAAACATTCCATGCAGTGCCATGTGTCCTGCTCACATTCTCTCCAAGTGTTTTCATGCAGGAGAAGCTGCTTCACCAAAGCAGGGAAAGGTCCCAGACTGGGGGTGGAGTGGTCCACATTAGGCCCTTCACTCATTTTGAGCAGCATGCCATTGCCCTGACTGGTGAGGACATGGGCCGTGTCTGTGGCAACAGTGAGGTTGGTAGTGAACACCAACATGAGAATACTGCGCCACATCACCCCTCTCTCAATGCATCTGTGAGTGCTCTCTCTCCTGCTTTTGACTCTACTGCCATGCACTAATTATCTCTTCTTTGGTTTGAACTTTGCCAAGTGACCCATACCCTTAGCCAGCCAGTCCCTCAGCTCCATCCAGGTCCTCACCTCTAACCATGCGGACACCTTCTCCATTAAAGAACTGGAAATAAGCAGCCTGGAAGACCTGAAACAGCGCTCACCCACACTCTCCACCAGTGCAGAAACACATTCCTTGGTGGGATCTACATCTAGAGCAGGCTCAGGTTCACATCAGGTGGTCACCGCATGAACACCACGTGTCCGCAGCAGGAGGAGGCAGGTTCAGGCACTTAAAGGACTGCTGGGAAAGAAGCACCTGTGAGGTCCAAATCAGATGACGAGCCTCTAGATTCAGCTCTCCAGCTTATTGTGGAGAGTCAACAGAATGCAGGAGAACATCACACAGAGCTGTTGGAAACCCTCAATAGAGTGGCATGTGAGTCGGAGGAGAGTGTCTGGCTGCTCTCTGATGAAGTGGTGCCCACATGTGCATGTATGGAGGTCTCCATGAGAAGGATGGCAGACGTCATGGAGATCTTAGTCCAGCAGATCATGGAGATGCATGCAGGCCTTCACTTCATTGCAGTAGCCATGGGCGAGTTCCTGCGGTGACAACACGAGAGGGAAGTGGGGCACCTCGACGTCCCTTCAGGTGCTCCTTCCCCTCAAGGAGTCAGGCCGGGGCCCTCAGGCACCCGAAGGGAAGAGGAGCGTCAGCTGGACACCCCTGGATCATCCACTCAGGAATCTCAGAGGCTGTCCACTCCCTCGGAATCCCCTTTGCCTATGATCCCTCAACCTTGTCCTTTGTCACCACAGGGGGAGCAGCTGGCCCACAGGAGGACAGCCAAAGCAAGCCAGGGCTTTCCAGAAGGCACATGCCAAAGTCATCAGAGGCAACAGGGCCAACCATTGCACAGGCTGTCTCCACCCCTGTTGCGGATGTCAGGGCAGCACCTAGAAGAAGTGGTAGGCCTAAAAAAATTAAGAAATTCTGATAACAAGTAGTGCATGGGTAAACACATTTTGTCACTTTATAATCTGAAAATATATTCACTTTCACTGAATAACATGTAATGCTGTCTTTCAGCTTCATCGACAAGCTTCGTTAGTCCTCCCACTATATGCTCCCCTTCCCACTAGCAGTTCAGCTGCACGCAGCCAGATAATGAGTTATTTTGGAAGGAGAAGTGTGTGTGTATGTGCGTGTGTGTGTGTGTGGGGAGGCAGGACCTTTCGGAGACTCATGCAAGCACTCTCCCATGCACACGGTGATCCATCACAGTAATCTGACTATCCCGAGTATTTTCAATGCTGCCGGCTGGGGTTTCCTTTCAGTTGTCCGTCTGAGTTGACCTGCATCTCCACCCACCCACTGATCACACTCCCATGCAGCACGTGTGCCTGTCCAACACGAGGCTCCGCTCACTTTCGATCTTGATAACGATGATCATAGTCACATTTTTGCTCAGCTCCCCTGTCCTTTCCCCACCCCCAGTCACCCATGTCCTTTACCCTCGGCACCACCTTCCACCTCTCCATTGTCACCGACTAACCCGAACACTTGTCTTTCCAGGATGTCCAGGTGAATGTGCACGTTCCCTACCTTCTTGAGAATCCCAACCCCTTCCACATTGACCTCCCCGACTTCCTCCTTCTCATCCCCAGGGTCCATGACTGCCTTCGAGTCCCCGCCAATTACCCATGCTGTCCCTTCTACCACTACCGTCGCATCCCCACCCTCCCACCCTTCCAGCTCTCTCTGCCCCCTTTCATACTCACCATTCCCTCTTATCAGGTTCACCCTCAGTTCACTCCACTTGAGGCAGTCATTGATTCCACTGCCCCTTCCCTTGCATGTAGCAGCCCATGGCTAAGACCGTGATGTTCTGAATCAGAACCAAAACATCAACAGAGATCTTCCACCTTCACTGGGCTCTTTGTGGCAGAGCCATGTCCACGAGAATCTACCCAGCATGTGTTCCTCCAGAGTCTGGTAGCTGTAGGGCTCCAGCATCTTCTGTTCCTTGGATGTCTGCGATCTGAGCCAGGCCCTAACGGCCCGGCATGTCACACTTGTCCAGATATGTTCTGGCTGGCGTGTTTTCCTGCTAGCATAATGGTAAATCTGGCGTGGGGGGAAATGATTCTGGTACAGCCTTACTTTGCATCCCATTAGTGGGCTGCAAAGCAGGTTCGCATCAGACTCCAGCGGCACGCGTTCCGCCATGGTGGACAGCATCAGATGATCCCACTGTGCTTTCACACCAGTATGAAACCGTTTTTTGGCCTTTCTGCCATGTTGTCTCCCCCCACCCGGCTTGCCATGATGCCTGACGCCAACAAGGCCAAAATACCAGTCACAGCCTGGGCTCACACATTGCTCAAGTGGCAATGCATCAAACACCTTCCAGCACCGTGGTATAAGTCAAATTTTCAGAAGGTGGCAGCTGAAAAATTGGAAAAATTCTAATACAGCATTCGCAAGTCATGCGTTATTGTGAAGTTGATTATTTAATATTATCATGATGATATTGCAAGCACGCAACATTGAACAAAAGACTTTATACTTAAAGCAAATTGTTGCAAGTAATATATTTTATGCAGATGATTTGTGAAGCAATGCTTCGTCTGTGTTTTTTTAAGCTTTGGGCAAGAAAATCGGGGCCACCTCAATTTATTTTCACTATTTTCCTGCTACATCAATAATTCCAGGTTACTCTTGCATTATTACCCAGGGACGCAGCTGTACATAATATGCTGATGACTTGGGCTTAGAGAGTTGAGGTAGCCTGTAGAAAATAAGTCTTTTTAAGGCCTAATTTAAAAATTGCATTATCTCTCCACAGAAAACTTTGTGGAATATGCCAATAAAAGTAATGCATCCCACTGTTTTAAGGGACAGAATTTTTAGCTCAGTATGTGGGCACGCTTGAGCGTAAAGTAGTACGTGATATTTTGGGCAGTGGTCATGCGCAAAAGTCAGAAGCACACCCGCCACCAACTAAGAAGCCTATTAAAGCCATTAAAGTTGTAATTAACTTCAAATTTTGTGGTTGGTGGATGGGCGAATTGGTCAGGCGGACTTTACATTTTTCTTGAAACCTCATCCAAGTGCAGGATGAGGTTTCCATTATTACTTCAAAAAATAAAAATGTTTGGACAGAATTTTCATCATCTATATGTTCAGGTGACTGATTCTGATGCGTGGACAATCTTTTTTGCATTTTAAAATCTTTATTCATTGCTTTTAAATTCTTCAGCTCCCTGAGGCAGCTCTCTGCCTTCAGGGAGCTTTCATTCCATGCTGCCCCACGCCTGCGCTTATGTCAGTGGCCGCCCTCCTCCCGCCCCCACCCCAGCAGTGCTGAGCATTTCAGTGCGCCTTTCACGCTGGCCGGCTCTTACTTGGCCAGCCAACATGAAATTGCGGTTGGAGGCCTGTTCCCCGACCGCTCCCGGACCTGCTGATTGTGCCCGCCCACCGAACTGAAAATCCTGCCCAAGGAGTTTAGGTATAAAATGATCCAGAAAGTTTTGAATTTTTCAATTTCGTTTTCTCAATGGGATAGTTCTATCTTCACAATTTCCTGGCTAAGTCCATTTCTACCTAATGCCTCTATCGTCTTTTGGCTTGGTAACTGAGAGCAATTCTATGAACTTCTATAAAAATATTCACAGGCATCGGGCAAACAAATGCCAAAGAATTTAATACCAGCAGAGGAAGACCAAGGAAATCACAAAATCCATTGGAAGATGTGATAATTGTAAGTAAAGTAAAATAAAACAAAAGTATAGGTAAAATAAATCCAGCAGGATGGATTCTCCCACCAAGGTAGTGGAAATAGTATGAAGTTTAACCTCGACGAGGTAACTTAAAAGGATATCATAAATTTATATGGGCACCCATTACCTGAGTAAACTTCAGATAAATGTACTTTTAAAAAAATTACAGACAGATTTTGTGGAACAGCTCCACTCTCCTAGGCCTTGGAACAGTGTAAAGCTTCAGCTGGGGTCATGTAACAAAGAAAGGCAATGCCACATTAGAGGAGGATCCACAGCCTGAGGAAATTTTATAAGGAAGAAACAAATTTAAAATGAGTCATCTGAGTGAAATAAATTCAAAAATGAAGCTGCCAAGGGAAGAGAATTAAAATGCAAGTTACGAGGTGTTTTTATGTGGAATATTTGCAGATAATAAGAGAATGACGAATTTCATAAGTTGTCTGTTGATGGAGTCACTTGAAGAAGGGGATCTAGTATTAGCTCGTTCTGTTGCACACTTGCCTCTGTGCCAGAAAGTTGTGGGTTCAAGTCTCACTCAGTGATTTGACCCCATAAAGGTGCAGATAAGATAAGCTAAGCAAATGTTACTATCGGCTATCCATCATGAGCAAGGATGATTGTCTTTCATGAGTCCAAAGATGGCTGATGAGGCTGATTTGGGATCTGCAGACTTTATGGCATGTAGAGCATTTGTTGTCATGTTGGATGTCTGATCATGTATTATCAGTTCAGATCATGGCATGTTCTTTTCGCTGCTCTCACTTTTCCTCTTCATTTTATTGTTGTTGAGTCTCAAAATACTGGAATCCTTCCCACATACACCATCAGGTTCGATCCAAGGTGATGATCTCCTAGGAGTTGATGTCAATGTTGCATTTCTTCATGTTGGCTTTCAACACACTGTCAAACAGGTACATCTTTCCACTGGAAGGTCCGAGTTACACAAATAACAAACCAACTATCTTTATGACAACAATGGGAACCAACCTAGCCAGGGAGAGTTGGCCTGACATTTGAACAGTTTTGAGAATGCAGATTCTGGCACAACCATCTGTTTGTTACAAAGTGGAGTCTTTAATGCAAACTTTCCTGCTAGCTTTCCTAACTATAACTTACATTTTCATAACATCTTTAAGGGATGTGGAAGACAGGAGAAACTGGAGTTGTCCTCCTTAGAACAGGGAAGGTTAAGAGGAGATTGATAGAGAATTCAAAATCATAATAGTTTTGATAGAAGCTGCAGAACAGGTTTGAAAAACTAAATGGCTAACTACTGTTTCAATGGGCAGAATTTCCCCCCCACCCCCCGGTTAGGTAGGCTCAGTGGGGGTGGGCGCCACCCGCGATCGGGGCCGGAAGGCAATTTCATGTTGGTGAGCCAATTAAGGCCTGCCCAGTGTGAACTGCCTGTGTGGGCGGGGGTGGAAGCGCGATCCGGGCGAGCGTGGCCTTGGCGCATGCACGCGAGTGAGCGCTTCATAAGCTCCCTGAGGCACAGAGTTGTCTCAGGGAGATGAAGTGTTATAAAAAAAATAAAGAAAATAAAAATGTAATGAAACATGTCCCCTCATGTGACTCTATCACATGAGTAGGGACATGTTATTATTAAGTTTTAAAATTTTAATTTAATTTTTATTTGCTTTAGGAAATCTCATCCTGCCCATGGATGAGGTTTCCCAAAGAGTGCAAAGGACGCTTGGTGTTTTGGCTGCTGTAAGGTTGCACACGCCCATGGAACGAAATATTGCACGACTGCGCGTTGATGTTGGGACGCTCGCTGAGCTAAAAATTTTACCCTATGTTCCTAAAGTGTTTTTAATGAAGGGTCGGTGACCAGAAGATACAGATTTAAAGTGACTAGCAAAAGAACCAGAGGTGACATGAGGAAACATTTTTTTTTACACGGTGAATTGTTGTGAACTGAAATGGGCTCAGGCTGACCAACTCTCAGGAAAAAAATAAGGGACACTTTGGCATGGGGGTGCTGCTGGCTATACTGTTGGAGGTGCCAGCTTTCATATGGCACACCCTCTCAAGTGGGCATATAAAAAATTTCATGGCATTATCACAGGAACAGGGGGGGAGGAGGAGGTGGTGTTCTCCTGATGCCCTGACCAATATCTATCCCTCAGACAGCAACTGTAAAACAGACTATCTGACTACTTTTCTCAATGCTGTTGGGATCTTGCTATGTGAAAATTAGCTGCCATATTATCCTACATAGCAACAGTGACTACACTTCTAAAGTACTTATAGTTGTAAAGCACTATGGGAATTCTAAAGGTTTAAAAGGCACTATACATTATTGTAAGTTCTTTCTTTCTAGCTTCATAGAGAAAATTCTAGACCTTACAAGTGCAGATAATAGTAAGGGTGGATGAGTGGATAGTCCTAGACTTGATCATAAATCAACTAAATGGCTGGGATAGCATCAGGCCTCCAGGCAAAATCATGAGGGATCAGTTGGAGAATGATATAATCAGGGAAAGGTTTGCTACAGAATGAAGGCAAGTGTTGACAAAAACCAAAGTAACTGGGATACTGAATAGATTTCGTTTGATAGCAAATAAAGTGAGGAAACCTGAGAAGCAGCCCAAGAGATTACAGTAACTAAGAGAATCCAGGCACGGTTCAATAAAATGGACAGAGATAAGGTCACACAAGGGAGCTAGAGATTCAGGAGATAGTTTGGACAGAAATGCAGGCCTGAATTTAGTGGCTGGAAAGCCAATGGCAACCCAGCCACAGCCATTTCTGGGAACCCCAACAGGATTAACTGCCTGCCGTCAGGTTTCTGCGACTCTAAAGGTGAAAAGCTGGCCTCCAAGAGCTGCCAGCCAATCAGCTGGCCGGCAGCTCTTCAGTCTCAGCAGTGCCATTGAGAGCTGAAGGGGCTGCTGGGATTGCAGGGACCTGGAGCAGCAGCATTGATGCAGGTCCTGGAGGAGAGGTGGGTGGGGCGGTCTCACCAGGGCCAGTCAGGCAGACCTCGGGGAGGGTGTGGGGTGGTAGGTGGGGATTGGGTGGTGGGAGTCTTTCAGTGGGAGTAGCCCTTGCTGCAGGCAGGGGCCTCTGTGGTGCATATGTTGTACAATGAAAAGAGCAACACCCCCCACCCTGAGCCCGCAGGGAGGCTACTAGGATATACCTGGTAGAATAACAGCAGTGGGAAGATAAGGCCCTTAAATGACGTTTCAGTGGCCACTAAATGCAATTCTTCAATGGCCTACAAGTGGGAAGGCTGACATCAACTTCCCTACCCCAAACTTATCTTAAATGGGGGAAGTCAGTTAGGTAATGGGCTCTTCACCCCGCACCTTTCCACCCCATTATACCGGCCCCACCCCACCCTGGACAAGGGGTATTCAATTCCCTCTACAGTGTGCAAGTCACAAAGAGATTGTAATAATAGGAGATTTCTTGCTTAAGACAGCAGATAGCCAAGTGTGTCGCAAAGACTATATCAAGAGGCTTACCTGGAATACTGAGAAATGCAGGAAAGGGCCCAGTGGTGATAGTCCACAGTAGGTGAAATTCAAGGGTCTTAAAAGTCACACAGGAGGACCATCTCCAAAATCAAAGCTAATGTTCTCCGGTAAACTTTCAGTGTTTTACAAACAAGCAGAATTTTTCAGGAACATTTACAATAGAAATGGAATGCTGACATCACAGTGTAAAGACAGTTGAACAATATAGATTGTTACTGATGAGAATGGATACAATTAAACCCAAGTAAGGAGAAAAGCATTATTGGTAATGTTAAAGCAGCAATAAAGAATCGTTTAAAATAGACTGATTAGGGGCGGAGGTGAGGGAAAGGAGGCGGGATCCCACACACATTAAACATAGGGTGGGATTTTCCTTGAAATCAGCAAAGTCCGAAAACAGGTGGGGAAATCAGCATTTGACCCGTCAACAGCAATGGTGGCTTTTTCCACCATGTCGTGCATCACTTTGTTGAAAAAATTGAGAGGCACAGGTTTCATGCCAGATTGCTGGCCTTGGATTTGCCCGTCCCACGGTCACCTCGGGCCTCTTGTAATCCAGACACCATGTTTAAAGGCCTGCACGGAGCTAGCACTCTCTAAGGGATCGAATGCTGATGGAAAGTCATGGTTTGCAAAGGGGGGAAGCATGCTAGTCCCAAATTCAATGATGCCTCTCTCGAGCACCTATTAGATGCAGTGGAGGCCCATCGTGAAGTCCTCTACACCCAAGATGGTGTAGATGGTGAGGCGAAGAACCTCATCCAAGGTGACAAATCCAGCATGGGAGGCAGTGGCAGTGGTGGTGAGCGCCAATGCCCTACAAAAAAGGACAGCCACTCAGTGCAGGAAGAGGGTGAATGATCTCCCCCGTTCCGCCAGGGTAAGTCATCCTTCTCATCACTCTCAACTCACACAGGGAGCGAGTGTGAGAGAAACAGCATGGTCATTTACAGTGAGAGAGCGCAAGAGAAACAATGCAGTCATTTACAGGGAACGAGTGTGAGAGAAACAGTGGGGCCATTTACAGGGTGAGAGTTTGAGAGAAACAGTGTGGTCATTTACAGCGAGAGAGTGTGAGAGAAACAGTGTGGTCATTTACAGTGAGAGTGTGAGAGAAACAGTGCAGTCATTTACAGGGAATGAGTGTGAGAAACAGTGGGGCCATTTACAGTTTGAGAGTGTGAGAGAAACAGTGTGGCCATTTACAGGGTGAGAGTTTGAGAGAAACAGTGGGGTCATTTACAGTGAGAGAAACAGTGGGGCCATTTACAATGAGAGTGTGAGAGAAACAGTGCAGTCATTTGCAGGGAATGGGAGTGAGAGAAATAGTGGGAGCATTTACAGGGTGAGAGTGTGAGAGAAACAGTGTGGCCATTTACAGGGTGAGAGTTTGAGAGAAACAGTGGGGCCATTTACAGTGAGAGAAACAGCATGGTTATTTACAGCAAGAGAGCGTGAGAAGAACAGCAGGGCCATTTACAGGGTGACAGTGTGAAAGAAACAGAAGAGCCATTTACAGCAAGAGAGTATGATAGAAACGGCATGGTCATTTACAGTGAGAGAGTGTGAGAGGAGCGGGGCCTTTAACAGTGAGAGAATGAGGGAAGAGTGTGAGACCATTAACGAACGTGAGAGGGAAAAAAGCGTGGAGAACAGCTGATTGGTGAGAATTTCTAGTCTTTAAAGTGAAGTAAGGCCTTTAGTTTGTGTTTGGATCTCGAGTCTTTTTTTTCTCATTTTCTTAAAGATAGCTTGTTAAGTAAAAGATCGATGCTGGTGTGTGTAAAAATAATTATAATTAATTAATTACTATAGTACACCACTCTTTAGACTTATAATAAAGTCTAAAGAGTGGTGTACTAAAGTAATTAATTAATAAATTGGATAAAATAAGATAGCAATGGCAGGATGGTTGATGTGTTGCTGCTGCAGCATGTGAGCACTGCTGGACACTAAGGTGATCCAGAGCAAACACATCTGTAGTAAGTGTTTGCAGCTCGAGGAACTTTGGATCCAATATAAGAAGCTGGAGTCTGAGCTGCAGACATTGCACAAGATCAGGGAGGGGGAAAGTTACCTGGACACTTTGTTCCAGGAGGCGGTCATACCCCTCAGATTAGGTCATTCAAATTTGGTTTGTGATCAGGGACAGGAGGGTGTGACTGCAGGTTATGCAGGTATAGGGACTCGGGGTGGGGAGGGGGGGTAGCATTCGAGGGGCCTGGGCCCCTGCATCTGTCCAACAGTTACAAGGTTCTTGCAAGCTGTGTGGATGAGAGCTGGGAGGATGAGTGAACTGACCATGGCACCATGGTACAAGGAGCCATTCAAGTGGGGGAAGGAAATGGGAATATAGTAGTGGTAGGGGACAGTATAATTAGGGGGATGGATACTGTTCTCTGCAGCTGTGAGCATGAGTCCCGAGGGCTGTGTTGCCTGCCCAGTGCCAGGGTTAAGGACGTTTCCTCAGAGGAACTTGGAGCAGGAGGGGAGGGATCCAGTTGTTGCCATCCACATTAATACCAACGACATTGATGGGACTAGAAAGGGGGTTCTTCTGAAAGAGATTTAACTGTTAGGAGCTAAATTAAAAAGCAGAACCTCCAAGGTAATAATCTCGGGATTGCTACCTGAGCCACGGGCAAACTGGCATAGGGTGATAAAGTCAAGGAGTTAAATGCATGGCTCAGAGATTTGTGTGGGAGAATGGGTTTCAGTTCAATGGGCACTGGCACCAATACTGGGGTAGAAGGGAGCTGTTCCAGTGGGATGGGTTTCACTTGAACCATGCTGAGACCAGAGTCCTAGCGAACCGGATAACTAGGGATGGAGAGAGGACTTTAAACTAAATAGAAGGGGGAGGGTTCTGGAGTGGGGATACGTAGGCTTACAAAGCAAAAGGACATGGCACTTTGCGGGGCAGTTATTTAGGTAATGATACCCAGAATGTGACAGGAAGGGACAGAGTGTACAAGCATAAAAAACAGCAGCAAATAGAGTCAAAAGGGGAAAAATTGATAAAAAGGCAAAATAATGGCTCTTTAATTAAATGCATGTAGTATTCGGAACAAAACAAATAAATTAACGGCACAAATAGTGGTTAATGGGTATAATCTTACAGCAATTACAGAGGCATGGTTACAAGGAGATCAAAGTTGGGAAATAAATATTCAGGGGTATGTGACTTTTTGAAAGGATAGGCACGAAGGAAGGGTGGTGGGGTAGCTTTGTTTATACAAGATGGAATAAGCATGAAAGCAAGAAAAGATCTTGGATCAGAAGATGTAGAATCCATATGGGTGGAGGTAAGAAATAACAAGGAGAAGAAGACACTGGCGGGAGTCCTCTATAGGCTCCCTCACAGTAGCTATACTGTAGGACAGAGAATAAATCAGGAGATAATGAGGGCATATAAAAAAAGGCAGTACATTAATCATGGGTCACTTTAATCTTCATGTAGATTGGGAAAACCAAATTGGCAGAGGTAGACATGAGCAAGAATTCATAGACAGTTTCTTAGAACGCTATGCTGTGAATCCAACCAGGGATCAGGCTATTTTGGACCTGGTAATGTGCAATGAGGCAGGTTTAATAAATGACCTCAGTGTAAAGGATCCCCTAGGAAACAGTGACTATAATATGGTAGGATTTAGCATTCAGCTTGAGTGAGAAACTTGGGTCGGAAACAACTGTGCTCAACATAAATAAGGGTAATTACAATGGAATGAGGGAAGAGTTGGCTGGAGTGGAGTGGGAAAGCAGGTTAACAGAAAAGATGGCTGATGAACAATGGCAGAAAATAGTTCACGACTCACAACAAAGATATATCCCACTGAAGAAGAAGGATTCAAGGAAGGGGATAGACCAACCATGGTTAACCAAAGAACAGTATCAAATTGAAAGAAAAGACATACAATGTGGCAAAGATTAGTGGTAAGCTAGAGGATTGGGAAAGCCTTAAAAATCAACAAAACATGACCAAAAAAATAATAAAGAAAGAGAAAATAAACTTTCAGGGTAAACTAGCAAGTAATATAAAAATGGACAGTATGAGCTTCTTTAAATATATAAAAAGGAAGAGAGAGCCCAAAGTGGACATAGGCCCCTTAGAGAATGAGGCTGGGGAGATAATAATGGGGAACTAGGAAATGGCAGAGGAGTTTAATAAATACTTTGCTTCAGACTTCAAGGTAGAAGATACTAATAGCATTCCAAAAATACTAAATAAACAAGGGGCAAAAGCAAGAGGGGGGTGGTGGTGGTATAAGGAAATAAGTGCAATAACAATCACTAGAGAAAAAAGTACTAGGGAAACTAGTGGGGCTAAAAGCTGATAAGTCCCCTGACCTGTTGGGTTGCATTCTAAGATTTTAAAGGAAGTAGTTACAGAGATAGTGGATGCACTGGTAGTAATCTTCCAAGAATCCTTAGATTCTGGAAAAGCTCCAGAGGATTGGAGAATGGCCAATGTAACACCCTTATTCAAAAAGGGAGGGAGACAAAAAACAAGTAACTATCGACCAGTTGGCTTAACATCTGTCATTGGGAAAATGTTGGAGTCTATTATAAAGGATGTAATAGCAAAGCATTTAGGAATACATAATCGAATCAAGCAGAGTCAGCATGGCTTCCTGAAGGATCACACCTAACAAATTTATTGGGATTCTTTGAGGAAGTAACAAGCAGGATAGATAAAAGGGAACCAGTAGACATAATATATTTGGATTTCCAAAAGGCATTCGATAAAATACCACACATAAGGCTACTTAATAAGAGCCCATGGTGTTGAGGATAATATATTAACATGGATAAAGGATTGGCTAACAAATAGAAAACAGAGAATTGGGACAAGGGGCATTTTCGGGATGGCAGCCTGTAACTAGTGAAGTGCCACAGGGATCAGTGCTGGGGCCACAATTATTTACAATATATATTAATGACTTGGCTGAGGGAAGTCAATGTACCATCACCAAGTTTGCAGATGACACAAAAATAGGTGTAAAGTCAAGTGGTGAGGATGACACAAGAGGGATATAGACAGATTGAGTGGGCAAAACTTGGCAGATGGAATATAATGTGGGAAAATGTGAGGTTATGCACTTTGGCAGGAAGAATAGAGGAGCTGAATAGCATTTAAATGGAGAAAGACTGTAGAAGGCTGCAGCACAGAGGGAATTGGGAGTCCTTGTGCATGAATCCCAAAAAGCTAACATACAAGTTCAACAGGTAATAGGGAAGGCAAATGGAATGTTGGCCTTTATTTCAAAGGGAATGGAGTATAAAAATAGGGAAGTCTTGCTAAAACTATACAATGCATTAGTTAGACACCCCAAGAGAATTGTGATCAGTTTTGGTCCCCTTATCTAAGGAAAGATATATTGGCATTGGAGGCAGTCCAGAGAAGGTTCACTAGGTTGATCCCGGGGATGGAGGGATTTTCTTATGAGGGCCAGTTGAGTAGGTTGGGCCTGTACTCAGTGGAGTTTAGACGAATGAGAGGCCACCTTATTGAAACATTTAAGATTCTTAGGGGGCTTGACAGGGTAGATGCTGAGAGGTTGTTTCCCCTTGTGGGAGAGTCTAGCACCAGAGGGCATAATCTCAGAGTAAGGGGGCGCCCCGTTAAAAACAGAGATGAGGAGGAATTTCTTCTCTCAGAGGATAGTGAATCTGTGAAATTCTTTACCGCAGAGGGCTTAGAGGCTGGGTCGTTAAGTATATTCAAGGTGGAGGTAGGCAGATTTTTAATCAGTAAGGGAATCGAGGGTTATGGGGAAAAGGCAGGAAAGTGGAGATGAGGCTGATCAGATCTGCCATGATCTCACTGAATGGCAGAACAGACTTGATGGGTTGAATGGCCTACTTCTGCTCCTATGTCTTACGGTCTTTATGGTCTTATGGTCACAATCAAAACCATCACACATCCATAGGGATCTCACTCACTGCCAGTTCAAGGGACATCACCATTCACTCTCTCACACACAACTTCATCTACCCCATGGATCATGTCCTCATCCTGTCCATGGTACCACTCACCACCCACACATGCCAGGCATCCTTCTCATCTGGCCTGGCAGGTGTCCTGCTTACACTCTCTCCATCTGTCTTCATGCAGGACAAACTGGCTCATAAAAACATGGAGAGGTCTAAGACCGGGGGTGGTATGCCTCAACTGAAGGTCCTGACCAACTTGAGAATAGAGCCGTCCATCTGCTAGCAAGGATATGCACTGTTTCTGTGCTGACGGTGAGGTTGCCGACAGTCAACCGAGTGAGGATCCTGCACTATAACATCCATCAGACAACCATACTGTGAGTGAGGTCTCCTGTTCCACATTCCCCTGCCATGCACTAATGATCTCCTTTCTTCCACCGGCACATCTAAGAAGCATCCAGGCCAGGCCCTCAACTCAAGCCCCGAAGACAACTCGGAAGAGGAATCTGATGACACCCTAATCGAAGACCCGTCACAGCGCTCACCCACACCTTCCACCAGTGCAGAGACACACACCTTGGTGGGACCTAGGTCTTGAGTAGCTTCAGGGTGACAATCTGGTGAGCACAGTGCAATGTCTGATCCAATCCAGGCAGAGGGAGGGAAATCCCAGGGTGCTAGCACTTGGAGGCCAACTGGAGGCCAGGAATCTGCTCAGTCCGAGTCAGATGAGGAGCCTCTGGACTCGATTCTACCTCAGTTGCTGGAGCTGCAAAGACAAGCTCGGGAACATCGAAAAGGGATGTTCGCTGCACTCCTCAGATTGCAAGGTATGATGGGGGCGTCTGTCCGCATTCAGGCTGAGGTGATAGTGCCAGCATGCCAACACACCAAGATCAGCACTGGTAGGGTGGCAGCCATCATGGAGACTTTGGTCCAGTACATTGGTCCTGCATTGCAACAGGAGCTGCACTCCATCGCTGAGGTACTTGCTGGCATCCATCACTATCTACATGAGAAGGGGGTGGAGCATCTCGAGCTCACTCTAGCTGCCCCTTCCTCTCAAGGAGTCAAGCAGGGGCACCTTGGGCACCCACAGGAAAGAGGATCTGCAGGTGCACTCCGGGAGTGACCAGCCCATCCGAATCCCCTATTCCTGTGCCCCCAGCAGCTCCAGCTCTGCAGGGTGAGGAGGGTGGCACTGCCACTCAGCAGGACAGGCTGGGGCTCTTCAGGTCTCAGCCCTCCAGAAGACGCCCACCAAGATCATCACAGACAACAGGATACAGCAGTCAGCAGGCCACCTCCAGTTCCGTTGTGATGTCGGGGATGCACCAAGATGTAGCATAAGGATTAGGAAAGTCAAGAAGATGTAATTGCACAACGTGAGCACAGGTGTTAATCACCTGTATGTAATTTTCACCATTGTAAATACACTCATAATCATGTCTCCTTGTCTATGACTCCTTGTTATGATGAAGTGTGTTCGTGTCATTCAGAAGTGAAACCTTGGTCCCTGCAAGAATATCATGCCCTAACATTGTTGGCTTACGTGATGTTATGTGTGCTCTGAGCACTTTTGAGGTGGGTCTGCCCCCCCTTTTTGTCTGTATTCTGACTAGATGAAGGTGTAATGCCGAAGGGACAGGTAATTATTCATGCAAAAGGATTAAGTACTTTTGAAGTCCATGTTCCCACTGTATTCCAGCAAGATCTGCATGAAACTCTGCACAGAGCCAGTCTGGTTCCAGATTCTCCCAGTTGCTATCTTGTGCTCTCAAGAGATTCCTAACTGCATCTCGTCATCCTCCTCATGGAATCTTGTAACCATTAGGGCCTCACGTGCACGTCTGGCCAGACCAATAACCTCGTCGCATGCATCCTGGGCTTCCAGGACCTCATCACCCTTCTGTCTCTTCCACTTTCTCCTCATTAGAGGAGACGTGCAGCTCCTCCATCTCCTCATCATCCAGGACCTCCACCCTTTGCATCGCCAGGTTGTGCAGCATGTAACAAGACATGATGATGTGTGACATCCTCTGGGTGTGTACTGGAGTGCTCTGCTAGATCTGTTGAGGCACTGGAACCTCATTTTCAGGGTTCCCATGGTTTGCTCCACCAATGTTCGGGTTGCGGCTTGAGCCTCATTGTATCTTCTCCCAGCTGGAGTCACAGGCCGCCGCACGGGTGTCATCAGCCACATTCTCTGTCGGTAGCCCTTGTCCCCGAGGAGCCAGCCCTGCATCCTGTGTGGAGTCTGGAAGATGTCAAGGATCTGAGACCTGCTGAGGATGTATCAGTTGTGGACGCTCCCTAGGATATCATGTGCAGGCTACATGATCCATTTGTTATGGTCGCAAACCAGCTGAACATTGAGCTAGTGAAAGCCCTTGCAGTCCACATAATGGACTGCTTGTTGCCGCAGAGATCTTAGAGCCACATGAGTGCAGTCGATGGCAACCTTTACCTTTGGAAAACGCAAATCTCAGCAAATCTGAGTGCTCTTGCTTCCTAGTTCGCCTGATTATGGTAAAAATTGACAAAGTTGTGTGCCTTGGCGAAGATGGTGTTTGTGACCTCTGGATACATTTGTGGTGGAGGCTTGAGAGATCCCACACAAGTCACCAGTGGAACCCTGGGAGGAGCCATGGCTGTAGAAATTGAGCGCGGCAGCCACTTTCAATGCCACTGGGAGTGGATGCCCTCCGAGTCCCCGAGGTGCCAAATCCTGCAGAACATAGCATATGTGAATAATCAGTTCTCTTGACAATTGCAGTCTTTGGCGACACTGGTTATTGCTCATCTGCAGGTAAGACAAGCGCCGTCTATATACCCTGGGTCTAGCGAGACATCTACAAATGACAAAACAACAACTCTCTGTGGATCTTCCTCTATGTGCGGAGGAGAACCTGCTGCCCCTTGACCTTGAGGGTTGTGCTCCTCCCTGTTCTGAGCCAGGCGCCTCCGTCACATTCTTCTCCTTCTTCTATCCTGCCTATAAACCATGAGGCAGACAGCAAGATCACCAGGCTCCATGTTCCTGATGGTCTCCTTACTGCGAAAGAGAGAGATGCGAGGGTCAGGATCTCTCTTGGTTAAGTCTCTAACTCCGGCTGTGTCTCAAATCCCCCTCACATTTGCAGAAGAGTTCTGGCCACCACTTGGATGGCCAGTGCTTAGTTCGCTTGATGCCTGAACAAAACCCCACCCACCTCTGCCCCACACCACATAACCAAGAGGCAACAGCTTCCGCCACTCGACTGCATCCTGTGCTATCAGCTCAGGCACAGGTATTATCCTAACCTGCACTTCAAGGCTCGTGGTTAGCTTGGACCATGAGGGTTACTGCTCAAAGCAAAGGGTTCTGAGCGCCTCCCTCAGTGACTGTTCCATGCCCACCTCTCGCAAGGGGATCCTCTAACTTGCCCAGTTTCCCAATTGCTCTGCAGTCCCGAGGAGGTAAAAGTTCAGGAGTAATCAGTGGCACTATCAGGCATTTGCGTTGCTTGAGTGGGCATAATTGTTTCAGAAGCCAGACTGCAAGCATGTCGATGGAGCTGATGCTGAACAGTCTCAGATGTGGAGGAATGCTCAATCTTGAGATGCTTTTTCAAGTGCCTGGCTGATTTCTTCCTCCCACCACCCACGCCACCTCACTCCCAACCCACCCCAATGTCCTTGTGTACTTCCTTCAGTCTGTACTGCCTTGATCACCCTCCCGCATTGGAGTCCTTGCCCCGGAACTGCACTGAAAGCCACCTGGGAAGAAGCCACTTTGGAGACTTGTTTGTGACCCCACCATCGTCGTCCCCGCCCCACTTTAGAATCCACAGTGCCACTTTGTTGAATTCCCATGGGGATCTTTGTGAGCACAGCACCAAGTTGTGTGTGCTCACCTCTGAGTTCCCCTCGAAGTTCAGGTCACCAGGTGCATGCCTTTTAAAGGCAGTTGTAAATCCTGCTGTTCTTAAGTTATGCCGACATGGGATTTAAATTTGATGAAGGGGGATGATTTTGGCGTGTGGCCACAATAATGAGATGTAAATTTATGAAAATTAAGTTCCAGATGTTTGACGGTGGGAAACATGTCCCACCACTGGCAGGGGTGGGAGGGGACAATTGCATCCTGGATTTACATTGCCAGGAAACCTGCCTCTGATGCACACCTGGCACCCCTCCAAAGGACGTTATCCCTTTCCTTGCCGCCTTTTAAGCAACTGTAAATTCGGGAGGCGATGGCGTAGTGGCATTTTTTCTGGATTAGTAATCCAGGGACCCAGGGTAATGATCCAGGTACCGGGGTTCAAATCCCATCACAGCAGATAAAAATCTGGAATTAAAATCTGATGATGACCATGAAACCATTGCCGAATGTTGTAAAACCCCATCTGGTTCACTAATGCCCTTCAGGGAAGGAAATCTGTCACCCTTACCTGGTCTGACCTATATGTGACTCTTAAATGCCCTCTGAAATGGCCTAGCAAGCCACTCAGTTGCTACAAAGTCACAAAAAAGGAATGAAAGCTGATGGACCACCCAGCATTGATCTAGGCACCGAAAGCGACAATGGCAATCTCAGCCCTGTCAACCGTGCAAAGTCCTCCTTTGCCTTGTGGGTGCAGTGCTAAAATCAGGAGAGCTGTCTCGCAGACTAGTCAATCAATAGCCTGACACAGTCATCCTCACGGAATCATACCTTACAGATAATGTACCGGACACCACCATCACCATCCCTGGGTATGTCCTGTCCCACTGGCAGGACAGGCCCAGCACAGGTGGTGGCACAGTGGTATACAGTCGGGAGGGAGTTGCCCTGGGAGTTCTCAACATCGACTCCAGATCCCATGAAGTCTCATGGCATCAGGTCAAACACAGGCAAGGAAACCCCCTGCTGATTACCACGGACCGCCCTCCCTCAGCTGATGAATCAGTGCTCCTTCATGTTGAACATCACTTGGAGGAAGCACTGAGGGTAGCAAGGGCGCAGTATGTACTCTGGGTGGGGGACTTCAATGTCCATCACCAAGCATGGCTCAGTAGCACAACTACTGACTGAGCTGGCCGAGTCCTAAATGACATGGCTGCTAGACTGGGTCTGCGACAGGTGGTGTCGGAACCAACAAGAGGGAAAAACATACTTCACCTCATCCTCATCAACCTGCCTGCCGCAGATGCATCTGTCCATAACAGTATCGGTAGGAGGGACCACCGCACAGTCATTGTGGAGACGAAGTCCCACCTTCACATTGAGGATACCCTCCATCCTGTTGTGTGGCACTACCACCATGCTAAATTTCAAACAGATCTAGCAACTCAAGACTGGGCATCCATGAGGTGCTGTGGGCCATCAGAAGCAGCAGAATTGTACTTGAACACAATCTGTAGCCTCATAGCCCAGCATATCGCCACTTTACCATTACCATCAAGCCAGGGGATTAACCCTGGTTCAATGAAGAGTGCAGGAGAGCATGCCAGGAGCAGAATCAGGCATACCTAAAAACGTGATGTCAACCTGGTGAAGCTATAACACAGGACTACTTGCATGCCAAACAGCATAAGCAGCAAGTGATAGACAGGGCTAAGCGATCCCACAACCAATGGATCAGATCTAAGCTCTGCAGCCCTGCCACATCTAGTCATGAATGGCAGTGGACAATTAAACAACTCACTGGAGGAGGAGGCTCCACAAATATCCCCATCCTCAATGATGGAGGAGCCCAGCACATCAGCGCAAAAGACAAGGCTGAAGCATTTGCTGCAACCTTCAGCCAGAAGTGCCGAGTGGATGATCCATCTCGGCCTTCTCCGGAGGTCTCCAGTTTCTCTGATGCTAGTCTTCAGCCAGTTCGATTCACCCCACGTGATATCAAGAAATAGCTGAAGGCACTGGGTACTGCAAAAGCTATGGGTCCTGACAATATTCCGGCAATAACGCTGAAGGCTTGTGCTCCAGAACTTGCCGTCCCCCTAGCCAAGCTGTTCCATTACAGCTACAACACTGGCACCTACCCAGCTATGTGGAAAATTGCTCAGGTATGTCTTGTACACAAAAAGCAGGACAAATCCAACCCAGCCAATTACCGCCCCATCAGTCTACTCTCCATCATCAGTAAAGTAATGGAAGAGGTCATCAACAGAGCTGTCAAGCTCACTGATGCCCAGATTGGGTTCCGCCAGGGCCACTCAGCTCCTGACCTCATTACAGCCTTGGTTCAAACATGGACAAAAGAGCTGAACTTCTAAGGTGAGAGTGACTGCCCTTGACATCAAGGCCACATTTGACAGAGTATGGCATCAGGGAGCCCTAGCAAAACTGGAGTCAATGGGAATCAGGGGGAAAACCTAGCAGGAAGATAGTTGTGGTTGTTGGAGATCAGTCATCTCAGCTCCAGGTCATCACTGCAGGAGTTCCTGAGGATAGTGTCCTTGGCCCAACCATCTTCAGCTGCTTCATTAATGACCTTCCTTCCATCATAAAGTCAGAACTGGGGATGTTCGCTGATGATTGCACAATGTTCAGCACCATTCGCAACTCCTCAGATACTGAAGAAGTCTATGTCCAAATGCAGCAGGACCTGGACAACATCCAGGCTTGGGCTGACAAGTGGCAAGCAACATTCACGCCACACAAGTGTCAGGCAATGACCAACAAGAGAGAATCCAACCATTGCCCCTTGATGTTCAACGGCATTACCATCACAGAATCCTCCACTATCAACATCCTGGGGGATACCATTGGCCAGAAACTGAACCGGACTAGCCATGTAAATACTGTGGCTACAAGAGAAGGTCAGAGGCTAGGAATACTGCGACAAGTTACTTGCCTTCTGATTCCCCAAAACCTGTTCACCATCTATAAGGCGCAAGTCAGGAGTGTGATGGAATACTATCCATTTGCCTGGATGAGTGCAGCTCCCAAAACACTCAAGAAGCTTGACACCATCCAGGACAAAGCAGCCCACTTGATTGGCATCCCATCCACAGACATTTACTCCCTCCACCATCGACACACAGTAGCAGCAGTGTGCTAATAGTGGCATAAAGGTAAAGGTAAAGAAAGCAAAAGGTGTTAATAGCAGAACAAGGGGCAACGTTCTGTGAAAGCATAACATAGGAACAAGTGACAGAGGGCCCTGTGGGGGGAGGGGGGCTGGGGATAAAGGATAAAAAAGAAAAAATACATAAAAGAATAGAATAAAATAAAATTTAAAAAATTAATTTAAAACAAGTAAATAAAAATTGGATTATAATAGGGGGTCAAGATGGAGGAGAGTTCATGGTCTGAAGTTGTTGAATTCAATGTTAAGTCTGGAAGGCCGTAATAAACCTAATTGGAAGATGAGGTGCTCTTCCTCCAGTTTGTGCTGGGCTTCACTGGAACATTGCAGTAGGCCAAGGATGGACATGTGGGCATGCAAGCAAGATGGTGTGTTGAAATGGCAAGTGACAGGAAGGCTGGGTCATGCTTGCGGACTGAACGTAGGTGTTCCGCAAAGCAGTCACCCAGTCTGTATTTTGTCTCCCCAGTGAAGAGGAGCCCACATTGGGAGCAGCAAATACAGTAGACCAAATTGAAGGAGGTGAAAGTGAAGCGCTGCTTCACCTAAAAGGAGTGTTTGGAGCCTTGGACAGCGAGGAGAGAGGTGGTAAGGGGGCAGGTGTTGCACCTTCTGCGATTGTACGGGAAGGTGCTGTGGGAGGGGGTTGAGAAGTTAAGGGTGATGGAGGAGTGCACCAGGGTGTCATGGACGCACGGTCCCTACAGAATGTTGACTGTGGGAAAGATGTGTTTGGTGGTGGCATCATGCTGGAGTTGGCGGAAATAGCGGAGGATGATCCTTTGCATGCGGAGGCTGATGGGATGAAAAGTGGGGACAAGCGGGACCCTATCATGTTTCTGGGAGGCATGGGAAGGGGTGAGGGCAGAAGTGCAGGAGACGGGTTGGGCAGAGTTGAGGGCCCTGTCAACCACCATGGGGGAGCGGTGGGTGAAACCTCAGTTAAGGAAAAAGGAAGGCACAACAGAAGCGCCAAGAAACCTTGGTGTTGAGGCAGTGGTAAATCTTCACTGGGGTTTTGTGTCTGTAAGGGTTGCTGGAATAAAATGAATGGTGTGAGTTTGAATCATTTTCTGATAACTATTGAAATCTTCCCAACCTTTTTTTATCTAGTGTAATATAGTTTTTTTTTGTTTCATAAATGTTTTATTCTTTGTGTTAAAAGTATACTGGAAGACTCATGTCAATGTGTTCAGTTACTGACCTCCACGGTTTAAAAAAAATAACATTTCATTCTGAGATCTGACTTGTCCAGTATTAACACCAGCTGGGTTCGTAACAGTGTGAATTGCATAAGTCATTGATGGTGGCGGGATAGGATGAGAGAATGGTTAATAAAGCATACATAGCATCCTAGGCTTTATAAACAGGGGCATAGAGTACAACAGCAAGGAAGTTATGTTGTACTTGTAGGAGACACTAGTTCAGCATCAGCTGGAGTATTTCATCCAGTTCTGGGTGCTGCACTTTTGGGAAGATGTAAAGGCAACAGAGAGAATGCAGAAAAGATTCATGAGAGTGGTTCCAGGAATGAGGAACTTCAGTTATTAAGACATATGAACTTAAGGCTGTTTTCTATGGAGAAAAGAAGGCTGAGAGGAGATTTGATAGAGGTATTCAAATCATGAGGGGTCTGGACAGCGTAGAGAAGAAAAAGCTGTTTCCACTTCTGAAAGGATCAAGAAGAAGAGGGCACAGAATTAGAATAATTGGCAAAAGAAACAAAGACAACATGAGGAAAAACTTTTTCACGCAGCATGTGGTTAAGGTCTGGAATGCACTGCCTGAGAGTGTGATGGAGGCAGGTTCAATTGAAGCATTCAATTAGACTATTATCTGAAAAGGAACAATGTGCAGGTTACGGGTAGAAGGCAGGAGAATGGCACTAAGTGCATTGCTCATTTGAAGAGTCGGTGCAGACATGATGGGCCGAATGACCTCCTTCTACACTAGTAATTCTGAGATTCTGGTAATAAGCTAAATTGACTGTTAGTTGGCTATTTAAAAATGGCAGGTGTGCTGCCAATTTTGGCGCCCGCCTACCTACTGTATTATGGGGGACAGATTGGGAGTGGGCAGGGAAGATGGTGGGCTTGCCACCTCTTGTATTTTTTGTGCCCCCCCGGCTGAAAAGAACCCAGTGGGGGTGGTAAAACCCAGCCCTCATTTTCTGTTGGGTGGGTTAAGTTAAAATTACCCCCAAGAACGTTTTTGGACAATAAAGCTCATAAACGAAAGAATCCGCTAGATGAACAGAAAGGCAAATGAGTGGGTCGGATCAAGAGCAGAAGTTCAGGAATCAAAAAGGTTGCAAAGTACAGTTAGAGAGAGAAAGATAGCCAAGTATGGACATTGGAAACAAAGACCCGACAGCCTTCCCCTGGCAACAACTGAAAGAGAAATTGAGGGTAAAAACAGAAGAGGAAGAAGGAAAAGCAGTTGAGTGGATAACATTGCGACATGGACTGAGGAAGGGTTGCAGAAAGTCAGAGAGGAAGCAAGATGATGTGAATGCACCACTAGGGCTATGGTGAAAACAAATGAACGATAAAAGCATAATGTATATTTCTGAAATTCTTCTCTCCATTAGTGAAGATGCTATCCCTTTGTTTTAAAGATGTTAACACCTCTAAAATAGGGTAAAATTAACTTTGTGACTGCATTAAATACTCATCCCATCATTTTAGGATCCTAACTTTTAACTTATTCCCCTGGTATTTGAACCCGTCATTAAAACCAAACAATTTGTTTGGATTAGTTTTGTCAATTTCTTTGTTATTTCTAAAACATCAGGTAGATCATCTCAAGGTTTCTTTTCTAGAGAAAACAAGCCTACGTAACCTTTTCAAAAGAGCACACAGGATTTCAGTTGAGTTCTGAACAGTGCCTTATGCCTTTTAAATTTGTACCCTAATCTCTCTTTTAATGCAAGTTTATTTGTCCCTTTTTTTAAAAAAGAAACATTTGTATTTATATAGCACCTTTCACAGCCATAGTGAAAGCCACACCTTTCATGTCAATTAAGTACTTCTGAAGTGCGGTAATTATTATGGTACTGGTAAATATGGCAGCCTATTTGTGCAAAGCAAGGTCCTCCAAACACCAATGAGATAGATAACAAGAAAATCTTTTTTTTATGGCATTTGTTAAAAGTTAAATGTTGGCAAGGAAATCTCCAGTGCTCTTCTGACGTTGGTGTTATAAGATCTTTTAAGTATGTCACAAAAAGCAAATGGGAGCCTTGACTTAACTATTCATCCAAAAGAGATGGCACCTCGAACCATGTAGCATTCTCTCAGCGCTGCACTGAAGTATCATATCAAATATTTGGCCTGAAATTTTTCGGAGTGGCAATCAGAGTCGGGTTGCTACTCCATTCCTAGTTTTTTTACCTGAATTTTTTTTTCCATCCTGTCATTCGACCTTCTGATTCAGACCAGGTGAGGTCCAGGCAGTGCAGCGCATCCCCAGGGCCTAGCACCGAGTGCAGCCCTGTTGGAGCAAGGATTTCATGCACCCCTTTTTCATGGCACTAGCTGCTGCAAACCAGGTAAGTTAAAGCCAAGTTTAAAGGTCCTTGACAGGCCAGGGAGAAGGTAAATATATAAGGTAAGTGATCAGGATATGGGGAGGGGGGATTTTGGGAGGGGGTCAGGTTGGGCCTCGTAGGATTGAGGGCATCGGTCAGGTTGGGCCAAGGCGGGGGTCGGGTCGGGTCAGGATTAGGGGGGAAAGTCATGTCGGGCCTTGGGGGGGATGTGGGTAAGAGTTGGGTCTGGTAGGGGGAGAGGGGTGAGAGTCGAGGCTGGCAGGAGGTGGGTAAAGAGTCCCCATGGGGATGGAGGGAATCCCACGGGGGTGGGAATTCCTATCAGGAGGGGGGTGTAATTCATTGGGGGTGGGGGGAGATCCCTGGGGCATTGGGGGGCTAGGGGGAGTCCTGTAGGGCGTCGGTGTGGGTGTGTGCAATAACTATCCAGAAGTTAGAAGTGGTTTTAATACTTTTCTGGGTAACTATTGGTGTAACCCTGTCCAAACCATCCGAAGTTTGTGATTTAAATCACATTTTCAGATGGTACCCAGTGCAAGGCACTGCCCAGGGGATGTTTGAACTTCTGGGCAATTGCAAACCTTACCTGTGAACTTCTGAGGGGGGCTTCCCCAATGCATCTTTGGGATATCCCCCCAATGCGATGCCCTGGAACTTAGAAGTAATGGCCCATTATACTGAAATAGGGCTTTATTAGGTGATTTCTTGACACAGATGAGAGTTCTGCCAGCCAGCTAAGGCTGACATCTTTTTTACTTTACAAGTAGTTTTGACAGTTTTTCACATTTTAGTCCTTAGATCTCATGATTGGTAATTCTGCATCAAAGTTCCATTTGACACATATCAGTCTACAAGTCGCTGTTGAGGATATTATGGAGGGACACTAAAGAACTTTGTATACCATTCATTTATCTGCCATTTTAAATGAGTTAAGATCTCCAATAAACTGATGGGCAAAGAAGTCAAATGAACAAATTAGCCTTTTGACACCTCATATCACTAATATTTGAGGGCTACTCACTTGGTTTCTTGCTCCCATAACAATTATTTTACACTTATCCACATTGAGTTCCATCTACCAGCCATTTACTCAGTTCCTAAATCCTTCTCTAACCAGGCTGCATAGCTATTTATTATTTGTTCTGTCTCCTGCATTGGTATCATCTGTTTACTATATCCTTAACCAAAGCAAAGAAAAATAATTATAAAAGAGTTCCAGTGTACTCTTAATGCATACCAATCTGTACTTACATTTCAATGGACCCATTTTCTACCTTGATTGCACCCTCCACTGGGTCGAGTCCTTGTTCAGACAGCTGTTTCAAGGCACTTAAAGCTGCCTGCGGAACCAAAAAGAAACCCTGGGTAAGCCTCACTGCACGCACAATTTTTGAAAATGTTTATGTCATGTTTTGTCCTCATTCAGAACCCAAAAGCTATAGATCATGGCTTCCCTCTAGAGACCTTCTGTCGCCATTTTACCACCCACCCACTTCCTAGCTCATCTCCAGAGGGTTAGAAACAGTCAGCCCAATCTGCCTAAACCTTATAATTAATACTTACCCTGAAATACTGCATAAGTAATTGTACTAAATATATTACTTAGGATTAAATAGGATATATAGCACAAAAACTGGCCATTCAGCCAACCAGTCCATGCCAGTGTTTATGCTCCACTTGAGTCCTTATATTGAAATTTTTGCAGCGATCAAGCAGTAGCATAGGCTGCACTGGTTAATTTATTATGCACCATGAATAAGGATCTAATTTATTAAAAGGAATGGGAGTCTTCAAACTCAAAGTGTTCATAATTTTAATTAAGTCAGTAATTTGCAAATACACATGAAAAATGTAAACATTTTAGGTCAACAGTTTGACTTACAGTTCATTCCAGAAAATGAGCTGTCTCCCAGCCTTGCATTCTCCATGTTATTTCGTGAGTGAACTTTAGCCACTCATGAAGTGGTTCATACCAAAGGGCAGTAACAAATACAATATTAGATATACAGTCAGGATTTTGTTTTGTACAAGAGATTGTAATAATGACGTATTTACATGTTTTAGAAACAGTCCCTAGAGAAAAAAAGCCAAGGGCTGTATCTTCCAGTTGGCGAGCGGGGGCAGGGCCCACTCGCCGATGCGTAAAGTGACGCGGGGTGATGTTGGGCGTGCGTCCCATTGTCACGGCGCGTCATTCAGATTTTCAGTTCGGCCGGCTACGCGCCTGCCCACCAGTCAATGACCTATTAAGGCCATTAACAAAGTAGTTGAAGTCATTAATGGACCTTCCTGTCCAATCTTAAGGTTGGCGGGCAGGCCGGAAGCCCTGGCGGGCTTCTGAAAAAGCATGAAACCTCATCCACGGGCGGGATGAGGTTTCATGAGGATTTAAAAATCTCATGTTATTTTAAAATAAAAGGTTATGGACATGTCCCAGGGACATGGCAGGGAAATTTTTTTCTCAGCTTTATCTAAAGTTTAAAATGTGAGTCAATCTCCGAGGCAGCACTTTGCCTCAAGGAGAGCTGTGCATTCTTCCGTGCGCATGTGCGATACAGCGCACTCCCAGCTCAGGGAATCTGCGCCCCCACCCTAGCCTGCACAGGGAGTGCATAGCACTTCCTGGCAGATGTCACCCTGGTAGGGCCATAACTGGCCCACCCATGTAAAAAGGCGGCGTACCCCCAACCAGGGTCACCAATCAGAAGCCCGCCCGCCCAAGCCCGACCCCACATGTCCCCCAAAAGGGGGGAAATTGTTGCCCCAAATGTTTTTTTTAATTCATTCATGGGATGTGGCCTTCACTGGCTGGGCCAGCATTTATTGCCCATCCCTAGTTGCCCTTGAGAAGGTGGCGGTGAGCTGCCTTCTTGAATCGCTGCAGTCCATTTGATGTAGGTACACCCACAGTGCTGTTAGGGAGGGAGTTCCTGGATTTTGACTCAGCAACAGTGAAGGAACAGCGATATATTTCCAAGTCAGGATGGTAGTAACTTGGAGGGGAACTTACAGGTGGTGGTGTTACCATCTATTTGCTCCCCTTCTCCTTCTAGGTGGTAGTGGTCATGGGTTTGGAAGGTGCTGCCTAAGGAGCCTTGGTGAATACCTGCAGTGTATCTTGTAGATGGTACACACTGCTGCCACTGTGCGTTGGTGGGGGAGGGAATGAATGTTTGTGGATGTGGTGCCAATCAATCAGAATGCTTTGTCCTGGATGGTGTCAAGTTTCTTGAGTGTTGTGGGAGCCTCACTCATCCAGGCAAGTGGGGAGTATTCCATCACACTCCTGACTTGCACCTTGTAGATGGTGGACAGGCTTTGGGGAGTCAGGAGGTGAGTTACAGGATTCCTAGCCTCTAACCCGCTCTTGTAGCCACAGTATTTATATGGCTAGTCCAGTTCAGTTTCTGGTCAATGGTAACTCCCAGGATGTTGATAGTGGGGGGATACAGGGATGGTAATGCCATTGAACGTCAAGGGGCAATGGTTAGATTCTCCCTTGTTGGAAATGGTCATTACCTGGAACTTGAGCGGCGCAAATATTACTTGCCACTTTTCAGCCCAAACCTGGATATTGTCCAGGTCTTGCTGCAATTGGACATGGACTGCTTCAGTTGCAAAGTAGAGATATGAAAAGGCAATTTACCAAATGGAGCTGATCCCCACTAGTACATTAACTCTCCCTTCATTGCATTTTGAACAATTCCAGTGTTTTTGCCTTTATTATTTTGTTCCTGGATTATTCCAAATATTAGGGCTGAATTTATCCAGAATTGCATGAAGTGCTGTGCAGGCGGTTAAAATGGAGACCCATCCGCTGATGAAAATGGCAGGTTTTCACGCCGTATCTTACTAAGCCTGCCTTATTATATATTCACTCCTGCAACACACGCTGTTTCCATGGTGGGTGGGCTCTCATTCACCCACCTGCCATCACACCACTGTTGCACCATGCTGGCCACCATCTCTAAAAGGCAGTCGCCAGCAAAGCGCTCATCGCCATTAGCTCACCATCGCTGCCTGGGAGATATGGCCAGCAAAGGCAAAAAGACTGCAGCCCCATGCTTCAACGGTGGGCCCCTCAAGCGACTGCTGGATGCCGGGCAGCTCGACGGGATGTGCTCAACCCCCGCTCTGGCCGCAGGATGGGTAGCAATGTCACTAACCCAGCTTGGGATGAGGTGGCAGTGGTGGTCAGCTCCAACGCCTTTCAGAAGAGGACTGCCACTCAGTGCCACAAAAGGATGAATGATCTCCTCCACTCTGCCAGGGTAAATCACTCTATTCATTACTCCCAACTCACACAACCCATCACACACCCACAGGGCCCTCACTCACTGCCAGTGCAAGGGACATCACCATTCACTCTCTCACACATACTGTCACTGTCCTCATCCCATCCATAGGACCACTCACCACCCACACAGGCCAGGCATGCTCATCATCTGGCCCGGGAGGCATCCTGATACACTCTCCCCATCTCTTTCCATGCAGGACAAACTGGCTCACAACAGGAGGGAAACCTCGCAGACAGGTGGGGGGATGCCAGAGATCAAAGTTCTCACAGAATTTGAAAACAGAGCCATCCGGCTGGCCAGCAATGACCGGGACCAGTCCTGTGCTGACAATGAGATTGGCACTGGTCTACCAAGTGAGGATCCAGCAGTGCAACATCCATTAGACAACCTTGCAATGAGTGATGTGTCCTCTTTCACAGGCCACTGCCATGCACTAATTATCTTCCCTTGCTTTCGCAGGCACATCTGGGAAGCAGCAGACAGAGTCCACAACCCAGGACCTCCAATCAAGCCCCGAAGAAATCTTCGTAGAGGAATCTGAAGGCACCCTCCCTGAAGTACCATCACAGCGCTCACCCACACCCTCCACCAGCGCAGAGACACACACCTTGGTGGGACCTAGCTTTAGAGTAGCTTCGGGACCACAATCTGGTGAGCACATCGCACTTTCTGATCCACAGCAGGCGGAGGCAGGGATTTCCCAGGTCCCTGGCACTCGGAGGATTGCCGGAGGCCAGAACGTTGCTGAGTCCGAGTCAGATGACGAGCCTCTGAACCGGTCATGGCACAGTTGCTGCAGCTGTAAAGGCAAGCTCGGGAACATCAGGAAGATATGTCCGCTGCACTCCTCAGATTGCAAGGGATGATGGAGAAGTCTGTCCATCTTCAAGCTGAGGTGATAGTGCCGGTGTTGCAACGCACTGAAGTCAATGCTGGCAGGATGGCAGCTGCCATGGAGACCATGGTCCAGGATGTCACTCCTTAACTCCTGTTAAGCGTGGGCTTACCTCCATCACTGATGCTGTAGTTGGCCCCCAACCGTATGTATGTGAGAGGGGTGCTGGGCAGCTCGATCTCATTCCAGCTACCCCTTCCACTCAAGGAGTCAGCTAGGGGCCCTTGAGAACACATAGGGAGGAGGATCACCTAATGCTTGCTCCGGGGTCATCCACCCAGGTGGCTCTGGGAGTGACTGGCCCATCTGACTCCCCTCTTCCTGCGACCTCCGAAGATCCAGCTTCACAGGCCGAGGAGGATGCCATTGCCACACAGCAGGACTCCAAAAGCAGGCTGGGGCCATCCAGAGGATGCCTGCCAAAGTCATCGCAGTCAGCAGGCTGCCTCCACCTCCACTGTGGATGTCCGGGGAGTACTAAGATGTAGCAGCAGGGTTAGGACAGTTAAGGAAAATTAGTTGCACAGCCTGGGCATGGGTTTTAATCACTTGTACATATTGTTCACTATTGTCAATAAACCCCCGAGAATGTCTCCCTGACCCTGGCTCCTTGTTCTGATGAGCAGTGTTCTGGTCACTCAGATGTGAAATCTTTCTGCACAAGATAAAAGGCAGGTGTCTCAGTCCAGGGCCTCTTCCAAGTGCTCCATGCAGCCTTCAGACCACAGTGATGATCCAGCCTCACACTCCCTGGAAACATTACTGAAGCCTGCACCTCGGCAGTGCTGGTCCTTGCTGCCAGAATGTAGTGGGCAGGCAGCACAGAGTTCTCTCATACTCTCTGTGTGCTCTCAGTACCTTTAAGGTGGGGCTGGCCCCCATTACACCAGTATCTGCGACCAGTGATGCTGTGCACCAGCTCCTGAAGTGCTGAGGTGCTGAAGGCGGACACAGCGTCAGATGCGTCACGGCTGCATCTCTGAGATGACCCTGATTATGGAGCACAAGAGGGATGCCTTCAGCCAGACAGAAGTCAGACATTCTCAGAGGCTATCTGAAGATCTATGGAGTGTCCTCACTGCATGTTGTCATCATCCTCCTGTAATCGAGCGACTATTAGGGCCTCCACTGCATCTCCGTGGCAGGAGCATTCACTCACAGGGTATTGGCACTGAGATAAGCCAGGCTGGAGTCAAACATTCACAATTGTGATGTGAGAATCTATGGGGACACCTCACTGCATGTCGTCATCACCCTCCACAAATCTGTCGGCTATAAGGGCCTCCTGAGTGCGACTGCCTCGTCTAGCCAATTGGAGAGCCCTATCCCCATCGTCGTTACCACCAAGTGCCCCCTCACCCTCATCCCCGTCAGCGTCGTCCTCATCGGAGGAGACATGCAGCTCCTCCATCCCCTCCTCAGCCAGCTCATCACCCCATTGCAGCGCCAGGTTGTAAAGGCGCAGCAGACGACAATAATGCGTGACACTCTCTGTGGACTATATTGCAGGGCTCCACCAGACAGGTCCAGGCACCGGAACCACATCTTCAGCATCCCAATGGTCTGCTTCACCAAGTTGTGAGCTGCTGCATGAGCCTCATTATAGCATCGCTCTGCTGCAGTCTGAGGCTACTGCAGGGCTGTCATCAGCCACGGCCTCTGGGAGTAGCCCTTGTCCCTGAGGAGCCAACCCTGCAGCCTCTGTAGACTCTGGAAGACTGCAGGGATCTGCAAGCAACTCAGGATGTAGGTGTCGTGCACACTTCCTGGAAGCCGGTCGCAAACCTGCAGGATGCATTTCTGGCGGTCACACCAGCTGCACATTCAGTGAATGGAAGCCCTCGCGGTTGATGAAGTTCACCATGTGTAGCGATGGAGACCTGAGCGCCACATGAGTGCAGTCAATCGCACCCTGCACCTGTGGGAATCCTGAGATCAGGGTTAATCCAATGGCCCTTGCATCCTGGCTGTCCCAGTCCCAGGCGAAATGCACAAAGTTGTGTGCCATGGAGAAGATGGCATCCGTGACCTCATGGATGTATTTGTGGGTAGCGGATTGTGAAATCCCACAGAGGTCACCTGTGGAGCCCTGTAAGGAACCACTGGCTTAGAAATTGAGCACTGCAGTCACTTTTACAGCCACTGGTAGTGGATGCCCTCCATGTCCCCTTGGTGCCAAGTCCTGCAGTAAGTGGCAGATGTGAGCCACTGGATCCCTAGACATGCGCAGTCATCGGCGACACTGGTTCTCAGTCATCTGCAGGAATGGCAGGCAGCATCTATGCACTGGGCGTCACTGGACGTCGACCAGCCATGGCTCACTGTCACTCCTGGGCAGTGTGTGCGGGAGCCCCGGCTGCCCCTTCTTCATGCGGCTGCTGTTCCTGCCTTTGCACAGTCAGGTGCTTCCGTCACCCTCTCTTCCATCTTCTACAGTCTCTGAAGGCCATCAGGCATACAGCTAGGTCACCAGGATCCATGATCCTGACATGGTCCTCCTGTACCATGGAAGAGAGAGACATGGTTATCATGGCTGTACTTAGCACCTTTCCTGACTGCTTAACGCTTCCCAGAGAGTGCTGGTCACCCCTCGGACAGCCAGAGATGAGTGCGCTACATGGCTGCTCTGTCAGCCTGCGACATGGGGGACACTGGTCCAAACCAGGATGCTGAGATTGCAAGAGGCTGTGGGCACCTCCAGCAGTGACTGCTACATGGCCAGCGTTGGCGAGGAGATTGTACAATGTGTGCAGTCCAACTGCTCTGTGGTCCAATAAATTGGTAGCGGACTCGAAGTCTGTGCTGGGGGCTGGGGGGTGGGGTGGGATGGGCGGGTGGGGTAAGGTTTGGAGCATTTGGTGGTCCTTTGGTACCTCCCTGATGCTTGCATGGACAAGCAGGCTAGGAGCCTGACCCCAATCATATCACTGTGGCTGTGCCTGATCTGTCTCAGTTGCAGAGGCATGATCAGATCTCTAATGCGTGGCCATTTCCCTCACTTACCCTGACCCCCCACCTTGATTGCATGAGTGCAGGATGCAGCACCAGGGCAGCACTTGACCCATCTCCCCCCACCAGCAGTCGCCACTGAGACTGGCCAGCACTTGCCCCCAGACACCCCCACCTCTCAGTGGTCTCCTGCGGGACCAGGCATCAGTTTCTCTGCTCCCCCAGCACCTCTGAGACCTGTAAACAACAGGCGAGCGGTGAAGAACGCTGCTGCTCACTCACCTCAGTTCCCCCCAAGTGAAGGCTGCCAAGTGCACGTCGCCTGCGTGCTGTTGTGAAACATGTGGACGTGCTTTCCTGCAGATGTGGATGGACAATACTGTGGGGTTCCAAGAGCCTGGCGGGATGGCCTTTTAATTATATACTAATGTATTACAATTAGCTCCCCCCTGACCGATGGTGGGAAACATGGCCCACCATTGGCGGGCTAAGCGGATGATCGCGATCTGCCTTCACGCTGTCATGAAGTGGGTCCCGCCATATTTTCCTGCACGCCACCTATCATGCCCACCGCCAGCGGAATTGGAAAATTCCGCCCATTGTCTTTGCGTATAGAAGTTATTTTCCTTGGTATTTTCAATATTAGCTTATATTTATTTCTATGTCTGTTGTTTTGTTCCATTTTTTGCCATACTTTGAAACAATCTGGTTTTATCCTGTTTATACGTTTAATCAGGCTGCATTTTTCTGTACTTTGATTTCTAAGTAATGCTACAGTTTAGGATATTGATTAATTGTAATTAGTATTACCATTTGAACGTATGATCTTATTTTTTTAAATATCTAAGTATTCCCTTTTATAGATTCAACCCCATATGTACAGTTTGGAACAGTATAGTTTCCAAAATTAAACAAGAAAGTAAGCAAAGCTATCCATCAGTTTGAGCAAATATTGTTTCAGGAGAATATGTGGCTAAATGTGCATGAACAGTAAATGTTTATAAAAAGTACTGCAAATAACATTTTTACTTTCTGTGTTCAATGTACAGTGGTTTGTTTCACAATTAAAAGAAATTAACATACATTATAAAAAGTCTAATAGATGACAAGAGAGGTAGCTTCCACATCCCCATTACTGCTAACCATCCAGACACTTCCAATCCAAACAGCTTGTACGTGTACACAGAATAAGGACAGAATAGGACTAAGATATCGAACAATCACTGTCAAGATTTATGAATGGAGAATGGCTACTTCAGAGAGGTAATAGAAAGCAGCCTGCACCTCCGGAATTGAGCCCAGCATGAATCAAAGTTTAAAAAAGTACTGCTTTGTTGTAGGAAACAAGAACAGGACCAGCTGTGCATCACTTTTATTATGACATTACATAGAATGACTTCATGATGCAGTGATATATTTGGATGCAAATTTTATTGTGTTTAACAAAAGTTATTTTAGTTATTCCAGTCTTGACATTGCGTGCCTTATGATACGATAGGTCAGATGGGAGGGAATTTCAGAGCAATCAATTCCATTATGCAAATACCAATTTTAAAATGCTTTCAATTGTTACAATTTTTTCAGAATCTGCAGCTAGTATGGCCAGTGAACATAGTCTAAGAAAGATTAGGCATAGGAATTTCTCTCCAAGTGGGGTGAATGCTCCATTGGTACTATGTGGCCCCAACATCCACCCTCAATAAGTAAAATGGCCTTGACCCTGGAAATGGGCTGCAGTCATGGATACAAGCAAGAATGTGTAGAATTCTACCCGTACCAAAGATAGTCCAGTACCTCTGTCCTGGGGAACAAGCCAGCCTTGAGCATCTTCATAGTTTGTGTAAAGGAATGAAACGGTTGTATCTAGCGCTCTTGATGAGTTTGGCACAGGACTGTATCTCTAGTCCGATATTTGTAATAAGTGGACTACCTTCAATGTTCAGGTTAAATAGCTCTTTCATTAAAATAAAAAAGAAGCTTTTCAAACTGCTCATCCATGCTTTTCCTCCTTTATGACAAAAATACCATGCGTATATATTTTTCCCCTTTTGTTCTTTAAATTTCCTTTTCCAATAAGTTATGTTCAAAAACAATAACTCAAAATAGGTGCAGCATACCTGCAAATACACTTTGTTGTCTACGCATATGCTATATTAACTTCACTAATAAATCCACAAGGGAATTCAGGAAAATTTTTGTTAACTGAAGAGTGGTTAGAATGTGGGACTCACTACCAGTTGAGGCGACGAGCATAGATGCATTGAAGGGGAAGGTAGATAAATATATGAGGGAGAAAAAAGTGGATGGTTATGGTAGATAAACATATGAGGGAGAAAGGAGTGGAAAGTTGTGGAGTTAGATGACGATGGTTGGGAGAAGGCTCGTGTGGAACATAAATGGGCTGAATGGCCTGTTTCTGTGCTGTAAATGCTTTATAACTATGTCAATAAGTCATAAACTGTTGGAAAGACTGCTCATAATAGTGTCCCTGAAAAATAATATCCCTGCTGTTGTGAATATCTAGTTCATAATTCAAATGTTTTAGAATATACATTTTAGCTTTAGAAATAGAAGTTGGAACTGTAGATAATGGAACTGTAGATAAATGGGGGCATCTGGTTGAGAAACTGGTGAACCTGAAAATGGGAAACTGGTAAAAACAGCTCTGATGTAAATGCAAATCAAACAAACATAAAGCAATTAGCAATCAAAAGATTGGGGCCGTGTTGACTTAAGAGTTTAGAGTTGATAGTGAAAAAACTGGAACAACAGTTGACCCATTTCTGGACCTTGTGGTAGAGCCAGGCTGTCTATTGTTGGCTCCATAAAATAAGCTAAAAGCTAGCAATTCTGGGAAAGAGGGTCTTAAAACTCTCCTTAGACACTGAAATTATTAATATGGTTTACCAGAATTAAGGAAAACTTTGGAATTAAAAGGTAGTTAAGTTATATTTATATTTTTACCTGGGGACAGGCCATGTACGTCACATTGCCATGTAGATAATGATTCAGGGTATAGCCTTGGTTGGAAGGCTCTTTTGATTGATTTATCTGTGTGCCTTTGCTGACAGAAGCAGGCAGTTCAGTTTGGATGTTGAACAAATATTTTGTGCTTGCCTCCACAGGAGAAGACATAAAACATAACAGAAATAGTAGGGAACTGTGGGTCCAATGAGAGTGGGGAATTTAAAGTAACTTATGTTAGTAAAGAAAAGCACTGAAAAAATTAATGGACTGAAAGCCGATAAATCCCCTAGACGTAATAGTCTAAATCCAAGGGTTCCACAAATGCTGGGTGTAGGGTTATGCACGGGTTATGATTTCCCTAAATCATTTCCCTAAATTCTGAAACAGTTCCAGTGAATTGGAAGGTAGCAAATGGAACACTGCTATTCAAGAAAGTGGGGAGGGGAGAGAAAATAGGGAATTATAGGCCATTTAGCCTGTCATCAGTCATTGGGAAAATGCTGGAAACCATTATTAAGGAAGTGGTAATAGGTCACAGAGAAAATTGAAGTACGATTAGGCATAGTCAACATGGTTTCTTGAAAGGGAAATCATACTTGACATAGCTATTAGAGTTTTTTGAGGATGTAATTAGCAGGGTAGATAAAGGGGAACCAGTGAATAAAGTATATTTAGATTTTCAGAAAGCTTTTGATAGTGCCTATCAAAGGTTGTTGCACAAGGCATGGGCTCAAGGGTTTAAAGTTAATATACTAACGTGGACAGAGTATTGGTTGAAGGACAGAAAAAAAAGTACAAATAAACAGGTTATTTTTGGGTTGGAAGGTACTTATGGGGTGCTGCAAGGATCAGTGCTGGGGCCCCAACTATTTTCAATTTGTATCAATGACTTATATGAAGGAACCGCATATAATGTATTCAAGTTTGCTGATAGCACAAAGCTAGGCTGGAAAGTAAGACGCAAAGAGTCTGCAAAGGTTATAGACAGGTTAAGTCTGTGGGCGAGAAGGTGGCAGATGGAGTATAATGTGGAAAAATGTGAAGTTATTCACTTCGGTAGGAAGGATAAAAAAATGAATGTTTTTAGATGTTGAGAGACTATTATATGTTGGTGTTCAGAGGGATTTGGGTATCCTTGTACAGAAAGCACAGGAAATTATCATGAAGGTACAGTAAGCAATTAGGAAGGTTGCCCTTTATTGCAAAGGGGTTGGAATGTAAGAATAGGGAAGTCTTGCTGCTATTGTATAAGGTTTTCGTGGGACCATACCTGGAGTACTGTGTGCAGTTTTGATCTCCATACCTTCAGATGAGTATACTGGCTTAGAAGAGATTCAACAAGGATTCACTGGATGTGATTTTTCAGATGAGAGGATTGTTTTCTGAGGAGACATTGAGTAGATTGGGCCTCTATTCTATGGAGTTTAGAAGAATGAAAGGTCATTGAAACATATAAGATGCTGAGAGGGCTCATTAGGGTAGATTCTGATAGGCTGTTTCCTCTGGCTGGAGAGTGTAGAACTAAGGGGCACAGTCTCAGGATAAGGGACAGCCATTTCTGACTGAGGTGAGGAGAAATTTTTTCACTCAGTGTTGTGAATATTTGGAATTCTCTACCTCTGAGGGTTGTGGATGTTCAGTTGTCTAATATATTCAAGGTTGGGATCAATAGATTTTTGGACTCTAAGGAAAACAAGGTACATGGAGATTAGGCAGGAAAGTTAAATTGAGGTACAGGGTCAGCCACGATCTTATTAAATGACAGAGCAGATTCGGGGATGCCATATGACCCATCCCTGCTCCTATTTCTTATGTTCTTACTCATCTTTTGACTTCCTAATTCTTTCACAATCTAAGATGACCTTTGTGTACCAATCAGCATTTTTACTTCTTCAGTGTTTTAAAATCTATTTCAGTTTATTAACCCTTTGACTGTTTCTTTGTAAAAGTCTTTACAACACCTTTATTTACGTCTCCTCTTTGTCCTGGTTAACTCCATGAAGTGACTTTCTTATCAGCATTATACCAATTCTGAAGATGGATTCACCTGACATGTTGATGGACCTAGGCCTGATTTTTACCTTTGGCGGGCGAGCCCAATCAGCGGGCCCAGGATCAGTCGGGAAATGGACCGCTGACTGTGATATACCCCCAGCCACGATTTCGCGTTGGCTGACCAATTAACGGTCAGCCAGCATGAAACGTGTGCTGAAATGCTCAGTGCTGCTGGGGTGGGGGTGGGAAGAGGGCAGGTGCTGTGAGAAAGCTCCCTGAAGGAGCTGCCTCAGGGAGCTGCAGACCTGAAAATGATCAAATAAAAGTTTTAAAAGCTGAAAAAAATGTCCATGCATCACAATCAATCACCTGAAAATATAGCTGATATTTATTTTTTTTTAATTTCATTATGGAAATTTCATCCCACCCTTGGTTGAGGTTTGATGAAAAATGCAAAGTTCGTCTGGCCAATTCGTCTGTCCACCAAACGTAAGATTGGATGGGCCACGAAAAATTGGAAACAATTGTGCCATTAATGGGCTTAATTGCCCTCTTAATTGTTGGCGGGCGCGCTTCCGACTTTTGCGCCCATGTGCCTGCCAAGCTAAAGATCATACAAGTGCACAATGACATCGGGACGCTCGCCCGATGTCTTCTCGCGCGATTTTACACCCAATTGAGTCGGGCGCACTCCCACCCGTGGGATGTAAAATTCTGCCCCTGATGTGTATTGCCAGCATTTACTACAGTAGATGAGAAGTTAGCAGATTGGAGAGACAGAAATGCAGCCAACAAATCATCAGGTAAATTATCAAGGAAACCCAGCTTTTCTTGCCAAATCAGTAACCACTACAAAAAGAGAACCAGGTAAAATTGATGCATGATACGTCTCTAAGTGATTTAAAAAAAATATAGAAAAATATCCATTTGTAAATAGAGCTTGTCCCTCTTTGGCAAAGTCTATTGTTAACATTTCCATTGGAATTTAGACTAGATACAACATAAAGGTATTAGATTAAATGTATTAATCTCAAATGAACAGGTAAAGCTAGTGAGCAAGTGAATAGTAATAGATGTCAGCTCTTTTAAGGTGTTTTAAAATACTGTATTTTTTGAATGTTTTCTTTTCAGATACATCAATAAAGTCATCAATTCCATTACACTTGTACTGTCCCTGTTTCTGCCAAACTTAAAAGCAAAGGCTTCTTTAAAGACGGCACAGGTTATAATATGGTGCCACAATCATCATCAACATTAATTCATGATGAGTCAGCAGAAGATGCTATTTGAGTGGGATAGGTCAAGAATGTCACTCTGCTTAGCTCTGAAGAAGAGTCATACGGACTTGAAATGTTAACCCTGTTTTTCTCGCTCCACAGATGCTGCCAGGCCTGCTGAGTTTTTCCAGCACTTTCTGTTTTTATTTCAGATTTTCAGCATCGACAGTGTTTTGTTTTTATCTCAGTCTCTCAGTAATAGTAAATAATTCTGCTAATAGGTTTGTGGGTGGGTGGCAGGGGGGCTAAAATTCCTCAGATGGCCTTTCCACCAGGCTCTTGCCACAAGATCTGGTCCCTGAGGGTGCTTCCTCCCCCCTCTGGCCTCTCCATCAACATCCCTCTCTGCCACACTCCAATCCTCACCTCCCTTCCCCACCCTGAGACCACCACACTTAACTGGTCCTAGACTCCTAAGACTTAGGGCGCAATTGTCCCAGATGTGCACTAAGTGCGGTAGCAGTTGGGAAAAAGGATGTTTTACCCGCTGGCCGCGATGGCAGGTTTTCATGTCATATCATCCCAATACCGCTTCATTAATCATGCATTCCTGGGAAACATGCTGTTTTGCTAGTGGACAGCCTCTGATTTGCCCCAACATGCTGTCACCTCACCGCTTCCTCACATCAGTCGCTATATTTAAAGTGCAGCCGCATACACACCTCTCAGTGCTTCCAGCCCTGCACTGCTACACAGAAGACATGGCCCTGAAAGGCAAGAAGGCCGCACTTCCCAATTTAGTAACATGTCCCTGGAACGCCTTTTGAACGCTGTGGACGTCCATGGCGATATCCCAGGGGTGCCCAGCTGTCGCTCCTCCTCCCTCCTGCTGCTTGAAGGCCCCGGCATATCTCCTTGAGGAGAAGGAGCACCTGGAGGGATGTTGAAGTGTCCTGTTTCTCTCTCGTGTTGTCACTGCAGGAACTTGCCCATGGCTACTGTGATGGAATGCAGGTCTGCACACATCTCCGTGTTCTGCTGGACTGGGGTCTTTATGGTGTCCGCTACCTTTCTCATGGAGACCTTCATATGTGCAGATGTGGGCATCACTTCATCAGGGAGCAGGCAGACACACTCCTCCAACTCGCATGCCACTCTGTTGAGGGCTTCCAACAGCTCTGCGTGATGTTCCCCCGCATTCTGCTGACTCTCCATTATCAATTAGAGGGCTGAATCCAGAGGTTCGTCATCTGACTTGGACCTCACAGATGACTCTTCCCCAGAAGTCCTCCAAGTGCTGGGAAGTTCAGCTGAACCTGCCTCTTCCTGCTGCGGACATGTGTCTGTGCGGTGACCACCAGATTGTGAACCTGAGCTGCTCCAGATCTAAGTCCCACTGAGGTGTCTCTGCACTGGTGGAGCATGTGAGTAAGCACTGTGGCGGGTCTTCCAGGCTGCTTATTTTCGGCTCTTCATTGGAGGAGGTGTCCGTCATGGGAAGGTTGAGGGCAAGCGGCCGTTTTTGCAAGGCTAACAGCGGAGTGATGAAAATCACCTAGCCACTAGCTAGGAAATTTGCAATTCACAAGCTATATATTCCTCTCCGCAAGTTGCTGGACAACTTACACATTAATAACAGCAAGCGCATTAAATTTGCCTGTATTTTGGCATCAGATTCAAGGCCATGATTAAGGGATTCCAAACAGGTTTTCAATAGCTCATGCTATTCATATGTTAACATCAGTCAGAAAGTAAGCAGAGTTGAATCAGATCCAATGTCCTTTGCACAAGAAAACCAAAAGCAACAATTATCTTGGCAGCAAAATTTCATTGAAAATTTAAGTAACATGCAATAAATATAACTTTGAAAGTTGCAACTGAAAATTTAACTACTTCAAAATCAAACTTAAATTTTAAGCATTTTGTTGTTTTTGAAATTTTTGCTGAGTTAAAGACAGGGGACTATTTTTATTTTCAGGCCCATGGTTCATAAATAGTGGCAACCACCACCCTGTGTAGGAGGCAGTATCACTGTTGGGAGCCAGTCACAGAGGGAAGTTCATTTAACATCAATGTATTGAAGGAAAATAGCTTAGAAAGCTGTTCAGGCAGTGGCACACAGTGACCAGCAAATGTGCAAAAGTAGCATAGTGGTATGACCAGATATGTACTTGGCTGTTTGCAGTTTGTAAGAATTAAACCAGACAGATATTTTTGAGGCAAACACCTAAAGGGTTAGTTTTATTGTGCTAATATTATTGAATATGGGGACCAACAGCAATGAGAAGCAGCTGCTCACAAAGCAAGTGCAGGCGAATGCTGCTGATCACCCAATAGTGTTGGATGAGGGGTAAGGAGGGAACAAAGGTAATACCCTCCATACAGGGTATGCTGACATTGAACTAACTCCTTGAATCTAACAGAGTATCAATGTCACCAAAGGATATGTCTATCAAAACGGATGGTAGCGGAGTTGTGTGCTCCATCATTGCTGGTAACATTGGCACACCCTGCCAGTAGCCATCATAGTAATTGTGGTGCTTGGGCTCTAGGTCATTCCAAGGAGCAGCAGCTGACTTCACTGGCATCTCACAGTTGGCTGCTCATCACAGCATTTGGGAAGGGATGGATGCTGGGTTTGAGAGGGCACTGGAATGCAGTGAGTTCACCACTGATGGCACCACACAAGCACATGGGGCAGTGAGATTTGCCTCCACCGCTGGACTCCGTCAAGAGCAGGGGTTTGTCAACTCCAGCCATGTGGCTATCGAGGCACTGGTAGAACAGCCAGGAGTATTCATGAACAGGAAAGGATTCCATTCTTTCAATGTTCATATGGTGTGCGACCACCACAAGTTTCCTTCAGGTCTGTGCATGGTATCCATGCAGCTGCCATGACTCCTTTATCCTTAGGCAATCACACCTGCTGCAGATGTTCATAGCCCTGGAGAGACTATATGGATGGGTAGAAAACTAAGGCTATCCACTTATGAGATGGTTGCTAACACCTAAATGCTATAACTGCTACCATCTCAGTGCAAGGGCCACCATAGAGCAGGCCATTGGACCCATCAAGATGCTGTTCCAGTATCTTGACTGGTTGGGGCCGCCCCTCTCCCCCATTCCCCCTTCCATAAATCCCCACCCCACCCCCCAACAAAGTACGGTCCCTCAAAGGTGTCTTGGATTGTCATGGTCTTCAGCACTTGTCACCATATGGCCCTACAGAGGTATTGAACATCCTGGAGAAGAAGCGGAAGAGTGGTACACTTCCTCCGAGAAAGAGGAGGAGGAACTGGAGCAGGAAGGTGATTCTGGTTTAGCAATGACCTCCAGAGGTCTGCTTAAAGTGGTCATCCCATTGCTCCTGCATCCACTCGGCTTGATGGCCTTTCAAGAGGTTGGCCACCATCTCAGTGGATGAACTCATGCACTATATGCCTGAGGCATGGTGCAGTACATGTCATGGATGGACCCCTTTAATCTCTGCCCATGGTTCGGCACAGCCTCAGGGAATTCCAACATTTGGGCACACATCTCCTGCTGCTGCTCTAGGAAGACCTGCTTGTATCTGACACTCGAGGCTCTGCCACTCCACCCAGCTGACCATGACTGTGCTGGTTCTCCATCCTCTGATGGGGACTGCCTACAGCTGCATCTCCTCTCTCACCTCCTCTGTAATGTGTTGTTCACCCTGTGCCACATGTGGTTGATTCCTTGAGGGCCTGCTGAGGTAGTGTATCTGTGCTGGTGGAAGGTGCACTTGGCTGGTGTCATGGTGCAAACTCACTTATGTCTTCTGAAGATGACGCTGATGCTGTTGCTCTGACCTGTCTTCCCCCTAATACTGGGTCAGTGGGAAACATAAGAGGGTGGTTATGCTAAATCTCCTCTGTCTTTATCTGCTTGTTCAGAGCTAAAGCAGGACCTTGGACATGAAGGCATCTAGGGAGGAGGGAGCTCCATACTTGTCACCTGAAGATGTTCAAATCTTTTCACCTTGTCTTGGACAGACTCCACTCTCACCATTTCCCACTCTCTCATTTTCTGCCATTCTGAACAAGTCCATGGCCATCTCCTCCGAGAACTTGCTCTGGCGTTATGTGCTCTCTTTTCCTACAAGGTCAAGAGGATGAGTTAAGACCAATGTTCACTCTCTCACTACATTCAGCTGCACCAACATGTGATGACACTGACTGCAACATTGCATCCTGCACTTCTGATAGGGAAGTCAGCTTTGTCCACAGGTCAGTGGGCTCCACACATGTATTCAGTATTCAGGAAGACTATATACCCGCAGGTTGCTCAAAGCACGCGCATGCTTATGATTGCGGACCTGGGTGCAGCACTTACCTTGTCAGTCCACAAAAGATCGCTAAAGCGTTTGCCTGGCTGAATCCAGGTCCTCCTCACCATGCTACATCCATTTACTTCCTCTGTCACATCCAGCCAAAACTATTTGGTCTGACTGAATGGCTTTCTCCTGCTGCTCACCAGGAATAGAATGCTGTGGTATGCTGACACTGCCTCCAGGAGAGCTACATGAGAGGCATCGCTAAACTGGAGGGTCAGCCTGGCATAGATGCTAGTCCTTCTGTGGGCATGTTGATCGTCTCACTTTGCCATCTTCTTCGGAAACTGGCAACAATAATACTGGCTGCTGGCTCCTTTTTAACAACCTCGCTGCTGTCTTACCTACTTCTTGCCTCCGCTACCCCTAACTGGGTGGTGAGCCTGCCCCTGGCCACTAATTGGCCTGCTCGTTCAAAGGAGTTTGGGCAGGAGTCTGAAGGCTGTGGCTCTGAAGCTGCATATGGCTCATTAAGGACTTGTGCATCTCCTAACCTTGATAGATTGATTAATCAATGGAACCCATTTTGAGGCTAATTAAATGTCTTGTTTCATTTTTTAAACTTTTATTAGCGTTATACTTGTGAGAAAGTATCATTCAATTAACAACTTTTTTGTAAAAACCTTTAAAATGTTGTTGAAATGTGCCTCTCTCTGGTTTCTCATTATTATTGGCATTTATGTAACAACATTGCATCTCTTAAGATATTGCATTTTTGACTAAATTTTAAAAATGGCTCTTCTTGTTATTAAGGTTGCCAACTCCTAGCGTTGGGTGCCAGATGCCAATGCTACTTGGGGTGGGACCCAGAAATGTACCTGATGCTGGGGTCCCAACCCCCAGAACAAAAATTCTGCCAGGTCAGTCCAAAAACTGAAAGAGAAAGTATGTGCAAAGTCAAGGGAAGTCAATTACTTTGTTCTTAAAATCTTCATTAGAATAGTGAAAACTATTTAGCTCTTCTGATGGCAGGTATAGTATTAATCGCAAGGTCCCTAGGTCAATTACTGATTTTCATATCTTAGCCACAAATGCAATAGGGAGTTAAAATTAGGCCTAGTACACTGATTTAGAAGGAGGAAAACAACCAACCAGGATTCTCATTCTTGTTAGAGGTACATGTGTATACAGGGTGAGAACAGGATTAGGTCCAACTGTGATGGATCTACAAGATCAAACAGCTTGCTAACACTCAGGGCTCGTAATATGGTTTTGCACCTTGGCCCCAAAGAAACTGAAATTGCAAAAAGAAAATACTGCGGATGCTGGAAATCTGAAATAAAAACAGAAAATGCTGGAAACACTCAGCAGGTTTGGCAGCTTCTGTGGCGAGAGAAACAGAATTAAAGTTTCAGGTCTGTGACCTTTCATCAGAATTGATGACAGGTCACAGACCTGAAACATTGACTACGTAAGTGGTAATTTTCACTCATCTCCTAGGGGTTTCTGCTGGCCTCCTGTTGGAGGTATTGAAGATTGGTGGTTGCCCCACTAAATTTCAAAGGCCTCACAATCTATATTCACTCTGTGGGATAGTCACTTGAATCAGATGTCAAAGATTGTCTGAAATTGCACTGCAGCATGAGTCACAATCTTTAGGAGAGGCAGGCGGTATGATACACCTTTAATTATGAGTTGCAGTTTTAAGAACTGTTATTGGCTGGAGCCAAACTGTCTGGAGCAGTTTTCAATTGTGCAGTATTCTCAATGATTGAAATTCAGATATGGAATACTCAGCTCTTCTTGTCTGTTCCTGTATTTTAAAAAAAAACTCAGTAAACAATTTCATGATATTTATATTTTGTGAAGGAACTGCACAAGTTTGAGTTTAACATTGGTGGAGCAGCAATAAAATTGCTAGATGCTGCAAGTTAGTTTTACAAACTAAATGCCTTGTAATATTTAAGATAAAGTTGTAAGGTGTATGCAGTGTAAAACAGATGCTGTTACATGTGGTTTCAGAAATGCTTTTATGTATTAAAATGGTGAATGGTAACAGCATTGAAATGTGCCTTTGTGTGAAACCTTGAGTGGCACATCGTATGACTGATTAATTTAGATGATTAAGAATGCACTCTTATACCAAGCAACAGAAGTGAACCTGGAACCCCCTCACTACCAATTTTGGGCTTAAAGCTTCTATCTCCTACCCAAGTTAGTCGTACCTTGCCTTATGTCAGGGATTATGCAAATTAAGGTTGGTTCTGTGGGACAATCAGACACTGGAACAAAAACTGAGATAAAATACTATGATGCTGGAAATTTAAAATAAAAACAGAAATTGGTGGAAATAGCAGGTCAGACAGCAATAGTGGACGGTCGGGATTTTCCGCTCCCGACTGCAGCTGGTGTCATGGTGGATGGGAGCAGAAAGTATCACGAGAGCAAAAAAAATCCATTTTACATCAGTGGGAAAATAGGTTGTGATCATCTGTTCCTGATGTCAATTGCGGCATGCGTTTCCCACCTTACCATGGCGGGAACGCCATTTTAATTTATTTGAATATCATGCATACACATTATAATGGCTGTTTGCTGGAATCACTCCCCCATGCTGGATCGAAAGGGCACGTCGGTGTCTAATTAGACTGACGCCTTTAACAACCATATATAAGCGACATGCACTTGACGGTCTGCACTTTGCTCATGACTTTGAGGTTTGTTCACCGATCTTGCATTGTGCAGGCTCTTGGCACCTCAGACTCAATGCCAAACTTCACAGACAGCATCACTTCGCTTTCAGGGGGGTTTCACATGCAAGGCCCTACCTATCACACCAGCAGTAAGACGGGGTTGTAATGTGCTGCAGAACAAGGGCTTGACGGGGGGAGGGTGGAAGTGGTCAGAGTCAAGGGAAAAGGCCATAAGGCAAGGGCTAGACTGGGGGAGGGTGGAAAGTGGGCAAAGTAAAGAGAAGGGGCCATAGGGCAAGGCCTCCATTGCAGGGGCGGGGCCGAATGGGAGGGAAAGAGTGGTGAAGTTTGCACACAGACACATGACTAGGGGGATGCGGATTGGAAGTGTCCTCTGGGGCCAGAATGGGGAAGAGTGTCTTAGAGAGGGACATAAGCAAGGACATGGCTAATAACACCCATGCGGAAGACACAACATCTGCAGAGAGAAGATACAACAATGGTCATATCACTACCCAAACCCTGGTGGAGTGCACCATTAGCATCTTGAAAATGCAATTCCGATGCCTCGACAGATCTGGGGGAGCACTCCAGTACACTCCTGGATCATCATGGCTTGCTGTGCGCTGCACAACCTGGTGCTGTAAAGGGGTGAGAATTTGCCAGATGCCAACATAAAGGAGCTGCATGTCTCCTCCGGTGAGGAGGATATTGAAGGGGATGAGGACGATGAGGTCCAGGGAGCTGAGGTTGCAGGGGAAGAGGCCATAGCACAGGCCAGATGTGAAGGCCTCATAGCCACCAGGTTCCACGAGGAGGATGACGAGTTGTGGTGAGTATCCTCTTGGACAAGTGCTCTCCATCTTGGGCCAACATGAATACCAGCATTGTTCTCCTTCCCCTTTCAATCTTGCACTTTAATCTGAAAGTAAATACTTACACATTTGGTTAACCATTGTCCTGATCCTTTGAAGGATGAGGAAGCTTCGGGAGCATGTATCCTTTTTAAATGAGGTTCTAACTAGAGGAGGGTGCCTGGCACTAGATGTCAGAAGTTACTGCCTCTTCGAGCGTCTCTCCAGCATCCCAGTTGCTATGGTAGCCTAGTGGAGACAGGAGCTGCTCTATAATCCTCAGTGGAATCATAGTTGTATGCCTTCAGTCTGACAAAGCTCCTCAAGGAGATCCATCTCCACCAATGGGACAATGCATTCTGTGTCACCTTGATGGTGCCACTGATGGGTAACACTTGGGCCAAGGCAGCGAGAACGTTCCACAGGTCTTAATCCATTTTGACACCACTTAGTCACCTATGTCACCTTCTTCTCCATCACATTGATAACTAGCGCTCTCAGTTAGGGATGCAGGCCTGCATTCATCCTGACCTTTCCATGGATGTGGAGCACCTGAGAGGATTAGGATGTTCACACACTTGCCTGCCAGACATGAACAGAGTCTGCCTTCAGGGCTAGCCCTGGTCCTTGTGAGCTCCAAAATACTAAGAGACCGTGAATCCCTCAAGGTCACGCTTCCTTGATAATAAAGAGCACACTTCAGCTTCACTAAGTCCTCGCTCCTATCCCATTGCTGCCCTCAACATTGTCTAAAGCTACGATGTATGTTTCCAGAGCATGTTCAAATGCTCCATTGATCGCAACACATCACCATTTGGATTTGTCATCACTGACCCTGGCATGGATTTAGTTGAAGGCACAATACACAGAACATATGGCACAGCACTGCATCCCTATGTTATGACAAGGGCCTCATGACCGCAATACAGATAACCACAAGGTGAGAAAGCCTCGAGGTTTTAGGGTTGAGCGCCAGCACAATAATGTGGCTTCAAGGGACAGAGATCTGGCATATCGAGGCGGGAAGGTGCTCACACTTATTGGTGAGCTTAGCAGACATGTACTCGGACAGGTGGCAATGTGCAAGGCAGACAGGAGCGCACACGAGCTTTGAGTAAGGGCTCATAGGTTGAAAATCCTGGTGGATGACAGTGAGTACATGGAGTTCCAGGATATATAACCCTTATCTATGAGTTCAAACATCTCTCCTTGGACATTACACCTTCACCTTTCAATAATGCAGACGTGATGGGTGAACACCTCAGCCTCAATTTTAGGCAGCCAAGAATGAACATGACATGACCCAGCAAAACATGTGAACGAGGTCCCTTCCACAAGTACACTTAACATTCTGGACAAGGCATCACTGATGTTGGGAATAATCTGAGAACGGACACACACTGTGGTGATATGGAAGCAGACACATCAACCAGAGGCACATGATAATGACATCAGCGATAAGTCGGGGAGGGACCTTGGTGTCACAACTGATTAACAACAATACAGCTCATCATAAAGAGGAAAAATACACAAGAGACGTGAAATGGGTGCGACTCTATTTACATCGGTGAAAATTATATACATGTGGTTCACACACATGCCACCATCACGCTCCTAATATTTCATAATTTTCCTAACCCTACCGCTACGTCTTGGTGCATTCGCAACATCCTCAACAGAGGTGGAGGCAGCCTGCTGACAGTTATATCCAGTTGTCTGTGATGACTTTGGAGGGCACCCTCTGGAGGGCTGAGACTTGGAGGGTCCTGGCCTGCTTTGGGTCTCCTGCTGTGGGGAAGAAGGGATTGGGATTTGCTGGACAGTCCTGGAGTCACCTGGGTGGATGTCCCTGGGAAATGCATTTGCTGATCCTCCTCCCTATGGCGTCCAGGGACCTGGCTGACTCGTTGAGAAGGGGTAGCTGGAGTGAGATCGAGTTGCCCCGCACCTCCCCTTCGCATAGCCACTGATGGATGCCACCAATGCCTACACTGATGCAATGCAGAAACGGAGTCCTGGACCAAGGTCTCCATGGCAAACTCCATTCTACCAGTGTTGACCTCAGTGCATTGATATGCGGGCACTTTTACCTCAGACTGAACATGGACAGATTCCTCCATCGTCCATTTCAATCTGAGGAAAGCAACTGACAACCTTTCTCGATATGCTCCTGACTTTTGTTGTAACTGCACCAACCGAGTTAGGACCAACTTCGGAGGCTCATCATCAGACTTGGACTCAGCAGGATCCTGGCCTCCAGCAGTCCTCCAGAGCTGCCTATGAAAGAGAGTAGAGATAATTAGTGAACAGCAGGCAACTCGAAGATACAACAATGGACTCTCAGTATTATTGTCTGAGGGAAGAGCTGGTGCAGGATTATCATTTGAGTGTGCACCACCAATCTCACCATCGTCCCGGTCCCCTAAAGCCAGTGAGATGGCACGCTCCTCTTAGGGAGTGAGGGCCTTGATTTCGGCCATCCACCCCCGGTCTGCGACTTCTTCCTCCTATTGTGTGTGAGCTTGTCCTGTATAAAGACAAGTGGAGATAGTGTGAGCAGGACACATGCCAAGGCAGAGGATAAAGATGTCTGTATTATGTGGGTGGATGAGGCTGCCGGCTACACAGGATATGAGCCCAGATCAAGATGTGAAGATGTGTGAAAGAGCGCTTGGTGATGTCCCTTGAGCCAGCAGTGTAAGATTGCTGTGGAGTGTCATCTTGCAAATGTCTGATGGGCTTGTGAGTGTGTGAGTTGAGAATGATGAGATGGTTGACTTACTCTGGCAGAATAGATGAGATTATTCATTCTCTTTCTGTACTGGATAGCTGACCTTGTCTGTGTGGCATTAACACAGGCTGCCATCGCCTCCCAAGCCAGACTGGTGGCATTTGTGGACCTCCTCCGGCCATGACAGGTGGTTGAGGACATCACAGTGCTCCTGCAAGGTGTCCAGCAGGTGGGCCAGCAAGGCGTCATCAAATTTAGGAACAGAATGCTTCTTCCCTTTGGGAGCCATGTTTTCCATGGGGCAGTCCTAGGTGACAGACATCAAGAAGGCTGTGTGCAGGTACTGCTGAAACTGCAAAGAACTGCTAAGGTCATGGCAGGGCGGGCGAATCAGAGGCCGCCACGTGCGATCTGCCATGTTTCCTTCTGATGCATAGTTAGTGAGGTGGGAAGTAGACAAGCCTGCCATTGCGCCTGGTAGGAAAACAATGCTTTTCCTGCCTGCCACTGCACTTAGAGCGCGATGAGAAAATCCTACCCAACATTTCGGGTCGATGATGGCCCCTCACCAGAACTAACTATCAACTAGTTGGGTTTGAGGCCCAGCATCTCCTGTAGAGCCAGAAGCATAAGCAGCAACATGGTGAATGGGAATTCACAGAAAATAGTCAGTAAAGTGGTGTTTGAAACCTGAGAACTTTACTGTGAGAAAGTAGTGAAAGGATGTTTCCACTGCTAGGCAAATGGAGAACTTGGCATGAAGACTAAAGATTTTCACTGCATAAAGGGTATTGTATTCCCTGATTCTCCAATACATGGAGAGATGCTGAAGCACAGTTGGGGTTGCCAACCCTCCTGGAATGGCCAGGAATCCCTCCAGAATCGGCCTCAATCTTCCAGGAGCACATCAGCTCCTGGCAATGACAACCAGGACCGTCTGCACGCTAATAATAGCCCAGGCTCCGGTACCACCTGACCTTCCCTACACCAGGGACCAGCCATCAGCCAATCCCAGCCTGCGTTCAGGTACCACCTGATTTTCCCTGTGTCAGGAACTTATTGCCCCACCCACAGAAAAGCCTGAATTGGCGTCAGCGGAGGCCACTCGATGAAAATATACAAATGGCCTACAGACCACATGATCAGTACTCCATTCAATTGAGGTGATGCCCACTCAAGCTGCAGAGCTGTAAGAAAGGGTGCTGATTACGAGCCAAGATTAGGCTTGGCTGAAACTGGCCGGATGCTAGTGATTAATTAGTGTCATTAATTTAGTGTTGGATTGAATTGGTGGTGACTGGGTGGACTGTGGGGTGCTGTGGATTTCCATCCCCCGAGAGCAACTGGCAGGGGAAGGAAGTGTTCAGACTCTGTAGCGGAATTTAGTGGAGACAGGTTCATTTCCTTTTACTCAGTGTCACAGTCCATTTCTCTAGTTTTACCCACTTGTGCTTCACTGCTGGCTTTCCGTGACATCACTATTGCCAATGTCTCCTGGAATATGTCCAGCCAGAGTTGGCAACCTGCACCACAGTGCAGCTCCTCCATGCTTGACAGAAGAAGAAATAATAAAATACTTACCCTACCATTTCTTCAGTAATTTCTAGTGGCCTCTTGCAGAACTGGAAAAACTTGTTGGAGTTTGTATGGCTCATGCTGCACCTTAGTTTTTCATGCAACTTACAAAAGGATTCTGAAACAAGCACAGGAGCATTCTTTACATACTTAAACCAATCCAATATTGATTTGAGGCGACCACTAAGGTGCACCTAAAAGGTGAGGACCAAATATGGTGGTCATTTTGTTGCTGGTGTAAACTGTGCAGGAACCCATGCCCAGAATTTGTATACACTGCCCATTTTGAGCCCCAAAACAAATCATAAGATCATAAGAAATAGAAGCAGGAACTCTGCAATTCAATAAGATCATGGCTGTTTCATGTTTAAAGACAGCAAAACTTCTCAATGCTTTCTCATTGTAGATCTTTATTGAACTGATCTTAAGATAGCAGCCTCCAGAGAGCTCCTCATGGTAAAGGTTACATGACTACAGAAGGCAAGATAGGACATGTAAGACTGACTGCATTTCAAACCCAAACAATGGCTGATCTGATTGTGGCCTAAAGTCCTCTTTCCTGCTTGTCCCAATAACCCTTGACACCCTTGTAGATCAAAAATCTGTCTAACTCAGCCCTGAATATATTCAATGACCCAGCACCCATGATCTATGTGGAAGAGAATTTCAAAGACTAACAACCCTCTGAGAGAAGAAATTCCTCCTCATCTCCATCTTAAATGAGAGACCCCTTATTTTTAAACGGTGCCCCCAGTTCTAGATTCCCCCAAAAAGAGAAACATTTGGGGGGTAGGGGGCAGGACGGATTTTATGGAGCCTGCAAGAGTGGGAAAAGTGCATGCGGGGTGACTGAATTAGCCAGGAACTGAAATTTTGATTTCCTGATGGCAGGTTGAGGTACAGAGATTGAGCCAGTGGTGTGCTTCTGGGGTGTCAGGCCTCATGCTGTCCTGTGGCAGGTTCCCACTTGTAATACTTTTGCATGCCATGAATACTCATTAACATAAAACTTTTAAAAATTATGTCCTACCTTCAAGATAAAGTCAGTGGCGCATGAGAATCTCGTGGCACCTGGTTCACATTTGTTTAAAGGTGGCGTGCAACAGTTGGCTTTCTGCAGTTGTTTCTGAGGTCAGAAGTTTTCCTTGTTGAACACTGCGGCACAACGGAAGGGAGAAGGAGAATGGCAACTTGCATGGAGGCTCGTTACCGGTAAGGGTGAGTCACTGGTTGGCGGGTGTCAGTGGCATGGAGAAGTGGAAGAGGGAAGGGCCTGGTGTTCTGGGTGTGGTGGGGAGGAATGGTGTGAACAGTCAGAGGGGCCTAAAGGGCAGTGTCAGCACTTTCCACATAGAGTCAGAGAGTCATAGAGGTCTACAGGACAGAAAAAGGCCCTTCAGCCCATTGAGTCTGCATCGGTCAAACAAGTACCTAACTATTCTAATCCCATTTTCCAGCATTAGGGCCATAGCCTTGTATGCCATGGCATCACAATGTACATCCAAATACTTGTTAAATGTTATGAGGGCTTCTGCCTCTACCGCCCTTTCAGGCAGTGAGTTCCAGATTCCCACCTCCCTCTGGGTGAAAATATTCTTCCTCAAATCCCCTCTAAACCTCCTGCTCTTTACCTTAAATCTATGCCCCCTGGTTATTGATCCCTTCACCAAATGGATAGGTTCTTTCCTGTCTACCCTATCTATGCCCCTCATAATTTTATGTACCTCAACCATGTCCCCCCTCAATCTCCTCTGCTCCAAGGAAAATAACCCCAGTCTGTCCAATCCCTCCTCATAACTAAAACTCTCCAGCCCAGGCAACATCCTGGTAAATCTCCTCTGCACTCTCTCTAGTGCAATCACATCCTTCCTATAATGTGGTTTCCAGAACTGCATGCAATACTCTAGCTGTGGCCTAACCAGCATTTCATACAGTACCAGCATAACCTCCCTGCTCTTATATTCTATGCCTCGGATAATAAAGGCAAGTATCCCATATGCCTTCTTAACCACCTCATTTACCTGTCCCACTCCCTTAAGGGACTGGTGGACATGCACACCAAGGCCCCTCTGATCCTTGGTACTTTCCAGGGTCCTACCATTCATCGTGTATTCCTGTGCCTTGTTTGTCTTGCCCAAGTGCATTACCTCACACTTATCCGGATTAAATTCCATTCGCCACTGATTAGCCCATCTGACCAGCCTGTCTATATCCTCCTGTAATCTAAGGCTATCTTCCTCACTATTTACCACCCCACCAATTTTCGTGTCATCCGCGAACTTACTGATCAACCCTCCTACATTCAAGTCTAAATCGTTTATATATACCACAAACAGCAAGGGACCCAACACCGATCCCTGTGGAACCCCACTGGACACAGGCATCCAGTCACAAAAACACCCCTCGAAAATCACCCTCTGCTTCCTGCCACTCAACCAATTGTGGATCCAATTTGCCAAATTGCCTTGGATCCCATGGGCTCTCACCTTCTTTATCAGTCTCTCATGCGGGACCTTATCAAAAGCCTTGTTGAAGTCCAAGTAGACTAAATCAAATGCATTGCCCTCATCTACACACCTGGTCACCCCTTCGAAAAATTCAATCAAATTGGTCAGACATGACCTCCCTTTAACAAAACCATGCTGACTGTCCTTGATTAATTCCTGCCTCTCTAAGGTGTAGATTAATTCTATTCCTCAGAATTGCTTCAATAGCTTCCCCACCATTGAGGTTTGACTGACTGGCTAGTAGTTCCCTGGTTTATCCCTTCCTCCTTTCTTGAATAACGATACCACATTGGCTATCGTCTAGTCCTCTGGCACCTCTCCTGTCACCAGACAGGTATTGAAAATTATTACCAGCGCCCTTACTATCTCCTCCCTTGCCTCACTCAATAGCCTGGGATACATTTCATCCGGGTCTGGAGATTTATCTACTTTTAAGTCTGCCACTTAGAACCTGCTCCCTTTCTATGCTAATTTCTTTAATTATGTCACAGCCCTTCTGCTGATTTCCACACCCATGTCGTCCATCTCACTTGTGAACAATGATACAAAGCATTCATTTAGAACCCTACCTTCTGGCTCCACACACAAATTACCACTATGGTCCTTAATGGGCCCTACTCTTTCCCCGATTATGCTCTTCCTCTTAATGCACTTGTAAAATACTTTGGATTTTCCTTCATTTTACCTGCCAATGTCTTTTCATGCCCCCTTTTTGCTCTCCTAATTTCCTTTTTAAGTTCCCTCCTACACATTCCATACTCCTCTAGGGCATCCGCTGTTTTGAGCCCTCGGTATCTGCCATAAGCCTCCCTTTTTCTCTTTATCCAATCCTGTATATCCCTCAACATTTAGGATTCCCTGGATTTGTTGGTCCCACCCTTTATCTTTACTGGAATATGCTGGCTCTGTACTCTCCCTATTTCATTCTTGAATGATTCCCACTGCTATGATGCAGATTTACCTAAAAGTAGCTGCTCCCAGTCCACTCTGGCCAAATCATATCTGATCTTATTAAAATTGGCCTTCCCCCAATTTAAAACTCTGATTTCTGGCCCAACCTTGTCCTTTTCCATAACAACTTTGAATCTAATGGAGTTATGATCAGCATGTTGGCTGGCAGAGTCCTTACAGGGCTTTGAGTTCACCTGCAACATTTCAATTATCCCCACTGAGAGTGATCTTGGACAACATCCTTTGCATTGCATAGAAGGGAGGGCCAGTTGAGCCTGAAAGTTCAGTACAGAGTAGTGAGTACAATACTGGACACTAACATGAACATTCTAAAAGAGTGAATACAAAAACACATAATTGTTTCTTCCACAATAAAAAAAAGTCCCTAACTCCCCTGTAAACATCAGTGCAAGACTTCCCTACTTTTATACACCATCCCCCTGCAACAAAGGCCAACATTCCATATGCCTTCCTAATTAATTTCTAATCATAGAATTATTATGGTGTAGAAGGTGGGCATTCGGCCTATCATGTCTGCACCAGCTCTCTGAGCATTTTAACTTAGTGCCAATTTTCTGCATTTTCCCCTTAACCCTGCACATTGTTTCTATTTAGATAATCATACAATGCCCTCTTGAATGCCTCAATTGAACCTGCCTCCACCACACTTCCAGGCAGTGCATTCCGAATCCTAACTACTTGCTGTGTGAAAAAGTTTCTTCTCATCTCATATTTGCTTCTTTTGCAAAATACTTTAAAACTGTGCCCTCTGGTTCTCGGTCCTTTTACGATTGGGAACAGTTTCTCCCTATCTTCTCTGTCCAGACCCCTCATGATCTTGAAAACTTCTATCAAGTCTCCTCTTAGCCTTCTCCTCTCCAAGGAAAACACTCCCATCTTCTCCAATCTTTCCTCATAACTGAAGTGTCTCATCCCTGGAACCATTCGCATAAACCTCTTCTACACCTGCAGGTTAACTTTTTGTGATTCATGTATAAGGACACCCAGCTCCCTCTGTGCCGCAATATTATGCAGTCTCTCCATTTAAATATTATTGTGCATTTCTATTCTTCCTGCCAAAGTGGAAAAACTCTCATTTTCCCACATTATACTCTATCTGCCAATTTTTTTCTCACTCACTTAACCTATCTACATCCCTTTGCAGATTCTTTGCATCCTCCTCACAACTTGCTTTCCTACCTATCTATGTTTCATCAGCAAATTTGGCTACAATAAAGTTGATCCCTTTATCCAATTATTAATATAGATAATAAATTTTTAAGATCAGCATTAATCTCTGTGGCACTCTACTAGTTATAGTTTGTCAACCTGAAAATGACCCATTCAGCCTGACTCTCTGAGCCAACCCTTTGTCCATGCTAATATATTACCTCCAGCATCATGAGTTCTTATCTTGTGTAGTAATATTTTAGATGGTATTCAATCAAATGTCCTTTGTAAATCCAAATACATTACATCTACTGGTTCCCCTTTATCCAACCTGCTTGCTACATCCTCAAAGAAATGTAATAGGTTTCTCAAACACGTTTTCTCTTTCACAAACCTATGTTGACTCTGCCTGACTGGATTAGGATCTTCTAAATGTCCTGCTACTACCTCCTTAATAATGGATTTCATCATTTTCCCAATGACAGATGTTAGGCTAACTGAACTATAGTTTCCTGCTTATTGTCTTCCTCCTTTCTTGAATAGAGGTGTTACATTTGCAGGTTTCAAATCTGCTAGAACCTTTCTAGAATCTAGGGAATGTTGCAAGATTACAACCAATGCATACACGATCTCTGCAGCCACTTCTTTTAAGATCTTCAGATGCTGGCCATCAGGTCTAGGGAACTTGTCAGCCCTTACTCCCATTAGTTTACCAAGTACTTTTTCTCTAGTGGTGGTGATTGTTTTAAAGTCCTCCCTCCCATTTGCCCCTTGATTTTTGAGTGTTCTTGGGATGCTCTTTGTGTTTTCTACTATGAAGACAGATATAAAATACTTGTTCAAACTCTCTGCCATTTCCTTGTTTCCCAATATTAATTCCTCAGTCTCATCCTCTAAGATTCCAATATTTACTTTTCTTCACTTCTTTTTATATATACTTGTAAAAGCTCTTATTGCCATTTTTATATTTCTTGATAGTTTACTCTCAAATTCTAATTTCTCCCCTCATCATTTTTTTAGTCATCCTTTGCTGGGGTGATAGCAGAAAGGGACTTGGTATGAGTTAAGACACAGGCAGCAGAGTTTTAGATTACCTTACGTTTACGGGAGGTCATGGGAAACCAGCTAGGAGTATGTTGGAATAGGTCAGGTCTAGAGGTAATGAAGGCATTGATGAGGGTTTCAACAGCAGATGAGCTGAGACAGGGACAAAGTTGGGCAATGTTATGGAGGTGAAAATTGGCAGTCTTAGTGGTGACACAAATATGAGGTCACAAGCTCATCTCAGGATCAAATATGCCAACAAGATTTTGAACACACTGATTTAATCTCAGAAAGTTGCCAGGGAGAGAGATTGAGTCGATAGTTAGAGATGAAGTTTGGAGCAGGAACTGAAAACAATGGCTTCAATCTTCCCAATCCCAAGGGATTGACTTAGAAGAAGAAGAAGAGACAAAGAAGTCCAGGAGCTCCTCACACTTATTGTTGGAGGTGAGGAAACAGGGGTGAAGGTTTTAAAAAGATGGTTTGCAATACAGAAATGAAGTTTGGAGGGGTTATCTTTGCATTTCTGGATGATCCTAGAATAGTGAGCAGTTTCAGCAAATAAGAGCAGCAGCAGTGTTTTAAGTGGTTCAGCCAGATTTGGCAGTGGATGGCTAAATCAGTTGTCCGCCAAATCCTTTTAGGTCTGCGTCCCATGGACTTAAAGAAGTGGAAATGAGGGGCATATTGACGGAATGTCCAGAGTGAGAAAAAGTAACAGTTTTACTAGGGACTAGAGCATCAAAGGTGGAGGTGAGGCTGCAGTTGAAGAAATCTGTCGCTGTAGAAGTGTTGTGGCAAACAAAGGGTCAAAGGTTAGATAGTTGGGATTTTGAAAGTGTGGTTGTAATTGAACTGGGGCTAATTTTCCAGGGATTGATACAGAAGGAGGTAGGGTTGGAGCATGAAAGGATGATTTGGGTGGTAAGTGATACAGTTATCAGAGATGTTTTTTTTTCTGCGATTGGTATGATAGGATTTGCAACACCATGTGAAATGACAAGGTCAAGGGGTTGGACGTGAATAGGGATTGGGGATTTTACATCGAAGGTAAGATTTAGGGAGGATAAGAGGAGAGAGAATATGAAGGGTTGAGATGGAGGTTGAAATCAACGAGGATGAGAAGTCATTTAGTGCAGAGGGTGAAAGAGGAAAGCAGTGAAGATATCTCAGTGCTAACATTTTTATTGTACTTGGGATGGTACGTGTTGGAGAACAATAACTTTTAAATATACGTGAAACAGTTGGAGCAATGTGAGATGCTCAAAGGAGGAAGAAGTTTCATAGAGTAGGAGGATCAGGCCAAGGTGTGATTCGGTGATAAGAGTCATACCTCCACCGCGACAGTCTTGACAGGACAAGTGGTGGGATTTGTAGCCAGGCAGGGAGGTTTCATTAAGGGGAAAGGTGTCATCACCCCTCAGCCAAATTTCCATTAAAGCCATGATATTGATGCAGTCATCTACGATAAGTTAATGATGGAAAGGGTCTTGTTCACTAATGAATGGACATTCTGGAGGGAGATGTTTAGAAGGATAGCAACAGCTGATCCACTGGCAGAGTCCACAAAATCAGCAGTGGGAGGAATGAGTTGGACAGGAAGCAAATTGGCAAGATTAGCCTCCAGAGAGCACACTAGGGAGGAAAGTGTGAGAGAGTAGGATAAGGCAATTGGGTTGCTTCTCGTAATGAGCCAGTGCCAAGTGCCTCGATGAGCCCATCGGAGGATGCCAAGAGAGGCACAGAGGGAAGCTGTTGCTTATGTAATAAGGAGTCAAGGAGATAGTGGCAAGAGAGCAGGAAGGTCAAGGAGTACTGAAGGGTTGGAATAGGGAATTGGGAGGGTAGAATACCCGAGAGTGGAGAAGTGAAAGGAAGCATAACAAAAGAAGAGAGTCCAGGAAGGGTAAAGAAAAAAGTTAAAAACAAAGAGCAAAAGTTGAAATTGATTAGGTTCGGAGTAGCAGCCAAAATGCGCATGTGGATGGATGCACGGAGAGCTCAAGTTCCATTCTAATAATATAAAAATTAGGATACATAAAAATATGATAATAAATATGAAATAGGAAATGGCTAGAGATAATAGAAGGAATCCAGAATTAAAATCGGAAGCATATGTGCCATTTTTGAGCCAAAGTCAATCCACAATAGAGAAACTGCAATTTAAACTCTTAGCAACAGTGAAACATTTTCAAATAAAAACATAAAGAACAGAATTTTGCCGTCGGCGAACTGGGGCAGGGCTCGCTTGCCGACGTGTAAAATGACGCGGGATGACATCGGGTGGAACCAACTGAGGCCATTGACAGGATCATTTAAACAATTAAAGGACCTTAAGGTTGGCGGGCAGGCCAGGAGCCCTGGTGGCAAATAGAAAAAACATGAAACCTCATCCACTGACGGGATGAGGTTTCATGCAGGGTTCTAAAAAGTTTAATAAAGTTTTACTGTAATTTATGAACATGTCTCATCTCACGTGACATTGTCACATGAGGGGGACATGTTAGGGAATTTTTTTTTCTATTTTTAATCTTTTTAAAAGTGTCAGCAATCTCCCTGAGGCAGCACTTAGCCTCAGGGAGATGTGCACTCTTTCGTGCGCATGCGTGAAAGAGCTCACTCTTGCTTTTGGGGAATCCCCCCGCCCACACAGGAAATGCATAGCGTTTCCCGCCAGATGTCACGCTGGGCAAGCCTTAATTGGCCTGCCCACGTAAAATGGTGGTGCGGCCCGCTTCTCCAGCGGGAATCGTCTCCCCGCCCGCCAGAGATTGGGTCAGGCCCGCTCGCCCCACAGGCAGAAAATTCTGTCCAAAATATAGCTGGGGAAAAAAATTCATACAATCCATCAAGTCCATTCCGAACAGGTATAAACATATTTTACAACGGACCTCTATGCTCAGCCATTTGTTTATATTCTACTTGACAAACACAAGCTCTCTCCCCCATTCTGAATAGAAAATCAAGCAGCATTGTTGAATATCCACATAATCCTTAAGTCTAGTTTTTAATAAATGTCAATCTAGCTCCTTTCTGGGATGTCACTTATCCACCAATCAACTACCATTTCGGGGAATTTGTTCCACATATCCACAATCCTGTAAGGAAAATAAGATTTTCAACTTACTAGACCTTGCTCAAAGGATCTGAATATTGTAAATTTTGCTCTCTTGTCCTATGCTTGCTGTCAAGATAAATAGCTCATTTTCAATATTATCAAATATCTTACATCTTTTTAAAGATGTAAATCATGTATCCCCTTAGATTTTTCACCAGTTTATTTTATTCATTCATAGGAATGTGGGCGCCTCTGGCTAGGCCAGCATTTATTGCCCATCCCTAATTGCCCCGAGAAGGTGGTGGTGAGCTGACTTCTTGAACCACTGCAATCCAGATGATGTAGATATACCCACAGTGCTGTAAGGGAGGGAGTTCCTGGATTTTGACTCAGCAACAGTGAAGGAACGGCGATATATTTCCAAGCCAGGATGGTGAATGGCTTGGAAGGGAACTTCCAGCTGCTAGTGTTCCCATGTGTCTGCTGCCCTTGCCCTTCAAGATGGTAGTGGTCATGGGTTTGGAAGGTGATGTCTAAGGAGGCTTGGTGAGCTCCTGCAGTGCATCTTGTAGATGGTACATACTGCTGCCACTGTGAGTCGGTGGTGGAGGGAGTGAATGTTAATGGATGGGGTGCCAATCAAGCGGGCTGCTTTGTCCTTAATGGTGTTGAGCTTAAGTGCTGTTACAGCTGCACTCATCCAGGCAAGTGGAGAGTATTCCATCACACTCCTGCCTTGTGCCTTTTAGATGGTGGACAGGATTTGGGGAGTCAGGAGGTGAGTTACTCAACGCAGGATTCCTAGCCTCAGACCTGCTCTTGTAGCTGTAGTATTTAAATGGCTATGCCAGTTCAGTTTCTCATCAATGGTAACCCCCCAGAATGTTGATAGTGGGGGAATTCAGCAATGGCAATGCCACTGAGTGTCAAGGGGTGATGGTTAGATTCTCTCTTGTTGGAGATGGTCATTGCCTGGCAAGTGTGGTGCAAATGTTACTTGCCACTTGTCATTTGCATTTGCAACAATCTTCAGCCAGAAATGCCAAGTAGATGATCCAACTTGGCCTCCTCTGGAGGTCCACAGCCTCATAGATGCCAGTCTTCAGCCAATTTGATTAATTCCACATGATTTCAGGAAACGGCTGAAGATAAAGGATACTGCAAAGGCTATGGGCCCTGACAATATTTCGGCAATAGTACTGAAGACTTGTGCTCCAGAACTTGCCACGCCCCTCGATATTGTCCAGGTCTTGCTGCATTTGAACATGGACTGCTTCAGTATCTGAGGAGTCACGAATGGTGCTGAACATTGTGCAGTTATCAGAGAACATCCCCACTTCTGACCTTATGATGGAACGAAGGTCATTGATGAAGCAGCTGAAGACAGTTGGGCCTAGGACACTACCCTGAGGAAATCATGCAGTGATATCCTGGAACTGAGATGGTTGACCTCCAACAACTCAGCCAACTTCCTTTATACTGGATATGACTCCAGCCAGTAGGGAGTTTTCCCCCTGACTCCCATTGACTCCAGTATTGCTAGGGCTCCTTCATGCCACAGTTGGTCAAATGCTGCTTTGCTGTCAAGGGCAGTCACTCTCACCTCACCTCTGGAGTTCAACTCTTTTGCCCATGTTTGAACTAAGGCTGTAAAGAGGTAAGGAGCTGAGTGGCCCTGGTGGAACCCAAACTGAGAGTCAGTGAGCAGGTTTTTGCTAAGCAAGTGCCACTTGATAATAATGTTGATGACATCTTCCAGCACTTTACTCACGATCGAGAATAGATTGATGGGGCCGTAATTGGCCGAGTTGGATTTTTCCTGCTTTATTGTGTATAGGACATGCCTGGGCAATTTTCCACATTGCCGGGTAGATGCCAGTGTTGTAACTGTAGTGGAACAGCTTGGCCAGAGGCGTGGCAAGTTCTGGAGCACAAGTCTTCAGTACTATTGCCAGAATATTGTCAGGGTCCAGAGCCTTTGCACTATCCAGTGCCTTCAGCTGTTTCCTGAAATCACATGGAGTGAATTGAATTGGCTGAAGACTGGCATCTGTGATACTGGGGACCTTTAGAGGAGGCCGAGTTGGATCATCCACTTGCACTTCTGGCTGATGACTGTTGCAAATACTTTAGCCTTATCTTTTGCATTGATATACTGGGCTGCCACATCATTAAGGATGTGGATAGTTGTGGAGCCTCCTCCAATGAGTTGTTAAGTTGTCCACCACCAATCACAAATAGATGTGGAAGGATTGCAGAGCTTAGATCTGAATCACTGGTTGTGAAATCACTTAGCTGTGTATCACTTGTTGCCTATGCTGTTTGGCATGCAAGTAGTCCTGTGTTCAAGCTTCATCAGGTTGACACCTCATTTTTAGATATGCTTGGTACTGCTCCTGGCATGCCCTCCTGCACTTTTCATTGAACCAGGGTTGATCAACCCTGGTTTGGTGGTAATGATAGAGTGGGGGATATGCCAGGCCATGAGGTTACAGATTGTGGTTGGCCGTGTGACTGATAATGGTCCACAGCGCCTCATGGTTGCCCTGTCTTGAGTTGCTAGATCTGTTTGAAATGTATCCTATTTAGCATGGTGGTAGTGTCACATAACACATTGGAGGGTATCCTCAATGTGAAGGCGGGGCTTCGTTGCCACAAGGACTGTGCGATGGTCACTCCTACCGATACCGTCATGGACAGGTGTATCTGTGGCAGACAGGTTGGTGAGAATGAGGTCAAGTATGTTTTTCCCTCTTGTTGATTCCCTTACCACCTGCGCAGACCCAGTCTAGCTACTATGTCCTTTAGGACTCGGCCAGCTTGGTTTGTAGTGGTGCTACAAGCCAATGTTGGTGATGAATGTTGAAGTCCTCCATTCAGTGTACATTCTGCGCTCTTGCCACCCTTAGTGCTTCATCCAAGTGGTGTTCAACATGGAGGAGTAATAATTCATCAGCTAAGGTGGAGGGGCGGGTGCAGTACATGATAATAAGCAGAAGTCTTTCCTGTCCATGTTTAACCTGATGCCATGAGACTTCAAGGGGTCCAGAGTCCATGTTGATGACTCCCAGGGCAACTCCCTCCCAACTAAATACCACTGTGCTGGTATGTCCTGCCAGTGGGACAGGATATACCAAGGAATGGTGATGCCTGGGACATTGTTCGTAAGGTATGATTTCATGAGTATGGCAATGTCAGGCTGTTGCTGCCAATTTTGGCACTAACTCCCAAATGTTAGTAAGAAGGACTTTGCAGGATCGACAGGGCTGAATTTGCCGTTGTTGATGCCTAGGTCGCTGTCAGGTTGTCTGTCCAGTTTCATTCTTTTTAGAATTTTTAGCAGTTTGATACAACTGAGTTGATACATTTCAGATTGCAGTTAAGAGTCAACCACACTACTGTGGATCTGGAGTCACATGTAGGCCAAACCAGGTAAGGACAGATTTCTTTCCTTAAAGGGCATTAGTGAACCAGATGGGTTTTTATGACTATCGACAATGGTTTTGTGGTCACCATTAGACTTTTAACCCCAGATTTCTTTTTAAAATTGTATTCAAATTCCACCATCTGCTGTGGTGGGATTCGATCCCAGCTCTCTAGAGCATTACTCTAGGTCTCTGGATTACAATGACAATACCACTACACCACCGTCTCCCACTAAACCAGTAAAAATAAGCCCTGTAGAAGGGTCATATGGACTCAAAACATTAATTGTTTCTCACTCCACAGATGCTGCTAGACCTGCTGAGTTTTTCCAGCATTTTCTGTTTTTGTTTCAGATTTCCAGCATCCACAGTATTTTGTTTTTAGAAAAATAAGTCAAGTTGCCTGACCAAACTGTACAATGCTCTGGTCAGATTTTGTATAGACTATTACTCTGGATTTCCATTTTATTTGCTTTTTGCATTACTCTCTGTCCATCAGATTTAAACTGAAGTTTCTCTTTTATACAATGATTTTGGCACAAAAATTATATATAGGCTGCCAACTGTAGCAAATCTGACGATGGAATAGAATTTTCTTTCCAGCAACTATGAGTTGTTTCAAAAAATAAATCTGGAAATTTTTTGACAAAGAGATTTTCTAGAAATTAAAAGAAACAGTTGAAAATTAAAAGTCTATCCTCTAAGTAATAACTTCCGACAAATATGCCTAGTAATTCTTTATGAATTATTTAACCAAATGGCACCTGGTCTTCTAACAGACCTGTCTGCACTGTTCTTCTCTGTGAGATACTTTTCCAAAGCACTAAATGTCTTTTCAATTGAATCCAGATGTCAGGAGCTGAAAGAAATGTTCTCAGAAAAAAAGTGAACTAACATAAATCTTGCAGCTGACAGAGATCCCACTGTGCTCATTTAGGGAAGCTCTTGGAAGAAGCGCTATAGGGCCAAGATACCTGATGGGCACAAAGGCAGATGTGCATGTCCAAATTCCCTTAAGGCTGAATGCCTTCAGATATGCTATGAAGTTGTTAGTCAGAGAATGGTGGCTTACAATTGTATTACATAATACAGAATGGAAGTAAGCTTTTGTTCTAGGTGTCTGGTTTAAATGAATCTAAAGTGGTTTAAGTTTTCAAATGCTATAAGCTAAACAGAATTTTAACTTAATTTTAAAATCTTATTTGATCAAAGTAGGAAAGTCATAGAGATGTACTTGTTCATTAATTCAAAATAAGTGGAACAATAACATCATGGGTACTGCATAATTGTTTCCAACATAAGATCTTCAGCAATATAACACTTCTAGATACACACATGAACATTCTGCATAGTACAAACATTGGAAAACTTAATTGTAAAAGCAACTGCTAATTACATTGCAGTGAAGTACTGCTTAATCTGACTAAATTTTGCATGGTACTTCAGGTTTTTATAGGAATTTTGGACGTAATATTTATTCCTTGGTTTTATATTGCATTAAAAAATTTTGTACAATTGAGCTGTTCTTCAAGGTGCTCATCTTGGTGCAACTACGAAAGACACTGATTTAATTTTCCATCCTCTTCTTTCCTTTTCCCCTCTAAAAGGCCCCTGTTACGACTGCCTCCTAATCCAGGGATCATCTGACTTGAGTTACAGAAACTGAATATCTTTTGTTTGCAAGGCTGTCATGAAAAACAACAAATGGATTAGTTTTACCACAAAAAGTAGTTAGTAATGAGGCATTTCATTGCTCAGTGGACCTTACTAAATAGTAGATCAAAAAGAATTTTCACATTTCAATTGCGCATTTACGGAATGTTTATGTATTCAAATACTTATTTTATTTACTGATTACTTATGCATTTCATTTTGTATACTTTTAATCTTTACTGCCAGATTTCTCATTTATATATACAACTTCTTATGTACCAAACTGTTCCTAACATTCTCCCGCCTCAATCCCAGCCACTTAATGAACTTACACAGATCAGCGTCATTCTAATTTATGGCATATAATTGAAAGCAATTTGAGGATTAAACATTATGGACAAAGTCACTCAATCTGCCATGGAGTAATAGGAAATGGGTTTGCCCCATAATGATTTATATCTGTGCCATCAGAAAGTGGTTGCCAAAAAGTCAGAAAAATTCGATAACAAATTATCTCAAGCTCCTGAGAGCTGGGGTCACGTTTACCCTTGTCCCTAAAATGGCAAAATATCAATCTTAGTGAACATCTGTTCTTTGGCTAAAATAATTACTTCAAAATGTTGTTTCATTACTGTAAAGCTGTATTCTGTTTGCAAACTGCACCATCCAGGAACATCTTTGCGACAGTAGAAAATTTTTACAAAGGCTGAAGAAAACTTGTTTGATTTTCCATGCTTGATGAGGGATTTGAGCATTAAACAACATAGGACAAAGATACTATGACATGCCATGGGGAATAGGAAATGGGCTCACCCTTGTGATTCTTTACATGGCCATTTCCTTAAAATTCAACTGAGTGCTATTTTTAGCATTGCTATCTTAAACAAGTATTACCACACAATCCTATTTCCCACATTATGGGCTTATTCCCAGCAATGACCGTAAAGTTTACTTATTGCATGTCCAGTCTCAAGAGAATCAGAAATTCTTTGAGCATGCTATCGAAACTGATTAGTACATAGGTAACCACTGGTTGGACAGTCAGTTTTCAGGCATTTTCTGATTTTTTTGAACAAAGCAAAGTAGAACAGAAGGGCTGAAATGTGTGGTTCTGAATATTAAATTTCTGATATTTTTAGTCAGGAAGCAAGCAGAATATAATAACTGGGAACTGAATATAATTCAATTCTGCCTGCTATTTAAAAAGAATATTAGTGTAAATGACATAGATATATAAATTTTTTCAATGGTGCAACTAGCATCATTATTGTTCCAACATCATTCCCATTGATATGTGAGTGGCTACTTTCAGGAGCCAAAACACCAAAAGTGACTCTACCACATTTTAGAAATGAGTGATGTTGTGTCTAATCTCATCCAGTGTAATGCTGCCTACTAATGATACCAGCTAGTACAGAGACAAGTATCAAATGGCATAATAGGAGATGCATCTGTTTACCTGATAATTTGCGGAATTTCTCCATAGACCGGGCTGAGGATCAAATTTGTATTTGACTTCAAGTATCTTAACTTTGAACTAATTGGAACCAAGATAATACCCAATCTGTCATCCCCATTAGGAAAAACAATGGGGGAGAAATTGGTCTACACCAGCAGTGCAAAACAGGCAGCACATTAGCAGCCAGGTTTACCAAGCACCCAATCCTCTTTCCACCAAAGTTCACAGGATGATAGTTAAAACTCTTATTGGAAACTTGTTTTCTAGTCTCATTGTCACTTTTACTTGGTTTAAAATTAAAATGTGGCAATATTCTCCAAGTCAATGGAAAATAAAAACTGCCATGGTGAAAAATTGGCTGCCCATTTGCCAGGAGCCTGTTTTGTGCTGTTGGCATAGAACAAGTTCACCCTAGTAAATTTTGATGTGTATAGAATTGTGAAGTACACAACAACTAGTATTTATTTAGCACCTTTAACATGGTGAAACATCTCAAGGCTCTTCTCAGGAGCTTTATAAAACAAAATCTGACACTGTGCCATATAAGGAGATATTAGGGCAGATGATCAGAAGCTTGTCAAAGGCTTAGGTTTTAAGGAGTGTCTCAAAGGAGGAAAACAAAGTAGCGAGGTGGAGAGGTACAGGAAGGAATTCAAGAGCTTTGGCAGCTGAAGGCACAGCCATCAATGTTGGAGTCATTAAAATTGGAGATGCTCAAGCAGCCATAATTGGAGGAGTGCAGATATCTTGGAGGGTTGTAGGGCTGGAGATTAAAGAGATAGGGAGGGCTGAGGCCATGGAAGGACCTGAAAGCAAGGATTTTAAAACCATGGCATTTTTCTTTATTCTTTCATGGGATGTGGGCATCACATTAGCCTGGTCCAGAGCCACTGACATAGCCACTATACTATCATCTCCCCTTGCTTAACCAGGAGCCAATGGCGAGCAGAGGGTTGATATGTGAATAGATATGCTATAAGTTGGGAGAGTTTTGGATGACCCCAAGTTTACAGAGGGTAGAACATGGGAGCCCATTGGAAAGGTCAAGTTTAGAGTTAAAGGCAGGGGTGAGGGTTTCGTAGCAGATGAGCTGAGGCAAAAGCAGAGTTGGGCGATGTTACTGAGATGGAAACAGGCAGTCTTAGTGATGGTGTGGATATGTGATCAGAAGGACACCTTGATGTCAGATATGACATCAAGGTTGCAAACTGTTTGTTTCAGTCTCATACAGTTGCCAGGAAGAGGGATGGAGTCGGTGGCAAATTTGTAGAGGAATCTTGTTGAAGCATTGGAGATCTCGCCTGCTGGCTGTGGACCCAGAGAGGAATCAGTGCTGCCTATTTTTTGGGAAGGCCTGCCCAACCACAAGCCAATCAGGCAGTGGTGGGGCCAAATGCGGCCATTTCATTGGAATCAAGACCCCGGGGGCAGAAGGCTCACTACTGAAAACTGTCGGTCAATCAGAGGCTGGCAGCTCTCATGCACAGCAGTACCACTGGGGAGACCGTGGCCACTGCCGGAAAGATGGCTCACCGGAGTCCCAGTACTGCGAAGCAACTCAGGCCACAGGTAAGTGAGGAAGGTGAGTTTGCGGGAGTTGAGGAAAGAGGGTGCTGGGGTGTTGGCAGCAAGGGCAAGGGGGTGGCTCACAGTAGGCTCCCACTTCCCAACGTCCAGTCCCTCAATAAGGCACTGAGTGCCTTTGATCGAGCGACCCTCAACACTCTCACCACAGGAAGTGAGAAACTGGTCACAAGGTTTTATCTGCCATGCACGCTGGTTGGCGACAGGCCTGCCTGATGCTGGGTTAAAACTAGTGGCAGCAGAATGAGGCCCTTAAGTAGTCATTAATTGGCTGCTTAAGGGCCTCAGTTGGTGGCAGGGTGGGAAGGTTGACCACGAGCCTTTCCACCCAGAATTTAATTCTGGCTGAAGCGAAAAAGCATCAGAATTCAAGTATGCCACCAGCCACCTGACTGAATGCGCTTCCTGCCTCCAAGCTTGCCACCAGAGAGCACAGAAGATTCCGCCCAATGTCTTTCCAATATTTAGCTGAAAGAAACATCTGCTCTTCCAGTACTGGATGTCGGACAAATCTGATCATTTAGAAACAGTGGAGGAGTAGAGAGTGGGAGTGGTGAGGTAGAATTGGGTATTGTCAGCACACGTGGAAACTGATGCTGTGTTTTTGGATAATGTCACCGAGTAGTAATATATAGATGAGAAATAGGAGGGGGTGTTGTTGCTGTTAATGAAGGAGTATTTTCAAAGGACATAAGCAACTCTATTGCTGGATTTTCATAGCAAGTAATTGAAAATACTAAGCCAAATTAAAATCACTAAAAACTGACAATAAAAGAATTCTGTTTCTCACATCAAATGGATTAGATTTTCACCAAGTTCACTTCTAATTAAGCTAATTGACATCATTCAGAACTCTTTATTTAACTGAAATAAACAGCAAATGCACATTAATGACTATGGAAATATAAGAAACAAAATTCCAACTTTGCGATTTAAGTTAGATTATAACTAAATAAATATGCAGAATTGTTTCACTAAAACCTATGAATTACATTGGTCAACTGCATTTCGGTCAGAACCAAGTCCCAGGATTTAGACAACTATTCCAGGGATGAGGAACTTCTGTTATGAAAAGAGATTGAAGAAGTTGGGGCTGTTTTCCTTGGAGAAGGCTAAGACGAGATTTTATTGAGGTATTCAAAATCATGAGGGATCAGGGCAGTGTATAGATAGGGCAAAAGTGTTCCCACTCGTGAAAATATCGAGAATGAGAGGGCACAGATTTAAAGTAATTGGCAAAAGAAGCAAAAGCGAGACGAGGAGAAACTTTTTCATACAGCAAGTGGTTAAGGTCTGGAATGCACTGCTTAAGAGTGTGGTGGAGACCTATTTAATCAAAGCATTCAAAATAGAATTAGTCCGTTATCTGAAAAGAAAGAATATGCAGTGTTCCAGGGAGGAGGAGGGGGAATGGCACTAAGTGAATTGTTCATTTGGAGAGCCGGTGCAGGCATGATGGGACGAGTGGCCTCCTTCTGTGCTGTAACAATTCTATGATTCTGTGACATAAAATCTGCATGCTCTGCTATACTGATTAATGGAAGGGTGAGGTGAGAAAACAATTTCTCAAATTTCAGATCATTTAAATTATTAACTAATTCAACTTGATTTATTGGCACAGGTTTATGGTACTGGCATGCAACTAACATTTGTTAAGATTAACTACCAGGCTGAAATTTGAAATATAATAAAACCTGCACCTTCAAAGGAGTCAATCATTATAACGTTATCTAAAACCACATGAAAATGGAGGGCATATCTTCAGAATTGGGGCTGTGAAACTTGAAAGTTTATTAGTGTAACCATCAAACTGCACCTATGATTCAATAAATGCCAGGAGCATGATCTGGGAACAAATCCAATTTCATTTTTTAAATATTGGACTGCTCAAATACCACAGCTTTTATGGGTGATGGAGAGATAATATTTCAGTTATCAGTTCCTGACAAGTACATTAAAAATCTGAGCAATCCCCTCTAAAAAACTGTCACCTCTCATTTACTTCTGTCAAACCATTGGTAGGTTTAAGCTTTTTTTCCTTTTCAGGAATACAGTCCTGAATTTTCATACCTTAATTCTGGTAACAAAAGGAAACTGTCATCATATCACTTAAATTTTTTGTTTCAGTTATCTGCTATCTCCTGAATGTGTCAATTCATTGCCAAGGTTATGGTTCTACAGGCACTGGTTACTCTGGAGTATCTTTCCCGATGCCATTATTTATGGATGAGCCTGGGCAGTGAGTGTCAACAGGCTATTTGACTTTGGGGCAGGGAACATCACAACCATTCCTGATCCTCCAGAATTCATAAAAACAAAGCCTGTCAGCAGCTGCTTTCCAGCACAAAAGGTGGCCAGCCACCAACATAATAAATCTAATTCTATTGATAGCTACCCTTTTCAGAACAGGTCTGGAAAGATTTCACTTAAGGCACTACTTTCAACCAATGCATTTCATCATACTCCACTGGCATTTTGCTGTAAGACTATATCACAACAGGATGTCAGATGCATTCCTCAATAGTGCACATTGTTGTGATGCTTTTAGCAATCTCAATACAAATACTATGCATGTATGCTCTACAAATGTGACACTGACATGCCCTGTGGTTCTGAATCACAAATCACACAAAATAATGTATCCAGTTATATGTAAGGTGTGGAGTGAAATGATCAGAAAAACTCTAAATATAACCTCAGGGACTTCAGTAAATGCAGCTATGGATATTAATGCACAACAAAATTAACCACTGGCAAAATTTTTCTGTATTTGATCAGAAAAGCTCCATGCAGAGAAGTAATACTATGTAATTAAAATGACCATTCCAAGCAATTCCTTTAAAACAAAGTCTTATTATTCTGTAAACATTTTTTTTGTTAGCATACAAAAGGCAGACAATACCAAGATAATCTACAAATATTTGATTTCTGATTATATCTAACTGGCAGGCAAAAGGATCAAGGATATTACACTGGTTGTATGAATGAATCAATGGAGAAATTTACACTATTAATCACAAGTTTTCTGTAGATAACTGTAGCACGTGGTCCTGAGTATTACGATAGGAAGATCCTGGAAGTGCTACAAAAAATATTTTAAAAACTTAAACGAGCATTACTTTTGCTTTAAAAATGTAGACCACACAAAAAAATCAACAATGTTCAAAAAATCTGTACTATTGACTTATTATATTTTGGTCAGTATGCCTCAATTTTGAAATTCATGTACCTGCATTCAAATCCCTTCATGGCCTCACCTCTAGCCTGTAAAGTCTTCCAGCATTACAGTCTGGAATAAGTCTCAGTAATGCTGACCATCAAACTATCATCATTGCTGTAAAAACCCATCTAGTTCACTAATGTCCTGTAGAAAAGGAAATCTGTCATTTTTAACTGGTCTGACCTACATTTGACTGCAGACCCATAGCAAAGCTGTTGCCTCTTAACTGCCCTCTGAAATGACACTCAGTTCAAGGGCATGTAGGGATGGGCCACAAATGCTGGCCTTGCCAACGTCACCCACATCCCATGAAAGATTAAAGAGAAACACCACTTTCAAGTTCCCTTCCAAGCCACACACCATCCTGACTTGAAACTATATCACCATTCTTTCACTGTTGCTGGGTCAAAATCTTGGAACTCACCACGACCCCCAACAGCACTGTGGGTGTACCTACACCACGTGGACTTAAAAAGGTGACTCACCACCACCTTCTCAAGGGCAATTAGGGATGGGCAATAAATGCTGGTCTAGCCAATGTTGCCCACATCCCGTGAAAGAATAAAAAAACACCCTTCTGATCTTTACATTCCTTCGACTATGAGCACTTGTGCATCATCCCATTCCTTTGTAACAAGTTCTATTCCTGATACCAGATCATGATTTGCTATTATTCTCCATTTATTGCATAGACTAAGTTCAAATACACACAGTGCCTTTAAACAGTATTACAGTTTGTTTTCTTTCCCTTGGTGAAGAAGTAACATTTGTGGTTGTTGTTTCTTTTCAATTCTAAGCTTGACTACAAATGTTAAAGAAAAAGCTCAAGATCTTATAGGACAGAATTTTGCCCTTAGCGGGCGGGGATGGTCAGGAAGCCAACTGCTGCCTGCGATTGGCACCGCACTGTGATTTCACGCTGGCGGGGGGGAGGGAGGGGAGCGCGAGCCGGCCGAGCATGAACTTCGCGCATGTCCGCGAGTGAGCGCAACATAATCTCCATGAGGTACAGAGCTCCCTCAAGGAGATGAAGAGATGGTAAAAAAAAAATAAAAATGTAATAAAACACATGTCACATGAACAGGGACCTGTTATTAATGAAAAATTAAAGATTTTATTTTATTTTTAATTGCTTTTGGAAAACTCATTCTGCCCCTGGATGAAGTTTCCAAAAAAACGCAAAGGCCGCTTGGCCTTTTCACCTGCCCACCAACCGATAGGTTGGACAGGCAGCGAAAAATTTACATTAATTGATTACTTAATGGCCTTAACAGGCCTTTTAATAGTCAGCGGGCACACTGCCAGCTCCAGCGCATGCCTGCCGACCAAACGATAGTGCAACTGCGCATTGAAATTCGCATGCTTGGTCGACGCCAATGCGCATCATTTCACGTTTGAGCGGGTTGGGCGCACACCCGCCGAGCGAAAATTTCTGCCCATAGTGTACTTCCATGAAACACTGACATTGATAATGGATTATGGCACTATGCCCAATATTTCTAGAAAGGGGTTGTAATTCCTACAAAAAAAATCCTCTTGTTTTGCTCTGCTGATCATTGTTCCATCCCTTATCTTAAAACTGCTTTGACAAAGACAAATCATGAATCTTACATCCTGCACAATTTAGCAGCCAATTAAATCACAGTGTCAGCTAAAATTGTACCCTGACACATAAAACTCTAAAGCATCCAGGGAATCAGCAACTTTTAAGCATTTCATTCAGTAAAAAAACAAAAACTTTTATCATATGAGATTAAATCAAATCCTAATCCTACGTATAAATGGATATATAATTAGGCTATTTTACATGTTCATTGACCAATCTCAGCCATACCTTCAGCTGTCAAGGTCCCAGGGTCTGGAATTCCCTGCCTTAATCCCGCTGCCATACTATTTCGATTAAGACCCACATAAGGAGTCACGTCTTTATATATGTCTTTGGTTACACTCCTAATATCCCTTTCTCTAGATTGGTATTCATTTCTTTACTAGACCTTTACAATCTATTTAGGGTTTATCAACATTAAAGGCAGTGCTGAGTATTTCCAGTATTTTCTATTCTTATTTCAGATTTCTAGCATCCACAGTATTCTGCTTTTCTATATAAATGCATACTGTTGTTGTGGAGAACTGATTAGTACCATTATGGGGTTGTTTTCCATTATTTATGATTTGGTGTTTTAAAACAGTTGACTCTTGCGTGGGTGCACAGAAATATTTCTTAGAATAACAGATTTCAGAGCAACATCAACAAAAACATGCATTTATATATGACCTTTAAATGCTTCACAAGCGCATCATCAAACAAAATTTGACAATCATCAAACAAAATTTGACAATGACCCACATAAGGAGATAATAGGACAGGTAGATTTTAAGGAGCATCTTAAAGAAGGAGGGAGGAAATTTCAAAGTTTGGGGCCTAGATAGCTGAAAGTACAGCCACCAGTGAAACAGCAATTAAAATAAAGGATGTGCAAGAAACCAGAATTGAAGGAGCATAGTGTTTCCGACACTGAGATGGATTAGTCTAGTTAGAATAGCCAGTTTTCATGTTGCAACTTCAATGTATATAATATAACCCTGCTCCTCTGCAGCTTAATCTACCCTGCCAATACAATAGCATCAATTCAGCAAGAATGTAAAATTGTATGTGTAGGATTTGCATATACTTAGTTGATCAGAAATTATCAGCATGGCATAAATTCAACAATACAAACATGAATTTAACTACCTGTGTTTGTTATAATAGCCAACCATTTGAGCATTGGAGCTGGATTTTGAACACCTGCCTGGGTCGGGAGTGGCGGCAGGTAGGCGCTAAAAATAATGCTGCCGACTGGCATGTGGTTTCCCAGCTGCATCCCGCCACGGGCCAATTTCCTGGAGGTGGGATGGGGTGTGGCAGGGTTACCTGTCTGCATCCAGCAGGTGACTGTTTAAACTAATTAATGAAGCTGAAGGAGGCTGTCTAGAATTTTGCAGTTGGTTCCCAGGGGCGGTGGGGGGCAATTTAACTACCTGGGGGCAGCCTCTCAGTGGCAGACTGGGCACTGCTCCAGGTAGGCTTAGAGGCAGCTGCCGCAGTTTGCCGTGTAGAGGGGTACATACCCTGTTCCCAAAATTGTACCATGGCAGCAAAGGCTATTTTTAATTTCATTAATGGCCTATTAGGCTGCTGTCTTCCTGGATGGTGAATTCCCTGCCCACTGGTGATTGAGCTTTATTGGGAGGAATCAGGAAGTTGGGAGAATCTCTGCCCTGCACCCTCCCACTTGATCAAACAGCTTCCCCTGCCTCCAAACCTGCCTCTGAGGGTGGGGTGGGGGCATTAAATTCCACCCAACGTGTGAGACATCTGCACTTCAGTAAATAGGTCCTCATTGAAATGCTTTGCAGCCATGTCTTGCAGCCATACTGAGCAAGAATTGCATTGCCAATTACTTTAAAGGTTACCACGATGATGAACTTTTATTTGTCTGGTTCCCTCTAGGTTTGACCTGGAGATATTTGCAATATCTCCTAGTTTGCCTACCACTGTTGCATAAGGGTGGTCACTGAGGGTTTAGGTAATTACATTTCATTTTTTGTCAGCGACCAGAAGGTGGTCCAAACACACCATTGCAGACTTCCCCATGGTACAACATGCCATTTACTGCAAGCACATTATCTGTGGGCGCCGTATGTCATATTCACATGTCACACTGAATGTCAAGTCGGTGTGCAACCATAGGCAGTGACTCATACAGGTCAATATCTAACATCCTGCCAGCAGTTGTGATGTCTCCATTCTGCAGCATTATGCTGTGCAAGCTGCATTTCAGTCAACATGGAAAACCAGAAGGAGGTTACTTGGCACAAGGGTGATCTGCTGATGACATGGTTCATGACTCCAATGCGCAACCTATGTACACGTTTGCAGCATGCACTCAATGAACACCATATTGCCACAGGAAATATGATGAGCAACTATTGCTGTGCTGAAACAACACTTGTGATACCTGAACCACCCTGGAGGAGCCCTGTAGCACTTGGCACAGTTTGTGATGGTGTTTTTTATGTTGCATAATCTCGGCATCATAAGGAAACAGCCCTTGCCACCAGTTTTATGGCTAAGGAAGAGGATATGAGGAGGAGGAAGAAGATGAAGAGGATAGAGGAAGAGAAGGGGGCATCTAACAGTTTCTTTCTGGCTGGGCTGTCCCTAAAGAACTACAATACAATACCAGTAATCACAACCCCAATTCCTCATTGACCATCAGTTTCACACCTTCCCTCTGACACTGGCCATCATAGTGTCAGTTTGACCACTATGAAAAAATAAATGCCACCACAAAATAAACATTTCAAACCAAGTTAATAATGGAAATCATGCCATAATAGACACAAACATATGCTAATCACTTTTGTGCCTATCTTCCATGCGTCTTTGTCTGTCCTAGTGCTCCTGAGTAGTGGTACCTCAGTAACTGCAACATGGCTAGAGGATGCTCTTGAAGGGTAACCTTATAAGCAGCTCTGAAGTGTGGAAGCATGAATGCTGTCATCCTGTGAGAGGACAGCGGCTCGTGCTCCAAGGAGTCAATACCACTCCCTGAGTGGGGCATCTCAGCAATCCTAGGAATCTGTTGGAAGGAAAATTGCAGATGTGTGGTAACACCTTGTAAATCCCTTTGCACACTGTAATTCACAACCCATGATGACAGCAGTCTGAGCAGCCTGACCTTGCATGACAGCAGTTTGAGCTTTTTCTGCACACTCAGACTTCGGACGGCTGCTGGTGGGGTTGGGTGTTTCAACCATGGCTCAGATGTTTCCATTAGTAGGAGAGACTAGGACCCAAGGGCACAGCCTCAGAGTAAAGGGAAGACCTTTTAGAACAGAGATGAGGAGAAACTTCTTTAGCCAGAGAGTGGTGAATCTATGGAATTCATTGCCACAGAAGGCTGAGAAGGCCAGGTCATTGAGTGTATTTAAGACCGAAATAGATAGGTTCTTGATTGGCAAGGGGATCAAAGGTTATGATGAGAAGGCAGGAGAATGGGGTTTGAGAAACTTATCAGCCATGATTGAATGGCAGAGCAGACTCGATGGGCCGAATGGTCTAATTTCTGCTCCTATGTCTTATGGTCTTATGGTAGCACTCTCACCTCTGAATCAGAAGATTATGGGCTCAAGTACCGCTCCAGAACTTGAGCACAAAAAAATCTAGGTGGACTCTTCAATACAGTACTGAGGAAGTGAAGCAAGTGCCATCACTGCCAGAGAAGTTAAACCAAGGCAGGTGTGCCCTCTCAAGTAGACATAAAAATCCCATGACAATATTTTGAAGAAAAGCAGGTGAGCTATCACTGATGTCCTGGCTAATATTTATCCCTCAATCAATAACACAGAAAGAGGCTATCTGGTATCATCACATTGCTGCTTGTGGGAGCTTGCTGTGCACAAATTGGTTTCTGCATTTCCTATATTAAAATAATGAGCACACTTCAAAAATACGGCATTGGCTGTAAAGAACTTTGGGTCGTCCTGAGTTTGTTAGAGGCGCTATAGAAATGCAAGCCTTTCTTTCAATAGAAATTGTGACTTTAGCCATCAGGCGATGCATCAAGATTATATTCACAAGTGTGTGAATGGAGTTGGCCACCACTTCCATGCTGGAAAGGATGAGCCCCAAGCTATATGCCAAGTTGGTGCTGGACTCCTCCATGCTCCCTGACACTAAATGCAGGCTTTCAAATGACACCCTACATGACTGTGGCAAAGGTAAACTTTCCTTCTTTGTTCTTCTCAACCAGTCTGCAACCTTCGACACAACCATCCTCCTCCAATGTTTCTGCACTGTCGTTCAGCTGGGTGGACTCTTTTCTCCTGGTTCCATTCATATCTATCTGATCATATCTAGGGTGTAACTTACAATGGCTTTGTTTCCTGCTCCCACACTTTACCTCTGGTGTCCCCAAAGGATCCTTGGTCCCCTCCTATTTCTGATCTACATTCTGCCTAAGGTGACATGAACTGACAGCTCAGAGGTAGTTTTCACATGCATGCTGATGACACCCAGCTCTATCTCACCATCACCTCTCTCAACTCCTTCACCATTTCTAAATTTTCAGACTACTATCCAACATCCAGAGGCTGAGCATCAACTCGCAGATACTTCCTCCCACCTCTCCCTGGACCATGACCTCACCACTGAACATCAAGCCATTGTTTCCAGGACTGTCACTGACCTCATCTCCTCTGGAGATCTTCCTTCCACAGCTTCCAACCTGATAGTCTCCCAACCTCGGACGACCCACGTCTACCTCCTACCCTAAATCCACAAACAGGACTGTCCCGGTAGACCGATGGTATCAGCCTGTTCCTGTCCCACGGAACTAATTTCTCGCTATCTTGACTCCATTCTCTCTCCCCTTGTCTAGTCCCTTCCCACCTACATCCGTGATTCCTCCGACACCCTACATCATATCAACAATTTCCAGTTCCCTGGCCCCAACCACTTCCTCTTCACCATGGACGTCCAATCCCTCTACACCTCCATCCCTCATCGAGATGGTCTGATGGCTCTCCGCTTCTTCCTCAAACAGAGGGCTGAACAATCCCCATCCACCACTACTCTCCTTCGTCTGGCTGAACTTGTTCTCACACTGAACAATTTCTCCTTCAACTCCTCTCACTTCCTCCAAATAAAAGATGTGGCTATGGGTACCCGCATGGGCCGCAGCTATGCCTGTCTCTTTATGGAGTATGTGGAACATTCCTTGTTGCAGTCCTACTCCGGCCTCCTCCCACAACTCTTTCTCTGGTACATTGATGATTACTTCGGTGCTGCTTCATGCTCTCGTCTGGACCTGGAAAAATTTATTAATTTTGCTTCCAATTTCCACCCCTCCATCATTTTCACATGGTCTATCTCTGACACTTCCCTTCCCTTCCTTGACCTCTCTGTCTCAATTTCTGGTGATAGACTGTCCATTAGAATATCCATTACAAGCCTACCGACTCCCACAGCTACCTCAACTACAGCTCCTCACACCCCGCTTCCTGTAAGGACTCCATCCCATTCTCTCAGTTCCTTCACCTCCGTCACATCTGTTCTGATGATGCCACTTTCAAAAACAGTTCCTCTGACATGTCTTCCTTCTTCCTTAACCGAGGTTTTCCACCCATGGTTGTTGACAGGGCCCTCAACCGTGTCCGGCCCATCTCCCGCGCATCCGCCCTCACGCCTTCTCCTCCCTCCCAGAAACATGATAGGGTCCCCCTTGTCCTCATTTATCACCCCACCAGCCTCCTCATTCAAAGGATCATCCTCTGCCATTTCCGCCAACTCCAGCATGATGCCACCACCAAACACATCTTCCCTTCACCCCCCCGGCGGCATTCCGTAGGGATCGTTCCCTCCGGGACACCCTGGTCCACTCCTCCATCATCCCCTACACCTCAACCCCCTCCCACAGCACCTTCCCATGCAACCGCGGAAGATGCAACACCTGCCCCTTTACTTCCCCCCTCCTCACTGTCCAAGGGCCCAAACACTCACTTCAAGTGAAGCAGCATTTCACCTGTACTTCCCTCAACTTAGTCTACTGCATTTGTTGCTCCCAATGCGGTTTTCTCTACATTGGAGAGACCAAACGCAGATTGGGTGACTGCTTTGCAGAACACCTTCAGTCTGTCTGCAAGCATTACCCAGACCTCCCTGTCGCTTGCCATTTCAACAGTCCACCCTGCTCTCATGCCCACATATCCATCCTTGGCTTGCTGCATTGTACCAGTGAAGCTCAACGCAAGCTGGAGGAACAGCACCTCTTCTTCTGACTTGGCACTTTACAGCCTTTCGGACTGAATACTGAGTTCAACAATTTTAGATCATGAACTCTCTCCTCCATCCCCATCCCTATTCTGATTTTTCCCCCTCCTTTTTGTTTTTTCCAATAATTTATGTAGATTTTTCTTTTCCCATCTATTTCCATTATTTTGAAATGCATTTCTATCCATTGTTTTATCTCTACCTTTTAGCCTTTTTCAATTCCTTCGCCCCACCCCACCCCCACTAGGGCTATCTGTACCTTGCTTGTCCTGCTTTCCACCCTTAATTATCACATTCCTTTAGAAAATATCACCACCTTCAACAGCTCTTTGTCCTTTTGTTTGTGACATCTTTTGGTTATCTCCACCTATCACTGGCCCTCTATCCAGCTCCCTTGTCCCAACCCCCCTCTTAAATCAGCTTATATTTCACCCCTTTTCTATTTTTCCTTAGTTCTGTTGCAGAGTCATGCGGACTCGAAACATTAACTGTGCTCCCTTCCACAGTTGCTGCCAGACCTGCTGAGTTTTTCCAGGTATTTTTGTTTTCGTTTTCGCTTTCCAGCATCCGCAGTTTTCTGCTTTTATCCAACATCCAATACTGGGTGAACAGAAACTTCCTCCCATTAAACATGAAGCTATTGTTTCAGCTCCAAACCACGTTCCCTAACTACTGCCTCCATCCCTTTCCTTGGCAACAGACTGAGATTAAACACAAGTCCATTCGCAGCCTTGTTGCCATATTTGACCCTGAGAAAGTTTTCGACCACGTATCTGAACCATCACTAAAACCACCTATTCCCACCTGTTAATATCACTCGACTTCTTCCGTGCCTCAGTTTATCTGTTATTGAAATTCTCATCCCTGCATTTGTTAACTCTAGATTTGATAATTCCAATGCCGTTCAGACTGGTCTCCCATATTCTACCCTCTGTAAACTTGAGGTCATCCAAAACTCTGCTGACTGCGCCTTAACTCGTGCCAAGACCCATTCACTTATCAACCCTATGCTCGTTGACCTAAGTTGGTTCCCAATCAAAGAACATTTCGCTTTTAAAATTCTCTTTCTTGTTTTCATATCCCTCCATGTCCTCAACCTTCTCCTTCTCTGTAATCTCCTCCAGCACCATAACCCTCCTAGAAATCTGTGCTCATCTAATTCAGGCTCTTAAGCATCCCCAATTTTAACCACTTCACCATCAGTGGCCAAGCCTTCTGTTGCCTAGGCCCTAAGCTTTGGAATTCCCTCCCTACACCCTCTCTACTTTGCTCTCCTCCTTTAAGACACTCCTTAAAATCTACCTCTTTGACCAAGTTTTTGATCATCTGACCAAATATCTCCTTATATGGCTTGGTATCATATTTTGTTTATAGTGCTGTGAAGTCCCTTGGGATGTTTTATTATGTTAAAATTGTTACATAAGTTCTTGTTATTTCTGGCAGGCTTCCCAATACACCATTTTTTTTCTTATGCCTATCCATCAGCACTCTTCTGAGTTCTCTGCAAGGTGACCCGTGTATGACCTGCCCCTCTGGGCTATCCTTGACCACCCTGCTCTGAGTGCAGCACACTTGTGCTTGGTGTTTTACCGTGTGCAGATCTCACCTTTAAGCTATCGTCTAAGATAAGCAGAGTATCAGCATCTAAGCTGGTGATAGTGTTAGGAACTGGAGGTGGTTTAAGTAAGTTATATTTGTATTTGTGGGTGTTAGGAATGAGTTTTAGCTTTAAGTTTCAAGTTTAGTTTGTGTTTTTGTATTTGTGTGTTAAGAAAAGAGGGAACTTGAGTTTTGGTTTCACTTTAAAAGATGCCTGCATTTTAATGGTTTTATGACTCTTGAAGGGAAGTTAAAACAAGCAAAAAGTAGAAAACTGTGCTGTTGCCTAGCAGCAGGAGGCCCACAGACACACTGAGAAACAGAACAACAGTTCTTTAGTTCAGTTGGAAGCAGATGCTAGGAGAAGCTGGATACAAGAGAGGGAACTGCAGGAAGCAGGTTGCAAAGAATGAAAAGAAAAGTCCCAAAACCAGGGAGGGGAACAGGAGAAAGGTACCAGGGAGACAGTGAAGTCAAGGGAGAAGAACAAGAATCTGAACAAGATCCTGTTCAGTGGTAGTAAAAGCAAGGAGCAGAGAGGAAGGCTCCAAGCTTAAAGGGAGAAAGCTGCAGGATGCAGACATAAAGCAAAATAGACTTGCGAGAAGCCAGAAGATCCAAGGAGACAGCCGAAGGTCTGTTACTCTTTACTATGGGCATGTGAAGCAGTGGTGTTCTGTTGATGGCTGAATACCGAGAGAGTGCGTGGAAGGCAAAGCTTAAATGCACACGGTGATCCAGGGGAAAGGAACATTTGAAGGAGAGTTCAAAACCCTAGAGGTGGACCATTGTGGAAAGCATCCGAGAGAAAGCATCGTTTGGGAGAAGGTTCCAAAGTGGATTCTTTGAGAGTGGAGATTGGAAACCCTGGTGTGAAAGACAGAGTTCAGTTAAACTGGTTGGCTCACAGTGTGACAAGTGTTTGGGGGGAGTTGATGAGAGATCCATAGCATCTGTTTGAGGTGGTATCTGTTACTTGGTTTCAGAGTGTGGTGTGCCTGACCACCGGTTGCTTATGGGTTTACATGGCCTGGATACTTACTGTGAACATTAGTGTATAAGATAGCTTTTGTAACTTGTGTTATCCGTATGAATCTGTATATATCTGTAAAGGTATAGCTGTGAGTGAAAGAGTATTGTAATATAGTTCATCTTTTCTTGTGTAATAAATATTTTATTCTTTTATTAAAAGTTCATCAGCTGGCTCCTGTGACTCTGTTCAGCATCCACCTTCCATGTTTCTAAACAAAAAATAAAGTTCAGGATCCATAAAGCCAGATCTGATTTGTCCAGTAGTAACATCAGCTGGTATCATAAAAGCAGCATGTGTGAAATCAAGTGTTGGTGCTGTATCTTCTTTATCAATCTCTTTCTTGTGAACCTCCACTGCCTAGCCAGGTTGCACCTCTTGGATATTTGAAAAGGATATACAGTGAAATCATGATGAATCAAACTCGGATGACACGAAATTCCAGTTATATCGAAGTCATCAACCACTCTCACCGGCAGGCTATCAAATCCCTCCGAATTGTCTAAGCTTGACATATGATCGCGCTGATGAATCAGAGTGGAGTGGACCACACAAGAGTGCAAAATCATGGAGAGCTGGGCAAGCCATCATTTGACATCAAGATCTCCTTGTGAAAGGATGTGCAAAGCCTGCATGATAGAATAATTGGCATTATGTGCAACTGTGAGACGTAGGTGTGAGGCTACTAGTGGTATTCTAAGGATGAGGTGAAGCTATGAATGCTAGGTATAAGTTCTGATTGATAGAGATTTTTGGTAGGTGAGTGATGGGGGTGTGGTGAACTGTTAAGGTGCAGCTGGTAGGATATGGCTTTTGCAGATGCATTCACTGACCTTGACCGCTTGTGTGAAGTCATTGCAGTCAGGTCCTTGAAACTTAACACCTGGCATTGACCTCCATAGCCATCTGATTCCATTGCCATTTGACCATGTGTCTCAAGGCCTCCTGCCCCCTGCAGATATTGGACATTTCTCCTCCTTTCCACCTCCTCCACCAAGGCCTCCCTTGCAATGCCTGAAAACCTTGGAGCCTACTATCTCCCATGTTGTGCCATTCCTCACTGTTTACCAGGACAGATCTGATCCCTGCACAACTCTTAGCACCTGCTCCAGTCACAATGCATCACATGCTTAAGAGGTGCAGAGTAATTTTAAGTGGTGCTTGGAAGTTATGGTTTTTTACAATCACTGATGTGTGCAGCCAATGAACAATTTGGTTAGCACTGGCTGCACGCAGAAATCATTATAATGAGCAGATAGGCTGCCTGCATTTCAACCAATGGATGAGAGTTAATCAAGCATTGCAATCTCCATACCCATTTTTGAGGACACACCAATTTATCCCCTATATGTCTCCTGTCATCAGTATCATGAACTGTTTCACCACATCAATTAAGAAAGCAATGTAATGCATGACAGGATCCTGCACTAGAGCCATAGTGTGTTACATCACATCCTACTGCACAAAATTCATACTCTAACTCTGAAGTCACAAGACTCCGCAGAAACTGGAATGTTCTACTGAGGTTGCAGTTATTGTGGGATAGCATGGAGAACTTTATTGTCCATCTGGCCCATGACATAACTGATCACTGTAAACATGATGTGTACCAATTGTTGAATAAATGTTTTATTTCCAATTCTGACATTTCTTGATGAGAAAGGTAGGAAAAAGATAAAATAGCATCTTTTACTTAACTATCAGAGCTATCACAGCAGAGCCCCAGCCTCTCATCAGGTGACATCTACATGTGCACACTTTCCAGCAGGGTCATTGTATAGCAATCAAGAAATGGAACTGCAGTTGCTTTTTTCTTCTTTTTATGTCTCTAAATATGAGGTCTTTTTTCATACTTCACTACCATCCTGACTGTTATAAGCTAATTTTAAAAAATCAGGAACCAAACCCGACAGATCCTTGATTTGTTGGCTGCAGTACACCCCAAGAAATATTAATTTAAATTGTATTTTGAATTCTGATTTCCTGGTTTCAAGTTATCTATCTTTGTACTTTAGCTTTGAATTATGAGCAATATATGGTATAAACCATGAGCAAATTATTCATTTGCTCAGTATAAGTAGAATGGGTATTGATTAAATATTCTATTTTGCCTATTATAGCACTTCTAACTCAAGCATGGCAGCTACAGGTTTTAACGAATGTACGATTCTACATTGGATAGACTGGTCATATCAGAGCACTGGTGATTGATGAATTAGTAAAGGCCTGATATTGAGTGAAAAAATTATTACAGTACTCAGTTAGCCCCGTCCATCTGTGGAACTTAAATTGGAAAATAGCTGGTGAAAATGGGTTGAATTATCGCTCCCGAGCCAAGGGCGCAAAGTCGGGAAAATTCCCGCTCTGCAAACCTGACTAGGGAAAAAGTGCGCCAGATGGTCTAACTTTCATTCCGGCGTGGAGGGATGAGCAGGTGATAACAGGAATCAGGCCGACTGCCCCAGGAGACAGTGTGGAGATAGCCAGAGGGGCTGCCAGGTGCGGACGCAGGCTATGCAAAAGGCCCGCCTTGGTCATCTGGAACTTTGTCTCAGCTTTAAAAATAAGCCCTCCAGCCCTCACCCCTCACATCCCCATATCCCCCCACACACTCCCTGTACCCCATTCATGCCAACTATTGCCACTGCATGCCCCCACCCCCAAGCCCTTCACACCCTCCATGCTAATCTACCCATGTTTCATGACCCTTTATGACCCCTATCCATTCCTTATAACCCCTCAAACCCTCCATTCCAACCTATGGCCCACTACCCACCCCCATGACCTTCGTAGCCCCAATGTCAACCTATGTCCCTCTACCCACCCCACATAGCCCCTCATACCTTCTATGCCAACCCATGGCCCTGCACCCACCTCCATGGCCCTTTATAGCCCCATGCAACCTAATGCCAACTCATGCCCCCAACCCAACACCCTTTGCCCTTACACCCTCCAAGCCAACTCACCCAGTATTCACAAAAACAGAATTACCTGGAAAAACTCAGCAGGTCTGGCAGCATCAAAAGTTTTTCCAGGTAATTCTGTTTTTGTTTTTGTTTTGGATTTCCAGCATCCGCAGTTTTTTTGTTTTTATCACCCAGTATTCACCTTGGCTAGACCACAGGACCCTGCTGAGATGAAATGAAATAAAGTTTTATGTCTATTGCAGGATTTTTTTTATTTAAAACACTCTCATTCATAAAAAGCCATTCACTACATTCACATTCCTTCTACTATATAATCCCTTATAAAAACAAACATTTCATTCCAGTGCTGAATCACTTATAAAAACAAGTATTTGTATTCATAACCCCACATAAAAGACTTTATAACCACTTGCAACTGTCAATCAAAATGAGAGCTGACAGGCACCCCACTGTGATACTGTTGGGTTGTGAAATCAGTCATTTAGCACCAATCCTATAATGATGACCTTCAAACTTATGTCAGTAGATAGAGTGAAATAGTGAGAACTGTTATTTTTAAACTGCAATATGTTTTTTTTAAATTTAAAGGCCAGGCAATTTAAATGTTTTAACAGATTAACAGTTCCCATGACAGCTTAACAGTTCCAATCAGTTTGACAGTTCCAATGAGTTTATTCATTTTTCACACACATTCAAGTCTAATTTTAACAAGTCAAAGGGCACTTGACCTCTCCCCAAAGGCAACTTACCCCTCCCAAAGATGTTCCTGGACCTAATCAGAAAGATAGCCTACCTCTCCAAAGAACCCTAGCAGACTTAGACTTTCTTCTGAAAGGTGCAAAGCCCACAAGTCGTGTTTTGGATATCTTAGTTATAAAAATTGGATCTGTTTGAAAGCAGCTGAACATTTATATGTGCCTCTGTGTATCACGGATATGCAAACTACAGCCTACCCCAATATTCCCCATCTCCCCAGTGAAAATGGTGGGTGCCGGGGGATTTCCAGAATCGAGTCTATGGCGCCATTTTGGCTAAGCCAGAGACCCTCTCTGCCTTTATGAAAATTCAGGCCAAAGGCAGGCTGGGAAATTTTCACAGAAAATCTTCACAAAAAGATTTGAAAAATCATGAAGACTAGTTTTAACCACAAACACTGCTAAAAGAGTCAGACTGGAACAGCAGCATCAAAGAATCAAAAACAGGGATAATTCAGAAGACAGAGAAAGCAACGAGGGGAGGAAATTATTGGGAGACAGGGGAAGTAGTCTGGAACAACTGGTTACTAGCTGTTTTCCATCTTGTAAGACAATGGTTTGTGCCTTGGTGGTCAACTTTGTGTTAAACATCGCCTCAGAAACCCCCACTCTGGCATGGCTGTCTCTGCCGCATTTACAGCAGATGAAGACAGCAGGCTGAGAAGGTGCAGGATTCATTGACCCCTGCTTTCTCTGGGTTCTTTCTCAGCCAGCTGAGCTTTCCTTTCTGCTTCACCTCTTCCAATGCCCCTCCAGACAGTCGGCCTCCAGAGGTCACGGTTATCGGCGACTGTCTCCCAGTTGTCTGTGTTGTCCACAACCTCATATCTGCATGCAGGTATCCTTATAGTTGAAGTAGATTGCAACCCAGTGGTCAGTTCTCCATTGTGGGGTTGAGGGGTGGGGGGGCAAAACAGATTTGGGCCTGACAACCACAGAAGCAGAGAATTGTTGGCCATGGCCATGGCGGAATGCCAAGGCGAGCTTGTTAAGAGGCCTGGCTTGTACTCTGGGACTTGTAGTTGTGGTAAAGGCTGTTAGACCCTCTAGTCCTCACCCCTTACATCCCATCCACTCTCCATGCTTTCCATACCACCTCATGACCCCTGCCAACCCCTATGGCCCCTTATAGCCTCCATGCCAATCCATTATCCCCACCGACTTCTCATTGCACCTCATACTCTCCATGCCAACTCATGGCTCCTCCATGCCCATTCACACAGTATATACTATGTTCGGAACCAATGAGCCAATGGCACATTTGAAACTGCTCAGAAAAGGAAAGAACACCCATTCAGAAATCTTTTGAAAAAAATATTGTTCCTATAAAAATGTCAATCAGACAGATCATTAAAATATTGATAACAGAGGCTTCAAACTCTTCATACCTCTTAATTGTGTGCAAATAAATAGAGATATTGGCAACAGAGATAACAGAAAGAACAACTTATTATAACCATATTGCTGAAAAAAGAAACATGTTGTTGAAGCTTTTCATAATGCATTCATCAGGACAAACACAAGAATGCAAAATTTCAAATGGGTACAACAATTTGTACTACAGGAGAAAAGGTTGCTGATTGGTTGGCAAGGCAAATCTGATTGGCTGAGGCATTGCCATGGAAAAAGTAAGGGGAAACTATAGGCTCCCCAAACTGCTAAGTAATTCAAAAAAGGAACAAAACTTGAACATATTCCTTTTATTTGCAGAGAACAGGTCCCTGCATATGAAGCTATGTCACTTCTAGCAAGCATAAATTGCTTTATGTTACAAGCTTGACTGATTATCTTAAATTGGTTATGTAACTATTAGTGCACTCAGGATTGCTCAGCAAGTGCTGTCCAATCACATAATCGCATCTAACAGTAGACATTTTGCGTTGGGTTTTGCATTGCAGGCTGGTTGAGTACAGTCTGTACTCTTACAAAGAGCTGAGGGACATGCTGTTTGATTTGATCAGCCAATCATTAGGACGTGTGGCCTATGTGCCTGGCATTGCAACAGCATTGAAATTCATACATGACATTGCTCAGTTGTGAGATAGGTAGAACATATTTTGAACTGCCGTCAGCATCCCGTTAGTTGAAAACACTGCTCGCGCAGCCACTGCACGGTAGCAGTGTGGAACAGCTTGCTTAACTTTTGTTCAAATTTTTCAGATACTTTGCCTTTCCAGGGTAACTTGAGGTAGACCAAACACTTTTCAGGTCCTAAAGTGGCGGCCTTTAGCCCATTTGCTTGATGCTCAGTGAGCAATGATCTGACCAGGATAGTTATTGTCCCACAGGATGGCTTTTATGCACACTACTCCTGCGTCAAATTTGCAAAGTGGGCAAATGGATCGGGCCCTCTTTACAAGATTTCTAATAAGGCCAGTCTTATAGTACATGGAACTGCCATCAGCATGAATTGGCCAAGTGGTTGAGTGAGTTATTATCGCCAGTTCTTCGTGAGTTTTCCATGTACATGGTGAAAGATTCTTTTACTTTCATGAAGACTATATGCAACCTACACATTGATAGCAATGCCTTATCTATATGCTTGTTTGACAGTGCGAGCTTATTTACAAACGTGCCGCTGAAGCAAGCCATCGACATTTATGCTGCATCACGATATCTTGGAACATAGACAAACCACCAATTTATGAATATATATTCATGGAACTTATGAACTTAGCAACTTATGCAGTCGAATTCAGTTTTAATGACACCATGTGTGCACAAATAGATGATGTTCTGCCTACCACATAATTGAGCAATGCTGTGTATGAATTTCAGTGCTGATGTGATGCCAGGTACATAGGCCATAAGGAGACCATCCAATTCCACTGAAAGAGTTTTTATACCTGTCCTAATTATGTATGCATGCTGAGAGCCCAGACTTGTAAAAGGGTTATCTCAGCAAGGAATCCTGGAGATAATTGTTGACTTGGCCTGATTGACATCTTTAAGTAGTTATAACAAGATGTTCTTTCTGTGATCTCTTTTGTCAATGTCTCAATGTTTAATTACACAAGATTAAGATGTGTAAAGTGTTTGACACCTCTGTTATTGATACTTAAATGGTCTGTCTGATGGGCTCTTTTATAGGGTTGTAGGAACAGTGGCCAGAATCTTCGGGTCGGCGTGCAGGGGGTGGGGGTGGGGGGGCTCCGCTCACCGCCGCATAAAATGATGCACAGTGTCTCTGGGCATGTATCCCAAAGCCACCGCACATCATTACAATTTTCAGTTCGGCAGACGCGCATTGGTGTCAGCTGCGTGCCTGACAAAATGTCAAAGGCCTATTAAGGCCATTTAAATATCAATTAAAATAATTAGCGGAGCTGCCTGTTCAACCTTAAGGTTGGCGGGTAGGCGAAGAGCCCAGGCGGCCTTCGGATTTATCATGAAACCTTATCCATAGGCGGGATGAGGTTTCATGAAGTATCTATAAATTGAATAAAAGTTTTTATTAAAGTTCATTGACATCTCCCAGCTCATGTGACACTGTCACATGAAGGGACATGTCTTAAATTTTTGTTTCTTTATTTAAATTATTGATAATGAAACTTATCTCCCTGAGGCAGCTCTGTGCTTCAGAGGGATTTCTATGCTCTTTCGTGCACATGTGCAAAAGAGCGCAGTCTCTGACTCAACCTACTCCCCCCCACCCACACAGAGAGTGGTCAGCGCTTCCGTGTGCGCCTTAATTGGCCTGCCCACCTAAAATAGCGGAGCACAGCTGGTTGTGGGCGGTGATCGGCGACGTGCCCGCTCAGCTCCCCTGACAGGGAGAAAAATTCTCCCCAGTTTTTTTCTCAGAAGAAGATTTGTGAATGGGTGTTTTTTTCTGAGCAGTTTCACACATGCCATCGTTACTATATGGCTCACTGGTTCTATGCATAGTGTATACTGAGTGAATGGGCATGGAATGGCCATTAGTTAACATGGAGGGTATGAGGGGTCATGGGTGTGGGTCTGGGGACATGAGTTGGCATCAGGGCTATAAGGGGTCATGAAGGTGGGCAGGGTTCATAGGTTGGCATTGAGTTGGAATAGAGGAAGCATGGGGATATGGAAGGGGCATGGCCAGCATGGGTAAGACGTTTGGAATTTACCTTTCAAAAGGTTCCCTAACTCAGACCATGGTTCATGACTTCTCTGAGAGACCTTGAACCACAAGTCATCAGAAGCTGGCCTACCTCCACGAAAATTGCAGGCGGCTAAGAAATGCCTATCCCCGCAAAGGAATTGACAGGTCGGGAGTGCAGGATGCATGTTCACAAACCACACCCTTATCTCACATCAACAAAAAAATTGGGTGCGCCGGGAATGGGGGCAAGAATCTGGAATTGTGTGCCGCCTGCTATTTTTAAATGGTTCCAGGGTCCACAAAAATCCAGGCCCTACATTACCCAGAAACTAGTCAATGTTTTAAGCAAATCAGCCAGGTTTTCTGACCTGAGCAAGAAAAATTTTGATCTCCCTAGTTGTCAATTGTTTTGAGAATAATAGAAAAATGCAACACAAAAGCATGGAAAAAAATTGTATTATTCACCAGAAAAAATAATATAATCAAAATCTTTGCAATACCCAGCATCATACAAACAGCAATCATGTGTTTTATATTTTTCAAGTAGTTATACTTGCTGCAAAACATTGAATGTTAATACAGCATTCAATCTGCCCAGCCTGTTTTCTAACATTGTGTGGATTCATGGCTAAGAGATGAAAATTTAAATTCTAGTCTTGATTTACACCCAGACTCTTAAAACTCCTTGTTTGAAGGTAGGAAAGAAGAACTGCATGGGGTGGAGTGAGGGGTGGTCCGTGGCAGCACTTATCTAGCTTCCCGGTAGCTGACCAAAGAATTATGTTGCTACCATTCACCTTCTATAAACTAACCACCCTGGCCTTACAATTGAGAATAATGTTGATGCATGAATACGAACTGGAAAAGGGAGGAATACTGAGAAGCCCAGGTATCATGGCAGAAAATTAATATCTCAGATAACAATTACTGTCAAAATGAGACGGGAACAGACAGCTTTCAACAGTTCCCAAATACTTTCGTCACATAACCAATGCTTGCGTGTGGAGCCTAAGCAATATAATGTGCAAGTACTAAATAATTTAAATAATTTCCTCTATCACTTATGTAATATTAGAAGTGGGAAGTTCCATCATGTGCTAATATGTGAAGGAAAATACACAAATAAATTTTTAGGCTCGAATTCTAGCTTTCGTTTATAACATCAAACTAACTTCTGATTTTCCAAAATTACAAGAATAAATTGAATACGAATTGACCATAATCTTTCCTAAAGTAGTAAAGGTTAATAAGCCAAGTCAAATCTTGGAAGTTTCTAACTTTTTTAAACAAACATTCTGGCAGCAATGTAGACAACTAACTTCACCTTTTCCATTCAACTTCATCAGTTTAGCTCCAACAGGAAATGAATACCTGGATAATCTAATTCTGTCAGTATAGGAAGGAATGCTTTTAAATTAAGCTTGATCGGTCTACCAAAACCCTCTCTTCTCTAGTGAAAATAAACTAATCCAGATTGATCTGAATCACTGCAGCAAGTCCACACATACCAAAATGTTGATGGCAATTAGTTCTTATCAGACGAAAGGGTAGGTGGTCTGCTATTAAAACCTGGAACAGCTGATTTGGATTACTGAAGGGAGAGTAACTATAGTTACTTGCTGATTCAGAATATGAAATAGGCCTGAATTTTACCCTTGGCAGATGGGCACAATCGGTGGGCCTGAGACTGGTCGGGAAACAGGCTGCCGCCTGCGATTGGCCCCCGAGAACTTGATTTCACATTGGCTGGTCAATTAAGGACCGCCCAGCGTGAAACACAGCTTCCCAATGGTCAGGAAGCTTAGGGCAGGGGGCGAGTGTCTGTTGGCCATCCAATGGCAACCGGGCAGCCGGTTTAAATACAGCACAGGCAGCTCCTTGAAGGCTGCCAACAAAGAGCATGTCTTCTGAACATTGAAGTAATGGCATCAAGTGCAGCTGGAGACGCCAGGCGGAAGGGCAAGTGGGGTGGGCACTCACCCCCCCACCCCACGGTTTTCAGATGAGTGCCTCGTGGTCCTCCTGGAGGAGGTGGCGGCCAGGGGGGAAACCATTGTCCCCAGAGATGGAAGGAGGAGGCCACTGCACCCAACAAAAAGAGCTTGGGAGGGGGTGGCAGCGCAGGTCTGTAGTCACAACGTTGTGTGGTGTACATGGGCACAGTGCCGCACAAGGTTTAATGACCTGCTGTGCTTGGGAAGGGTGAGCACCGTGTTGGCGTGGACCAGTGTGGAGAAGTGTTAAGGGCTGGCTATCCCTCCGTGAAACTAAGGAGTGTTAGAGTCTGAGTGCCAACTGTCAATGACACCGGAGCTGGCCAAGGGGGTGAGCCCTGGCTGATTGGGCTGAGGTTTGCGCCTCGATGGCATGGCTTGGATGTGCTCTGCGAGGTGTTCCTCAGGTGGGGTTGGCCATGCTGTATTGGCGCTGCAGGTAGAGAGTGGACTAATCAGTGCTCCTCTGTCCTTTCAGGAAAAGACGACTTATAACAACATTGAGAGGTTGTGGACAGGCGGAGGCCCCCCAAACCTCCTAATCCTGTCCCGTTTTGAGCAGGATGTCTTGGAGCTGGAAGGCGCCACGCACCTCGGTCAACTGGCTGCAGAGAGACTAGGGTGTCAGATGAAGGTAAGGGTGCAGTGCACAGAGGTGAGAGTTTCGGGTGGTGCAAACATTCATGTGTAGTCTCATCATTGATGGAAGCCTCAAAACTGGGTTCCCCATTGACCATTGAAAGGTGATGGCGTGAGATGCAGATCTCCATTGTCTCACCAGGGTACCTGGCATGCGCAGTGACCGTGTCATAACTTAAACTATTGACATTGTTGTTCTCCCTTATATTTGCCAGCAGCACTCAATCACAGGACCCCAAAAAGCCACCCCTGATGCCAGGGGACTTCCAGGCTTCACATGCACCTGAATCACACCCGCTCTCTGAACCAGACACCTGTACAGGTACCAGCACCTCAGTTGGCATTAGATCCTCGACTGGAATGTTGGAGCACAGCAGTGAAGGCAGGTTTTTAATGGCCTTAAGTGGCCTCTTAATTGATGGCGGGTGCGACGTCGAATCCCATGCGCGTCTGCCGACCTGAACATTGCGCGCGTGCGGGATGACGTTGGGATGCCCACCCGACATCTTCTCGCGCTACTTTATGCCCAGTTGGGTTAGGCACGCGCCCACTCACGAGGCGTATAATTCTGCCCATAATGTACAACTGCTGTAAATAAAGTAAGTCCTCACTTAAAGTTGTAGTTGTGTTCCTGAAAAGTGCAACGTTAAGTGAAACGACTGAATGAATCACATTTTCCTATTAGAAACAATGCAAAAACTGTAGTTGGCTTCTGTATGACCTTACTCACCAGAAAATTATATTAAAACATTGGGCAGAATCTTTGGCTTGGCGAGTGGGGGCGGGGCCAGCTCACCAAGGTGTAAAATGACGTGGGATGACATCGGGTGTGCATCCTGATATCACCGTGCGTCATTTAGATTTTCAGTTCGACGGGCACGCAGCCGAACTGTCAAAGGCCTATGAAGGCCTGTTGAAAAGCAATTAAGATAATCAGCTGAGCTGCCCGTCCAACCTTAAGGTTAGCAGGCAGGCAAAGAGCCCAGGCGACCTGCGAGTTTTTCATGGAACCTCATCCACGGGCGGGATGAGATTTCATAAATGTTTTTAAAGTGTTTTAAGAGTTTTTAATAAAATTAATGGACTTGTCCCAGCTCATGTGAAAGTTTCACATGAGGGGGCATGTCATAAAAATTTTTACCACACTTTATTAGACAGTTTAAACTTAAAACTAATCTGGGTGCCTCAGGGAGATTTCTGTGCTCTTTCATGCGCATGCCCGGCTCAGGCCTGCCTGCACAGGGAGCGCTCAGCACTTCCGGGCGCACGTCATGCTGGGAGGGCCTTAATTGGCCTGCCCACGTAAAATGGCGGCGCCCAGCCGATCGGGGGTGCCGATCGGCTCTGCGCCCGCCCACATCCTTCCCTGCCCCCAGTGGTTTGCATAAGGTTACTGAGTTTTTGTGATGCGACCCTGGAAATATAACTGCAGCGGTGCTAGGACCCTGCAGACGCAACTACGGTGAGGAATGTTGGAAATGTATGCAGCAGACAGTGATATGGAGCAAAAGTAAACTCATACCTGGTTTCATACTATTGTATGCATTTACAAAAACATCAATTTTTAACAGCCTCAGGTTGGCGCCTCTGCACCGTCAGGACCCCGGAGTTCTGACTTTGATCGGATCCAGATCTGGATCTGGACCTAGGAGCTCCTTGAATGGGAATGAAATGGTAAGAGGGAGAGTAAGGGGGTGTGAGGTTCAATGAATGGAAATGGCGGGAGGGTGAGTCAGGGAGCGAGCGAGGTCACAAGTTGGAGGATCGGCAGCAAGACGGCGGGTTAGGGAGCAGGAGAAGCCTCTCTAGAGTGGCACCAATTGGATCATGCAGCCCTATGTCAGGCCAATGCAAAATGACTTTGAAATAAAATTCGCTATGCTAAACAAGGGTACAGGCCCAATTAACTGATCAACCTTAAAGTGAAACAATGTAAAACAGGGCAATGTTAAATGGGCTCTTACTGTAATGGTTGACTTTAGCTCCCGAGAAACTTAGCAATGATTTGTGTTTTTAAAAAATACTATTGCTTGATGTTAGGGACAGATCTTGTGTTGACTATTAGAAGCAGATTGAATTCATCCTATGAACGGTTGAGTTTCTATTCCATTTTCAGTAGTGTTTCAAATGAGATCTGGAGCAAAGTTCACTGCAACAAAACATTGCAAGATGTTTGGTGACTGCAGTAATACTTCAAAACAAAAAAATCAAAAAACACGCCAAGTTATGAATGCTTCACTTTACTTCAAAAATGCAACGCACGATTAATGCTTTGTCTCTCTATATGTTTCTCTTTTTCTATTTAACACACCTCCCTCACCACAACCTTAATATTTTCAGTATTGGGTAGGCTGGCAGAAGATTTGCTCCTTGGGCTATTAGCTTTGTTGTCCTTGAGCTGATTACTTCAATTGCTATGTATGAATAGCTTACATGACTTATCCTCCAATTTACACCTATTTTAGACTTCTACTTGCTGCTTGCTGATGGAATGGCTGAAATTCAGATAGATAGCAGTGCATCTTTACAAATAATTCCTGATGAGAAAGCTTTAAGATCGATCTGGACAGACTACTTAACTGTGGGTTCATCATAACTAAACCTCTGAAGAAGGGTCATACGGACTCTTAACTCTGTTTCTCTTTCCACAGATGCTGTTAGACCTGCTGAGTTTTTGCAGCATTCTCTGTCCGCAGTATTTTGCTTTTATATAACTAAACCTAATCCTAGTCACAAGTCATTGCACATACCACTAGCTATTACTCAAATATCAGAATTTGGTTTATGTGGTTAAAGTATTAACAAATAGAGATGGTCAGGCTGCAATGTGCCCAGGGGAACGGATTCAGAACAATAATTTCCCTAGATATTTTCCCAAGATCAAAATTAAACTCAAACCTTGTTAGAATGAATTCAATCTGCTCCTGATAGTCCCTACAAGATTTGTCTGTAACATTAAGAACTGTAAAATAGTATTTTAAAAAATGCAAACACATTGCTACATCTATCAAGAGCTAAAATCAACAGTTATTAAACAAAGTAAAAGGGTAAAAATTCAAAGGTTAAAGAGGACTGGAGTAATATTGATTTTTCATCGCTCCTGCATGATCTAAGACTTGCTGTCTCCTCTTACCTAAACTTAGATTAGATATGTAGTTTGACAAAACTGAAATGACTTTCAAGTCCAACAATGGAAGTGAAACTTAATTCTGCTCTATTTTTGGATTGCTTGAAGTTATGTAAATAAATTTATCATTTCACCCAAAATCAAAATCATGAACCATTCAGGTTGAATGTATTTTATGCATTCGTCTTGTATGGCACACAAACCTTCTAATAATTCTTCAAAGGCTCTAATTTTATTAGTGAATGTTTTTTTTTAAATTTAGGCACAATTTACAACTTGGGAAACCTGCAATTTTTTATCTAGAATTTTTCATGGAAAAACTAAATGTTATCATTGATAACCAAAAGTGCATATTTTTTGTTTTACACTTTCTTTTAAGAAAAACAACAGCTTGTCATTAGCTGACTCTAGATTATTGATGAGTGACTTAAAAAATTCATTCATGGGATGTGGGCTTCACTGGCAGGGCCAGCATTTATTGCCCATCCCTAGTTGACCTTGAGCAGGTGGTGGTGAGCTGCCTTCTTGAACCGCTGCAGTCAATGTGGTGTAGGTACACCTACAGTGCTGTTAGGAAGGAAGTTCCATAATTTTGACCCAGTGACAGTGAAGGAATGGCGATATATTTCCAAGTCAGGATGGTGAGTGGCTTGGAGGGGAACTTCTAGGTGGTGGTGTTCTCACCTATCTGCTGCCACTGTCCTTCTAGATTGTAGTGGTCGTGGGTTTAGAAGGTGCTGTCTAAGGAGCCTTGGTGAATTCCTGCAGTGCATCTTTTAGATGGTACACGCACTGCTGCTACTGTGCATCAGCGGTGGAGGGAGCAAATGTTTGTGAGTGGAGTGCCAATCAAGCAGGCTGCTTTGTCCTGGATGGTACCAAGCTTCTTGAGTGGGAGCTGCACTCATCTAGGCAAGTGGGAAGCATTCCATCCCACTCCTGACTTATGCCTTGTAGACGGTGGACAGGATTTGGGGAGTCAGGAGGTGAGTTACTCATGCCAGGATTCCTAGTCTCTGACCTGCTCTTGTAGGCACAGTATTTACATGGCTAGTCCAATTCAGTTTCAGGTCAACCCCGAAGGATGTTGATAATGGGGAATTCAGTGATGGTTAAAAAAAATCACAAGTTGGGTTGCACGGAAACTTTGGAGAACTCTAAATAATGCATTGAAGTAATTTTGAATACATGTTTTAATTTAAGTTAGGCCTCTGTGATACAGTCATTTTCTTTCTTTTATTGTTATTATTTATTTACATATTATTTTTTAAATGAATAAGCAATGACCCCAAATGAATTTTTGTATGGACATTAAAGTGAAATTGAAACTCATTGAATTGAATTGAAATCCAAGTCAATCTTCTTTGGAATAACATGCCACCAAATGCAAAACATAGTTACTTTTTAACTGGTTTAAATAAAATTAAACTGGTTTAAGAAAATAAAAAGCATTTGATTTCTTAAAGCTACTTTCTAAGTGGTTATAAATGCACGTATCACTATTTCATTAATTCCAGAATCACACTAGTTTTGCTGACTATTATGTTTTGTTGTACTCAGCCCTCTCCGCTCCACACCAATTTCCATTGCACTATCAGGATCTCTCCCTACTGCTCCACTCCTTTGTCACATCCTTGCTAGACCTGTCTGACAGACCGTTCCCCTCCTTTCTGGCTTCAAGAATACTTTTATCTTTGGGCAAACTCAAAGCTGCATTTATGTACTGGACTCATCATAGAGACTGATTTTCCTACAATTAAGCCCTCTCTTGATTTCAGATAATCAGCCTTTAGCCTCATGCTCTATTGTCAAATTATAATAGATAGTTTTTTTTATTAAAACATAGGCTACCCTTTTATAGTCACTATGGGCAGAAGCATCCCAACTTTCCACTAAGTGCGGTAAGCGGGCGGGAAAAAGAACATTTTACAAGCTGGCCACAATGGCAGCTTTTCATGCTGTATCATCCCAATCCCGCCTCATTAATCATGCATTCCTGGGAAACATGCCGTTTTGATGGCGGGCGGTCTCTCATATTCCCGCCATGCCATCACCTCCCTACTTCCTCTCGCCAAGCGCCATATGTAAAGTACAGCCGCACACACATCTCTCAGTGCTTCCAGCCCGGGACTGCTGCACAGAAGACATGACCCTGAAACGCAAGAAGAATGCAGACCCTCAAATCAGTGATACATACCTGGGACATCTTCTGGACACCATTGGAGCCTAACATGATGTCCTCTATCCCAGCTCTGGCCGCAGGAGGCCTATTAGTGTGACCACTCTGGCTCAGAAGGCAGTGGCAGAGGTTGACAATGCCGATGCTGCACAGAAGAGGTCGGCAGTTCAGAAAATGGATGAATGATCTCATCTGTGCTGCCAGGGTAAGGCAACCATCTCAACACTCTAAAATCACACACTCACAAGCCCATCACACGTTCACTGGCATCGTGAAACAAGTTTACAACCGTCCGTTTCGCCCGTTAATGGAGGGCTGCAGTTCCTGCCGCTGCACGTCAAACACTTTGTAGTACAAACACATATCATTATAATCCCAGTTCACTGGAATCATCCCACCATGCTGGATCATTCAAGCACGTCAGCATGATAGCACACGTGTTTCACAACTGAACATAAGTGACATGCACTTAGCAAACTGCACTTCCCTTTGGACTTCGAGGTTTGTTTGCCTACCTTGCTTCGGGCAGCACTCGCGGTCATCAGCGCCAGGCTTTGCAGGCAGCACCACATTACTTTTAGGGGGGCTCATGGGCAGGTCTCTACCTGCCAGACCAGCCATAAGGTGGGAGCGGCTTTTCAACAGCTGCAGAGCTAGGGCTTGCTTGGAGAAGGCATCTCACATGCTGCCAGCTTAAGGGACATCACCACTCATTCTCACACACACCCTCACATCTCCATCTGGCCTCATCGCCTCTGGAGACTGCTTCCTCAGCCCCCACCCTCTTGAGGGCACTTGCACAGATCAACATATGCACCCACACACACCTTGGGAAACCCCCACCCCCCCACCCCACCCACCCATCCCCCTCCCACCCCCCTTGCCCAGTACAACTCTTGCCCAGCACCCTCTTCCCTTGTCTGAGGCCACTTCTCCCCCTTCTCCAAGCAAGCCCTAGCTCTGCAGCTGTTGAAAAGCTGCTCCCACCTTATGGCTGGTCTGGCAGGTAGAGACCTGCCCATGAGCCCCCCTAAAAGTAATGTGGTGCTGCCTGCAAAGCCTGGCGCTGATGACCGCGAGTGCTGCCCGAAGCAAGGTAGGCAAACAAACCTCGAAGTCCAAAGGGAAGTGCAGTTTGCCAAGTGCATGTCACTTATGTTCAGTTGTGAAACACATCAGTGTGCTATCATGCTGACGTGCTTGAATAATCCAGCATGGTGGGATGATTCCAGTGAACTGGGATTATAATGATATGTGTTTGTACTACAAAGTGTTTGACGTGCAGCGGCAGGAACTGCAGCCCTCCATTAACGGGCGAAACGGACGATTGTAAACTTGTTTCATGACGTTGTGAAACTGATTTTTGGCCTTCCCGCCATATTGTCCGCTCATGCCCGCCATGACGCCTGATACCAGTGAGCACAGAAAATTCTACCCTACGAACCTGTACACTGCATTGTATTTTAATAGGTTAGTACTAAGACTCAATATAAATCATATTTTAAAAGTCTTATATAATTAGCTTTCTGTTTTTTAAAATAATAGCATCTTTCCCTCCTCCAAAGTTTTTCTGACCTCCTTTTGTTCTCCCTCTGCCAATCAAGGGTTAGCCTCTTCAGCCATCAGCAAGGGTACATCATATGAAGAAACTCCATCTGAAATGGATTGTTTGCTTTGTATCCATCATCTTTTGTAGATGGAAGGATGCTGCAACAACACAATAACTGTCTTGAAAAGGGATGCACTTTTCTAAAAGAACTGCCACCGGTACCATTCTGTGTTTAGCTGTCAGATGGGTGCCTGCAGCTGCACACAGTGGACAATGTTAATTTTCTTCTTCCCTGTGGTGGCAAAACTAAAGAACCCCTGAGAATTGACATACTCATCATATCTGAAAGTTACTGGATATGAATTCAGGAGCTATGATTAGAAGGCTGTGAAATGTGCACACTAATCAACGATCTGTGAAGGCCATATCATTAACCGGTATCAGAATATGTGATGCTGCTGAGTTAAAGCTGTGTTCCCCTTTCCCCAAGTTAAAAACAAAACTCCATTCTACCTCTCCATATAGTACACACAAAATACCATTACAATTTAATACTGAGATTAGGCTAACTGAAAAACTGTAGAGGAAAATTGACAGTTCTTAAATTTGCGGAATGTAAGAATAATTATTTCAGAGAGGAATAATGTTATATTACCATTCAATATTTGAAGACTGGCACATTAAACACAGTACCACAGAGCGTGGCAAATGTAACTCCACTATTTAAAAAAGGAGGGAGAAAACAGGGAATTACAGGCTAGATAAGGGAGAACCAGTGGATGTGATGTATTTGGATTTTCAGAAAGCTTTTGATAAAGTCCCACATAAGAGGTTAGTGTGCAAAATTAAATCACATGGGATTAAGGGTAAGATATTGGTATGGATTGAGAATTGGTTAGCAGACAGGAAACAGAGAGTAGGAATAAATTTTTTGGAGTGGTAGGCTTGTGGGGTACTATAGGGATCAGTGCTTGGGCCCCAGCTTTTCACAATATATATCCATGATTTGGATGAGAGAACCAAATGTAATACCAAATTTCCCGATGACACAAAGCTAGGTGGGAATGTGAGTTGTGAGGAGGATGTAAAGAGGCTTCAAGGTGATTTAGACAAGTTGAGTGAGTGGGCAAATAGATGGTAGATGTAGTATAATGTGGATAAGTGTGAAGTTATCCACTTTGGTAGGAAAAACAGAATGGCAGATTATTATTTAAGTGGTGATAGACTGGGAAATGTTGCTGTACAAAGGGACCTGGATGTCCTTGTACACCAATCACTGAAAGCAAGCATACAGGTGCAGCAAACAATTAGAAAGGCAAATGGTATGCTGGCCTTCATTGCAAGAGGACTTGAATACAGGAGCAAGGATGTCTTACTGCAACTGTACAGGGCCTTGGTAAGACCACACCTGGAGTATTGTGTGCAATTTTGGTCTCCTTACCTGAGAAAGGATATACTTGCCATAGAGGGAGTGTAGTGAAGGTTCACTAGACTGATTCCTGGGATGGCAGGATTGTCGTATGAGGAGAGATTCGGTTGACTAGGCCTGTATTTACTGGAGTTTAGAAGAATGAGAGGGGAATCTAATTGAAATGTATAAAATTCTGACGGGGCTGGACAGACTGGATGCCAGGATGATGTTTCCTTGGCTGGGGGTCTAGAACAACGGGTCACCGTGTCAGGATATGGGTAGGCCATTTAGGACTGAGATAAGGAGAAATTTCTTCACCTGTGAAATTCTCTACTACAGAAGGCTGTGGAGGCCAAGTCACCAAATATATATATTTAAGAAGGAAATAGATTTTTAGGTGCTAAAGGTGTCAGGGGTATGGGAAGAGAGCAGGAGTGTGGCGTTAAGAAAGAGGGTCAGCCGTGATCATATTAAATGGTGGAGCAGGCTCGAAGGGCTGAATGGCCTACTCCTGCTCCTATTTTCTATGTTTCTAAAACTATTTTGTTTTGCATTCTGAATTAATTTCTGCACAACTCATATTTAATGGCTTCATAGTATTAAAAAATTAATTGCAAAAATAAGAGTCAGTGAAAACTACTGTTTAACTCAAGCATCAGAAGACAGATTTCTACATGTTCCAGCACTCCAGAGCAATCCAGCTTTGGACTATCCATATCGTTTCATTAACTTTTCTTAAAGAGCATCAACACAATTACTTGTAGGCAACAAACTATATTTAAAGCCATTAATAAAACTGTTCATCTTGATCTGCTATGTTATCTTATACTACTTTGCCAACTAAAATTACTGAACTATCATAGTGAGTTGCTCCTTGTAGCAAATGACTGAAAGTGTTCCGATTAAATCGCCACCTGAAATATGAAACCAAGTACTTTTCTTGCCCTAGACAATTCTGCACGGGGAAAACTCAATTATTTTAGAGATTTGTGAACTGTAATAGTTCAAAGGAAATACTAGACTGATTTGTGTTAATCCCCCTCATTTTCACTGTGTTCAACAATTTTAAATTAGGAATGTTTGCTTGAAAACAGTTGTCACATACTTTTAGTGACTGATTGTATCATGGCATTACCTTGCATTATCTAAGAGTCTGGAAAAAGGGAGTGGGTGTAGGTGTAAATGACAGTGAATGGCTTGCATAAAATTTCCTCCCTCTTCAAAGAAAAGCTGATGCAACCTCATGGAGGTGCCATCAAATTGACAAATGGATGCTGTGCAATCCTGTGCCTCCCACTGAAATCCGACCCCTGATTTACACAATATCATCCTGTGAGGAATGTTTAACTACAGAGCATAGTTTAAACTGATCTATATTAGGTAATATAATCCATTTATTATACACTTTATTTAAAAATAAGAAATACTGAAAAAGAACAATTTGTTCTGACTCCATGTGCCAACCCAGTATTAAATAAGGGCCCAATGCAAAGGGTTTGAGGGTCATTAATAAGTTACAGACCACTGGTATGATTCAAAAATTTAGTGAAGACGGAATTATATTGAATTAGTGGTGATAGGCCAGAGCGGTACCAGATTTATGGGCCTCTTATAACAGACTGATCAAGCATAGGCAATTTTCCATTTTTACTCAATGTCTACCATAACCTAACAAAGTATCTTACAGCTTTAATTCTATTAAAATAAGGGCTTTCATTGTATTGATCTTTGTTCTTTAGCTGTCACTGAATCATCTCTCTCTCTGGCTGTCCTGATCTCTGTTAATTTCTCTTCCTTACGTTTCTAAGGGTGGATGTTAAAGCACCTTTACAATAATTTTTTTTACAATCAAGCTCAAGGAAACCTCCTTAGCCCTCCACAACTCGCCATTTTGTATCCCTGCTGTTTCCTGGGTGTCGATAAGTCAGAGGTTAGAACAACGTTACAATCAAAAATTTGTTTTCAAGTTTACAAGCTTAACTTCGGGCTCTGCTCTCCAGCCTTCCTGGCTCAGTAATTCCCAACAGTGAGAAGGTTAGTTTGCGATCAGCTTTTTCATACCAACATGACTTGAGATTATGAAGTAAATACTCTGAAATGAGCAAATCCAATGCTGTTCAAACTTGGAATCACTAAGTTTGCACTGCAACACTATCCAAATATAAATGATAGCAAAAGCTTGTGAATTGTTCTTTTTGCAATGTTATTTTTAACTGAAAACATTTTAATAATTGAGTATTTGTAACACCACAGGCAGTTATTTAAGTTCTTGCTTTTGCATCTTCACAGCCTTCCCGAAGAAAACAGGCTAATTAATAGTTTCACAGACTGCAAAGCAAGGATTCCTTCCATGCCAATAACCAACTTTATATCAGCAATAGGATAGTTACAGCAAGAGGGCTCTCACAACACATACAATGTGTGTGTTGGGGTTGTGGGGGTGGGGGGGCGGGGATGGTGAACTCATGCCCATCAGTCGTAACTATCCTGCTGCTGTCAACCCATAATTCAGAGCTGGAGCTCCAGTCTCCAGAACTGTCTGTAGTGGGGTTCAAATTCTGCACCCGAGTCAAGAGGCAGGAATTCTACCACAAAGCTAAAGACTCAATCCAAGTTGTTGAAATAATAACCTTATTATGTTAAGGTACACCCCTACATCCAAACAAGGGTTTATTTTACAGAGCAGATATATTCATCCAAGCTCACAAAAATAAATCAAAAGTCCTTTAATTATAGTGATACCCTTGTCTAATAGTACCTTTATCCAAATATAAATAAATAATGCTGAAAATGCACAGCAGGTCTGTCAACATTTGAAAAAGAAAAAGCCGTTGGACATTTCAGACAGAAAGCCTTTGTCAGATCTGATTGAACATCGACAGGAGAACCCCTTTATAAGGCTAACCAAAACAAAGGGAGGAGGCGGGGCAGGGAGATCAGCAGGAAAAAGTCCACAGTACAAATATACTAACTTCGTAAGAGTTAGCTGATCTCAGCTAGAGTAGAAGTACTGTTACAATGGGCCTCAGCACTGCAAGCTAGGGAAAGGAAAATAATTAGCCAAAGCTTTCAATTCTAATCAAGATTCAATGACTCCAGCTGGAATTTTTTTTATTTTACATTCATTCTGGGGACATGGTCTCTGCTAGCAAGGCTTTCTATTTGAAATATCCAATGGTTTTCTCCTTCTTCAAATGTTGACAGACCTGCTGTGTATTTTCACCATTTACTTTAACTGCCCATCCTTAGTTACCCTTGAGAAGGTGAGCCTCTTTAGATATTAGATGTTGGATTTTTGCTTTGGGAACGGAAATGGAAGTTGGGACCATTTCAAGGTTGCAAACCCATCCGGGGTGGGGGAGGGAGAGGTAACAGTTATCAACCCCCGAGTTTCATGGGGACACCCCCCTAATTGGCATGGAGATGGGTTTGGCGGCCGATTAGAGACTGGAGGTTGGGAGGAGAAATGGTACTTACTCAAACACTGGCTGCCATAATAAAAACAGAAAATGCTGGAAAAACTCAGCAGGTCTGGCAGCATCTGTGGAGAGAGAAACAGTGTTAACATTTCGAGTCCATGTGACTTCTCTTCAGAGCTGTTTTGCTGCTGTTACTGGAGTTCTAGTCGCATACAGGGAATGCATTTATTAATATTTAAATGTGCTGGTCAATTATCTGCTACTAAATCTCAGGCATCCATCCATTTGATTGGCAAACAGGAAAGCTTACATTACAGTTCATACTGTGTATATCAACGCTCCGAAGGCTGGGAGTGCAAAGAAGATTGGATTTTGAATGTCTCAGGAGAGCCAGAATCCTGGAACTGAGCAGGGCACGCAGCCCCTCGATTCTCTCTGATGCAGACCTGGAGGTCCTCCTGAAGGAGGTGAGGCAGAAGGAGGAAGTCCTCTTTTCGGAGGGTGGTAGGAGGAGGCCACCCACCTGGACCAAGCCGGCATGGATGTATATCGTTGTCACAGTCAGGGAAGACGTATGGTCTGCAAAAGTCGGATTTGGCGTTGGAAGAGGTTCAGTGGCCTGACATGCTCTGGCAAGATGAGAGCTATACCCAATGTTCAGGACAGGCCTCTGGGTATTCCACCTCCAGCAGACACACCAGCTGAGGAGCGTCAGGGCACAAGCTGGTCCTGAACCTGGGAAGAGTGTGTGCCCAGAGCACTTCCTGACTCCTCAGTGTGGCTCAGAACTGGATTGCTGCTGAGGACTTGACACCATTGATACATGCAGTTTCTAATGAATTACAGCAGCTACCAGAGAACAGCAGTGCTTTATCACATTCTGTTTTCTCCCTGACTCATAGTGCCCAGGAGATAGCCTTGACTGAGGAGGGAGTCCTTTACCTGCAAGTAGTCACAGCGGGAGGAGGAACAGACGGGAGCAATGGATATAGCCATGATCACAGACCACAAAGTAGTCATACATGGTGAGATGGACACCCCGTGTGGACATGGTGATTAGAGAGTGCATTGCGCTCATTAAGGTGGAACATTGCACTCCACCCCATAAGACAGTGTACTGAACTCTGAGTTTCATTGGGAAGCCTCAGCATTTGCTCTCCAAGGCTAGGTCTCATTACCTTTTGATGAAAGCAAAATACGCTTGGATGTTGGAAATCTGAAATAAAAACAGAAAATTCTGGAAAAACTCAGTGGGCAGAATTTTACCCTTGGCTTGCGGGATTGGCAGGGGCGATCGGCAGCGCTCGGTGATTTTACACAGGTGGGCCAATTAAGGCCCGCCCAGCGTGAAATGCAATCTGGGAATGAATGTGAAGGGGTGGGCGGGGATGGGGGCATGATGTCTACCGGGTCCAACGGCGACCAGGTGGCCGATTCATATGAGGCCTTGGCAGCCCTTGGAAGGCTGCCACCGAAGGACACGGAAGTCTTGTGAATGGAAACCGTATCAGGCGGACACGGCAGGGGGGAGGGCAGGCTGGCAGGTTAGTCGGCCCCGCGCTTTTTGGATGAGTGCCTTGCAGCTCTCCTGGAGGAGGCGGCAGCGAGGAGAGAAACCCTTGTCCCCAGGGACGGGAGGAGGAGGTCCCACCTCACCTCACCATAAAGGCCTGGGAGGAGATGGCATCCAGGGTCAGCAGCCACGACGTGGTGAGGCACACATGGGTCCGGGGCTGGAAGCGCTTCAACGATCTCCTGCGATCAGGAAGGGTGAGCACCATGTTGGCATGGGTCACTTTGCAGAACAGGTAAGAGGTGCCCATCCCCCCGGCCATGACCTCAGCTAGTCAGTGTCAGTGTGGGAGATGGATTGGGCACCCAGTATCCCAGCTAGGTACCCGTCCCTCAATGGTGAGCAGGGAGGTCCAAAGCGACCTAACGTTGGCACATGAGCTGCCTGTCGTCTCTGCAGGCTCCTCTCATGGTGCTCCAGATGATGGCAGCAGCTCCTCTACCCCTCTGCCAGTGACTGTGGCATCTGATGAGGCTGTGGCGACTGGGGAGATGCCAGCTGTGGCACTGGCCGCTCCCTCCCAGGCAGGGCCAGCACAGGCTCCACGGGCCAGAGGATGCCTGCCAAGGTCATCAAGGCCAACAGGACAGCAGAGTGAGCGGGCTGTCTCCAATGCCAGTGCCAGTGAGGGGGGAGCACCTAGACGTAGCAACTGCAAGCAAAAACCTAAAGCACCTTAAGCACAACATGGCCTTATCACAGATGATATTTGGTTCCCCTATTTTTCTTTTCTTTTTTCAATGGTATGATGGAAAACACTGGTTAATGTTAATTTCCACAATGTTTCACATTCACGAGGAAATGAGATGTTATTTTGTGCTATTGGCCTTTATATGCTTCATTTGTTCTGTAAGTGCAGGGTAGGGCATGATGTTATGATGGATGTGTGTCTCCTGAAACTTTAATGCAAATACACATAGTGTATGTTGTTGACCAAGGAATTGGTCCTGTCAGGGATTGAGCATGGAGTTTGCAGCCATGGCATGTGGTGGTGATTCTTATTTGGTAGTCTAGCTGAAGGAGCGTTGGATCAAAGCGTCCTGGGTGTCTCTGCCTCCCTGTAGGTTACCCAGGTCTGCGTCTATGCCCTTAGCATTCTTCTCACCATGCTTGTCCTCAGGCTCACCACTGGACTCATTATCTGTTGCCTGTGCAGCTGCATCAAGATCTTTTCCCTCACTGCGTTCCCTCCTTGCCAGTGCCAGCAGCATGCAACCACTATCAATGACACAGGATCTGGGGGGGTATTGCAGTGCGCTCCCTGAACTGTCCAGGCATCGGAAGCGTGTCTTGAGATGACCTATGGTTCTCTCCACCACAGCCCTTGTGGAGGCATGGCTTCTGTTGTACCACTGCTCGGCCTCTATTCTTGGGTGGCGGAGAGGCGTCATGAGCCACTTTTTCAGGGGATAGCCCTTATCACCCAGCAGCCACCCATCCAGTCGGGCTGGAACACTGAACAGCCTTGGCACCTGGGAGTGCCTCAGGACGTAAGTGTCATGGGAGCTGCCAGGGTGCCTTGCACAGACTTGCTGAATCTGCATCTTGTGATCACACACTACCTGGATGTTCATGAAGTGGAAACCCTTCCTGTTGACGAAGGCTCCGGGCTCACACGCTGGTGCCTTGATGACATGTGCAGTCGATTGCGTCCTGGACACGGGGGAACCCAGAAATCACTGTGAAGCCTCTGACTTGCTCAGCCTGGCTGGCCTTGTCTGTATGGTAATGAATGAAAGTCAATGAATGCCTGAACAGAGCGTCTGTCACCAGTTTGACACAACTTAGGACAGCCGATTGGGACACTCCACAAAGATCCCCCGCTGACCCCTGGAAAGAGCCTGAGGCATAGAAGTTGAGGGCCACTGTGACCTTCAGAGCCACTGGCATGGGGTCTCCACCCATACAGTCGGAGCTGATCTCAGGCTGATTCTCTGACAAATGGAGGTCACTGTCTCCCTTGAGAAGCAGAGCCTCCTTCCACATTGCACCTCAGACATATTGAGGTAGCTGCATCTCCACCTGTAAACCCTGGCAGCAGGATAGTGGCGTCTTCTGTGGCCCCTTCCACCTTGGACTTCCTGCTGGCCCTGCGCCCCTTGTGGCTGCACGTCGGCTCCCACAGGTCATTCCCCTGGAAGCTGAATAGGGACACCTCACCCCCTCCCATTCTGGCCCTCCTCAGAGGAGGTGCCTCCAGAGAAGACCACAATCCCCATTACCAAGGTAAGGGAAGGCTGTCTGATACCTGGAAGGCCCCATGCGGTGTGAATCCTCCGGGGTCATGGAAAACAACAGTCGAGTCCTGAACTGAAGCCTTTAAAATCTCTGAATGCAGCTCTGAAGTGAAATGGAGCTGTCCTGTTCACAGAAGCAACCAGCAGCAAGTAGTATCTTAAGCTCCTCATTAATCGCTTTGATAAGGCCACTGACCCCTCTTATCCTGCCCATGGATGAGGTTTTGCAAATTGTGGTCTGCCCGCCTGCCCGTTTTGTCCATGTGACGGCCTAAAAATCGCACAGACTATGTAAAGTCGGAGATAATTGGCGTCTCAAGGGCCTTAACTGGCCACTTAATTAATGGCAGGCATGCTTCTGTCTCCATTGCGCACCCGCCTAGTGAAATATCGCAAGAGTGCGCGTTGACATTGGCATGCTTGGCCGACATCAACGCGCTTTATTTAACGCTTGAGTAGGTTGGGTGCGCCCCTGCCCGTCAAGCTAAAAATTTTGCCCGCTAGGTGTGACACCATCTGTGGAGAGAAAAACAGAGTTAATGTTTCCAGTCTGTATGACTCTTCTTCTCTGTTTTTATCTCGTGATCACTTCTTGTGTCTCCCACAGGTGCAGGGCTCAAGCCAAGGAGGCCATCTCCCTCACCATCACCAGGTCAAGAGCTGCAGCAAAGCTAAGAAAAATACCATCACAACTTTCAAGCGCACTGTCCACCAATACGGATACAATCACCTCAGCGCTTCCTCGTGTGCGGTTAAATAGGGTGGCACTGGGTAAGAAGTATGGTGTTAATGTGCAGGAGTATGTGTTAGAGGCAGATGCAGCTGTGGGCAATTCCCCTCGGAGGAGGAAAGACAAACACAATCATGCTTAGCTGGGCACAGATGCAGAGCCTCAGAAGTCACAGGAAAGGAAGCACCACCTAAATTAGCGGAGCAGCAGAGTTCTCTTTGATAATCCAGGGTCATAGGTAGAAAATAGAGGAGTTCATCCAACTCATGTGCATCACCATGGCTCCAGGCCTTTGAGTGCATGAGCTCCTCCATTGAAAAAGTACCCAACCTCATGGATAGCCTTATGCAGCAGAACTTGGAGGATGTGAAGGAACTACCCACTGATGTTCAAAGGATGCATGCCACACTAGAATGTCTTGGTCAGTGGCACTGATGGGATAGCGATAATTGGAGGGGATGTCACTTGTCCCCAGCTGGTGTTCCTCTCCAGCCACCCTGAGCACCAGCCACAGGCTGACAATGTTACCGGAGGATGAGGGTGCCACCCTTCACTGGGCAACATCATCATGTTTAGTCTTCTTGGCTTCTGTGACAGACGGAGCATCTGTGCAGCAGTGCCCAGTGATTGAAACTGACCCTGAAATGTTCAGGTGCAGCAGCCTCTGGAGATGCCCCCATAAGCACCTCAATGATGAGGACAATTGCCACATACACCCCAGCCACAGTCAAAGACATATGAATAAGCTGCATCCAGCTCCTCCGAGGTCAGAAGAGAAGCACGGTGTAGAAGTGGTTGAGCGTAGAAGCCACTGTGTTGTGCAGAGAACTGAGTGGGTCACTGGGGTGTCTTCTTCCTGTAACTATGCACTGTTTTCCTCTCTGAGCATCATGCAAATAATGACACTTGAAGACAGACATGTAAGTCTCCTTTGATTAACGATGGGGCAAGAAAAGAGGCTGCAAGGGTGGAGGAGAACAAAGGTTCATCAGCCTTGACGGTGAAACCTCTGGTTCATCCTTTATTGGCGATAAAAGTTTACATGTTCCAGGCTGCCTTTTCAAAGGAAGGGTGAGCACGGGCAGCTAAGAGTTAGTTACATACCTAGCCCTTCCTTCTGGGTCAGAGGGGCTCAGTTGAAATGTGCCTGAATCAGATGATCTCTGATGTTAATGGCAACCTGATGGGACTCTGGAGCCCTGCACTAGGCCTGTCCATCTTCTTGTGCAGGTGAGGCACTTCAATATTCTGCACCTTCTTCCTCCGCCTCCTCTTCCTCTGATGAAATGCAACCTTCCAAACCCTCACCATCCTCAAGTTCCACACCTTTCTGGAGGGCCATGTTAAGGTGCATGCAGCAGACTGCCACAATGAACGAGACCAGTTGGACCCAGCATCAACCTAGGCATTGGAAACAACAAAGGCTCATCCTGCCCAGTCAACCCTACAAAGTCGAACATTTGTGGGCTTGTGCCAAAATTGAGGAACAGCCTGACTTAGTCATATTCACTGGAACATCCCTTACAGCCAATGTCCCAGATTCCTTCACCACCATTCCGAGGTATGTCCTGTCCCACTGACAGGACAGACCCAAATGAGGCAGTGGCACAATGGTATACAGTTGGGAGGGGGGTCCTGGGAGTCCTCAATATTAACTCTAGACACTAAGTCTCATGGTATCAGGTCAAACTTGAGCAAGGAAACCTCCTGCTGATTACTACCTACTGCCCTCCCTCAGTTGATGTACCAGTACTCCATAGAACCATAGAAAAGTTACAGCACAGAAAGAGGCCATTTGGCCCATTTGGTACATGCCAGCCCAAGGACACCCAGGTGCCCTTTCTAATCCCACCTTCCTGCACCCGGCCCATAGCCCTGCAGCTTACAGCACTTAAGGTGGAGATCCAGGTAATTTTTAAAAGAGTTTAGAGTTTCCGCCTCTACCTCCACCTTGGACAGCAAATTCCAGACACCCACTACCCTCTACGTAAAAAAGTTCTTCCTCATGTCCCCCCTACACCTTCTGTCACTTATCTTGAATCTATGTCCCCTGGTTCTAGAATTCTCCACCAATGGAAACAATTTTATCCTGTCCACTCTATCTATTCCTCTCATAATTTTGTACACCTCAATCAAGTCACCTCTCAGCCTTCTTTGTTACAAGGAAAATAACCCTAAGTTATCCAATCTCTCCTCGTAGCTACTCTTTTGTAACCCTGGCAACATTCCTGTAAACCTCCTCCGCACTCTCTCCAAAGCTATTACATCCTTCCCGTAATGTGGTGACCAGAACTGCACACAATACTCCAGTTGTGGCCTCACCAGTGTTTTATACAATTCCAACATTATATCCTTACTTTTATATTCTATACCTCTGCCAATGAAGGAGAGCATTCCATATGCCTTCTTTCCAAACTTGTCTACTTGAACTGCTGCCTTCAGGGACCTGTGTACTTGTACGATGGGATCTTTCACTTCATCTACCCCTCTTAGTAAATTCCCATTTATTGTGTAATCCCTGTAACTGTTTGACCTCCCTAAATGTATGACCTCACACTTCTCTATGTTAAAATCCATCTGCCACTTTACTGCCCACTCCACCAGCCCATCTATATCGTTTTGCAGATTATGACTATCCTCTACACTATCCACTACTCGGCCAATCTTTGTGTCATCTGCAAATTTCCCAATCGTGCCTCCCATGTTCATGTCCAAATCGTTAATACATAACACAAACAGCAAGGGTCCCAACACCGAGCCCTGTGGAACACCACTTGAGACAACTTTCCATTCGCAGGGGTATCTATTGACCATTACCCTTTATCTCCTGTTACAAAGCCAACCTTTTATCCAGTTTGCCACATTACCCTGAATCCCAAGGGCTCCATGTTGAACACCATTTGGAAGAAGTGCTGAGGATAGCAAGGGCACAGATTGTACTCTGGATGGGGAACTTAAATGCTCATCATTAAGAATGGCTTGGTAGCACCACTACTGACTGAGCTAGTTGAGTCCTGAAGTACCTATCTTCCAGACTGGACATGCAGCATGTGGTGAGGGAATCAACAAGAGGGAAAAACCTACTGCACCAATCTACCCGTTGAAGATGCATCTGTCCATGACAGGATTGGTAGGAGTGACCACTCCACTGTCCTTGTAGAGATGAAGTTCCATCTTCATGCTGAGGATACTGTCCATTGTATTGTGTGACACTACCACTGTGCTAAATGGGATAGATTCAGAGCAGATCTAATAGCTCAAAACTGGGCATCCATGAAGCGCTGAGGGTCATCAGCAGCAACAGAATTGTATTCAACCATAATCTATAACATCATGGCCCTCATTCTATTACCATAAAGCCAGAGGTCCAACCCTAGTTCAACCTGACATGTAGAAGAAAGAGCATGTCAGAAGCACCACAGGCATACCTAAAAATGGTGCGTCAACCTGGTGAAGTTGCAACATATGCATGGTAAATACCGCATTCCCAACGTTTATACCCTGCTTATGCTGCACTCCAGTTACAGTCACTCTGCATGGCCATTCAGCAATCATTGTCCAGTAGCATTACCCTTTACGAAATGATCCAACAAGAAAGTTTGTTATCTGAATTAAAAATAATTTATTATTAATTTTTTGGAATTAAAGAGGCTAACCAATGTGATTAGAAGTACAAGTATAAACATGCTGGGTACAACTAAGTTGAATGTGTAATTGAATGTTGAGCACAAAGCATCACAATGTTTTTCATTTATGACATATCGGCTGAAACTCGTGGTCGGCGGCAATGCTGGGCACTTTGCCACTGTCTGTGAAGTTTCTCCAACCTGACAATTCTACTCATTTTCAGCCATATCTTCTGAACCAGCTGAAGTGTAAATGGGCAACGCGGGCACTCCAAGGTAAGTCCAGTGAGTGCAGGAGAGTTAGGGGAAGGTGAAAACACACTCCCTTTTTATAACAGTAGCTGACATATTCAGCTAAGTTTTTAAAAGTCTCAAGTCTTTGAATGTATGAGTGTGGGTTAGTGAATGGATTAGTGAAAGAATGAATGGGTGAATGAGTGAATGGATGAGAGTGAATGGGTAAGTGTGCGAGGTGGGTGGATGAGGTGGGCAGGTGGGTCAGTGGGTAGTCGGGTCAGAGGGGTGGTCGGGTGGAGATTGTTGGGTGGATGATCAGGTTGGGACAGTCGTTGGGTGATTGGGGAGGGGGGGGCGTTGTTGGAGGGGTGTACAGTTGGTTCTGGTCCAATGGTTGGAGGGTGGTCAGGAGGTAGACGGGTGGCCAAGGGGTTAGTCGGGTGGTCAGAGAGGTAATCGGGTTGGGTCAGGGGCTAGTTGGGTGGTAGCTGGGTCAATCGGGGGCGGGTATTCAGGAGGTCAGAAAGGTGGTTGGGTCAGGTTACGGGAGTAATCTGGTGGTTGGGGAGTTAGTTGGGTTGGGTCTGGTCAGGGGGAGTATTTGGATGGTCGGGGGGATAATAGTTGGGTTGAGTTGGGTGAGTGGCGAGGTGGCTGTGTCGAATCGGTGGGGGTAGTTGGGTCAGTTCATGGGAGTAGCCAGGTGGTTAGGGGTGTTGTTGAGTGGGGTCAGGGGGGTAAATGGGTGGTTGGTTGACGAGGAGCTAGTTGGGTGTTCGAGGCGGGAGGTGATGGGGGAGGGGGGCACAGGGTATTGGTTGTGGTGCTGATTTGAGTTATCCTGGCTAACTACTGAGTTAGACCAGGTCTTCAACTGCCTAACATTTCCAGAGTAAGTATGCAGGAAAGTCCCTCAGCTCAGGGTTAGAGACATTTGCAGAGGGTCTCAGGCAGCAAGGAATCAGCCCATCAGAAGTTTAAACTTCCCGAGTAATTTCCACAGATGTCTGTGCATCAGGACTTTCGCAAGGGTCCTGACACACATCTCTCAAGGTACGTCCCATCTCCGACGAACTGGAGACCGGCAGATTTAAGCCATAGAAATTACACATAGGGACTAATTTTGCTGGGATAGGGAAGCAACTGGAAATAACAAATTCCTCCCAGTTTTGCTTGTCCAACATAAAACATCTTCCTAAAAACAAAAAACTGCGGATGCCGGAAATTCAAAACAAAAACAGAATTACCTGGAAAAACTCAGCAGGTCTGGCAGCATCGGCGGAGAAAAAAGAGTTGACGTTTTGAGTCCTCATGACCCTTCAACAGAACTAGGTGAATCCAAGGAGAGGGTTGAAATATAAGTTGGTTTAAGGTGGTGGTGGTGGGGGGTGGGGGGGGGGGGGGGGGAGAGAAGTGGAGGGGGGTGTGTGGTTGGAGGGACAAGCAAGCAGTGATAGGAGCAGATAATCAAAAGATGTCACAGACAAAAGAACAAAAGAACACAGGTGTTGAAGTTGGCTATATCTAAACGAATGTGCTAATTAAGAATGGATGGTAGGGCATTCAAGGTATAGCTCTAGTGGGGGTGGGGTGCATAAAAGATTTAAAAATAATGAAAATAGGTGGGAAAAGAAAAATCTATCTAACTTATTAGAAAAAACAAAAGGAAGGGGGAAGAAACAGAAAGGGGGTGGGGATGGAGGAGGGAGTTCAAGACCTAAAGTTGTTGAATTCAATATTTAGTCCGGAAGGCTGTAAAGTGCCTAGTCGGAAGATGAGGTGGTGTTCCTCCAGTTTGCATTGGGCTTCACTGGAACAATGCAGCAAGCCAAGGACAGACATGTGGGCAAGAGAGCAGGATAGAGTGTTAAAATGGCAAGCGACAGGGAGGTTTGGGTCATTCTTGCGGACAGACCGCAGGTGTTCTGCAAAGCGGTCGCCTAGTTTACGTTTGGTCTCTCCAATATAGAGGAGACCGCATTGGGAGCAACGAATACAGTAGACTAAGTTGGGGGAAATGCAAGTGAAATGCTGCTTCACTTGAAAGAAGTGTTTGGGGCCTTGGACAGTGAGGAGAGAGGAAGTGAAGGGGCAGGTGTTACATCTTTTGTGTGGGCATGGGGAGGTGCCATAGGTGGGGGTTGAGGAGTAGGGGGTGATGGAGGAGTGGACCAGGGTGTCCCGGAGGGAACGATCCCTACGGAATGCCGACGGGGGGGTGAAGGGAAGAAGTGTTTGGTGGTGGCATCATGCTGGAGTTGGCAGAAATGGCAGAGGATGATCCTTTGAATGCAGAGGCTGCTGGGGTGATAAGTGAGGACAAGGGGGACCCTATCAAGTTTCTGGGAGGGAGGACAAGGCATGAGGGCAGATGCGCGGGAGATGGGCCGGATACAGTTGAGGGCCCTGTCAATGACCGTGGGTGGAAAACCTCGGTTAAGGAAGAAAGAGGACATGTCAGAGGAACTGTTTTTGAAGGTAGCATCATCAGAACAGATGCGACGGAGGCGAAGAAACTGAAAGAATGGGATGGAGTCCTTACAGGAAGTGGGGTGTGAGGAGCTGTAGTCGAGGTAGCTGTGGGAGTCGGTAGGCTTGTAATGGATATTGGTGGACAGTCTATCACCAGAGATTGAGACAGAGAGGTCAAGGAAGGGAAGGGAAGTGTCAGAGATGGACCACGTGAAAATGATGGAGGGGTGGAGATTGGAAGCAAAATTAATAAATTTTTCCAAGTCCCAATGAGAGCATGAAGCAGCACCAAAGTAATCATCGATGTACCGGAGAAAGAGTTGTGGAAGGGGGCCGGAGTAGGACTGGAACAAGGAATGTTCCACATACCCCATAAAGAGACAGGCATAGCTGGGGCCCATGCGGGTACCCATAGCCACACCTTTTATTTGGAGGAAGTGAGAGGAGTTGAAGGAGAAATTGTTCAGTGTGAGAACAAGTTCAGCCAGACGGAGGAGAGTAGTGGTGGATGGGGATTGTTCGGGCCTCTGTTCGAGGAAGAAGCTAAGGGCCCTCAGACCATCCTGGTGGGGGATGGAGGTGTAGAGGGATTGGACATCCATAGTGAAGAGGAAGTGGTTGGGGCCAGGGAACTGGAAATTGTTGATGTGACGTATGGTGTCAGAGGAATCACGGATGTAGGTGGGAAGGGACTGGACAAGGGGAGAGAGAAGGGAGTCAAGATAACAAGAAATGAGTTCCGTGGGGCAGGAGCAAGCTGACACCATCGGTCTACCGGGACAGTGCTGTTTGTGGATTTTGGGTAGGAAGTAGAAGTGGGCCGTCCGAGGTTGGGCGACTATCAGATTGGAAGCTGTGGGAGGAAGATCCCCAGAGGAGATGAGGTCAGTGACAGTCCTGGAAACAATGGCTTGATGTTCAGTGGTGGGGTCATGGTCCAGGGAGAGGTAAGAGGAAGTGTCTGCGAGTTGACGCTCAGCCTCCGCGAGGTAGAGGACAATGACTCCACCACTGAACATCAAGCCATTGTTTCCAGGACTGTCACTGACCTCATCTCCTCTGGGGATCTTCCTCCCACAGCTTCCTGCCTGATAGTCGCCCAACCTCGGACGGCCCACTTCTACCTCCTACCCAAAATCCACAAACAGCACGGTCCCAGTAGACTGATCGTGTCAGCTTGCTCCTGCCCCACGGAACTCATTTCTCGTTATCTTGACTCCCTTTTCTCTCCCCTTGTCCAGTCCGTTCCCACCTACATCCGTGATTCCTTTGACACCATACGTCACATCAACAATTTCCAGTTCCCTGGCCCCAACCACTTCCTCTTCACCATGGACGTCCAATCCCTCTACACCTCCATCCCCCACCAGAATGGTCTGAGGGTCCTTAGCTTCTTCCTCGAACAGAGGCCCGAACAATCCCCATCCACCACTACTCTCCTCCGTCTGGCTGAACTTGTTCTCACACTGAACAATTTCTCCTTCAACTCCTCTCACTTCCTCCAAATAAAAGGTGTGGCTATGGGTACCCGCATGGGCCCCAGCTATGCCTGTCTCTTTATGGGGTATGTGGAACATTCCTTGTTCCAGTCCTACTCCGGCCCCCTTCCACAACTCTTTCTCCGGTACATCGATGATTACTTTGGTGCTGCTTCATGCTCTCATTGGGACTTGAAAAAATTTATTAATTTTGCTTCCAATCTCCACCCCTCCATCATTTTCACGTGGTCCATCTCTGACACTTCCCTTCCCTTCCTTGACCTCTCTGTCTCAATCTCTGGTGATAGACTGTCCACCAATATCCATTACAAGCCTACCGACTCCCACAGCTACCTCGACTACAGCTCCTCACACCCCGCTTCCTGTAAGGACTCCATTCCATTCTCTCAGTTCCTTCACCTCTGTCTCATCTGTTCTGATGATGCTACCTTCAAAAACAGTTCCTCTGACATGTCCTCCTTCTTCCTTAACTGAGGTTTTCCACCCACGGTCATTGACAGGGCCCTCAACTGTGTCCGGCCCATCTCCCGCGCATCTGCCCTCATGTCTTGTCCTCCCTCCCAGAAACATGATAGGGTCCCCCTTGTCCTCACTTATCACCCCAGCAGCCTCCGCATTCAAAGGATCATCCTCCGCCATTTCCGCCAACTCCAGCATGATGCCACCACCAAACACATCTTCCCTTCACCCCTCCTGGCGGCATTCCGTAGGGATCGTTCCCTCTGAGACACCCTGGTCCACTCCTCCATCACCCCCTACTCCTCAACCCCCTCCCACGGCACCTTCCCATGCAACCACAGAAGGTGTAATACCTGCCCCTTCACTTCCTCTCTCCTGACCGTCCAAGGGCCCAAACACTTCTTTCAAGTGAAGCAGCATTTCACTTGCACTTCCCTCAATTTAGTCTACTGCATTCATTGCTCCCAATGCAGTTTCCTCTACATTGCAGAGACAAAACGTAAACTGGGCGTCCGCTTTGCAGAACACCTGCGGTCTGTCCACAAGAATGACCCAAACCTCCCTGTCGCTTGCCATTTTAACACTCCACCCTGCTCTCTGTCCCTGGCTTGCTGCATTGTTCCAGTGAAGCCCAACGCAAACTGGAGGAACACCACCTCATCTTCCGACTAGGCACTTTACAGCCTTCCGGACTAAATATTGAATTCAACAACTTTAGGTCTTGAACTCCCTCCTCCATCCCCACCCCCTTTCTGTTTCTTCCCCCTTCCTTTTGTTTTTTCCAATAATATATATAGATTTTTTCTTTTCCTACCTATTTCCATTATTTTTAAATCTTTTATGCACCCCACCCCCACTAGAGCTATACCTTGAGTGCCCTACCATCCATTCTTAATTAGCACATTCATTTAGATAATATCACCAACTTCAACACCTCTATGTTCTTTTGTTCTTTTGTCTGTGACATCTTTTGATTATCTGCTCCTATCACTGCTTGCTTGTCCCTACAACCACACCCCTCCTCCACTTCTCTCCCCTCCACCCCCACCCAAACCCATCCCCCACCCCACCTTATATTTCACCCCTCTCCTTGGATTCACCTAGTTCTGTTAAAGGGTCATGAGGACTCGAAACGTCAACTCTTTTCTTCTCCGCCAATGCTGCCAGACCTGCTGAGTTTATCCAGGTAATTCTGTTTTTATAAAACATCTTCCAGTGGCCAATTTAATGCATCTGCACTGACTGTTTATATTGTTAGCTTTGATGACAGAATGCAATGTTTATCATTAATGTACCAAAGACCCTTTAAATATTTCCCTAAATTTCCACTCATGCATTCAAAATTCTGAAATGCAGGCTTGGCCCGACATTGGAATTAACAACTGTGTTCATAATAGTAAATCACAACAAGATCTTCTGAGGTGTGTACAATTTTTCTGTTTTTATACCCTTTAATAGGTGTTCCTTTGGAAATCTGTACTGTGCAAGATATACTGAGATATACTACTGAGTTTTGCACAACTACAAAAAAAGCTTTTCTTCTCATAACAGACTTATTTTGTTATTGTTTTGTCTAACTAATGTGCTACCAGTAATTTTAACTGAAATACTGCCTTAAAGAAAAAGACAGCTCATTCCAGAGTGAAAAGATTTCAACAGCTGCTGACTTGGTGACATTAAGGACCCCATCGGAGGTGTCCTGCTGCACTAATGTCTCAGAAATGTTTAAAAGAAACTTCAAACAGTCTGCATTCAGTAGGCGGTAGAAGAGCTCACCACAGGGATCATTTGAAGACCAGTCCAGCAGTCACTCAGTCATGAATCAGAACTGTCAGTGACTGTCAGTGACTAATAAACAGGTGTCAATGGTCCATGCAACAAACTTGAGCTATTTCTTCCACTGAACATACCTTTATGATTAAGCACTTTTGATGATCAAATATTATTGCTTGTTTTCGATACAATGATTAATGAAAAATGCTTCAGTGTTACAAGCAGGTGTATCATGCATTTCTAATTCTAAATTGAAGACCCCAATCTTCAGCAAATGGAATGCTCCATAATTATTTCGTGGAGGGGAAGATGTTAGTTGGAGAGTGGGGGAGATGAATTAGAACTGGTCATGAATGGAACTACACAAGAACAAACATGAAAAGGTGGTTCAATGATGCAGTAGTATATGGGATCCATAATTTCACATATTGCAAGTATGAGGGAATCAGGTTACCCCACTTCTCCTTTAGTGGCCAACTGAACACGGCACCTTAGGAGGACTGTGAGGAGTTTGCCTTTCCATCCCCTCAACCACAGTTATCGTGTGGCTTAGGGAGATCAAATCTATGAATAGAAGAGGCCAGATGTCAACTTGGGAAAAAGGATTTATTCCCTCACCAGAAAATATGAAGCTCTAGAACAAAGATGAAGGCTACATTATTTAGATTTGATTCCCTCTCTTAGGGATGTTGGTAAAACCAACATTGCACTATAGAAAGGAAGAGTGCTTTTTTGTTTGGAAAAACTAGACATTCGAATAACTGCACTGGGTTTTTAAAGTGTATAGGTACTGCTTTCCTGACAGATGCTCTTAAATCTTGGCAAAAATGAAATATAAAGGCTAAATGGTAGAACATAATACAGTATATACTAGATACTTATTACTAAATTAATTGAACCCAAATGTGTAATTCATAGAAGGAACATAAACAGAAACCATTCTGATGTCAAATCAATTGATTAACAATTCCTCTAGATACCTTTTATTAGCTAATGACTTAGGTTTAGTCAAATTAACCAGAGCTCTCCTATGAAAAAATACTCTTGCACTGCGACATAATCAATAAGCATTAAAAGTTATACCATAATTTCAAATAATATGTAGAACAAGCTGTATCATGATTGCTTGAAGTGCCTGTCAATACTGAGAGTGAAGTACTATATCATGGCAAAACGTTACTGATTCAGTTGGATTAATATCTGCCTAGTCATTTAGTCATGTAGTCTTGCCTTCATCCCATCCTTTCCAAAAGTACACACTCTTAGACAAAATATTTAGATTGCCTTAGCACCTTGTATTTGTATTTAATAATTTTTGACATGAGAAGCTGCTAGTGACCTTCTTAAACAGAGTAGTAGAGTATAATGGGAAAACTTAACACAGCGTAACAATTTTGTCCTAATTTTTAACTAATCTTGACTGGTATTTTTACAAGCTTAAACCACCTCAAAAAAGACCAATGACCAAAGGAATTTTCAACGCTTGTAGTCACTGATTTCATCTTAGACGACTAATTCTCAAACTTATTTTTCAAACTTTTAATGATTAGCTTTTCTAATCTTTAACTGTTTTGTTGGAGGGGGGTGGTGGGCTGGAGGAGACAGGAGGGGAAGGGGCAACCATCAATTATTTTAACAGCAACTGCCCTTGTCCTACTTCACCAATAGTAATAGATCTCTGGTGAACAGATGACTGATGTTAAAAGTCAATTAGGAATCTATATTGTCCACTCTCCTTGCTGGCAGTGAATGGCTATTTTGTTTTATTGGAACAGGATTTGGGGAAAGAAGGATAACCTTTTATGAGGGTAATTTTCCATTCTTTCTGGCACCAATTTAACTTTAGCATTTTTCATGCAACACTAGTTTCAAAAGCCAGATATACTTAACAAATCATTTATCATCATAATGAAAATTGTTACTCATTTACAATATACAATGGTAAATCTATTAGCGGTAATGAAAAACCTTCAACAGAATATGAAGCTTTAGGATCATAATATATGAACACAGTAGACTCTATCTTCTGTGGAGTTAATTTCATGCTTCAATAGGGATCAACAATGAATCTGGTCCTCCTACCTGAATGCTGTAATGAAACTGATGGTATCTTTATAGTACTTTACTGTAATGAATTCAGGAATAATAAGATTTCATTTCAGTTATATTTTCTACAATGTTTCCAACTCTGGTGTAAACCAGCACTTTTGTCTATACACCAATTCTACTGTAACTTCTCACTCAAATTTACTAAAAGCATTATGTTCTGAAATCCTATATAGCTTAATCTCTGAGTAGTAACTATTTAAATAAATGGATGGACAAATGGCAAAGAAACTACCTTGTATTGAGCCATGCATTGGGAGATCAAAACTCAAATTGTAGGGTGCAATTTTATGGCCTTGTTGCAGCGGGGCAGGCCATAAAATGCGGCGAGCCATTCAAACGTCCATGGGCCAGAATTTTTCCCTCGTCGGGCGGGCTCAGCCTGAACGCACAGGGGCGGTCAGGAAGCTGCCTGCCGCCCACGATCGGCTCCACTCCACGATTTCAATTAAGGCCCATGCTGCGTGGATCGCGAGCAGCATCACTCAGTGCTACCTGTGAGGGCAGGGGGAGGAGGGAGTGCGGGCCTGGTGCGCAGTTCGCGCATGCATGTGAAAGAGCACTTCAATCTCCCTGAGGCAGCTCCGTGCCTCAGGGAGATTGAAGTGCTTTTTTAAAAAATTATTAATGACAGCAAAAAGTTTTAAATAAATGTCCTCTCATGTGACTCTGTCCATGGGCCAGAATTTTTCCCTCGTCGGGCGGGCTCAGCCTGAACGCGCAGGGGCGGTCAGGAAGCTGCCTGCCGCCCACGATCGGCTCCACTCCACGATTTCAATTAAGGCCCATGCTGCGTGGATCGCGAGCAGCATCACTCATGTGACTCTGTCACATGAGCTAGGACATGTTTTAATTCAAAAATAAAGCTTTCAGTTAATGTTTATTCGCTTTAGGAAATCTCATTCCGCTCGTGGATGAGGCTTCCTAAAAAATGTATCGGCCACTTGACGTTTTCGCCTGCCCATCAACTGTAACGGCAGTGTTAATTTGGTTTTAATTAGCTTGTTAATGGCCTTAATGGGTCTTTCAATTAACAGCAGATGCGCAGTTGACTCCAGCATGCACCCACCAAACGAAATATCGCGCGATGACATCGGGATGCACACCCGACGTCATCACATGTCATATTACGCTCGGGTGTGTTGGGCACGTGCCCACATGCCGAACGTAAAATTCTGGCCTTGGACTTTGGTGGGACCAGAAAATTCCGCCCGTAGTCTTTGCTGACTTATGCATTCCCGATATTTCCTACTACTGTGTTGAACAGGCCTAGCAATCAAAAGGATAAAAAAAAAGTCAAGGCATTCCTTAGCAGGTGGGTAAACTATGAGGCCCTGATGATATTTGTGGTCACTAGCCCTGCCCTCTTAGTCTAGTTGGAGACATTAGGAAATGGGAATGAGAAATATCCCATTTATAATTAGTTTTAATATAGATTACATTTTTGGTTACCTGATCACGGCTAGCTTCAATGGAGCTTCCTATGCCATGAAAAGTTATTTGCACAGGTGATAGTGTCAGGTACGTCATACATTCTTTGCCGTTCTGCATATCACTGTATTGCACCTAGAAGAATAATGATACATAGTACAGAAAGTGAAACTTCTGATCATATAAGCTCGAGGTTTAGTTGCCTCAAATAAAATGTTATGGTGAAGTCAGCATCAACTTTGCAAAAATAAATGACCACTTTTATGTATTTTTAAATATACAAATATAACTGCAAAGTGAATAATATCTGTTAAAATCATACAGGATTGAATGGTTTAACCTAGCTGAAAGCAAACGGATCTGATGGAAAATAGTCTTGTGAGGTGCTCCTACATATCACTGTTCTAATATTGGTACAAACTAATTAATCCCCTCAGCATGCCATCAATGATTATCGAACATCCTCAACTACCCAATCAACTACAGGATTCTATTACTTCATTTGAGGCAATTTCTTTTTGAAGCCCCAAAAATACAGGTAAAATTGGCAATTATTAGTAAATTTCATACTTGTAACTTGAAAGTTTGGTACACTAAACATGAAGCAAAAATTAATAATTTTGAATGGACTGCATGAATGATAAAAAAAATATTGCACTGGAGAATTAAGCACAGAGAGTTCATGGGTTTTACTTAGCAGACTCATCTTTCAATCTTAATACAAATATAAAATTCCCTGATACAGTGCACAGAGACATTCCTTAATGGTTGAATATTTAACAATACATTTATTTGTCGTCATGTGTGTGGAAGGGAGGATAGATGTTGACTATCAGCTAAAATTGTACTGTGTTTTTGTATGGAAAAGCTTTTTTCATTTCAGCATTTTGTGTAGGTGGTAAAGACTCCAATAGGCCTTTTGTTCTATTATTTAATCACACTCTCTAAACTGTTTACTCTCACTCTATTTCATCCAGCTGTTGTGCAAAATAAGTGTAGTTCTATCGTGCTTCTTAGTGTGTATGAGATTACATATTGATCTTGACAGGATTAATACTGTTTGAGCTGCCAATCAATATGTAAATACTGTGCATGCTTCACAGCAATGAAATGAGCTTTTATCCTGATCAAATGTTATGGAAACTTATATCTTCATTAATGGGAGGAAATTGGTACAATTACAGAATAGCATTTTTCAGGGTAACATGTCCACATGCAATAGAATGTTTATGGTGCATCTAAGTTGTGGTACAGAAATGGTGGATATAAATCCAAATTTTGATCTCCAGTACTATTTTTGATATTTCCAAAAATTCTGAGAGATGATACATACAGATTTTCATCTATTTAATTTCATACTTGTGGTATAGTATTGTGTGCATAATCTTTAACTTCAGGGTCAAATTGTAAATGGTTCCTAAAAATTTCCATCACTGCAATACACATTTTTTAAAGGAATTAATTGATCAAGTATTATGTTTACTTGTTTATGGGATGCGGGCATCACTGGCTAGGCCAGCGTTTATTGCCCATCCCCGACTGCCCTAGTTCAGAGGGTATTTAAGAGGCAACCACATTGCTGTGAGTCTGGAGTCACACGTAGGCCAGACCAGGTAAGGGCAGCTGATTTCCTTCCCTAAAGGGCATTAGTGAACCAGATGGGTTTTTATAACAATTGACAATGGTTTCATAGTCATCATCAGACTTTTAATTCCAGATTTTTATTGAATTCAAATTTCACCATCTGCTGTGGTGGGATTCAAACCTGGGTCCCCAGAGCAATACACTGGGTCTCTGGAATACTCGCCCAGTGACAGTACCACTATGTCTCCTTAAATGGTTGTTGGCCACAGATAGCACTCTCCTGTATCAAACAGTGTATTTGTGCATCATAGCTCTGTAGATCACATGTTAAAAGGAAGTGGTGAAAATTAAATCAAGTGAATACGGGCAATCTCAGGTATGGGTAGTACTTCACTAGTGCTCATAAACAGGAATAGGGGAGCTGGAAAATAAAATACTTCTATTTACATGTTTGCTTTTTATTATTACTGTTCACATTTTATAGCAAGTTTTTCTTACTTCCTTCATCCTGTGTCACCCACCATTTCCCAGTTCCAATAGTGTGGCAAGGAAATGATAAACCTAAGTTCAAATCCTACACAAACCTTCAATAAGTTCACTTCATACTTACAGTTTAGCTATACTTTCTGTACACAATCATAAGCTTTGAGACATATCGCAAACTATTCCTAAAAATATCCCTCCTAAAAAGTGTCAAAACCCCACATTGAATTGCCATCTGATTTTTAAAAATTATTTCATGGGTTGCGGGTGTCGCTGGCAAGGCCAACATTTGTTGTCCATCTCTGCCCTTAAGAAGCTCTGATATCTCATTTAATATTGTACTTGCCCTACCTCTTCCTTGTCTCTTGGGCTGTTGCCCAAACTTCCACTTTTAAGATCAAACCGAATCTCATGAGCAAACACTTGAAAGAAAGCTGAAATCGCCTAATAATTTAATAGCTCATCCTAGTACAAAGCACTGTTACTATGATTTCCAAGGCAATATCAAAAAGATTTATAGGCTGTCAATAACTGTTGCATACTATGTAATAAAGTGAAACCTGGGCAGAAACTTTGCAATTTACAGGACTTGCAAATGCAACATTGAGGGGCCACTGCTATTAGTTTGGGGGATAACTTTCAGACCTTGCAACCTATTGGCCCCATTAAGAAGGTTTATAGAAAAAATACATCATTAAAGCATTGCTGGCTAATAGGATAAGAAATTTTAATTATTTTACACTTGTCATCTCTTCTCAATATCATACACGGCATACTAAAATTCTACTGAAATGAAAACAATCAAGTAAGATATTTTGAATAACAAAAGATTGTATCAAATGTATTCAAAGTATTGATTCCTACGATAATTAGAGCCATTTGAACACAAAATGCTCATTGTAAAGGCATGGAAGTTTTCTATTTTAAATGTAAGGTAACAAAAGGCAAAGGATTCAATTTAATCTTTTGCAACATATTGTACATTTCCATGGTCATTCGCCTTTCCCCCGTGTATATAGGATAGATTAAGCAATCCTTCATGATGAGTTTCCATTCCCTTTTAATTTTCTGTCCTTTTGTCCTGATTTATGATGATTATGATTTTAGTTGTCTAGGACCTACACTCTCAAGTTCTCTCTCTAAACCACCCCACCTCTCCATAAAATCTACCTCTGACCAAGCTTTTAGTCTTCCCTTCTGATTTCCTGGCTTGGTGTCTATTTCATTTGATTACTCTTCTACAAAGCATCTTAAAGGCACCATATAGATGCAAGTTTTTGTTGGGACAGTTCTACAGATGCTCTCCAATATCCCTCCCAAGTGGTTATTCTTTATATATGAGACTAGTTGCTTTACTGTAATGTTAATCCTATCCTAGAACCTAGCAGTTTGTATAGCATGTTGCAACCTTTATCATGTAGATATCTCAACAATCATCAATAGTTGTTGATGAATGTTTTATTTGTGTGGCAATGGTGACCTTGAGAATAATGGAGGCAGCACGAGCGCACGACTGGAGGTGAAGTAATGCATTTAAAGATAGTGATCCCTTTGAGGCTAATTTTTCCTCTATTTACAGTTATTATTATAAAGTAACAGTTTAACAGAGAGAACTGGCTTTCAAGATTGGTTGGAGGTGATGAAATGATTAATAAATATATTTGTAGTATTTGATGGAAATTAAACAGCATAATCAATTTGCAAAGTAACTTCACCTTGCATTCCAGAATGTATTGCAGCAGGACAAAATAAACAAATAGAACAATTGAAAGTACAGCTGCATTTGTCCTCTATCACACAGAGACATATGTCATTCAACTGCAGCTGTGTTTGATGGGAGAAGTTCTGTAATAAAAGTGAAACATTAAGTGCTGGTGGGGATAAAGTCAGCCTCTAGTTCATTTTATTAGCTTTAGTTGTGGGATTACCAAAGAGAAGAAAGTCAGGTGCTGTGTCAGTTCTGTGACTTTTCCCGTTTAGCATATAAAATCTATAAAAGGGGAATGTAGGTCCATTAAAGACAGGTACAGCTGATACTATAATCAACAAAAGGAATTGGCAGGATTGTAAAGGAGTGCTTTGACTTCATCTTCATACTAAAGGAAGAGAAATTTAAAAATAACTCAGTAAGGAAAGGAACTTATTTAATACAACTAGAAAAGACAAAATTGAAGGAAATAATGAGGATTAGAGGAGAGAAATCTCCAGGACCTGATGATTTCCACTCCAAGGTATTAAAACAGATAGGTGAGGAATAGCACTCTTGATTTAAGAATTGTGTTGTTGGATTGGAAAATTGTAAATGTTACTCCATTATTTAAGAAAGGACAGCAAGAGAGAGAAACCAGAACTCCCAGTCTACTGTCAGTTGCAGGGAAGTTTCTGGAATCTGTCATTAGGGAACGAGTGACTGAGCACATGGGCAATAATGAACTGATTGGAGAGAGTCGACATGAGTTTATAAAGGTAGATCATGTCTGACTAACTTGACTGAATTTTTTGAGGAGATCACTGATATGGTTGATAAGGGAGTGCCTATGGATGCTACCTATATGGACATCCTTTCATAAGGTTCCGCATAGGGTTGGTAAAGCTATGAGCGGGGGCAGTGAGGGAGACCCTGGAAGGGGGTGGCAGATCTTGCGGGGGGAGAGGCGGGGGCAGGGGGGGTCTCGATCAGGAAAGGGGGGCCATGAGGGATGGGTTCTTCCCTACTTTCCCACCCAAGACTCTAACAGGATAACCTGCTGGGCTTCCCCCAGTCCTTGACCACCTTCTGCTAGCCTAAAAATTGTGGCTGGTGGGAAGCAGCGCTCAAGTGGCCATTAATTAGCCAATTAAGGGTTTTAATTGGGACAAGGGCAGGCAGGGCACCCTAGACTTCACCGCTCACCATAGAATTGTATGCAGGTAGGTGGCGGGAAGGTCACCCAGGAATTTTATGGGCCTCCCCCCACCTGCAAACCTGCCAGTGGGGGCCCATAAAGTTCTGTCCAGGGTGTTTAAATAGCAAAAGAGATCGATAGGGTAGATTAAAAAGACCCCTTGGCAGCAGAATCCAGCATAGGGGAGCATAATCTTAAAATTATAGCTAGGCCGTTCAGGGTTGAAATCAGGAAGCACTTTTTCAAATAAAGCGTAGTGGAATTATGAAACTGTCTCCCTGATAGGATAGTTTAACTGATATTTTCAAGACCAGATTGAATTTTACGCTGATCACCGCCTGATCAGGTGTGAAATCATTCGAGATGACATCGGGCGAGCATCCTGATATCATCCTATGTTTGCAGGATATTTTGGTCAGTGGGCGCACACAAAAGTCAGAAGCGCACCTGCTGACAATTAAAAGAATCAGCCAGATGGCCTTTGCATTTTTCATCAAACCTCGTCCAAGGGCGGGTTAAGGCACCCATTATTATATTAAATAAAAATAGAAATCCGTGGACAGTATTTCTATATTCTATATGTCCAGGTGCCTGATTGTGATGCTTGGACATTTTTTTCCTGATTTTAAAAACTATTTTTTTCCTGGGTTTTGGGCTTTTAGCTCCCTGAGGTAACTCTCTGCCTTCAAGGTGCTTTCTGCAGCATTGACATCATCGCCTGCCATCCTCCCGCCCTCACCCCAGCAGCACTGAGCTTTTTGGCGTGCGCTTCACGCTGGTGGGCATTAATTAACCAGCCAGTGTGAAATCGCGGTCAGGGGCCGATCGTGGTCGGCAGTTCGTTTCCTGACCACTCCAGGGCCTGCCGATTGTGCCCGGTCGCCGAGCTGAAAATTCAGGCCCATAGATTTTTGTTAAGTAAAGGTATCAAAGGAAATGGATCAAAGGCGGGTAAATGGAATTGAGTCACAGATCAGCCATGATGCAGCTGAATGGCAGAGCAGAAGTCAAGAGGCTGACCAGCCCACTCCTGTTCTTATGCTCAGCTCCTTTCTTTGGCTTTGGCAGAAGTGGGAAAAACTTTGAAATATGTCCATAAGTCAACTTCTACTGCCATTGATATTGGAAAAATTACAGTGGTAATATTATCCCTTAATAATGCAGGAAGGAAATTAATCCTAGTCTAAGTGATTATGACTTTCCCATCCACCCATCCCTCCCCAACCTCAAGCTCCTGAAGAAAACTGGCACTTACTGGGGTCCAGTTCCACAGTTAGTAGCATTATGTAGCACCTCAACCAAATGGCCATTTTTTAAAGATGAGTCTGTACAGTTCATGTTGATGGGCTGTTCTCCTTGGAGTGGATCACAGCTAAACCTGAGTCTTCCTCATTTGGCGCACAAACTCAAATACTGATCTAGCAATTAATCATGACTTTTTTTTCATATGATGATAGAATCCAACAATTTATAGCACAGAAGGCTATTCACCCATTGCAATTATGCCACTGGAAGTTCTTCAATTGGAGTCAACTACTCTAATCCAATTTCCTGTTTTTTCCCATATCCTTTATATTCCTTCTTTTCAAATATTTATCCAATTTCCGTTACATTATATTGAAGTCTCTACCTCATCAATTGTGATAAAGCATTCCATGTTCTATAACCCTCTGTTAAATGTCCATGGATCCTATCCCCGAATTACTTATGGACATACTGAACTTTTAAGTAATACAAGTTTTTAAAAAAAGGACATACAAACAAAAAGCTGGCTGAGACTGTAAGGTAGCCACTTGCTGGAAAGTTCCTATGTGGATTACTTGACCAACTAGTTCAGAGAGAATGGAATGCCACACCTATAAGGTGTGGCAATGCCTACTTCAGGCAGGGGTATTTCAAAGGAAAAGATACAATGCAAACTGAACTGTAATCGCCTGTGGCTGTGGAGATAGTGGAAAATGATTACCATTTCAGCCAAAACCACCTCCTGTTGAGTTATATCCCAGGCTGTGAACATGATCTGCGTTGAAAAGAAAACAGATCTAGGTGAAAGACATGTTTCTTTTTTCCATTCCAGAAATACACAAGGAAAGAGTTTTAAAAAAGCCAACTGCAACCCTAGTTCTGTGTGCTAGTCTGGTGTTCTGTTCTGGTGTGTGTGTGCTGTGAAGGTCACAGCTGAAGAATACCAACTGGGCATCCCTGCACTGCAGGTAAAAAGTCATTTCTCTCTGATTGCTGGAAGCAAGTCACAAGTCAGTAAAGCCACAGTCAAAAAGGAAACAGGACAATTCCTTTCAGCTAACCTATAGAACCAAGAATCTCCAACCCAACTGCTCAAATGCCAAAGTCAGCACTAATGGACTCACCCCAACTTAATGGCCGCATTGTATTATCATCTACTCATGAACAAGCCAAAGGACTGATTCGTAAATCTTTTCAACTTTTACTTTTGGACTCATTTCTCATTTCTAATCTGTGTGTATGTGTGTTGTGTTATTATTGTTTTTTTCTTGCATTTAGTAACTAATAAACTCATTCTTTCTTTGACTCAAGACAGCCTGGTTAAGTTGGTTCCTTTTAAAACATAAATACATTTGGACTGGGAAAAGGTACCCACGAGGGGAGGAATCCTTTATAAATTAACCTTATTGCGACCAACAGCAGGGGTTGAATAAAGAAAGGGAGCCAGTTCATCCCTCCTTACCTGGGAGCATAACAATTTGGGGTACCTCATCCGGGATCATAACAAATTGGAGGAACCTTGTCCAGGGACTGGTCATAACATAAATAACTTCCCCCTTTAGTGATAATCTTGACTCTAGGCCCCTTCATCAACCAGTGAAAACAACCTATCACTATTGATTTTCCGAATTGAAAATTCATCATACAGTAAAGATGCTTTAGGATCATACCAGGATGAGAAACTATAGTTATGAGGAGAAATATCAGACAATGGAACTATTTCAGCGAGTACAGAGAAAGCTAAGAGGAGATTTAATAGAGATTATTAATAATCTGAAAAATTTTGATAGACCGAATAAGGAAATTCTATTTCCTTTGATTGGGGACCAGTGATGAGGTGGTCATCAATTTTAAAAGTGTCTCTAAAAGAATGAGGAGAGAAGTTAGGAGAAATTTCTTCATGTAGAGATTAATTCCAATATGTAATGTTTCATCACAGATATGGACCATTGATAAATATTGAAAGCAAAGCTTATGTGAAGAAAGCAGAGCAGTGGAATTATTTTGAAGTGCTCTAGCAAAGATGAGCTGAATGGTCTCCTTCTGTGCTTAAATATTTATAATTTTAGATACAAACCTAGTCTTCTCTAACTAAATACTAAAAAAACTTTTAAATTTTGCATTTTTTTCACGCTACCTCCTGTCTTCAGAGGTCACTGGGTGGCAATTAAAGTGGGAATACGGATTGATTTTTTTTCCCTCTTGCTCTTCTGTGATTGAGATCAGCTAACTCAGCACAGATCAGAAACAAACAAAGGAACATAGGAATAGAAATAAGCCATTTAGCCCCTCCAGCCTAATCTGCCAATCAATGAGATCATGACTGATATGTGGCCTAACTTCATATATCCGCTTCTGTCCTATATCTTTTAACAACTTTGGATAACAAAAAATATACCTTTGGATAAGAAAGCTGTTAACCTTTTGGTCTGTGACTTAGAGAAGTCTGATTTTTAAAAATGTGTGTTGGGAGTTTGCAGCTGGAAAAGGGTCCTCCAGCACAAATTTGTCACCAAAAGCCTACTGACTAAATTTCAACATTGAACTTTAGATATCTGCAGATTGGAAGATGGCCATTCAGCTCAGGAAATTGTCTTTCTTTAATCACTTTATCAAAACTTGTCATAATTTCAATAACATCTATTAAACTTCATCTTAGCTTTCTCTGTACCAGTGGAAATACTTTCTGTATCTCAAGTTTCTCCTAATAACTAAAGTCACTGTCATCATTCTGGTGAATTGTATGTTCTTTCTATAATGGGGTGTCCAAAGCTTCACACAGTTTTCCAACTGTGGTCTAACCAATATTTTGTATAGATTATCATTACTTCTGTACTCTTGTTCTCTATGCTGCTATATATAAAATCCAAGTGCTGTTGGCTTTTTTAATGGCTTTATTTATGTGCACTAGCACTTCAGAGAATTAGATATTTGGACCCTACAGCATTTTTCCATTGAATGTATACTCCCATACATTGATTTTCTTACAAATTATATTACCTCACACTTCCTGCCACTAAATTGCATTTGCCACTTACTGCCCATTTGCTAATCTGACTACATCCTCGCAAGTTCTTTTAGTTATCCTCGCAGTTTGCAAAAGCCCCCTACTTTTGTGTCATTAGCACAGATTTTGAGATTGTGCTACCCAAATCCAAATCATCTATATACACTGAAAAAAGTGAATTCAGTACTGAACCTTGATTACACTACTTCTAACCCATTTTATGCTCTCCCTTCTTGAACCAAGATGATGCACTGACTATTCTCTAGTTCCAAGACACTTGTCTATTCTGGGATGACTAAAACATTGTGACAACAATCTTTCTGATATCTGTGATACCTGCATTGCATGGGATGAGCAAGATGTTATAATTTTTACTTTGAGGCAGTCATTTAATCGATTGCCACAGCACATTTGCTGCATTAAAGCAATGAACAAACTAATGTCATGTTTGAGCTAAAGGACCACATTAAATATATGAAACTGCACTTCAGATTCCAGAGCAAAGCCATGGAAGTGTCGATGGCAAGGATACATTTCAGCCTTTTGTGTACGGATTCTAAATTTGAAAAGAGGCTATTAATAAAAAGGAACATCAAGCCAGATGTATACATTTGGTTGCTAACAGAGATCTGGGGTATCATTCTGCCTCCAATTCTAAAAAAGTAAAGATTCCAAAAAAATTAAACATTAAGCCATTTCCTGCAATGCTGGAGTTCCTTGATGTGTGTGGGACCACTAAATTTAGCATTTTACTAATCTCAGCAGGACACAGACTAACATCACGTCCAACAGACATTTCTAATGGTTACCCCCCCGTGTGGAATGTCCCAAGAAGAGTGTGAAAAATATCCACAATTTAAAAGGATTTCTTACTAGATCATTAGAGAAGGATAAAGGGCTACACATTTGTAAGTGATATATTATCCAATCATCATGCCAAAAAAACATGTGTTTGATACAAATACTCTTCATAGGGTGCCAACTAGTTATATAATGTGAAACAATTTATAAGGCTTGACAGTAATTGTTTGTCTTCTAATAGCAGAAACTAGATGCACCCCAGGCCTACCATCTTTAACCTCCATCAGTTAAAAGGTTGATAGGTTTTAAACAGTGGGCTGGCTGTCCCAATGAATTGTTTTCACCTCCACAAATTGACATTTGGCTGGAATAAATTTATATTTAAAGAAGCACAGTGACATTTTTGATGCTTGTTAGTCATTCTACATTCAATTAATTTCATGTTACGCTATCAATAATGTTGATAGCATCAATAATGATCATCAATAATGTTGATTGGTAATACTTTTTATTGGAATTGGTCTAAATTAGAAGAAAAGAATAATTTTTACTGAACCATACAGTAGTGTGTTCCAATGCACTCCTTTAGTTTAGCATTGCCACCATACCAATACCACCAATTCCAAAGCTACCACTATCTGCTGCAGTCATTCTACCCACATAACGCCAATTATCAACATATCTATTATGTTGGGGTGGATTTTCCAAATGGATATTATTCAACCCATGCATTATTATCAACTGGTTGAATGTTAGCATGGTGAGCTCCCCTGGTCTTGTAGGATTAGCTTGATTTAAATAGTGTGGACAAACTCCAGGCATATATCAAGTCTGTCACTTATTGGGTCGATGGGGGTACAGGGAGTTAATCATTTGTTAGGAGCCCTTACATTGCTGCTGAGATTGCACAACAAGCATGCATTAAACTATTAGGAATCTACATTCAAAGTGATCTCAAATTGGATTAATAAATTCAAGAAAAGCTTAAGCAAGGAAATGGAAGACTTCATATGCTATGTTTTCTCAAACGTAACAATGTATCTCAAATTGATCTATTCATTGTGTTTAATAGTTATGTAACACCCATTGTTGAATACGCAGTGCCTATTTGGAATGCTGGACTTACCAAAGAGCATGTGAACAAGGTCAAAAACCTTCAGAAACAAACAACTGAGTACCTGTTCTGAGTGGACTTCACTGGAAAACTGTTCAATTCCACCTCCCATTGCCACTATCTCTTGCCACAACCACACAAATGTAAATGCATGGTAGAATTAAGGGGAAAAGATATCATTTCACAAATAAAATATAGAAACAACAGACTACGAGACAGCCCAATCCCCTACTTCATAAAACTCGTAAATAGTATGCAATTGATTGAGCATACAATGAACTCAACCTGACCACATATGATCTACAGACTTTAATAAAAATGCAGTGCGCATTAGACCTTTCATTTCAGTTCTGTAAATTAAGGAGACCTGCATTTTGCAACATATTGTAGTTATTTGTATGCTGAAATTATCATAATTGTCCAATCCTTTTATTATGTTATACTTCACTTTTATTTTTATTTTAATGTTTGTCGATAACTATATCATGAATTATGACTAGTTATTTTTTGTTTTGTCATCACAATTTGGCACCTGCTGCCATGATGGTTTTTCAATAAACCAATTCTAACTATCTTATAAGGGACAGTGGGTGAATTTAAAGGGATAGGGAAACTTAAATGTAAGGACCCCATGTGGGGATAAAATGCTATTAGTCTTTGCAAATGCAGCTGAGGTTTTATTAAATAGAGCCAAAATACTGCAAATGCTGGAAATCTTAACTAAAAACAGAAAATGCTGGAAAAATTCAGCAGATGAGACAGCATCTGAGGAAAGAGAAACAGTGTTTACATTTCAGGTCAATGATCTTTTATCGGAACTGAGGAAATTTAAAAATGTAATAGGCTTTAAGCAAGTAAAAGTTGGGGGGGGGGTGGAAAAAGGACAAAAGGGAAGATCTGTGATAGGATGGAAGATAGGAGAGATTACATGACAAAGGAGCTGCTGGTGCAGGGCCAAAGAGAGTGGACATGGGAAAGTAAAGAAACAAAAGGCATGGTTAGAGGAGGTGCGAATGGTAGAATGATGAACAGCTGCCACCCAAAAGCAAGGGCAAAATGAGAGAACAACAAAACTTGCAAAGGTGTTTTCTTAAATAAAAGCAAAATACTGCGGATGCTGGAAATTTGAAACAAAAACAAAAACCGCTGGAAAAACTCAGCAGGTCTGACAGCATCTATAGAAAGACAGAGCCAACATTTCGAGTCTGTAAAGCTCTTCTTCAGAAGATGTTTTCTTGATATGATTCAGCCTGTGCGAAGGCTGTTCAGGTAACAAAAATGACATGCATAACCCAGTGGCTGGTACAATAAACATAGATACAGGAACCACCCCTAAGGCCATGTGACAACTCTCAAGCAAAAACAGAAAATCCTGGAAAAATTCAGCAGGTCTGACAGCATCTGTGGAGAGAGAAACAAAGCTAATGTTTCGAGTCCGTAAGACCCTTCTTCAGAGCAACTCTCTGACAACTCTCAACCCTGTTTGACTGCCGGTGAAATGGAAGTAGTGCAAAATGAAATGATAGTGATGTCTAATTGCCATTCCAGAGCATCCTCCTTATAGAATATTGTAGCATGCTTGTAACAAGATTAAGGGAGATGAATTCAGGGTGCCTCTGATAGTTACTGCCACTGGCAGTGCCACCTTTTGGCACATGGCACCTGCAACTGCCAATGACATAGCTCTGTATCTCCTGACACATGTAGTCAGTTATCCATGGTCATTATGAAATAAGTGAAACTTGCCTTTAAACATGCGAGAGAAGGTACAGGCAGGTGGAAGCTGTCCGCCTCTGATGAAGCCTGCCTTGTCTCCAAAAAACACAAGTCAAATAAGGATTTTCCATTTGGATACCCATTGCCAAATTTCATAATTGTACCCAAAAAAAGCATCGTCAGAACACCTTGGTTCAAAGTTCCCTCGCTAACACACTGGAAACAGGAAAGAGACCAAAAGCAATGAAAGAAAATGCACAAAGTAAGTTCAGAGGTAGACTGAAAATGTTGTTATACATCTGATTATTGGGCTCATTAAATGCACAGAAGCAAACAAGGCACCTTAGCTCTGGACACCAGATTTATATAGGCAGATAGTTGATGGTGCGTTCTATCAGTATAAATGTTGAAAAATTGCTTAGATAGCTAAACCTGGTCTAATAGGCATGCGTCTCAGGAACCAGTAGAAAGTTTGACTACAACTTTGGAGAGGGCACTAAATTGGTGGGAATCTACAGTAATGGTTCTCTGTTCATTTCTTCAACTGTTACAATCCCTGTAGAGACAGATAACTTTAAAAACAAGAAATTCAAACTTTCAATTGATAGCTGAAAGGATAACATGACAAGGTTTCACGTTTTAAGATTTTACTGGAACAGACTAAAACACTATTGACTAAACACTATTGTTGCAGATCACTCAGATTTTAAACTACAGAACAGAACTTTCCCCTTTTACTTTTAACCAACAAAAACCAAATTCACAGGTATACTTTACACTGTTCCTTGAGTATACATTCAATTCTCCCAGAACCAGTCCAAAGTGATTCTTAGCTCACGAGGGTTTAATTCAGTTCTTTTCCTTTCCCAGCTAGTAACTTTTAACCCCAAAACTGTCTTTCACATTGAGGGGTTTTCCTGGAGATTCTACCCCTTAGCACAATCTAGGCGCATTTTCCAGCCTCATTTCAAATCCCCATGAATTTGGCCTTTTCAATCCATGTGAGTTCCCATCTGGGAATTTTCCTGGTGAGTCATAGAAACTTTCAGCCTCTAGTTGCTGCATCTCTCCCGAATCCTGAATGTGTCTGTGAGTTTTCAGGGATATCTTAGAAATTCTTTCTCTCTCAAATCCCATCTCCATGGCAACATGAATCACTTGGGCCTTGTATCCAGATAGAAATATGATTAGCTATCCTCTCTCTTTTATCTTGGAAGTAAGCAGTTAAAGCATAACTGTTTACAACCTGACATTCTCAACACCTTCCTGGGACTTTGGAGACTAGCAGTCTAACTACTATAAACACAGATGGTGCTGCCATTGTCTCCATGTGTGAACACCTTACATCTTTCAGGCAAAATAGCCCGGCCTCTCTTTACTCTTTGGCAGTCATGTCACTCAGGCCTGTTGTCAGACAGACTTTGAAACAGGTCACATGACCCTCTTCATTTTACCCTAAATTAAAGACATAGTCCTGAAACATAACAATCTTATAAATCTCATATTTGTAACACAGCCAATTATATTCACTTTACACTCATTAATCAGATGTATCCGATCAGAAATCTTACTTGTTACAGTAACTGCTCTGGAGGTGTTGATGCCTGTTGAAATATCTACACAGTTATGATAATTATACTTAACCTTTTGATTTTTAACCTGAAAGTGAATCAAAAAGAACTCTTCTGTCTGATCTAATTTTTAACTGCCTCACTTGTGTTGTATCACACAAGATTTCTTTATATCTTAAAAGATTAGAACACAACTTGGACAATTTCCTTTGTCAGCAATGTCAAGTGTTGTAAGAAATAAGAGCTAACAGTAAACCTGCTTATTATTACTGTTTATTATTATAATCTGATCAAGTTACAAGACAGCAAAATCTCCTATTAATTTAAGAAGTGTTTTATAAAACATTTACCTCTATTTTTAATCATCTTTCACAGCTTCGTTACCTCCATACTCTCCTTCTACATTGGGGATGTTGAATTGGGGTATTCTGGGCCAGAGAGCTGTCCATGGTGAGGGTCAGTGTTGATCCCTATTAGATAACAGGAAACATACTTACTCAAGTCCAATCAGTTGCTTAGGATGGGGAAGGGAGAGGAGGGGGCATAAAATTACAAGGTAAGCATAGATGAGGAGGGTCATTCAATCCTCGCTAATTTATTCATTCAGAAAGATCCTACAGTCCTCCCATCGTGGGATCCAAATGTTTGTTAAATGATTTCTGACTGCCTCAACAACCCTAACCAGAAGGCCATTCTATGCATTGATCATTTTTATGTGTAAAAGAACTTGATATCAATCCTAAAATTGCCTTTTAATAGTATGAACTGGTGTCCCTTGTCCTACTACTTTGACTTAGTTTGAATTGGTATTCTGAACCCATCTTTCAAATTTATTATATACCTTTACAAAGTCACCACTTGGTTGCCTTTCAAAATTAAAAAGGCTTTCTCCAAATTTCTAATAACTCAGTTTACAGCTTCAAGGATCAGTCTTGTGTCTTTCCTCTGAACTTTGTGTTTTGGTGACTAGAATGTTATGGGGTGCTTAAGGTGCGGTAGAACATTACACAGATTGAGTACAACTGTCCCTTGCTTGTGCTGTACTGCTCTTGCAATTTGGTTCAGCAACTTATTTGATTTTTTGATCAGTGCTCTGCATTGGTTTGACATGCTGAGCAGTGAGTTTATTAAAATTCCTAGATAGCTTTCAAAACCATCCATAGTTATTTCAATACCATGAACTTATGTTGTTCATTTTTCTTCCAATCATTTTAAGTTTAGAAATAAGATACTTCAAAAGCAAATGATTAAATAGAAAGCTCCACAAGTTATCAGTGCTTTCAAATCCAACCACTAAATTTGTTCCAATAACCTCTTTTTAATAAAAACTCAGTGTGTTTTTTAGGGCGGAAACGTCCCAGATTTGCACTAAGTGCGGTAGCAGGCAGGAGAAGGAACGTTTTACCGGACGGCCACAATGGTGGCTTTTCATGCCATATCATTCCAATCCCACCTCATTGGTTATGCATTCCCGGGAAACATGCTGTTTCACTGGTGGGCGGCCTCTGATTCGCCCACCACGCTATCACCTTGCTGCTTCCTCGCGCTGGATGCCGTATTTAAAGTGCAGTCACGCACAGACCTCTCAATGCTTCCAACCCAGGACAGCTGCACAGAAGACATGGCCCCGAAAGGCAAGGTAGCAACCTGATTCAATGATGTGCCCCTGGAATGCCTTTTGGGCGCCCTGGTGTCCTCTACCCCCGCTCTGACCACAGGAGGCATAGCAACATCACCAATCCAGCATGGGAAGCGGTGGCAGTGGAGGTCAGTGCCAACGCCCTGCAAAAGAGGACAGGCACCCAGTGCCAGTCGCCAGGGTAAGTCACTCTTCTCATCGTTCTCGACTCACACACCCACAAACCTATCACACATCCACAGGGATCTCACTCACTGCCAGTTCAAGGGACATCACCATTCAATCACTCATACACACCTTCACTGTCCTCATTGCGTCCATTGCACCACTCACCACCCACACATGCCAGGCATACGTATCATCTGTCTTGGCAGGCGTCCTGCTTATACTCTGTCCTTCTATATTCATGCAGGACAAGCTGGCACACAACAAAAGGGAGAGGTTGCAGATGGGTGGAGGAATGTCTGAAATCAAGGTCCTCATGGACTTTGAAAACAGAGTCATCCAGCTGACCGGTAAAGATCTGGACAGTTCCCGTGCTGATGGTGAGGTTGACCAAGTGAGGATCCAGCAGGCATATCTGGGAAACAGCCGAAGGAGTCCATAACCCAGATCCTCAACTCAAGCCCCTAAGACACCTCAGAAGAGGAATCTGCTGAAACCCACATTGAAGACCCATCACACCGCTCACTCACACCCTCCACCAGAGCAGAGACATACGTCTTGGCGGGACCAAACTTTACAATAACCTCAACAGTCACAGTCTGGAGCACATCACATTGTCTGATCCACAGCAAGTGGAGGCAGGGACTTCCCAGGTTTCCAGCACTCAAATGACTGCTGGAGACCAGAAATCTGCTGAGTCCAAGTCAGATGACAAGCCTCTGGACTCGGTCATACTTCAGTTGCTGGAGTTGCAAAGGCAAGCTTGGGAATGTCAGGAAAGGATGTCCGCTGCACTCCTCAAATTGCAAGGCACGATGGAGGAGTCCGTCCGCTTTCAGTCTGAGATGATAGCGTCGGCACGCCAACGAACTGAGGTTAACACTGGTAGGATGGTGGCCGTCATGGAGACATTGGTCCAGGACATCAGTCCTGCTCTGCTGTGCAGGCTGAACTCTATTGCTAATACCATAGTTGGCCTCCAACATTGTCAACGCGAGAGGGGTGCAGGGCACCTCAATCTCACTCCAGCTCAAGGAGACAGCCTGGGGCCCTCGTGCACCCATAGGGAGGAGGATCAGCAGGCGCACACCCCGAGGCCATCCAACCCGGTGACTCTGGGACTGTCTGGCCTTTACGAATCACCTCTTCCTGTGATGCCAGCAAATCGAGCTCCACAGGCCGAGGAGGCTGTCACTGCCATACAACAGGACCCCGAAAGCAGGCTGGAGCCCTCCAGGTCTCGGCCCTCCAGAGGATGCCCGTCAACTTCAATGGGATAAGAATGGATCTGGGCCAAATAATCTGGGCATAGCAGTCAGAAGGCTGCCTCCACCTCCGCTGTGGATATTGCAGGAGCATCCAGACGTAGCGGCTGGGTTAGGAATGTTAAGATAGTGTAACTCTTTCGAGTACAAACCCGTATCCATCCGTTTCAGATGAAGTTACATTGTTTCATAGTTTGTCATTGTGAGATTTGAACTCTTGATAATCTTTTAAATGAAAACCAAATCAACAAAATTGGGATAAATCAGGCACAGCCCCTAATTCAGGTCAGCTGTAAAACCAAGGACAAAAATTTAAAGGAACTTTACAAACCTTAAATCAAAATGTGATTAAAGGGGTCAACAAAACACCCCAGTCCCCGCGGTGCCCACCAAGCACGGAAGGCCTCGAGAGTGCCAGCAGACACCGCGTGCTCCTTCTCCAGGGACATCTGGCAGCGAACGTAGCCGCGGAAGAGGGACAAACAATCGGGCGGGACTCCCCCGTCGATCGCCCGCTGCCCGGACCTGTTAATGGCCAACTTGGCCAGGCCCAGGAGCAGGTTCACGAGGAGGTCCTCCTCCTTCCCGACCCCCTTCCGCACCGGGTGCCCATAGATCAGGAGCGTGGGGCTGAAGTGCAAACAAAACATCAATAAAAGGTTTCTCAAATAACTAAAAAGGGAGTGCAGCCTACAACACCCTATGTATACATGGTCCACGGACTCCACAAGACCGCAAAAAGGATGTCCTGCGAGTCCGTGAACCTATGCATCCTCTTATTATAGGGGACTGCTGCATGCAACACCCTCCAACCCAGGTCCCCGATAGAAAGGGGGAGGACACCTCCGTAGAGGGCCTCCCATCGGGGGCCTCCGCCGCCGGACGGCAACAAGGCATGCCAGGGCGTGTCCGGTCGACGGACAAGGGCGAGAAAATGGAAGGTGTGCAGCAGCAGTCCATACAAAAAGCCCCTCTTTGCCGTGTCAAAAGGCACGGAGGGCATGTCCCCGAGGCGGCTCATATTGCGGGGCACCAGCACCCGAGGGAGGGTTCGGGGCTTGGGGCCAATGTGGAATTCCGTCCGAACAGGGGAATAAATGTATCCCTTGAACCATCTGTTTCAGATGAAGTTACATAGTTTCATAGTTTGCCATTGTGAGATTTGAACTCTTGATCTTGGGGTTACAAACCCAGTACCATAACCACTTGGCTATTTAGGCCAAGCCTAAATGTATCCCTTGAACCATCTGTTTCAGATGAAGTTACATAGTTTCATAGTTTGCCATTGTGAGATTTGAACTCTTGATCTTGGGGTTACAAACCCCGTACCATAACCACTTGGCTATTTAGGACAAGCTAAATGTATCCCTTAAACCATCTGTTTTAGATGAAGTTACATAGTTTCATAGTTTGCCATTGTGAGATTTGAACTCTTGATCTTGGGGTTACAAACCCAGTACCATAACCACTTGGCTATTTAGGCCAAGCCAGTTGCACAGCCTGGGTATGGGTGTTAATCACTTAGACATAATGATCACTTTGTTAATAAACTCCCAAGAATGTCTCCTTGACAATGGCACCTTGTTCTGATGAACAGCGTTTGTGTTACTCAAATGTGAAACATTGGTTCCTGCACAAGATAAAGGCAAGTGTCTCAGTCCAGGGCCTCCTCCCTGTGCTTTGTGCAACCATCCCAGCACACTGATGGTGTCCCTTCACTGTCACTGTTCACATTAGTCATGCCTGCACCTCGTTGGGGCTTATCATTGCTGCCAGAATGTCCTGTGCGCTCCCAGCACCTTTGAGGTGTGGTTGGCCCCCCATCTAATCAGCATCTGTGTCTGGTGACAGTGTGGTCTTGAAGGGTTCAGCTCATGAAGGATGCCATAGGATCAGGAGAAGTTATCTCCATGATATAACCCTGTTCACAGAGCAAGCCAGGTGCCATCAGCCAGAGAGGAGTCAAACATTCAAAGATGCAATGTGAGGATCTATGGTGTCTCCGCACTGCATGTTGTCATCAACCTATCAACCTCCACAAATCTAGCAGCTATGAGGGCCTCCCAAATGCCAGCCAGTGCGATGTCTTCATCGCCGTCATCTTCGCTTTCGAGGACCTCCTCACCCTCATCCCCATCAATGTCCTTGTTGTCAGTGGAGATGTACAGCTCCTCCATCTCCTTCTCAGCCAGCTCCTCTCCACAGTGCATGCCAGGTTGAAGGGCAAAGCAGGCAACAATGATGCGTGACACCTTCTGTGGACTATATTGCAGGGCTCCACCAGGCCGGTCCAAGCACCAAAATTTAATTTTCAACGTTCCAATGATTGCTCCACAAAAGTGCGAGTTGCAGCATGATCCTTGTTGTACCTTCTTCCTGCTGTGCTCTGAGGCCGCCGCAGGGGTGTCATCAGCCACATCCCCCTTGTCCCTGAGGAGCCAGCCCTGTAGCCTCTTTGGACCCTGGAAGTTGTCAGGAATCTGAGACCGAGCGAGAATGTTGGAGTCATGGACACTCCCTGGGAACCATGCGCAGACCTACAGGATGTGTTTGTGTGGTTTGTGGATTTGATCTTTTTCCCGGTGTCTCCCCTTCAGGCGTAAACCTTGCTGGGGTGCCCGGTTTTCTTGGGCAGCAGCACAGCCTGGATGTTGGGCAGGACCCCACCCTGGGCTATGGTGACCCCGCCCAGCAGCTTGTTGAGCTCCTCGTCGTTGCGGATGGCGAGCTGCAGGTGGCGGGGGATGATGCGGGTCTTCTTGTTGTCCCAGGCCGCGTTGCCGGCCAGCTCGAGGATCTCAGCCGTCAGGTACTCGAGGATGGCGGCCAGGTAGACGGGGGCTCCGGCCCCGACCCGCTCGGCATAGTGGCCCTTGCGCAGCAGCCGGTGGATACGGCCAATGGGGAACTGGAGCTCGGCTCTGGAGGAGTGAGTCTTGCCCTTGTCGCGCCCTTTGCCTCCGGTTTTACCACGACCGGACATCTTTCAGAATTGGTTGCAAACCAGCTGAACATTAAAAGAGTGGGAGCCCTTGTGGTTGACTTAATTGACTGCTTGTTGTCATGGAGATCTGAACACCACAAGAGTGCAGTCGATGGCACCCTGCACCTGTGGAAAACCTGAGATCTGGGCAAATTCCAGCGTTCTTGCATCCCGGCTTTCCTGATCCTTGGCAAAATGAACAAACTTGTGTGCCTTCATGAAGATGGCGTCCATGAGCTCATGGATGCATTTGTGCGTGGAAGCTTGCTATATCCCCAAAAGATCACCTGTGGAGCTCGAAAGGTGCCACTGACGTAAAAATTGAGCGCTGCAGTCACTTTCACAGCCACTGGCAGTGGATGCCCTCTATGTGCCCGTGGCGCCAAATCCTGCAGCAGGTGACAGATGTGACCAACCAGTTCCTTGGACATGCGTAGTTTTCGGTGACACTGTTTCTCGGTCATCTGCAGGAATAACAAACACTGTCTACAAACCCTGGGTCTAGATAGGCACCGAACAATGACGGCTCACTGTAACAATTCAGTGGCATGCACAAGACCCCTAGATGCCCCTTCTCCCTAAGGGTGCTGTTCCTCCCTCTGCCCAGCCAGTCACCTCTGTTGCTCTCTTTTCCTTTGTCTCTGTTTTCTATAAACCATGAGGCACACAGCTAGGTCACTAGGCTCCATGCTCCTGATGTAGGAAGAGAGACGTGTGGGTTAACTTGGGTATACTAAAAATCTCTCTTGGTTAAGTCTGTAGGCCCCTTAACGCCTTCCAGAGTGCTGGCTACCGCTTGGATGGCCAGAATTTAGTGCACTGCATGAATGCCCGAAACCCCACCCACCTCCGCCCTACTCCACCTGAGCAGCTTTGCCCATTGGACTGCATGCTGTGCTTTCAGCTCAGGTGCAGGCATTCTCCTCATCCGCACTAGAATGTTGCACTGTTAGCTTGGACCATGAGGGAGACTGGTCCAAACCTGAATGATGACATTGCAAGGGGCTGTGAGTGCCTTCACCAGTGACTGCTCCATAGCCAACTTTCGCAAGGAGATTATACAACATTCCCAGTTGTTCAATTGTTCTGCAGTCCTCTAAAATGCTCATTAATTAGCAGTCTGTGCCTGAGGGATGAAAACTCTGGAGCATTTGGTGGTCCCAAGAAAAGGAATTTGTGGAATGTCTACGAGATGGCTTTTTGGAGCAGCTTGTGGTGGAGCCCACTAGGGAACAGGCAATTCTAGATTTAGTGATGTGTAATGAGGCAGATTTGATAAGGGAGCTTAAGGTGAAGGAACCCTTAGGAGAAAGTGACCATAATATGATAGAATTTACCCTGCAATTTGAGAGGGAAAAGGGGAATCAGATGTAACGGTATTACAGTTGAATGTAGGCAACTACAGAGGCATGAGGGAGGAGCTGGCCAGAATTGATTGGGAGATGAGTCTAGCAGGAAAGACAGTGGAACAGCAATGGCAGGAGTTTCTGGGAGTAATTTAGGAGACACAGCAAAAATTCATCCCCAGGAAGAAGAAGCATACTAAAGGGAGGACGAGGCAACCATGGCTGACAAGGGAAGTCAGGGACAGCATAAAAGCTAAAGAGAAAGCATACAATGCAGCGAAGAGCAGTGGGAAACCAGGGGATTGGGAAGCTTACAAAGACCAACAGAGGACAACTAAAAAGAAATAAGGAGGGAGAAGATTAAATATGAAGATAAACTAGCCAGTAATATAAAAGAAGATTGCAAGAGTTTTTTTAGATATATAAAGGGTAAGAGAGAGGCAAAAGTGGACATTGGGCCGCTGGAAAATGACGCTGGAGAAGTAGTAGTGGGGAACAAAGAAATGGCGGAGGAACTGAATTGGTACTTTGCATCAGTCTTCACAGTGGACAACACGAGTGACATCCCCAAAGTTCAAGACAGTCGGGGGGCAGAGGTGAGTATGGTGGCCATTACCAAGGAGAAGGTGCTAGGAAAACTGAAAGGTCTGAAGGTGGATAAATGACCAGGACCAGATGGATTACACCCCAGAGTTCTGAAGGAGATAGCTGAAGGGATAGTGGAGGCATTAGTGGCGATCTTTCAGGAATCACTGGAGTCAGGGAGGGTCCCAGAGGACTGGAAAATCGCTAATGTAACCCCCCTGTTTAAGAAGGGAATGAGGCAAAAGCCTGGAAATTACAGGCCGATTAGCCTGACCTCGGTTGTTGGTAAGATTTTAGAGCCCATTATTAAGGATGAGATTTCAGAATACTTGTAAGTGCATGGTAAAATAGGGCAAAGTCAGCATGGTTTCATCAAGGGGAGGTCATGCCTGACAAATCTGTTAGAATTCTTTGAGGAGGTAATGAGTAGGTTAGACAAAGGAGAACCAATGGATGGTATCAACTTGGACTTCCAGAAGGCCTTTGACAAGGTGCCACACAGGAGGCTGCTCAGTAAGATAAGAGCCCATGGTGTTAGAGGCAAGGTACTAGCATGGATAGAAGATTGGCTGTCTGGCAGGAGGCAGAGAGTGGGGATAAGGGGGTCCTTCTCAGGATGCGGCTGGTCACTAGTGGAGTTCCGCAGGGGTCAGTGCCGGGACCACAACTTTTCACTTTATACATTAATGATCTAGATGAAGGAACTGAGGGCATCCTGGCTAAGTTTGCAGATGATACAAAGATAGGTGGAGGGACAGGTAGTATTGAGGAGGCGGGGACGCTGCAGAAGGATTTAGACAGGTTAGGAGAATGGGCAAAGAAGTGGCAGATGGAATACAATGTGGGGAAGTGTGAGGTCATGCACTTTGGTAGGAAGAATAGAGGCATAGACTATTTTATAAATGGGGACAGAATTCAGAAATCTGGAGTGCAAAGGGACTTGGGAGTCCTAGTCAAGGATTCTCTTAAGGTTAACTTGCAAGTTGAGTCAGTAGTTAGGAAGGCAAATGCAATGTTGGCATTTGTTTGAGAGGATTAGAATATAAAAGCAGGTATGTGCTGCTAGGCTTTATAAGGCTCTGGTCAGACCACATTTAGAATATTGTGAGCAATTTTGGGCCCCGTATCTCAGGAAGGATGTGCTAGCCCTGGAGAGGGTCCAGAGGAGGTTCACGAGAATGATCCCAGGAATGAAAGGCTTAACATATGAGGAACGTTTGAGGACTCTGGGTCTATACTCGATGGAGTTTAGAAGGATGAGGGGGGATCTGATTGAACCTTACAGAATACTGAAAGGCCTGGATAGAATGGACGTGGGGAAGATGTTTCCATTAGTAGGAGAGACTAGGACCCGAGGGCACAGCCTCAGAGTAAAGGGAAGACCTTTTAGAACAGAGATGAGGAGAAACTTCTTTAGCCAGAGAGTGGTGAATCTATGGAATTCATTGCCACAGAAGGCTGTGGAGGCCAGGTCATTGAGTGTATTTAAGACCGAGATAGATAGGTTCTTGATTGGTAAGGGGATCAAAGGTTACGGGGAGAAGGCAGGAGAATGGGGTTGAGAAACTTATCAGCCATGATTGAATGGTGGAGCAGACTCGATGGGCCGAATGGCCTAATTTCTGCTCCTATGTCTTATGGTCTTATGGCTTTCAGGCCTCTGCATTATTTGAGTGGGCAGATAAGCTCGAGGCCCGACTCCAAGCATGTCAATGTGGCTGCGCCTGAACTGTCTCTGCTGCGGAGGGATGATCATTTTATACAAGGCTTCCCTAATGCGTGGCTGCTTCCCTTGCCCCAACTCTGCACGTGCTTATGCAGTACCATGAAGAGCAGTGCAGCCCTTACCCCCAACCAACTCCCCTCAACTGCAGTGCAGCTCTTGCCACAGCATTGCACTGTCAGCTAGCCGGGAAAATGCGACTTGCCTGAATGCGCGGCGCCTTAACCTTGAGATCCAACAGGCGACTCTCGCGAGCGCTGCCTGATGCTAATGTGCATTCACCTCTCACCTCAAGTTCCTTTTGAAGTGCAGCTCACCAGGTGCAGGCCTTATAAATGCTGTCATGAAACATGTCGGTGTACAATCACACTGACGTGCTCGGATAATCCGGCGTGGGGGAATGGTTCCGGCTAGCTGGGCTTATAATGATATGCAGATGTATTACAATGAAGTTCTCAACGTGAATAGGTGGGAAACACAGTCCACTGTTGAAGGGCGGAGCAGACAACTGAAAACTGGTTTCGCAACGTTATGAAACAGTTATTTGGCCCTCCTGCCATATTGTCCGCTCACGCCTGCCTTGATGCTAGGTGCCAGCGGGCATGGAAAATTCTGCCCTAAGTCTTCAAAAACAGAAATAAGCTACTCAATTCTGTGTAAATTTAAGAAACAATGTTGACTGAAAACACACTGGGGAATTTTTATTTTCCTCACTATCTGCAGCAAAACTGTACATGCACAATTTCAATTTCACTACAAATATTAAACAGAGGAAATCCTTCCCCATTGAACCTTATTTTTCTAGGCTTAGGTGGTCTAAAATAAATTGGCCATATTCAAAAAATATGCAACTGGCTATGAACAGAAAATAGTCCACACTTCTACAACTGGTTAACAAATATGTTTTCTTGAATATCTTCGGGAAGTATCTCAAATCAGCTTTGAAAATGTAACAACCAGCCATTGAAGTACTACATTTTCAAACACTGCAATTGAATGTTATTTACTTAACAAATCAGCTTGACATCTGTGGTTGATTAACATTGAAATTCATCTTAAAGTAGAAAAAGTGTGATAACTGTGACTAAAGAATGTGAATTGGTTCAGCTCAGTCATAAATTCTATCTAAATCCAAATTTGGATTTAAAAATAAAACATCTTTAGATAGAGATTTAGCAATGGCCGCAATCAGTGATTGCAGCACAAATTGAGCCCATTTTGAAAAGTGTTTTTTCACCAGGATGCTGCCCAAACGCATTTGCATATTGCTGAACATAAAATCTGTTATGAACCAAAGCAATTAGGCAGTGCTTTAAAACATATTTTTTTCAAAAATGCTGCTTTAAAAATACTCCTTGATCTATTTAAGAGTGGTATCTTAATAAAGTTTGATTGATACATCTGAAAATGGGGTTGTCACATAAAAAATATGCCTTTTAAATCATGCAATTCAAAGCTTATGAGTGATCGGATGTTGAGTTACCGAAAATAACTTCTTGAAAGATATGCAAAACTATCTGCGGTTGGGGTACATGAGTCAGTTCCTTTCTAATTTAAAAAAAATCATTCATTTCAAAATGTACCTATTGGTGTCCTTGCCCCAAAAGGCTACAGCAAGATTTTTGGAACCTCCGAGAAAGCCTGCAAAGGAGCACAATTAGCAGAACTCCCAATGGTGATTAATTGACCCTGGGAGCATGACCAATTTTGAGGGAAGGGCTGGCACCTAGCACAAAGTAAAACAAAGGATCTTGGAATAAAAACAAAAAAACTGCGGATGCTGGAAATCCAAAACAAAAACAGAATTACCTGGAAAAACTCAGCAGGTCTGGCAGCATCGGCGGAGAAGAAAAGAGTTGATGTTTCGAGTCCTCATGACCCTTCGACAGAACTTGAGTTCGAGTCCAGGAAAGAGCTGAAATATAAGCTGGTTTAAGGTGTGTGTGTGGGGGGCGGAGAGATAGAGACAGAGAGGTGGAGGGGGGGCGGGGTGTGGTTGTAGGGACAAACAAGCAGTAATAGAAGATCTGCTTCTATCACTGCTTGTTTGTCCCTACAACCACACCACCCCCCCTCCACCTCTCTGTCTCTCTATCTCTCCGCCCCCCACACACACACCTTAAACCAGCTTATATTTCAGCTCTTTCCTGGACTCGAACTCAAGTTCTGTCGAAGGGTCATGAGGACTCGAAACGTCAACTCTTTTCTGCTCCAAAGGATCTTGGAAACTTGACTTGCCTTGAATGCAATTTGTGCTCAAAATTCTCTGATCTTTTGTGTTTGTTTTGCTGATATCAGGAGAAATGCACTGAAAAAAGAGTGCAATCAGGTAGAACTGCAGTTCAGAATGCATTTATTTGAAATACATTTGAATTACATGTGGATTGATTTCTGCTGTAATTCTGTGCCATGGATTCCTTATTGTGTTAATGCTGGCTATTGATTGACGATACCAATGTCAAAATAATTAAAGCCTATTTTAATTTAATCAGAGAATTTTGTGAAATACGATGGGCGCAATCATCCCAGATTTGCACTAAGTGGGTAGAACAATGTTTTACCCGACGCTGCAATGGTGGTTTCTCCGCTGTATCGTCCCAAACCTGCTGCATTAATTATGCATTCCCATGCCTGCAGTGATGGTGAGGACGATGGCGAACACCCTGGTGACGACCTTGCACCACATCATCCCTCTCTCAATGCAAATGTGAGTGTGCTCTCTCCTGTTTTTGACTCTGCTGACATGCACTAATTATGTCTACTTTGGTTCACATGGAGCCCTACCAAGCGACCAACACCCTCAGCCAGACAGTCCCTCAGATCCATCCACGTCCTCACCTCCAGCCAAGAGGACACATCCTCCACTGGAAATAAGCAGCCTGGAAGACCTGTCACAGTCTTACCCACACCCTGAACCAGCACAGAGACACACACATTGATGGGGCCTTGATCTAGAGCAGGCTCGAGTTCACTGCACGGACACATGACTGCAGCAGGAGAAGGCAAGTTCACCGAGCTCCTCAGAGCCTGGAGGACTACTGGGGAAGAGGCATCTGTGAGGTCCAAGTGAGGTGATGAATCTTCCAACTCATCATGGAGTCAGCAGAAGACATGTGAACATCACGTAAAGCTGTTGGAAGCCACCAACAGAGTGGCATGCGAGTTGGAGGAGTGTGTCCATCTAATCTCTGATGAAGTGATGCCCACATGTGCGCATATTGGGGAGGATGGCAGATGCCATGGAGACCCTGGTCCAGCAGAACAGAGAGAGGCATGCAGACCTGCACTCCATCACAGGGGCCATGGGTGAACTCCTGCAGTGGCAACGCAAGAGGGAAACGGGGCACCTCAACGTCCCTCCAGGTGCTCACACCCCTCAAGGAGTCAGGCCAGGGCCCCCAGACACCTGAAGGGAAGAGGGGCAGCAGCTGGACACCCCTGGGCCATCCATTCAGTAATCTCAGAGGCTGTCCTCTCCCTCCGAGTCCCCTTTGCCTGTGAGCCCCTGAATCTTGTCCTCTGTCACCTCAGAGGGTGCAGCTGGCCAATGAGTGATTCTGGAGGGAAAAGTGTGTGTGTGGCAGGGCCTTTCAGAGCCTCGTGCAGTCACACTCCCACGTATGCGGATCCTTCCCATATCACAATAATCTCACTGCCCTGAGCATTTTCAATGCTGCCTGCTGGGGTTCGTTTTCAGTTGTCCATCTGAACTGACCTGCATCTTTGCCCTCCAATGATCACACTCCCACGCAGCACCTGATCTCACCCACCACAACTCTTGTTTCATTTAGACAGCTTGGTCTTGATTTGGATTTTTGTGCATCTTTTCCCCTCCCCCAGTCACCCATTTCCTTATCCCCATCATTGTTGACACCCCGGCATCACCTTCCACCTCCTGTCCATGACCTACCAGCCACAGCCCTTTTCCTTCAGGGATGGCCAGGTGAATGTACATATTCCCTTCCAACCCAAAAATCCCATCCCCCTCCACATTCACCTGCACGACCTCCTCCTTCCCATCTCAGGGTTCGTGTCTGCCTCAAAGTCCCCACCAACCACCCTCACCGTTCCTTCTACCGCTACTGCCGAACGCTCACCCTCCCACCTCACTCTGCACAGGTCATTCTCACTATTCCCTTGTTCCACACCCACCCTCAGTTCACTCCCCAGGAAGCAGTCATGGACTCATCAGAGCCCTCCCTTGCACACTCACCTGGGCATCCCCCCACTCTGGACCCCTTCCCCCCCTTGGAACCCTTACCCGCCTTGGAACTCCTTTATTACCACCACCCCGCACCCCCCCCCCCCCCCACAGTCTCCCCCACTTCTTGGTCTTCCCCCGACCCCAGGTCCCACCCGCGCTTAGTCCTTCCCCCTTCCTGACTCCTTGAGACACCCTTACTTCTTTTGCCACCCTTAGTCCTCACCCCTTGACTCCTTCCTCCAGCCTTACTCCGTCCCCCTTCCTGATTCCTTCACGCATCCTTACTACTTCCTCCAGCCTTATTCCCTCCCCTCTCTGCATTCCTTCATCCCCTCCAAATCCCTCCCCTCTCCACACTCCCTTTTCCTTCTGGACTCCCTCCCATCTCTGCACTACTTCTCTTCTCAGAGGTCCTTCCTTAACACCTTACAACCCTCCCCCCCACTATACCTATCTCCCCAGTTGCCGCCTTCTCCCGTTGCCCCCTCCTCTCCCTGTACTCCCTCCCCCCTCCCAACCTCCCTCCGGACACCTTCATTGCCCCCCCCCCTCAACCCCACCCTATCCTGACACCTTCATTCAACCCCTCCCAACCTCATTCCATCTTGACACCTTCATTTCCCCCCCTATCAATTTCACCCCATCCTGACACCTCTTCCTCTCCCAGTCGATCCTAGACCTTCCTCTCCCGTCCCCGGTACATCTTCCTCTCTCAAACAAAGCTGGACCTTCCTCTCCACCCCCTCAATCATCATCTGTTGTGAACAGACCCTCAATGGTGACTTTCTACCTTCCGTGAGCTGCTTCGCAGCAGAGTCATGACCATGAGGATCCACCCAGCATGCCATGGATGTTTCTCCAGTGTGCCTTGCTGTCGGGCTCCAGCATCTTCTTCTCTTCGGATGTCCGTGATGTGAGCAAGGCCCTGCCGGTAAGTCCAGACTTCTGCACGTCGTACTTGTCAAGGCGTGTTCTGCACCAGTGTGCTATCATGCCAAGGTGGGTGGATGATCAAGCATGAGGGGGACTGATTCTGGTGAGTTGGCTTTATAATACGCAGGTGCATTACAATGAGGTTCACGACGTCCGATGGCAGGGAATGCGGCCCGCCATCGACAGGCTGAGCGGAGAATTGCAAACTGGTTGCATGGTGTCGTGAAACCAATTTCTGTCCTTCTTGTCATATTGTCCGCTCATACCACCGAGCCTGCCCAATGCCAGCGGGCATGGAAAATTCCACCCGATATACCCCATTATTCTTTTTGTTTATCCAATTCTTCAGACTACAGGATGATTTTTGAGATGCTGTCACAGGACAATGTAAAGTTCAGTACTCTTGAGTTTAAAACAGAGCAAAATATAGGATGAGGCTTCTGAGATGAAAGAAAAAAAAATCTTTGACTATCACATACTTGCTACTATCATATGGCAAACTATCAGCTCAAATCAGTAATAGATGTATTGCTTTTCAAATCTAATTCCTTTGCCTTTGGTTTCACTCTACTACATATGAATAGTAACTCAGTTTGTTCATAGACTTCCATCAATAACAATAAAAAAATGGCTATAATAATTTTTTCTTTATTCATTCATGGGAAGTAGGTGTCACTGGCTAGGCCAGCATTTATTGCCTATCCATAATTGTCCTTGAGAAGATGGTGGTGAGCTGCCTTCTTGAACCACTGCAGTGCCTGTGGTGTAGGTACACCCACAGTGCTGTTAGGAAGAGAGTTCCAGGATTTCAGCAACAGATCCTGTGAAGGAACGGTGATATATTGCCAAGTCAGGATGGTGAGTGGCTTGGAGGAGAATTTCCAGGTGGTGGTATTCCCATGTGTCTGCTGTCCTTGTCCCTCTAGATGGTAGCGGTTACGGGTTTGGAAGCTGCTGTCTAAGGAGCCTTGGTGAGTTCTTACAGTGCATCTTGTAGATGGTACATACTGCTGCCACTGTGAGTCAGTGGTGGAGGGAGTGAATGTTTGTAGATGGGATGCCGATCAAGCAGGCTGCTTTGTCCTTGATGGTGTCAAGCTTCTTGAGTGTTGTTGGAGATACACTCATCCAGGCAAATGGAGAGTATTCCATCACACTCCTGACTTGTGCCTTGTAGATGGTGGACAGGCTTTGGGGAGTCAGGAGGTGAAGAACTTGCTGCAGGTTTCCTAGCTCTGACATACTCTTGTAGCCACGGTATTTATATAGCTAGCCCAGTTCAGTTTCTGGTCAATGGTAACCCCGAGGATGTTGATTGTCAGGGATTCAGTGATGGTAAGAGGTGATGGCTGGATGCTCTCATGATAGAGATGGTCATTGCCTGGCACTTGTATGGTGCGTATGTTACTTGCCATTTGTCAGCCCAAGCCGGATATTGTCCAGGTCTTGCTGCATTTGGACATGGACTGCTTCAGTATCTGAGTTGTCATGAATGGTGCTGAACATTGTGCAACCATCAGCGAACATCCCCACTTCTGACCTTATGATGGAAAGAAGGTCATTGCTGAAGCAGCTGAAGATGGTTGGGCCTTCGACACTACCCTGAGGAACTCCTGCAGTGATGTCCTGGAACTGAGATGATTGACCTCCAGCAACCACAACCATCTTCCTTTGTGTTAGGTATGACTCCAACTAGGGAGTTTTCCCCCTGATTCCCATTGACTGCAGTTTTGCTTGGGCTCCTTGATGCCACACTTGGTCAAATGCTGCCTTGATGTCAAGGGCAGTCACTCTCACCTCACCTCGTGAGTTCAGCTCTTGTATACATGTTTGAACCAAGGCTGAAATGAGGTCAAGAGCTGAATGACCCTGGCAGAACCCAAACTGGGTGTCATTGAGCAGGTTACTGCTAAGCAAGTGCAGTTTGATCTGGAAAATGTGATGCAAATAAAATCAAAACTGTAGTATAGAACTTATTTTGAATTTATATTGTGAATGATAAGATGCAAGATTACAGTTACATTCACTGAGGATGCCTGAGTTCCAGATTTGATAAATAATGTTTATCTCTGAAAACAACATAAGAGTTAGGCAGGGAATTAATAAAGATAATTTTCTTTAGATTTGTTATCATATGTATTTTCAACAATTAAAATATACCAGGGAGGAACACAAATCTCACCCAGGCCCAGATTTTTGTGGATTCATGGAGACTCCACGTCTTAGCCAAAATGGCGCCAGGACCTTGAACCCAGAAGACTGGTCCCCACTTTCGACAGTTAGTATTTTCACCAGGGGTGGGGGAAGGGGGAAGAATATAATTCACACATGGGGGAAGCCCGAACCTAGCAGAGCCATTTGAACTCAGTGCTAAGTTCAAACAGACCCCGTTTTTGTTGGACCGAGGTCTGTTTCCCTCCGTGTGTTACTCATGATTTTTAAGCGTAGATATGAATGTGCATAAAAGGTGGATAAGATCTGTGGAACTGTCAAGCTGTCAAGTTATTTAAATCATCTGCTCTTTAAATTTTGAAAAAAATAGCCCCTGTGTTTCTGAGTTGAAAATAAAATTGGTGCTTGCAAATTCAATAGCTGTTTGTTGACATAAGCCAGAGGGTTGTCATTATAATTTTATTACTACTTGACTGCTTCCACAACCCAGCATTATCATTGTGGGGAAGCCTTTATGTTCAGCGTTTGATTGACAACCCCAAGAGTTTATTAAGGGATTAGCTGTCTTTGTTATGCGGCTGTAAATACAAATACTTGTTTTTATAAGCGATTGCTTACTTGAAGGGATTAAAATGCATTGAATGGGCTATCATCAATGAGAATTTTTTTTTTAAATATAGTGAGTTCTGTAATAGGGAGATCTTGTGGCGCAATGGTAGTGTTTCTACCTCTGGACCAGAAGCTTGGGGTTCAAATCCCACTTCAGGACTTTATGGCCATGAAGGTACATTCATAATGTGGCCAAACAGGTTTATAATCAGCATGTAAATTATTCCAATACATCTGATGACAGGCAGTAAGAGCAGGAGAGTTTCCTGGTCAGCTGTGCTGCAGAAAGCAATTACAAACCACTACAGTACTTTGCCAAGCATAATCATGGGAGTCCATGGTCACCAATGCCCTTTTGGGGGCATGATACCTGGAGGAGGAGAAAGTCTGTAATAGATACTTAGAACTTTATTTTACTTCATCTCAGCATGGACTCTGGGGATTACCAATGATGGATACTGGATGAGTTGGCATGAAGGTGTAAGGGCAAAGGGTGATGGGTGGGGAGGCATGAGTTGACATATGTTGGCAGTAAGGTGACAATGGGGGGGGCTTATTGGGATGAGTAGGGGTTCATGGGTTGGCATGAGTTGACACTAAGTTGGCATAGTGGCTATAAGGGGCCATGTGGATGTGGGGTGTCATGGGTTGGCATCAGTTGGCACTAAGATGGTATGGGACTAAGATGGCATGGGACTATCAGGGGCCCTGGGAATGAGATGGGGAGTCATGGGTTGGCATGAGTTGGCATATGGTATATAAGGGCCATGGGGGTGGATTAAGGGGCATAGGTTGGCATGGAGGGTATGAGAAGCCCTGGAAGTAGGTGGGGGCATGATGGGACATGGGTGGGGGATGGGTAGCGGGTGGTGGGGGAGATGAGGGATGGGGGCTAGAAAGCTTAACTACTTTTATTACAACTGGGACAAAGTCCCAGAGCACTGAGGTGGGCCTTTTAACCAATGTGCCTCAGCACTTGGCAGCCCCTGCGGCTGCCTCCAAACTGTTCCTGGGGGTGGCAGGCCCAACTGCAGTATGCATCCACTGCCATAAACCCTTCCCCGGAATGAAATTCAATAAGTCGGAGCTGTTTCTCCTGAGGCAGGCGCGCCAAGCCACAAATTTTCCTAACTCTGCGCACCCACCTCGGGAGAAAAAAATCCAGGCCCCAATTTATCTTTGCACTATGAACATATTTATAATTTTATACATATTAACCATTATATTCACACTGGCTTCATTTTAACCAAGGGATCACTATACATGTGTAAGCCTATAAGTTAGTGTCGGCAAACTATTCAATTATGGAGCACATCATAGTAATGTTCAATTCTTTTCTCATCCATGACCGTGCATGCATGTGTCACAGAACAGTCAAAATGGCACAGAAGGAGGCCCTTTCGTCCATAAGGTTCAAGCCGGCACTCTAAGAGAAATCCAGTCAACCCCAATCCCCACACTATCCCCACTACCTTATAAGTTAATTTCCTTCAATTCAATTTCTTTTTGAAATCATTCATCACCTCCACTCCCATGACCCCCCTAAACAGCGATTTCCAGATCAATGTCACTTGCTGCGTAAAATAATTCTTCCTCATGTCCCCTTTGCATCTCTCATCTAAAATCTTAATTCTGTATTCCCTAGTGCTTGTACCATCAACTAATGAAAACAGCTTTTCTTTGTCTACCTTATCTAAACCTGTCACAATTTTGTACACCTCCATCAAATCTCCCCTCAATCTCCTTTGCTCCAAGGGGGACATACCTAGCTTCTCCTACCTAAACTTGTAACCAAAATCCATCATCCCTAGAACCATTCCGGTGTGTGCTCTACATCCACACATCGTTCCTAAAGTGTAGTGACCAGAACTGGGTGCATTACTCTAGATGTGGCCCAACCAGAGCTTTATACAGGTCCACCAAACCTCCCTGCTTTTGTACTCAATACCTCGAGTTATGAAGCCTGAGATCCCATATGCTTTCACTGTTCCCTCACTACTTCCTGCCACCTTCAAAATCTATATGCTCATGATGCCCCAGGTCCCTCTGTCTCTGCACAGTTTTCAGAATTCCATTTAGTCTATTTTGCCTATCCCTATTCCTTCTGCCAAAATGCATCATCTCCCACATCTCTGTATTAAATTCTGCTACTTATCTACCCATTTTGTTGGCCTATCTATGTCTTGTTACAGTTGATTAGTGTCATCCTTACTGTCAGCCACACCTCTTAAGTTTGGAATCATTGACAAATATTGAAATTTTACTTTGTATTCCAATATACAAGTTACTTATATATACAAAAAAGCAGTGGTCCCAGCACTGACCCTTGGGAACACCAGTGTCTACCATCCTCCAGTTTGAAAAATAACCATTTACCACAACTCATAACATAACAGAATTTCACATTTTGTTGGAGGATGAGAAACTTGGGTCTGAAACTAGTATCTTTAAATTAAATAAAGGCAGTTACAAAGGTATGAAGATAGGGTTGGCGGCAGTGGACTGGGAAAGTAGTTAAAAGGTAACATGGTAGATAAGCTGTGATAAGACATTTAAGGAGATATTTCAAAACTCTGAACAAAGATTTATTTGTAGCAACATATTCCATTGAGAAAGAAAGACCTTATGGGAAGGATGCACCATCTGTGGCTGACTATGGAAGTTAAGGATGGTATCAAATTGAAAGAAAAGGCATACAATGTTGCCAAGATTAGAAGTAGGCCAGATGATTGGGAACATTTTAGAAACCAGCAAAGGATAACTAAAAAGAAAGTAATGCAGGAGAAATTAGAATATAATATAAACTAGCAAGAAATATAAGAACAGACAGTAAGAACTTCTGCAAGTATATAAAAAGGTAGAGTAGCTATAGTAAATGTTGGTCCCTTAGAGTGTGAGACTGGGAAAATAATGAGATACACGGAAATGGCAGAAACTCTGAACAAGTATTTTGTATCTGTCTTCACGGTACAAGACAAAAAAAGCATTCCAAGAATAGTAGAAAATCAAGGGGCAAAAGGGCAGCAGGAACTTAAAACAATCACTATCACTAGAGAAAATATATTAGGTAAACTAATGGGACAAAAAACTGAGAGTCCCCTGGACCGGATGGCCGATACCCTAGGGTCTTAAAAGGAGTAGTTGCAGAAATAGTGAATGCACTGGTTTTAATCTTCCAAAATTCCCTAGATTCTGGAAAGGTGCTAGCAACATCAACCGCAGGAATGGCAGAGTCCCAGACATGAAGAGAACTTAGGAGAAAGACAAGGGACAGCTTCACCATTGACAGAGCTACCTGGATGCTGGAGAACCAGTGTCGCAGAAGACTGCGAATCTCCAGGCTAATGGTCACAGAGATTTACACCCTCGTTGTGGAAGCTCACACCTCAAAGAGTTCCTTGCCTTGTCCTGCTAGTTGCTATAAAAGTTATTGTGGCCTTGATCTTTGCCTCTGTCTCCTTCGAAATACCAGCTGTGGACCATGGTGGCTTCTTGCAAACATCTGTACAACACTGCATTGCACGGGTTACTAATGCCCAATTTCTCACAGCTGGACATTACATCTAATTTTGGACAGATGTGGCTCTCTCCTCTATCCTCCTAATGCCCAGGGCTCTGCCCTTCCTGTGGAAGATGTTGCTCCTTATTACCAGTGAACTCAAAATCTGAGTTGTCCCATTGCCAGCTGCTGCCTTCCTTGTGTTCAGGATGCCTCCCAATTGTGCCTGGAAGCCTTACCCCAGCAATGTCAGGAGGGTGATGACCCCCTTAAAGTGCCTGAGGACACAGTCATCAGTTTCCTCGCAACTTGCTCAAATCCGACAGCATCTGTGGGTTTCATCTCCATCACTGGATCATCATTGACTGAACCCATGTGGCTGTCAAGGTATTCAATGGCCACCCAGTGAGAATCATCAACAAGAAGGGTTCCATTCCCTTAACGTCCGGATGGTCTGTGACCACAACAAGACCTTCCTGTGCGTGAGCACTCTGTTAGGAAATATAGATAGTTTAAGTCCGTTATATTTGTATTTATGGGTGTTAGGAATGAGTTTTAGCTTTAAAGTTTAAGTTTGATTTGTATTTCTGTATTTGTATGTTAGGAAAAGGTCAAGTTAGGTTTTAGTTTCACTTTAAAAGGTGCCTGTATTTCTAATGAGTTTTACAATGGTAAGAGAAGTTGTGCAAACACAAGAGTAGAAAAACTGGGCTGTTGCTTAGCAACAGGAGTCCAGAGAGGCAAGTCCCTCTCACAGACACATACAGAAGAATATAGGAACAGCAGTTTTTGTGTTCAGTTTTTGAAGACAGCTGCCAGACAGAAGCAACCTAGAAGGGGCAGATAGCCAGTTCCAAGCTAAAATTGGTGGAGAGTAGCTGCCAGAGAGAGACTGGAGCAAAAGGGACAGATAGCAAGTCCCAAGCTAAAAAAGAAAGTCCCCAAATCCAGGGGAGTAGAACAGGAGAAAGTCCCAAGAAGACCTTCTAGTGAAAGTAAGGATTGGAACTTGGAAAAGGTCCTGTTAAGTGAAAAAAAAAAACAAAAACAGAATTACCTGGAAAAACTCAGCAGGTCTGGCATCATCGGCGGAGAAGAAAAGAGTTGACGTTTCGAGTCCTCATGACCCTTCGACAGAACTTGAGTTCGAGTCCAGGAAAGAGCTGAAATATAAGCTGGTTTAAGGTGTGTGTGTGGGGGGCGGAGAGATAGAGAGACAGAGAGGTGGAGGGGGTTGGTGTGGTTGTAGGGACAAACAAGCAGTGATAGAAGCAGATCATCAAAAGATGTCAACGACAATAGTACAATAGAACACATAGGTGTTAAAGTTAAAGTTGGTGATATTATCTAAACGAATGTGCTAATTAAGAATGGATGGTAGGGCACTCAAGGTATAGCTCTAGTGGGGTTCTTTTTATAATGGAAATAGGTGGGAAAAGGAAAATCTTTATAATTTATTGGAAAAAAAAAGGAAGGGGGAAACAGAAAGGGGGTGGGGATGGGGGAGGGAGCTCACGACCTAAAGTTGTTGAATTCAATATTCAGTCCGGAAGGCTGTAAAGTCCCTAGTCGGAAGATGAGGTGTTGTTTCTCCAGTTTGCGTTGGGCTTCACTGGAACAATGCAGCAAGCCAAGGACAGACATGTGGGCAAGAGAGCAGGGTGGAGTGTTAAAATGGCAAGCAACAGGGAGGTTTGGGTCATTCTTGCGGACAGACCGCAGGTGTTCTGCAAAGCGGTCGCCCAGTTTACGTTTGGTCTCTCCAATGTAGAGGAGACCACATTGGGAGCAACGAATGCAGTAGACTAAGTTGGGGGAAATGCAAGTGAAATGCTGCTTCACTTGAAAGGAGTGTTTGGGTCCTTGGACGGTGAGGAGAGAGGAAGTGAAGGGGCAGGTGTTGCATCTTTTGCGTGGGCATGGGGTTGTGCCATAGGAGGGGGTTGAGGAGTAGGGGGTGATGGAGGAGTGGACCAGGGTGTCCCGGAGGAAGCGATCCCTACGGAATGCCGATAAGGGGGGTGAAGGGAAGATGTGTTTGGTGGTGGCATCATGCTGGAGTTGGCGGAAATGGCGGAGGATGATCCTTTGAATGCGGAGGCTAGTGGGGTGATAAGTGAGGACAAGGGGGACCCTATCATGCTTCTGGGAGGGAGGAGAAGGCGTGAGGGCGGATGCGCGGGAGATGGGCCGGACACGGTTGAGGGCCCTGTCAACGACCGTGGGTGGAAAACCTCGGTTAAGGAAGAAGGAGGACATGTCAGAGGAACTGTTTTTGAATGTAGCATCATCGGAACAGATGCGACGGAGGCGAAGGAACTGAGAGAATGGGATGGAGTCCTTACAGGAAGCGGGGTGTGAGGAGCTGTAGTCGAGGTAGCTGTGGGAGTCGGTGGGTTTGTAATGGATATTGGTGGACAGTCTATCACCAGAGATTGAGACAGAGAGGTCAAGGAAGGGAAGGGACGTGTCAGAGATGGACCACGTGAAAATGATGGAGGGGTGGAGATTGGAAGCAAAATTAATAAATTTTTCCAAGTCCTGACGAGAGCATGAAGCGGCACCGAAGTAATCATCGATGTACCGGAGAAAGAGTTGTGGAAGGGGGCCGGAGTAGGACTGCAACAAGGAATGTTCCACATACCCCATAAAGAGACAGGCATTGCTGGGGCCCAAGCGGGTACCCATAGCCACACCTTTTATTTGGAGGAAGTGAGAGGAGTTGAAGGAGAAATTGTTCAGCGTGAGAACAAGTTCAGCCAGACGGAGGAGAGTAGTGGTGGATGGGGATTGTTTGGGTCTCTGTTCGAGGAAGAAGCTAAGGGCCCTCAGACCATCCTGGTGGGGGATGGAGGTGTAGAGGGATTGGACGTCCATGGTGAAGAGGAAGCGGTAGGGGCCAGGGAACTGGAAATTGTTGATGTGACGTAAGGTGTCAGAGGAATCACGGATGTAGGTGGGAAGGGACTGGACAAGGGGAGAGAGAAGGGAGTCAAGATAACGAGAAATGAGTTCTGTGGGGCAGGAGCAAGCTGAGACGATCGGTCTGTTAAGTGAAGTTGAGTGAGGAGCAGAGAAAGGAGCAGAGAAAGGCTCCAAGCTTCAAGCTTAAAGAGGTAAAGGCTTGGGAAAGTCAGAAGGACTAAAGAGACAACTGAAGGTCTGTAACTCTTTGCTATGGGCATGTGAAGCATTATTATACATTAATGATCTAGATGAAGGAACTGAGGGCATTCTGGCTAAGTTTGCAGATGATTCAAAGATTGGTGGAGGGACAGGTAGTATTGAGGAGGCAGGGAAGCTGCAGAAGGATTTAGACAGGTTAGGAGAATGGGCAAAGAAGTGGCAGACGGAATACAACGTGGGGAAGTGTGAGTTCATGCACTTTGGTAGGAAGAATAGAGGTATAGACTATTTTATAAATGGGGAGAGAATTCAGAAATCTGGAGTGCAAAGGGACTTGGGAGTCCTAGTCAAGGATTCTCTTAAGGTTAACTTGCGGGTTGAATCGGTAGTTAGGAAGGCAAATGCAATGTTGGCATTTATTTTGAGAGGACTAGAATATAAAAGCAGGGATGTGCTGCTGAGGCTTTATAAGGCTCTGGTCAGACCACATTTAAGATATTGTGCGCAATTTTGGGCCCCGTATCTCAGGAAGGATGTGCTAGCCCTGGAGAGGGTCCAAAGGAGGTTCACGAGAATGATCCCAGGAATGAAAGGCTTAACATATGAGGAACGTTTGAGGTCTTTGGGTCTATACTCGATGGAGTTTAGAAGGATGAGGGGGAATCTGATTGAAACTTACAGAATACTGAAAGGCCTGGATAGAGTGGACGTGGGGAAGATGTAGATTACATTAATGTAGATGTACATTAGTAGAAGAGACTAGGACCCGAGGGCAAAGCCTCAGAGTAAAGGGAAGACCTTTTAGAACAGAGATGAGGAGAAACTTCTTTAGCCAGAGAGTGGTGAATCTATGGAATTCATTGCCACAGAAGGCTGTGGAGGCCAGGTCATTGAGTGTATTTAAGACCGAGATAGATAGGTTCTTGATTGGTAAGGGGATCAAAGGTTACAGGGAGAAGGCGGGAGAATGGGGTTGAGAAACTTATCAGCCATGATTGAATGGCAGAACAGACTCAATGGGCCGAATGGCCCAATTTCTGCTCCTATGTCTTATGATCTTATGGTGTACTGTTGACAGCTGGGTCAGTGAGAAAGAGTGCGTGGAAGAAAGCTTGAAGGCATTTGGTGACCCAGGGAAGAGGAACATTGGAAGGAGGGTTCGAAACCCTGGAGGTGAACCCTTGCGGAAGACGTCTGAGACAAAGCATCGATTTGGGAGAAGATTTCAAGGCGAGTTCTTGGAGAGTGGAGATTGGAACCCTCGTATGAAAGATGGAGTTCAGCGAGACAGGTTGGCTCACTGTGTAACAAGCGTCTGCGGGGAGTTGGTAAGAGACCCATAGCATCTGGTTGAGGTGGCATCTGTCACTTGGCTTCAGAGTGTGGTGTGTCTGACCACCAGTTGCCTATTTGTTTACATGGACTGTGTACTTGATGTGGGCATTAGAGTATCAGATAGCTTTTGTAACTTGTGTTATCCTTATAAATCTGTATATATCTGTAAAGGTATAGTTGTGGGTGAAAGAGTATTGTAATATAGTTGATCTTTTCTTGTTTAATAAATCCTTTATTCTTTTGTTAAAAGTTCATTGGCTGACTCTTGTGACTGTTCAGTAGTTACTCTCCATGTATCTAAACAAACAAATTAAAAGCTAGGATCTATCAAGCTGGGTCCCACTCTGAGATCAGGCTTGTCCAGTGGTAACATCAGCTGGGATCATAACAACTCACTTTCCTGGCAGCTGCCAGGTTGTTGCAGCTCTTCATTCCACCTCCCAAACTTGGATTTTAAAGAAGGGACATCCCTTGAAGAGGTGGATACTCACCCCTCTATGAGAATGCGAGTTGGAGTCATAAGGTCGATGCAACCAAAGCCATCTGCTTACAAGGACCACAATGCAGCAGGCAATCTGGCTTCTGAAGATGTGATTCTGATGCCTGGAGTGTTTGGGTGGTATGCTGCAGTACACACTTGCAAGGTTCTAGCACATGGCCATGATTGGCTGCACCCTCCATAACATGGCTCTCCAGTGAGAAGGGCTTGAAATGGGTGATGCGCTGGAGCAACACAGCTCATTGGAGGAAGTGGAGGACCAGGACATGGAAGAGAAGGAGGAGAAGATGCAGAACACAGAGGTGTTCCAGTTGCAGAGGGAGGTGTCTGGGCAGGGGCAGGATTTGCGGGTCTTGTCCGGATTCTATCAACATTGGTGATAATCTGACTGAGGCATGTTTTAGCTGAGCCCCTCTGGCCCAGGAGGACAGCATGGCCTGTGAAAGCACTTCCGCTAAAGACACAGCCTGGACTTGATGCACTCTTACAACCAATGAAGGGGATTTCACTGTGCCTGTCCAAGGATTCTTGCTCTCCTTCACCACTCAACCCTCTTTTCTTGTTCCCCCATTACCAAACGGAAGTTCACAGATCTGGCGTTATGTGTCAATATTTATATTGTGTTCAAAAAAAGGAAAAGTGCTCAGTTGCAGGTGCAACAAATTCCAGTGACCCATGCAGTGCTCTGCCTGACACAGTGGCCTCCGCACTTGGCCACTTCTATACGATCCTCCCTCTGTGACATTGGAGGAGGTGGAGTCAGCCTGCTCACTTGTCTCAGCTTACAGCTGAGCTGCACATGGTGACTGTCCTTGTTGTGCAGGTGCCAGTGGGAACATCTCCAGAGGCTGTTGCACCTTTATCTTTGCAGCGGCAGCGTCTGTCACTGGGCCTGCTGCACAAAGACTCCCACTATCAGTGGGGTCAAGGAGGTTGATGATGATGATGGTACTCCGTGAGGAATGGCATTCTCATTCTCCTTGGTGACAGCCTCAGCCGTTCAAAGGCGTTCCAGTTGGCTGGAAGGAAACATCAGCTGGGGCACAACTGGCATCCCCTTCCAAACATCTCTGCGCTATCAGCGCCACTGACCAGTAATGGCTTCATAGTATGCATGCATTCTGTGAACATAAGTGCGCTGGATGAACTGCTTGTGCCGCCACATATGGATCTCCATGAGGTTGTCCACTCTCTCTATGGAGGAGATCATGCATTTAAAGTGCTGAGCCATGGTGGTGCACATGAGCTGGATGGACTCCTCTATTCTCAGCCTATAACTACAAACTGCCTCAGGGAACTCTGACATGTGGAAGCTGCTGCTGTAGGTGGAGCCTCATTTCCCATAACTTCTGAGGCCCTTCGTTTGCGCCCAACTGAGCAAGGCTGTGTCTGTCCTCCATACTCAAGAGGCAGAATGCTCATAGCTGCCTCTGTTACCTCCTCCTATTCACTTGTGACATGCTCACCACCCAATATCACCCTATCAATGTGTACACAAAGCATTGTGTATGACTATACCTGGGATGGTGCAGGGTGCACTTGTAAGGTGTGAAGGTGCATGTTCTGATGTATTTTCTGGCAGATCTTGACTCAGTGATGGTACAGGAACTGATCTTCTTGCCATCAGAACCTGAGGGTAACACTAGAAGAGACCATGAGAATGAACCTTTGAGAGCAGAAGCCTCTGCAGTGCTGAGTCTTCAATATGCTATTGAATGGGGTAGAGTGCAATGAACCTATTTAATCAATGTATTCCAGTCTCTATTCACTCCTCCACCAGGGATGTTAATTTTACCTTTCCCGACTTGCTCATCATCAGCGAGCCTGGAAATCTCCATGGCTTCCTCTTCCATGATGGTGATAAGTGCAAGATGGGGCCTCTCCTCCTGTATGAGCCCTTTCATGGACATTGATCCCATTTCTACTGTAAGGACAAAAGGATGAGTGAGTACAGGCACTTCTGGCCTCTATGGTCAATGCCTGTATCAGTGTTGGCAGGTGCTCAACAGCATTGTGGCTGTGAGCCTTACTGAGGATTCATGAATTGCTCAGGCCTCGCATTTCTCCCATATTCGGGAGCAGCATGCACCCTCAGGCTTCTCAGCTGGACTGTCTGCTGGAGGTTGAATACCCAGAGTCCTGACCTGAGGGTCTGGCAGTGCATGCACCTTGCCAGCGTGAATAAGGTCATTGAATCTCTTCTTGCACTGGACCCAGTTCCATTGAACCACATGTTGTCTGGTGTCTCCATCACCCCAATCCAGGTTGCTTGGTCCCTGAGGTTGGCCTTCTCCCACCATGTTCCAGAAGGAGGACCTCCTTCCTTCTCCCCACCGATCCAAGGAGGAACTCCGAGTCTGTATCAGCACAGGGAGGAGCAGCTCTGCTCCTGGATCCAGCCCCCTATCTTTTCTGCTCCATGTTAAAGATAGCAAGAAAATCTCTGTGGTGGGCTTAAATCTGACCTGCTCACTTTCAGTTGTAACTGTTCCTGACCTCATGGCCACCAATTGGCTGTCCAACCTGCCCTGCAGCCTGCTGTCTTGAAAATCAGGAGCTGTGACTGATTGCCTCTGAGGTGTGATCTAGACCCAGCAACAGTTCTGACGTTGGCTTCCCAACTCCGTAAGGAAAATCCGGCCCTCTGCCATGGTTCCATGAGGGGGTGGGCAGGGGAGGCTTTGAAGGAGGCCTGCAGGAACACTCTCAGAAGGGATTGGGAGCAGCTGGTCAAGGAGGTCAATTCCTGGTGTCTGGATTCAAGGAACTGTCACAAGTCCAATGACCTCAAATGAGTGGTCAGTTCAGTGATTGCAGCTTCATATCTCTTACTCACCATACCACCAACTTTTCACACTGTATGATGCACCACACACCCATCAGTTTACCTTGTCACTCAGGACTTGCGCTTAACATCCAGATACTCTAGCTCACTCTCAAACACTTAGCAATGCTCTCACCCTCACACCCATCTCTAACTGTCACCATTTATCTTCAACTATTCAGCTATGGCAGGAACATCACCCAAATGCAGTGCCACACAAGTACAGACATTCTGCTGCTTCACTTGAGGACGAGGTGACATACAATAGACGGAAGCAGATCATAACTGGTGGCAAACAAGGGTTGCCTGCAAGGAGGAAATGGCCCTCAGCATCTTGGTGCCGACAGCGATAGAGCACGTTATCCGGCATTGTTGAGAACTTTAAGGATGACGATATGTTCCTGCTTTATGCCTCTTCTCAACTCCCAACAAACTCTTATGCTGCTGTCTGGCATGATGTGCAAGCTGCTGGTGGTGTGACCATGAACCTCCTGCTTCCCCCCCCAACTTTCTCCTTCTGATTTTCTGCTTTTAGACATTCAAGTACTGCCACTTTCCCAGCCACAACAGCTGAAGGAGAGAGAGAGAGAGAATATAGCACAACATTAATGAAGAGACCCTATCACTTGAACTGACACTCGCAGCCACCAGTTTGGAGACGGGCAATGCAGATACATTGGTCACTAGTATAGAGTTGGGATCAGCATGTGGTGAATCACTGGGCTGGATGGGGCTGCAGCAGGCCAGGGGAAATGGATAGTTTGCCTGCCACTTCCTGGAGAGCCAGGCAGCAAAGTTCTGCTGTAGAAGGCTCAGGTAAGGAACTTGATGGGGCAGCATACACGAGAGCACTGATGGTATGCACAGCAAGATGCTAGGTGCATTGGCTGGCCTGCTATAGAGCCTTCTGTCACTGCCAAGGAGCATGAAAGAGTTTGGCTCCAACTTGATAGAGGGCATGATACAGAGTCTACCCTCTCCACAGCCTACTATACAGAGCAGTAATTTGATGATTTTACCAGAATCCAGGATGTCATGTGGTTTGCAGCTGACAAACTGATAAACATAAACGCCCACAATGACTGGCATAATTGTTCAAGTTCACATAAGCATTCTTCCATTGCTGCATCTCAATATTAAATTTATTCTGGTATCATTTTATATTATACATCCTCATTATAACATGCAATTTGGGAGGTAAACGTACTATACATTTCTTTATTCATTCATGAGATGTGGGCATTGCAGGCAAAGCCAGCATTTAGTTGCCCATCCCTAATTGCCTTTGAGAAGGTGGGGGTGAGCCACCTATTGAACTGTGCAGTCCATGTGGAGTAGGTACAGTCACAGTGCTGTTAGGGAGGGAGTTCCAGGAGTTTGACCCAGCGACAGTGAAGGAATGGTGATATAGTTCCAAGTCAGGATGATGTGTGATTAACAGGTGGTGATGGTTCCATTTGTCTGCTGCCCTTGTTCTTCTAAGTGGTAGAGGTAACTGGTTTGGAACATTCTGTTGAAGGAGCACTGGTGAGTTTCTACAGCGCATCTTGTAAATGGTACACACTGTAGCTGCTGTGCATCAATGCTGGAGGCAGTGAATGTTTAACCTGGTGGATGGGATGCCAATTAAATGGTTTGTTCTAGATGGTGTTGAGCTTTGTTCTAGATGGTGTTGAGCTTCTTCGGTGTTGTTGGAGAGACACTCATACAGACAAGTGGAAAGTATTCCATCACACTCTTGACTTGGGCCTTGTAAATTGTTCCAAAGGCTTTGGGGAGTCAGAAGGTGAGCCACTCACTGCAGAAATCCCAGCCTCTGACCAGACCTTGTAGTCCATATTGTTTATGTGGCTGGTCTAGTGAAGCTTCTGCAATGGCAATTGACCCAAGGATGTTGATGGTGAGGGATTCAGCTATTGTAATGACGATGAATGTCAAGGCAAAGTGGCTTCTCTGTCTTCTTGTAGAAGGTTATTGCCGGGCACTTGTAACTTATCAGCCCAAGCCTGAGTATTGCCCAGGTTTGGCTGCATGCGGGCATGAACTGTTTCATTACCTGAGGAGTTATGAATGGAACTGAACACTGTGCAATCATCTCTGAAGATCACAGAATCGCAGAGACTTTACAGTGCAGGAGGAGGCCATTTGGCCCAGCGAGTCTGCACTGGCTCTCTGAAAGAGTATTCTACCTAGTCCCATTCCCCTGCCTTATCCCAGTAACCTTGCACATTCTTTCTTTTCAGATAACAATCCAATTCCCGTTTGAATACCTCGATTGAACCTGCCTTCACCACCCTCTCAGGAAGTTCGTACCAGACTCCAACCCACCTTCTGGGTGAAATTTTTTTCCCTCACATCACTTATACTCTTTTTGCTAATTATTTTGAATCTGTGCCCTCTCACTCTTGATGCTCACTTGGGTGGGAACAGTTTCTTATGATTTATCCTGTCCATACCCATCAGCATCTTGAATACCTCTATCAAGTCTCCTCTCAGTCTTCTTTTCTGCAAGGAAAACAGTCCCAACCTCTCCAATCTATCCTCAAAGCTACAGTTCCTTATCCCTGGAATCTTTCTTGTGACTCTCCTCTGTACTCTCTCCAATGCCTTCGCATCCTTCCTCAAGTATGGCGCCCAGAACTGAACACAGTACTCCAGATGAGGCCTAACTAGTGTCTTAAAGAAGTTCAACATGACCTTCTTCCCCTTGTATTAAATGCCTCTGTTAATAAAGCCTAAGATACTATATGCTTTATTAACTGATCTCTCAACATGCCCTGCCATCTTCAATGACTTATATACAAATACACCAAGGTTCCTCCATTCCTGCACCTCCTTTAGAGCTTCTCCTTTTATTTTATACTGTCTCATCATATGCTTCCTGCCAAAATGAATCACCTCACACTTCTTTGCATTGAATTTCATCTGCCACTTGTCTATGTCCTTTTGAAGTTCAAGACTATTCTTATATCAGAAGAGCAAGGGTCCCCACTTCTGACTTTGTGTTGGAAGGAAGGTCATTAATAAAGCAGCTGAAGATGTTTGGGCCTAGGACGCTGCCCCAAGGAACTCTTGTAGCAATGCCCTGGGGTTGAGATGATTAGCCTCCAACAACTCCACCTCCTTTGTGCAAGGTATGACTCCATCCGTGGAGAAATTTCCCCAGATTCCCATTAAGTTCAATTTGACTCAGGTTCCTTGATGCCACATGTAGTCAAATGCGGCCTTATGTTAAGGGCAGTCACATTCACCTCACCCCACCTCTGGAATTCATTTCCTTTTTCCATATTTGGACCAAGGTTGTAATGAGGTCTGGAGCCAAATGGTCCTGGTGGAACCTAAACTGAGCATCGGTGAGCAGGTTATTGGTGAATGAGTGGTGCTTGATTGCATTGTTAAGGGCACCTTCCGTCACTTTGCTGATGATTGAGAGTAGAATGATGAAGTGGTAGTTGGTCTGTAGCATGCTGTTTCCACTGTTCAGCATACATATAGTCCTGTGTTGTAACTTCATCAGGTGAGCACCTCATCTTTACGAATTCTTGGCGCTGTTCCAGGCATACTCTTCTAAACTCCTCATTGAAGCAGGCTTGATCGTAATGGTGGAGTAAGGGATATGCCAAGCCAAGTATAAATAAATATAAATACCAATGGTAGAAGAGGCAGAGACCCACAACTCATTTAAAAGGTGTCTGGATATGCACATGAAGTCCCATAATCTCTAGGGCTACAGACCAAGTGCTGGAAAATGGGATTAGGCTGAGTGGCTTGTTTCTCAGCCGGTGCAGACACAACGGGCAGGATGGCCTCCCTCTGTGCCCATAAATTTTCTAAATGCTTGAAAAGGAGGAATGTGCTGGGATTTGAGGAGAGGGCAGAGAGGTGGAAGTACGTGAATTGTTCTTTAGAAAAGCCAGCACGGACACGATGTAGCGACTCTATGATTCTCAGCCATGAGGTTACAGATTATGTTGGAATACAATTCTTCTGCTGCTGATGGCTCACAGCACTTCATGGATGCCCAGTTTTGAGCTGGTGGATCTGTCCTGAATTGATCCCATTCAGCATGGTGGTAGTGTCACACAACATGATATAAGAGGACGTCAGTGTGAAAATAGAACTTCGCCTCCACAAGGACTGTCTGTTGGTCACTCCTACCAATACTATTATCTGCGATTGTTAGTTTAAGGTGGACAAGTTTGTTACTTTGCAATGATTCTCTCAACACCTGCTGCAAGCACAGTTTGGCAGCTATATCCTTCAGGGGTCAATGGTGAGGACTCCCAGGGCTATTCCCAACTGTATACCACTGTGCCCCTATCTCTGGAATGATGATGCAGGAGCCTGGGACGTTGGTTGAAATGTATGATTCGGTGAGTATGACTATGTCATGCTGTTGCTTGACTAATCTGAGGGTCAGCTCTCTAAAATCCAGATATCAGTAAAGAGGGCTTTGCAGGATTGACTGAACTGGATGTGCCTTTGTCGTGTCCCGTATCTAGGTCAATGCTGAATGGTCCATCAGGTTTGATTCTTAGTGTTTTTGTAGTGGTTTGATACAGCTGAGTAGCTTGCTATGCCATTTCAAAGAAGAGTTAAGGGTCAATCACGTTGCCATGGGTCTGGAGTATAAAGGTCAGAGTAGGTAAGGAAAGCAAGTTTCCTTCCCTAAAGGACGTTAGTGAACCAGATGGGCTTTTAAGACAATCCAATAGCTTCATGGTCATCATTGCTAATACTATGGGGGTGATTTTATGCAGCCCACAAGGGCGGGTTAACAATTAGGCGGGTTGGGAAATTTAGATTTCCTGACGACAGATTGGGATGCAGAGATAAAGTCAGCAGTGTGATTGCGGTATGACCAGCATTACGCCAGCCAGTGAGTTTCTACATTTGCATGCCATGAATTCTCATTCGTGTAAAACTCTTTTTAACTACATCTTACCTTCAAAATAAAGTCAGCGGCACACAAGAGTCTCATGGCACATGGTTCACATTCGTTTAAAGGTGATGAGCACATGTCAGTTTTGTGCAGTCATGTACAAGGTCAGTGTTTTTCCTTGTTTAATTCTACAGCACAAAGGAGGGGATAAGGAGAATGATAGCTTACATGGAGGGTTGGGACCAGCAATTGTGAGTGCACCCTTGCTGGGGGCTGTGGCATGTGGTTGGGGACACGGAGGAGTGAAGTGGGAAGAGCCTGGGGTCCTGGGTGTGGTGGGTAGGAGTGGTAGGGGACAGTCAGGTAAGAAAATGAGGGGCCTAAAGGGGGGTGTCAGTACTGTCCACATGTGGGTCCATCTCAGGATGTCGGCTGGCAGAATCCTTACAGGGCTTTGAGTTCACCTATAACATTTCAATGATCCCCACTGAGAGTGATCTCAGACAATGTCCTTTATAATGCATATAAGGGAGGGCCAGCTGAGCTTGCAAGCTCAGTCATGTCCCGCAGAGTGGAGTACAACACTGGACAATAACATTAACATTCAATCAAGAGTGAACAAAAAAAACCACAACATTGTTTCTTCCACATAAAGGAAATGTCCCTAACTCCCCTGTCAACATCAATGCATGCCAACACGAGGCTTGCCAGTACATTTAGCTCTCTGACTCGGCTAGCCTCAACAAATAATGATGATGCACAGATGAATAAGGTGAAACCAATGTAATGTGAAAAATTTACAAGTAAAATTTAATTTTGACAAACACCCATACCATCTTTGTGCTCTTAAGTCTTATGTTAATGGCAATGGAGTTGGGCAGGAAAGTTGTGGCTGTGGTGCAGAGCCTCCCTATTTGACCAGGAGGCTCTTTAGTACACCGTCTGTGGACGCAGCATTGTCAACTGATGGCAGGTTTCACCAATGAAAAGTTTCCTCTGCTGCTAAATCAAACGTGTTTTGCATGCACACTGCTGGCACTTAGAATTTTAATTGTAATTGCGTGGAAAACAGAAAGAAGAGTGAAAGCAGAAGTGGCGCACAGTTCCAATTATGACGTCGGGAACGGCATGCTGTTGACAAAATCCCAGCCAACTTTCTATTCCAGATTTTATTTACTCTGTTAGTTTAGGACACACCATAACCAAGGATCCCTCTGAATCAATTAATGGAAACAGTGTTCATTCTATAGCAAAGTGTAGAAAATGAAAAATAAAAACAAGCTTATTTTCTTCCACATGGCTGAAGTTCTGTCCTCAGTGGATTAGGACTTTAATTACATGTTAAAAAGGTAGTTAGAAGGCAGGTTTTCAGCAAAGAAATTAATCTTGTGGTACCTAATGCTCACTTAAAGTTTCTCTTCTCACTTGTTGTCCTCAAGGCTAGGGACTCAATACATAGGTGCTAGCAGCTCTCTGGTACAAAGTGATCACTGTCAACTTAGTTAGTTGATGTCAGTATGTTATTTTTCCATGGAAGGAATCACAGCTGAGCCCTCCCTCTCATTTGATATCCATGCATTTGCAGAAGTTACTGTGCAGTGAACAGAAACAAAAACATGTGCTAGTTTTTTTTTTCTAGTCCAAGGTGAAGCAGTGGCTTTACTGGTCTGTATGGCACAATAACACACCATGTAGTATATTTACCTAATGAGCTATCAAGAAAATCCCCTGGCCCATATTATCCTTTGGTAGACTTTTGTTCTCTCACTTTTGGCAGCATTGCCCAAGTATTTGGTCATGATATCAGAATGTTGCTTTTTAATCTTTAATGAGCAGATTATACAATTTGTTAGCAGGTGATTTAGCACCCATGATATTTGAGAAGAAAATACATTTGATAATTTATAGCTGGTAATTTAGACACTCATACTAGATTGTACTAGAGCATTATGAAAGAAGATACTTTCAGAAATTAAACCAATGAAGTTTTCTTCAACTCCTTATTGATTTTCAATGCTGTACGTGTCTTGAGAATTCTCTGTAATCTGCAGTAGAATGAGAGAAAAGGCAACTCTTTTCAATCCTTTTGTGGTTTCAAAGGTCTCTAATTTATGAGAATTGCCCAACAGTTTGATCTTGTTGTAAGGGATGTACCACAATTAGAATCTTAGAATTAGAATTTTAGAATTTTAATTTCTAAAATTGTCACTGTTATCCTTGAGCATGATAAACCAGACGTTTAAAAAAATCCTGTAGCAAGTTGATAAATTGCAATCAATTCTGATCTCCCTTCCCTAGTGGCTGTGTGCATGAATATTCCTCATTTTCCTTTGCAAACTTTTATTTTGTGCTCCTGAAGCTTCTGGTGCCCAATTTAATACAAAATTACTAATTAAAAATACTCTTGTCATCTAAACATATTAGCCCAGATTTTTTGGGAGAAATAACAGAGGCTATCAGTGCTTATCATGATTAAAGAGCAAATTGGACTGCAACCTCCGGCATCTGTACTTGCCCATTTAAACACAAAAATCAGGAAGTTGGTAGCTGAGAGTTGAATTGCCCAGTTCCTCCAAGAGCTTCGCTATACCAGTATCATGCTGAGAGACATGGTATTTAAATACATGAAGGGCATGAAATTGTAATAGTTATTCATTAGATATCCAGTAAACATGGCAGAAAATGTTGGAGTTTGTCCGTTCAAGTATAAGTGTGATAAGTCTTAATTAACGTCAAAAAACTTCTCTGGCACTGAAAATTATTTTTTAAATTGGAGTCTCATTCCTTCAGATTTAAATAATTGTTAAGGATATACAAAATAAAAAGAAACAATTTTTAAAAAACGCTCATTTCTGTCTCTTTGATCACTCCTATTCTCAGCTTTCTTTACCTCTCTATTTCTCTTGGTGTACATGATTTGACATTGAATTAACTATTTAAATGTGCACTTTCTGGTTTGGACTCTGCCTGGCTCAGTAAGAAATCTTTAATTGATTGGTTCAGGAGATGCTCCATTGTTTGCCTAGTTCAAAAAGGTCCTAGGTCCCTTTTTAGAGAGAGCTCTACATTGTTGTGATTCTCTAATAACTGAAAGAGCCACTGCAAAAGCCCACAAAAAGTCTATGGGCAAATGTAATGAATGGCTTGCACCATTTCTTGCTACTGACTGCAAAATCTGGTCCAATGTTTAATGTGATAGAAAACTAGTAGCAGAGGTTACTGGGATTAAATCCATACTGAGCCAGGCATTTTACTTGCTTACCCTTGAGATATTAAGTCCAAATCTCTTGGTGGCTTTACATGCAATAATGGCTGAAAAGCTGCATATATATCTGTGGCTTATCAGGACGTTCTACTCCTGTTTTTCTTTGTTGAAAAAAGATTACATTATCCAGTAATTTAAATTAAAAATTTATTAAAACACAGGAGCCATTTTGCTCTAAATAACAGTTGAAAAGATAATTCAAATTAAGCAACTATGAGTTAAGAGTAGGCTGTATACGCACATTTTAAGTTAATTCTTACCATGATATTCTTTATCCTTTTCACTAATTTATAAGCCAGCAAAAAATGTTTTGATATAAAATATTATAAAAGTAAATCTGTAACTGTAGCTAAATGTTTTCCACCTGAGTTAAATTTAGAATTTGACGCATTGACAGTGTCACAATCTTTAGGCTTTTCCTTCTAAGCCCCAAACCTACCCTGGGAGGAAACAGTCACACCTTGGGATTGTCACGGGAGAACCCCCATAACTGGCATGGTGGCAGTTTCTCTGCCCAATTAAGGACGGCAGGTGGGCTTGAAGCTGGAGGGATGCTTAGTAGCCTTACAGCAAGTTGTAATGCAAGTTAAGTAAGAAAGGAGATGCTTAAAAAGGAAGAAGCCCTCGCTCCAACTTTTAAAAATCTTTAATTAAAAACCACTGTGGGGAGAAGCCCCTATACAGGCCACCTGTATGTGGCTGGTTGTGTACCCCGAAAGGCAAGGGGACTATCTATACCTGGGTGGAGCGGGGGACCTCAGCCTGCCGCTGGGTGACCACCTCCAGGTACCTAAAATGGCCCTTTCCGATGCAGGAACCAGGAGATTGACCTAGAATTTTTCTTTAATTAGCCTCAATTTGGCTCTCAATGAATCTGATTGGCTACCCGCCTCTGCAAAATTGGCCTGGAGACTGGATGGGGCCGGGGCTAATTATTAGCCTCCCTTGCCTTCCATCCTGGTTCCCAAAGGGGGGCAGAAAACCCAGTCCTTTATGCCGGTGCGTGTTGATGACAAAATTAAGAATCTAAAGTCATCCTTAATTTAGCAATTTACCAGGATTTTATGGTGTTGCAATGACTAATTATTATTGTTTATACTGTTTCAACAATAATCAGATTATTGGAAAACTACTGTTCTCTGTCATGTATCCTACATTTAACCTGGCTGGGTTCCAATCATTTTGCTTTTCAGTTTAAAACTTTGTAGCAACTGTAGTTAAGGATCATTTAGACTTTTTCACCAACTGGAGGAAAAAGTATATCAAAGCTTAAATTAAATATTGCCAAATATAAATTTTCTAAAGGGGAATACAAACATAATGGTAAATGCCGACTGTGTGGATGACTTAATTGGTTGAGGAGTCTTCACTGTGTAATACTCAGCCATGCAAACAACATGTTTCAGATTTTACTTATGGTGCCTGTTTAACTTAGGTAAGAATCAACAATTCTCTTCAAAAGCCCTTGAATAGGAAGGTGAAAAAAAATGTTCACATTCCTACTTGAATTGCTATCTGAGAACTACAGCTGGAAAGTACATATGTTTATATGTTGGGTGAGGAAAGGCTAAGGCTGGGATTTTCCGACCCTGCCCTGGCGGGACCACCGCGGGAGATGTGGCAGCTCAGCAAAAGCCCACTGACTTTCTGTGGGACTGGATGATCTCGGCAGAGAGCAGGGCTGGAAAATCTGGGCCTAAGGCTTGGCTGTAATGCCCTCTATGGTTCAATAAGCTACTGACACAGATGGTTTGGTTTACAGATAATAACTGTAACTTGAGGGCTGCTGGCACCATGGAACTTAATGCAGCAGGAGTCAGTGGGCTGGATTTTACATGCTCCTGCTGGGCGTGGTTTCAGCAGGGGGGCATGTAAAATAGGGCGGGTGCCCAGCCCACCACCTTCCCTCCCACCCTCAAGCTCATCCCCATAACACTGCAGGTGGGCAAGCGCCAAAATCAGCAGCCCACCCGCCATATGTAAATAAATAATTATGGGTCAATTGAGCTTGTTAATAAGCTAATTGACCAAATAGTACATTGCCCATGCTATAGTATGGTCAGCTTGGGCAGGTGGGTGGGATTGGGCAGGCCGTTTTTGAAAAAAATGTTTTTAAAAGGGTAGAAAGGAAGGGGGCAACTATCTTCGGGAGCTGCTCTTTGCACACCAGGGGCAGCTCCCTAAGATAGTAACCCCTCTTTTCTTCCTATCCGCCTGCTCTTGGAAACCCACACTACTACCCCCACCCCCACAACCGCCCTAAGCTGGTCAAACTTGCCCTGCCCAATACCCCGGACCTACCTCAGTCTGGGATCCATTGGGCCTTCTTCTTGAGATTGGTTGCAGTCCCCGCAGAGCCCAATTCTGAGCACTTGGCACTGCCGGGACTGCTGGAATTGCCAGCCAATCGGATTAGCTGGCACTTCCTGAGGGCGGGACTTCCTCCCCATTGAGGGGCGGAACTCCCACTGTCAGCCAACTTAGCCCACAGGGAATTATGGCTGTGAGATGGGCTTTTACGGAGCGAGTTGGCTTCCAGCCGACTTTCCTTCTGGTGGGGGAACAAGCCATAAAATGCAGCCCAAGGTCTTCAAATGAGTAGAGAAAAGAAGAGAAATGAGTAAAACAGCATTTGTAAATAAATTAATGTTTTTCCTTTGTTTGCATGGTATGACTAGCTCAATAGTCCAGAGGAGGAATTAGGCTGTTTCAATCAAAGATAAACCATGATACAAACAAATCTCTGCCTTTCTTTGAAGGGTCAGTGAACTGATTTTACCTTGCCACTTTTGGATTTGATTTTTCTGAAATATTTTACAAATTTGATTATAAATCAGCAACTGCAAGTTCTCATTTTATAGTTATGGAATTTACAGTGATTTTCAAAGCGCTTCTCAATTTCAACTTATTGAAACTTGCAGTCCATTCTATAAGCTGATCTGAGAAAGAAAACATGTACAGGAAAATGACACATACAGTAGTTATGTTTGGCAAGTCTGGATGTAACCTGTAGATGCAATAAATATTTCACACGTGGATACATTGGTGCCCTATTAATCTTGGAAAATAAACGTGAATATGGAAAATTCTATGTATAGTTCCAAATACTGTAAGATTTTAAAAAATAAATAATTAACCATTAAAGAGTTTCACTTTCCCCACCTGAAAACCTTGGATTCTGGCTAAATACTCTAGCTGTTGAGAGGGCTGTACTGCTGAACAGGGGGAAGCAGGTGCTTTTCCTTTCAAGCTTATAGCTTCTGCAGTTGGGGATGTCCCATTCAACAGAAGCTCCCTTGCAATGGTTGCTGTGTTGCTGGTAGTGCTGAAGAATGAACTACATCCTTGGTTTATTTCTTTAGATGTCAAATAGTTCATTGTAGGAGCTGCTTTGTTACGACTTGCTTCCATTTCTTGATAAACGTCAGGGGAGAGATGCAGAATTCCCTTCTGGGCTGTAGACAAAAGAAGATAATAGGTATATTGTTGCATTTTTTATTTTCAATGAAGAATTTTCCTATGAACTTACTGTATTTTGGGCATTCTCTTTACGGATTTATAAACAGCAACTAAATACAAAAAACAAATCAGAAATATAGCAACTACTGTAAAAAGTACCCTGATAACTTAAAATTCTACAATCTGTTATGACACGGCAGATGATGTGTGCCATATGGATCAAATCCACGAGGGAAACTTGATCACGTGGTCACAACGATTTTGCAATTTGTATTTTATTTCGAGATCCATGCCCTGAATTCAAAAGTAAGAAGTCCACCAAGACTTAGAGATGTTTTAGAAAACTAAATTAAACTTTTATTAACAAAAGAAAAGATTTCAAGCACATACACAGGTCTACAAATTACTAGTATAATAACATAACTCCTAGAACCTCTAATTAATCTGGCTTCCAGTTACAGCCCAGTGTAGGCAATGGTTAAAAAATAGATTTTAAATAGATTCAAGTCAGTTAACACAATACCCTGGACAGTAGAATTCAAAGTGGCTCTTCCCAGCTTTGGTTTCTGTAGACAGCAAATTAATGCAGAACAACTGGAGGCTTTTCACACTTCTGGTAGATCTTGCAATGCCTCCCTCTCTGAATTTTCCCCCCGTCAGGGGGGAAGTTGATGGGCGGGCGAGTATGGACATGCTTCCAATCGGCGCCCCTGATCAGAGGCATGGTGCCATTTTATGTGGGCAGGCCAATTAAGGCCCATCCAGCATGACGTCCACAGGGAATCGCTATGTGCTCCCTGTGCAGGTGGGGGGAATCCCTAAAATCGAGAGTGCGCTGTATCGCGCATGCGCACGAAAGAGTGCACTCATCTCCCTGAGGCTAAGTGCTGCCTCAGGGAGATTGGCTCTACATGCAAAAATATTAAAAATAGAAAAAAAAATTTCCCTTACATGTCCCCACATGTGACAAAGTCACATGAGTTGGGACATGTCCATAATTTTTACAAAATCTTTACTAAAATTTTTTAAGCCCTACATGAAATCTCATCCCACCACTGGTTGAGGTTTCATGTTTTTTCTACTTCCCGCTGGGGCTCCTGGCCTGCCCGCCAACCTTAAGGTTGGACGGGCAGATTCTTTAATTACTTAATTGATCCTGTCAATGGCATCAATTAGCCATTGACAGGTCGGCGGACACGCAGCTGATTTTGCTGCGTTCCCGCCTTCCTGAAAACTTAAATCGGGCACGGTGATGTCGGAAGCCCCCCGCTCGCCGACTTGTAAAATTCCGCCCATAGCCTCTTCTCCTTTATAAATATTTCTCCCTTATAATGTAAATTCCATTGTTCCTATAAGTCTTTGGAACTTTACCTTCCTCATAATATAAATCATTTCATGTGGAGAATCTTTGGCTTGGTAAGCGGAGGCGGGGCCCGCACGCCGAGGCATAAAATGACATGGGATGACGTCAGGCATGTGATCTGACATCACCACGCGTCATTTGGATTTTCAGTTTGGCAGGCGTGCAGCCGAGTGTCAAAAGCCTATTGAGGCCATTAAACTAACAATTAAAATAATTAATGGAGCTGCCCGTCCAAACCTAAGGTTGGCGGGCAGGCGGAGAGCCCAGACAGCTTTTGCATTTTTCATGGAACTTCTTCCACGGGTGGGATGAGGTTTCATGAATGATTTTAAATTTTCTCAAAAATTTTTATTGAAATTAATGCATATGTCCCAGCTCTTGTGACAGTTTTACATGAGGAGTCATGTCATAAAATTTTTTTCAACACTTTATTGAGCTGTTAAAATTTAAAACTAATTTCCCTGAGGTACAGATGTGCTTCAGGGAGATCTCTGCACTCTTTTGCATGCATGCGCGAAAGAGCTCACTCCCAACTCAGGGAACGCCCCCCTCCCTTGCTCACACAGGGAGTGTTCAGTGTTTCCAGGTGCGTGTCACGCTAAAATAGCGACGCGGACCCAATCGGGGGCGCCAATCGGGTCTGCGCCTGCCCGCTCCTGCCCCCACACAACCCCCCTGACAGGAGGAAAATTCTCCCTCATAGTGCTAATATTGTCAGTAACCTTTGGGAAAAATGAACACATTGCTTAGCCTAGCTTCTCTGGCTAGGTGTAACATCCTACCATCTCTGTGAAATTCCAACTACCCTGAGTTATCTAAAAATGCAAATTCTCCTCATCTCACCTTCTAAAACTTCAGCCATGTTTATGTATTTAGCATTTCAAACCTAGCTTCTTTTGATGAGTCAAAGTCTTCAGGCCAGGTGTAACCAATTCAATTAAATCCTATATGTAGAAACTATCCCCACTATTAGCCTACTTTTATAATAAAACACAATATTATCAGAATTATTATACTTTCACGACAAATCTGAATTTACAGTAATTTAAAAAGTAATTGAATGAAGTTGTTCTTTAGCCTAGTACTAAAATTGCAGTTTGAACTTGTAATTTACTCCAATATACCGTTACAATGATTTCAGTAAATTTACATTGTGCCTTACACATTTATGGTTAACTATACTGGAGTATTGCACTTAATCTGTCTTCCTGAAGTGCTGAAATATCATTTGATCTAGTTACAAATAAAGACATATGTAATACTATATTCTATTTCAAGTACTGTTAATCTTATTATATAGATGCTGACTATATTAACAACATTTTGATTTGCACACATTTAAAGATGGGGGAGATAATTTTCATTATCACCACTTGGTAGTAAAATGGCAGAGCAGACCACCCACTTAGGATAGAACTCACCCAATTTTCATCCCATTGATTTTAATGTGATGAAAATCAAACAGGTGATCCACTCCACCAGTGTATTGCCTAAGAGGTGAAGGTGAAAACACTCCATAGCATTCCTTAACTGAACATGATATTAGGACGAATAATGATTTAAAAATAATTAAATAGTTAATTTCAAGTAAGCCACCACTCCATTTTTAAAAAAAATCAGTGTTCATGGTTTAGCCTTGTTGAAAGCTCTTGAAAATATTAATTAAAGTATGAATCCAGGTGCTTTATTATTCTCCCTTCCATGTCTCTGCTGAGTATGAGCTAATGACTGGCCTGTAACCAGCCTCTAAAGAGATCAGTGATCCAATGCTGCAGACCAGATGAGTTGCAAGGGATTTTTTCATTGAGAACTGTCGGTGTGACATCAATCGTCTCAATTTCTCTGCTCCTCTCACCTACTCTAACCTGTCTCTCTCTGAACTTGCTGCACTCCGTTCTCTCAGGTCCAACCCTGACATTGTCATCAAACCTGCTGACAAGGCTGGGGCTGTTGTTGTCTGGCGCACTGACCTCTACCTCACAGAGGCTGAGCGTCAACTCGCAGACACTTCCTCCTACCTCCCCCTGGACCATGACCCCACCACTGAACATCAAGCCATTGTTTCCAGGACTGTTACTGACCTCATCTCCTCTGGAGATCTTCCTTCCACAGCTTCCAACCTGATAGTCTCCCAACCTTGGACAACCCACTTCTACCTCCTACCCAAAATCCACAAACAGGACCGTCCCGGCAGACCAATCGTTTCAGTCTTTTCCTGCCCCACGGAACTCATTTCTTGCTATCTTGACTCCATTCTCTCTCCCCTTGTCCAGTCCCTTCCCACCTACATCCGTGATTCCTCTGACACTCTACATCATATCAATAATTTCCAGTTCCCTGGTCCCAACCGTCTCCTCTTCACCATGGACGTCCAATTCCTCTACATCTCCATCCCCCACCAGGATGGTCTGATGGCTCTCCGCTTCTTCCTCGAACAGAGGCCCGAACAAACCCGATCCACCACTACTCTCCTCCATCTGGCTGAACTTGTTCTCTCACTGAACAATTTCTCCTTCAACTCCTCACTTCCTCCAAATAAAAGGTGTGGCTATGGGTACCTGCATGGGCCCCAGTTATGCCTGTCTCTTTATGGGGTATGTGGAACATTCCTTGTTCCAGTCCTACTCCAGCCCCCTCCCACAACTCTTTCTCCAGTACATTGATGATTGCTTCGGTGCTGCTTCATGCTCTCGTCTGGACCTAGAAAAATTTATTAATTTTGCTTCCAATTTCCACCCCTTCGTCATTTTCACATGGTCTATCTCTGACACTTCCCTTCCCTTCCTTGACCTCTCTGTCTCAATTTCTGCTGATAGACTGTCCATCAATATTCATTACAAGCCTACTGACTCCCACAGCTACCTCAACTACAGCTCCTCACACCCCGCTTTCTGTAAGGAGTCCATCCCATTCTCTCAGTTCCTTCACCTTGCATCTGTTCTGACGATGCCAATTTCAAAAACAGCTCCTCTGACATGTCTTCCTTCTTCCTTAACTGAGGTTTTCCACCCATGGTGGTTGACAGGGCCCTCAATTGTGTCTGGCCCATCTCCCGCGCATCCACCCTCACACCTTCCTCTCCCTCCCAGAACCATGGTAGGGTCCCCCTTGACCTCACTTATCACCCCACCAGCCTCCGCATTCAAAGGATCATCCTCCGCCATTTCCGCCAACTCCAGCATGATGCCACCACCAAACACATCTTCCCTTCATGCCCCTTGGCAGCATTCCGCAGGGATCGTTCCCTCCGGGACACCCTGGTCCACTCCTCCACCACCCCCTACACCTCAACCCCCTCCCACGGCACATTCCCATGCAACCGCAGAAGGTGCAACACCTGCCCCTTTACTTCCCCTCTCCTCACCGTCCAATGGCCCAAGCACTCCTTTCAAGTGAAGCAGCATTTCACTTGCACTTCCCTCAATTTAGTCTACTGCATTCGCTGCTCCCAATGCGGTTTCCTCTACATTGGAGAGACCAAACGCAGACTGGGTGACTGCTTTGCCTTTGGTCTGTCCGCAAGCATGACCCAGCCCTCCCTGTCGCTTGCCATTTCAATACTGCACCCTGTTCTCATGACCACATGTCCATCCTTGGCCTGCTGCATTGTTCCAGTGAAGCTCAAAGCAAACTGGAGGAACAGCACCTCATCTTCCGGCTAGGCACTTTACAGCCTTCCAGACTGAATATTGAGTTCAATAATTTTAGATCATGAACTCTCTCCTCCATCCCCACCCCCTTTCCGATCCCCCCTTTTTCCAACAATTTATATAGACTTTTCTTTTCCCACCTATTTCCATTATTTTTAAATGTATTTCCATACATTGTTTTATCTCTACTTTTTAGCCTATTTCGATCCCTTCCCCCCACCCCACCCCACCCCTACTAGGGTTATCTGTACCTTGCTCGTCCTGCTTTCTACCTTTGATGTCACCTATTAGCACATTCCTTAGATAATATCACCACCTTCAACACTTCTTTGTCCTTTTGTATATGACATCTTTTGGCTATCTCCATCTTTCACTGGCCCTCTATCCAGCTCTACATGTCCCACCCCCCTTAAACCAGCTTATATTTCACCTCTTTTCTATTTTTCCTTAGTTCTGTTGAACAGTCATACGGACTCAAAACGTTAACTATGTTCCTCTCCGCAGATGCTGTCGGACCTGCTGAGTTTTTCCAGGTATTTTTATTTTTGTTTTAGATTTCCAGCATCCGCAGTTTTTTGCTTTTATCTGAGTTGCAAGGGGATCATTTGCTCTGTGTCAGGTCAGCACATGTAGCCTGCTCCAGTCAACACTTTAGAAAAAGGATGCAGGGCCAACTGGAAGTCTCAATAACAATCTAAGATCAGTCAGGTGCTCATCAGTGACAGCACTTAACCACAGAGTCTCCTATTAGAAATATTACATTTACTGCTGTGATAAAGAAGCATCTTTTATTGATTTACATGGAAATAAAGCTTCACAGGTTATTAAATATGGCCAATAAATGCTTCTCTACATCTTCTGAAAACAGTGTAGCGGGCAAAATTAATTGAAAACAAGAAGTAAGTTAACAGCATATAGGTACAAAGGTATGATATGAACTTTCTGAAGCATCAAAGACACAGATAAAAAGTTTACACCACAAGTTTAGCACTAGGAACAAGAAACAATTTTCATTTTTCTTTCAAAATTAAGTCTTAACAAACCACACAAATTGCTACTGTGTGAAATGCTGCAGCTACCTAACTTGGATCATGAAAGCAACAATTGAATGTTAGGAATTCTGCACTATTTTTTAAAGTTCTGTTCACAGCAGAAAAGATTGCTCCTTACCAGAATGGCAATACTGATTATATTTGAAAGAATAGTAACAGGAGGCAACCATTGACTGTATGTAAAGAAATGTGTTAAAAGTTTCATCTATACCGATGTAACTATTTCTTTCACCAGCATATGATAACATAACTAAGATCACTCAGGCTATTTCACGCCTACAACAAATGTCCTTTTTACACTTGGGGTTGAGACAGCACTTTCATGCTGTTAACTTGTAGATTTGGAGAGGTATTTCAGAAAATGTGGCAAGCATGATTGATCCTTATTGTGCATCATACATGGCTACTTTTGCTTATCAAGTGATGAAGACAATTGGAATTAGTTTTCCCAGGTATATCAAAATGCAGCTGCCTCCATGCAAATTCTAAAAGATCTAAAATGCACTTCTACAATGGTGCTGGCAACTTCTAAATAAAAGCATGACGCATTCCTAACCCGCTTCCTTTCCTGCGCCGCTGAAAATGAATGAAGACAGAAACAGAGACGTCCCCTCTCGCATCTTGGCAGCCACCTTTTTACAAACCTGGTTCCGTCACAGGACCACAAAATCCCGGCCTCTGTGTTCCTTGTACAAGCACACCCAAGTCCCTCTGAGTATCAACATTTACATGTTTCACGCCTTTTAAAAAATATTCTGTTTTTCTGTTCTTACTGCCAAGGTGAATAACCTAACACCTCCCAAATTATACTCATCTGCCACTTTGTTTCCCACTCCCTTAATCTGTCTATATCTCTTTGTAGCCTCTTTGTGTCCACCTCACAGTTTATATTCCCACCTAGCTTTGTACTGTCAGCAAACATAGACAGACACATTTCTTCTTTGTATAAGGCATTAGATGAGGCCTCAGAATTGATCCTTGTAGTACTCCACCAGTCACAACATGCCAATTTGAAAATGCCCTGTTTAATCCTAATCTGTGCTTTTTGTCCGTTAACCATTTCTATCCATGCTAATGCATTACTCCCAACTCCATGAGCTCTTATCTTGTATATTAACCTTTTATGTGCCTCCTTATTGAATGCCTTTTGGAAATCTAAGTATACTACATCTACTGGTTCTGCTTTATGTACCGTACTAGTTACATTGTAAAAGAATGCTAATAAATTCATCAAATATGATTACCCTTTTGTAAAAACATGTTTTCTGTGTCTGATCATATTATGATTTTCTAAGTACATTGTTAAGACTTCCTTAATAATAGATGCCAGCAATTTCCTGACAACTGATGTCAGCCTAACTGCCCTGTAGTTCCTGGTTTTTTCTCTCCCTCCTTTCTTAAATATAAATATGTAGAGTTTGACAGAAGAAAGTCCAAATCAACAATAAATAATCTGATGTTCTTCCTTATTCATGCAACCTCTACATGCAAGGCAGTACAGAAACTGGAGATGGGACACTAAAAACGTAAAAATTAGGACCAGCTGATATAGTCTTCGAGTTGTCACATTACAACAGTGCTTATTGAAAACACCTGAGTCACTTCAACAACTGACTTACAGAAAAAGCAGAGAAAGGCCCTCTATGTGTTGATCCAGAAAGTGACCAAAGTGTGGTAGGAATGGGCTATGATATTTCCATAGCCCAAATCTTCTGGTCTCTGGATCATCAGAGACCGGACTTATGACTGAAGATACGGGTCAGGAGCCTGTGTAAGCATAGACACGCGAACCTACAAGGGAATTGCCTGAGAAGTTTAAACTTCCGATGTGCTGATTCCCTGCTGCCCGGGATCCTCTGCAAATGTGTCTGACCTTCAGCTAGAATCAGAGACTTGGGACAGATCCACATGACTTACCCAGGAAATGCTAGACAATTTAAAAACCCGGTCTAACGCCTGGGTAACTCCATAACCTACCCCCTCCTAGTCACACCCCTGACCACCCAACTACTCCCCAACCACCACCCTAACTCCCCAACCAGAGCCGACTACCCCCTGACCACCTGATTAACCCCACCACCCAACTACCCCTCGACCCGACTTGACTACCCTTGACCACCATACTATTCCAACAACCATACCCAACTACCCACTGACCACCCGACTACACCCCCACCCGACCTGACTACCCACCCCTGTCGATGTGAACATCCCCCCACCACCCAATTACACCCCCACCAGACCTAACTATCACCCCAACCAGACTACCACCTCCCCTACTGCCAACCAGACCCAACTACCCCCTGACCACCCGACCAGTCCCTCAGCCACTTGGCTACACTCATGTCTGATTGTCCACTCACCCACCTACCTACCTCGCCCACCTCCCCACCTCATGCACCAACACACCTGCCCACCTACCCTCACTCCCCATTCATTCACTCACCCATTTACGAACACACGCTCATTCATTAAGACTTTTAAATACTTATCAGAATACGGCAATTAGTGCCATAATAGAGGTATGTCCTTTTCCCCTGATTCTACTGTGATCCACCGGAGTTCCTCTGGAGAAGCAATGCTGCTCATTTCTTCTTCAGCTGGGAATGGAAGATCTGGGAAGAATTGTGCAGTTGCATCAGGTCAGGAAAATCTCACGGGCTGCGGCAATGAGCGCAGCATTGCTCTGGACGGGATGGAAAATTCCAAATGTCCATTGACTTTAGGTGGGAATTTCTGGTCCCAGCCTTAGGTGCAGTTTATAATCTTATGGTTTGATATAGTTATTATACTGATCTAAAATGAAGTATATTATCCATCCCAAATTTTCCATGGTCAGCTCATTATAATTTTCATAGTTAAAGATGTATTTTTGAATGCTTGTTGGTAGAAGATTAACAGTGGAATACTGCAGGTTGGTCAAGGCATGGCTTTGTGGGGATGTGACAATGCAGACCAGCATCTGTCCCCATTTGATAGCTGTGAAAGTAATACTGCAGAGGTGGTCGTCAGAAAATTGACCCTCCTTGCCACTCTACAATAGTATTCCCATTCACCAGCATTTCAGCAAAAGCAGAAAATTGCTGTGAACAGCAAGAAAAAAAATAAGCATTTGAAATCCACTTTGTTGCCTAGTGAAATCAATTAAATAGAAGTCCTTCATTTTATATTCCCCCAATTCTTTAACAATGCAGGATGCCAGGAACACAAAGGCGATTCAGCAATCTAAGGTGTGAATGATATGCAATATGCCACATAACACCTTCCATTTTTTATGCTATAATTTGCCTCTAGTTGCCCAAATATGGATGCATTTCCTCATTGTCCATTGTCACTTTAGGCAGAAAACCCCAGATGTGCCAGAAAACCTGAGTGAAATAGCTCCCTGCCACAATTTCTTAAAGCAGGTGCAAACTCAGGAAAAGGTGGCCTCTAATTTTTCTCACAAGGTTGGGTGAAATGCAGAACTAGCTGCCACATGGCTTCTTAGTAATCTAGTATTAGGTTTCAATTAGGAAGTGTAAACAAAACAGACTCAAAGTTCATTGTAGAAAGACTCCATTACAAATACATAGTTCTCACATTTCACCTCCCATCAACATCCAAAGTGCTCATAGTCCAACCACAGTGGTATGCATTTAGTTTATTTTACTTTGTTACGATCCCCATGGAGACCAATAACTTTTAAAAGAAAGGAATCCCTACAACTCCAAGAGAAATAGCCGAAGAACAAGATTCCACTTTTTAAGACTTTTACTGTAACAAACAAATAAAATCAACATAGATCAAACATTAATTAACAGACAAGTTTTAGATCAAACTAATGAAAGAGGTAGGTTACACATTAACTAACACAAACAGAACATGACTTATGAAACTGATTGACCAGAAACTGAATCAGACTAGCCAAATACATACTGTAGCTACAGGAGCAGTTCAGAGGCTAGGAATACAGCGGCAATTAACTCACCTCCTGACTCCCCAAAACCTGTCCACCATCAAAAAGGCACAAGTCAGGGGTGTGATGGAATACTCACTGCCTGCCTGAATGAGTGCAGCTCCAACAACACTCAAGAACCTCGACAACATCCAGGTCAAAGCAGTCCGCTTGATTGGCACCCCATCCACAAACATTCACTCCTTCCACCACTGATGCACAGTGGCAGCAGTGTGTACCATCTACAAGATGCACTGCAGGATCTCACCAAGGCTTCTTAGATAGCACTTTCAAAACACATGACCACTACACCTATAAGGACAAGAGCAGCAGAACATGAGAATACCACCACCTGGAAGTTCCCCTCCAAGCCACTCACCATCCTGACTTGGAAATATTTCACTATTCCTTCACTGTTGCTGGGTCAAGATCCTGGAACTTCCTCCCTAACAGCATTGTGGGTGTATTTACACCACATGGACTGCAGTATTTCGAGAAGGCAGCTCACCACCACCTTCTCAAGGGCAACTGGGGATGGGCAATAAATGCTGGCCTAGGCAGCAATGCGCACTTCCCATGGATGAATTTTTAAAAAAATTTACCCTACACCACGCTACTGGCAGATACGTAGTATGAAAGGGACAGTCTCAAAGTCACTCCTACCTCTCCTGCAGAGGCTCACCACTCCTCACCATACCATGTTGAAACTCCCTGTGTCCTTCAACAATCATTCCACTCTGCCTGAGTTTTCCAGATCCGATTATTTCCAACAAGGTACACCTCGATGAATCCCCCTCTCCTTTAGGTTATCACAGTCCTGACAATCCAGAATTCCAGACAGTCCTGTATCCAACTCCTTTAAACAGTTTAGTCGGCTCTGGTAAAACTGTTTTCTTCATTGAGTTTTATTTCTGTTTCCTATCGTTTCCTACAGAACAGAGAAGAACTCTTCATATGTTCTCCTCCCTGCTTCTCAGCAGCAGCTTTTCCTCTGAGCTATGTCCTTTCTGTGAGAAGTACTAAAAACTGCAACTTGACACCACAATAGATTTCTATTTGACTTGCTATCCCTTCTCAACTCTCAGCCACATGCCAACCCTAAGTCATATGGGCACTTATCCAAACCAAGGCGTTTGCCAGGAATTCCAAATACACCATTTCCAGAATTCTTTTTCACTTTAGATTTACAGGGACTTTTCAAAACATAAGCATCTCAGAAAGTTCAGCATTCATGACAACTTGTAGTTATACAATTGGATTAGCATAGCTTCCTTCCAATTCTATGTAAAACTGTCCAATGAGTCTTAAGCCTTTTAGAAAGTTAGGCTAAAAATAAATCCATTCTAGGTACTACCTTACTTATAAGCCTATGGGTATTCTTTCTTCCACCAGAGTGCTTAAGGACCATACATCTAAAATACCTTTATCATTGAGCTCAAAGTTTGCATACTCAAACCAGTTATATTCATGGTACTTTATAGTACAGCTCTTTGTTGGACTACTGCAATTAATCCATTTTGTATATTTGTCCCTAAATCATTCCCTGACCTGAATTTTGCACTTGTCGAGCATGCGCGGTCAGTGGACCCGGAAGCGGACATGAAATGCGCCTCCTTCTGCAATCGGCCCCCGACCACAATCTTATGCTGGCTGGCCAATTAATGGCCAGCCAACGTGAAATGCGCCCAGAGAAAGGCTCAGCACTGCCATTGCGGGTGGGAAGAGTGCGGTGCTGGCATCAGCGCGGGTGCGGATGAGCGCTTCAAGAGAACCCGCTGAAGGCAGACAGCTGCCTCAGGGAGCTACAGACCTGCAAATAACATAAAGCCCAAATATGCTGCAAAATTATCCATGCAGCACAATCAAGCACCTGAAAGCAGACCTGATAAAAAAAGTCCCCAGATATTTCTTTTTATTTTAAATCCTAACGGAGATTTCAACCCACCCTTGGATGAGGTTTCATCAAAAATGTAAAGCCTGCCTGGCCGATTGGTCCGTGTGCCAACTGTAAGGTTGGACGGGCAACGGAAAATCACTGACAATTGGGACTTTAATGGGCTTGATTGCTCACTTAATTGTCAGTGGGCACTTTTCTGACTTTTGCATGTGCTGCCAATCGAAATATCACGCAACTGCGCAATGACATCGGAACACTTGCCGACATCATCTCGTGCGATTTCACGCCTGCCCGCACCCCCCCCCAGGATGTAAAATTCTGGCCTCCATATCTCAGGAGATTGCTAGCAACAAAATATTGATGTATTGAAATAGTGGTGCCAAAAACACAAACATAATCTGTGGATTCAATTTGCAATCTCCATCCCTGTCTCTCAGCTAGATAAACATTGCTTTTCACACAAGTGGAAGAAACATGGTCCTAATGAGTGGGGACCCAACTGTACACCTCTTGTCAAATAAACTGGCTCAATCACTGAGCATTAGCCCTCCAGCAAGTCACAGATCACTTCCATAACAAAATGGAAAGAATCTGAGATAACAAAGAATTGTGACATACATAAAGTGACTCCTGCCTTCTCTACGTGAGTGTAACACAGATATGGCATTATTATCATCAAAATCCCAGAAACTTGGTAGCTTGACGCTAGCTATGGTGCAGAATTTCATTGTGGACACTTTTATCACAGATGAAATTCAACCTCATAATTGGATTCTTCACAGAAATTTGTGTCAAATCACAATCAACCAATGAAGTTATTCAGAAGCAGATCTTTTGGCAACTTGTCAGAAAAAACAGCTGTCAATATTCTATTGCAGGAGTCAAAACAGTTGAGCTGTTTCCCTCGATGGTTTGCCAATTCACTGGAACAGGAAGTTCTTTCACGCCTTCCCTCTTATATTCAGGATCACACACAAGATCTGACTGAAATAAACCACATTTGCTTTAATATCCCTTCACTAGCCAAGGAGAAGCTGGATTGCAGTTTTACTGACTTTAAGTATCAATGAACCCTTTCACATCCTGTCTAGATAATGTGCCATGCATAGTGCAGCAACCCACAGAGCCTACAAATGATAGCCTTACTGTTGAATGGATTATCTTAACTTCGATTGCAAAAAAACAAATGCAGGCTAAGACGCAGTTAATAATCTTTTAGTATGACATAGGATGTCCACTTTAAAAGCCTTTAATCCTAAACAAGGTTCATACACTGGTTCTGTAATGGTAACTACAACCAATATTAAAGCTAGTTTCCCAGGTGATCCACATGAATTACCTACATTTCAAGGTGAAATAATTCAAGCGCCTTTGGTCTATACTGTGTCCATCTTCCGGTCCCTTTCAGGATTGTGAAATAAAACTTTTGAGTTTTTCTGCCATAAGAATCAAGCAAAATTGAAGCATTGATGCTTACAGAATCATTGAATCATAGAATGGTTGCAGTAGAGAAGGAGGCCATTCAATCCATTGTTTCCATTCCAGTTCTCTGCAAGATCAACTTTGCTACTCCTACTTCCCTGCCTTTCCCCTGCAGCCCTGCAAATGTATTCTCTTTTGAGGCCACAATTGATTCTTCCTCCACCACTCTCAGGCTGTGCATTCCAGATCCTTAACCATTTGCTGCATAAAAATGCTTTTCCTCATGTTGCTTTTGGTTCTTTTGCCAGACACCTTAAATCGATGTCCTCTGGTTCTTAACTCTTCTTCCATGCTTGTAATTTTTTTCAGCACCCTCTTTAATGACTTCAGATCCTTCCTAAAGTGTGGTACCCAGAGTTAGACACAATACTCCAGATGAGGCTAGTCAATGTTTTATAAAGGTTCACCATAACTTCCTTGTTTTTGCATTCTATGCCTCTGTGAACTGTTTGGATTAGCCACCAATTAGCACTCTTGAGAAAGTCACTCTGCAGAATTTCATGTGAAGACTCCTCCACCAGTTACCTTCATTCATGCTTGTCATAAAATAAAGTTCCATTCATCTACCATTGAATATCTGTGAGCACTGGGGACAGCAGCACCCTCAAGTAACTGTTGTGATATTGAAGAGGTTTATTGCAAAGGGTGTTTTTTTTCTGAACTTTCCTGCCCTTTTTCCATCTGAATATGAAGGAAAGGTGGTAAAATTCATCTATGTCAGCAGTGTTAAATGGGTTCACAGCGAATTGGCAGCCTGATATACACTGTGCCAGGTTTTATTTTCCATTTACTTCAAAAATATTGCCAAAACTTTTAATTCAATAATCAAGCAAAACTTAGTGAGACTAGGAAATGAGTCTCCAAAAAGAGTTTGGACTATCATTCTGTGAACTTCAGTGGAAAGAAGATCAGATGCAGTGAAATATTAGTTATCCATTCACTGTGAGCCTGTTTCATGCTTCTGGCACCTCCAAGTGTCTGTTTTCATCCCCAAGTGTCTGTTTTCTGGGAGAGTGCATATTGAAAAGCTGTCATAGACCAACTTCCGGTTTTAACTGGGGTAGGAAAACAAACCATTCCCAGGAGGTAGATCGCAAATTTAAATATTTTAATGAGGCTGCATGCCTCAGACTTTTTCTGTGTTGCAGCTGTAATGCTGGCTGGCTGCATTTCTCAGGTCTCGGGAAACCTGGTGCTAAAGTGAGGTGAAAACTGCTGCATGGAAAAGGTTAGTGCTTTTCCAGCACTGTTTGTGGTCCAGCAAGAGCACAGTGCTTTTCTCTGCACCTGAAATAAACCTGTTAACTTCCCCAGCAATCAGACCACCACCCCCCTCCTGACCCACAATTGGATGCCCTTCTAAAGTCCTCTGCGGTCCTAGGTTTCCTCAGAATTCCGCACGTCCTCCTCAGGTCCCCGCAATCTTCTCACTTCCTTCCACAATCTTCCCCCTCCCTGATATCTCCAGGCTCCCCATTAATACCACCTCACCCCCTGATCACTCCTTTCCTCCCTTCCGTCCATGGCTGCAGCCCAATGACCATGTCCTACTTGTCCAGCAGCCTGCCAGTCTCCCAGCGTGGCTGGTTGCAGCCGGGAAATGGAGCTCTGGTTTCCCAATCACAAAACTGGCCCCCATTGTTAACATCAGAGCCTACTTCTCTTGATAATCATTGTAGCTATGCATTGCTTCATGATAAATTCACAAAATGATTTAGCAAACACTTTTTCCATAAAAGAACTATCCTTTTGAATGCATAACAGAGATTATCAGAAAAATATGCTCTGCACACAGAGCTTCATCGACTTGGAATGCAATGTGGGAATTTGGGAGTACTACATCCAGTAATATCAATGGAAAGAAAACTGTTGGGTGTCTGTGCCCAAACATCTGATATGCAAACTTCTGGTAAATGTGTGACTGCACCTGGAGTGTAATCTTGTAAAATCAGACCAATGCACCAGTCCTTGCTGGACAGTAGTACACTGTATGGTATTTTGAAAAAATGGTAAGGAATAATTAACACCAATCACTGAAAGCAAGTTTGCAGGTGCAGCAAGCAGTTAAGAAGGCAAATGGTATGTTGGCCTTCATTGCAAGACGATTTGAGTACAGGAGCAAGGATGTCTTACTGCAGCTCTACAGGGCCTTGGTGAAATTACACCTGGAGTATTGTGTGCAGTTTTGGTCTCCTTACCTAAGAAAGGATATACTTATAGAGGGAGTGCAGCAAAGGTTCACCAGACTGATTCCTGGGATGGCAGGATTGTCGTATGAGGAGAAATTTGGCCAGCTAGGCCTGTATTCACTGGAGTTTAGAAGAATGAGAGGGGATATCATTGAAACGTATAAAATTCTGACAGGGATGGACAGACAGGATGATGTTTCCTCTGGCTGGGGGGTCTAGCACAAGGGATCAGGGTCTCAGGATACAGGGTAGACCATTTAGGACTGAGATGGGGAGAAACTTCTTCACTCAGAGGCTGGTGAACCTGTGGAATTCTCTACCACAGAAGGTTGTGGAGGTTAAGTCACTATACTTAAGAAGGAAATAGATTTCTGGACTCTAAAGGCGTCAAGGGGTATGGGGAGAGAGTGGGAGTATGGTATTGAGATAGGGGATCATCCATGATTATATTGAATGGCACAGCAGGCTCAAAGGGTCGAATGACCTTCTCCTGCTCCTATTTTCTATGTTTCTATGTAACGCAAAACTGATTGCCAGATAATAATTGCATAAACAATGTTTAGTCACCAAAATTACCTATATCCACTTCTGCAATATCACCTGTCTCTGCTTCACTCCACCACTGAAAGTCCCTTGTTCGTGCTTTGCTACCTGCAGATGCAACTTTTCCAGTGATGACTCATCAGCTCCATTTTATACAAACTTAATCTAAAACTATGTTGCCCACAACCTTTCACTTACTAAACCCCACTTATAAATCTCCCTATTTATGTCCAATGACTTCTCATTCCCCCAGTGCACTGACCTAAAGATCCTCATCCTTGTCTACAATTCCCTCCATTGAGCTGTTTCTCCTCACTTATGTCATCTCACCTAGTCCCAATGCCCTATTTCTCTGCACCCTCTGACCTATCATCAATGATGTCATCTAAAACATTAATTCGTGAAATCTGGAATTTTCTTCCAAAACCCTCTGCCTGGTCATTTCTTTACCCATCTCCAAAGTGTCTTCCCAAGTTCTTTCTCTTCAATCATTCTGTTGCCCACCTTCTATCCCAATTGCTGTTGGGCATCCAATTTTCCCTGTCATAGAGCACTTTGGCACATTTTGCTGAGTTACAGGGAGTAAATAAATGCAATTTACTGCAGTAATCTAGGCCCACAGACTCAAAAAAATGAAATAACTCCAAGAAAAAAAACAAAGTAATGTGAAGGAAAGATGAATAAAACCAAGAAATTTAAGTTCACTTACAGATAGTTAGGATGCCAAGCCAGAATCTCAACCTTATAAGCACTAATAGACAAATGTAGACTTGTGGAAGGAACAGGAAAATAACAAGAGCTCTGCATTCATGGAAATGTGCAGTGTAAGCCTAATGTGGAGTTACTTAAGTATTGAATATGCTATGCCAAATAAATAGCTTTACCAGTAAAGTACAGGAAAACAAAAGAAAATTGTGCAAATGCTGCACCTATTTGTATCTATACAACAACAATGCAATGAACATGTATTTCCATAAGAATTATAAGAAAAGCTTAAGAAAGAAAGAGTGGAAAACACACATAAAGGTTTGGCTACAGGGATACAAAGTGATCTCAATGATCAAACTATTGAAGTTTCATACTGTTTCTGGAGGAAACAATTCCTAATTCTTCCTGGAATACATCATACCTGAAAATTTCCTCATGGAGTAGCAATAATACTTGAATCTTGTACAAAACAACCACATATAATGTCATGCTGAAAACTATCTTATGCCAATATTTAATACTGTATTTTATATGTTTTGCTTTGCTATTACTTTCCTTTTCAATCCTGAAACCGCCTTGCACCAGATGCCTTCTAAAGATAAAAAGACAGACCAGAAACCTTCCAAGCATGTGATTCATAGCAGCTTGTCTGGAGTGATTGCCCTTCTGATTTTCCCTCTCCCTGGCAACAGACACATTTGACCCTGATATGATCTTTTGACTACATATCCAGGCCATTACTAAGGGCACCTATTCCCACATTCTAAAAGCGCATGACTCCATCCTGCCTCAGCTCTGCTGTTGAAACCCTCAACCATGCCTTTATTACCTCTAGATTTGACTACTCCAATGCACTCCTGGTCAGCCTCCCACAAGCTACCCTCTGATGTATTCAAAACAATGAGGGGTCTGGATAGAGTAGATAGGGAGAAACCATTCCCATTGGTGGAAGAATCAAGAACCAGAGGCAAAGATTTAAGGTAACTGGCAAAAGAAGCAATGGCGTCATGAGGAAAAGCTTTTCCATGCAGCAAATGGTTAGGATCTGGAATGCACTGCCTGCTTTCAAAAAGGAATTGCTTCACCAGAGGGTCAATGCAGATGTGATGGGCCGAATGGCCTCCTTCATACTGTAACAATTCTCTGATTCTATAAATTTGAGGTAATCCAAAACCCTGCTGCCTGTATCCCTGCACAAAGTCCCATTCACCTATCTCCCTGTGCTCGCTGATCTACATTGACTCCTGGTTAAGCAATGCCTTGATCTTATAATTCTCAATCTTGTTTACAAATCCCTCCATGGCTTCACCCCGCCCTATCCCTGTCATATTCTCCAGTCCCACAACCTTACTTCTGTGCTCCTCTAATTTTGGCTTCTTGAGCATCTCCGATTTTAAATATTGTACCATTGGTGACCATCAGCTGCTAAAGCTCAAAGTTCTGGATTTCTCTCCCTAGGTCTCTTTGCCTCTCCAACTCACCCTCCTCCTTTAAGGTACTCCTTAAAACCCAGATCTTTGACCAAGTTTATGGTCCTCTGCCCTAACAACAGTGCAGACACGATGGACCAAATGGCCTCCTTCTATGCCATTAAAATTCTGTGATTCTTAACTTGGGTTGTTGTCAATTATTGTTTTTCAATGCTTCTGTGAAGCAACTAGGTACATTTTATTGCATTAAAGATGCTATTTAAATGCAATTTGTTACTGTTAATTTTGATCATACTCTTTGCAGAACCACGTAGCCTCGAGAGGCAACTTTGTTGGATTTGGACAGTAGGACCTCCTGTCTCCATGTTTCTCCACCAAGCAATGAGCAGAACTGGAGCTTGTAAAACAACGTGATGGACTCAAAAAAATGTATATCTCCACTGCCACTGGAATAAGGCAATTTGAACAGTTTATAGTTTCCAGCCGTAGTTAATGTCAAGAAATCCACAAGTTTGCTGCCAGCTACAGTTTTTGAAACATAAAAGCACCTTGATTGATGACCCAGTTGAGACAAAAAGCACATCATGTGTGAAATTGCAATGACCAACCTTTTAATAAATGACTACAAATGAAAACTGTTCTCACTTAACTTAAATCATGTACACAAGTCTGAACAGAGTGTATTGTTCAACTTTCTGTACGCTGAGAAAGAAATTACAGTCCTTGAGGTTGAACAAGTTGTGCAGAAGTCATGTGTTGTTAGATTTATACTGATTCTAATTAGGGCATGCTTGACTATGATACTGGGTTAAATGAAACAGAAAATGTTCCATTCCCACCACCAACTGGAATCACCTTCTAGACAGTGTTTGATGAATTCCCTCAGTAGGGCCTTTAATTGCTCTCATTGGCAACCTGCCTCTGGTAGGTGGGTAGTGGTGCCCCCACACCCCCAAAACAGCTTTCATGAAAATACACCAGTGGTGGGAACATGCTGGCAGGCTGGCATGCCGGCCGGTAGTGTGAAATTGCCAGCACATCCTCCTTTGTTCCTACCTCCTCATCCAAATGAAAATTCAACCGATCAGATGCTATCTGGAATTTTCTATGTGGCAGGTGGGCCTCCGGCTGAGGCTGAACTCAACTGATGAGTGGAGGCAGCCCCCTAGGAAGGTAGACCTGTGGCCAGCGATGCCACATTTAATTTTCCCATTCACCCCCCCCACCAGCAGCCACGATTGCCAGATGGCTAAATCTGTGGCCACAAGCCATCTTGTGGAGGAGCTCCACCTCCACAACGAAGGCCTTACGGCTGTGGCCACTTTTTATTTTAAAACTTTTAATAGTCTTCGGCGCTGCCTCCATTTCGAGGCACCCTCCAGCTCTTCTAACCATATTGGCAGAGCCTCCTCTCCCAATGGGGCTGCCGGTCGCACAAAGCTTTGGGCACTCTGATTGGTTCTCCCATCTATGAAGCCCATCCACCTCCTTCAAAATCTCCCTAGGGGTCCTGCCACCCGTTCTGACCCCATTTCATCCCAACAGCACGATCAGGACACGGGAATGAAAATTCATCCCAATGAGTGAGGAAAGAATTGTGCTCAGCTTTTATGCATCCCACAAACACCCAATGTCAAGCCTCAGTTCAGAAAAAATATCAGTGGGAGTGGGAGTGGGAGAGATGACGATGAAATGATTCCTGAGGATGAGAGAACACTTTCGGAGGAAATACATAAACTGATTCAAACAGTAAGGTTCATTGTTGCTCAGGTGAGTTGTGAATATCAAATTCTGATGGAATTGAAGTTTTTCCCTAGGCAACTATGAGATAATCTTAAAGAGTGATGGCATGGGCAACTTTCTTACATTTCAAGTAGTATATATTAAACAATTGTTACCTAGCAACAATTAAAAAGTAGCAATCTTATCAATCAAACTAACATCACAAACCATACAGCAAGGTTAAATTTATGTTGCCTTGATGTCACTCCAAGGGATTTTTTTCAAAAGGATAACATACAAAGAGTGGAATCATCCCAGATTTGCACTAAATGGGACATTTACCTGCTGACTGCAATGGCGGTTTTTCATGCTGTATCGCCTAAACCCGCCGCATTAATTATGCATCCCCAGGAAACACGCCGTTTCCGTGGCGGGCAGGCTCTCATTCGCCTGCCATGCCATCACCTTGCCACTTCATCATACCAAACACCATATTTAAAGTCCAGCCACACGCACACCTCTCAGTGTTCCCAGCCACAACTGCCGCATGGATGACATGGCCCCTAAAGGCACAAAGACTGGGGGTGGATTGGCCCACATTAGGCCCCTCAATCACTTTGAGGAGTGTGCCATCGCGCCGACTGGTGAAGATGTGAACCCTGCCTGCGCCGACGATGAGGTTGGTGGTGAACACCCGCCTGAGGATCCTGCCCCACATCATCCCACTCTCAACGCAATTGTGAGTGCTCTTTCCTGCTTTTGGCTCTGCTGCCATGCATTAATTATCGCTACTTTGATTCACAGGGAGCTCTGCCAAGCGACTGACACCCTCAACCAGCCAGCCCCTCAGCTCTATCCACCTCCTCACCTCCAGCCAAGAGGACACCTCCTCCATTGAAGAACTGGAAATAAGCAGCCTGGAAGACCCATCACAGTGCTTACCCACACCCTCCACCAGCGCAGAGACACACACCTCAGTTGGACCTAGGTCTAGAGCAGGCTCAGGTTCACAATCTGGTGGTCACCGCATGGACATGCGTCTGCAGCAGGAGGAGGCAGGTTCAGTTGATCTCCTCAGCACTCAGAGGAATGCTGAGGAAGAGACATCTGTGAGGTCTGAATCAGATAATGAACCTCTGGGTTAGGCCTTCCAACTTATTGTGGATAGTCAGCAGAAGGTGGGGGAACATCACAAAGAGCTGTTCAAAGCCCTCAACTGAGTAGCTCCATCGCGGGAGCCATGGATGAGTTCCTGCAGTGGCACCGCGAGAGGGAAACAGGGCACCCCACAGGTACTCCTTCCCTTCAACGAGTCAGGCCGGGGCCTTCGGGCATCCAAAGGGAGGAGAAGCGGCAGCTGAACACCCCAGGTCATCCGCTCAGGAATCTCAGCTGCTGTCCACTCCCTCCAAGTACCTTTTGCCTGTGAGCCCCTCAACATCGTCTTCTGTCACTGCAGAGGGAACGACCGTGATGCTGGAGGAGGAAGTGTGTGTGTGGCAGGGCCTTTTAGAGCCTCGTGCAAGCACTCTCCCACGCATGTGGATCCTTCCCATATCACACTCATCTCAATGTCCTGAGCATTTTCAATGCTGCCTGCTGGGATGTGCTTTCAGTTGTCCATGTGAGCTGACTTGCATCTCCACCCACCCAATGATCACACTCCCATGCAGCACCTGATCTCGCCCACTGCGACTCTCATTTCACTTGCGATTTGGACATTATGGTGCTAATTCAATTTTACTTTTGCTCCCGTCATTTACCCGCCCCCTAGCCACCCATTTCCTTTCCCCATTACTGTTGACCCCCTGTGGCATCATCTTTCGCCTCCCCTCCATGACCTACCAGCTACAACCCTTTTCCTTTGGCGATGTCCTGGTGAACGTGTATGTTCCCTTCCTTCCCGGAAATCACACCCTCCATTCTCGACCTCCTCTTTGCCATCCCCCGGGGTCCATGTTTGCCTCCGAGTCCCCAACAACCACCCTCGCCGTCCCTTCTACCGCTACCATTGAACCCTCACCCTCCTGCCATCCTGTTTCACTTTGCCCTTGGTCATTCTCACCATTCACTAAAACCATGCCCACTCTTCAGCAGGCAGTCATGGACCCATCAGACACTCCATTGCACATTCACCTGGGCATCCCCCCTCTATACTCCTTCCCCCTTCCAGACCCCCTCTCCCCTCTGGACCCCTTAGCCCCAGAATCCCTTCCCCCCCCCGGAACCCATTCCACCCCTTCCCCCCTCCGAACCCTGGACCCTGGCCCCCCACCAGACCCCTTCACCCAAGAACACCTTCACCTTCTCCAGACCCTCCCCCCCCCAAGCCCCTCCCCCACTCCGGACCCCACCCCCCCAGGACCAGTTCCTCCTCAGAACCGCTGTCCCTCCCTTTAGTCCTCCTACACCACACGCCCCCCCCCAGACTCCCTCCGTTTAGCCCCTCCCCTTCCTGACTCCCTCAGACACCCTTACTTCCACCATCCTTAGTCCTTCCCCCCTCCTGACTCCTTCCAGCCTTACCTCTCCCTCCAGCCTTACTCCTTCCCCTTTCCTGACTCCCTCAGACACCCTTACTTCCACCATCCTTAGTCCTTCCCCCCTCCTGACTCCTTCCAGCCTTACCTCTCCCTCCAGCCTTACTCCTTCCCCTTTCCTGACTCCCTCAGACAGCCTTACTTCTTCCTCCAGCTTTACTCCTCCCCCCCCTCCTGGCTTCTTCCTCCACTCTTACTCCCTCCCTTTTCTGCACCCCTTCCTCCCCCGGGACTACTTCACCTCTCCGCACTCCTTTCCTGCTCTGAACAATTTTCCTTACACGTTCCTCTGCCATTTTCTCCTCCGATACCCCCTCCTCCCCTGTACGCCCTCCTCCCTCCCAATCTCACCCCCCGATGCTTTTATTACCCCCTCAACCTCATCCCTCCCCGACACCTCTTACTTTCCCAGACAATCATAGGCTTTCCTCTCCCACCCCCTCGACCATCATCCGTAAGTGCTCTCTCTCCTGCTTTTGACTCTGCTGATATGCACTAATTATGTCTACTTAAGTTCACAGGGAGCCCTACCAAGCGACAGACACCTTCAGCCAGCCAGTCCCTCAGCTACATCCATGTCCTCACCTCCAGCCAAGAGGACACATCCTCCATTGGAAATAAGCAGCCTGGAAGACCTGTCACAGTCTTACCCACATCCTGCACCAGCACATGGGGCCTAGATCTAGAGCAGGCTCGGGTTCACTGCACGGACACATGACTGCGGCAGGAAGAGGCAAGTTCGCCAAGCTCCCAAGCGTCCAGAGGACTACTGGGGAATAGGCATCTGTGAAGTCCAAGTCAGGTGACGAACCTTTGGATTAGGTCTTCCAACTCATGGTGTAGTCAGCAGAATGCAGGGGAACATCACGTAAAGCCGTTGGAAGCCATCAACAGAGTGGCATGCGAGTTGAAGGAGTGTGTCCACCTAATCTCTGATGAAGTGATACTCACATGTGCACATATTGGGGAGGATGGCGGATGCCATGGAGACCCTGGTCCAGCAAAACGGAGAGAGGCATGCAGACCTGCACTCCATCACAGGGGCCATGGGTGAACTCCTGCAGTGGCAACGCAAGAGGGAAACGGGGCACCCCGACGACCCTCCAGATGCTCACACCCCTCAAGGAATCAGGCCAGGGTCCCTAGACACCTGAAGGGAAGAGGGGCAGCAGCTGGACACCCCTGGGCCATCTATTCAGTAATCTCAGAGGCTGTCCTCTCCCTCCGAGTCCCCTTTGCCTGTGAGCCCCTGAACCTTGTCCTCTGTCACCTCAGAGGGTGCAGCTGGCCAACTAGTGATTCTGGAGGGAAAAGTGTGTGCGTGGCAGGGCCTTTCAGAGCCTCGTGCAGTCACACTCCCACGTATGCGGATCCTTCCCATATCACAATAATCTCACTGCCCTGAGCATTTTCAATGCTGCCTGCTGGGGTTCGTTTTCAGTTGTCCATCTGAACTGACCTGCATCTTTGCCCTCCAATGATCACACTCTCACGCAGCACCTGATCTCACCCACCACAACTCTTGTTTCATTTAGACAGCTTGGTCTTGATTCGGATTTTTGTGCATCTTTTCCCCTCCCCCAGTCACCCATTTCCTTACCCCCATCACTGTTGACCCCCCGGCATCACCTTCCACCTCCTGTCCATGACCTACCAGCCACAGCCCTTTTCCTTCAGGGATGGCCAGGTGAATGTACATATTCCCTTCCAACCCAAATATCCCACACCCCTCCACATTCACTTGCCCAACCTCCTCCTTCCCACCTCAGAGGTCGTGTCTGCCTCAGAGTCCCCACCAACCACCCTCGCCGTCCTTTCTACCACTACTGCCGAATCCTCACCCTCCCACCTCACTCTGCCAAGGTCATTCTCACCATTCCCTCATTCCACGCCCACCCTCAGTTCACTCCCCAGGAAGCAGTCATGGACTCATCAGAGCCCTCCCTTGCACACTCACCTGGGCATCCCCCCACTCTGGACCCCTTCCCCCCTTGGAACCCTTACCCACCTTGGAACTCCTTTATTACCACCACCCCCCCCCCCCACAGTCTCCCCCACTTCTTGGTCTTCCCCCGACCATGGGTCCCACCCATGCTTAGTCCTTCCCCCTTCCTGACTCTTTGAGACACCCTTACTTCTTTCGTCACCGTTAGTCCTCTCCTTGCCCTGACTCCTTCCTCCAGCCTTACTCCATCCCCTTTCCTGATTCCTTCACACACTCTTGCTTCTTCCTCCAACCTTAGTCCTTCCCCCTTCCTGATTCTTTCCTCCATCCTTACTTCATCTTCCAGCCTTACTCCCTCCCCTCACCACAGTCCTTTGTCCCCTCCAGTTGCCTCCCTTCTCCACACTCCTTTCGCCTCCTGACTTCCTCCTTTCTCTGCACTACTTCTCCCCTCAGAGCTGTTTCAACACCTTACACCCCCCTTTACACATACCTCCGCAGTTGCAGCCTTCTCCCCTGTTAGCCCCTCCTCTCCCCGTAATCTCTCCCCCTCCCAACCTCCCCCCGGACATCTTCATTCCCCCCTCCCAACCATACTCCATCTTGACACCTTCATTCCCTCCCTCTCAACATCACTCCATCCTGACATCTCTTCCTCTCCCAGTCGATCCTAGACCTTCATCTCCTGCCCCCAATACATCTGCCCCTCCCAAACACAGCTGGACCTTCCTCTCCAACCCCTCGACCATCATCTTTAGTGAGCAGACCCTCAATGGTGACTTTCCACCTTCCGTGAGCTGCTTCGCAGCAGAGTCATGTCCATGAGAATCCACCCAGCATGCCATGGACGTTCCTCCAGTGTGCCTTACTGTCGGGCTCCAGCATCTTCTGCTCTTTGGATGTCCACAATTTGAGCAAGGCCCTGGCGGGAAGTCCCGACTTCTGCATGTCACAGTTGTCAAGATGTGTTCTGCACCAACGTGTTTTGCCACCAACGTGGACGGACAATCCAACGGAGCGGATGAGTCTGGCAGGCTGGCCTTATAATGATATGCTGATGTGTTACAACAAGGTTCCCAACGTCCGATGGCGGGGAACACTGACCACCATCGATGGGCTGAGTGGACGATCGCAAATTGGTTTCATGACATCGTGAAACCGATTTTTGGCCTTCTCACCATATTGTCCACTCATGCCGCCGAACATGCCCAATGCCAGAGGGCATGGAAAATTCTGCCCAAAGTTAGTTTTATGATTTTGAGTCACGTTCTCTCCTGAAAATAGTAACTGAAACTGAGATTCTGTTCTACAGGAGGCTGCAGTCTCCTGTATCTTGCAACGGAGGCTATACTTCATGTGTGAACTAATAATGAACATCAGTAAGTTATTTGTGCCGTGTTGGTATCACAGTAAAGCTTGATTTTATGTTCATACAATGATCAAACATGCACCCTTTCCATCTAAGATAGCACTAAGCAATGGGAATAATGTCCGTTTTTTTTCCTAACCTGAATAGCAGTGAAGCCAATGAAAATTTCCTTACATTTATCCCTGTTGAGGTCAGCTAATTCAGCACAGGAGAGGGATCAACCTTATTCTGCATGCCTCAGAATATGAGCTGTGTTTATTTATGAATTGTCAGGAGGACTTTAGATGACTTATTTTTCATAGCTCCAGTTGGTAGCATTTATGATTACCATTAATTTTACATGATTAAAGAGTGTTATTATCGGCAATGAATGAAAATAATTTGCAGTTAAATTCCCTGTAAACCATACATATAAAATATAAATGAGCAACTTTAACATTGATTTCTGTTTCTTGATATTTTCAGTTAAAAGATAAGCATTTATATCATCAGACAAAATGGGCCTGATTTTCCTTCCAGGGTTGGAGATGAAACATTGGGGCCATTGCTGGGGTGGGACGCAAGCAGTCACAGCCACCAATTTTCATGGAAATGGGCTGAGAATTGGTTTCAGGGTGGGTCTGGCGGTCCATTAGCAACCACAAGGTAGGGAATGAAGGCTGAACTGTGCAAGTGCGGGCCTGATTTCAGCACATCATGGGAGCCATGACTGGGAATTGAAGCAGCTGTGATGAAAGATGAAAGGCAGAGGACTGGAATCCAAAGCAAGGCTGCTTCGTACTCCGTCAACATGGACCTAGAAGTCCTTCCTGAGGCAGTGAGGGAGAGAAGGAAGTTTACCCTCCCAACCAAGGATTGAGATACTCAGAACATTTGTAGCTGAAGTACGGTCGGCAGGAATTAGGTTCAGAGCTGGAAAGGTTCAATGACCTTAATCGCTCGAGCAAGGCGAGTCCAACACAAGGCCTTCATGACAGGCCTCTAGGTATTCAATCTCCAGTTGACAAACCAGTTGAGGAGTCTAAGAGCAGATGTTGCTCCGGAACATGGAAGGAATCTATGCCCAGTGTACCTACTGACACCTCGGCAAGATTCAGAACCATAGAGATGTTGAGCACTTTCCAGAACTGATATATGTGGCTTCCTATGTCAATGAGATACTAGTACTGACCACAGAGGTCATCATTGCTTTATCTCTTTTTCCCTTGCTGGAGAAAAGGGCTCATAATGCCCAAGAAAGGGCACCACCAAGAGGAGGGATGCCCCATCTGCTCATCAGAATGGCCAATGAAGAGAGAGCCATGGAGATTGCCAGGTGCACCCTCCCCACCCCAGGAACAAGTCAAAGAAGGTAAAATGGGCATTCTGCTGGAGAAGAGAAGGGGTGGTGTGCACTTCTACGCATCCCACAGCATGCTAAAAACTTGGCTGCATACAGAAGTCTCAGCACTGCAGAGTCTTCAGCTGTCAAAGGCTAGTTCTCAAGATCTCTTCTTATGTCTCCTGCAGGTTCTGAAGTGCAGGGGGAGGATAGATACCTGTGACAGCACTGGGCAAAGAGATGGAAGCAGAGACATCTGAACAAGCATCATCACATCTTACAAACACACCCTCCGCCGGCGCAGACACACTCACAGCAGTGGATCCTAGTGTGCAACCAGCTAGGTGGAACTGGGTAATAAGTACATAATGCATGAGCAGGAGTTGGTGAGAGATGCTGTGGCAGCTGCGGGCAGTCCTCTTGAAGATGGAGGACACAGCCATGCTAGCTGAGCGCAAATGCGGGGCCTCGGGTGTCACTGGATTTAAGGCTCTACTTAGAAAAACAGGACAGATGTGTTCCCACTTGTCACAGTTCCCTGAGGCAGTGCGGTCATGGTTTAAGAATGGAGGAGTCCACTCAGCTTATGTGCATGATCCTGGTTCAGGGCTTTGAACACATGAGTTCCTCCATTGAGAGACTGGCCTACCTCATGGAGACCCATATGCGACAGCACTCTGAGTGGATCCAGGATCTGCACACTGACATGTACAGAATATATGCCACATTATGTAGCCTTGACAAGTCAGTGCTGCTAATGGCGCAGAGATTTTTGGAGGGGATGCCAGTTTGGGCCCAGGTGGTGTTCCCCTCAAGCCACCCAGAGTGCCATCTATGGGCTGAGACAGTCAACAAGGAGGGTACCACCACTCATGGGGCAACATCATCATCATTGGCCTCCTTGGTCCCTCTGACTGAGGGACCATCTATTCAGCACAGTCCAGTGACAGAGACTGCCCCTGCATTGCTGCTGGTGCAACAGCCTCTGCAAGTGCCCCTACTAGCAATTCCATGACATGGACAATTGCCACATACATCTCAGCTGCAAACAGAGACTAGCGAGCAAGCTGCCTCCACTTCATCTGAGGCCACAAGGGAGCATTATGTAGAAGTGGCCGATAGTGTGGCACCACTTCATCAGAATGCAGGCGGATGCATGAGTCATGTGTCACTGTGTTGAGAGCTTCCAACAGCTCTGTGTGATGTTCCCCTGCCTTCTGCTGACTCTCCACAATGAATTGGAAGGTCAAATCCAGAGGTTTGTCATCTGACTCGGACCTCACAGGTGCCTCTTCCCCAGCAGTACTCTGAATGCCGGGGAGCTCTGCTAAACCTTCCTCCTCCTGTATGGACACGGGTCCATGAAGTGACCACTAGATTGTGAACCTGTGCCTGCTCTAGGTCTAGGTCCAACCAAGGCGTGTGTCCCTGCACTGGTGGAGGGTGTGGGTAAGCTCTGTGCATGGCGGCAGGGTCAAAAGCAGGAGAGAGAGCACTCACATTTGTGTTGAGAGAGGGACGATGTATTGCAGGATATTCATGTGGGTGCTCTCTGCTGACCTCACCGTTGCCACAGGCACGGTCCACCATGCTCACCCGTCAGCATGATGGCATGTTCCTCAAAGCGAGTGTCAGGCCTAATGTGGGCCACTTGACTCCCAGTCTGGGACCTCTCCCTCTTGCTGTGAGTCAGCTTCTCCTGTATGAAAACAGATGGAGAGAGTGGGAGCAGGGCGCATGGTACTGCATGGAATGTTTGCCTAGTGAGCTGAGCCATAGACAAGGTGAGGATGCAAGCGCCAGAGGGTATGAGCTTGATGGAGATGTGAGGGTGTGTGTGAGAGTTAGTGGTGTTGTCCTTTGAGGTGTGAGATCCCTGTGGATGTGTGATGGGTTTGTGAGTGTGTGACTTGAGAGTGATGAGAAGAGTGACTTACCCTGGCAGAACAGATGAGACCATTCACCCTCCTGCGGCACTGGGTGGCTGCCCTCTTTTGCAAGGCACTGGCGCTGACCACCACTGCCAAGGCCTCCCATGCTGGATTGGTGACTTTGTTTGCTGGCCTTCACCCAGAGCAGGGGTACAGGACATCACGGCGGGCTTCCACAACATCCAAATGGAGCTTGAGGGATGTGTTACTGAATCGGGGGTCTGCAGTCTTCTTGCCTTTCAGGGCCATGTCTTCTGTGCAGCAGTGCTGGGTTAGAAGCACTGAGAGATGTGCGCGCGGCTGCACTTTAGATATGGTGCCCGGCGTGAGAAAGCGGTGAGTTGCACGGTGGGCAAATGAGAGCCCACCCGCTATTGAAATGGTGTGTTTACCGGGAATGCATGATTAATGAGGTGGGACTGGGACAATACGATGTATAAAGATGCCATTGCAGCCAACAGGTAAAACGTTCTTTTTCCTTAGTGCAAATCTGGGACAATTCCGCCCATAGTGTCAGGCAGTGTATAAATCAGGAAATTAAAGGTGCATGTAACAAGGGTTATACAATAATCATGAGGGCCTTAACTTTCAATTAGACTGGACAAACCAAATTTGTGGTAATAGCGTTGAGTATGAGATCATTGAAGATTTGTGGACTTTTTCTAGATCACTATGTCGAGGAACAAACTAGGGAACAGACTATTTTAAACCTGGTATTGTGCAATGAGAAAGGTTTAATTAATAATTTAGTAGTAAAGGAATTTCTAGGGAATAGTGATTATAATGTGATGGAATTTATATTGAGTTTGAGAGTAATTTAGTTAAGTCCAAAAATAGAGTCTTAAATCTGAGCTTCGTAGGTAGGAGGGGTGAGTTCTCTTAGGTAGATTAGGAAATTAGATTAAAAGGTATGATGGTAGTTAAGCAATGGAAGACATTTAAAGAATTAATTAATGATTTGCAACAAATGTATATTCCCTTTTCAAGCTTTTCGAGCATCTCCATCACTCCATAAAAACATGGCTAATCTTCTACCTCAACCTCACTTTCCCACACTATCCCCATATCCCTTAGTATCAAAAATCTATCTTAAGCATCCACATCCCTCTGGGTATAGAATTCCAAAGATCCCCAAGCCTTTGAACGGAGAAATTTCTTCGCACCTTATTCCTTAACAGATGATCCCTTATTGGCATAATTAAAAAGATCTGAGCCATGCAAATGACAATGAATATTCATATGGAATTTGCCAATAAATAAAACAGGTATTTTGTCTTATATGTTTCAAGTGTGAAAACTACTCACTACTACTTGGCTGATCTGCAAAAGTCACCTTCCGTCCATCCCAGCCCTTTTCAACTGGCTGTAATGTTGAAACATAAATATAAATAGTTGTTTGGTATTACAGAACTTGAGTATTGCTGACAAAAGAGACATGTCTAAGCTTTTTGCCTTGCACTCATCAGGACACTTGCAAGAATACCAATATAAGGGGAAAACAACAATTTATACTGTATGTGAAGGGAGTGCTGATTGGTTGAAGGGCAAGGTATCTCAAAAATTTGAGCAACAGGTGAAGCTAGCTGTTTCACGCTGCTACTATGCAGTAGCAACACGAGTGTTATTCACCACTAATAGGATGCTGCCGTCAAGCCAAAAATATGTTTTGCCTATCACACAAACGAGTAATGTGGTATATGAATTTTCAGTGCCAATTTGATGCTAGGAATGTAGGCCGTATGTCCCAAAGAATGGCAGATCATATCAAACAGCATGTCCCAGCTGCTGTTTGCAACAGGTAGGGTACAGACCATACCCAACCTCAAAACACAGTGTCCAACATTAGATGTGATTCCGCGATTGGACAACATTTGCCAAATAATCCTCAATGTGCTAAGAATTACACTGACAACAAATTTAAGATTGTCAGTCAGGCTCGCAAAGTGGCGCATTTGCTTGTACCGGAAGCTACATATATTAATACACAGGGCTCTATTCTTTGCAGACAGAAAGAACATGTACATACATTGTGCTTGTTTCAGCTAAACAAAATAAGTGACAGCCATTTGCTGACTCATTCCTCAGGGCAATGCCTTTGACCAATCAGGGTCCAGCTGCCTGGTTTAAATTTCAACCAATGCTTGGCAGTTAACTGTCTGTCAACATTGGTGGTGCATTCTCAATGGCAATGCCACTTGCCAACCAATCAGCACTCTCTACAGATACAGTATAAATTGTTGTTTTCCCCTTAAATTGGTATTCTTGCGTGTGCTCTGATGAGTGCAGGACGAAAGGCTTAGGCATGTGTTTTTTTCAGCAGAAGTATAAATACAAAGTACCAGTTTTATGATTAAATTTTGGTCAAATCTATAAGCAAAACCTAAACATGTAATAACATTTAATAATCAATTTGTTTTATTTCTTTATTCTTTAACAGTTAAACAAAAAAGTGAACTTAAAATTCAAGTTTACCTTCTCCTGTGGATTTTGAGTAGGGATTGATGCTTTGTAGCCAAGCTGTAGCAACATGGCTTCTGCAGCATTCCGCTTTGCAACTTTCTTGTTGGGGCCTGTTCCTGTCGCCATCTCAGTCCCTACCTTGACCTAAAGAACAAAACAGCAATTACACATGTAATTATTTGAAAGCTTCAGACCCACAACTGAATGATCTATTTAGTTGCCGTTATAATCACAAAGCTAAGAATAACATTCTGTCAGAATTTACGAATAGATTCCCACTGAGGAATCCAAATGTTTTATTTTCTATATATCTAATTAGGTAATCAGATACATTTTCATAACAATATGTGAGCAGAAAGAATATCCATTCAGGGTTTTCTTCAAAGTCCATTGAAACCTTTTTGTGAAGAAAGTGCAGTTATAGGTGGTTCACAAAGAACCCAGGCTGTAACGAGAAGAAAATTTTATACAGAAGAACAAAAGTAATTTCAAACTGAAATACTTAATTCAAAGGAGATTAAAAGCTTTAGTTTATTTTCCTTTTCAATCCTTGCTGTGATGCTGCATGCTGCCCGGGTTTTTAAGGTTAGATTCTGTTGGACAGAAAAAATCCTATTGAACACTGAACTGCTTGCATCACAGAGGGAGCTTTATTCTACACTTCATTGTACTGTACAAGAAAAATCTTATCAACAAGATTTCCTTTCTTTACAAAGGATTACATAGGATATATAGAACAGAAACCAGCCATTCAGCACAACCAGTCCATGCTGGTGTTTATGCTCCACTCGAGCCTCATTCCATTTTTCTTCATCTAAGTCTATCATTGTAACACTCTATCCCCATATCGCTCATATGCTTATCCAGCTTCCCCTTAAAAGCATCTATATAATTCACCTCTACCACTCCCTGTGGTTATGAGTTCCACGATCTTATCACTCTTTGGTTAAAGAAGTTTCTTCTGAATTCCCTATTGGATTTCTTGTTGATTACCTTATATTGATGGCCTTTAATTATGCTCTTCTCCACAGGAGAAAACATCCTCTCTATTTCCATTCTTTCAAAACCTTTCATAATTTTAAAGATCTCGATTGAGTCACTCCTCAGTTGTCTTTTAAGAAAAAATAGACCCAGGGGAATTTTTGTTCCTGAGTCAGAGTGCATAGTTGGGAAAATTCTCAGCTTTGCAAACCTAACTCAGGAGAAAATGCCTGAACAGTCGGATTTTTGTACGGGGTCTATGGGTGTTAACTGGAGTTGGTCCCACTGCTCTCGGAAAGAGTTTGGAGGCAATCACAGGGGCTGCCGGGGGCGGAAGCGAGCTGTGTGAAAGGACCATCTTGGTGAGGATGGACTTTGTCCCAGTTTTAAAAATAAATATCAGTCCTCCAGCACTCACCCCTCACACCCCCTCACCCTCCCCATGCTCCATCCATGCCAACCCATGCCCTCTCCCCTCCCCCCCATCGCCACTCATATCCTTCATGCTAACCCATGCCCCTCTACCTTTATAGCCCCTTTAGTGTCTAACTTAGTGCCAAGTCATGCCGACTCATGTCCCCCACCCACCACTCTTTGCCCTTACACCCTTCATGCAAACTCATGCAATATCCACCGTGAACAGATCTCAGGACACCTGCTGAGATGAGATTAAAAACAAAATTCTACAGGCAGAATTTTCAGTTCAGCGGGCGTTTGTGGTTGGCGGGCCCGGGACCGGCTGCAAAATGGGTTGCCACCTGCGATCGGCCCCCGACTGCGATTTCTCACTGGTGGGCCAATTAAAGCCCGCCCAGAGTGAAAAGTGGCTCCCACTGGTTGGGAAGGGGTTGGGGTCCTGTTGGCCACCGGGTCCAATGGCAACCCAGTAGCCGGTTTTAAAATGGCGCAGGCAGCCAGGGAAGAACGTCTCTTCCATCTCTCGTTACCTAATGTGACGGAGCCGAATGCAGCTGGAGACGCCAGGTAGGAGGGCAGGTCGGGTGGGAACTCAGCCCCCCGCTTTCTGATGAGTGCCTCGCAGTCTTCGTGGAGGAGGTGGCTGCCAGGAAGGATGCCCTTGTCCCCAGATATGGGAGGAGGAGTCCCCTGCACATCACAAAGAGGGCATGGGAGGAAGTTGCTGCGCAGGTCAGCATCCATGATGTGGTGCAGCGCACATGGGTACAGTGCCGGAAGAGGCTCAATGACATGCTGCGCTCAGGAAGGGTGAGTACCATGTTGGCATGGGTCAGCGTGCAGAAGTGTTAAGGTGTGGCAGTGCCCCCTGTGGACCTCAGGGATGCTAGATTCTGAGTGCTAACTGTCGATGACGCCGGAGGTGGCCAAGGTGGCCCTGGCTGCTTGGACTGAGTGCCTTGCGGCACAAGGGCCGCAACTCGGATGTGCCCTGTGAGGTGTTCCTCAGCTGGGGTTGGCCAGGCTGCAATGGTGCTGCAGGTAGAGAGTGATCTATTCAATGCTCCTCTGTCCTTTCAAGAGAAGATGAGCCATAACCAATCAGAGGGGTCACATACAAGGATAATGGAAGGCTGTCTGATACCTGGAATGGTCCACATGGCCTGAATCCTCCTTGGAGACACAAATAAGCCCTGAAATGAAGCTTGGAAATGCCAACAATGAAGCCCCAAACAGAGATGAAGTTGCCAAGTACAAATAAGCAACCGGCAGCAAATTATCTCCAAAACTCCTCATTACTCACAGCAGCAATGCTGCAGACCCTTTTTATCCTGCCCTTGATGAGTTTTAGCAAATTGTCAGCTGCTTTGCCCATGTGACAAGCATGAAATTGCACGGACTACCTAAAATCTAGCTTAATTGACTTTGTAATGGCCTTAACTGGCCTCGTAATTGATGGTGGGCACAGCTCCAATTCCCGCATGCCCGACGTCATCACGCAATATTTTACGCTCGAGCGGGTCGGGTGTGTACCCGATTGCTCAGCAAAAAATTCTGCCCTGTCTATTGCAGACTTAATTTTTTAAAAAGTCTCTCCTTCATATAAACCCATTCACTCGATTTACATTCCTTCAGCTACATAATCCATTATAAAAACATATCATTCAAGTGCTTAATCCCTTATAAAAAAACAAGTATTTGTATTCATAGCCCCACATCAAAGACTTTATGACCACTTGGATCTGTCATGCAAACTGTGAACTGGCAGGCACTCTACCATGATAATGGTTGGTCATAAATTCAGTCATGCAGCACAAATTCTATAATGATAACTCTCAGGCTTATGTCAATGGACAAAGTGAAATAGCAAGCCCGATTTTTTTTAAAAATTGCAGCAAGTTTTTTTTTTAAATTAAAGGGAAGACGATTTAAATGCCTTGACAGCTTGACTGTTTCCATGACAACTCCCTTGACAGTTCCAATGAGTTTATCCAATTTTTATACACATTAATGTATACCCTTAACAATCTCAAAGGATGCCTCACCTCTCTCAAAGGTGTCGCTGGATCTATCCAAAAGGGTATCCTACCTCTCCAAAGACCTCCAGCAGCTTTAAACCTTCTCCTGAAAGGTCTAAAGCCTACAAGTAGTGCTTTGGACATCCTAGTTATGAAAATTGGATCTGTTTGAAGGCAGTTGTACTTTTACATGTGCAAATGCTTTGGTGAACCATGGAAATGCAAACTACAACAACCCCCCACCCATCAAAAATGGTGGGTGCCGGGCTTGGGGGAGGACTTCAGGAATCGGGCCTCTGATGCCAATTTGACTAAGCTGGAGACCCTCTCTATCTTAACAATAATTCAGGGCCCAGCGTGTTCATCCTTTACTGATATGTATACCCACACATTTCTAGGATCATCCCATAAATCTTCTCTGCTTCATCTCCAGTGCCTCTATATCCTTTTGTATGATATGATGACCAGAACTGTACGTAGAACTCTAACTGTGGTCTAACCACCGTTTTGATACAGGTTATGCATAGCTTCCCTAATTTTCAATTCTATCCCTCTCGAAATAAAGCCTAGTAGTCTGAGCACTGTTTTGTTATTTGATACAATGCATCATCCACACACTGCAGTCAACCTAGGTTAATTCATGTCCTGGGGATGCAGCATGGTGTATACCATTCCAGTGATTGATGTTGATAATTCATTAAAGCCAGGCATTGTCGATTCACATAATAGTACTACTCTGATGTAGAATAAAGCCCCGCATGTATATGGGATCAGTGGTACACTTTGGCCAATAGCACAATAACAGAATAAAAATACTCTATTTCTCATAAAGCCTAATGGGAATAGTGAGTTAGATATGGTAACTTTAATATTCCCATGAGCCTATGCAACACACCTACTCATGTGCCTACCTACTTTCTGAATACCCGCCCATTTTCTGTTCTTGGCTATCCAACAAGTATGTCGGATAGTCAAGAACAGAAAATATGCAAGCATTCTGTTCCATTGCAACTCCACTCATTTTGTACTGCATCTGAGTGGGCGGCAGGGTTGGAAATGCTTTGGAGTTTTATTATAATATTAATTTGGGCATGAAATGTCCCAAACAATTATCTAATGTTCAAGGATGCAGGACGTCATTTCTCCAGGGCAGCCATTTAAAATGAACATGAAATGTTCTTAGGAATCGACTACAGCAATAGTTGATTCTGGGACAGAAGTACAGTAAATTGAAACAGTGCCAGCAAAGGAAAAAAGACTGCAGCCCCCCACTTCAATGACAGGTCCCTCGAGCGACTGCAGGTTGTCATGGAGGCCCAATGGGATGTGCTCTACTCCAGCTCTGGCCGCAGGATGGGCAGCAAAGTCAGCAACCTGGCTTGGGAGGTGGTGGCAGCAGTAGTCAGTGCAAATGCCCTGCAGAGGAGGACAGCCATCCAGTGCTGCAAAAGGATGAATGATCTCCTCTGTTCTGCCAGGGTAAGTCACTCTTTTCAGCACTCCCAATTCACGCACTCACAAACCTATCACACATCCACAGGGACTCATTCACTGCCAGTGCAAGTGACATCACCATTCACTTTTTCACCGTCACTGTCCTCATCCCATCCATGGGACCACTCACCATCCACACAGGCCAGGCATACTTAATCATCTGGCCCGGCAGGCATCCTGATACACTCTCCCCACCTCTATCCATGCAAGAAAAACTGGCTCACAACAGGAGGGAAAGCTGGCAGACAGGTGGAGGGACGCTGGAGATCAAAGTTCTGACAGAATTCAAAAACAGAGCCATCCAGCTGGCCGGCAATGACTAAGACTGGTCCTGTGCTGATGGTGAGGTCGGCGCTGTCCTGCCAAGTGAGGATCCAGCAGTGCAACATCCATCAGATAACCATGCTGTGAGTGATGTGTCCTCTTTCACAGGCCACTACCATGCATAATTAACTCCCCTTACTTTCGCAGGCACATCTGCCAAACAGCCAACAGAGTCCATGACCCAGGGCCTCCAATCAAGTCCTGAAGAAACCTCTGAAGAGGAAACTGAAGGCACCCTCCCTGAAGAACCATCACAGCGCTCACCCACACCCTCCACCAGCACAGTGACACATACATCGGAGAGACCTAGCTTTAGAGTAGCCTCAGCATCACAATCTGCTGAGCACATTGCACTTTCTGATCCACAGCAGGCGGAGGCAGGGACTTCCCAGGTCCCCGGCACTTGGAAGACTTCTGGAGGCCAGAGCTTTGCTGAGTCCGAGTCAGATGATGAGCCTCTGGACTCGGTCATGTCACAGTTGCTGGAGCTGCAAAGGCAAGCTAGGGAACATCAGGAAGGGATGTCTGCTGCACTCCTTAGGTTGCAAGGCACGATGGAGGAGTCCGTCCATCTTCATGCTGAGGCGATAGCGCCGGCATTGGAATGCACTGAGGTCAACACTGGCAGAATGGTGGCCACCACGGAGGCCTTGGTCCAGGAGGTCACTTCCGCGCTACTGCGCGGGCTTAACTCCATCGCTGAGCCATAGTTGGCCTCCAACAGCATGTATGCAAGAGGGGTGCTATCTCACTCCAGCTACCCCTTCCACTCACAGAGTCAGCCAGGGGCCCTCAGGCACCAATAAGGAGGATCAGGAGGTGTACTCTCCGGGGCCATCCACCCTAGTGACTCTGGGAGTGACCGGCCCATCCAATTCCCCTCTTCCTGTTATCTCTGCAGCTCCAGCTTCACAGGCCGAGGAGGGTGCCACTGCCACGCAGCAAGACCCCAAAAACAGTCTGGAGCCCACCAAGCCTCGGCCTGCCAGAGGACGCATGCCAAAGTCATCACAGGCAGGGTATCACAGTCAGCAGGCTGCCTCCATCTCCGCTGTGGATATCCGGGGAACACCAAGACGTAGCGGCAGGGTTAGGAAAGCTAGGTAAAAGTAGTTGCACAGCCTGGCCATGGGTGTTGATCACTTGTACATATTGTTCATTATTGTCAATAAACTCCTAAGAATGTCTCTCTGCCTCTGGCTCCTTGTTCTGATGAGCAGTGTTCTTGTCACTCGGATGTGAAATCTTTCTGCACAAGATAAAGAGCAGGTGTCTCAGTCCAAGGCCTCTTCCCTATGCTCCATGCAGCTTTCAGACCACAGTTACGGTCCAGCCTCACACTCCCTGGAAACATTACTGATGCCTGCACCTTGGTGGTGCTGGTCTTTGCTGCCAGAATGCAGTGGGCAGGTGCGACAGAGTTCTTTCATTCTCTCTGTGTGCTCTCAGCACCTTTAAGGTGAGGCTGGCCCCCATCACACCAGCATCAGTGACCAGTGATGCTGTGCACCAACTCCTGAAGGGTTAAGGTGCTGAAGGTGGACACAGCATCAGATGCATCTAAAATTTCATGGCTGTGTCTCTGAGATGGCCCTGATCATGGAGCGCAAGTGAGCTGCCCTCGGCCAGACAGGAGTCAGACATTCTCCGAGGCTATGTGAAGATCTATGGAGTGTCCTCACTGCATGTTGTCATCATCCTCCTGTGATCAAGTGACTATTAGAGCCTCCACTTCATCTCCATGATAGTAACATTCTCACAGAGCGTATTGGTGCTGCCAAAAGCCAGACTGGAGTCAAACATTCACAACTGCAATGTGAGGATCTATGGGGACACCTCAATGCGTTTCATCATCATCCTTCATAAATCTAGCAGGTATGAGAGTCTCCTAAGCGTGCCTGCCTTGTCTAGCCATTGTGAAAGCCTCATCCCCGTCATCGTCACCACCGAGGACCCCCTCATCCTGATCCCCGTCACCCTTCTCCTCATTGGAGGTGACGTGCAATTCCTCCACCTCCTCCTCAGCCAGCTCCTCACTCCCTTGCAGCGCCAGGCTGTAAAGGATGCAGCAGACGACAATGATGCGTGACACCCCCTGCGGACTGTATTGCAGAGCTCCACCAGACCGGTCCAGGCACCAGAACCGCATCTTCGAAATCCCGACGGTCTGCTCCACCAAGTTGTGAGCTGCTGCATGAGCCTCATTATAGCGTCGCTCTGCTGCAGTGCACGTATGTCATCAGCCACGGCCTCTGCGGGCAACCCTTGTCCCCAAGGTGCCAACCCTGCAGCCTCTGTGGACTCTGGAAGATTGCAAGGATCTGCAAGCGGTTCAGGATGTAGGTGTCATGCACACTCCCTGTAAACCATGCGCACGTCTGCAGGATGCATTTCTGGTGGTCGCATACCAGCTGCACGTTCAGTGAGTGGAAGCCCTTGCGGTTGATGAAGTTCACCGAGTACAGCGACAAAGACCTGAGCGCCACATGAGTGCAGTCAATCATACCCTGCACCTTTGGGAATCCCGAGATCAGGATGAATCCAATGGCCCTTGTATCCTGGCTGTCCCAGTCCCAGGCGAAATGCACAAAGTTGTGTGCCATGGAGAAGATGGCATCTGTGGCCTCATGGATGCATTTGTGGGTGGCAGGTTGTGAAATTCCACAGAGGTCACCTGTGGAACCCTGAAAGGAGCCACTGGCTTAGGAATTGAGCGCTGCAGTCACTTTCACAGCCACTGGCAGTGGATGCCCTCCACGTCTCCTCGATGCCAAGTCCTGCAGTGAATGGCAGATGTGAGCCACCAGATCCCTAGACATGCGCAATCTTTAGTAATACTAGTTCTCAGTCATCTGCAGGAATGGCAGGCGGCGTCTATAGACCCTGGGTGTCGCTAGGTGCCCACCAGCCATGGCTCACTGTCACTCCTGGGCAGCGTGTGTGGGAGCCCCTGCTGCCCCTTCTTCATGAGGCTGCTGCTCCTGCCTTTGCACGGCCAGGAGCCTCAGTCACTCTCTCTTCCGTCTCCTACAGTCTCTGAAGGCCATCAGGCATACAGTTAGGTCACCAGGATCCATGATCTTGACGTGGTCCTCCTACAGCATGAAAGAGAAAGAAAGCCACAGATTGATGCGGTTATCATGACTGTACTTAGCACCTTTCCTGACCCTCTGTGACCGCCCCTTAACGCGTCTGAGAAAGTGCTGGTCAACCTTCGGATGGCCAGAGATGAGTGCGCTGCATGGCTGCCCTGTCAACCTGCGACATGGTGGGGTACTGGTCCAAACCGGGATGCTGACATTGCAAGGGGCTGTGAGCACCTCCAGCAGTGACTGCTACATGGCCAGTGTTGCTGAGGAGATTGCACAGTGTGTGCAGTCCAATTGCTCTGCGGTCCAATAAAGTGGTGGAGGACTCGAAGTCTGTGCTGTGGGGTGGGGGGGCTAAGGTATGGAGCGCTTGGTGGTCCTTTGGTGTCTTCGCATTGTTTGCATAGGTAAGCAGGCTAAGAGCCTGACCCCAATTATATCACTGTGGCTGCGCCTGATCTGTCTCAGTTGCAGAGGCATGGTCAGTTTATACAGGTGTCCCTAATGTGCGGCCACTTTCCTTGCTTAGCCTGCCCCCACCCCCCACCACCCCACCTCGATTGCCTGTGTGCAGGATGCAGCGCCAGGGCAGCACTTAACCCAGCCCCGCCTCCACTGACAACAGTCACCTCCAAGGCTGGCTAGCACTTGCCCCTGGACACCCCCCACCTCCAGGGGTGCTATCGGGGCCAGGAATCAGTTGCCACACCCCCCCATCCCCAGCGCCCCTGAGACCTGTAAACAACAGGCGAGCTGTGGAGAATGCTGCCGCTCACTCACCTCAGTTTTCCCCCAAAGCAAAGGCCGCCAAGCGCACATCATCTGCGTGCCAATGTGAAATACATTGGCGTGCGTTCCCGCTGACAAGGACGGATGATATGGTGGGGTTCCAAGAGCCTGGCAGGATGGCCTTTAATTATATGCTGACGTATTTCAATTAGCTCCTTGTTGACCGATGGCCATTGGCGGGCTAAGTGGACGATCGTGCCCTGCCTTCACACCGTCGTGAAGCAGGTCACGCCATATTTTCCACGCACACCACCAATCACGCATGCCACCAGTGGGCTCAGAAAATTCCGCCCATAGAATGGTACCCTCATGCAGTTTAATGACTATAGCTGGGCTCACCACAAAAAATCAGTAATTGTTGACCAGAGTGTCTAGTTGAGCACCTGTGAATAGCCCAATTTTGAATAACTGAAAATGACTTTAAAAAGCTGCACAAAATTATTTTCTAATTATATTGGGGTACTGTAAAATTTAAAAATAAGTAAAAGCTTTTAACAGGTCCCTATAGTGCCCTTGCACTTAATTTTAAAAACCTCCTTGAAGGTCTGCAAATGGGCATAATTAGTAGAAACTTACCATGGGGATTAATTCAATCTAGGAGCACAACCAGTTTTGTTGCAAGTGAGGGGGGTGAGTTATGTTCCACCATGATGTTTTTATACTAGCACAAAATATCATCAGAATTTGATTTGTGCTGGGCGTATTTGCTTCCCCTTGTCCCGACTCAGCCACCTCCCATTCCCCAGTCCCGCACTCTCCCCTGTCCACCAGTCCGGCTCTCCCTCCACCACTCCCCATCCCAGCATCACCTTAGTCTCCCACCCCTTGCCCTGCTCACCATCTCGCCCCGCCCCCAGCCCTGCTCACGCCACAGGCCTGGTCTCAGTTCCGGCTCCGCTCCTGGACGCCAGCCCCACTCTGACCCCAGTTCAGCGGCATTGACTCCCCTATAGAGGCAGTGCCAGGTGGACGGTTCAATACAGGAGAATGTGTTGTGTGAAGGTGGTGGCATAGTGGTATTGTCAGTAAACCAGTATTGCAGAGACCCAGGGTAATGCTCTAGGGACCTGGGTTCAAATCCCACCACAGCAGATGGTGAAATGTGAGTTCAATAAAAATCTGGAATTGAAAGTCTAATGACGACCATGAAACCATTACTGATTGTTGTAAAAACCTAACTGGTTCATTAATCCCCTTTAGGGAAGGAAATCTGCTGGGCTGGCCTACAGGTGACTCCAGACCCACAGCAGCAATGTGGATTCTTAAAAGCCCCCTGAACAAGGGCAATGCTGAGCCATAAATGCTGGCCTAGCCAGCAAAGCCCACATCACAAACAAATTTTTAAAAAAGGCTGCATGTGGGGGCAATAGTTACTGGGGCCATGGCCTCTGCATCTTCTAATCACAGAAAGTCATTCAGAATGGTGACTGCGGATGCTGGAGTGGCAGACTCATGAGAGAGGAGCTGAGTGACAGCTCCCCCATACCAAGTGGAGGAGGGTAGAGAAAGAAATTAAAAGGATGGAATTCCATTTTCCAAAACTCAGAAAGATCTCATCACTGGACCTGACACCATCATTGCAGGACAGATGCTTGGGAACTGTGTATTATGGAATTCTTAGTATCAAAGATTGTATTTTTTGAGCCAGACCCTAATTGTAAACAAAAACTGAAAAGGAAAATGAGAAAGAAAACTGACCCTCCTAGTTTCTAAGGAAACTAAAACTGAAACAGAAAGCTTCTGGTGAGACTGAAACTGGCTGAAACCACACAAAAGGGCATAGGATCATCAGAGCTCAGACGATGAGTCCAGTGGTGCAGCATAGGCAGGCTGAAGAAGACAGAGGCTAGATCCAAAAGCTGAGGATAGGCAAGTATGCTGTTGCTTCAGCTGTTTCGGTTATTTGAAAATAACTTTGGTAGATCTATACCATCCAGACCATTGTCAGCAGAGTTGAGAAAGTTCTGCAGACATGTGCCACTTTTGGTGAAGGCCATACCTGTGGAACTCAGACAAAAACAAAAATAGCTGGAAAAACTCAGCAGGTCTGACAGCATCTACAGAGAGGAATACAGTTAATGTTTCGAGTCCATATGACTCCTCATCAGAACTAAGGAAATATAGAAATGAGGGAGACCTGTTGAGTTTCTCCAGCTATTTTTGTTTTTGTTTCAGATTTCCAGCATCCGGAGTATGTTGCTTTTATCTCTGTGGAACTCAGGTTCTGCTGGCAGTTGGAGATCAGGCTAAATTTTAGAAGGGGAGCTGAAAATCTTTCTGAGGAATACAGAGATTTGAAGCACTTTGTGATTGAGATTGATGACACTATATGCTGAGTGGACTGCCGAGCCAATTTGTAACATCTGTCTTAGTTGTATCTGCTATTTAATGTGTAATTTATCATTTATAATCAACCGTAATTTGCCTGTTAACTAATGTTTAACTTAAGTTGATTCTGTATTTTAAAGTATAAGATAATATTTTGTGTTTGCTTTGTATGACTCTTGTATAGTAAAAATTATTTTGTTTTAAATCTGGAATCTTGTGGCTTCATTTTCTGTAAATAACTGGGAATTCGGATTTCTTTTTTAAAAAAAGTTACTGGTTTCAACCGAGGTCATAACGCATGGCTAATGGTAACTCTTTGGTATTCCACCACTCCACAACAGAATAGGTATAACAGCAGCCACCTCACCACAAGCTGTGTCATAAATCAGGTCATTTGGATGCTCAAGTTGCAGTTCAGGTGCCTTGACAGGTCTGGAATTTGGCTGCCAGTCTTCAGAATCATAGTGGAATACTGCATTCAGTGCAGTATTGCCCAACAAAGAAGGCCCACTAAGTGCAGGGAAAGAAGGTCTGTAGTCGCACCATTTGATGAGGAAAAGGATGGCAAAGAGGATGCAAAAGCACATGCCGCATAGCATGCAAAGCAGCTTGTGGCCTGAAATGCAAGTGATGCTGTCATAGAGCAGCACATCATTTAGAGGTCTGTTATGCCTACCACTCTTATGTAACCAGATTCTCAACAGTCTTGCACCAATGCTCCCTTTAAAATTTAGTTGATGTGCACCTTTGTTCTCATGTGAGATCCCTTAAATTTTTTTTTGTGGGGTCACACACATGGATTATTTATCCCGAACAGGGCCTGTGCGGTGCCCTTCAGGCTGTTATGCAGCCATAAGTATTGCTTGCAACCTTCATTCCGGTGCTTTACAATCCTCCAACTTGTCATCTTAAGGAATGAACCAACTTCCGTATCTACAATATAATGGCAAGGCTGACACAGAAATTGCCTCAAAAGCAGAGGACAGACAAAAGTGAGAAAAGTTTTACTGTGCACCAGAAAACATGTATTTATAAATTAAGCGATGAAACACCCAAGTGTGAATCCTAAGTTCTCTTCTTATCCAATGACTTTCTAGGTCTACCATTTCCATGAAACTTTACCCCAGTGACCTGAGCAGAGCTGGTTATATGCTGCTGTACATTTTCCTCAAACTACTGATATGCTGCAGAGAGGGTCTGCTGCTGATTGTTCCTCCTGCACTTCTGCTCGGGCAGTCTGGACTAATGTAAGAAATGGCTGTCTAATAACACAATAAAATCTTAAGAAATTAATTGCATATTATGGAAATAGTTCTCTCTCTTATTAAGAAAAAATATATAGCAGGCAGCTGGGCTGACAGACACAGGACAACGTAGGCTCGGTATCTCTGCTAAGGACATGACTCTAGCACAGACTCTGCAACAAGACACTGTTAAAATCTGATAAGGCAAGACCAATATCTAAACTAACTGAGTAAAGGTTAAACAGGATGTCATTGCCAAAGATAAGCCATGAGATGACTTCATGGGTTTCAGACAGAAGTAGGAGGGATTACCTTGAATATCTGTTCCTTGCTAATGGACAATTGCATAAGCAAAGACATGAGACTGCATCAGTCCCCTAGAATTAAGGTATATAAAATGTTGTTAAGTGGGAAAATTCTTATGAGATACAAAAGAGCTTGGTTAGCTCAAGAAGACCAAGAGCAGAAGAGACTGCCACAACCAGCCATGGAGATCAGCATCACTCGGTGTTATCCATCCATTTGTCCAAATCAGGACAAAATAAGCCATTCTGAGACACTCACCTCCAACTATGGAGATCAGCATTCCCCTCCTTCTCCCCACCATTCATCCTATCAGGGACTGGTAAACTGTTCTCACCTGGTAGGGGTTGAATGTCTTTTCTGCCTTTATAGCTTATGTATTATATCTAAACATTGCTTCTTAAGAAACTCCTTTAAAAGCACCTATGATTTTGACCCCCTTATTGGGTAATCTGTAAATCCTGAGCCAAATCTTACTCCAGAGAGACTTCAAGCACAATATTGGATATTGGTTGAGGGGGTGGTAACGAAGGAGATATAGTGGCATCCTGAGAGAGAGATGCATTTTCTGCAATCATTGCACCAACCTCCTCCCTTGTGGAGGCAGCACTGGTACTGCTGGTCTGCTGGAAAGTAACTGGACTGCCAACACCTCACAGAATTATTGCTGTGCCTCTAGTATTCTTGCTTTCATGGCTGACGATTGGAGGTGTGATCTCTATCCTATTGAGAATGGTGTCATATCAGGATGGTGTCCTCTGGCAGGTGTTCTCCTCCACTGTTGTTACCATCATTATCTGCTCCTGTTCACTAGAAATTCATCTGGTGCTGGCTCATCTACTTGATTCATATAGCTACTCTGCACTGTGCCTGAAATGCATGCATTATGTGACAGTCAGTCCTCAAGAGGGATGAGCTCCTCCAAGAAGTCATCTTTTTCTGAGAGCAGGGGCTTGTACTGTTCATGTGAAGTCGCCAGAGGAAACAATGAAGGATGAAGGTTTAGCAGTGGTAGTAAGAAAATGGAAATAAGCACTTAACCATATTGGTTAATGTGTTGAAATAAGCTGAAGGGCAGTTGTTTGTGTGTGTTTGCGTTTGAAATCAGGCACCCATCAGCCATCCCATCACCAATGTGGAGTGTGCTATAGGCATTGTTTATCTCAAGAGTCTGTTCCTCTGCCAGGGTCACTTCCATGAAATCTGAGGGTCTTCTGCTGGTCCTAGCTGTCTCTTTCGAATTCTGTGCTGTCTCCTTCAAAAATGGTGGTTCAGCAATGTGAGCAACTAGTGAGGCTTCTTCAGGACATAGTGCATAAAGTGAAAAAAGCAGTGAGGAAGTTATGCAGCAATGGAAAGTGGCATCAGTGAGAATTGAAGGCGTCTGATGAGAATAGGTGCAGGTCATAGAGCTCAGATGAGATGAGGCTGGGATTACTGGCAGTAGCAAAAGGAGAAAGGAAGAGTTTAGCATGTGTAAGGAGAGAGGATGAGATATGATGCAGTGTGCCATAATGATTGGCACTAAAGAATGTGATGCAACAGTGAGAAGTGGTATGAATGGTGAAAGAGAGACAAGATGGAACAGAGGGAGATGCATCACAGGAGGGTGGTAAAGGACGTGTGCTGCCTTCCCGAATTAAATCGGGTTATTGAAACATTTCTTGCAAGACCTTGGCATGATGCTCCTTCTGGTGACTTCCTCAGCCATTTTTTCTACTTGTGCAGAACAGCACATCCCTCCTGTCCCTTACTGCACTCAGCAGGACCGCTAGGAAGACATCTGAGAACCTGAGGATCACCTTGCAGAGGTGGATTGAGGCTTTAAGCAATGGTTGGGAAATTGTGTCATGCAGGTGATCATGATGAGAAACCTGGAAGCATTACTTAACGGTGCTTAGACATTCTGTGGGATAGGGTTACATGTCGCACAATATTGCAAGCTCATCATCAACTACTACCCCCATATGCTCCGTTCCCACCCCAAAGTAAAAATTAGATCTTAAGTATCCATAAAGAGTCAGAGTAGTAAAAGGTGTCCATTTTGCCAGAATTGGTTTAAAGATTGGTCTTGCCTGTCATTTGCACATTTGTGATACAGTTTAGCAAAAGGGTTTGATTTTTAAAAAAAGCCAAAGCCTTGTGAGATCTACATAGTGGAAGTGACATTTTAATTCAGAGTTATGAACAGATAGATAAAATGAGGAAATTACAGTTCATTTTCCCAAATGGAGACAGGAAATTGCTTTTAGCTGGAAACTGAGATATATCCTAAAAGCTGCTTAATTAAAATGAAAAATTAAATAAGGTTGATTAATGGTGGTGTATTACAGATCATTCAGGGAGTCCAAGTTGCTGTGACAACATGCGCTTTTACATGCACGTTGTAGCCTGGAGCTATGGATATTGATGACAGAGGTTCCAACTTTATCTCCGTCACATGGCTGACCAGGAATCTCTCTGCCCTTACCACCTGCCATTGTTGTGTGTTATTTTCAGGCTAGTAATCAACCTTTTTGACCGTGTTATGAATACATTTTCCTCGGGGTGGGCCTTTAACCTACAGCTTCTGACTCAGAGATAGGGACACTGTGCACTGTACCACAAACCTCCTTAAATGGATAGTACTGGGAGCTTAATAACTCATCAAGTTGAAATCAGTCAGCATAAATAGTTTTCCCTGGCAGAAATATAAGATTACATGTGCAAAGGGGTCCAACACAAGGACATATTAATTTGCTTGAGACCAATGAGTTGGAGGAGGTGGCATAATGGTATTATCACAGGCTGAGTATTCCAAAAACCCAGGGTAATGCCCTGGGAACTTAGGTTCAAATCCCACCATGGCAGATGGTGAAATTTGAATTTGATAAAAATCTGGAATTAAAAGTGGTTATTGTCTATAATGTTATTGGAAATTACTTTTTAAAATAGGGTTCTAGTGGTGTCTGCGTCTATGTGTGTGTCTGTGTATGTCTTAATTGGATTAAAGTCAGCTAGTCTGGATGTTTTGATGTATAGTAGTTTTGAGATGTAATTAGATAAACATAAGGAGGATAGAAGGTAAAGTGTAAATTTGCATTTATTAAAAGAAGTCATTCAAGACTGCAGGTGAAATCTTACACCTAGCTAGAAGATGACAAGCAATGTGTTTATTTTTTCAGCTTACTAATAAAATTGGTGGAATGAAAGGGATTTATTGTTAGAAAAGGTAAAAGTTAAAAGTCTAGTGAAACAATGGAGACTTTACATTCAGAGAGAAAGATATGTATAAAGGAGAAAGGAGATTGTTTGGAAGGTAGAGGCATTTTAAGGTCCAACAAGTGTGAGAAGCCTCGAGCCTGTAAGGCCTAAAGTGTGTCGGCAAGAACCCAGAGCTGAAAGAAACTCATTTTGAGTGCGACTTTCCAGAGTGTGCTTTGCCAGAGGTCTGTTAAATCTGTGAGTTTTACTGTTGCCTTAATGGGGGTGTAACTGACAGTCAGGTTAATTAGGGGATTTTTGTAGTTACTATAGTAGTAATTTTGTAGAGATATATTTGTGTTTGAAAATCTTTCTTGTATTAATAAATGTTTAATTTAGTTTTTTAAAAAAACCCTTGAGACTCGGTCCTCTTATTACTACTGAATTCAAAGCCTGTATTTCGAAACATACAAATTGCAAAAATGGGTTATGACAGTTGTTTCAAGTTTCCCTTGGGGATTTGAATAATTCAGCCTGTACCATCAGCTGTGTCATAATAAAGTCTGATGATGACCACAAAACCATTGCTAATTGTTGTAAAAGACCATCTGGTTCACTAATGCCCTTCCTTTAGGGAAGGAAATCTGCCATCCTTACCTGGTCTGGCCTATATAGTTGACTCTTAAATGCTCTCTGAACAAAGGCAATTACAGATGGGCAATAAATGCTGGCCTAGCCAGTGACGCCCACATCCCATGAACGAATAAAAAAAAGGTCATTGGTTAGGTATCAATTTCCAGATGGTTTTCAGATACCAATGGGCCTCTCCTTATGCAAACTGATGGAAAAAGATAATGAAAACTAAATTCCAGAAAGAAGCAGATGAATCACAGAATCACAGAGTGCATAAGAGGCCCTTCGGCCCATCAAATCTGCACCGACACATGAGAAATATCTGACATATCTACCTAATCCCATTTACCAGCACTTGGCCCATAGCCCTGAATGTTATGATGTGCCAAATGCTCATCCAGGTACTTTTTAAAGGGTCTGAGGCAACTCACCTCCACCACCCTCCCAGGCAGCACATTCCAGACAGTTACCACCCTCTGGGTAAAAAAGTTTTCCCTCACATCCCCCCATAAACCTCCTGCCCCTCACCTTGAACTCGTGACCAACCCTTCAACTAAGGGGAACAGCTGCTCCCTATCCGCCCTGTCCATGCCCCTCATAATCTTGTACACCTCGATCAGGTTGCCCCTCAGTCTTCTCTGCTTCAACGAAAACAACCCAAGTCGATCCAACCTCTCTTCATAACTTAAATGTTTCAGCCCAGGCAACATCCTGGTAAATCTCCTCTGCATCCCCTCCAGTGCAATCACATCCTTCCTAAAATGTGGCACCCAGAACTGCACACAGTAATCCAGCTGTGGCCTCAGCAAGGTTCTATACAACTCCAACATGACCTCCCTACTTTTGTAATCTATGCCTCAATTGATAAAGGAAAGTGTCCCATATGCCTTTTTCACCACCCCACTAACATGCCCCTCCACCTTCAGAGATCTCTGGACACACACGCCAAGGTCCCTTTGTTCCTCAGAACTTCCTAGTGTCATGCTGTTCATTGAATAATTCCTTGTCAAATTGCTCCTTCTAAAGTGTATCACCTCACACTTTTCAGGGTTAAATTCCATCTGACACTTATCTGCCCATTTGACCATCCCATCTATGTCTTCCTGCAGCCCAAGACACCCAACCTTACTGTTAACCAATCAGCCAATCTTTGTGTCATCCACAAACTTACTAATCTGATCCCCCACATAGTCATCTATGTCGTTTATATAAATGACAAATAATAAGGGACACAGCACAGATCCCTGAGGTATGCCACTGGACACTGGCTTCCAGTCACTAAAGCAGCCTTCTGTCATCACCCTCTGTCTCTTATAACTAAACCAATTTTGAGTCCACCTTATCAAATTAGCCTGTATCCCATCTGCATTTGCCTTCTTTATAAGTCTCCCATGTGGGACCTTGTCATAGGCTTTGCTGAAATCCATATAAACTACATCAACTGCACTACCTTCACCTTCATCTACACACCTGGTCGCCTCCTCAAAAAATTCAATCAAATTTGTTAGGCATGACCTCCCTGTGACAAAGCCATGCTGACTATCCCTAATCAAACTTTGCTTCTCCAAGTGGAGATAGATTCTCTCCTTCAGAATTTTCTCCAATAGTTTCCCTACTTTTGTAATCTATGCCTCGATTGATAAAGGCAAGTGTTCCATATGCCTTGTTCATCAAATCTGGAATCAAGCCAGTTTTCAGCAGTCATTCAAAAATACTACAAATTTGATACATAAAATGGTCTACAAATCTTCCCATCTTAACAGCCAGGCCATTATCAGAAATCTTCTGAATCTTGGTCTACCTTGACAACTGAGAAAGATGATCTCTCCCACAAGATAGTGAGACCAAGCAAATACCACTCAGTGCTAGGACATACAAGATTCATGGTTTATGAGGATCATAGGATCTCAGTGACACCTGGTGATGTTTCTGAGTATGTGAATTTCCTTGTTCAATACTGGATGATGTAGATCTCTTCCCTTCCAGGGATGTGGATTTTTAAGATGGGTACAGATTTAACCACTCCACATCCAACAAGGTTGATCACTGTTGTGAAATCAGTGACTAGCCTATAAAAAATAACAAGTATGGCAAATCACTCTGGATAATAACTAATGGGTAGGCCTGTCCCCAATAAGAGGTCAGAGTGGAATTTTTGAGCATTTCTGATTTAGTTACAGGTCTTTTCCTTTACTTCTCAAAGAATCTAAATGGTTGCTGCTGAAGCAGAGGCCTGAAATATCAATCTCTAGTCAAAAGGAAAATACCTTAAAACGATACATGTCTCCCACAAGGTCAGAGCTTAGTTTTAAAAATATTATCTAGCTAAGGATAGGGTGTACTTGAAACACTCCCAACATTCTCCTTTATACTTACCTTCAAAACACTATTCAAATGACTGCCCTAGCATGGACAGTTCACATTGGTTGAATGGCCAATTCACATTGGAATTTAGAAGAATGAGAGGTGATCTTATTGAAATGTAGAAGATTCTGAGGGGCCTTGACAGGGATGCTGAGAGGATGCTTCCCCTTGTAGAGAAATCCAGAACTAGGGGGCATAATTTCAGAATAAGAGGTTGCCCATTTAAGTTGGAGATGAGGAAAAATTTCTTCTCTCAGAGGGTCAAGAATGTTTGGAATTCTCTACCCCAGAGAGTTGCAGAGGCTGAGTAATTCAATTTATTCAAGGCTGAGATAGATATACTTTTAAACTATAGGGAATCAAGGGTTATGGGGAGCAGGTAGGAATAGGAATGCAGGCCAAAATCAGGTCAGCCATGATCTTATTGAATGGCAGAGCTGGCTCGAGAAGCTGTATGGCCTCCTCCAGCACCACTTCTTACGTTCTTAATAAGCTCTGTGTTGTAAGTTTTCCACATTTGAATTTAATCAATAAAAAAATGTGCAATTAAAAGTCTAATGATGACTATGAAACCATTGTTTATTGTTGTAAAAACCCATCTAGTTCACTATATACAATCACAATCTGTAATCTCTTGGCCCGGTATATCCCCCACTCGACCAATATCATCAAGCCAGGCAATCAACACTGGTTCAATAAAAGGTGCAGGAGCAGCACCAAGCATGCATACCAAAAATGGGATGCAAACCTGGTGAAGCAACAACTCAGGACTAATTGCATGCCAAACAGCATATATAGAACGTCATAGACAGAGCTAAGCAATCCCACAACAAATGGATCAGATCTAAGCTCTGCAGTCCTGTCATATCCAGCCATGAACGCTGGTGGGCCATCAAACAACTCAGTGGAGGAGGAGGTTCCATAAATATCCTCATCCTCAGTGATGGAGGAGCTCAGCACATCAGTGCAGAAGATAAGGCTGAAGAATTTGCTACAATCTTCAGCCAGAAGTGCAGAGTGGACGATCCATCTTGGCTGCCTCTGGAGGGCCCCAGCATCGCAGATGCCAGTCTTCAGCGAATTTGATTCGCTCCACATGATATTAAGAAATGGCTGAAGGCACTGGATACTGCAAAGGCTATGGGCCCTGACAATATTCCAGCAATAGTACTGAAGACTTAGGCTCCAGAACTTGCCTAGCCACTCGGCAAGCTGTGCCAGTTCAGCTACAACACTGGCATCTACCCAGCTATGTGAAAAATTGCCCAGGTGTGTCCCGTACCCAAAACAACAGGATAAATCCAATCCGGCCAATTACCACCCCATCAGTTTACTCTCAATCATCAGTAAAGTGCTGGAAGGGGTCACCGACAGTGCTATCAAGTGCCATTTGCTTCGCATTAACCTGCTCACTGATGTTCAGTTTGGGTTCCGCCAGCGTTGTTCAGCTCCTGAACTCATTACAGTCTTGCTTCAAACGTGGACAAAAGAGCTGAACTCCAAAGGTGAGATGAGAGTCACTGCCCTTGATATCAAGGCAGCATTTGACCAAGTGCGGCATCAAGTAGCCCCTTCAAAACTGGGGTCAATGGGAATCGGGGGAAAACTCTCCCTTGCTTGGATTCATAACTCAAAGGAAAATGGCTGTGGTTGTTGGAGGTCAATCATCATAGGTCCCACATGGCAGACTGATCAGAGAAGTGAGATCCCATGGGGTACAGGGGAAAGTGGCAAGTTGGATCCAAAATTGACTCAGTGACAGGAAGCAAAGGGTAATGGACGATGAATGTTTTTGCAAATGGAAAATAGTTTTCACTGGTGTTTCATAGGGCTCAGTGTTGGGGCACTTGCTGTTTTTTGTATATATTAATGATTTGGACATAAATGTGGGAGGTAGGGTTGGGAAATTTGAAGATGACACAAAAATTGGCCACGCAGTTGATAGTGAAAAGGATAGCTGCTGTCTCCATAATGATATCAATGGTTTGGTTGAGTGGACATAAAAGTGGCAAATGGAATTCAATCTGGAAAGAGATAATGTAAGGGAATACTCAAAAAATGGGAGGATATTGAAAGGGGTTGAGGAAGTAAGAGACCTTGGACTGCATGTCCACAGGATCCTGAAGGTGCCAGGACAGGTGGATAAGGCAGTAAAGAAAGCATATGGAATTCTTTCCTTTATTGGACGAGGGTATTGAATACAAAAGCGGGGGTATAATGAAGGAACTGTATAAAACACTGGCTAGGCCACAGCTGGAATTTTGTGTACAGTTCTGGTCACCACATTACAGGAAGGACATAATTGCTCTGGAGAGAACATAAGAAATAGGAGCAGGAGTAGGCCATTCAGCCCCTCAAGCCTGCCCCGCCATTCAATAAGACCATGGCTGATCTGCCCCAGGCCTCAGGAGAGAGTACAGAGAAGACTTACAAGAATGCCTCCAGGGCTTGAAAATTGCAGCTATGAGGAAAGATTAGATAGGTTAGGGTTGTTTTCCTTAGAACAGAGGAGGCTGATGGGTGACCAAACTGAAGAGTACAAAATTATGAGGGGCCTAGATAGGGTAGACAGTAAAGAGTTGTTTCCCTCAGCTGAGGGGTCAATTACAAGGGGCATAAATTTAGGATGATTGATAGAAGAATTAGAGGGGGCATGAGGAAAAACTTTTTCACGCAGAGGGTGGTGGGTGTCTGGAACTCACTGCCTAAATTAGCGTTGAGGCTGAAACGCTCAACTCATTTAAAAGGTACATGAATGTGCATCAGAAGCACTGTAACCTAAAAGGCTATGGACCAGGTGCTGGAAAGAGGGATTAAAATGAGTGGCTAGTTTCTTTTTCTTCTTTTTCTGGTTGGCACAGGCATGATGGGCTGAATGGCCCCTTTCTGCGCTGTAACTTTTCTATGGTTCCATGGTTCCAGGAGATCACTGCAGGAGCTGGGGTTGAGTCAGGGTAGGCCCAGCCATCTTCAGCTGCTTGAACAATAACCTTCCTTCCACTAAAAAGTCAGAAGCGGGCATGTTCGCTGATGATTGCACAATGTTCAGCACCATTCGCGACTCCTCAAACACTGAAGCAGTCCATGACCAAACGCAACAAGACCTGGACAATATCCAAGCTTGGGCTGACAAGTGGCAAGTAACATTTGTGTCACACAAGTGCCAGGCAATAACCATCTCCAGCTTGAGAGAATCTAACCATCTCCCCTTGACATTCAATGGCATTGCCGTCGCTAAATTCCCCACTATCAACATCCTGGGGGTTACCATTGACCAGACACTGAACTGGACTAGCAATGTAAATACTGGGGCTGCACGAGCAGGTCAGAGGCTAGGAATCCTGCGGCGAGTAACTCACTTCCTGACTCCCCAAAGCTTGTCCACCATTGACAAGGCATAAGTCAGGAGTGTGATGGAATACTCCCCTTTTGCCTGGATGAGTGCGGCTCTAACAACACTCAAGAACCTCGACGCTACCCAGGACAAAGCAGACCACTTGATTGACATCCCATTCACAAACATTCACTCCCTCGCCATTAATTGGCCAGCAAGCGTGAAATAGCAGTCAGGGCCCAATCGCGGGCAGTGGACCGTTTCGCAGCAGTTTCCGGGTCCACCCGCCATGCCTGCCCGATGAAGGGAGAATCCTGCCCATAAATTTGAAAAGAACATTAGTGTAATGCAACAGAATATGTACCATAAAGAATGAACTACAAATTGTACTTCTCAATGAATTAGCAGTATCAAAGCCTTTGGTACATTCAGACTCGACGGTTCAGATGTTCTCCTGTTCAGCCTCCCATCTTCCACCCTCAATAAACTGCTGCAAGAGTTGAAAGGGTTGCAACAGCAAAGTGCCATCTTTTCTCCTATTTTCCACCACCATACTGCAAACTGAGAAAAACTAGACATTGGAGGTAAAAGTGAAGAGGGGTGTAAGCAAGTAAAAAGGATCCCCATAGATTTATTTGCAGATTGTTCTCCTGAGGTGCTAATGCATGCAGAGAGGAAAGGGGAGAACTGTTTTGGTTCATGCAAAAGGACATCTTCATTAAAACAACCATTAGCCATGCCAGGAAGTTGATCAGGTAACTGGTCTAAGCAACACCTGAGTACTTGGCTGCAATGTGGACTGTTGCTTAGCAGATTCTCAAGCCTTTTCTGTCCTAACCATACAAGTAACAAAGTATCAGAATCTGTTAATCTTTTACAGCTTATCTCTCTGAAGCTACTATATAATTTTATAACTTTCCAAATGAAGGGTGTAATATTATCTAAGGAATGTGTTAATTAAGGGTAGAAAGCAGGACGAGCAAAGTACAGATAGCCCTAGTGGGGGGTGGGGTGGGGTGAATGTATCAAAAAAGGCTAAAAGGCTACATGGTACACATGTAGATTGCACCTTAGGTTTGGAACTGTTGTTGCACTTTAATCTCAATATTGTTTCCAAACTGTGCCAACCGGTCCCAGATACATCAAGATTTTTTTATCCGTTCATGGGATGTGAGGGTCGCTGGTTAGGCCAGCATTTATTGTCCATCCCTAATTGCCCTTGAGAAGGGCACACAGATGCAAGGTGGCCACATTGCCTCATCGATAGCCACTTGCACGATGTAAAATGTTGCACTGTATTGAAATTGGTAAGCGGTGTCATGTTGCTATTATATAGGCAAAAAACTGCAGATGCTGGAAATCCAAAACAAAAACAAAAATACCTGGAAAAACTCAGCAGGTCTGGCAGCATCTGTGGAGAGGAACACAGTTAACATTTCGAATCCAAATGACCCTTCAACAGAACTCAGTAAAAATAGAAAAGAGGTGAAACATAAGCTGGTTTAAGGTAGAGTGGGACAAATATAGCTGGATAAAAGGCCAGTGATAGGTGGAGATAACCAAAAGATGTCACAGACAAAAGGACAAAGAGGTGTTGAAGGGGGTAATATTATCTAAGGAATGTGTTAATTAAGGGTAGAAAGCAGAACGAGCAAAGTACAGATAGCCCTAGTGGGGGTGGGGTGAAGGTATCAAAAAAGGCGAAAAGGTAGGGATAAAACAATGGATGGAAATACATTTAAAAATAATGGAAATAGGTGGGAAAAGAAAAATTTATATAAATTATTGCTATAAAAAGAGGGGGGTGCAAAATCAGAAAGAGGGTGGAGATGGAGGACAGAGTACATGATCTAAAATTGTTGAACTCAATATTCAGACCGGAAGGCTGTAAAGTGCCTAGTCGAAACATGAGGTGCTGTTCCTCCAGTTTGCGTTGAGCTTCACTGGAACAATGCAGCAAGCCAAGGATGGACATGTGGGCATGAGAGCAGGGTGGAATGTTGAAATGGCAAGTGACAGAGAGGTCTAGGTAATGCTTGGTAATGTTCTGCAAAGCTGTCACCCAGCCTGCGTTTGGTCTCTCCAATGTAGAGGAAACTGCATTGGGAGCAATGAATGCAGTAGACTAAATTGAGGGAAGTGCAAGTGAAATGCTGCTTCACTTGAAAGAAGTGTTTGGGCCCTTGGACGGTGAGGAGAGAGGAAGTGAAGGGGCAGGTCTTACACCTTCTGCGGTTGCATGGGAAGGTGCCATGGGAGGGGGTTGAGGTGTAGGGGGTGATGGAGGAGTGGACCAGGGTGTCTCAGAGGGAACGATCCCTACGGAATGCCACCAGGAGGGGTGAAGGGAAGATGTGTTTGGTGGTGGCATCATGCTGGAGTTGGCGGAAATGGCGGAGGATGATCCTTTGAATGCGGAGGCTGGTGGGGTGATAAGTGAGGGCAAGGGGGACCCTATCATGTTTCTGGGAGGGAGAGGAAGATGTGAGGGCGGATGCGCGGAAGATGGGCCGGACACGGTTGAGGGCCCTGTCAACCACCGTGGGTGGAAAACCTCGGTTAAGGAAGACATGTCAGAGGAACTGTTTTTGAAAGTGGCATCATCAGAACAGATGCAACGGAGGCGAAGGAACTGAGAGAATGGGGTGGAGTCCTTACAGGAAGCGGGGTGTGAGGAGCTGTAGTCGAGGTAGCTGTGGGAGTCGGTAGGCTTGTAATGGATATGGTGGACAGTCTATCACCAGAAATTGAGACAGAGAGGTCAAGGAAGGGAAGGGAAGTGTCAGAGATGGACCATGTGAAAATGATGGAGGGGTGGACATTGGAAGCAAAAGTAATACATTTTTCCAGGTCCAGACAAGAGCATGAAGTAGCACCGAAGTAATCATGCCACATGAACACATTCGACCTCTCGCTCTAGCAGCACCGCTGCACCCTTTTTTGAAGCTGTGCGTGCCCCCAGTTTCATTTTATTCTTCATCTCATCCGACGCCTCAACAAGAAACTTTGTCTCTTTCTTTCAGGTGCAAAGGAATGCAAGCTCCAACAACTCATCGACACCAACACCCATCCAGGACCTTCCACCCCTGCCTTTCCCTCTGTCCCCATCCCATCTTCCAATCCCAGCTCTGGCTGTGTATTCACCATACCCCTGACCTTCCCCTCTCTGACGCTGAATGTTCAGTGCTCAGCAAAGGACTTAGTTTCATACCCTTACGCCCTCATCTCAATGAATTTCGGGCTTGGCACGATGCTGAACTCTTCTTCCGCCGCCTCCGTCTACATGCTCCCTTCTTTGGGCAGGAGTCCTCTCTCCGTTCAATGGATCCTTTTACCCACCTCCAATATTCTCCCCCCACCTGGACCCCTCCCTCTGGATTCTTACCTTCACTTGATCTTTTCATTGAGAACTGTCGACGTGACAGCAGTCATCTCAATATCTCTTCTCCTCTCACCCACTCTAACCTGTCTCTCTCTGAACTTGCTGCACTCCGTTCTCTCAGGTCCAACCCTGACATTGTCATCAAACCTGCTGACAAGGGTGGTGCTGTTGTTGTCTGGCGCACTGACCTCTACCTCGCAGAGGCTGAGTGTCAACTCGTTGACACTTCATCCTACCTCCCCCTGGACTATGACTCCACCACTGAACATCAAGCCATTATTTCCAGGACTGTTACTGACCTCATCTCCTCTGGAGATCTTCCTTCCACAGATTCCAACCTGATAGTCTCCCAACCTCGGACAGCCCGCTTCTACCTCCTACCCAAAATCCACTAACAGGTCTGTCCCGGCAGACCAATCGTGTCAGCCTGTTCCTGCCCCATGGAACTCATTTCTTGTTATCTTGACCCTATTCTCTCTTCCCTTGTCCAGTCCCTTCCCACCTACATCCGTGATTCCTCTGACACCCTACATCATATCAACAATTTGCAGTTCCCTGGCCCCAATCGCCTCCTCTTCACCATGGACGTCCAATCCCTCTACACCTCCATCCCCCACCGGGATGGTCTGAGGGCTCTCCACTTCTTCCTCGAACAGAGGCCCGAACAATCCCCATCCAACACTACTCTCCTCCGTCTGGCTGACCTTGTTCTCACACTGAACAATTTCTCCTTAAACTCCTCTCACTTCCTCCAAATAAAAAGTGTGGCTATGGGTACCCGCATGGGCCCCAGCTATGCCTGTCTCTTTTTGGGGTATGTAGAACGTTCCTTGTTCCGGTCCTGCTCCGGGCCCCTCCCACAACTCTTTCTCAGGTACATCGATGATTTCTTCGGTGCTACTTCATGCTTTCGTCTGGACCTGGAAAAATTTATTAATTTTGCTGCCAATTTCCACCCCTCCATCATTTTCACACGGTCCATCTCTGACACTTCCCTTCCTTTCCTTGATCACTCTGTCTCAATTTCTGGTGATAGACTGTCCACCATATCCATTACAAGCCTACCGACTCCCACAGCTACCTCAACTACAGCTCCTCACACCCCGCTTCCTATAAGGACTCCACCCCATTCTCTCAGTTCCTTCGCCTCCGTCGCATCTGTTCTGATGATGCCACTTTCAAAAACAGTTCCTCTGAATGTCTTCCTTCTTCCTTAACCGAGGTATTCCACCCACGGTGGTTAACAAGGCCCTCAACCGTGTTCGGCCCATCTCCCGCGCATCCGCTCTCACACCTCCCCCTCCCTGCCAGAAACATGATAGGGTCCCCCTCGTCCTCACTTATCACCCCACCAGCCTCCGCATTCAAAGGATCATCCTCCACCATTTCCGCCAACTCCAGCATGATGCCACCACCCCAAACACATCTTCCCTTCACCCCCCCTCCCGGCGGCATTCCACAGGGCTCGTTCCATCTGGGACACCCTGGTCCTCTCCTCCATCACCCCCTACACCTCAACCCCCTCCCACGGCACCTTTCCATGCAACCGCAGAAGGTGTAACACCTGCCCCTTCACTTACTCTCTCCTCACCGTCCAAGGGCTCAAACACTCCTTTCAAGCGAAGCAGCATTTCACTTGCACTTCCCTCAATTTAGACTACTGCATTCATTGCTCCCAATGCAGTTTCCTCTACATTGGAAGGACCAATCGCAGACTGGGTGACTGCTTTGCAGAACACCTTCAGTCTGTCCGCAAGCATTACCCAGACCTCCTTGTCACTTGCCATTTCAATACTTCACCCTGCTCTCATGCCCACATGTCCATCCTTGGCCTGCTGCATTGTTCCAGTGAAGCCCAACGCAAATTGGAGGAACAGTACCTCATCTTCCGACTAGGCATTTTACAGCCTTCCGCTCTGAATATTGAGCTCAACAATTTTAGATCATGTACTCTGTCCTCCATCCCCACCCTCTTTCCGATTTCCCCCCCATTTTTTCCAATAATTTATATAGAATTTTCTTTTCCCATCTATTTCCATTATTTTTAAATCCATTGTTTTATCTCTACCTTTTAGCCTTTTTCGATTCCTTCACCCCACCCCACTCCCACCAGGGCTATCTGTACCTTGCTTGTCCTGCTTGCTACCCTTAATTAGCACATTCCTTCGATAATATCACCACCTTCAACACCTCTTTGTCCTTTTGTCTGTGACATCTTTTGGTTATCTCCACCTATCACTGGCCCTTTATCCAGCTCTACTTGTGTGCCCCCCCACCCCGCTTAAACCAGCTTATATTTCACCACTTTTTTATTTTTACTGAGTTCTGTTGAAGGGTCATTCGGACTCGAAACGTTAACTGTGCTCCTCTCCGCAGATGCTGCCAGGCCTGCTGAGTTCCATGTATTTTTGTTTTTGCCATGTTGCTATTGTTATTTAACAGGGAAGATAATGAAAGTGCTGTGCATATTATACACCAGTCATTTGCTTGATAAGTCTGCAAGTAGCCAATTGGCTGATACTGCAGCTGATCTCCATGGTAGCATACAAAAGGAGAGCATCATGAAACATACCAGTTGAAGGAAAGATGAACTGCCCCTGGTATCCCCAGCACAGCTTTGCAACTACTTCTGAATAGTCCCAGAGCATCAAAGGCAGTTTCCTTAGTTGCTAGGAAATATGCCAGGATCTGCAGATAGTGTTAATAACATACGTGGACAGTCCAGCCCTGGTGCCTGATCTTCTTGGTCTGCCTTCTCAGATGTTTGTCATCTTGATGCAAGAAAATTCCATGCTTACGGAAAAATTGCTGTTCCAAAAAACTGCCTGTCTACCTTGTAAGAGCTCCATTCACCACATACAATTTTGCTGTCGGTCTTTAACTCCCACTTTCAATGCAAGGCTTAATGTTCGATGGGATTTTCACTTGAAAGAAAACAGAAATTGGAGGGCTGCATCTTGGTGTCCTCATTAGCACAAGAATGTGCAATTATTGAATGAACATAAACAGGAAATCCAAAGGGGAAAATGCCATGATGTGGATTATGAGCTGGAACTCAACAAGGTCAGTAAACTACAGTTTTCTGGTCCCTGCTTGTCTGTTTAGCGTGGGTAGGGCCATTCCCTCTGATCTGAAAAGCCACTCATAATTATGTAAAGGAATAAGTAAATTCAACAACAGCTATCTGTAGCACAATGTTATTTTCATTATCAGATAAGTCATAATCATAATACATAGTCTTAGCTTCGCCTGCACTAAACATACAACAGTGTTCTGATAGGCAGAAGGATTATAGAATTAGTAATTATTGGAAATTACTGTTCTGAGATGATCCTTCTTATCTGAGGACCCTAAGCATAGTTCTTGGCTACTGTACAGACTGTAGTCATACTTGCATAACATTTGTTTATTAGTACCACATCTAAACAGGTTACATAGTAGGCACGTTGCTCCTGAGCATGGTTTTCCAACCTCTCTCACTGACTGACTGATGTCAGTGATCATCATCTATGTCATACATTAGCATTTCCCTTCTGGTAACTCATTATACTGCAGTTACTATTTCACCATAGAATGGAAATAACAAATGGCATATACTACCGACAAGATTCTCTGCAATTTCCCTACTTTTCAGTAAACTATTAGATAAAATATGAACTAGATCTATCCATTAGAAAACAGCATCTTAGAATAACCTTTATTTTAATTCCCAGTGTAACTGGAACTCTTAACAGCAGAGGGAAAAGTTTAAATTATAGGCACTGATGGTTGAGGGAGATAAAGTGCATGAAGAAGCCCTTTCACCTTTTCAAAAGAACATTCCAAGTCCAATGTAAAGGGCCTCTCCGGAAATTGGAACCAATATTATCAAGGAACCAACTGAATAATACCCACTGCTAACCAATTAAGAAGGTATACAACTGGTTGCATTATAAGAACATAAAAAATAGGAGCAAGAGTAGGCCATTTGGCCCCTCAAGCCGGCCCGGCCATTCAATCAAATCATGGCTGATGTGACCCAGGCCTCAACTCCTCTTTTGTGCCAGCTCCTCATAGCCCTCAACTCCCCGATATTTAAAAAATCTATCTACCTCCTTTTTAAATACTTTCAGTGATCTAGCCTCCACAACTCTCTGGGGTAGAGAATTCCAGACATTCAGTACCCTCTGAGAGAAGAAATTCCTTTGCATCTCAGTTTTAAATGAGTGTCCCCTCATTCTGTAACTATGTGCCCCAGTTCGAGATTCCCCCATTATTGGGAACATCTTCTCAACATCTACCCTGTCAAGCCCCCTCAGAATCTTGTACGTTTTAATAAGATCACCCCTCATTCTTCTAAATTCTAATGAATAAAGACCTAACATGTTTAGCTGTTCTTGATAAGTCAATCCCTTCATACCAGGAATCAGTCTAGTGAATCTCTTTTGAACTGCCTCCAATGCCAGTATATACTTTCTTAAATGCGGGGACCAAAACTGTACACAGTACTCCGGTACAGCCTCACCAACACCCTGTACAGTTGTAACAAGATTTCCCTATTTTTGAACTCCAAACCCCCTAGCAATACAGGCCAAAATTCCATTTGCCTTCTTAGCTATTTGCTGCGCCTGCATGCTAACTTTTTGTGTTTCATGCACAAGAACACCCAGATCCCTCTCTGCTGCACTTTTTTGGAGTCTCTCTCCATTTAAATAATAGTCTGCCTTTTGATTCTTCCTATCAAAGTTCATGACCTCACACTTTCCTACATTAAACTCCAACTGCCAAGTTTTTGCCCACTCACTCAACCTGTCTATATCCTCTTGCAGATTCCTTATGTCCTCATCACAACGTGCCCACCCACCTATTTTTGTATCATCAGCGAATTTGGATACATTACACTCTGCCCCCTCCTCCAAGTCATTAATATAGATAGTAAATAATTGAGGCCTTAGGATTGATCCTTGTGGCACTCCACTAGTTACGTCTTTCCAATCCAAAAAAACTCATTAGTCCCAACTTTCTGTCTTCTATGTGTTAACTAATCCTCAATCTCTGCTAATACATTACCTGCAATACCATGAACTTCTATCCTGTGCGATAACCTTTTATGTGGCACCTTATCGAATGCCTTCCAAATACACTATATCTATCGGTTCCCCTTTATCGACTCTGCTTGTTATATCCTCAAAGAACTCCAGCAAATTTGTCAAACTTGATTTCCCTTTCACAAAAGCACATTGACTCTGTTTGATTGCATTAAGCTTTTCTAAATGTCCTGCTATTTCTTCCTTAATAATGGAGTCTAGCATTTTCCCAATAATAGGTGTTATGTTGACTGGTCTCTAGTTTCCTACTTTTTGTCTCCCTCCTTTCTTGATCAGGGGTATCAGATTAGCAATTTATGATTGCATACTTCTGATCAGAAGAATTCTGGGTAAATGACAATGAAGATTCTGTGTCTTCCAGGAGAACTGTCCATTCGATCAGGGTACAAGAAAAGGCAGACTATGCTGGTAGATGATTAAATGTTCATAGCTAAATTTAACTGTCATTATCAACCATCAGAACCAAGACTAGCATGAATCTATCATTGTGAATTCATGCTGGTGCATATTCAGCGTAACATAGTGCTTTTAAACTTTCCATTTCTCTGCTCTAGGGAGAATAACCCCACTGCACTGCTCTGCCCCTTTTATTTAGTCTGGTGCTGGTCAAACTGAGATCCACTGTGGACCTAGTTGTAGAAACAGTGGAAGTGTGGGAGATCGACATTACGAGTTTACTTTAATCATCCAGTAAATTTATAGACTCTTATTTTCATGTACCAACACTATCATCGATGACTCACTGAACCTGGTGTCATTGAAAGATGGAGTGTAACTGATGGGAATCTCCTGTGAGCTGCATTGCCATAATATAAATGCAGTATAAACTGGCACTAGACTCATCGGGCAGAATTTGACCGATAAGGTGGATGGTTCAACATCAGCAGGAAATGAATGTTGCTGGCACTGCCCTGCATTTTACCATCAGCAGCCAACTGAGGGGCTGTCAGCAAGGGAGCCATCCAATGAACGGTGGTAGCTAGGCCCCATTGCCACCAGACTGCGTACAGCTGTGATTTTAAATGGCATCTGTGGAGCATTCAGGCAGCTGAAACCCAGAAGGAAGAAGGAGAGGTGAACAACTGAGAAGGCACTGCTGAAATGGCGACACCTCCCTTGAGGTTCCTGTGAAAGCAGCTTCAAAAAGTATGGAGATGTTCCTTCCAAAAGACGGGACGAAGAGGCTAATAGTCATAACCAAGAAGGCATGGCTGGTGGCAGAAGTAGTGAACAGCCAAGGAATTGTTGCCAGACCATGGATCTCATGCAGACAGAGATTTACTGGCCTGCTGCAGTCTGGAAAGGTGAGTAGCTTTAACAGTTGGCATTTGGAAGTCCACCATTAAGTAAAAGGTGCCCCATGAAATTGGAGGCCAGGCGGTGGACCTGGTAGGAGGAGGAGGAGGCCATGCAGTTTGGATGGGTCATTGCAAGGCAGGTGTAGAAGGTATGTAAAGATTCAACTGCGTCCAACATTCTCCAATCCTTGTCTGGCATGAGACCTTTAACTGTCACTAGGAGATCCTCCTCAAGGGGAGGCTGAACGCTTCAGTTGAAGAAACAATTGATTTACTTTGATATTTTATCCCCACCATGCTCAGCAGTAGATGAGGGACACACCAGTGATACAGCCATTCTAGATGGCTCACAGAGTGTTATGCCATCGGAGGACACTTGTGTCAGCTCATTCCTGCCCATCCTCCACCAGTGCAGGCACATACATATCCTGAAAGGTCGCTTGCATATTAATGTTCTGTCCAGGCAAGCAGGCTAGCTTCCAAGCTTGTGAGTTCCATATATATTGACAGACAAGAAGTCACCTGATCTCACAACTCCATTTTGTTTCAAGTAGAGTGTCAATTCTCCATTTTGTTTCAAAAGTAAAGTATCCATTTTCATAAATCCATAATATAACCTCGTAGACGTAATAAGTGCCAATGTCACCTTTAAAGCAACAGGCATGGTGTGGTTGCCACTTCGCAGTGGCCCAACTCCTGTTCCATTATACCATGTAACTCAGCTCCCACCCCCCCCAACCCCCCCCCCCCCCACACACACACACAACACCCCCCTGGAAAGGCTCAGGCTGGTACTTTCTGATCCCATCATGGCGGGATCCACTGCGGGGGGTGCGGCGGCCCAGCCAAAGGTCCATTGACTTTCGGCGGGACCGGGCAATACCCGCAGTGGGAGAGGCTGGAAAATTCTACCCTCAGTCTGCGGAGGCATTGTTATTCAGGCCTCTTGATGAAGCTGAGACTCTGTCAGTAGGCTCGTTGAGCTGGCTGGCATCATCTGCGACCAGGCTGCCCTTGTTCCATGTGTCCTCCTCATCCACTTCCAGTGGCTTCCTCCAGCCTCTGGAACTCCCCTGCTCTTTGCACAGCTGTTTCATATGGTTGCATGTCCATCTCTGGGCCACGCTCCACCTCACTGGAGAGGGAGGAGCCAGAGTCTGAAAATACTAAGCCCATTGCCAGTCGAAGCCTCCATTGCCTTAAGGCTCCTACTGACCATTGTCCTGCCTCCAGTTGCCTCCTTATGACCTGAGAGGCACCTGAGCAGCAGCAGCTCTTTGTCCTCACTCTTTGCTGAGCCACCAAACCTGATGGTCTGGCTTGGTTAAAGGCGCATGCTGCAGTCAGATTCACAGACCTGCCATTTATCCTTCTGACACCTTGGGCTGATTACTCACTTCATTGTACTTGACAAGCTTCTGAACCTCCATGCTTCCGATGCGTCCCTGGTAAGATTGCAAATACCTGGGAAAATCATGCTTTATTAGCTCCTTAATTATGTTAAGTGCCTTTCTGCCTCCATTCAGGCTTCCATCAATCCACCATGCTGGCTGCCTTTAGGAAAATCAGCTGATGGCAGGAAGAGATCAGGAAACCTGCTTGACTCAGGTCCAAGTGATGGAGGAGCAATGACACATCTAAAGGGAGAGTGGTAAGTGGTAATCACACAAGTTTCTTGCCCATGTTTGATATGATGCATGGGACTTCAAAATCAATGTTCAAGACTCCGAGGGCAACTCCCTCCCTGCAATATGCCACTGCGTCCCCACCTCAGTTGGATCTGTCCTCCCAATGGGACAGGACATACCTAGGAATGGTGATGAAGAAGACATTGGTTGAAAGTTATAGTTCAGTGAGTATGATTATGTCAGGCTGTCGCTAAGCTAATCTACGGGGCAGCCCTGCCAATTTTGGCACATCCCCAGATGTTAGTAAGGAAGATTTAGCAGTGTCGACAGGGTAGATCTATCTTTGTTGTTTCTGGTGCTTAGGCCATGCCAGGCAGTCCATCTGGTTTTATTCTTATTTGACTTTTCTGTAGCAGTTTAATACAACTTAGCTATTTCAGTGGGCAGCTAAGAGTCAACCACATTGCTGTGGATCTGGAGTCACATGTAAGCGGAATCGGATTTCCTTCTTTGAAGGACATTCATGAACCAGATGGATTTTCACAATAATCTGGCTGTTTAATGATCATCATTAACTAACTTTTTATTCCAGATTTATTAATTAATTGAATTTAAATTCTCCAGCTGCCAAGATAGGGTTTGAACTCAAGTCTCCAGAGCATTAATCTGCCACAGTTCCTGGTTATTTATGGTAATTCCTTTGCAGGATTTGCTTAAATTAGTCAAGCATGATTAGCAGGTACAGTCCTCACAATTTTTCACAGCATATAGCTATCTCACTTCATAAACTCCTTGGGTTGAAATTTCTTTCAGCCCATTTTTGCAGCCTCAACTGACAATTCAGAGGCAGGCCTGAAATAGGGCCTCGGGTCTCATTATCATCATCTGGGCAATTGTCCACACTTCACCGTATCTCTGTGGTGAGGTGAGAAGTTTGAGGTGCCCTTCTGTTCCTCCAGGCTACATAGCAAAAGTTCAAAAACATGTAAATAATTTTGAACTTACTTGCTGCTGAAGAGTACTGAATGGTTCATCCCAATCCAATTTAAACAATATGTAAGGGGCCTATGTTTGTGTTAAGCAACTGTCCGAGGCACGCCCTTTCAGGAATACATTTGCCTCTGAAACTGTGTTTTTCATGCATTTTAAAGGTGCAAAATGGGCACAACGAGGTCTAATTTCTTATTTCTTCCCATTTTAACACTTTCTAGGGTAAGCTGAAGGGTTGTAGGAAACCTCCCAGAGTTTTGTAATACTGGGATGTCTGAAATATGGGAACACTGGAGACACAAATAGCTTGCTGCTGTTTGGGCGAGTGGGATGTAAAGGATTGAGCTAAGTTTTTAACAGTTGAAGCTCTACATCTATTTTCTTTTTATCAGTCTTCTTACAAGCAGTTTATATAACACAGAATTTTTCATTTTGGTACTAAATCTGTCACCTTCTTCAGCATTCAGAAGCCCACGGCCAATTATCTCAGCCCCTGGATATTGCTGCAGGAATTCCTCAAGGCAGTGCCCCCGGCCCAAGCATCTTCACCTGCTTCATCAGTGAACTTCCCTTTACCACTGTACTTCAATCAGTGCTTCTACTACCTAGAAGGACAAGGGCAGTAGATGCATGGGAACATCATCACCTGTAAGTTCCTCTCCAAGTCACACAGCATCCTGACTTGGAACTACATAGCCATTACTTTACTGTCCCTGAGTCAAAAACCTGGTACTTCCTCCCTAACAGTTTACTAATGCCAAATGGACTGCAGCAGTTCAAGAAGGTGGCTCGCCACCATCTTCTCAAGGGCAGTTAGGATGGGCAACAAATGCTGGCCTTACCGATGACACTCACATCACATGAAAGAATAAAAAAAAGGCTCAACATGAAATTATATTTGATAACACTCCTGTGAATCCTCTTGGGGCATTTTATTAAGTCAAAGAGGCTCCATAAATGCAAGTTGTTGTTGTGCCATTTATTATCAAGAACCGTCCATATTCACTCCATCTACAACAGTCTCTTTACTTATGTAACCAGGCCCCTATTCAAAAAAAAGTATTAACTTCGTTGAAGTTAACCGTGGGAAATAATAAACTATACTTGGATCTCAAAGGTGGGATCAAAGACCAAGGCAAATATTTTCTGATGATCTCTTTGAAATGAACTGCAGAGAATTTCTGGACTCTTCACTTAGAATCGTTCTTAAGCACATTGAAATCGTTAGTGTAAGACAAGACAATGTAATTCGGAGGTGTATTGCAAAAATAATATTTGGTGGACTTGGCATCAATCCAACATAGTAAGATCAGAAAAACTCACATATGACAGGACTGTTGTGAACTCAGCACTCAAATTCTAAGTGGGTTGAATTCATTGTAGGGCCTGAGATGATCATGGAATGGACTGGGAGGTATTGAAGTGTCTCATATACATAATGTAATAGTTGTAATGGTATCTGAACAATAAATCTTATGATTTTGCAGCGTCCATCAAATATCCAGGCACGTTTGTTATGTTTACCTGGACAGAAAATTTTGGGGCACGTATCCAAATTTCTTATATGAGTTCCCAGCAGGGAAGGATCATGTTCAGAGTAAGACTTCTGTTGTCCCATTGCTAGATTTGTATTCCAAAAGGCTATAAAATGGTGGTGTAACTTATGGTACCCCAAGAACAAAAAGAACAAACATGAGCATCCTCTAAGACACAAACATGCCAAATATAAAGATGGTACATGTCTTCAGAATGCTTGACCCAAGGCTGCCCAAACAGGTATCTATCTACTCAGAGCTAAGCCAGGGAGGCAGTACACATGAGGACCAAAGAAAACGCTTCAGAAACAATCTCAAAGCCTTCATGAAGGTCTGCTCTATTAATATCAACACATGGGAAGCAAATGCCCAATCATGACCAAAATACCTATTCATCAGCAAAAAATTGCGTCAAGTTTTTCCAATCGACAAGAGCAGCCACTGAGAGAGATCAGCGAAAGAGATGCAAAGAGAAGGCAGCTCCCCAAGCTGACAATTCACCACCACCTCTATGGGCTGACAACCAATGTCTTAACTGTGGAAGAGCCTACAATGCTAAGATAGGATTCATAAGCCATCTGCAAGCCCATAATCAATACTGACCTCTCTCTTCCACCCCATCATCCACAAGGAAGAATCATCTTTAACACCAAGAATTGCCAATAGATACATACTCCAGGTTTAAACTTATTCAACTTATGTAAACTAGTAAATTATGTTTGTTATACTTCTGCCCCTCAGAAAATCAAATGGCAACAAATAATAACAAGATGTAATACCAATGTTTTTAACACAATGGTGATTGTTTTACCACACACCAACATCTCCCCACCTCACATCGCTGCTTAATTTTTTGAGAATTTCTTTCTGAATTTGTTAAGGTGGTTTACATTGGTCTAAGGGAACAAAACACTTTTCGATGTTGGATATCTAGTGATAACATCAGACACTCTTGGACAGATCTGGTATAAGTGCAGTCAGGCTCACTTTATTCTGAACCAAACAGATGCATCAACCTCTCTGTTGCAACATGTATCAGCAAATTCTTCTACTTCTAACACCAGTCAATTCTGTATTTTCTCAAAGTGAAATTGTACTATTTCATATAGCAGGTTGATACCCTTAGGCAGTAAGGTTGAGGCTACCAAAACTTACAGGTATAGGAGAGGTGATGTCATCTCACCGTTCTGAAATTTATTCATATCTCAAAATTAAACTACAGTCAGCCAATCTACTGTGACTGTGGATCAAAGCAATTATTAATGTGGCAATGAATGCTCTACTCCATTATATGCATGTCTTCTCATTCGTTATTCATTGAATCTATACAAACATGCTTCTGATTTTTGGTCCAAGATAATCAGTAATTTCATCCAAATAGTTGAGTTATATAGACTAGAAAATTGCAGGTTCAATTCCTGCTTGATGCTGAGTTGTTCAATCTCAGTTACATCCTTGGTAAGTTCATTACTATTGGTCTTAACATGCTAGCGTCAGAGAAGTAAAAATTATCCATAATTCTAGCAACTATCGAGTGACCACTGTTGTAAGTCCACCTGTGAACATTCAATGATAGCAGAATTGTGATTCACCAATGAATAATTGGCAGGGGTCAAATGAACTATAAAATACCTATTATATCTAGTATGAAGTTGCTGCTTAAAGGAGAGAATGGAAGGGAAGAAAATTAATGAACAAGTTAAGTTTCTGATTTGGTTGGGATGTAAAGGAATGACTGACATATATGGACATCCAAAAAATGTGAAAGTTGCGGATGATACAGCAGGACTCTCATTTTTTTTTTTAAATTTTTACATGGTGCAGAGGACAAGCAAATTTTTACTAAAGAAACATGTAGAGGGGTATACGATGGAGATTTTTACAATGACGAAAGAAAAGGAATAGGTTCTGTTCCGATGGCTTAGGCTGTTTGAGCCAGAGAAGGTGGAGAAGGGTGACATCAATATAAAACACAAAAATGCAGATTTAGGTTAGACACTGGAAGTGCTTCTTTTTACTGAGTCATCATCCTGTGGAAAAAATGACTGAATGTGCGATGGGCAGAATCTTCTGTGCCTGCTGGTGACAGGTGTCATGGCGGGTGTGAGTGGACAATATGTTGGGAAAGCCAAAAATCGATTTCATGACATCGTGAAGCCAGTTTGCAATCGTCTGCTCTGCCCGTCAACGGCGGACTGCATTTTCCGCCAACGCACGTTGGGAATTTCATAAGCCCTGCTTGATGGAATCATCCCTCCCAGGCTGGATCATCTGAGCGCGCTGGAGTGATTGCACGCCGGCCTGTTTCACAACAGCATTTATTAGGCATGCATCTATCGAGCTGCACTTGAGGGAAACTCAGAGGTCACTGCACAGTAACATTGAGCAGCGTTCATAAGGGTTGCCTGTTGGGCCTCAAAGTTGAGGCACCGTGCATTCAGGCGAGGGCACAGGCAAGTTGCATTTTCCCAACTGGCCGACAGTGCGGTGCTGGGGCAAGGGCTGCACTGTGGTTGGGGCAAGTTGGAGGGGTGGGCAAGGGCTGCACTGCGGTTGAGGCGAGTTTATTGGGTGCCAAAGGCTGCACTGCAGTTGATGGTAGTGCACAAGCACGTGCTGGGGAGGGAGTGGGGGGAGGGAAGCAGCAGTGCATTATGGAAACCGTATACAAAGTGACCATTCCTCCACAGCTGAGACAGTTCAGACGCAATCACACTGACATGCTTGGAATTGAGCCACTAGCTTATCTGCCCACTCAAGCAACGCAGTGGCCTGAAAGTACCACCAAATACTCCAGAACTTTTTACCCCTCGGGCACAGACTGCAAACCAATGAGCGTTTTAGTGGGCTGCAGGACAATTGGGTGACTGGGCACATTGTACAATCTCCTTGTGGAAGCTGGCCATGGAGCAGTGACTGGTGGAGGCACTCACAACCCCTAGCAATACCATCATTCAGGTTTGGACCAGTCTCCCCATGGTTCAATCTAACAGTGTAGCCTTGCAGTGCAGGTTAGGAGAATGCCTACGCCTGAGCTAAGAGCACAGCATACAGTCCAGTGGGCAAAGCTGCCGCTAATCAGTCAGGTGGAGTGGGGCAGAGCTGGGTGAGGTTTTAGGCAGTCATGCAGTGCTCTAGACACTGGCCATCCAAGTGGCGACCAGCACTCTCTAGGATGCATTAAGGGGATTTCAGACTTAACCAGGAGAGGTTCTTAGTACATCCAAGCTAACCCATGTGTCTTTTTCTTTCATCCTGCAGGAGGAGTGCATCAGGGGCATGGAGCCTGGTGACCTAGCTGTATGTCTCATAGCTTACAGAGAACAGAGATGAAGGAGAAGAGAGTGACGGAGGTGCCTGGCTGGGCAGAGGGAGGATCAGCACCCTCAGAAAGAATATGCGGCTGGGGCTCCTGCACACATCATTGAAGAGCCACAGCGAGCCCTCACTGGTTGGCGCCTAGCTAGAACCAGGGTCTATAAATGGCACTTGTCATTCCTGTAGATGGCTGAGAATAACTGGTCAGTCACATCTGCCACCTGCTACAGGACTTGGCATCACGGAGACATGGAGGGCAGCCACTGCCAGTGGCGTGAAAGTGACCGCAGTGCTCAATTTTTATGCCAGAGGCTTCTTTCAGGGCTCCACAGGTGACCTCTGTGGGATATCACAAGCTTTCATGCCCAAATTCATCCATGAGGTCACAGGTACCACCTTCACAAAGGCACAGAACTTTGTGCATTCCGCCTGGGATCAGGAGAGCCAGGAAGCAAGGGCATTGGGATTTGCCCGATCTCAGGTTTCCCACAGGCTCAGGGTGCCATCGACTGCACTCACATGGTGCTCAGATCTCCGTGGCAACTAGCGGTCTACTATGTTAACTGCAAGGGCTTCCAGTCGCTGAATGTTCAGTTGATGTGTGACTACCACAAATTCATCCTGCAGATCTATGCAAGGTTCCCAGGGAGTGTCAACGACTCCTATATTCTCAGTTGGTCTCAGATCCTTGATGTCTTGCAGGGTTCAGAGAGGCTGCAGGGTTGGCTCCTCGGGGACAAGGGCTACCCGCAGAGGATGTAGTTGATAATACTCATGTAGCGGCCTTAGAGTGCAGTAGAGAGAAGGTACAATGAGGCTCATGCTACAACTCGCACCTTTATTGGAGCAAACCATCGGAATGTTGAAAATGAGGTTCCAGTGCCTGGGCCGGTCTGGTGGAGCCCTGCAATATAGTCGTCGCCTGCTGTGCCCTTTACAACCTGGAGCTGCAAAGGGGAGAGGAGCTGGTTGCGGAGGAAATGGGGGAGCTGCACATCTCCTCCGATGAGGAGGAGGTTGATGGGGATGAGGGTGAGGAGGGCCTCGAAGACAACAATGACGGCAATGAGGTCATCGTACTGGACAGATGAGGCAGGCACCTGGGAGCCCTCATAGCTGCTAAATTTGTGGAGAATGATGACAACTGCAGTGAGGAGACACCATAGATCCTCTCAATGCATCTGTGAATGTTTGATTCCTCTCAGGCTGATGGCAGTGCACATACCCTCTGTGATAAGGGTCCTGTCATGGAGGCACAGAGGATGCGCATAGTCCCTTCATTCCAGGAGGATTATGACGACATGCAGTGGTGACACTCCATACCTCCTCACCTAGCTTATGTGAATGTCTGAAGCCTGTCTGGCTGATGGCACCTCGCTTGCGCTCTGCGAACAGCATCATAGCATGGAGATGTAGTGGGAAACTTTAACCTCTCCTGATCCAATGGCATCCTTCATGAGCTGAACTCTTCAGGACCACACGGTCACTGGACACAGTGCTGATGAGATGGAGGGGGCAGCCACATCTCAAAGGTGCTGGGAGCACACAGACAGAATGATGGAGTTCTGTGCTGCCCGCCCAGACATTCTGGCAGCAATGATAGGCCTCACCAAGGTGCAGGCATGACTGATGTAGCCAGCAATAGTGAAGGCACATCATCAGTGTGCTGGGAAGGTTCCACAAAGCACAGGGCTGAGACAGCTGCCTTTATCTTGTACAGGGACCAAGGTTTCACCTCTGAGTGACATGAATACTGCTCATCAGAGCAAAGAGCCATTGGCAAGGAGAAATTCTTGGGAGTTTAAGGATGAAGTGAACATAATGTACAAGTGATATGAAAATATAATAATTTTCATAATGTTATTAGGATTTATTGTAAAGTAGGAACAGTGGGGTCTGGATAGTCTGTGTGTGGGACTTAATTGAATTAAAGACAGCTGGTCTGAAGGCTTTGATATATCAGGAGAGAAGCTAGGTTTGAAATGCTAAATAAATAAACATGGCTGAAGTTTTAGAATGTGAGGTGTAAAGGAAAATTGGCATTTTTAGATAAGCCAGAGTAGTGTGAATTTCAAAAGAGAGGATGAATGTTACACTCAGCCAGAAGAAGCCAAACAATGTGTTTATTGTTCCTTACTGATAAAATTGGCGCTATGAAAGATTTTTATTATTAGAAAGGTAAAGTCCAAAGACATATTGAAATAATGAAATTTGCTTCAAAGGAAAAAATATGTATAAAGGAGAGAGGGCTATGTGTAAGAGGAAGGCATTCTAAGATCAAATAAGTATGAAAAGCCTCCAGCCTCTATTTACCAAGCTGTCTCCTACAGGAACCTATAGGAACCAAATACAATCTATTTTGTTTTTAACGTTTCCTTAATGGGGGTGTAGCCTGGAGTCAGGTTAATTAGGGGAGCTAGGAGTTATCATAGTAGTAATTTGTAGCCCTATGTATATGCTTAAAATAATTTCCTTTATTAATAAATGTTCAATTTAGTTTTATAAAAACCTCTAAGACTCGGTGGTCTTATTACTACTGAATTCAAGGCATGCATCTCGAAATAAAACTACAAATTGCAAAAACAGTTGCAGCAGCTGTTTTAAGTTTCCCTCTGGGATTTGAGCAGCTCAGCATTTACCACCCACTGTGCCATAACAGTGATTAACGCCATGTCCAAGCTGTGTAATTACATCTTCTTAACCTTCCTAACTCTGCTGCTACGTCTTGGTGCTCCCCAGACATCCACAGTGTAGGTGGAGGCAGCCTGCTGACTGCTACTCCCTGTCTGGTGGGCATCCTCTGGAGGTTCGAGGCCTGGAGGGTCCCTGGCCTGCTTTCGGGATCCTTCAGTGTGGCAGTGACATCCTCCTTCCCCTATGGAGCAGGAGCTGCTGTGGTCACAGGAAGAGAGGATTCAGATGGGCCAGACACTCCCGGAGTCACCAGGGTGGATGGCCCCAGGGTGTATACCTGCTGATTCTCCTCCCGCTGGGTGCGCGAGGGCCCCTTGCTGACTCCTCGAGGAGAAGGGGAAGCTGGAGTGAGATTGAGCTGCCCTGCACCCCTTTCGTGTTGACACTGTTGGGGGCCAACTATGGCATCAGTGACGGAGTTCAGTCCGCACAGCAGTGCAGGACCAATGCACTGGACCAAAGTCTCCATGGTGGCCGCCATCCAGCAGTGTTGACCTCGGTGCACTGGCATGATGCTGCTATCACCTCAGACTGAAGGCGGATGGACTCCTCCATTGTGCCTTGCAATTTGAGGAGTGCAGTGGACAGCCCTTCCTGATGTTCCTGAGCGTGCCTTTGCAGCTCCAGCAACTGTGACATGATTGAGTCCAGAGGCTCGTCATCTGACTCAGACTCAGCAGATTTCTGGTCTCCAGCAGTCCTCCATGTGCCAGAAATCTGGGAATTCCCTGCTGCCGCCTGCTGTGGATCAGACAGTGTGATGTGCTTACCAGCTTGTAACCCCAAAGCTACTCTAAAGCTAGGTCCCACTGAGGTGTGTGTCTCTGCACTGGTGGAGGGTGTTGGTGAGTTTGTGATGGGTCTTCAGTGACGGTTTCAGCAGATTTCTCTTCTGAGGTGTCTTCGGGGCTTGAGTTGAAGACCTGGTTTATGCACTCCCTCGGCTGCTTCCCAGATGTGCCTGCGAAAGCAAGGAGAGGTACTTAGAGCGTGGGCTGAGGCTTGTGAAACAGGACACATCACTGACAACATGGCTGGCTGATGGATGTTGCACTGCTGGATCCTCACTTGGTAAAGCACCGCCGACCTCATCGGCAGCACAGGAATGGTCCAGATCTTCGCTGGCCAGCTGCATGACTCTATTTTCAAAATTCGTGAGGACCTTGATTTCAGGCATTCCTCTACCAGTCTACAACCTCTTCCTGTCATTGTGTGCCAGCTTGTCCTGCATGAATAGAGTTGGCGAGAGTGTAACCTGGATGCCTGCCAGGCCAGGTGATAAGTATGCCTGGCATGCATGAGTCATGAGTGGTCCAATGGACAGGATGAGGACAGTGAAGGTGTGTGTGAGAGAGTGAATGGTGATATCCCTTGAACTGGCAGTGAGTGAGGGCCCTGTGGATGTGCGATGGGTTTGTAAGCGTGTGAACTGAGAGTGATGAAACGGAATGGAGAAGATCGTTCATCCTCTTTTGACACTGGTTGGCTGTCCTTTTTTGCAGTGTGTTGGTGCTGACCACTGCTACTACTGCCTCCCATGCTGGGTTTGTCACCTTGCTTACTGACCTTCACCCAGAGCAGGGGTAGAGGACATCATGGCAGGCCTGCATGGCATCTAAAAGGCATTCCAGGGATGCGTCACTGAATTGGGGGACTGCAGTCTTCTTGCCTTTCAGAGCCATGTCTTCTGTGTAGCAGTCCTGGGCTGGAAGCACTGAGAGGTGTGCACGCGACTGCGCTTTAAATATGGTGCCTGGAGTGAGGAAGTGGCGAGGTGATGGCATGGCGGATGAATTGGAGGCCGCCCACCAAGAAATGGCGTGTTTCCTGGGAATGCATGATGAAAGAGGCAGGATTGGGACGGTAGAGTGTGAAAAGCCGCCATTATGGCCGACAGGTAAAACATTCTTTTTCCTGCCCGCTACCACACTTTTGTACAAATCTCGGACGATTCACCCGATGTGTTTGAATTCTTACAGGTCTTCAAAAAAGTAGTGGCGCGGGGGTGGCATAAGGTTTTCCATCATTCTTTTGCCTTTTCACAGGATTGCATATGAGAGTTTGCATGATGGCGCATGTAGGCTCCACTGTGTCTGAATGGGACAAGTTGGATCACATGATTTTTTCTTATCACTCTTTCATGTGTTTATATGTAAAAGCTGAAAGAGTTCTTTAAAACAGTCTGTATTTTCATAATACTTGTTTAAATAATTGTGGTTGTGGAGTTTATTTTTTTAACAATTCTAATGATAAATGATGTTAATTCTATAAACTAAGAAACATGTGCACTGATATTTCCACATACCTGCATTACAAACTCCCTGCGACGTGGCAGACCTTTTTCAGATAACAGAAGATATTCTGGTTCTTTCTCCTTCTTTGCCTGTTGTATCTGAGCCAATCGACTGATGGGATTCATACCCTGTCCATACTCTGGACCCGTCTGTAACAGAAACACTTCATAAATGGAAGATACACAATTAAGTGTGCATGCGTTAGTGGAGAAAAGGATTATACACATAATTAATTTCAGGAGTGACTTTGGCAAGTCTCCGAATGCTTGTTACTGAAAGCAGCTCACAACTGTCAGAAAATTAAATGTTCTTTGCTTGATTTCTGGTCTTTATTGGGCTAGCTAATTTCAGACAGGGTTCCAGAATGGCTGACAACAATGACCTTACAATTGATGGGTTAGGGAGGACAAAGATTAGCCATTCTTGTTTAATATCCCATGATCCCAACTTCAGCTTAAAAAGACAACAGTTTTTAGCAGAAAAATATTACATTCAAAATCAAAGTTTTCAGAGCAATGGGCTGCCTTTAAAGATGAGATATAGCTACAGTTGATGTACATTCCTAAGAGGGGAAAGGTAGGACAACCAAAGCCAGAACTCCCTGGATGACTAAAGAGATAGAGGGTAAGATAAGGCAGAAAATGCCAGCGTATGACAGATGTCAAGTCAATAATAGATGTGAGAACCTGGCTGAATATAGAAAGTTCAGAGGGAAAGTGAAATAGGAAATAAGAGAGACAAAAAGAGTTATTGAAAGAGACTGGCGGATTACATAAAAAGAAAATCCAAAAGTCATCTATATGCATATAAAAAGTGAAAAGGTAGTCAGAAGAGCGGTTAGGCCAATTATGGACCAAAAAGAGGATCTATGGAGAGGACGGTCATGGCTGAAATACTAAATGAGTACATTGCATCCATCTTTACCAAGGAAGAAGATGTTGCCAATATCATAAGCGGAGGCTGTTGAGACACTGGGTGGGTTAAAAATTGTAAAAGAGGAGTTATTAGAAAGGCTGGTAGTACTTAAAAGGTGTTATGGACTCCCTCGGCTGTTTCCCAGGGATATCGAGGGAAGTAAGAGTGTTAATTCTGGAGGTACTGGTCATAACCTTCCAATCCTCCTTGAGAATTGGAACAAATGATACACCCTTGTTCAAAAAAAGGCTGTAAAGATAAACCCAGCAATTACAGGCCTGTCAGTTGGAAGCAGAAACCATGTCAATTTTGCAATGGAAGCAGAAACCATGCCAGAACTTTCCATCCCCGTTGGTGCTGGCATAAATGCATGCGTGAGCAGACAATATGGTGGGAAGGCCAAAAGTTGGTTTCACGCTGTCATGAAATCAGGTTGCAACCATCCGCTTCACCCGTCAATAGTGGGCTGGCTGCATGCAGCTGAACTGTTAGTTGGGTCAGGGGGGATGAAGGGGGAAGACTCACGAAGCCAGTCAATAAAGCTGAAAGACAGCGTTACACATTATTCAGTGAAAGTGAATATATTTTCAGATTATGAAGTGACAAAATGTGTTCACCCATGCAACCACATGTGATCAGAAATTCTTGACTTTTCTAGGCCCACCACTTCTTCTATGTGCTGCCCTGACATTCACAGGAGGGGTGGAGACAACTTGTGCAATGGTAGGCCCTCTTATCTCTGATGATTTAGGCGTGGGTCCTCTGGAGACTTTAGCTGTCCTCCTATGGGCCAGCTGCGTCCTCAACGATGACAGAGGATAAGGTTGAGGGTGTCACAGACAAAGGGGACTCAGAGGGCAAGGACAGCCTCTGAGATTCCTGAGTGGATGACCCAGGGGCCGCTCCTCCTCCCTTCATGTGCCTGAGGGTCCCAGCCTGACTCCTTGAGGGGGAGGAGCACCTGGAGGGACGTTGCAGTTCCCCATTCCCCTCTCACGTTTCCACTGCAGGAACTCACCAATGGCTGCTGCATTGGAGTGCAGATCTGTGTGCATCTCTGCGCTCTGCTGGACCAGGGTCTCCATGGCATCCGCTATCCTTCCCATGGAGACCTCCATACGTACACATGTGGGCATCACTTCATCAAAGAGCAGGCAGGCGCATTCCTCCGAGTCACATGCCACTCTGTAGAGGGATTCTAACAGTTCTGCGTAATGTTCCCCTGCCTTCTGCTGACTCTTCACGATGAGTTGGAAGGCCAAATCCAGAGGCTCGTCATCAGACTCAGATCTCAAAGAAGCCTTTACCCCAGCAGTGCTCCGAGTGCCAGGGAGCTCGGCTGAACCTGCCTCCTCCTACTGCGGACACGCATTCATGTGGTGATCACCTGATTGTGAACCCACTGAGGTGTGTGTCTCTGCACTGGTGGAGGTTGTGGGTAAGCACTGTGACGGGTCTTCTGGGCTGCTTAGATCCAGCTCTTCAATGGAGGAGGTGTCCTCTTTCTGGAGGTGCAGACCTGGATAGAGCTGAAGGGCTGGCTGGCTGAGGGTGTTGGTCGTTTGGCAGACTCTCTGTGAATCAAAGCAGGGATAATTAGTGCATGACAGCAGAGTCAAAAACAGGAGAGACAGCACTCACAGTTGCATTGAGAGAGGGACGATGTGGTGCAGGATCCTCACGTCGGTTTTCACCACCGACCTCACCGTTGACACAGGTATGGTCCACGTTTTCGCCAGTCAGCATGATGGCACACTCCTCGAAGTGAGTGAGGGGCCTAATGTGGGCCACTCAACCCTCAGTCTGGGACCTCTCCCTGCTGTTGTGAGCCAGCTTCGCCTGCAGGAAAGTAGATGGAGAGAGTGTGAGCAGAATGCATGGCACTGCATGGGAATGTTTGTGCGGTTAGTGGAGCCCTGGGCTGGATGAGGCTACGAGCTCTAGAGGGTATGAGCCTGATGGAGATGTGAGGGTGTGTGTGTGAGAACTTGTCGTATTGTCTCTTGAGATGTGAGATCCCTGTGGATCTGTGATGGGTTCGTAAGTGCTTGAGTTGAGAGTGATGAGACGAGTGACTTACCCTGGCGGAACGGATAAGCCCATTCATCCTCTTCCTGCACTGGATGGCTGTCCTCTTTTGCAGGGCGTTGGCACTGACCACCACCTCCTGTGCTGGATTGGTGTCCTTGCTTGCTGACCTTCGCCCAGAATGGGGATGGTGCACATCGCGGTGGGCATCCACTGAGTCCAGTAGGCTCTTCAGGGAGGCGTCACTCAACAGTTCCCAGCAGCTTCCTATCCCTTGAAGAGCACTAGTTCTTTGCAGGGGCAGCCTTTAAATATGGCACCCAGTTTACCACCCAGTGGGATGGGTGAATCAGAGGATGCCCTGCCAGTGATGCAGTGTGATCCCGGGAATGCATAATGAATGAGGTGGGAATGGGGCGATACAGGCTGAAAACCCTCCATTGTGTCCAACGGGTAAAATGTCTTTTTCTCCACTCGCTACCACACTTAGTGCAAATCTGGGATGATTCCGCCCCATGTCAATTTTTAAGAATAGAATGGTTGAAAGGTATATGGGCCAAGGCCTACTGCTAGTGTGGAGGATAAATATTAACAACTGTTTGAATCAAATGGCTGATTGCTATGTTGTAATTCCTATATATGTAATTCTACATCATTTGTAGTTAAGTAGGAAAGCTTACGGCAATTTGAGAAGCAGAACTGGCTGGAGAATCTGCTGTAAAGACTAAGAAGCTGAGAAGCGCAAAACTGAGAGACTACAATACCACCACAAGTGGGAGAACGTAATTATAACATCACATCTTTGCAAAGGCAGTTTCTCTTATAAGTGCAGACAGATAAATTTAGAATAGAAAAAAAATGACAGGAATTTCACATTGACCATCAATACTTTCCTTCAATATTATAATATTCACCTCAGACCCTGAGCCACACAGAAAAACATGTAAAAAGAAACAAAGGTAAGTTACACTCAAGTTTAAGAAAAAGTGTCCACTAATTCAACAAAAGCATAATTTAATGCAGGACTATCAATTATACACTTACCTTCAGTATAGATTTGGGTCGCTTTTTATAATGAGTTTTAGGTTTTTCTATCACTGGGAGGGGAGGAAGTTTCTTCAGCTCTTGGAGGACAGTTATTGCTGCTCGTTTTTTAGAAAGTTTTTTACTGTTTCCTTCTCCTTCTGCTGTAAATTCTCCAACTGCAACACGGGTAACAAAGCTCTTCATGTGAGGAGGACCACTTTCTCTAGTTACCTGTCACAAAGGGGAAAAGAAAAATCAAAACACAAGAGGCAGATGTAATCGGAAAAAAAGTTGTATTTTCTCAGCAATTTTCTCTCCTCTTCACCAACCAAGACTGCTAGAGAAACTTGGTATTATTATCTCTGCCACTGAAGGTAATGTTTTTGACCCTGTTTGTTAGACTGTTTGTAAACAATATATCTCAAAAACTAATGGACAGATTTCAATGAAACTTGGTACACAGATAGGATGTGGCCCAAGGAAGAACTGCTTAGCTTTGGTAAAGGTGCGGATCCGGCACCTGAATCTTTTTGAATGATCCATTAGCATTGGGAGATAGGGCAAATTGAATTGTCTCCACTGCTGTGGCAGAATTTGTTAGAGTTGTCAAAGTGTGAGCAGAGCTTTCAGAACAGGTTTCTGGATGTGGATTGGATTGAAACCTTCTCAGTGAGATGGGAGCTCCTAATAAAAAGATTTCTTTAATCAGCTTTGTAGTTTCAGAGCATCAATCAAGGCTTGGAAATGCCTCAAGGAAGTGCTGCGTAATTGTAATAACATTGAGTTAACACAGTGTGGTGGAAGTATGCACTCAACTGAGTGCCCTCTTCACTTGTTTGTGTATGTATCTGCACAATGAGTGCTGGCATGCTATACAATTGTGGTGGGTGCTAACCTATTCATTTTGATCCCCTTAACTCCACACATGGCAATTACAAATTTATGGAAGGTAAATGTCAAGCCTTCCTAACCTGACAGAGTGGCTGCAGAAAGGCTGTCTTGAAATTCCTCTGTTTGCACATTCTTTGACTATCCTGAGAAATACTTCCTCAGAAAATTGGAGTCCAAAAAAGCCTATCCACTACCGTTCCATTTTTAGAAACTATATCCCCTCCCTCCTGGATTCCAAAACTGGAAGTTATGACTATCAGAAATAGCAACGAGTAGTTAATGCTACTGATTGAGGAGCCAGGATGGAGATTCCTGACCTATATCTTTCCTAGCACAGATCGCAAACTGAATCTACTATCTGGCCTAAAAGAAGATCATGCCCACTCTAAAGAATAATCTAATCTCTCATCCCTCAAAAGAATAATCTAATCTCTCATCGCTCAGTTCCTCATTTTCTATGTCTGCTGCTATAAAGTGTGTGGAGAGAATACTTCACTCATAAAATACACTACGGAGCTCGCAAACGTGATTGCAGCATTGCTGACTTGTGGCGTTTAAATTATGATTTCCAAGGTGTGTAGAGAACAAGGATTTTAAAACAGAAAGTATCAGCTTAGTTTAATTTTCTATATGCCCCTATTAATAGCTTTAATTGGTGCTTTAATTATTTGGAACAGATTCATAGGTCAAATCACATCTGTAAATTGTAGATTTGAAGCAATTGCTGTAAATGTTCCAATTCCACCAATGAAAGTTTATTGGCATATATTTGCTATTGTCAGTTCAATGTTATTGTACACAAACCTTTTCCAGCAATGTTTTTTCTGTGATTTGTTACTTAATAAACTAGTTCATGTTCTTGCATAACAAAATTTGTACATGCTGATATAGTATTTTCAACAAATTGGTTGCAAGATGAAACTTCATATAATTAGGGCCAAATGTGTTCTCATAATTCATTTGTATACCAGAGTCATTGACATATAGTAAAAAAGCAACATAAGGTCTGGAATTTGAGACTATCATAACTTTAAGAAGTAATCATAATGAAGTAACACAATAATCTGTGAGTACCTAGTGTTATTCTATTTACGTTCATGCCTCCGTAACCTTACATCTAGAAAAGATAGGAAACTTGTGAGTTTCTGTTCCAGCAGTAATTTGATAAGGATTACATTACAGGTATCCTTTCAAAAGTTATGTCAAAAAGGAATGTTTGATATGATTAACTGCCTGTGCCAAATACTGTGCAAGGCTTGAAAGCCATATAGGAAAGAAAAGTGCATTTGAAAAAGCAAAATATAAATTAAAGAAGCAATATAATTCCACCAAAGCGGCTTTCCCAGCCTGCTAATAACCAGTTCAAATGCAGTTTTATAAATTATGTTGTGGCACCAAATATAATCAAACACAATAGGTCGCAGGTAACATTATGTAAGTCTCAGATCATAAAGCCCGACACTGAATCTGCATTGTTCAATAGAGAACAAATTATTATATAAATCTGGGAAGCAGCATAAGAATAACAATGGGAAACTACCACTGAGATGCTGGGAAAAGTTTGGAAAAATGAAAGCAATTGAAAGATTGAAGGGCTTAAAGAATTAAGATGCAAGAATGAGGAATCTGGAAAACCAAGAAGGAAAATGGGGGAGGCTATGGAGACAGATTAAGGGCTGCAACAATTAATTACAGTGAGAGAGACCAAGAACTGAGGAAAGACAGAGGATGTAAAAATGAGAAAAGATAGTGGAGAAGATAAGAAATTTGTTTCTGTGGAGGTCAAAATGATTTAGCAGTTAGCAGTTCATAAAAACTTTGATATGATTGTGAAGAGGGTGTCCTTTCACTAATTTCTCAGCTTTCTCATTCAGTATACTGTAGATCTGCGCAAATAATATCTCAGTCATAAATGCAACTTATGGAGTCCGAAGAACAAGCTTTCCCAAGATTATGCTCTCAACAGGGAAAAACATTTCTCCAATATTTCCTACATTTTCAAAACATTCCCAATGCTTCAACAACATTGACTACACTTCAAAGGTACTTAATTGGCTGTAGAACACTTGGGATGCCTGGTGATCATGAAAAACGCAATATAAATGCAAATATTTCTTCTGTCTTTCAACAAATATTAATTACATAGCTAAAAGTAAGGTATGGTACAATTAATTGAAACACAATGAACAATGAACGGCATTATTATAGACTTTTATTTGTTTTCCTGGTCAGTTAAATGAATAAAAGCAGGTATGATAGCATAGTGGTTATGTTATTGGTCTAGTAATTGAGAGGTCTGGACTAATGGCAAGGAGACTTCAAATTCAGTTAATTAAATAAGCCTGGAATAAAAAAACAGCATCAATAATAGTGACCATGAAATTACTGGATTGCCATAAAAACCAATCTGGCTTACAAATGTCCTTTAAGGAAGGAAATATGCTTCCCTTACCCTAGTCTGTCCTATATGTGACTCAAGACCCACAGGAATGTAGTTGACAGCCCTCTGAAATGACCTAGCAAGCTGCTCAATTATATGAAACCCTTTGAAAAAGTGTAATAAGAATAAACCCTGACAGACCACCCAGCACGAACCTAGGCACCAGGCACTACAAGAGTTGACCCTGCAAAGTCCTCCTCACTAATATTTGGGAATTTTTGGAGTCACAGGCTCCACCACCACCCATGGGTATGTCCTGTTTCACAGGCCTACCAGAGGTGGCAGCATAGTGGGAGGGAGTGGTCCAGGGAGTCCTCAATTAAACAAAGAGGAGGAGGCGGCTCCATGAAAATCCTCATCCTCAACCATGGAATCCAACACAACAGTGCAAAGGACAAGGCAGAAGTGTTTGAAGCCATCTTCGGCCATAAGTGCCGAAAGGTGATGCACCTTGGCTTCCTCCTGCGGTCCGTGCCATTGACAATGGCTGTTTTCAGCCAATTCAATTCACTCCATATAATATCAAGATGCAGTGTTGTAGCTTCAACAGGTTGACACTTAATTTTTAGGTATGCCTGGTGCAGCTCCTGGCATGCCCTCCTGCACTCTTCATTGAACATGGTTGATCCCCTGGCTTGTTGGTAATGGTAGTGTGGGGGCATACGCCAGGCCATGAGGTTACAGATTGTAGTCGAATGCTGCTGATGGTCCACAGTGCCTCATGGTTGCCCAGTATAGAGTTGCTACATCGGTTCAATATCTATCTCATTTAGCATAGCTTTAGAGCCACACAACACGATGGAGGGTATCCTCAATGTGAAGACGGGATATCATCTCCATAACGACTGTGCTGTGGTCACTCCTACCGATGCTTTCATGGACAGATGCATCTACGGCAGGCAGGTTGGTGACAATGAAGTTAGAATATTTTTCCCCCTTGTTGGTTCTCTTACCACCTGCTGCAGACCCAGGGCAGAACTTTCTGTGACCACTGGTGTTGGGCGTGTTTGGCGGCATGGGCAGACAATATGGCAAGAAGGCCAGAAATCAGTTTCGCGACATTGTGAAACTAGTTTGTGATCGTCCGCTCAGCCCATCGATGGCAGGCTGCGTCTCCCGCCATCGTACATCGGGAAACTCATTGTAACCCACCTGCATATCAATATAAGGCCGGCCCGCCAGAATCCTCCCCCCACCTCCCTGGCTGGATTGTCCGCCCACATCAGTGTGCTTGCACGCCAGTACAGAACACGGCTTGACAAGTGTGAAGTGCAGAAGTCGGAACTTACTGCCAGGGCCTTGTTCACATCGCGGACACCCAAAAAGCAGAAGATGCTGGAGCCCGCCAGCTGGAGGAACTTCCATGGCATGCTGGGTAGATTCTCATGGACATGGCTACTGAAGGTAAGTCACTACTGAGGGTCTGCTTACACTGGATGATGGTTGAGGGGGTTGAGAGGAAGGTCCAGCTGTGTTTGGGAGAGGAAAATGTGCCGGGGGATGGGAGAGGAAGGTTTAGGATCGACTGGGAGAGGAAGAGGTGTTTGGTGAGGTGAGGTTGGGAGGAGGGGAACGAAGGTATCGGGGGGGGGGGGGTGAGATTGGGAGGGGCAAGGTTGGGGGAGAGAGTATGGGGGGAGGAGGGCATAATGGAAGAGAATACGGTAACTGAGGTGGTGGGTGGAAGGTGTAAGGGAAGGAGTTCAGAGGAATGAAGGAGTACAGAGAATGGAGGTAATCCAGAGGGAGGGAGGAGTGCAGAGAGGGGAGTAAGCGTGGAGGAAGAAGTAAGGATGTCTGAATGAGTCGGGTAGGGGAAAGGAGTAAGGTTGGAGGAAAGAGTCGGGTGGGGGGGGAAGGACTATGGGTGGCGAAAGAAGTAAGGGTGTCTGAAGGAGTCAGGAAGGGGGGAGGACTAAGTTGGGAGGGGACCCGCGGTGGGGAAGACTAAAGAAGGCAGTCCAGGGGGAAGGGTTTCCAAGGGGGGAAGGAGCCCGGAGAGGAAGGGATATCCAGGTGAACATGCAAGGGAGGGCTCTGATGAGTCCATGACAGCCTTCTGGGGAGCGAACTGAGGGTGGGCATGGAACAAGGGGATGGAGAGAATGACCGAAGGCAGAGTGAGGCAGTAGGTTGGGAGGGTGAGGGTTTTATGGTATCAGCAGAAGGATGGTAGGGTGGTTGGTGAGGATTTGGAGGCAGATACAGGCCCTAGGGATGTGAAGGACGAGCTAGGGGAGGAGAATGTGGGTGGGGGTGAGATATGTGGGAAGGAAGGGAACGTGTAGGTTTGCCTGGACATCCCTGAAGGAGAAGGGTTGTGGTTGATGGGTCACGGAGGGGAGGTGGAAGGTGATGCCGGGGGTCGGGGGGGCGGTGTCAACAGTGATGGGGGGAAGGAAATGGGTGACTGGGGGAGGTTAAAGGACAGGGGAGCGAATAAAGAACTGAATCACTATCTTGCTGTCTAAATCAAAAGTGAAACAAGCGTCATGGTGGGCGAGGTCAGCTGCTTAATGGGAGCATGATCAGTGAATGGGCAGAGATGCAGGTCAGCTCAGATGGACAACTGAAAGCGAACCCCAGCAGGCAACATTAAAAATGCTCTGGACATTGAGATGAGTGTGACATGGGAAGGATCCGCATGCATGGGAGAGTGCTTGCACGAGACTCCGAAAGGCCCTGCTGTACACATGCACTTCTCCCTCCAGAATCAATCATTGGCCAGCTGCTCCCTCTATGTTGACAGAGGACAAGGTTGAGGGGCTCATAGGCAAAGGGATTCGGAGGGAGAGGACAGCCTCTGAGGTTACTGTGTGGGTGACCCAGGGGTGTCCAGCTGCCACACTGCCTTCCTTTGGGTGCCCAGGGGCCCGGCCTGACTCCTTGAGGGGAAGGATCACCTGGAGGGATGTCGAGGTGCCCCAGTTCCCTCTTGCGTTGCCACAGCAGGAACTCACCCATGGGTCCCATGATGGAGTGCAGGCCTGCACACAGCTCCACGTTCCGCTGGACCAGGGTCTCCATGACATCTGCCATCCTTCCTGTGGTGACCTCCATACCCGCACACGTGGGCACCATTTCATCAGAGTGCAGGGGATGCACTCCTCTGACTCACAAGCTGCTCTGTTGAGGGCTTCCAACAACTCTGCGTGGTGCTCCCACACCTTCTGCTGACTCTCCAGGATGAGTTGGAAGGCCAAATCCAGAGGTTCATCATCTAAGTCGGACCTCACAGATCCCTCTTCCCCAGCAGACCTCAGAGTGCCGGGGAGCTTGGCTGAACCTGCCTCCACCTGCTGCAGACACGTGTCCGTGTAGTGACCACCAGATTTTGAACCCAAGCCTGCTCTAGACTTAGGTCCCACTGAGGAATGTGTCTCTGCGCTGGTGGAGGGTGTGGGTAAGCACTGTGACAGGTCTTCTGGGCTGCTTATTTCAAGTTTTTCAATGGAGATGTTCTCTTAGCTGGAGATGAGGACCTGGACGGAGTTGAGGGACTGGCTGGCTGAGGGTGTCAGTCGTTTGGCAGAGCTCCCTGTGAATCAAAGCAGAGATAATTAGTGCAAGGTAGCAGAGTCAAAAGCAGGAGAGACAGCACTCACATTTGCATTGAGAGAGGGATGATATGATGCAGGATCCTCACGAGGGTGTTCGCTGCCGACCTCACTGTCTTTGCAGGCATGGTCCATGTCTTCACCAGTCAGCGCGATGGCATGCTCCTCAAAGTGCATGAGGGGCCTAATGTGGGCCACTCCACCCCCGGTCTGGGGCCTCTCCCTGCTGTTGTGAGCAGGCTTCTCCTGCATGGAAACAGATAGAGAGAGTGTGAGCAAGACAAATGGCACTGCATGGAATGTTTGTGTGGTGAGCAGGATGGACAGGATGAGGATGCAAGCTCCAAATGATATGAGTCTGATGGAAATGTGAGGGTGTGTGTGAGAGTGCGTAGTGTTGACCCCTGAGGTGTGAGATCCCTCTGGATCTGTGATGGGTTTGTCAGTGTGTCAGTTGAGAATGACGGGAAGAGTGACTTACCCTGGCAGAACGAATGAGACCATTCATGTTGTAGTGGCACTGGGTGGCTGTCCTCTTTTGATGGGTATTGGCGCTGACTACCGCTGCCACTGCCTCCCGTGCTGGGTTGTTAGTGCAGCTGCGCCTCCTGCGGCCAGAGCGGGCATAGAGGCCATTATGGCAGGCCTCCACAGCATCCAAAAGGGACTTGTCATGGGTGGCTACAGTCCTTTTGCCTTTCGGGGCTACCCTGTCTTCTGTGCAGCAGTCCTGGGCTGGAAGCACTGAGAGGTGTGTGTGCAGCTGCACTTTAAATGTGCCGTGATAAAGTGGCGAGTCCACCCATCTATGAACCAGTATGTTTCCCAGGAATGCATAAGTAATGTGATAGTCTGGGACGATATGGCATGAGAAGTCGCCATTGCGGCCAGCAGGTAAAACATCATTTTCCCCGCCTGCTACCACACTTAGGGCAAATCTGGGACGATTCCACCCCCAGTCTAGCAGCTATGTCCTTTAGTACTTGGCCAGTTTGGCCTACCGAACCACTCTCAGTGATGGGCATTGAATTCTCCCGGCCAGCATACATTCTGCGCCCTTGCCACCCTCAGTGCTTCCTCCAAGTGGTGTTCAACATGGAGAAGTACTGACTCATCAGCTGATGGGGACGGCATGTGTCAATCAGCAAGAGGTTTCCTTGCCCATCTTTGACCTGATGCCGTGAGACTTCATTGGGTCTGGAGCTGATGTTGAGGGCTCCCAGGGCAACTCCCTCCTGACTGTATACTACTATGCCACCACCTCTGCTGGCGGAGATGATGATGATGGCATCAGGAACGTTACGTATAAGGTAATTCCATGAATATGACTGCATCAGGCTATTGCTTGACTAGTCTATGAGACAGCTCTCTCAATTTTGGCACAGGACCCCAGATGTTAGTAAGGAGGGTTTTGATGGGTCGACAGGGTTGAGTTTGGCATTGTCGTTTCCGGTAGTCCATCCAATTTCATCCAGTTTCATTCCTTATTGACTTGTTTCTAGTGGTTCGATACAACTGAGTGGCTTGCTAGTCTATTTCAGAGGGCATTCAACCACATTGCTGTGGGTCTGGAGATACATGTTGGCCAAACCAGGTAAGGACATTAGTGAACCAGATGGGTTTTTACGACAGTCAACAATGGTTTAATGGTCATCATTAGATTTACAATTCCATATTTTTACTGAATTCAAATTCCACCATCTGCCATGCTGGATTTCAAACATGCTGACAATTAACCGAGCAATTAAGCTGTTAATGAACGGCGCAATTGTCTGTGATTTTTCATGGCGGACAGGCAATTCAGCCAGGGAGCCTTTCCATTTTTCATCAAACCTTATCCAAGATGAAATTTCCATTAGGAAATAAAATTAAAATAAATATCTGGGGACAACATTTTTATGAGGTATGCTTTCAGGTGCTTGATTGTGACGCATGGACATTTTTTGCAGCTTTTTACAGCTTTGTTTCATTATTTGCAGGTCTACAGCTCCCTGAGGCAGCTGTTTGCCTTCAGGGAGCTCTCTTGAAGTGCTCACCCGAGCCTGCGGTGACGTCGTCACCCGCCCTCTTCCCGCCCCCATCCTGGCACCACTGAGCTATCATCACGCTTTTCACACTGGCTGGCAATCCATTGGCCATTTGCAGTTGGGGGTCCGTTTCTTGGCCGCTTCTGAGTCCGCCAAACGTGCGTGCCCAACGACTAAAATATTCAGGCCCTGGAGAATATCCAGGTTTGGGCTGATGAATGACAAGAAGCATTGGGCTGTTAAGTGGCAAGAAGCAAGCGCTAGGCACTGTCTATCACCAAGAAGAGAGTCTAATTGCCAGTCTCAAGGTCAGCATTGATCAAAAACTTAACTGGGCCAGCCATATTAAATACTGTGCTACAAAAGTAAGTCAGAGGTTGGAAATTCTGCATCAAGTTAACTCACCACTTGACTCCCCAAAGCCTGTCCATCATCTACAAGACACAAGTCAGGAATGTGATGGAATACTTTCCACATGCCAGGATGAACGAGAGAGAGGATGAATGAGAGGGTGACTGGGATGATGATTGAGAAAGGGCTTTAAACAAAATAGAGCAGGAGAGGGTTCTGGAGAGGGGATATGAAGGCTTACAAAACAAAATACAGGCAGCATTGCAGGGCAGCTATTAACGTAATGATACTCAGAGTGTGACAGGAAGGGACAGAGTGTACAAACATTAAAAAAAGGAGCAAATAGGGTCAAAGGGGGAAAAAGTGGTAAAAAGGCAAAACTAATGGCTCTTTACTTAAATGCACGTGTTATTTGGAACAAAATAAATAAATTAACGGCACAAATAGAGGTTAATGGGTATGATCTTATAGCCATTATGGAGACATGGTTACAAGGAGATCAAAGCTGGGAACTAAACATTCAGGGGTATGTGCCTTTTCGAAAGGACAGGCAGGAAGGAAAGGGTGGCGGGTTAGCTTTGTTAGTGCGAGATGGAAAAATTACAATAGCAAGAAATGACCTTGGATTGGAAGATGTAGAATCCATATGGGTGGAGGTAAGAAATAACAAGGGGAAGAAGACACTAGATGGAGTAGTCTATAGGCCCCCTAACAGTAGCTATACTGTAGGACAGAGAATAAATCAGGAGATAATGCGGGCATGTGAAAAAGGCAGTACATTAATCTTCATGTAGAGTGGGTAAATCAAACTGGCAGAAGTAGCCATGAGCAAGAAGGGATCAGGCTATTTTGGATCTGGTAATGTGTAAAGAGGCAGGTTTAATAAATGATCTCAGTGTAAAAGATCCTCTAGGAAACAGTGACCATAACATGGTAGAATTTAGCATTCAGTTTGAGTTTGAGAAACTAGGGTCGGAAACAACTGTGCTAAACTTAAATAAGGATAATTACAAAGGAATGAGGGAAGAGTTGACTGGAGTGGACAGGGAAAGGAATTTAGCAGAAAGGACGGTTGATGAACAATGGCAGACATTTAAGAAAATAGTTCACGACTCACAACAAAGATATATCCCAGTGATGAAGAAGGATTCTAGAAATGGGATGAACCAGCCATGGTTAACCAAGGAAGTTAAGGATTGCATCAAATTGAAAGAAAAAAAATTATAACGTGGCAAAGATTAGTGATAAGCCAAAGGATTGGGAAAGTTTTAAAAACCAACAAAAGATGACCAAAAAAAATAAAGAGGGAGAATATAAACTTTGAGGGTAAACTAGCAAGTAATATAAAAACGGACACTATGAGCTTCTTTAAGTATATAAAAAGAAAGTGAACTTAGGCCCCTTAGAGAATGAGGCTGGGGAAATAATATGGGGAACCAGGAAATGGTAGAGGAGTTGATTAAATAAGTTGCATCAGTTTTCAGAATAGAAGACACTAATATCATTCAAAAATACTAAACAATCAAGGGGCAAAAGGTGGGGGACGGGGGAGGAAATACATACAATAACTATCACTAGAGAAAAAGTACTAGGGAAACTAATGGGGCTAAAGGCTTATAAGTCCCCTGGACCTGATGGGTTGCATTCTCAGATATTTAAAGGAAGTAGCTACAGAGTTAGTGGATACACTGGTAGTAATCTTCCAAGAATCCTTAGATTCTGGAAAAGTCCCAGAGGATTGGAAAATTGCTAATGTAACACCCTTATTCAAAAAGGGAGGGAGACAAAAACCAGATAACTATAAGCCAGTTAGCTTAACATCTATCATTGGGAAAATGTTAGTCTATTATAAAGGGTGTAATAGAAGAGCATTTAGAAATACATACTATAATCAAGCAGTCAGCATGATTTCATGAAGGGGAAATCATGCCTTACAAATTTATTAAAATTCTTTGAGGATGTAACAAGCAGGATAGATAAAGGGGAACCGGTAGATGTCATATATTTGGATTTCCAAAGGGCGTTCGATAAGGTACCACACATAAGACTACTTAATAAGATAAGTCCATGGTGTTGGTAGTTTATTAGCATGGATAGATGATTAGCTAACTAATAGAAGACAGAGAGCTGGGATAAGGGGTGCATTTTCAGGATGGCAACTGAAATTAGTGGATTGCCACAGGGATCAGTGCTGGGGCCTCAATTATTTACAATATATATTAAGGATTTAGATGAATGAAGTGAATGTACCATCGCCAAGTTTGCAGAGGACTCAAAAATAGGTGGGAAGGCAAGTGGTGAGGATGACACAAGGAGTCTACAGAGGGACATAGGCAGATTAAGTGGGGGATGGGCAAAAACTTGGCAGATGGAATATAACGTGGGGAAATGTGAGGTTATGCACTTTGGCAGGAAGAATAGAGGAGCTGAATATTATTTAAATGACAAAAGGCTGCAGAAATCTGTAGCACAGAGGGATTTGGGGGTCGTCATGCATGAGTCACAAAAGACTAGCATACGAGTTCAGCAGGTAAAAGGGAAGGCAAATGGAATGTTGGCCTTTGTTTCAAAGGGAATGGAGTATAAAAAGAGGGAAGTCTTGCTAAAACTATACAAGGCACTAGTTAGACCACACCTAGAGTACTGTGAACAGTTTTGGTCCCCTTATCTAAGGAAAGATATACTGACATTGGAGGGATTTTCTTATGAGGAGAGGTTGAGTAGGTTGGGCCTGTACTCATTGGAGTTTAGAAGAATGAGAGGTGACCTTATTGAATCATATAAGATTCTTAGGGGGCTTGACAGGGTAGGTGCTGAGAGGTTGTTTCCCCTCGTGCGAGAGTCTAGGACCAGAGGGCATAATCTCAGAGTAAGGGGTCGCCCATTTAAAACAGAGATTAGAAGGAATTTCTTCCCTCAGAGGGTAGTGAATCTGTGGAATTCTTTACCGGAGAGGGCTGTAGAGGCTGGGTCATTAAATATATTCAAGGCTGAGATAGGCAGATTTTTAATCAGTAAGGGAATCAAGGGTTATGGGGAAAAGGCAGGAAAGTGGAGTTGAGGATTATCAGATCAGCCATGATCTCATTGAATGGTGGAGCAGACTCGATTGGCCAAATGGCCAACTTCTGCTCCTACGTCTTATGGTCTTACGGGCTTCAACAATACTCATGAAACTGAACAACATTTAAACATACATACAAGCATACAATATAGGAGCAGGGTTGAGCCATTTGGCCTCTCGAGCCTGTTTCGCCATTTGATTCAGTCTGATTATGGCTTCAACTCTACTTTCTTGTCTACACTCCATATCCTTTTACTCCCTTGTCAATTAAGAATCTATCTAAATCTAGTCTTAAAAATATTCAATAACCCTGCCTCTACTGCTCTCTTTGTTTCAAATGGGAGACCACTTACTTTTAAACTGTGTCCCCTAGTTCTAGTCTCCCCCACAGTGGGAAATATCCTCTCAGCATCCACCCTGTCAAGTCCCCTCAGTATTTTATATGTTTCAATAAGATCACCTGTCATTCTTCTAAATGCCAATGGATACGGGCCCAACCTTTTCTCATAAGATAATCCTTTCATCCAAGGAATCAGTCGAGTAAACTTCTCTGAACTGCTTCTTATGCAATTATATTCTTTCTTAAGTAAGGACACAGTACTCCAGATGGGTCTTACCAATGCCCTGTGCAACTGCAGCAAAACTTCACTACATTTATATTCCATCCCCCTTGCAATAAAGGACAACATTCCGTTTGCCTTCCTAATCACTTGCTGTACCTGCATACCAGCTTTTTGTGATTCATGTACCAGGGCACCAAGATCTCTCTGTACCACAGAGTTCTGCAATCTCTCTCCATTTAAAAATATGCTGCTTTTTTATTCTTTCTGCCAAAGTGGACAACCTCACATTTTGCCACATTATACTCCATCTGCCAAATTTTTGCCCACTCACTTAACCTATCTATATCCCTTTGCAGACTCCTTATGTTCTCTTCACAACTTACTCTCCTACCTATCTTTGTGTCATCAGCAAATTTAGCAATCATACACTTGGTTCCTTCATTCAAGTCATTGATATAGATAACAAATTGTTGAGGCCCCAGAACTGATTCCTGTGGTATTCCACTAGTTACAGCTTGCCAAACTGAACATGAGCCATTTATCCCTTCTCTTTACTTATTGTTGCTAACCAATCTTTTATTCCTGCTAATATGTTACCCCCTACAATATGAGCTCTTGTTCTGTACAGTAACCTTTGATTTGGCATATTTTCAAATGCATTTTGGAAATCTAAGTATGCCACATCTACAGATTTCCCATTATCTAGGTTGCTTATTAATTCCTCAAAGAATTCCAATAAATTAGTCAAACATGACTTCCCTTTCACAAAATTATGTTGACTCTGCCTGATTGCATTAAGATTTTCTCAGAGCCCTGCTATAACCTCCTTAAAAATAGATACTAGCATTTTGCCTATGACTGATGTTAGGTTAACTGCCCTGTAGTTTCCTGCTTTCTGTTTCCCTCCTTTCTTGAATAGAGGAGTTACATTTGCTATTTTCCAATCTGATGAGACCTTTCAAGAACCTAGGGAATTTTGGAAAATTATAACCAATGCATTGAATATCTCAACAGCCACTTCTTTTAAGACCCTAGGATGCAGGCCATCAGGTCATGAGGACTTGTCAGCCTTTAGTTCGAACAGTTTTCACAGTACCCTTTCCCTGGTGATTGTAATCATTTTAAGTTCCTCCCTCCCTTTCACCTCTTGATTTACAGCTATTTCTGGAATGCTATTTCTGTCTTCTACAGTGAAGACAGATGCAAAATATCTATTCAACGCTTCCACCATTTCCTTATTTCCCATTATTAATTCCCCTATCTCTATAGAGGACAATGTTCTCTTTAGTTAGTCTTTTTCTTTTTAAATACTTGTAGGAACTCTTCCTATCTGTTTTTTTTATATTTTTAGCTACCTTTCTCTCATACTCTAATTTCTTCCTCAGTTTTTTTTGTCATTCTTTGCTGGTTTTTAAATTCAGTCCAATCTTTTGTCTACCACTAATTTTTGCAGAATTAAGATGCATTTTCTATCAATTTGATACTACCCTTAACTTCTTTAGTTAGCCACAGATAGTGCCTCCTTCTCCTAGAGTCTTTCTTTCTCACATGGATGAATATTTGTTAAGTGTTATGGAATTTCTCCTTCAGTATCTGCTACTGCATCTCTACTGACGTGCTCCTTAACATAATTTCCTAGTTCACTTTAGCCAGCTCTGTCTTCATACCCTTGTAATCACAGACCAACTCTTCTCTCCCTCAAACTGAAAGTGAAATTCAATCTTGTTATGATCACTACTATTTAGAAGCTCCTTTACTATGAGGTCATGAATTAATCCTGTCTCATTACCAGGTCTAGAATACCCTGTCTCTGGTCGACTCTAGCATCTGCTGCTCTGAGAAATTGTCCTGAAACCACTAACACTCATTGAGGACAAAGCAGCCTGCTTGACTGACACCTTATCCACCACCTGAAGCATTTACTCCCTCCACCATTGGCGCACCATGACTGCAGTGTGTAATAGCTACAAGATGCACTGTAGTAACTCACCAAGACTAGCACATTCCAAACCTGCGACTTTGGCCACTGAGCAGAACAAGGGCAACAGGCACTTAGGAACACCATCTTCTCCAAGTTCATCTCTAAGTCACAAACCATCCTTAATTGGAACTACATTGCTGTTCCTTCACTGTCACTGGGTCAAAACCCTAGAACTCCCTAACTAACAGCACTGAGGGTGTACCTAGACCAAACAGACTGTAACAGTTCAAGGTGTAGCTCACCACCACCTTCTCAAGAACAATTAAGGGTGGACAACAAATGCTGGTTGGTCAGCAACATCCACATCCCATGAATAAAAAAACCACAGATGATCAATGTTTGTAATTTTAACGTTCAGTTCTGCAAAAAACATGGGAAAATTTTAAGAGCCTGACATATGGAATGCAATTTGAGCATATATATGAGACAGCTGGCTCACACTTGTGCAGATTTATTTAACATATCATTAATTTCAATTGCAATAATGCTATCCATGGCACTGGAGCAGTGTAACGCTCAATTAGTCAGAAAATATTAAGCAACTGGTATTTCAAAAAAAAAATTAAAATAATTGGTGTGACATGGATAAGGGCAAACATTGTACGCATTCATTCCTATATTCTTTACACTACAGGGGATTACTTTGTAGGCAAAGAATAACAAAAGCAATCCTTCATCACTAATCCTCTTTGCATTTTTTCCTACTTAAATCTTTCCGTTATTGTGAATAACTTGTCGAAACCAGCACTTTGCTAGGTCACCTGATTTGCAAAATACATATAATTAACCTTGACTGATCACTGAACGGCAACAGAATTCAAGTCACATGTCATGATAAATGTAATACATACAGAAAATCGGGACATTATGACTGCTTGTGAAGTATTTAACAACTTCTAAATGGCTCTGAACACTTTACAAAGGGGGAAATGAAGATTGAGCAGGAACTTAAAAAATTAAGGGAGGCAAAAAGTAGTCAAAGGGTTAAGGTTTTGGAGTGCTTTTGAAGAGAAAGAGGCAGCAAAATTGGTTGTTGAAGAGAATTTAAGAGGGAAGGGGCAGGATAGTAATCCAGAGACCCAGGGTAATGCTCTGGGGACCCAGGTTTCAATCCAGCCACGGCAGATGGTGGAATTTGAATTCAACAAAAAATCTGTAATTAAAAGTGTCATGATAACTATGAAACCATTGTTGATTGTTGTAAAAACCCACCTGATTCACTACTGTCCTTTAGGGCAGGAGATCTGCCATCCTTATTTGGTCTGGCCTACATTTGACTCCAGACTCACAGCAAAGTGGCTTACTCTTAAATGCCCTCTGAAATGGCCTAGCAAGCCACTCAGTTGTGTCAAACCTCTAAAAAGTCTCAAGAAAGGAATGAAACCGGACAGACCACCTTGCATTGACCTAGACACCAGAAACGACAATGGCAAACCCTGCAAAGTCCTCCTCACTAATACCTGGGGCTAGTGCCAAAATTGGGAGAGTTGTCTCACAGACTAGTCAAGCAACAGTCTGACATAGTCATCCTCACGGAATCATACCTTACAGATAATGTCCCAGACACCACCATCACCATCCCTGGGTATGTCCTGTCCCATCGGCAGGACAGACCCAGCAGAGGTGGCGTACAGTGGTATACAGTTGAGAGGGAGTTCCCCAGGGAGTCCTCAACATCCATTCTGGACCTCATAAGTCTAATGATGTCAGGGCAAACATGGGCAAGGAAACCTCCTGCTGATTGCCACGTACCACCCTCCCTCAGCTGATGAATCAATGCTCCTCCATGTTGAACACCACTTGGAGGAAGCACTGAGTGTGGCAAGGGCGCAGAATGTACTCTGGGTGGGGGACTTCAATGTCCAGCACCACTACTGACCGAGCTGGCCAAGTCCTAAAGGACATAGCTCCTAGACTGGGTCTGTGGCAGGTGGTGAGGGAACCAAAAAGAGGGAAAAACATACTCGCCCTCATCCTCACAAACATGCCTGCTGCAGATGCCTCTGTACATGACAGTATCTGTAGGAATCATTGCAGAGACGAAGTCCCGCCTTCACACTGAGGATACCCTACATCATATTGTGAGGCGCTACCACCAAGCTAAATGGGATAGATTTCAAACAGATCTAGCAACTTAAGACTGGGCATCCATGAGGTGCTGTGGGTCATCAGCACCAGCAGAATTGTATTCGAACACAATCTGTAACCTCATGGCCCGGCATATCCCCCACTCTACCATTACCACCAAGCCAGGGGATCAAACCTTCTTCAATGAAGAGTGCAGGAGGGCATGCCAGGAGCAGTACTAGACATACCTAAAAATAAGGTGTCTACTGGTGAAGGTATAATACAGGACTACCTGCATGCCAAACAGCATAAGAAGCAAGTGATAGAGCTAAGCGATCCCACAACCAAAAGATCAGATCTCAGCTCTGCACTCCTGCACATCCAGTCGTGAATGGTGGTGGACAATTAAACAAATCACTGGAGAAGGAGGCTCCACAAATATCCCCATCCTCAATGATGGAGGAGCCCAGCACATCAGTGCAAAAGATAAAGCTGAAGCATTCAACATTCGCTACAAGCTTCAACCATAAATGCCGACTGGATGATCCATCTCAGCGTCCTCCAGAGGTCCCCAAATCACAGATGCCAGTCTTCAGCCAATTTGATTCACTCCACATGATATCAAGAAACAGCTGACGGCAGCAGATACTACAAAGCCTATAGGCCCTGACAATATTCTGGCAATAGTACTGAAGACTTCTGCTCCAGAACTTGCCACGCCCCTAGCCAAGCTGTTCCAGTACAGCTACATCACTGGTATCTACCTGGCTATGTGGAAAATTGCCCAGGAATGTCCTGTACACAAAAAGCAGGGAAAATTCAACGCAGCCAATTACCACCAGATCAGTCTACTCTTGGTCATCAGCAGAGTAATGGAAGGGGTCATCAACAGTGCTATCAAGCGGCACTTGCTTACCAATAACCTGCCCACTGACGCCTAGTTTGGGTTCCACCAGGGCCACTCAGCTCCAGACCTCATTAAAGCCTTGGTTCAAACATGCACAGAACAGCTGAACTCCTGAGGTGAGGTGAGAGTGACTGCCCTTGATATCAAGGCCGCATTTGACCGAGTATGACACCAAGGAGCTCTAGCAAAACTGGAGTCAATGGGAATCAGGTGACAAACTCTCCACTAGTTAGAGTCATACCTAGCACAAAGGAAGATGGTTGTGGTTGTTGCAGGTCAGTCATTTCAGCTCCAGGACAACACTGCAGGAGTTCCTTAGTGTAGTGTCCTCGGCCCAACCATCTTCAGCTGCTTCATCGATCACCTTCCTTCCACCATAAGGACAGAAGTGAGGCTGTTCACTGATGATTGCACAATATTCACCACCATTTGCGGCTCCTCAGATACTGAAGCAGTCCATGTTCAAATGCAGCAAGACCTGGACAATATCCAGGCTTGGTCTGACAAATGGCAAGTAACATTCATACCACACAAGTGTCAGACAATGACCATCTCCAACAAGAGAGAATCTAACAAACACCCCTTGACATTCAATGGCATTACCATCACAGAATCCCCCACTATCAATATCCTAGGGGTTACTATTGACCAGAAACTGAACTGGACTAGCCATATAAATACTGTGGTTACAAGAGCAGGTCAGAGGCGTGGAATCCTGCAATGAGTAACTCACCTCCTGGCTCCCCAAAGCCTGCCATCTACAAGGCACAAGTCAGGAGTGAGATGGAATACTCTCCACTTGCCTGGATGAGTGCAGCTCCCACAATACTCAAGAAGCTTGACACTGTCCAGGACAAAGCAGCCCGCTTGATTGGCATCACTTCCACAAACACTCACTCCCTCCACCACCGACGCACAGTAGCAGCAGTGTGTACCATCTACAAGATACACTGCAGGAATTCACCAAGGCTCCTCAGGCAGCACCTTCTAAACCCATGACCACTATCACCTAGAAGGACAAGGGCAGTAGATAGATGGGGACACCACCACCTGGAAGTTCCCCTCCAAGTCACTCACCATCCTGACTTGGGAATATATTGCCATTCCTTCACTGTCGCTGGGTCAAAATCCTGGAACTCCCTTCCTAACAGCACTGTGGGTGTGCCTACACCACATGGACTGCAGTGGTTCAAGAAGGCAGCTCACCACCACCTTCTCAAGGGCAACTCGGGATATGCAATAAATGCTGGCCTAGCCAGCAAAGCCCACATCCTGTGAATGAATAAAAAAAAATCTGCAAATGGATGATGGTGGAATAAGCAATACTAATTTAAGGTTTCAAATGGTAAAACTAAAGATACTGACAGATTTCAGAATGAGAGAAGATTTGGACAGGTTAATTGGTTAATCCCATAGGTTAACAGGGTGGTGATGAAATCATCGTAGGAAATAATCGAAAGTTTCTGAGAACAAAACAAATCAAGTAGAAGACAAATCTGTGCCTGAACTTGAAAGAAAGAAGTGTGGTAAGAAACATCCAAGGTAGCTGTTGGTCCTAAACCAATACATATAAGATGTAAACAAAAATGTTTCCACAAACTGAAGTTGTATAATACTCAATAAAACAAAGGTTTATACAAAGATAAAAAGGATATATAGGGCTGGATTTTATGGGCCACCCACAGGTGGGAAAGCAGGTGGATGGACCTGTAAAATAGGCACCATGCCATTGGTGGCACGCTTGCCACCAGCCTGCTCTTGCCCTACCCCCGTTGCAATTTTACAAGTGGTGAGGAGGCTTCAGGTGGGCTGCCCCCATGGCTTAATTGAGATCTTTTAGTGTGCAATTAATACTCATATTTAATGCGCCTTATGTGGAGCCAGCAGGTTTGTGCCTGTAGGCTGCCTCCTTTCTGAGTCCCCGGTGCAAATTGGAGGGACCCCCCCCCCCAGTTTTCCCCCTTGACCTGACCACGCCTTCCCATCCCACTCATCGGAGCCTGCCAGCCTGGCCCCAGCAAGATCCCAGGCTTACCTGGAGGTCCAGGTCTGTCACTGAATGCCTCCTCTTCGTCCTACCCGCAGAACTGGCAGTGGCCACTGCTCCTGATGTTGCAGAACTGCCAGCCTCTGACTGGTTGGCAGCTCTATGAGGAGGAGCTTCCTCCTGAAGAGGGATGGAAGTCTCACCTCACAATAATTAATGGCCCACTGTCCAAAAAAATTAAAGTAGGGCGAGCCTGGCAACAGTTGGTGGGCTCGCCCCAGACATTTACGTTGAGGTGCAGGGACCCCACTCCAACCCATCAAAATATAATACAACTAAAGAAAACTAAAATCCACTAGCTTAATGTTTAAAATGAAAATAAGATTATAAATAATTGTGGTATAAATGGGATTCGCTTTTTCAGCTTGCGAGTGTCAGGGAACAATCAAAGACAAGTTATAAAAGACTCACTCAAGGTCGGCAGCGCACCCACCGACAATTAAGAGGCCTATTAAGGCGATTGATGTAGCAATTAACGTGGATTTTTCACTGCCCGTCCAACATTACAGTTGATGGGCAGGCGAATCGGCCAGGTGGACTTTGGATTTTTAAGGAAACCTCATCCAAGAGCGCAATGAGGTTTCCGATATTAATTTAAAAAAATAAAAATGTTTGAGCAGAATATTTATAATCCGTATGTTTAGGCGAGTGAGTCCGATGTGTGGACATTTTTTCCACATTTAAGATCTTTATTTGATGGTTTTAAATTCTTCAGTTCCCTGAGGCAGCTCTCTGCCTTCAGGGACCTTTCACCGTGCTCCCCTGCACCCGGTCTGACTTCAGCACTTGCCCTCCTACTGCTCCCACCCCAGCAGTGCTGAGCCTTTCAGTGCGCCTTTCACGTTTGTTGGCCATTAATTAACCAGCCAGTGTGAAATCACGGTCAGGGGCCAATCGTGGGCGGCAGGCCATTTTCCAGCTGCTCCTGAGCCCGCCCACAGCGCCTGCCTGACCACCTCAAAATTCTGCCGAAGATATGGTAGAAATACTAAATGAGTACTTTACAATGGTCTGTACTCTTGAAGATGATGCACCACTGTCAGAACTTTAATATGTTTACAATAAAATTGTTAATAAAATAAATGAATATATTGTTTTTGATAGCATTCGGAGCTTTAAAGTAGATAAGGCAGTCAGTTTGGATGATATCTACCCAAGTCCTCAGGAAGATTTGATTGCTGATGCACGAGAACCTTTTCAAAATGTTTAGTAGCTTGCTGGAGTCTGACTTGAATGAGGCTAATGTAGGTCCAATCTTTGAAAAAGATAAGACAGATCTGATAACTTACAGGCCCATTAGCTCCACATCAGTAAGAGAGAAAATGTTTGAAGAAATCATTAGGGTTGTAATATACTTAGATAGAGAAGCACATATCAAGGAAACACGGCATGGCGAACATGTTGAATAATTACCTTGAGTCAGTATTTTTAGCTGAGGAAGGGGCCAGCATGTCAGAGATCCAAGGAAATTAAAAATGGTCCAGGAACAGGTATTCACCAAAATTAACATCAGCTAAACAATCATGAACAAAATAATGGCACTAAAGAGTGACAAATCCCCAAGGCCAGGTGACTTCCATCCCAGGATTTTAATGGAGTCGGTGAGAACATTACAGACGGCCGAACTAGAATCTTCCAAAGTTCTTTTGAGTTGGAAACTGGTCCGATTGGAAAATTAAGCATGTCACTCTGCTAGGTGAGAGAGGGAAACCAGGGAATTATAGACCAATTAGCCTGCCATCTCTTGTTGGGAAATCACTAGAGTCTATAGGTGACTGAACACCTTGAAGTCTTTCCACTAATTAGAGAGAATTGGCATGGATCTGCAATGGGTAGGTTATGCCTGATGAACCTGATAAAATCTTTTGAAGAGGTGACTAAAGTGTTGGACAGTGGAATGTTTATGGATATTTTTATATGGACTTCCAGAAGGCATTTGATAAAGTCCCCCATAAGAGACTTAGCTAGAGTTGAAGCTCGTGGAATTGAAGGTAATTTTTTATCCTGATTGCCGAGCAACAAGGGACAAAGAGTAGGGATAATGGGCAGGTATTTTAATTGGCTAGATGCGACGTGTGGTGGCCCATCAAACATGTGTAAGTCTGCCCACCCCACCAACACCACCACCACCACCACCCCGCCCCCCCAAGCATATGCGCTTCTGGAAATTTTGACCTATACTTTTGACAATGAAAGATCTAATGTGTAATGCAAAGAACCATTAGCTATGGAAAATGGAAGTGGCACAATGATACAGGCTCTAGAGAACTGCAATCTATCTATTTGCAACATCATAAAGACATTTTCATGAATGCACTCAGCACACCATTTCCCCAGAACCAATCAAGCTACACCATCCTTTTACAGAACGTGTAGGATGCAGAATTAACTACATTTCTCCTTATTGCCAAATGTAAACACTTACCTCAAAATTGACTGGCAGGTTCCGCTTCAAAGCAATCTCAAATACCAAGCTGATTTCAGACTTGTTGATATCTGTATCCTCTTCCCCTTCATTTGAAATTTCTTCACTCTTTGAAATACAAGGGAAGGAATTTTATCTTAGTTATATGATGGCTGCAGCCTGTAGTGCAATATGATTTACATTTTCACGCTGCTCTCAAGTAAAAACATCCAAAACATGTCAGTTTCCACATTTATGTTGAAGACACCCAGCTCTACCTCATCACCACTTCGCTTAACTCCTCCAATTATCAGACTGTTTGTCTGACATCCAGTACTGAATGAGCAGAAATTTTCTCCAATTAAATATTGGGAAGACCTAAGCCATTATCTTCAGACCCTGATATCAGCTCTGTTCTCTGGATACTGATTCCATTCTTCATGCTGGCAACTGTCTGAGGATGAGCCAGATTGCTTGCAACCTTGGTGTCACACATGATGCCGAGATGAGCTTCCAACCACATATTGCGCCTTCACAAAAGCAACCAATTTCTAACCCTGTAACATTGCCTGATGCTCTTCTGCTGTTGAAATCTTCACTTATGCCTTCGATACCTCTAGACTTGACCATTCCAACGTTCTCCTGGTCTGCTTCTGACATTTTACCCTCTGTGAACTTGAGGTAATCCAAACCTCTGCTATCCTCATCCTTACTCAAACAAAATCAATTTAATCTATTTCCCAGGTTTGCTGACCTACATTGAATCCCATTTACCAACACCTCAATTTTAAAACTCTCGGCCTTGTTTTTAAATCCCTACATGACTTCGCCCTTCCCTACCTCTGTAATTTCCTCCTGCCCACAGTCTAAGAGATCTCTGCACAACTCTAATTCTGGCCTCTTACACATGCCCAATTTTAATTCCTCCACTGTTGGTGACCATGTCTTCAGCTGCCAAGGCCCTAAGCTTTGGAATTCTCTCCCTAAACCTCGTCACCCCTCTACGTCTCTTTCTTGCTTTCAGACACTCTTTAAAACCTACCTCTTGAAGAAGCCATTGGTTATATGCCCTAATGTCAGCAAATGTGGATCAGTGCCAAATCTTGCTTTATAATGCTCGTGTGAAGGGCCTTAGGACATTTTGATACGTTAAAGGTACTACAGAAATAAAAGTTATTGTTGTGATGACACCATTGCAATGCTATTTTCTTAAAGGATCATGGGGCTACAAAGTCTGCTCGTGGGAATTGGTGATGCAAGGCAAAGTTTCATACTATTGACATCCACTTAAAATCTGCTAATTTAAAAAAATCAAGTGAAGCTGAAAAAATTCCAACAGAATTCCAAGTTATTAATATACAGAAGAATGCCTGAGAATTCTATTGAAATTATAAAATAGGATCTTATGCATTTATTACATATGACTATTGGCAGCAACCTTTGTGTCAGAAATTGTTGAATTTAATTTCCTAATCTAGGTTGAACTCCAGTACTGTACTGAGGGTGTCATCATTTGAACATAATGATAAACTAAATCTGAATGTTAAATATTCCATGGCACTATTTAAAAGAGGAGCAAAAGTTCTCATTATCCTAGCCAACATTCCTCCTCAATCAATTCAACCAAAAATGCCCTATATAAACTGGTCATTCATCTCATAATTGCCATGTTGGTCTAGTGAAACATTCAAAAGTAATTTTGATATATATTGCTGTGATAAGGTAGTACATAACTGCAAGTCCTTTTTAAAATTTCACCATGTGTAATACACGTCTTATTCCTCAGACTACCAAATACTCACATCAGAATTAACTGCCAGCAACACAACTAAGCTAAAGTCAGAGGTCTACAATGATCAGCAGCTTCTGCAAATTTACACATAATTAGAAGGTAAGTCTGTCAATTTACTCCCTATTTTTCATTTCCTCAATTCTAAAATTCTGCAGTTTGTTTGGACTCATGCCTTTTTTGCAGCCAAGTGGCCTGCTTCTAGAATTTTTTTCCCTAGACACCCTGCTACCTGCTGACAGAGGCACTGTCCAGGCTGATCTGCTCCTCTTTACCTTTATCCTGCAAGGAAACACTATTATTCCACGAATTGAGTACTGCTCCAACTGAGTGGAGAAGGGGGTTGAAACTATATTCTCCCACACTTTGGCATGGAATGTCAACACTTTAACACTCAGAAATTTGATCCCAAACCAAGTTAAAACTAGAACAACTGACATTAGTTAGCTATTGCCAAACTAGAGAACTGCACGCTCCCATTGAATTAACTTGTCAGCCTGACTCGACATATCATCAAATGGAATTCAGCATAAAAAGATATGTAAACAAATTGTGGATCTGAAGGTGAAATGCTGACACTCATGCGTTATGCATTTGGGTCCAATCATATGATGTAATAGTTACACAATAAGTGGACCTGATACATTTAATGAAGTGTGTAAAAGCCACTGTAACAGCTGCTAACACAACTAGTTATTTAAAAATGTATTCTAAATTCACTTTCTCAACTTTGTTATGATCCCCATAGAGACCAATAACTTTGAAAACCAGATAAGAATTTTCCATTTACCAACGGAAATAATAGTACAAGATTTCATGTTTTCCAACTTTTACTGTAACAGATAAAAATCAACATAGACCAAACATTACTTAGTAGGCAACTAATATACTAAGCTACAGAAAAGGTACTTTCCACATTAACTAATTAAAACAACCATAAACCTCATGCCACACTTATATGTTATGCCACACTCTCAGTAGATATGCAACCCAATAGGTAAAGTCCCAAACATCTCCTGGCTTTACAACAGGGTCCCTTCTCCCTGCTTCATCAGGATAAGCTACCAGTGTCCTCTTAAAAGTCCCTTCACTCAATCTTCCGAGTACCATTAAACAAGCTTTCAATGGCAAGGCATCCTCTGGCAACTCCTTCGTTCTTTAAATCTCTATAATCCTCGTCCTTCAAACAGGGAATCTATTCTCACCAGCGTTCTGCTTGGTGGTTAACCCCAAAAAAGTCCTTCCCTCTGCTTGGCACAAGAGCAGCTGTTTTTAGTCTTCCTCTCCAGGTCTCTCTCTGTGACTGAGAATCTGTGTCCAACAAGATGAGCTGTCCTTTTTTGTCAAAGTGTGAAACTGGCACTTGAATTTCTAATAGTTTCGGCCTTGGCCTTTGACCCCATAACAACCAAATCACATGGGCCTGTCTCTGGGCAGAGTTCAGTAAACCACCCCCCCATTCCAGGAGAATTAAAGGAGACAATTTAAAACATAAAATCTCGCATTTGTAACAACTTTATTACTTCTCAAATTTACAATCCAATCAGACATAAGACACAATTACATTTTTATCGTGTAGGGTGACCAACAAGTTCTAGAAATAATCAATCAGGATTGATCAATATCCAGTGATTCCTGTTGGAAAACGCAACAGCCGATGTCAGGGAAAAGGATGGTAAGTTTGTTAGAGGTAGGTTCCCCCAACTACTCGCTGTATAATCAAATAATTTGCTGACATTCAATGTACAAGATCACACATGAAGAATGGCTACTTGGGCAAGCTACGTGGGGAGCTGAGGTGAGCGCAGCGTCAGGGAGAGGTGCCAATATCTGTGGAATCGTTCCTCAGCAAAAGTGCGCACCTTAAGATGAGAGGCAAAAATTGAAAGAAAAGAATAATTCTTTAAAGCATGTGCAACATTATGTAAACAAAGCTTTGGGCATTATTTTTCTCTGGATTGTTTGTAACTGTAATTAGTTTCCTGATTTTCCTCTGGAGAGCTGAAAGGAAAAATTTCCATATTAATATTTGCTAAGAGGCCAGTAGGTAGTAAATTCCACAGTAATTTCTGGTGGTAAGCTAGCTAATTACATAAACATATAGCTTGAGCAAATGACTGGAAAGAAAGAAAAAGGGGTAAAGGAAATTTGGTGGCATGTCCCTTTATCCTTGGGCTAAATGCTTTCTTAATGTTGGCATTCGGAGATAGATGAAAAGTTAAAAGTGGGTTGTTGTCTATTTCTACTTCTGTTGGCAGGCAGCTACTTGTGTTGACAGGAAAATCACATCCTGCAGTATGTTTCTGGAAGGTCCTTACCATTGCAACATTCAGAATGACGATTAAGAGATTTTATACACAACCTAATTTTCTGTCTTTCATTTTATCGTTAGCAGAAATTAATTATATAATGTTCAACTTTTACTCTTGACTTTCAACCAAACCATTTTTCAACACTTCCCCAAAATGTCTTCAATCAATTAATTTAGGTGACATATAATTATGTATGACACTAAGTCCCCTTTGGCTGAATATTAGTACTGAAGAATGTTGAAACTTCTTTCAAAAGTAAGATAGCCATCTAGTCATGAGATGAGCGAAGTGGAGAAAAATGTAAATGTAGCAGTCAGAATAACACTGTATTTTTTTTAAGATAACATGAACAGATTATATAAAGTTCTTGATGGGATTACGGAAGTTCTATTAAAAGACGATGAATACTTCTCTTAGAATACACACCACATTGTGTTACCAGCTGACAGAACAATTAACAAAGCAAATGATATACCTAGAAGTGGTTATTCAAAAAAGCGAACAAAAAAGCAGTCATATATTAAACTGCATATCAAACCATTGTTAAGCACAGTCCAATGATCTCAAACATTATTTAACATGTAGAGACCTAGTATAATCACATTGATATTTTTTGCATTTCAACTGAACTCATCTTGCTAAACATCATATCCTAGGAGGAAATGCAACTTTCTATGCATATAAGCACTTACATACTTATAAAACAATGGATCAGTAATACAGTACTTAGGTTAAGGATTCAGGTTGATTTGAAATGCATGTGGTAGAAACATAGAAAAATAGGAGTAGGTCATTTGGCCCTTCGAACCTGCTCCACCATTCAATATGAACATGACTGATCCTCTATCTCAATGCCATACTCATGTTCTCCCCCATGTCCCTTGATGCCTTTAGAGTCTAGAAATCTATTTCCTTCTTAAATATATTCAGTGACTTGGCCTCCACAGCCCTCTGTGGTAGAGAATTTCACAGATTCACCACCCTATGAGTGAAGAACTTTCTCCTCATCTCAGTCCTAAATGGCCTACCCCGTATCCTGAGATTGTGACACCTTGTTCTGGACCCCCGGCCAGAGGAAACATCATTCCTGCATCCAGTCTGTCCAGCCTTGTCAGAATTTTATATGTTTCAATGCAATCCTATCTCATTCTTCTAAACACCAGTGAATACAGGCCTAGTCAGCCCAATCTCTCCTCGTATGACAATCCTGCTAACCCAGGAATCAGTCTGGTGAACCTTTACTGCACTCCCTCTATGACAAGTACATTCTTTCTTGGGTAAGGAGGCCAAAAGTGCACACAATACTCCAGGGGGAGAATTTTCTCGCTGTTGGCTGGGCCAGTTGGGAGCAGGCGTGGGTGGGCACGGACCCGACTGGCGCTCCCGAACAGGTCTGTGCCACCACTTTACGTGGGCGGGCCAATTAAGGCCCGACCAGCGTAGCGCGCAACCGGAAGCACTGAGTGCTCCCTGTGCAGTCAGGGTGGGGTTGCTTGAGTCGGGAGTGCGCTCTTTCACGCATGCGCACAAAAAAGCGCAGAATCTCCCTGAGATACAGAGATGCCTAAGGGAGGTTATTTTTAAGTCTAAAAAGTGTAATAAAGTGGCGAGAAAATTTTTATGACATGTCCCCTCATGTGAAACTGTCACATGAGCTGGGACACGTGCATTAATTTTAAATAAAAATTTTTCTGAAAATTTTAAATCATTCATGAAACCTCATCTCGCCTGTGAATGCGGTTCCAAAAAAATGCGAAGGCCACCTGGGCTCTTTGCCTGCCTGCAAACCTTAAGGTTGGACGGGCAGCTCAGCTGCTTGCCATAATTAGTTTTTAAATGGCCTTAATAGGCCTTTGACAGTTCAGCAGGTGCGCACGCCCGCCGAACTGAAAATCTAAATGACATGCAGTGATGTTAGGGCACACATCCGACGTTACCCCATGCCATTTTACGCCTCAGTGAGTGCGGCCTGTCCCCGTTCGCAGAGCCAAAGATTCTGCCCCAGGTGTGGTCTCACCAAGGCCCTGTACAGCTGCAGTAAGGCATCCTTGCTCCTGCACTCAAGTCCTCTTGCAATGAAGGCCAACATACCATTTGGCTTCTTAACTGCTTGCTGCAGCTGCATGCTTATTTTCAGTGGTTGATGTACAAGGACACCCAGGTCCCTTTGTACATCAACTTTTCCCAATCTTTCACTATTTAAATAATACTATACCATTCAGTTTTTCCTACCAAATTGGATAACTTCACATTTATCCACGTTATACTGCATCTGCCATGTATTTGCCCACTCACAACTTGTTTAAATTGCCTTGAAGCCTCTTAACATCCTCCTCACCACTCACATTCCCACCTAGTTTTGTGTCATTAGCAAACTTGGAAATATTACATTTGGTTCCCTCATCCAAATCATTGATACGAGCTCTGAAGAAGAGATGTGCTGACTCAAAATGTTAACTCTGTTTCTCTCTCCACAGATGCTGTCAGACCTGCTGAGTTTTTCCAGCACTTTCTGTTTTTATTTCATATTTCCAGCATCCGCAGTAATTTGCTTTTATTTGGGTACTGAGTATCGGATACAAGTGTTCAGGAAAGATAGGGAAGGAAAGAAAGGAGGAGGGGTGGCAGTACTGATTAAGGGGAATATTATAGTGCTAGAGAGAAAGGATGGCCTGGTGGGGGTCAAGGATAGAATTTATTTGGTCTGAGTTAAGAAACAATAAGGTGCTATTACATTACTGTGTGTTTTCTATAGGCCACCAACTACTGGGAAAGGAGCAAATTTTCAGGAAAATTACAGGGAAGGTGCAAGAATTATAGCGTGGTGATCATGGGGACTTCCAAGTAACCTAATATAGACTGGAATAGTAATTGCATAATGGGAAGAGAGGGGGAAGAGTTCCTGAAGTGTGTTCTGGAAAATTTTCTTGAGTAGTACATTTCTGGCCCATTTAGGAAGGAGGCATACTGGATCTGATTCTGGAGAATGAGTAGGTCAAGTGGATCAAATGTCACTAGGGAAACAGTGATTACAGTATCAAAAGGTTTAGGTTAGCTATGGAAAAGGACAAGCTGCAGTGCTGAGTAAAAATGCTTAATTGGAGCAGGGCCAATTTCAGCAGGTTGAGAACGGATGTGTCCCGGGTCAATTAGAAACAAAGATTAACAGGCAAAACTATAATCAAGCAATAGGCTGCCTTTAATGGGGAGATGATTCGGGTACAGTCAAGGTACATTACCATGAGGGGGAAAGTTACAGCAACCAAAGACGGATGTCCCTGAATGACAAAAGAGATAGAATGTAAAATGAAGCAGAAAAAGTGGGGGTTGGGTGCATATAACAGTTGTCAGGTTGTGAATATTAATGAGAAACAGGCTGAATATAGAAAATTCAGAGGGGAAGTGAGAAAGGAAATAAGAGGGGCAAAGGGAGATTGAAAAGATACGGGCAGTTCACATAAAATGGAATTCAAAAGTTTTCTAAAGGCATACAAATAACAGATGGGTAGTAAGAGGAGGGGTTGGGCCCATTGGGGACAAGAAAGGAGATGTACAATTGGAAGCAGACGGCATAGCTGAGATACAAAATTAGTATTTTGCATCTATCTTTACCAAGGAGGAGATGCTAACAAAGTTATAATGAAAGAGGAGACAGTTAAGATGCTAGATGGGCTAAAACATTGCTTCCCAAACTTTTTCCAACTGTGGCCCCATTTTTAGACTTGAAAATTGCCATCGACCAAGAATGTGAGCCAGGTTGTGGCGGGTGAGGGGGAGGGGGTGGTGGTGGTAGTGTATGGAACTGTGGGGGAAGGAGGGAGGAAGAGCTATGAGATCGGTGGGGGGTGGTTGGAGAGCTTTGAGATTGGGGGGCTGTTTAAACTACAAGGATTTTAAATTAAAAGCACCTATCTTATCACTGGCTTTTTTGGAGCAGGAATCAGGCCTCAAAGATCTGTCAGTTAGGCCACTCCCACCATTATTAAAGAAGAGGATTTAAAGGAGCCTCACAAACACTTGGTCAGAGCTTCACGGCACCTATTGCTGCCTCTGAGCTTGTGATCCCAATTTTCATCTTGTGACCCTAATGCAGGGTCACAACCTACAGTTTGGGAAACACTGAGCAAAATATTAATAAAGCAGAGCTACTAGAAAGACTGTAGATATTTAAAGTTGATAAGTTATTAGGATGCACACCAAGATGCTGAGGGAAGCAAAGGTGGAAATTGCCCATCCCTAATTTCCCTTGAGAAGGTGGTGGTGAGCTGCCTTTTTGAACCAGTGCAGTTCACGTGGTGTAGGTACACCCATAGTGGTGTTAGGGAGAAAGTTCCAGGATTTTGACCCAGTAACAGTGAAGGAACAATGATATAGTTCCAGGTGAGAATGGTGCATAACTTGGAGGGGAACTTGCAGGTGGTGGTGTTCCCAAATGCCTGCTGCCCTCCTTGGTCTGCATGGTGGTAGAGGCAGTGAGTTAATGATGTATCAAAGAAGGATTGGCAAATTGCTGCAGTACATTTTGTAGATGGTACATACTGCTGTCATTATGCGCCGATGGGGGAAGGAGTGAATGTTTAAGGTGGTGAATAGGGGGTGCCCATTAAGCAGGCTACTTTGTCTTGGGATGGTGTTGAGCTTCTGGAGTGTTGTTGGAGCTGCACTCATCCAGGTAAGTGGAGAGTACATCATCATGCTCCTGACTTGTGCCTTGTAGACAGGGTTTGGGGAGTCAGGAGGCAAGTTCCTTACTGCAGAATTCCCAGCCTCTGACCTGCACTTGTAGCCACAGTGTTTATATGGCTAGTCCACTTCAGTTTCTCGTCAATGGTAATCCCCCTCCTAGGATGTTGATAGTGGGAGAATTTAGTGATTCTAAAGCCACTGAATGTCATGGGGAGATGGTTATATTCTTCCTTGTTGGAGATATTCATTACTTGGCACTTGTGTGGCACAGATGTTACTTAGCACTTATCAGCCCAAGTCTGAATTTTGTCCAAGTCTTGCTGCATGCAGGCACAGACTGCTTCAGTTTCTCAGGAGTTGAGAATGGTAATGAACACTGTGTAATCACCAGCAAACTGCTTCTGAGCTAACAGAAACATAGAAACATAGAAACTAGGAGCAGGAGTAGGCCATTCGGCCCTTCGAGCCTGCTCCACCATTCATTATGATCATGGCTGATCATCCAACTCAATAGCCTGCTCCCGCTTTCTCCCCATACCCTTTGATCCCTTTCACCCAAACAGCTAAATCTAACTCCTTCTTGAAAACATACAATGTTCTGGTCTCAACTACTTTCTGTGGTAACGAATTCCACAGGCTCACCACTCTCCGGGTGAAGAAATTTCTCCTCATCTCAGTCCTAAATGGTCTACCCCATATCCTCAGACTGTGACTCCTGGTTCTGGACTCCCCCACCATCGGGAACATCCTTCCTGCATCTACCTTGTCTAGTCCTGTTAGAAATTTATAGGTTTCTATGAGATCCCCCCCTCATTCTTCTGAACTCCAGCGAATATAATCCTAACCGACTCAATCTCTCCTTATATATCAGTCCCGCCATCCCAGGAATCAGTCTGGTAAACCTTCGCTGCACTCCCTCTAAAGCAAAAACATCCTTCCTCAGATAAGGAGACCAAAACTGCACACAATATTCCAAGTGTGGTCTCACCAAGGCCCTGTACAATTGCAGCAAGACATCCCTGTTCCTGTACTCGAATCCTCTGGCTATGAAGGCCAACATACCATTTGCCTTCTTTACCGCCTGCTGCACCTGAATGCTTACCTTCAGCGACTGGTGTACAAGGACACCCTGGTCCCGTTGCACATTCCCTTCTCTCAATTTCTGGCCGTTCAGATAATAACCTGCCTTCCTGTTTTTGCTACCAAAAAGGATAACCTCACATTTATCCACATTATATTGCATCTGCCATGCATTTGCCCACTCACTCAGCTTGTCCAAATCACACTGAAGCATCTCTACATCCTCCTTACAGCTTACCCTCCCACCCAGCTTTGTGTCATCTGCTCTCTCGTTGGTTCCTCAATGTATTAGTCCAGAAAAACATCCTGTATACACTCCAGGAATTTCTCCTTTATGGTATTGTTACTAAATTGATTTGCCCAATCTATATGCATATTGAAGTCATCCATAATTACAGATGTTCCTTTATTACATGCGTCTCTAATTTTCTGTTTAATACCATTCCCAACACCACCACTATGGTTTGGGGGTCTATACACAACCCCCACTAACATTTTTTGCCCCTTAGTGTTTCTCAGCTCTATCCATACAGATTCCACATCATTGGCACTAATATCTTATCTCAATGATGGAGGGGAGTTCATTGATGAAGCAGCTAAAGATGGTTGGGACTCGGACACTACCCTGAGGAATGCCATGGGTCCTTGATGCCATACTTGGTTAAATGGTGCCTGATGTCAAGCAGAGTTACTCTTGCCTCACCTCTGGGGTTCAGTTATTTTGTCCATGTTTTGAGGAGGTTGAGTTGGATCATGCACTTCGCCCTTCTGGCTGAAGATGGTTCCAAATGCTTCCACCTTCTCTTTTGCCCTGATGTGCTGAGTCCTGTTTGATAGAGATCATTGATAGCTGAGTGATGGGGGTGTGGTGATTTGAGCAGAGGCTGAGACTAGTGGTGCAAGTCAACTCAGCTTCAGGACATCACTGCAGAAGTTCCTCAGGGTAGTGTCCTAGGTCCAACCATCTTCAGCTGCTTCATCAATAACCTTCCTTCCATCATAAGGTCCGAGATGGGGATGTTCACTGATGATTGCACGATCTTCAGCATCATTCGTGATTCCTCAGATTGGAGTAGTCCATGTCCAAATGCAGCAAGACCTAGACAATATTCAGGCTTGGGCTGACAAGTGCAAGTAACATTGACGCCACACAAATGCCAGGCAATGGCCATCTCCAACAAAAGAGAATCTAACCATCGTCCCTTGACGCTCAATGGCATTACCATCACTGAATCCCCCACTATCAACATCCTGGGGGTTACTATTGATCAGAAACTGAAGTGGACTAGCCAGATAAATACTGTGGCTACAAGAGCAGGTCAGAGCTAGGAATCCTGTGGTGGGTAACTCACCTCTTGACTCCCTAAAGCCTGTCCACCATCTACAAGGCACAAGTCAGGAGTGTGATGGATTAATCCCCACTTGCCTGGATGAGTGTAGCTCCCACAACACTCAAGAAGTTTGACACCATCCAGGACAAAGCAGCCGCTTGATTGGCACCACTTCCACAAACATTCACCTCCTCCACCACTGACGCACAGTGGCAGCAGTGTGTACCATCTACAAGATGCACTGCAGTAATTCATCAAGGCTCCTTAGACAGCACCTTCCAAACCCACAACCACTACTAAAAGGACAAGGGCAGTAGATAGATAGGAACACCACCACCTGGAAGTTCCCCACCAAGTCACTCATCATCCTGACTTGGAAATATATCGCCATTCCTTCACTGAAGCTGGGTCAAAACCCTGGAACTCCCTTCCTAACAGCACTGTGGGTGTACCTACACCACATGGACTGCAGCAGTTCAAGAAGGCAGCTCAGCACCACCTTCTCAAGGGCAACTAAGGATGGGCAATAAATGCTGATCCAGCCAGCGAAGCACACATCCTGTGAATGAATTTTTAAAAATTGGTAGAACATGGCATTTTAAGATGCACTCACTAACCTTGATCATTCATGTGAGAGCAATAAACTCCCTCTTGCACAGCATCCATGTTCTTAGAGCTATACTTCTGTCACTGACCTCTTTTGCCACTGCCTTCTGGGCATGTATCTGTAGGGCCTCCTGCCTCCTGAGGGTACAGGCCATCTTTCCTCCATTTCGCCTCTCTCACTAAGACCTCCAATGCACTGTCTGAAAACCTTGATTCCTGCTCTCTTCTGGTGAGCCATTGTTGATTGTTGATTGCCATTGGTTGATCTTTCTTCCTCCAGCAACCATATTGCACTTCCCTTTAGGAGATACAGGCTAGCTATATGTAGGTGCTAGAGCATAACCATATTGGGCCTCCTGCTGATTTGGTGCAGCCACTGAACAACATGGCTGGCACTGGCTGCACACAGAAATTATTATAATGAGCAGGCAGCACGGAGTTGGTGTACTGCCTGCATTCTGCTGTGCAAGTGTGCACTCATCGTGCCTTCTGATCCCTGTATCTGTTTTCAGGGGCTAATCAGTTTAACCCCTATATGTTGCATTTACCCACTCTTCCCTTATCTAGTTAATTTTGTCCATGCCTTATTTCCCAGCAAAAAGAACTGGCAGTTGTTCAAACCAAACTTTATGCTGCTGTTTTGTAAGAAATACATAAAAGTAGCTGGGTAATTTGTCCTTTGCTTCACCTAGTTTCCTTCAGAGGAAGATCCAGGACTGTTCTCAGCATTGTCTTTTTGACAATCTACCCAAGATCAGGAGTTAGAGGAATGAGGAACTGTGAGAGAATTCTCAGAAACAGTTTTGTGCCAAATTTGTTTGTCAGCATGCTCTGCCTTTTGGGGTGCATTTACAAAACAAGTTCAGAATTGGCGCAAATCAGTTTCAGTTTTTCACCACCTGAAACCCGCACATTGGAAATCGTGTGCTAAGGCCTAAACTTGTTACCCTCCTTTGCTCTGGTGTCAGGTTGGACCAAGTCCAGGTTCGAACTGAATATACACCTTAGCTCCATAGTCAGTGTGAGGAGAAACCACATCACACTGCAGCTATAGTTTTAATATAAATGCAATTGAAGCAGCAAACTCAGGTGTCACTATACTATGTTTGAAGGTTAAGAACAGCCATTTAAAGTTGATTTGGTAGTTTTTCAGGCGAAAAATGGATGTCCATTAGTTGAATGACCCCTGCTTGGGGTTTCTCTTGGTTGTCTTTTCAAACCCTCTCTTCTCAGTCACATCTGTAGATGCCCCCAGGACCCTCCCTAAAGCCTTCACATCCTTCCTAAAGTGTAAAATCCGGAATTGTGCACAGTGCTCCAGTTCAGGGAGCATCAGTGTTTCATAAAGGTTCATCATAACTTTCTTGCTTTTGTACTCTATACCTCTGTTTATAAAACCCAGGATCCCAAATGCTTTTTTAACCATTTTCTTAACCTGCTCTGCCACCTTCAAGAATTAGTGACCATGTACCCCCAGGCCACTCTGTTCCTGCATCCCCTTTAGAATTGTACCCTTCAGTTTATATTGCCTCTCCTTGTTCTACCTATCAAAATACATCACTTCATAGGGGAGAATTTTTGGCTTCGTGAGCGGGGCCTGCTCACCGTGGCATGCGTCCCGACGTCACCACGCCTCACTTAGATTTTCAGTTCGGCAGGCGCGCAGCCGAGTTGGCTGTGCACCCACCGAGCTGTTAAAGGCCTATTAAGGCCATTAATTAACTAATTAAGGCTATTGAGAAAGCTTGAAGAGTCTTGGCGGCCTTTGCATTTTTCACAGAACCTCATCCACAGGCAGATGAAGGGTTTATAAATTAAATACATTTTTCATTAAAGTTCATTGACATGTCCCAGTTCAAGTGACTCTGTCACATTAGGGGACATGTCTTAAATTTTTTTTAATTAAAACTTTTAAAATTTAAAACTTATCTCTCTGAGGCACCTCTGTCTCAGGGAGATTTCTGCACTCTTTCACGTGCATTCCAATTCAGAGAACCCTCCCCCCACCTCCCCCCCACCCGCACAGGGAGCGCTCAGCACCTCTGGGTGCGCGGTACACTGGGCGGGCCTTAATTGGCCCACCCACGTAAAATGGTGGCACAGACCTGATCGGGGGTGCCGATCGAGTCTATCCTCAGCCCCGCACAACCCCTCTGACAGGAAGGAAAATTCTCACCATATTTCTATGCATTAAATTGCATCTGCCATGTATCTGCCTATTTCACCAATTTATGTCCTCTTGAAGTCTATCACTATCCTCTGTAATAATCTGAAGTTTTGTGTTATCTGCAAATTTTGGAATTGCACCCTGTAGACCTGAGGAACAACCATTCACCACCATGCTCTGTTTTTTGTCACTCAACCAACTTTATGTCCATGCTGCTACTTTCCCTTTTAATCCATGGGCTTCAACTTTACTGATAAGCCTGTAGCGTGGCAGTTTATCAAACAGCTTTTGGAAGTCCATTTGCAGAATTTGCATCAACCGTATTAGCCTCATCATCTCTCTGTTGCCTCATCAAAAAACTCAATCAAGTTAGTTAAACATAATGTGCATTTAACAAATCTGTGCTGGCTTTCCTTAATTACTGCTTGATGTAGTGACTGTTAATTTTGTCCTAGATTATTGTTTCCAAAAGTTTTCCCATCACCAGGTTTAAACTGACTAGCCTGTAATTGTTGGATTTATCTTTAGACTCTTTTTTGAACAAAGATGTAACATTTTAAATTCTCCAATCCTCTGGAATCATCCCCATACCTAAAGAAGATTGGAAGATTGTGGTTAGTACCTCTGCAATTTCCACCTTTGCTTCCCTCAGCATCTTGGTGTGCATCCTAATGACTTACCAACTTTAAATAGCTGCAATCTTTCTAGTTGCTCTGCTTTATTAATATTTTCCCCAATGTTTCCCAAACTGTAGGTTGTGACCCCCCCAAGTAGGATCACAAGATGAAAATTAGGATCACGAGCTCAGAGGCAGCAACGGGTGCCATGGAGCTCTGACCAAGTGTTGTGAGGCTCCTTTAAATTCTCGTTTTTTATTTTCGTGGGATTGGCTTAACTGACCGATCTTTGAGGCCTGATTCCTAACACCACCACCAGCACGTCGCGGCTGCAATGTGTACTATTTACAAGGTTCACTGCAGCAACTCATCCACCTCCAAATCCTGTGACTTCTACTGCCCAGAAGGACAAAGACAACAGAGGCTTGGGAACAGCATCATCCTGCAAGTTCCAGCCAATGTCATACAACATCCTGACCTAGAAGTATATTGCCATTCCTTCATCATCGCTGGGTTGAAATCCTGAAACTCCCTACATAACAGCACTGTAGAAGCCTTCACCACATGGACTGCAGTGGTCCAAAAATGTGGTTCACCACTACCTTCTCAATGGGCAATAAAAATGCTAGCGATGCCCACAACCCATGAATGAAAAAAAAAGTAATTGGATCTAAAAAAAGGTGTTTTTGATAAATATATTAGGCTTGTTGGCAAAATTGAAGTCCATGGGATAAAAAGGGAAGCAGCAGCATGGATACAAAATTGGCACAGGGATTGAAATTAACTTGTATTTACATAGCACTTTTACCACAATAAAACATTCCAAGGTGCTTCACAGAAGAGATTTAATGCAAAATTTGACACTGAGCCAGATATGGAGATATTAGGGCCAATGACCAAAATCTCGGTCAAAGAATTAGGTTCCAAGGAGCAGCTTAAAGGAAAAAAGACAGGTAGAGAGGCGGAGAGCTCAAGGGAGAGAATTCCAGACCTGAGGATGCTGGCTGCTGAAGGCTTGGCTGCCAATGACAACATGATAAAATTGGAATGCTCCAAATGACAGAATTAGGGGAGCACTGATATCTTGGCAGGTTGTGCAGCCAGAGGAGATTATTGAGGTAGGGATGACTGAGGTCATGAAGGGATTTGAAAACAAGGGTGAGAATTATAAAATTGAGGAATTGCTTAGCCACGTGCCAATGTAGGTCAGTAAGCACAGAGGGTAATGGATGAATGGGGCTTGGTGCAAGTTAGGAGATGGCAGGAGAGTTTTGGATGACGTCAGAGGGCAGAACTCGGAAGACTGGCCAAGAGTCCATTGCAATAATCAAGTCTATAGGTTCCAAAGGAAAGGTGTGGGTGAGTAGCAGAAGTGTGAGGCAGGGGCAGAGTCAGGCAGCCTTAAGAATGTTGCAGATATATGGTCAGAGGTTGTGAACACACAGTTGTCAGGGGAGGAATGTAGTTGGTGGCTAAGGAATGGACTGTGGCAGGGCCAAAGACAATGACTTAAGTCTTCCCAATACTTAATTGGAAGAAACTTCTGCTCATCCAGTACTGGATGTCAGACAAGCAGCATGAAAATTTAGAGATAGTGGAGATGTTGGAGGAGGCGATGATAAGGTAGAGTTGTCTGCCCTCAGTGTACATGTGAAACCTGATGCTGAGTTTTAGGATGATGTCTCCAACGAGGCAGAATGTAGATGAGAAATAGAAGCAGTCCAATAATAGATCACTGGGAGATTCCAGAGGTGACTGTGTGGGAATGGGGAGAGAAGCCATTGTGGGTGATTCTCCAGCTATAATAAGATAAGGATGGAACCAAAACAGAGAGCTGTTATGAATAGCAATTTTTCAAGGTTCAGTACTAGGGTTACTGCTGTTCTTGATGTACATAAATGATTCGGATTTGGGCTACAGGGCACAATTTCAAAATCTGTAGACAACACAAAACTTGGAAGTGAAGCAGATAGTAAGGAAGATAATAATAGACTCCAAGAGAATACAGACAGGCTGATTGAATAGCCAGACTGATGAAAGATTAAATTAATGTAGAAATGCGTGAGATGATTCATTTTGGTAGGAAGAATGAGGAGACAGGAGAAGCCAAATAGAAACATTTTAAAAGGGGTGCAAGAGCATCGAGACCTGAGGGTATTTGACTTGAAATCGTTGAAGATTTAGAAGCATTTAATAAAGCATCTGGTGTCCCAGGCTTTATAAATAGCAGCATGGAGTACAAAAGCCAGGAAGTTATGTTAAATCCATGTAAATCACTAGTTTAGCCCTAACTGGAATATTGTGCCCAATTTTGGGCACCGCAATTTAGGAAGAGCCTGAAGATTTTTGAAAGGGTACTGGAATAGATAAGGATTACAGGGATAAGGAGTACAGTTATGTGACTGGCCTGGAGAAACTGGGGTTGTTCTTCTTCAAGCAGAAAAAGCTAAAAGGAGGTTTGATAAACGTGTTTAAAAATCATGAAGGGTTTAATAAAAGAAAAAGAAATAAACTGTTTCCAATGACTAAAGGGTTGATAACCAGAAGACACAGTTATAAAGTGATTAGCAAAAGAACTAAAGGCAACACAAGGAAAAACCTCTTTACGCAACATGTGGATATGATTTGGAATGCACTGCTGGACAGGATGGTGGATACAGATTCAACAGGAGCCTTCAAAAGGGAATTGGGCAAATACTTGAAGGAGAAAAAAATGGGGGAACATGGGAAAAGGGCAAAGTAGTAAGACGAATGGTTTTGCTCTTTGAAAGGCTTGATGGGCCTAATGACATCCTTCTGTGCTGTACTATTCTATGATTCCATGACCCGCCTGCTGGGAGCAGGTTGATCAGTCGCCTCCCCCGCCCAGACCTGCCTCCATTAGAAGCAGAAGTGAGAGTCTGGAGGCAATTTGGGGTTAGGTTTGAGGTTGAATTTTTTTTTTAAATTCAGAATTGCTCCCCCACCCCCAACCCACTCTCAAAGATTAAAATTCCACCTAAGTACCATTGGCTTCTCAAATATTCTGTAATGGGGTTATTGGGAGGAACTTTTAATTGCAGAATGTCTCTGTTCATTTAAATGAAAGCTGGAACATCAGACTGTTCCACTTCCGAGAAGCTGTCTACCCGCTGAGCATACTGCAACACCAAGCCAGTAATAATTTGTGTGCCAGGATTCGACAGTCCTAGATTAAATGCTAAATTGGTCTGAAGTGCTGGCCCCCACTGAAATTAATGGAGTTGCCCTGGGATACAGGTCACCTCTCCTCATAACAAACATCACAGACAACTGGAGGAGCACGTAAGCCTTGAAATGGCAGCTATCCTGCAAGCTAAGAACAGCAACAGAATTTTAAAACAAGCAGCATGTATATTTGTGACATTTTTTTCAAATGGTTGAACAGAAATCTTTCCATTTACTTTTGTTCTCATTTAATGTTACCTAAAAGATTGCATTTGTGAAACTTATTTTTGATGTTAAGATGTGGTGGTGAAGTCCAGATTTTTTAACTTTCAATTAGGTTTGGCATTAAACTCCAGCACCAATTTAGACTTAGGAAAAACATCTGCACAATCTTTACATGTTCCCGACATAAACATTTACATTTAAAACACTGACATTCATAACATTTACCCTACTAAACAAACAGGAACTTTACATGATGAAAAACAAATCTGTTACTCATTCTCTAAAATTTAACCAAAGCAGTTTCATGCAAGCTGTTTACAGACAGTAGAGATACTGTAATGTATCCCACATCAACATATTTCTAGCACAATCAAGATCCGTAAATAACTCCAGAAACCCATTCTCCGCAACAAAGTTGTAAAATATTTAATTCAATGCAAATCACTTAAGGTGCTCCAGACACAAAGTTTTCCAGAATATGAAGGTATGTTCACTCTCACTTTAAAGTAACACTCTTAACAACTGCAACATCACAATCTACTACCCTCTTTTACTCTCCCCTTTCCTGACAAGGTCCATGACCATATTGTTGCCAGCAGCTCTTGTGCTACCTCTCTCTGCAATCCCTCCATTCCAGTTTCTGTTTAGGCTACAACCACAAGGCCTGATCAAAGTTATCAGTAGCACTGTCCCTCCATGTGTCTGCGCTTCATTGATCTTTGTCTCCCTCTTGGACAACGTTGACTATTCCGTTCTCCAGCATTGTGTTTCTTTCAAAGTCCACCTGCATAGCACTATTCTTTCCTGGTTCTGCTCTTATCTCTCTCACTACACTCATTGCAACTACACCAATGTGCCAATGTGGTCATCTCTAACAGGCCTCAACTAATCATTAGTTCCAATCGATTCATTGTTTATATGCTAGCCACAGAAGGGATCATTGACAAACACTGGGTCAGTTTCCAAATGAAGGCTGATGATACTCAATTCTGCCTCTCCACCAACACTATTGATTCTAGGATTGCTGCAGTGCTATCTGGTTATCTTTCTGACATCAAATCCTGAAAGAATTGAGATATATACGTTAACATCTGCCAAATGAAAACTATCATGTTTGGTTTTCACTTATAGCCCAATCTCAACAATGGGCAGGATTTTGGACCCAATATAGGGGCTGGATCAGAGGTGGGCAAGCACATCATTTTGCACTGCCAGCTGGCGTGTTGATTTACTGCATCAGCCTGCCCCCAAGCCATTTTTAGGAAGGCCAGATTGGGCGTAGAATGGCAACCCACCTGTAGGTGGTGGGAATTTTTTCTTTCAACTTAAATGCTGTCTTTATTGAAACAGAATTTAAAGGGATAGCATTGATACAAAAATACAAGGCTAGTCACAAATCCAAATGCAAGCATATTTTCTGCTTATACTGAAAATACCTTGTGAGTTATGCTGATGCAGAAAATGCACCTTTACATTACAAGGTCTAATACTGCACCAGTACCAAATCTACAAGCAAGACACCTTCCTTTGCATTAAACATGACATAATTCCATAGGAAAGATACAACAATGCAATTTTCTGAAGTATTGGAACCCAATGTTTTAAATATGTTCAATATTTTGAAGACAAAGCTGCGATGCTCATTAGATGTACCCATCAAGGAAAGTTAGGCAGAGTACCATGGGTTTGAAGTTCCTGCATTAGCTCCCGCAGGTGCTGCAGAATTTTTATTTGCATTATTTAACACCCCCTGCTTTCTGGCTGCAACAGATAAAACATCATCCTTTCTTATCTGTTTACTTTGCCCGCTTGATTTTTTTGCATTTTTCTGACGAGCAAGTTCTCGTTGATTACCACGGGCCATCCTGTCTCTGCGACAGTCGAATCCACTCCTGTTAATTAAAAGGCCAATTAAGGCCATTGATCTGAGGCTGACTAGAATCAGGAGCATGTCAGGTGCCTGGAGGCAGCCTTCTAGTACCAGACCAGGGTCCAGCACTCCAGCAGCATTCTGAGCACACCCCATCCCACCTACCCATGCCACCCCGCCCCACCCAGGCTACATAGGTATAGCTGCAGTCACAGGCTGCCCTGTGGAAGGAATCTCTCTTCAAAATGGTGTCTGGCAGCTGTTGGTATTTTTTATTTCAAATATTTCAAAAGTGTTGAGAGTACGCCTTCACATGGAGGCTAATCCTGCAAAATTGCTGCTCCTGACAAGGTGTGGGGTCAGGACCCATATTTGACCTCGATATTTGGCTCCCGACCCAAACCAAAATCCTGCCCCACATTACTGCTGAAACCCTCGTCACTTTGAGAATGAAATCTGAGATGAAAACAGGAATACTGGAAATAGTCAAATCAGCCAGTATCTGTGGAGAGAGAAAGAGAGTTAATGGTTAGAATCTTAACAGAACTGACTGCACGCAGTGGGGAGGCTGTATAGTGAGTCGGGAATCAGTTTGTTTTAGCAGCAGGCTTTGTTGCGGCTGTTTAACTCAGACTCATCATCAGCATCCTGCTTCCAGGTTTTATGGCCAATCCAGAGTGTGGGCCTGATAAAGACCTGCACGCTGTTAATGAAAGCTCTCAAAGGGACCCTGGTAGGCGATTGAGTGGCTGTAGGAAAGGTTGTTGCTGAAGAAATCCAAAAGCAAGAGAATGGAAGGACGATGTGGAAAACTGCCTTCTCCCTTCATCCACCAGTTCTCTGACTCTTCCCTGAAGGTCATAATGGAGGCAGTCAGGCCAGGAGAAAAGTCCTCTTCCTTTTGGATGGGGGGGAAAAGGCTATCTACCCATACAAGAACAAAAGAATTAGGAGCAAGAGTAGGCCATTCAGCCCATCAAGCCTACTTCACCATTCGATAAGATCATGGCTGACCGGAGTGTGGCCTCAACTCCACCCACCTGTCTGCCCTTCATAACCCTTGACTCCCTTGTTGATCAAAAATGTAATGCAGCCTTGAATATATTCAATAACCCTGCCTCCACTCTATCCTCTCTTGGGAAGATAATTTCACAAACTAACTAACCCGACCCTCTGACTGAAAATATTCTCCCCATCTCAGTCTTAAATGGGAAACTCCTAATTTTTAAGCTGTGTCCCCTAGTTCCAGACTTCCCCACAAGGGGAAACATCCCCTCAGCATCCACCCTGTCAAGACCCAAGATCTTATAAGTTTAATAAGATCACAACTCTCATTCTTCTAAACTCCAATGGTCCAATTTACTCATAAGGAACCCCTTCATCCCAGAAATCAGTTGAGTGAGCCATCTCTGAGCTGCTTCTAATGCAATTATATCCTTTCTTAAGAGACCAAAACTGTACACAGTACTCCAGAGACAGCTCACCAAGGCTTTGTACAGCTGTAGCAAAACATCCCTACTTTTATATTCCACTCCCCTTGCATTCAACGCCCACATTCCATTTGCCTTCCTAATCACTTGCCGTATCTGTATACTTTGCAATTCAAGTACCAGGACACCCAGAACCCTCTGTGCCGTAGAGCTCTGCAGTCTCTCTCCATTTAGATAACATACTGCATTTCTGTTCTTTCTGCCAATGTGGATATCCTCACATTTTCCCACATTATACTCCATCTGCCAAATGTTTGCCCACTCACTTAATCTATCTAAATCCCTTTGTAGGCTCTTTATGTTCTCTTGACAACTTACTTTCCTACCTATCTTTGTGTCATCAGCAAATTTAGCTACCATACATTAGGTCCTTTCATACAAGTCATTGACATAGATGTAAACACTTGAGGCCCTAGCACTGATCTCTGAGGCACCCCACTAGTTATAGCTTGCCAACCTGAAAATGAGCCATTTATCTCTACTCTCTGCTTCCTGTTAGCTAACCAATCCTCTGTCCAAATGAAACAGGCATGGTTGGATGCAATGGAGGCAATGCGTGCGGTGCTCAGGATTTGGATTCATTGCTGCAAATAGTTTAATGACCTCATTAGGTCTGGAAAGGTGAATGTCATACCATTTCAGGTGGCATCCATTGCTCCCTGACCTCTGTAGCACACTCCTGCACCCCACTCCTCTTACCACCACACCTTTCTCCTTGCAGCCGCCTCCTCAGTCTTTACAGACAACACTCACATTCAACCTCATCTCATTGCCCTCTCACCCTCAAATTTAATCATTTCATCCTCAATACATATTCCACTTCTCACCCTTATAACTCTCTGCCTTCTCTCACTACAGGAGAAGAAATCCCAGAACTTCAGGGAGAGGGAGAGAGCCTGGGGTGGACTGCAGCCATTGCCACCCTGACCACAATGGAAAAGAACAACCTGATGATTGGCAGAGTGACTGGGCATCAGTAATGGAGAGATGTGGTGACCTAGAGCTCTGGTGACAGCATTAGATGATCCACTCCCACTTGGCATTTAACAGTTACTCATGTTGAATTGATGTCACCACTAACCAAACCGTTATATTATGCAATATGCTGAGTTTGCACTCTTTCTCAATGTCAGCTCTAACCCACGTGATTCACCTCCCACAGCCCTTCAAGGGTGATAGGGAAGCTGCTGAGGGACCAGCTCAAGGAGTCCTAAGATGGTGAGCACTTAGACGTACTTCAGTGGATACTGCAGTAGAGGTAATCACATGGTGAGGAACAGGAGCAGATGCTGGAGATAGGACAACATTGGAGAGTCCCCATAAGAAAGTGCAGGATACACTAAGCTCCACACAGCTGGATGTAGATGCTGAACCGTGGGGGTTTTCCAAGAAAACAAATTTGTGAGCAGCATCTGGAAATGTATGTGCTCTGTCAGAATTTCCAGAAGCAGTGTGCACCCTACGAGAAAGAATGGAGGAGACCATCCCCAACATATTGCCATGATGTCTCAGGTATTTATGCCAATGTCCATCTGCATCGACAATCAGACATGCAGGTCATCAAGTGCATGCCTGCCCAGACCAATGACGTGCACATCCTGATCGCCACTTGACACAGGATGGAGCAAAGCCTTGCCTTGGTGGTTCAACGCCTCAATGACATACAGCCAACTGTTCTCCAGCTCTTGGTTAGCAGAGAAGTGCAGGTAAGTCATGAGATTGAAGATGGAAAAATAGGCACTCAGCACCGGGGAATCTTCTCAAAGTGCACCTACTTCTTATCCAATGTTCTCCCTCAAACAGAGCCGCATATGCTGTCTCCTGCCCCAATGACTGAGTCTGCCCCTGAACAGGTGCATATGAGGCAATCTTTGGCGGGGCCCTTACACGTTCCAAAGCCCAGAGGATATCCACCACAAACATCCCTTGTCTCAGAGCAGCAGAATGAGCAGCCTGCCTTTAGCTCAGCTGAAACTAAAGGATTTGCACCAGGTACAGTAAAAGGAAGTAGACGATAAAGACATTATTGTTGCACAAGGGGGTTTCACTTGGGTGTGTATAGCAATGCTAATGACATTATGCTAGAAAACTTAAGTTGAAATCCTTATTTTCATGCCTCTACTTTCCCCAGTTACCCTGGACTGTAGCTTTCAGGTGAATGATATGATCAGCCTTTACGAGATGGAAAGGATGTGAATATGATGGTTGGCTGGTTGAATGTTGGAATGAGGTGTGTCTTGGCCCAGGGAGGTGGGGGAGGTGCCACAGAGTTTCTCACAGCGCTCTCATATGACTTTATTCACATAGATTAAGCGAAATATTAAGTGGCTGCGGGAGTCCACTGCAGGCTTCTGTGGCCGCCAAGTGTACAGCTGCAACTATCTTGGTGGAGGAGAAGGATGCTGGCCATTCTGCACCTTCTTCTTACTGCATCTCCACACTTCACATCAGATCGCAGCTATCCTGGAGACCCTTGAAGGGACATACCGAAGGGTACCTCTAGATCTGTTGAAGCACTAGAAGTGTATCTTGAGCAACCCCATAATTTGTTCTATTATTGCCCTGGTGCCTCCTGTTGTTACCTCTCCTCTGGCTCACTGGTATGGTTCCTGCAGAGTCTTCAAGTCTTCTGAAGGGTTCCCTGTCTACCAAGAGCCAGCCACCTGAAGTAGTGTGAAGAGAAAACCTGCAGGAGATGTGACTGTGCAGAACAAATAAATCACGACAGCTTCCTGGATGTCTATTGCAGACATGCATGATAACCTACTGGTGGTCACAAACAAGCTGAGCATTAATGGTGGAATCCCTTGTGATTAATGAAGGCTCCAGAATGATATAAGGGCACCTTGATTGCCACATGTGTGCAATGACTCCATGTACCTGTGGGAATCCAGTCACTGCAATGAAGCTGACAGTTCTCTGTGTCTGACTTGCCTCATCAGTCTCGAAGTTCACATAATTGGCAGCCTTGGAAAATAAGGTACCAATGATTTCAGAGATGCAAATATGGGCAGCACATTGAGATATCTAGGAGACATCTCCAGCAGATCCCTGGAAGATCTTAGCAGCCACTGGCAATGAATGCCCACATGGTCTTCTTGGAGGAGTTCTTCTTCCAGGAGCTTGCAGATGTAAGCAACAACCTGCCTCTAAAGCCTAAGCCTCCTGAGACACTGTTGCTCTGTCATGTCTCTGTTCAGGTCATGACTCTGTCTATAGACCCCATGCTGAGGGTACCTCCTCCTTTGAGTTGGATCTCTTTGTCCATCCCCTCTATCCTGTGCAGTGGCATGTGGCTGCAGAGGAGGCAGCTACTGTTGGTATAGTTGCTGCTCCTGGTGCCCTGGATGTCGTTGCTGGTGGTGCTGCTGTTGTTGGTATGACAGCTGTTCTTCATCAGAGGTGCAGGCTTCCGCCGCATAAGTGGCTCCCATGCATCAGTGAAGTTTGACAGCAAGGAAGTTAAAATGAAGGTGAGCACATTCCAAGACAATGTTCCCTCTAACTTCTGTTTGCTCTAAGCGGCAGGCTTGTTATGTTGCACGGTCCCTTTAAGATTGATGCACAATTACATGTGTGCATCTTAAAGGGAACTTTGCTTGTGTCTTTCTTGATGCCAGCTGCACAAGCATTCAGACAAAACTCCTGCAAAATCAACTTCAATGGACCGGACAATGTCCAGATGGCCAAAAAATATCTCCCCCAGTAGGTCCTGTTTTCTCAACACTCAAATAGCTAATGTTCCAGGAGAGGACAAAGAAAACGCTACAAAGACCCTCTGAAGCTTTCCTTGGAGCACGGCAGCTTTGACATTAATGACTGGAAGGAGCTTGCTACCAATTATTCAAAACAGTGATAACTTGTCCATCAAGTTGCATCATGTTTTGAGTCCAAATGACTTAATGATGAGGCTGAGTGGCAGCAGAGAATAGAATAGGAAGTAAATCCTGCAATCTGGATCCCAATACCTCATGGGACTTCCTGCTTCATATGCCCGAATTGAGGGACAGCCAATGACAACAATCTGTAGCCCTGTAGAATATGGCACCTCAAGTATATGTCTAAGTGCATATCCAAGTGTTTTTTGCAGATAGACTACTTACCAATATCCACTTATAAGCTTAGCATAACTACTTTGACTAAGCTTCCTCTTGCCCTGCTTCCTGTAAGAACTCTATTCCATTCTCCCAGTTTCTCTTTCTCTGTCGCATCTGGTTGATGATGTCACTTTCCATACCAGTGCTTCTGATATGTATTCCATTTCCCTCAACAGAGGATTCCCCTCTACCATTGTAGACAGGGCCCTCAAATGTGTTCATTCCATTTCATACACCTCTGTTCTCACCCCAACCCCTTCCTTCCAGAACCATAATATGGTTCCTTTGTTATCACCTTTTCCCCAGCAAGCCTCCATATTCAGCAGATCATCCTCCACTAATTCTGCCACCTCCAGCATGATTCCACCACCAAAACAACTTCCCCCCTCTCCTCTTTCAACATTTCAAAAGGATCGTTCTCTCCATGATATCCTGGTCCATTCCTTTACCACTCCTTCCACTTCCCATGGCACTTTCTTATGCAAACACAGGAGGTGCAATGTCCATCCTTTTAACACTTTCCTTTCCATTGTCCACAGCCCCAAACACTCCTTCCAGGTGAAACAGTGATTTACTGTCCTTCCTGAAACCAAATCCCAAGTATTCAGGCAAAACTTCTGCAGAATCAACTTCAATGACTGGACCCTGTGTCCGGATGGCCGAATAGCATCTCCCCCACCAGGTCCTGTTTCTCTCAACACTCAAATGGCCAACATTCCAGTGGGGGTGTTCAAAGGCACTCTGAAATTCTCCTTTAAGCAAGGCAGCTTTGACATTAATGACTGAAAGGAGTTTGCTACCAATTTAATACACTATATTTGCAGTACATAATGCAGTCTTCTCTATTTAGGGGAGATCAAGCACAGGTTGGGTGACCACTTTGCAGAAAACCTCATTCGGTATGCAAATTTTTGGATGCCTGTCATTTAAATTCTCTTTCACTGCCATTCTGACCTATCTCTTCTCACCTTCCCACACTATTCCAATAAAGTTCAAAGCAAACTCCAGGGACAGCACCTCAGCTTTCGATTAGCCACTTTACAGCCTTTCAGACACAACATTGAGTTCAACAATATCATTTCATAACTTCTGTCCCCATTTTTTCAGACAAATGTTGTTGGTGATGGTTCTGCTGTTCCCATTTACACTTTCTCTAGGACCATCCTTTGTTTCTTTACTTCTCCCATTACCATCTCTTTTTGCCTTGCACCATCAGTCCCTCTGTCACAGAATCACAGATTCCATCTTTTCTGCCTTGCATCCTATCAGAAACCTTACCTTTTATTCTTTACCCCCTTCACCCTTTTCTCTGTCGCTTTCCTTGCTTAAAACCTGCTACACCTATAACTTTTCCAGTTCTTATAAAGGGTCATCAGCCTGCAACATTAACTCTGTTTCCTCTCTACAGATGCTGCCTAAGCAGTTCCCACACCTTCTGTTTTGACTTTACTAGTGTTCTCTTCACTAGCCACTTGGGCTCTATCTTTCACAAACTACATCTAAACCAACATTCCATAGCTGTAAAAATTTCCATACTCCCATTTTTGTCAAGATCTATTGAGTCCCTTTGCTCCAAGTGCCCTCCATAGTTTCACCTTACCTATTTATGGAACCCTCTGCCTCATATACTTCAGTCCACACTACTCTTTTCTCTTGGCCAGCTAGCTTTTTATTCATTCATGGGATATGGGCATCACTGGCAAGGCCAGCACTTATTTCCCAACCCTAATTGCCCTTGAGAAGGTGGTGTTGAACTGCCATCATGAACCGCTGCAATCCATACAAACATATGAATTAGGAGCAGGAGTAGGCCACTCAGCCCCTTGAGCCTGCTCCACTATTCAATAAGATCATGGCCGATTTGAATGTAATCTTAACCTCACATTCCTGCCTACCCCGATAACCTTTCACCCCCTTGTTAATCAAGAATCTATCTAGCTCTGCCTTAAAAACATTCAAAGATTCTGCTTCCATCGCCTTTTGAGGAAGGGAGGTCCAAAGACTCACAACCCTTTGAGAGAAAAAATTTCTCCTCATCTCTGTCTTAAATGAGTGACCCCTTATTTTTATGCAGTGACCCCTAATTCTAGATTGTCTCACAAGAGGAAACATCCTCTCCACATCCACCCTGTCAAAATCCCTCAGGGTCTTAAAGGTTTCAATTAAGTCACCTCTTACTCTTCTAAATTCCAGTGGATACAAGCCTAACCTGTCCAGCCTTTCTCATAAGACAACCCACCCATTCCTGGTATTAGTCTAGTAAACCTTCTCTGAACTGCTTCTAGTGCATTTATTTTTTCTTTAAATAAGGAGACCAGTACCACACACAATACTCCGGATGTGGCCTCACCAATGCCCTGTACAACTGAAGCATAACCTCCCTACTTTTGTAATCAATTCCCCTCACAATAAATGATGGCATTCTTTTGGCTTTCTTAATTACCTGCTGTCCAGAATACTAACCTTTTGTGATTCATGCACAAGGACACCCAGATCCCTCTGAATCTCAGAGGTCTGCAAACTCTCACCATTTAGATAATAACCTCTTTTTCATTCTTTCTGCCAAAATAAAGGATTTCACATTTGCCCACATTATACTCTATTTGCCAGATCTTTGCCCACTCACTTAACCTGTCTAAGTCACTTTGTAGCCTCCTTATATCCTCTTCACAATTTACTTTCCTACCTACCTTTGTGTCAGCAGCAAATTTAGCAACCATTCCTTCAATCCCTTCATCCAAGTCATTTACATAAATTATAAAAAGTTGAGGCCCCAACACTGATCCCTGTGGCATTCCATTCGTCACATCATGCCAACCAGAAAAATACCCTTTTATGCCATCTCTCTGCTTCCTGTTAGCTAGCCAATCTTCTATCCATGCCAATATGTTACCCCCTAACCAATGTCCTTTTATTTTCTGCAATAACCTTTGACGTGGCACTTTATCAAATGCCTTCTGGAAATCAAAATACAGTACATCCACTGGTTCCCCTTTATCCACAGCACATGTGACTCCTTCAAAGAACTCCAATAAATTGGTTAAACATGATTTCTCTTTTACAAAACCACGTTGACTCTGCCTGATTGCCTTGAATTTTCCTCAGTGTCCTGCTATAACGTCTTTAACAATAGCTTCTGACATTTTCCCTATGTCAGATGTTGGACTAACTGGCCTATAGTCTCCTGCTTTCTGTCTCAATCCCTTTTTGAATAAAGGAGTTATATTTGCTATTTTCCAATCTATTGGAACCTTCCCCGAATCTAGGGAATTGTGGAAAATTAAAACCAGTGCATCAAATATCTCACTAGTCACTTCTTTCAAGACCTTCGGGTGAAGTCCATCCAGCCATGGGCATTTGTCAGCCCCAGTCCCAACAATTTGCTCAATACCACTTCTTTGGTGATTGTAACTTTCCCCAAGTTCCTCCCTCCCTTCCATTTCCTGATTTACAGCTTTTCTGGGATGTTACTTGTGTCATCTTTAGTGAAGACCATAGCAAAATACCTGTTTAATCCATCCGCCATCTCCCTACTTTCCATTATCAATTCCCCAGATGCACTCTCTGTAGGGCCAACACTCACTTGTTAACTCTTTTCTTATTGAAATATCTATACAAACTCTTACTATCCTTTTTTATATTACTGGTTGCTTTCTCTCATACTCTAATTTTTCCCTCCTTATTAATCTTTTCATCATTCTTTGCTACTCTTTATATTTTTTCCAATCTTTTGACCTGCCACCTGTCTTTGCGTAATTGATTGCTTTTTCTTTAAGTTTGAGACTGCCCTCCCCTTGGAATTCTTCTTTCTCATTGGAATTTATCTATTCTGTGTATTCTGAAATACCCATTTAAATGTCTGCCACTGAACTTCTATTGACATATCCCTTTACCTCATTTGCCAGTTCACTTTAGCTAGCTCTGCTCTCATGCCCTCATAATTGCTTTTATATAAATTTAAAATACTAGTCTTGGACGCACTTGTTTCTTCCTCAAAATTAATGCAAAATTCAAAAATTTGATCGTTGCTACCTAGGAGTACTTTCACTAATAGGTTATCAATTAATCCTATCTTGTTGCTCAATACCAGGTCTAGTATAGCCTGCTCTCTGGCTGTTCTAAGAAACTATCCTGAAGACATTCTGTGAGCTCCTCAACTGATTTTTCCAGTTTATATGTAGATTAAAATCCCCCATGATTATTGCTGTACCTTTCTGGCAAGCTGCTAATATCTCTTCTTTTATAAAAGCAAACAACTGCAGATGCTGGAAATCCAAAACAAAAATAAAAATACCTGGAAAAACTCAGCAGGTCCACTCTGTCCTACTGTGTAGTTACAATTAGGGGGCCTGTACACCACTCTCACAAGTGACTTCTTGTCTTTATCATTCCTCATCTCAATCCAAACCGCTTCTACATCCTGGTTCCCTGAACTTACGACTTCCCTCTCTAATATGCTAATACTATCATCAATTAACAGAGCACCCTTCCAGCTTTCCCTAACTTCCTGTCCTTCCTAAATGTCACATACTCTTCAATATTCAGGCCCAAATCTATGTCATCCTGTAGCCTAAGTGGTGTGACTGCCTCCAGAAATAAAGCATCCAGGTAACTTTCCTCCTCCCTGATGTGTCGCAGAGTCTGCAGCTCAGCCTCCAGCTCAATGGCTCTGAGCCGAAGTTCCTCAAGCCACAAGCAGTTATTGCTGGCGTGCTTGCCCTGGATCCCAATGTTATCCAGGAGCTCCCACATGCTGCAGCCTTGACACATCACCCGACCTGCGTACTATTTTAAACCTTAAGAATAGAATAGAACTTACCTACTTACCACATACTAAACAAACAGCTAGCTCCTTTCCTTGCAGTAGAGCAAGAACCAATTTCTATGGGGTGAGAAAGATAGAAGAAGGAAAAGAACAACTCCTTCTCCCCCTTCACCAAACTCCCCTCTCAGCAAACTCCAAGTCTTCATTCAGTTAGTCAGCTGCACTCCATTTGTCCATGTGGTGTAGGTACAGTGCTTTTAGAGAGGGAGTTCCAAGATTTTGACCCAGCGACAGTGAAGGAACAGTGAAATATTTCCAAGTCAGGATGGTGAATGACTTGGAGGGGAACTTCCAGGTGGTGGTGTTCCCATCTATCTGCCGCCCTTGTCCTTCTAGATGGTAGAGCTCATGGGTTTGGAAGGTGCTGTCGAAGGAGCCTTGGTGAATTCCTGCAGTGCATCTTGTAGATGGTACACAGTGCTGCTACTACTGTGCGTCGGTGGCAGAGGGTATGAATGTTTGTGGAAGTGGTGCCAATCAAGCGGGCTGCTTTGCCCTGGAAGGTGACAAGCTTCTTGTTGTTGGAGCTGCATTCATCCAGACAAGTGGAGAGTATTCCATCACACTCCTGACTTGTGCTTGGTAGATGGTGGACAGGCTTTGGAGAGTCAGGAGATGAGTTACTCACAGCAGGATTCTTAGCCTCTGACCTGCTCTTGTAGCCACAGTACTTATATGGCTTGCGGAGTTCAGTTTCTGGTCAATGATAACCCCCAGAATATTGATAGTGAGGGATTCAGCAATGTTGAATGTGTGACATACAGAGGTACTGAATGTGGTTAAAACGTACTCAAAACAAACCCAAAAATAACCCCAGATAGAGTTTCTATTTGTCTCTTCATACTCTTTACCCAAGGTACTCACCCCATTAACTTAAGCCCAGATAGCTTAGGTGCAGGTTAGCCTTTTTGGCATGCATGCAAGCCTTCCTGTTATCTACTTTGTTGAGAGGGATCATTTTACTTCTAATTCCTCAAACAATGTGGTCACACCCTCAGCCTTTCTCTGAAAGAAAGGTGCTTCCCTACAGAGCTGGAATGATATTCAGCCCAGCGCCATTTTCATGAACCTGTCAGGAAACAGTAATGGAACATCACTTGATCCTGGGAACATGTTGCTGGATTATCTCTTTCTACATTAATAAAATTGAAGCTGATGGCCAGGCATAGGGATTGAACACAGCTTTAATGAAGACTTGTTGCTTCAGCATGCACGTGTTAACTGACTATGCAAGAGAACTGAATCATGTGATATTGCATCACTTCCTATGCTGACATAAATATTAGCATAAGTATATTTAAATTATTGTATTTAACATACTAACAAATACACCATCACAACGCCCCCCATTCCTTTAAATAACAACCCCCTATAGTATAACATTATTATGTACACGAATAAGCAACCCTTATGCAACATAAGAAACTATAAGACTATATACATAAAATATTCAACTGTAACAAGAGCATTTGGTACAATCCTCTTCCAGGTATTGTCTACATTTGGAACCATGCTGGTCATCAACTGACTCAACCAGACCTGGAGACAATGACATGTGTGCATGTTCTCAAACTGTGCATCCTCTCCTCCTGAAGATTGTGTTTGGGCGGATTGTCCTCACTTGTCGGTGTGTCGCTTGTTATCTCTTCATCTGTAAAATATACACGTGTACGTGTAGGCAATGCTGACTGGTCGCCTCATGCATGGCTAGCAGAGAATCTCCAGAGGTGAGATCAATTCCATCACATACTGCACCATTTGGTGTTGTCAACTCATACCAACAAGGTTCTTTGCACACGTAGGACACCTCTGCTAGAATCTATGTCTGATCTTGCGGTGTAGGACCCTCACCTTCTGGCTGACATATAGTGGCGGTAATTCTTCACCCACATGCACATCATGTGTGCCTTTCATCTAATCTTATTGCTGATGTAACTGGTTTGTGATCAAAGACAACTCAGTGAGATTATAAACAAAAACAGAATCACCTGGAAAAACTCAGCAGGTCTGGCAGCATCGGCGGAGAAGAAAAGAGTTGATGTTTTGAGTCCTCATGACCCTTCGACAGAACTGGTTTTTATCTCAGTGAGATTATAGCTTGGTAGTGTGGTTCTCATTGGTTGACCAAACAGAATTTCAGCAGGTGATGGCAATCCAGAGTCTTACGGCATTGCACAAAAAAGCAATAACATAACTTGGGTGCCTTGCCCAGTTTCCAAACACTTTTTGATCAGCGATTTGACTGTCCTGACCATATGTTCAGGCGAGGATATTGGGGTGATGTGATGTGGTTGATAGAACATCGTTCACACATATCCTGAACAATTTTCCAATGTATCCTTGGGCCATCGTCAGATACCACATCCACTGGGACACCAGAGAGACTAAAGAGGGCACCAACAGTACTGGCCACTGCTGCACTCGATCTGTCCCGAAGCTTCTGAACAACTGGAAATTTGGAGTGATAGTCGGTCACAAACAGATAAGTCTTCTCTGCCCACTGTAAACAGATCCGTCGCTATCTTGGTCCATGCAAATGATGGTATGTCATAGAATCACAGAATTATTACTGTGCAGAAAGAGGCCATTCATCCCATCGTGTCTGCATTGGCTCTCTGAATGAGCAATTTACTTAGTGCCATTTCCTGCCTCTCCTAATAACCCTGCACCTTGTTCTTTTTCAAATAACAATCTAATTCCTTTTTAAATGCCTCAAATGAACCTGTCTCCACCACACTCTCAGGCAGTGAATTCCACTCGCTGTGAGAATAAAATATTTTTCAAATTGCTTCTTTTGCAAATTACCTTAAATCTGTGCCCTCTCATTCTCGATTCTTTCACAAATGGGAACAGTTTCTCCCTATCTATTCTGTGCAGGCTCCTCATGGTTTTGAATACCTCTGTCAAATCCTTTCTCAGCCTTCTTTTCTCCAAGGAAAATAGTCCCAACTTCTCCAATCTATCTTCTCATCCTGGAAACCAGTCTCATAAATCTTTTCTGCATTCTATACAATGCGTTCACATATTTCCTCAAGTGCAGCACCCAGACGCAATGCTCCAGCTGAGACCAAACTAGTGTCTTATACAGATTCAACATAACCTCCTTGCTCTTGTACTCTAAGCCCTTATTAAAACCTAGGATACTGTAAGTTTTTTTAACTGAGTTCTCAACCTGTTCTGCCACCTTCACTGACTTATTGCGCATATACACCCAGGTCCCTCTGCTCCTGCACCCCCTTTAGAGTTGTACTCTTTATTTTATATTGTCTCTCCATGTTCTTCCTACCAAAACGAATCATTTCACATTTTTCTGCATTAACCTTCATCTATCACCTGTCCACCCATTCCAACAACTTTTCCAGGTCCTTTTACACTACCTTCTTCATAGTTCACAATGTTTCCAAATTTTGTATCATCTGCAAATTTTGAAATTGTGCCCTGTACCAAGGTCTAGATCATTACATATATCAGGAAAAGCAAGGGTCCCAACACCGACCCCTGGCGAACTCCACTACAAACCTTCCTTTAGCCCGGAAAATATCCATTAACTACTACTTTGCTGTCACTCAGCAAATTTCCATGTTCCTACTTTCCCTTTCACTTCATGAGCTATAACATTGCTCACTACTATGTTGTGCAGTGCTGTATCAAATGCCTTTTGAGCATTTGATCAATCATGTAGTTGGAGAGATTCTTTCTGCTGACTGGTTTGATGTTCCTGACAAGCATTGCAATCTTTAACCACCTGGTCAATGTTCTTACTGATGCCGGGCCAAAACATTTACTCATGAGCAAGTCATTTTGTCTTCTCTGTTCCCATGTGTCCCTGGTGCAGCTGCTCGAATGTGTCAGGCTTAAGTGTTACTGGAAGGAGTACTGGCTAGAGTATGGCATCCAGATCTGGGCACACTTTAGGAAAGGTGTGAAGGCATTGGGGAGAGTGCAGAAAAGATTCACGAGATTGGTTCCAGCAATGAGGAACAAAGAAAGTTTGGAGAAGTTTGGATTGTTTTCCTTGGAGAAAAGAAGGCTGAGACGAGAAACTTGTTAGAAGTATTCAAAATCATGAAGGATCTGGACAGATGAGATAGGGGAAACTGCTCTCATTTGTGAAAGGATGAGAATGAGATTGGCACAGGTTTAAAGTAATTAGTAAAAGAGCAATAAGAGTAAAACTTTTTCAAGCAGCAAGCGGTTAGGGTTTGGAATGCTCGGTAGTGTGCTTGCGCCATTGACTGAACTATTAAAAAAGAACAAGAAGTTTCAATGGACACAGGAGTGTCAGAAGGCATTTGGCAGTTTGAAAACTATATTAACTACAACACCAATTATGCCAAGCAATTTAAGTTGGCCTTTGACGCAAGTGATATAGGCATTGGGGCCGTACTGTTACAAGAAGATGTCACTGGAGTTGAAAAACTGGCAGGGTATTTTTCAAGGAAGTTGAAGGTACAATAGGGAAGATATTCAACGATTGAAAAGGAGAGTTTGGGTTTGGTGTTAGCATTGCAGCATTTTGAGATTTATGTTGCAAAAATTGTTTATACAGACACAATCCTTTAAAGTTTCTGGACAAATTTTGAGACAAGTGCAAGGCTACTCAGATGGTGGGCAGGCGAAAAGGCCAAGCAGCCTTTGCATTTTTTGTGGAATGGGATGAGGTTTCAATCCGTCATTAAAAAAAATTAAAAATTTTAATACTAATTTCTAACATGTCCCTGCTCACGTGATAGAATCACATGAAGGGACATGTTTTTTAACGATTTAAAATGATATATTTTTAATTTTTCATATCTTCATTACCCTGAGGCAGCTCTATGCCTCAGGGAGCTTTTCCTGAGCACACTTGCACGCATGCGTGAACATGCACGCTCGCCCTCCACCCCCACCCCACACAGGCAGTGCTGAGCACTGCAGCGTGCGTTTCACACTGGGCAGGACTCAATTGGCCCGCCAGCGTGAAATCGCAGTCTGGCACCGATCGCGGGCAGTGGTCGGCTTCCCGGTCCCTCCCGCCCACCTCTGCCAAGCCCACCCAATGGGGGCAAAATTCTGCCCATAGTTTCTAGAAGGTTCCTCACCACCAAAGTTAAATTGATTGGTCATGTAGTTGCTGGGCTTATTCTTACACCCTTTTTTGAACAAGGGTGTAATGTTTACAGTTCCCCAGTGCTCTGACACCACCCCTAAGTCTAAGGAAGACTGAAAAATTATGGCCTCTGGAATTTCCACTCTCACTTCCCTCAGTATGCTTTGACGCAGCTCATCCGGTCCCGGTGCCTTGTCAACTTTAAGTACAGGCAGCTTATCCTCTTTATCAACTTTAAACTCTTCTAGTGTCTGAATTCACAGAATCACAGAATTGTTTCTGAGCAGGAGGCCATTTGGCCCATTGTGTCTGCACCGGCTCACTAATGAGCATTATGACTTAGTGCCATTCTCCTGCCTTTTCCCCGTAACCCTGCAGATCGTTTCTATCAAATAATCATCTAATGCCCTCTTGGATGCCTCAATTGAACCTGCCTCCACACACTTTCAGGCAGTGTGCTCCAGACCCAAATCATTTGCTGTGTGAAAAAATTTTTCCTCACATCACATTTGCTTCTTTTTCAAAACAATTTAACTCGTTCATGATCCTTTTATGAGCAGGAACACTTTCTCCCTATCTACTCTGTCCAGTCTCCTCATGATTTTGAACACCTCTATCAAATCTTCTCTTAGCCCACTCGTCTACAAGGAGAACAGTCCCAACTTCTCCAATCTATATTCATAACTGAAGTTTCTTATCCCTGGAACCATTCATGTAAACCTCTTCTAAACTCTCTCCAATGTGTTCACATCCTTCCTAAAGTGTAATGCCCAGTACTATACATAATACTCCAGCTGAGATCTAACTAGAGTTTTACATAAGTTCTGCATAACCTCCTTTCTCTTGTACTCTATGCTACTAGTAATAAAGTCTAGGGTACTGTATGCTTTACTAACTGCTCTCTCCATCTCTTCTGCACCTTTAATGACTTATGCACATATACACCCAAGTACCTCTGTTCCTACACACTGTTTAGAGTTGTACCCCTTATGTTATATAGTTTCTCCATGTTCTTTATACCAAAATGGATCACCTCACACTTCTCAGTTTTGAACTTCATCTGCCACCTATCTGCCCACTCCACCAACTTGTCTATGTCCTTTTGAAATTCTACACTGTCCTCCTCACAGTTTACAATGCTTCTAAGTTTTGTATCATCCGCAAACTTTGAAACTGTCCCCTGCACACCAAGATCTAGATCATTAATATATGTCAGAAAAAGCAAAGATAACAAAACAAACCCCTAGGGAACACCACTACAAACCTTGTTAAACCTGGAGCTTCTGGCTCAGAAGCAGGGACGCTACCCACTGTACCACATATCCTCCTAAGTGTTTGATGTAGTCAACATCAATTGTTCTCAAACATGTTTGAGTGAAGGACGCCCTTTAAAATTAGTAATCATGAATCCACCACCCACCTCACCTAAATTATAATGCTACATAATTCCTAATACAGAAGTGCTACATGTAAAGAGTGTTTTAATAACGTCTTGAAGAAAAAGGATAGTTATTAAGAGTGGCAATTTGAGGACAATTTCACTGATGTAGCCTGTGATGAGGCAGAACAGACAAACCATAGACAAAGGATAAGTGAGACTATTAAAATCAAGTACAAGCCAACTACACTGCTTTTAATGTGGTTAAAGGCTGTCTGTTAATAGCATACATACCTAATCAGTTCACAGATCACACCCAGTATAAAGCTATTGCAAAAGTAGCATTCACAGCAATCTCAATGGTTTAGACTTTTAACAGGCTCATTATTATTCTATTATAGAGTACTCACTCACTTGAATATGACTTTTTTGGGAATATTTTACAGACTTGTGAAAATCCAGCCCTGTTTCTTGGTGTTATTTAATCATTCAAAGAATTTATATTTTTGCAACAGATTGCAAGGTTTATGAAAATGACAGCTTTTCAATGATTAGAAGAATTAACCCAACAAGCGATTAACATAAGCAGAAAACCCTGGAAATAATCAGCGGGCAAGGTAGTATTATAATGACACTTGCTCACTGCCTGAATCCAAATTGTATGCACCCTTGCATCACAACAATAACTGGCCTCCCAAATTCCCTTTGCTCCCACGGAAAGTAAATGCAGGATTCATCGCTGAAAATCATGGTGAGCGAGGCACCCATCACCACAAAAAAGGCCACTTATACAAAGTGGGTCGCTTGCTCTTTTGCTCTTCCTTCACTTTACTCCCCTTATGTATTTTTCTCAACCATGAGAGAGGTTATTTTGTGGACAGTCTGGAAAGTCTTTCTGACCACCAGGGGCCCACAGACACCATTTTGAGAACCACTGGTTAACATGGATTTTAGCACGGCTTTTAACATGGGAGGCTGGGCTGAAAATTAAGAGCCCCTGGGATCCAAGTACAAGTGGTAAATTGGGTCCAAAACCGACTTAGTGACAGAAAGCAAAGTGAAGTTGACAGCTGTTTTTGTGACTGGTAGGTTCTTTTCAGTGGGGAGTGTTCAGTACTGGGTCCCTTGCTTCTTGTGATATGTATCAATTATTTAGACTTAAATGTAGGGGCATGATTAAGAAGTTTGCAGATGATACAATAACTGATCATGTAGTGATAGTGAGCAAGAAAGCTGTAGACTGCAGGACGATATGAATGTACTGGTCAGGTGGGCAGGCAAGGTACTCCAGAGCTAACAGAGCAGGGCAGGATGTGAAGTCATTGGTGGGGACATTCTGGCCTTGATTGAATATATTAAAATAGAGCCAAGAAAGAGCTAGACAAAGAAGGACAGTGTGTGTGTGACCATGCCAAAAGTTGCAAAGAGATTGAGAAGAACAAGAAAAGATATTGCACCATGGTCACAATCTCAAAGGATGTCACCTGTGAACTTGATTAGTTTCAGTGTTTTGACAGGGATCAGAAATTGATTGGAGAGATTCTAGAGCAGTTGCAAGAAAAATTGGCATGGGTTTGCGAAATGACTTTCAATGAGTCCCCCAAGATCTATCCTAGGTCTCTTTGTCTTCCTCATCCATGTGTTGCACCTTGGCAACATCTTCAGAAGGCATGGGGTCAGCTTCTACATGTCCGCTGATGACAACAGGCTTTACCTCTCAACCATTACTCTTGAACCCTTCACTGCTGCTGTGTTGTTAAGCCTGCTTGTGAGAAATCCATCCTTGGAAGATGCTCAATTTCCTCCAGTTAAACATTCAGAAGACCAAAGACATCGTTGTTGGGCCCCACCACAAACCCCGTACCTATAGGATCATATTATCCTTTATAATTTCTTTTCACCCCTTAGCCTAACTTAAAGTACAACAAAAGCTTTTTCTGCCAACAAATAGGCTGGTTTAAGTACTTAATTAATTAACCAAAATTTTAGTTTTACTCAAAATAATTTTTGTTTCTGGAATGATTTATTAAATGCAGAAAGCTGTTTTATAACACTGTTAATTATGAATTGTGCTTTCTATTCAATAATTACATTGAATATTACCATATAAATTATATAGGGACTAGTGAAATAGTTAGCGTAGCTGTTAGACTAAGCCTTTTGGTGGCAGTTGCAAAAATGCAGCAAAACTGCTGTTGGTGGATATTAATATCAGTATATGTGAAATACCTTCACTGGACAGTCTCACATCATTGCTGTTCACTTTGTTCAGCCATATTTTAATGTTTAAAAAAATATTAAAGCAGTCAACTGCAATGCCATTTTATTTATGCAGCAGCAGAAGGACCTGGGTGCATATGTGCATAAGTCATTAAAGGTGGCAGGGCAGGTGGAGAGAGCAGTTAATAAAGCATACAGTGTCCTAGGCTTTATTAATAGTGGCATAGAGTACAAGAGCAAGGAGGTTATGCTGAACTTGTATAAGGCACCGGGTGGAATTTTCCCAGATTTGCACTAAATGCGGTAGTGCCGGGCAAAGTGCCGTCCTACCCGCCAATGGCAATGGTGGGTTTGTCCCAAACCCGCCTCATTATCTATGCATTCCCGGGACACATGCCGTTTCCATAATGGGCAGGCTCTCATTCACCCTCCTGCCATAGCATCATGCTGGCTGCCATGTTTAAAAGGCAGCCACCAGCACAACGCTCATTGCTCTCAGCTCACCACGGGAGACATGGCCAGCAAAGTAAAAAAGACTGCAACCCCTCGCTAAAATGATGGGTTCCTCGAGCGACTGCTGGATGCTGTGGAGGCCCGCCAGGAAGTCCTGTACCCCTGCTCTGGTTACAGGATGGGCAGCAATGTCACCAACCCAGCTTGGCAGGCGGTGGCAGCAGTGGTCAGTGCAAACGCCCTTCAGAAGATGACAGCCACGCAGTGCTACAAGAGGATGAATGATCTCCTTTGTACTGCCAGGGTAAGTGACTCTTTTCATCATTCTCAACTCTCACACACACAAACCCATCACACATCCACAGGGCCCTCACTCACTGCCAGTGCAAGGGACATCACCATTCACGCTTTCACACACACCTGCGTTGTCCTCAGCCCCTTCATGGGACCACTAACCACCCACACAGGCTGGGCGCATGTAACAACTGGCCCAGCAGGCATCCTGATACACTCTCCCCATCTCCGTCCATGCAGGACAAACTGGCACGCAACAGGAGGGAAAGGTTGCAGACTGGTGGAGGAATGCCAGAGTTCAAGGTCCTTACCGGATTTGAGAACAGGGCCATCCACCTGGCTGGCGATGATCGGGACCAGTCCTGTGCTGACCGTGAGGTGAGCGCTGCTTTACCAAGTGAGAATCCAGCAGTGCAACATCCAATAACCATGCTGTGAGTAATATGTTCCGTACCACAGGCTGCTGTCATGCATCAATAATCTCCCCTTGCTTCCACAGGCAAATCACTCCAAAAGCCAATGAGTCCATGACCCAGGGCCTCCAAGCCAGTTCAGAAGGGCCATCCAAAGGGAAACCAGAATGCACCCCACTACAAGTTCCGTCATAGCGCTCACCCACACCCTCTACCAGCGCAGAGACACACACCTCGGTGGGAACTAGCTCTAGAATAGGCATGGGATCACTTATTGGTAAGCACAGTGCACAGTCTGATCCATAGCAGGCGGCGGCAGGGACTTCCCAGGTCCCTGGCATTCGGACAGCTGCAGGAGGCCAGGAACCTGTTGAGTCTGAGTCAGACGACGAGCTTCTGGACTCGGTCATGTTACAGTTGCTGGAGCTGCAAATACAAGCTCGGGAACATCCGAAAGGGATGTCTGATGCACTCCTCAGGTTGCAAGGCACGATGGAGGAGTCTGTCCGCATTCAGGCTGAGCTGAAAGCACCAACGTTGTAACGCACCGAGGTCAATGTTGGCAGGATTGCAGCCGCCATGGAGACCTTAGTCCAGTACATCACTCCTACACTGCTGTGTGGGCTTAAATCCATTGCTAATGCCATAGTTGGCCTCCAGTAGTGTGTACACGAGAGGGGTGCTGGGCAGCTCGATCTCACTCTAGCTACCCCTTCCCCTCATGGAGTCAGTCAGGGCCCCTCGAGCACCCATAGGGAGGAGGATCAGCATGTGCACACCCCAGGGTCATGAACCCCAGTGATTCTGGGAGTGTCCGGCCCTCCAGAGGATGCCTGCCAAATGCATCACAAACAGGGCTTCGCAGTCAGCAGGCTACCTCCACCTCCGCTGTGGATGTCCAGGGAGCACCAAGACGTAGCAGCAGGGTCAGAGCCGTTAAGAAAAAGTAGTTGCACAGCCTGGGCAGGAATGTTGGTCACTTATACATAGTGTTCACTACCGTCAAGAAACTCCCAAGAATGTCTCCCTGCCTGTGGCTCCTTGTTCTGATGAGCAGTGTTCTTGTCACTTGGATGTGAAACCTTTCTGCACAAGATAAAAGGAAGGTGTCTCAGTCAGGGCCTCTTCCCTGTGTTCTGCGCAGCCTTCAGACCACAGTGATGGCCCAGCCTCACACTCCCTGGAAACATTACTGATGCCTGCTACTCGGTCATTGCCGCTAGAATGTAGTGGGCAGGTGCCACATAGTTCTCACATTCTCTCTGTGTGCTCTCAGGACATTTAAGGTGGGGCTGGCCCCCATCACACCAGTGTCTGTGGCCATTAATGCTGTGCACCAGCTCCTGAAGAGCTTAGGTGGTGAAGGCGGACACAGCATCAGATGTGTCTAAGGTTTCATGGCGGTGTCTGTATGAGATGGCACTGATCATGGAGCGCAAGAGAGCTTCCCTCGGCCAGATAGGAGTCAGACATTCACAGAGTGTGAAGATCTATGGTGTCCTCACTGCATGTTGTCATCATCCTCCTGTGATCAAGCGACTATTAGGGTCTCCACTGCATCTCTATGACAGGAGCATTCTCACAGAGGGCATTGGCGCTGCCATAAGCCAGACTGCAGTCAAGTGTTCACAACTGTGATGTGAGGATCTATGGGGACACCTCGATGCATGTCGTCATCATCCTCCACAAATCTGGCAGCTGTGAGGGCCTCCCGAGCATGCCTGTCTCATCTAGGCAGTGCGAGAGCCTCACCTCCGTCACCGTCACCACCGAGGACCTCCTCACCCTCATCTCTGCTGCTGTCCTCCTCATCCGAGGAGACCTCCAACTCCTCCTCGGCTAGCTCATCTCCCTGTTGGAGCGCAAGGTTGTAAAGGGTGCAGCAAGTGACGATGCGTGACACCTTCTGTGGACCATATTACAGGGTACCGCCAGACCATTCCAGGCACTTGAACTGCATCTTCAGCATCCTGATGGTCTGCTCCACCAAGTTGCAAGCAGCAGCATAAGTTTCATTATACGGTCTGAGGCCATCGCACAGGTGTCATTAGCCACAGCCTCTGCAGGTAGCCTTTGTCCCCGAGGAGCCATCCCTGCAGCCTCTGTGGACCCTAGAAGACTGCAGGGATCTGTGATCTACTCAGGATGTAGGCATCATGCACACTCCCTGGAAACCGTGGGCACACCTGCGGGAGGTGTTTCTGGTGGTTGCATAGAGTTGAAGAGAAGCGTGAGATGAGTTGGGAGCTGAAAAGGAGAGCAAGAGGAGTCGGGAGTTGTTAAGGAGCGCGAGAGGAGTCGGGAGTTGAAAAGGAGCGCGAGAGGAGTCGGAAGTTGAAAAGGAGTGCGAGAGGAGTCAGGAGTTGAAGAGAAGCGCAAGAAGAGTCGGGAGGTGAAGAGAAGCTAGGAGAGCAGGGGTGACTGAGGGAGTTTGGTGAGGAGGGAATGAGGTGATCCTTTGAGTATCTTGCGTACAGCCGGGTAAACATTTACCATTTTTATTGCTTATTGTTCTTAAGGTTTTATTTTGTGGTTCATCATTTGTAAGGGCTATATTTTGTAACAACAAGGAGCAGGGAAGAAGGGCCTGAGAGTAATTGATAATATTTGATATTAAGTATCTTCCAAAAGGTTTAATTTAATTTAAAGGGGTAAGTCATGGCAGGAAAGCTCAAAGCCGTGGTGTGCTCCTTCTACTCTATGTGGGAAGCCGGGAACATTTCCAGTGCCTGGGGCCAGCATGTGTGCGGGAAGTGTCTCCAGTTGCAGCTCCTGGAAGCCCAGATTTCGGAGCTGGAGTGGCGGCTGGGGACGCTGTGGAGCATCCTCGAGGCAGAGAGTTTCGTGGATAGCACGTATAGAGAGGTGGTCACACCACAGGCTAAGAGTCCACAGGCAGGAAGGGAATGGGTGACCACCAGGCAGAGCAAGAGGACTACGCAGGCAGTGCAGGAATCTCCTGCGGCTATTCCACTACAAAACAGATATACTGCTTTGGATACTGTCGAGGGGAATGGTCTATCAGGGGAAAGCAGCAACAGCCAAATTCATTGCACCACTGTTGGCTCTGCTGCACTAGGGAGGAGTAAAAATTGTGGGAATGCAGTAATTATAGGGGATTCAATTGTAACGGGAATAGATAGGTGTTTCTGTGGCCGCAAATGAGACTCCAGGATGGTATGTTGTCTCCCTGGTGCTAGGGTCAAGGATGTCTCAAAGCGGCTACAGGACATTCTAAAGGGTGTTCAGCCAGTGGTTGTGAAACACATTGGTACAAACGACATAGGTAAGAAAAAGGATGAGGTCCTAAAATAGAATATAGGGAGTTAGGAAGTAAGTCAAAAAGTAGGACTTCAAAGGTCCTCACTATTGATTTAAGTTCCTCTTTAACCAGCACTGCAACAATAATCTCAGGATTATTACCAGTGCCACATGCTAGTCAGAGTAGAAATAGCAGGTTATATCGGATGAATATGTGCCTGAAGAGATGGTGTGAGGGGGAGGGTTTCAGATTTCTGGGGCATTGGGGCTGGTTCTGGGGGAGGTGGGACCAGTACAAACTGGATGGGTTACAACCAGGCCAAACCAAGACTGATGTCCCGGGGGAACATTTGCTAGAGTGGTTGGGGAGGGTTTAAATTAAAATGGCAGGGGGATGGGAACCTATGAAAGAAGTCAGAGGAAGGGGAATCAAGGACAAGAACAAAAGATAGAAAGGGGAATAACAAAAGTGATAGGCAGAGAAATCAAGGACAAGAATCAAACAGGGCCTCAGTGAAAAATAGTGGGAACGGGACAAGTAATGTTAAAAAGACAAGCCATAAGGCTTTGTGCCTTAAAGCAAGAAGCATTCACAATAAAGTGGATGAATTAACTGTGCAAATTGATGTAAACAGGTATGATATAATCGGGATTATGGAGACATGGCTGCAGGGTGACCAGGGATGGGAACTGAAGATCCAGGGGTATTCAGTATTTAGGAAGGACAGAAAAAAAGAAAAAGGTGGTGGGAGTTGCAGTACTGGTTAAAGAGGAAATTAAATCAATAGTGAGGAAAGATATTAGCTCCGACAATGTGGAATCTATATAGGTACAGCTGAGAAACACTAAGCGACAGAAAACATTAGTGGGGGTTGTATATCGACCTCCAAACTGTAGTGGTGATGTTGGGAATGGCATTATACAGGAAATTAGAGACGCATGCAATAATCTGTGATTATGGGTGACTTTAATATGCATATAGATTGGCCAAATCAAATTAGTAACAATACCGTAGAGGAGGAATTCCTGGAGTGTATACGGGATGTTTTTCTGGACCAATACGTTGAGGAACCGACTAGAGAACTAGGTCTCCTCTACATTGGAGAGACCAAACACAGACTGGGTGACCACTTTGCGGAACACCTTCAGTCTGTCCGCAAGCATTACCCAGAACATCCTGTCGCTTGCCATTTCAACACACCACCCTGGTCTCATACCCACATGTCTGTCCTTGGCTTGCTGCAATGTTCCAGTGAAGCTCAACACAAACTGGAAGAACAGCACCTCATCTTCCGACTAGGCACTTTACAGCCTTCCGGACTTAATACTGAGTTCAACAATTTCAGATCACGAACTCTCTCCTCCATCCCCACCCCCTTTCCGATCCCCCTTTTTCCAATAATTTATAATTTTTTAAAAAATATATTTTTGTTTTCCCACCTATTTTTAAACTTATTTCAATCTATTGTTTTATTTCCACCTTGTAGCCCATTTCGATCCTTTCCCCCCACCCCACCCCCAGTAGGGCCATTTGCCACTAGCTTTTTCTGCTTGCTACCCTTAATGTCCCCATTAGCACATTCCTTATATATCACCACCATCAGCACCCTTTTGTTCTTTTGTCTATGTCATCTTTGGCAATCTCTTCTTTGCCTCCACCTATCACTGGCCCCCTATCCAGTCTACCTGTCCCACCCCCCTCTACCAGCTTATATTTCACCTCATTTCACTATTTCGTTAGTTCTAATGAAGAGTCATACGGACTTGAATCGTCAACTGTGTTCCTCTCCGCAGATGCTGTCAGACCTGCTGAGTTTTTCTAGATATTTTTGTTTTTGTTAGATAACAGGCCAGCCTAGACTGGGTATTGTGTAATGAGAAAGGAATAATTGGCAATCTACGTGTGCGAGGCCCCTTGGGGATGAGCGACTATAATATGATAGAATTCTTCATCAAGATGGAGAGTGGCGTTGTTGATTCTGAGATTTGGGTCCTGAATCTTAATAAAGGAAACTACCATGGTATGAGGTGCAAGTTTGCTATGACGGATTGGGAAATGTTACTTAAAGGGATGACGGTGGATAGGCAATGGCAAACACTCAAAGAGCGCATGTGTGAACTGCAACAATTGTTTATTCCTGTCTGGCGCAAAAGTAAAACAGGAAAGGTGGTCAAACCATGGCTTATAAGGGAAATTAGAGATAGTATTAGATCCAAGGAAGAGGAATACAAATTGGCTAAAAAAAACAACAGACCTGAGGATTGGGAGCACTTTAGAATTCAGCAAAGGAGGGCCAAGGGATTGAATAAGAAGGGGAACATAGAGTATGACAGTAAGCTCGCAAGGAACATAAAAACTGACTGTAAAAGTTTCTATCGCTATGTGAAGAGAAAAAGATTGGTGACGACAAATGTAGGTCCCTTACAGTCAGAAACAGGGGAATTTACAATGGGGAACAAAGAAATGGCTGACCAACTAAATACATACTTTGGTTCTGTCTTCACAAAGGAGGACACTAATAACATACCAGAAATGTTGGGGAACACAGGATTTAGTGAGAGGGAGGAACTGAAAGAAATCAGTATTAGTAGGGAAATGATGTTGGGGAAATTGATGGGACTGAAGGCCAATAAATCCCCAGGGCCTAATAATCTACATCCCAGAGTACTTAAGGAAGTGGCCCTAGAAATAGTGGCTGCATTGGTGGTCATCATCCAAGGTTCTATAGACTCTGGAACAGTTCCTACAGATTGGAGGGTAGCTAATGTAACCCCAATATTTAAAAAGGGAGGTAGAGAGAAAACAGGGAATTATAGACCAGTCAGCCTGACATCGGTAGTGGGGAAAATTGTACAGTCCATTGTAAAAGACTTAATAGCTGAGCACATGGAAAACAGTGGCAGAATTGGCAGAGTCAGCATGGATTTATGAAAGGGAAGTCATGCTTGACAAATCTATTGGAATTTTTCGAGGATGTAACTAGTAGAGTTGATGAGGGGAAGCCAGTGGATGTGGTTTATTTGGACTTTCAGAAGTCTTTCAAAAAAGTCCCACATAAGAGATTGGCGTATAAAATTAAACGTATGGGATTGGGGGTAGTGTATTGAGATAGATAGAAAACTGGTTGGCAGACAGGAAACAAAGAGTAGGAATAAACGGGTCTTTTTCCAAATGGTAGGCAATGACCAGTGGGGTGCTGCAGGGATCGGTGCTGGGACCTCAGTTATTCACAATATATATTAATGATTTAGATGAGGGAATTAAATGTAATATCTCCAAATTTGCAGATGACACAAAGCTGGGTGGGAGGGTAAGCTGTAAGGAGGATATAGAGATGCTTCAATGTGATTTGGACAAGCTGAATGAGTGGGCAAATGCATGGCAGATGCAGTATAATGTGGATAAATGTGAGGTTATCCACTTTGGAAGCAAAAACAGGAAGGCAGATTATTATCTAAATGGCTACAAATTGAGAGAGGGGAATGTGCATCGAGACCTGCGTGTCCTTGTACACCAGTTGCTGAAGGTAAGCATGCAGGTGCAGCAGGCGGTAAAGAAGGCAAATTGTATGTTGGCCTTCATAGCCAGAGGATTCGAGTACAGGAACATGGATGTCTTGCTGCAATTGTACAGGGCCTTGGGGAGACCACACCTGGAATATTGTGTGCAGTTTCGGTCTCCTTATCTGAGGAAGGATGTACTTGCTATAGAGGGAGTGCAGCGAAGGTTTACCCGAATGTTTCCTGGGATGGTGGGACTGACATATGAGAGATTGAGTCGGTTAGGATTATATGTGCTGGAGTTCAGAAGAATGAGGGGGATCTCATAGAAACCTATAAAATTCTAACAGGACTAGATAGGGCGGATGCAGGAAGGATGTTCCCGATGGTGGGGGAGTCCAAAGCCAGGGGTCACAGTCTGTGGATACGGAGTAGACCATTTAGGACTGAGATGAGGAGAGGTTTCTTCACCCAGAGACTGGTGAGCCTGTGGAGTTCGTTACAACAGAAAGTAGTTGAGGCCAAAACATTGTATGTTTTCAAGAAGGAGTTGGATACAGCTCTTGGGGCAAAAGGGATCAAAGGATATGGAGAGAAAGCGGGAGCAGGCTATTGAGTTGGATGATCAGCCATGATCATAATGGATGGTGGAGCAGGCTCGAAGGGCCGAATGGCCTACTCCTGCTCCTAGTTTCTATGTTTCTATGCTAGACAGCGAACAGCCATGGCTCACTGACGCTCCTGAGCAGTGTGTGCGGGAGCTCCAGCAGCCCCTTCTTCATGAGGTTGCGGCTCCTGCCTTTGCGCGGCCAGGAGCCTGAGTCGCTCTCTCCTTCACCTTCTTCGCTCTCTGTAGGCCATCAGGCATACAGCTAGGTCACCAGGATCCATGATCCTGACGTGTTCTTCCTGCAGCATAGAAAGAGAGAGAGAGAGGCATGGTTAGCATGGGTGTACTAAGCATATTTTCCTGGCCCTGTGTGACTGCCCCTTAACACTTCCTGGGAAGTGCTGGCTACCCCTCGGATAGCCACAGATGAATGCGCTGCATGGCTGCCTTGTCAACCTGCGACATGGCGGAAACTGGTCCAAACTGGGATGCTGGGATTACAAGGGACTGTGAGCGCCTCCAACAGTGACTGCAATATGGCCAGCATTGGCAAGGAGATTGTACAACTTGTGCAGTCCACCTGCTGCGCGGTCCAGTAAAGTGGTCACAGACTTGCGGTCTGTGCCAGGGTGGTGGGGGGGTAAGGTCTGGAGGGCTTCGTGGCACATTGGTGCCACTGCATTGCTTGCGTGGGAGGGCAGGCTAGGGGCCCAACCCCAATTATCTAACTATGGCTGTGCCCGAACTGTCTCAGTTGCAGGGGGATGGTCAATTTATACAGAGGTCCTTACTGTGTCGCCACTTCCCTTGCCTACTCTGCCCCCTATTTTGATAGCTTGTGCGCGGGATCCAATGCCAGGGCAGCAATTGCCCCGGACACCCACATCCTGAATACAGTCGTCCCCAAGGCCAGGCAGCAGTTGCTCCCAGACACCACCCCACCCGCCCCCATTCCCCCCAACGACTACAGTCACCTCCGGGCCCGGGCAGCACTTCTACCTGGCCTCCCGGTGCCCCTGAAGCCTGCAGAGCAACAGGTGACCCTGGTGAGCTGTGGAAAACAATGCTGTTCACTCACCTCAGTTCCCCCAAAGTGAAGGCCACCATGTGCACATCGCCTGTGTACCGTTGTGAAGCACTTCGCCATGTTTTTCCGCCAACGTAGACGGACGATCCAGCAGGGGTCTAGAGCATGGTGGGATGGTCTTTTGATGAGATGCTGATGTATTACAATGAGCTCCCTGCCGACCATCAGTGGGAAATGTGGCCCGTCATCGGCAGGCTGAGTAGACGATTGCGATCTGCCTTCCCACCACCGTGAACTACATTGTGCCATATTGTCCGTGCCCGCCACCTGCCAGCAGGCACGGAAAATTCCACCCACTAGTTAGGTCTCAGCTAGAGCATTGTGTACAGTTCTGGGCACCACACTTTAGGAAGGATGTGAATGTATTGGACAGTGCAGAGAGGTTTACAAGAATGGTTCCGCGGATGAGAAACCTCAGTTATGAAGACAGATTGGAGAAATTTGGACTGTTCTCCTTGGAGAAGAGAAGGCTAAGAGGAGATTTGATAGAGGTGTTCAAAATCATGAGGGGCTGGACAGAGCAGTTAGAGAGAAAGTGTTCCTGCTCGTAAAAGGATTAAGAACAAGAGGACACTGATTTAAAGTGATTTTCAAAAGAAGCAAATGCCATGCAAGAAAAAACTTTTTCACACTGCAAGTGATTTGGGTCTGGAATGCATTGCCTGGAAGTGTGGTGGAGGCAGGTTCACTTGAGGCAGTGGGTGATTACTTGAGTAGAAACAATGTGCAGGGTTACGGGGAAAAGGCAGGAGAATGGCACTGAGTCATAATGCTCATTCGGAGAGCCGGTGCAGACACAATGGACCAAATAGCCTCCTTCTGCACCGTAACAATTCTGTCGTTCTGTGAAATGGAACTCATTTTGGAATAGTGTGAGGTAAGGCATTTGGGGAAAATTAACAAGGCAAGGGGATACACAATACATAATAGAATACTGAGAAGTGTAGAGGAAAAGAAAGGCCTTGGAGTACATGTCCACAGACTCCTGAAGGTAACAGCAGGGATAGATAGGATGCTTAAGAAGACAGGCTGGGTACTTTCCTTTATTTGCCGAGGCAGAGAATATAAGAGCAAGAAGGTTTTGCTAGAACTGGATAAAACTCTAGTTAGACCACAGCTAGAGTAGGCACCATGTCCTGGGTTGCATCTTCTTCCTTGGTAAAGACAAATGCAAAGTGTTCATTTTATACCTAAGCCATTCCCTTGCCTCCATGTATAAAACCTCTTTTTGGTCACTAATCAGCCCTACTCCTCCTTTTACCATCCTTTTACAATTTACATGCCCATAGAAAACTTAGTGATTGCCTTTTATGTTAGCTGCCAGTCTCTTTTCATACTCCCTCTTTTCTTCTCATATTTGCCTTATCACTTCTCCTCTGAAACTTCCGTATTCAGCCTGGTTTTCAATTGTATTTACTTCCTGAAACCCGTCATAAGCACACCTTTTCTTCCTTGTCTTAATTTCTACCTCCTTTGTCATCTAAGGAGCTCCAGATTTGTTTGCCCTACCTTTCCTTTTTGAGGGAATGTAGCTTGACTGTGTCCGAACCATCTCTTCTTTGAAGGTAGCCCATTGATAAGCTACCATTTTTCCTGCCAACCTTTGGCTCCAATTTATTTGGCTCAGGTCTGTTCTTACCCAATGAAGTTGGCTTTCCCCCAGTTAATTACTCTTACTCTGCATTGTTCATTGTACATTTCCATAGTCATCCTAAATCTTCTGATACAATGATCCCTGTCCCTTGAATGTTCTCCCCCTGACACTTGGTGTACTTAGCCCAGCTCATTCTCAAGAAACAGGTCCAGCAGTGCCTCCTTTCGTGTTGGACTGGACACATGCTGATGTAGAAAATTCTCCTAAGCACACTTTAGGTGCTCTTGCCCCTCTCTGTCCTTTACAGTACCACTATCCCTGTCTATATTCAGATAATTAAAGTCCCCCATTATAACTACTCTATAATTTTTGCACATCTCTGTAATTTCCTTGCAGGTTTGTTCCTCTACATCCTTCCCACTAGTTGGTCGCCTCTAGACTTCGCCAAGCAATGTAATTGCATATTTTTGCTCCCTACCTCTAGCCAAATTGATTCTGTCCTCGATCCTTTTGCTCTCAGAGCTCTCATTATTTCTCTCACGGTTTTTATAGCCCCTCTGCTCTCGCAACTCTCGCTACTTCTCTCGCTGCTTTTATAGACCCTCTGGTCTCAATAATCCCACTGCATCTTTCACAGTTTTTATAGTCCCTCTGCTCTCAGAACTCTCACCACTTCTCTCACAGTTCTTATAGCCCCTCTGCTCTCAGGAGTCTCGCTGCTTCTCACGCTGTTTTTATCATCCCTCTGCTCTCAGAACTCATGCCACTTTTTGCATTGTTTTTATAGATCCTCCGCTCTCAGAACACTCACTGCTTCTTGCGCTGTTTTTATCACCCCTCTGCTCTCAGAAATCTTACTGCTTGTCTCCCGGTTTTTATAGGTCCCTTGGTATGCATGTCCACCGGTCCCTTAAAGTAGCGGGACAAGTAGATAAGGTGGGTTAAGAAGGCATATTGGATACTTGCCTTTATTAGCCAAGGCATAGAATATAAGAGCAGGGAGGTTATGCTGAAACTATATAAAAGGCTGGTTAGGCCACAGCTAGAGTATTGCGTGCAGTTCTGGAATCCACATTATAGGAAGGAAGTGATTGCATTAGGGAGAGTGCAAGAGGAGATTTACCAGGATGTTGCCTGGGCTGGAGAGTTTTAGTTACAAGGAGAGATTGGTTGGACTGGGGTTATTTTCCCTGGAGCAGAGGAGATTGAGGGGGGACGTGATTGAGGTGTATAAAATTATGAGGGGAACAGATAGGGTAGACAGGAAGGAACTTTTCCCCTTAATGGAGGGATCAATAACCAGGGGGCATAGATTTAAGGTAAGGGGCAGGATGTTTAGAGGGGATGTGAGGAAGAACTTTTTCACCCAGAGGATGGTGCGAATCTGGAGCTCACTGCCTGAAAGGGTGTTAGAGGCAGAAACCCTCATAATACTTAGAAGAATTTGGAAGTGCACTTGCGATGCCATGGCATACAAGGCTATGGGCCTAGTGCTGGAAAATGGGATTAGAATAGTTAGGTACTGGTTTGACCGGTGCAGACTTGATGGGCCAAAGGGCCTTTTTCTGTGCTGTAGACCTCTATGATTCTATGCTCTCAGAACTCTCGCCACTTCTCTTGCTGCTTTTTTCGACCCTCTGCTCTCAGAATGCTTGCCACTTCTCTCACGGTTTTTGTAGCCCATCCATTCTCAGAACTCTCCCCAATTCTTTCACGGTTTTTATACCACTCTGCTCTCAGAACTCTTGCCACTTCTCGCGCTGTTTATATAGCTCCTCCGCTCTAAGAACTCTCGCCAATTCTTTTGCTGTTATTAAAGCCCCTCCGCTCTCAGAACTCTCACTGCGCCTTGCCCTGTTGTTGTGGCCCCTGTACTCTCCTGCATTTGGACTACAACAATGGATTTCAGCACCTGGGCAACAGGCAGAAAAAAGATTGACAGGTTTTCTATCCCTGATCTCGATCAAGAAAAGGTCCAGGTTCAGCTGCGAAAAGCCTGCTGGCAATCATTTTCTAGACTTACACAAGAAAATGGCCACTTGAGCGATGTATCAGAGTGCTGCCCACATTTATTGAATTTACCACTGTCAGGACCAAACGCTATAGTGCAAAATGTAAGAAACTTGGGGGAAAACAATTCTATGGTAGAAACATACGCTGTTAAATCTCCAACACTTTTAAGACAGGATGACTTATGAAACTAATGCAGATAATATAGATTCAGTTCCAACTGATTGAAAAGTATTTACCTGAGGTGCCTTTTCTGGAATAGGCTCATCACGAAGAGTTAGAAGGGCTTTCATAGCAGCATTATGTCTAGCAGCTTGACGGGTCCTTCCTTCTCCAATAAATTCTGTATTCCCCACAAGCAGCTGGACGTAAAATAATTTGGGAGTTGGATAATGGTACCTGTGTTGAGCAGGAGCCAACAACCATATTTAGACATGAGAATAATTCACCTTATGTTTGTTAACAATGATCACTTTATTTCACCACGCAGCTCTTGTGAATTCTGAGACAATTAACAATTAAACAAAAGCTAGCTATTGCCAGCTGGTCTTGTACTTGTAACTGCAAATAAAACAGAGCATTTACTGGGATGCTGGAAGGAGGGCGTTTCCAAGCTTGGCCAAGTTGTCACGGAGATAGCTAGTGGGGAACGAGCATTTCCCCCATATGGAGGAAGGTAAATTAAAAAAAAATCAGATGCTGTCACACATCATAAAGAATTAGAAGGGAGCATTGAATGGAATTCAAAACATCTTTGCCTCAGTGTTGATTTAGTATTTTAACCTGCTTTAACTGTATGGCTCTATTTAAAACATTGCTAATGCTCGAAAATATGTGAAAAACTGATTTGTTACAAAATACCCATTATCTGCACAAAAAAATGGCAGACCTCACCAGCATACAGTGTTATAGCTCAAAATGCTGCTACCAGGCAGATCCTAAATTTGGAAGGAAAGAATGAAAGTACGTAGTTCAGAATGGAAGAGGTGAATCCGGAATATAACAGAAAATCCTGGAATTATTGGATGCTGCAGTGTACATGTTTGGGTGTTAGCGGAGGTGAGGAAACTGAAAGGTCCCTTCAAATGGACAAATTTTCCAGTCTATAACTATCTTGTGAATGTAGGGGCAGAATTCAATGTCCTCCTCCAAGGCAAGTTTGGAAGCAGGGGCAGGGCAATTAATCAGGCGGGGGGGTGTCAGGTGGGGATCCCACCGCCCTCCCAACTCTGCCCCAATTAAGTCCGGGGCGAGAAAGCTCCTGCCCTGCTGCCAATTGAAGCCCTTAAGTGAGCACTTAATGGGACTGCTCCTGCTGGTGCTGCCTGTAATGGATAGCTACCAGCCTCTGATTAGCCAGCAGTTCATGTGGGTTGGGAGATTGCAAGGCTGGGGTTTCCTCTCCTAGGGTCCTTGATCCCAAGGAAGGCCCACCACTGGCCGCTTAAGTGCCTGAGAAGCACTTAATACCAGCAGGCCCTCCCAAAAGGAGGTGACGCAGAGGAAAGCTAGGGGGTGAAGCCCTTGTTGCCTGCATTAAATACCACTCTAGAACTCTATGGCTGTTGTTCACAGTTAAAATGGAGGTGATATGAACGTTTCACAGCCTCATTTCTCGTAACTTACACACCATTGACAAAGTAGCAGCAGTAGTAGAGTTTGCGCTTGGTGCAAATGAAACCTTCAACCTTCTGGTCTACATGCCTCACCCACTTTTACACGTTTAGCCATTTGAACATTGAAAAAACCTACAAACTACAACTTAACCCAGTCAATGATCAAAATAAATATGACAAGTGAAGATGTAAATGTGTCAACATGGTGAAGCTATAACACAGGACTACTTGTGTGCCAAACAGCTTAAGCAGCAAGTGATAGACAGGGCTAAGTGATCCCACAACCAACGGATCAGGTCTAAGCTCTGTAGTCCTGTCAAATCCAGTCGTGAATGGCGGTGGACAATTAAACAACTCACTGGAGGAGGAGGCTCCACAAACATCCCCATCCGCAATGATAGAGGAGCCCAGCACATCAGTGCTGAAGATAAGGCTGAAACATTTGCTACAATCTTCAGCCAAAAATGCTGAGTGGATGCTCCACCTTGACCTCTTCCGGAGTTCCCCAGCATCACAAATGCCAGTCTTCAGCCAATTTGATTCACTCCATGTGATATAAAGAAATGGCTAAAGGCACAGGATACTGCAAAGGCTATGGGCCCTGACAACAATTCGGCAACAGTACTGAAGACTTGTGCTCCAGAACTTGTCACACCCTTAGCCAAGCTGTTCCAGTGCAGCTACAACACTGGCATCGACCCGGCTATGTAGAAAATTGCCCAGGTATGTCCTGTACACAAAGAGCAGGACAAATCCAACCCAGCCAATTACCGCCCTATCAGTCTGTTCTCAATCAACAGTAAAGCAACGGAAGGGATCATCAACAGTGCCATCAAGCGGCACTTGCTTAGCAATAACCTGCTCACTCTCACCCAGTCTAGGTTCCGCCAGGGCCACTCAGTTCCTGACCTCATTACAGACTTGGTTCAAAAATGGACAAAAGAGCTGAACTCCCGAGGTGAGGTGAGAGTGACTGCCCTTGATATCAAGGCAGCATTTGACCGAGAGTGGGCATCAAGGAGCCCTAGCAAAACTGGAGTCAATGGGAATCAGGGGGAAAACTCTCAGCTGGTTGGAGTCTTACCTTGCACAAAGGAAGGTGGTTGTGGTTGTTGTAGGTCAGTCATCTCAGCTCCAGAACATCACTGCAGGAGCTCCTCAGAGTAGCGTCCTTGGTCCAACCATCTTCAGCTGCTTCATGAATGATCTTCCTTCCATCATATGGTCAAAAGTGGGGATGTTCGCTGATGATTGCACAATGTTCAGCGCCATTCGCAATTCCTCAAATACTGTCCAAATGCAGCAAGACCTGTACAACATCCAGGCTTGGGCTGACAAGTGGCAAAGAACGCCACACAAGTGCCAGGCAATGACCATCTCCAACAGTAGAGAATTTATCCATCGTCCCTTGATGTTCAATGGCATTACCATCACTGAACTCCCCACTATCAACATCCTGGAGGTTTCCATTGACCAGTAACTGAACTGGACTAGCCATATAAATACTGTGGCTACAAGAACAAGTCAGAGGCTAGGAATCATGTGATGAGTAACTCGCCTCCTGACTCCCCAAAGCCTGTCCACCGTCTACAAGGCACAAGTCAGGAGTGTGATGGAATATACCCCACTTGCCTCAATGAGTGCAATTCTCACAACACACAAGAAGCTTGACACTGTCCAGGACAAAGCAGCCTGCTTAATTGGCACCACTTCCACAAACATTCACTCCTTCCATCACCAACACACAGTAGCAGCAGGGTGTATTATCTGCAAGATGCATTGCAGGAATTCACCAAGGCTCCTTCGACAGCATCTTCCAAACCCATGACCACTACCATCTAGAAGGACAAGGGCAGCAGATAGATAGGAACACCACCACCTGGAAGTTCCCCTCCAAGTCACTCACCATCCTGACTTGGAAATATATCGCCATTCCTTCACTGTTGCTGGGTCAAAATCCTGGAACTCCCTTCCTAACAGCACTGTGGGTGTATCTACACCACATGGACTGCAGTGGTTCAAGTAGGCAGCTCACCACCACCTTCTCAAGGGCAACTAAGGACGGGTAATAAATGCTGGCCCAGCCAGCGAAGCCCACATCCCATGGATGAATTTAAAAAATGGAGGATTTTGCTAGAAGTAGTATTAAAACTGCAATCATTGAACTCATGATTTACTTACAAATCTCAAATTAGGTATTGTTACTTATGGTTTATATATTAGGCCTCAAATTGAACATTTCTTGTACTCAGCATGTTCCTGTTACACAGTCATTTTATATTATGCATATGGACCCAAGTTGCCTCTCTGTTGAAATCGCTAAGCTTTAAATGCAATATACACATCCAAAACTCTCTGCTGTCCATAGCCTAATTTGCAAATCCCGTTCACTGTGCTTGCTGTCCTACATTGACTTCCGGGCTGGGAACACATCAATTTTTAAAATTTTCATCCTTGTTTACAAATCCCTTCATGATCTCTCCTGCCTCTCCCCATCTCTACAATGTCTTCCTGCCTACAACCCTCCGGGATTTCTGCACTCCTCCAATTATAGTCCCTGGTCCCTTTTTTCACTCTACCATTGCCAGTTGTGCCTTCAGATGTCAAGATCTGAAGTTATGGAAATCCCTCTCTACACCTTTTGGCCTCTCTACATCTCTCTCCTCTTTTAGTCTGCTCCTTAAAGCCTATCTCTTTGACCAAACTTTTGGCCAGGCATACTGCATAAAAATATTTAAATGTTGACAATTATGTTTAGATTAACATTAAGGCATCAGTGAAGATTGTGGGAGTATCGAAGAAAGCAATCAAGAAGAGATTGAAAAGGTATGGTCATCTGTCACGGAGAGAGAGAGGTGAGGCATGTAATGGAGATGGGACTGCTAGAAGGAGAAGAGTGGGAGACTGACAGGAGGAGACGGAGAAGAATGATCACCCAGCACGGTGGTGACCCCAAGTAAAATGGGGAGATTGGCGAGAAAACGAGGAAAAGGGAGAGAAGGAGGAGAAGTAGAAGGAAGAGAAGGAGGAGGTGAAAGAGGAGGAGAAAGACAGGAAAGAGGAGGAAGAGAAAGAAGAGGAGAAGGAATAAATGGAAGAGATATCATCAATTGCCAGATCTCTGGTTCCCTCTGAGGTGCTAACAAGTTCTTGTCTTATTCTTCAGTTTGTCCAAACTTCATGTCTGTTAACTAGTCAGAACGTTACACCAACAAACATTTATGGTAATATTGGCAATTTTTCTTTTTAAATGCATATCACATTCCTCAATTCTTGACCATTTGTGGCATGCAAAACATTTAGAACGGGTGTTGCGCCAGTGGTTTGAACAGCAGTGTATTTTCAATACAGTGAGATGAAATGTGGTTAACATGCTCATCAGCTGTTGCTTCTCCCAGAAACCAAACAATAAGTGATACATTAGGTAGCCTGGACATTTCAAAAGATATCTCTGGCTTTTGTGTTGGAAAAGCTTTTGATCTCTGTCGGTCTGAAAAAAGCACAAGCTTTTGAAAATAAGAGCACAAACTCCAATAGGTACTCGGGCTTCTGGAACCAGGAAGTTGCACAAACAGGCAGCAAAAGACATTGGATTACAGGGATATTGGTTCCGACCTAGGTAGTAAGACAGGACACCGGCGGATTATTTTGTTTAGGTTAAATAAGGTGCCTTGCCAAAGTGGGGAAGTATTGTTTTGCATATTATTACGCAAAGGGAAGTTATATTGTTATATCTGACAACATATAATCTATGGGCTGTATTACAAAATGCAGACTGCAGTAGACCTTGCATTTTTATTCTGTAAATTAAGAAGACCTGCATTTTGCAACATATTGCAATTACTTGTATACTGAAATGTTCATAATTGTGCAGTCCTTTTATTATTTTATAGTTTACTTTTATTTTGATGACTGTCTATATCTGTTATGAATTATGATCACTTGTTTTATTTGTTTCATCATCACAATTCGGCCTTGATGAATGTTCAATAAACCAATTATCCATCTGGTTAAGTGAATCTGATGATAACTGCTGCACTGTAGATTCATCATAACTATGAAATAAAGCAGCTTAATGATTCAAACAAAGCATCGCCTCACCTAGTTTAACTGAAATCTGCCTTCAGCGAGATTGAAGAGATAGTGTGCGAAAGACACAAATATCCAGATAACAAAAGGGGATTATTGTTACATTCTCGAGTTATACTATTGTACAAGTAGTATAGGACAGTGTGAGTCAACGCCCACTGAATACGATGCTTAGATCATTTAAGGGAGTGACTGGCATCACTGAACTTGAGAGGAATGTAATAGGACTGAATTTGTTACAGGTGCTTTCTTTAAATTTCAAGTCAACCTAAAGAAAGTCTATAAACTATTCTAGTGTTTCACATTCTGAAAAATACTCTCATACTCTGATGATATTGGCACAAGTAACCAACTCTGAAATCAGGTGCAATGTGACCTGTGTTGCCTTATACAGGAATTCTAAATCACAATACAAAAGTAAGCTGGCTCATGTTAGGAACACATTTCACACAGTTGTAAATTTTAATAATGCAGCACCTCAGTGGTGTCTCCAAGCCGAATCCATGTACTTTACCCACTTTCCAGTACACCTAAATTTTAATATAGATCTTAAAATTATAAATTCAGCATTTTAGGATATTAATTTGTTTATACAGATGAGCTATGCAAAAAAACTTGAATTCCTGTGAATTCCTACTTTTAGAGCAGTTATCATGATTGGAAAAAGTCCACTGTTCTGTTCTTGAGCTAAACATCAATTTTGGTAACTGGCTTTGGACCTGCAATTTCTGAATTTTCCGCCCAACCCTATTATAGAGTCAAAATCCTTTCCAAATCTGTGTGTTGTTCATTTTCACACTTACATTCATTTTTTCAATGGAGAATTGCAATGATTACATTAAACTCTTGTGAAAACAACTGTCACTGTACTAATTATCAGTATTAGTCATATATTTAATTGTAAATACCAGTACAAATTTTATGCTGTTATAATTCAGGTTAATCATTTCTAAAAGCTCATTATAAGCTAGCTTGCCTGAAAGAGTCCTTTAATGGTGCATATGTGGGTGAGAGATCACTATACAGAACTCATTCAAAACAATCTTTTTACATGCTCCTCATATTGACTGCTATTGTACTCAAAGCGAATGAACACATAAACCAAAAAAGCATCAATTAACTTTTATTTTCTGAGTCAATTTGAAGGTTAAAAATAAAAACACACACATATAAAAAGCACTATGAAAATAGAATTCATAATCTTAAGAGTATAATTAGTTTCTCAATGTCTAACCCTTTTGTGATAATTAAACACTGTAAGTGACAGTCTAACCTTCAAAAATAGTAAGCTTTTGTTGTCTTCAGGATGCATAAATAAGTCATAAAGACTGTGAAAACACAACATGCAGTATGAAATCATTCACTTTTCTCAGCTGCTGTTTAGGTCTTAATTTTATTTTTTGGTTAATGTTTCTCAGTGTTGTCACTAAGATTTCTACTTTGCACATGAATAATTTTTGGAAGAAGCATCTTGAGCTATAAAATGCCAGGGTGAAATACTGCTCACTTTGTGTGTCTTTTACATGGCTGTGCTAGGAGCAATTAGGTGATTAACTCATTTATACATGTAACTCTTTCGAGTACAAACCCGTTTCCATCTGTTTCAGATGAAGTTACATTGTTTCATAGTTTGCCATTGTGAGATTTGAACTCTTGATCTTGGGGTTACAAACCCAGTACCATAACCACTTGGCTATTTAGGCCAAGCTCTCATTTATACATGTAGATGTCTCTGACAGCAAGGGTAATTAGGAATGGGCAACAACTGCTGGCCTAGCCAGCAATACCCACATCCCACAAAAGAATAATTAAAAAAAAATGCTGCTGGCATCATTTGTGTGGTGCAAATAATCCAACAGTGCCATTACTGGAGCTAGTTCTCCTACATTGCTTCCGACTGGAATTGTTGTTGACCGTAAGCCACACCTGCTAAATGTTGCAACGCAGAGGTTGGTTTGACTATTCTGAAGTCTGGCCACAGTTAACAGCCTACTCACAAAGGCCAGAAATGTGCTTTCAATAGTGCTTACTTGTACAGACCTTCCCTTGACATTGAAGAGCTTGAAATTTGACTGCACTAACTGCATGTGAAATTCACATGTGTAATAGCATTAAAGTTATGCCCTGCAATTCTCTATTGTCAAACACAGACTTCAGTACAAGAGGCAGATTTAGTTGGAAACACACACAATTTCACTGGGGAAAGTGCACAAATATAAAGGGATTAAACAGTACCATGCAAGAACCGTATGGCAGAACATTAAAGCACCCTAGCTTAACTGTGATTTTTCGCATTCAGTGATATGAATGTGCTAAATAAGCCAGACATTGAGGGAAATTATAACCACCACAAAAAGGGCAGATGTAAAAAAATTTAAATCCCAAGCCCACTGATTTCTGGTTTTAATAGACGCAGAAGGATAAGGTGGTGGAGACAGGCAAAAAACATTCTCCAGAGGCCAGCAGCCCCTCAGTGCCATCAGCGCCACTGGGGAGTAGAGGCAGCTACAAACAATGTACCCACCAGAGGCCCAGAATCAGAGAGGGACCCAGACCAAAGGTAAACAAGGGCAGGATGAAAGATGCCGGCTATGTGGTAGACAGGAAAGTCAGAAGAAAGGGTGGGGGTGTGGCTCTCAGTGGGCACCCAATTCCCCTCCTGATGCTGGGTCCCTCCATCAGGCACTGAGTGCCTTTAAATAAGGGACCCTCACTGGTATTCCGCAAGCAAACTCAACAGGTTTTTTTAAAATCGGGCTTCTCGTATGGTGCTTGTCTCACCTATCACTGGTCGAATACCAGCAAGAGTGGGATGAGAAGCTTAAGTGGGCATTAATTGCATATTTTTTTCAGCAATACTCAAAATACATCTGATCATTTTATCAAATTCCTCTTTTAAAAATATCTTTTTTATTTCTTCTTGGGATATGGTTTACATTAGCAAGGTTGCATTTATTGTCCATCCTTAGTTGTTCTGAGGACATTATGGGCTGGATTTTACAGCTCCCCACTGATGTATTCAAAGGCAGGGGGGCTCTTAAAATAAAGCAGGTGGCCTTCCCACCCACCTCCCTGAACTGCCTCCCATATTAAGGTGGCAGGGAAGGCATCAGGCAGCCCCCCTACCTTGAGGCCTCATGAGGCCCTTAAGTGGCCAATTAATGGCCACGTAAAGGCCTCATTCTGCCTCTGCCACGACTTTACGTGAGGCAGGGAAAGGCAGAGGCAAAGCAGGTAACCCAGCAGCTTTCACCGCACAGGCCGCTGTCAGGCAGGAAGGGAGGGGAGCTATCTCCTTTGGGTGGCCCTCTATTCACATTGGAAGCAAGCCCCTCAAGATTGTAACCCCCGCCTTATCACCCCCCACCCCCATCCTACTGCCCCATTTGCTGGGGTTTGCCAGCCAGGCCTGTCCAAAATCCCAGATTTACCTTTAAGTCTGGGCTCCATCAGTCTTCTTCTCTGGGACTGTCTGTAATCCCAACAGTGGCCTCTTGGCATTCCTGGTACTTCAGAGCTGCCGGCCAATTAGAACGGCCAGCAATTCTCTAGGGCGGGACTTCCTCCCAGATGTGGCAGAAGTCTCACTGAAATAACTGCGGCTGCTCCTGGTGTAATATTGCTGTGAGGCAGCCACATGGATGACTTTTCCGTCGGGGATACAGAGAATAAGGTAAAATCCATCCCTATGAGTTAACCATATAGCAAGTGGATACAGTGACTGGTAGGCCAGTCCAGGAGAGGGTCACATGTTGCCTTCCCTGAAGGACTTAAGTGAACCAGCTGAAAATTTACAACCGTCCAGCTGCTTTCATATCAATTCCTAATCCATGCAAAGTTGCTAAAAGAATATTTATCCTAATTTGGAATTTTCTTTTATCTCTCAAATGCATCAGCTATCCAGAATCAAACCTTCTGAATGTACCAAAGTCTTGTATAGCATACATGATCAATTAGGCAGTTTTTATTGCTAATTTTAAAAAGGGGGTTAAAATGGGCCCTGACAATATTACAGCAAAAGAACTGAAGACTTGTGCTCCAGAACTTGCCGTGCCTCTAGCCAAGCTGTTCCAGTGCAGTTACAACACTGGCATCTACCTGGCAATGTGGAAAATTGCCCAGGTGTATCCTGTACACAAAAAGCAGGACAAATCTAACCCGGTCAATTACCGCCGCATTGTCTACCCTCGATCATCAGTAAGGTGATGGAAGGGGTCATCATTAGTGCTATTAAGTGGCAGTTGCTTAGCAATAACCTGCTCACTGATACTCAGTTTGCGTTCTGCCAGGGCCACTCAGCTCCTTATCTCATTACAGCCTTGGTTCAAAAGAGCTGAACAAAAGAGCTGAACTCCAGAGGTGAAGCGAGTGACTGCCCTTGATATCAAGGCAGCATTTGACCAAATGTAGCATCAAGGAGCCCTAGCAAAACGGGAGTGAATGGGAATCAGGGGGAAAACTCTCTGCTGGAGTCATAACCAGCACAAAGGAAGATGGCTGTGGTTATTGGCGGTCAATCATCTCAGTTCCAGGACATCACTGCAGGAGTTCCTCAGGGTAGGGTTCTAGGCCCAACCATCTTCAAGAGCTTCATCAGTGACCTTCCTGCCATCATAAGGTCAGAAGTGGGGGTGGTCGCTGATGATTGCACAATGTTCAGCACCATTTGTGGCTCCTCAGGAACTGAAGCAGTCCATGCCCAAATGCAGCAAGACCTGGACAATATCCAGGCTTGGGCTGACAAGTGGCAAGTAACATTGACATCACACAAATGCCAGGCAATGACTATCTCCAACAAGAGAGAATATAATCATTGGCCCTTGACATTCAATGGCATTACTGTCACTGAATCCACCACTATCAACATCCTGGGGGTTACCAAGGACCAGAAACTGAACTGGACTAGCCATGTAAATATTGTGGTTACAAGAGCAGGTCAGTGGCTAGGAATCCTGTGGCGAGTAACTCACTTCCTGATTTCCCAAAGCCTGTCCACCATCTATAAGGCACAAGTCAGGAGTGTGATGGAATACTCTCCAGTTATCTGGATGAGTGCAGCTCCAACAACACTCAAGAGGCTTGACACCAACCAGGACAAAGTAGCCCACTTGATTGGCACCACATCCACTAACATTCACTCCCTCCACCACCGACAAACAGTGGCAACAGTGTGTACTATCTACAAGATGCACTGCAGGAACTCACCAAGGCTGCTGAAGCAGCCCCTTTCAAACCCATGACCACTACTATCTAGAAGGACAAGGGCAGTAGATACATTGGAAGACTGCCTCCTGGAAGTTCCCTTCCAAGCCTCTCACCATCCTGACTTGGAAATTTATCGCCATTTCTTCATTGTCGCTGGGTTAAAATCCTGGAACTCCCTCCCCAACAGCACTGTGGATGTACCTACACCACAGGGACTGCAGCAGTTCAAGAAGGCAGCTCACCACCACATTCTCAAGTGCAATTAGGGATGGGCAATAAATGCTGGCTAAGCCAGTGACGCCCACATCTGGTAAATGATTTTTTTTAAATCCTAGGTAATTTTAGAGAAAATCATAAAAGTTAGCTTTTTTTGGAACATCAATAAAATTCAAAAAAGGGACCATTGTAAAATCACAACTAAACTAAATGACAACTCAATAATTATTACACCACTTTTATGGGCCTCAATGGCATTTCCTAAAGGAAACAGTTTTATTTTTGAAAAAACAACCAGCTTGTCAAATAATTTGATTTTAAAAAAATCCCACATTTTATTACTGGATTGCATTTTATGACTGGAAAAAATATATATTGTCAAACTCAACCAAAAATAAAATAAAAATTGTTATACAGCTTAAACAACAATGAGTAAGCCGAGAATTTTAAATGATCGTTGTTCTTTGCATTAGTGACATCACACACACTGTATAATGATGCATGCATGAAATGTTCAGCATATACATTACATAAGTGTGCATGATCACAGACCCTTGCACACACATCTTGAGGTCTTGAGGGTATGTAAAGAACAGAGAGTATGCAGGATTTTTTGGGATTCAGATTTATCTGATCCACCAAACTGAAAAATTCCAGTAATTCATCAAGGGGAATTTAAGGATCACCATTCATGTTATTTAACCTTGCTGTTGCACTGATCCTGAGCAACATAATTACATTAAAAGATTCTGAAAAGTTTGCTAACTATCCTAGTGCACACTTGATAACTAGATCTAAACTAAATAGATCATCTGCCCTTGAGGTATATTTTTCTCCATTCGCTGTCAGTAAAAGACAATGCAAGTATAATACAGGCAAACTACTAAGCGGAAGAAAATGTATCCCTATGACCTATTTGAACAATGCCAGAGTGAAAGAGTTCATTACTTATTCACAACAAAGCTACTAACAGTACATGAAGCACAACTTTATGATGCTCAACTGGGATTTGTTTTACTTCCTGTTTGCATTAGGAGCAACTAATGTTGTATTGATGGTCCCTAGTTTTGCTCTTTCCCATAGTGGAAACATTCTTTTGTATCCACTCTATCAAAACCTTTCATAATTTTAAAGACCTCTATTAGGCCACTTCCTCAGCCTTCACTTTTCAAGAGAAAATGGACCCCAGCTTGTTCATCCTCTTCAGCTAGGTATACCGCTGCTTTTCTGGTATCATGCTTATAATTCTTTTTGTTGCACCCTCTTCAGCACCTCTGTCTTATTTTATAATATGGCAATATAATTTTCTCAAAAACTATTTGGGTCTGTTAAGCCAAAAAAAACATATGAATTAAAAAAAACAAAAATTTTCAGCCACGGTTGTTGATAATCAAGAGGTGGTGGGAAGGAATCATACATCAAGGAGATTAGGACATAGCAGCTTTGGCAAGACAAAGCATTAGAAAGAGTATAAGAAAGCGGTAGCATCTGGCATCAAGAGCACAGATAAGTAGAAGGAAGAAAACTGATGCCTCAGGAGCACAAACAATGGGAGGGTAGTGATCCTGAGCAGAACGTAGCAGAAAGTAAGCTGAGCACTAATGCATCGCAGAGGTCAGAAAGGAATAGTGGATAATGCTGGAGGACAGGATTCTGGAGTGCAACAGACCAGATGTGTTAGCCTCCTGGTTACATGGTAACTCCAAGATAGTATAGGGATAATGTTTCTGCCCATCGCTGGACAGAAGTCAAAGTGTGCTGTGCCCATCCAAGTTCTGGTACACATGAACTTTATGTCCCAGGGCATTGCTGCAAATGAAACCTTTAGGCAAGCAGGTTACAGACAGGTTGCTCAATAAACACGCTCATGCTATTTGGAGTACCAGCTTTACTCATTTGATAGCACTTTTACTTCCGTATCAGAATCATTGTAGCTTCAAGCCACACTCCAGGGTTGGAACCCATAATCTACTGACATTGCAGTGCAGTACTATACTAAAGTGATGCTGCATCATTAGAAATGCTAGCCTTTTGAATTGCATCCTAAGCCTTATTAAAGGCCCTGTTTGCCAGTTCTGACAGATGTTAACAATCCCGTGGCATTATCTAAAGAGAAGAGAGCTCCTCCATTATCTTGGATAACATTTTTCCACAAGGAAACAAGTTAACTGTGTATCCACCTTACTGCTGCCTGTGGAATCTTGCTTTACACAAAATGCTTGTTATATTTGCCGATAATAATAACACTCATTGCGCTTCAAAGTAATTAACTGCATGTGAAGTATTTGGGGATTTTAGGATTTGTTAAGGGAAAATCATATTTAAAAAACTTGCTGTAGTTTTATAAAGAGTACCAGAGAGGGTTGATGAGGGTAATGCTGTTGATGTAGTACATGCTCTTCCAAAAGGTGTTTGATAGTGTCGTACAACAGACTTGTGATCAAAGTTAAAGCTCATGGTAAAAAAGAGACAGTAGCAACAGGGGTACAAAATTGGCAGAATGATAAGAAACCGAAATTACTGGTTAATGGATGTTCTTTAGGCTGGAGAAAGATTTATAGTGGAGTTCCCCAGGGGAAACCCTTGTTCTTCTTGATATATATTAATGACATTGGAGTAAAGGGAATAATTTCAAAATTTGCAGACAATACAAAATTTGGAAACATTGGCCAGGATATTGCCATCGGCGTGCGGAGGCGGGCACTAAACGCCGACGCATAAAGTGACGTGCGTCCTGACGTCATCACGCATCATTCCGATATCGCGTTCGGCGGGCGTGTGCCGGAGGTGGCTGCGTGTTCACTGAACTGTCAAAGACCTATTAAGGCCATTAAGAAAGTCATTAACATCACTAACAGCGCTGCCTGTCCAACCTTAAGGTTGGTGGGCAGGTAAAGAGCCCAAGTGGCTTTCGTGTTTTCCAGGAAACCTCATCCACGGACGGGATGAGGTTTCCTGAAGGCTTTATAAAGTTAATAAATAAATTTGGTGAACCTGACAAACATGTCCCAGCTCATGTGACACTATCACATGAGGGGACATGTTTAAATAATTTTTTTTACTTTATTTATAACAAAATTTTTTCATTAACTTGATCTCCCCGAGGTAGCTCCGTGCCTCAGGGAGATTACTGCACTCCTTCACCCATGTAAAATGGCGGCGCGCAGCCAATTGTGGGTGCCGATCGGCTCCACAACCATCTCCACCCGCTCCCGCCCAGCCTACCCAACATAGTTAAGATGCAGCTCATTGTGAATTGTGAGGAGGATAGTGTGGAAGTTCTATAGAGCATAGAGAAGTTGATGGAATGCGCAGACAAGTGGCAGATGAAGTTCAAAGCAGAAAAGTATGAAGTGATTCATTTCAGGTAGAAAGAACATGGAGGGATAATATAAAGGGTACAACTCTAAAGGGGTTGCAGGAGCAAAGGGACCAGGGTGTATATGTGCTTAAGTCATTGATGGTGGCAGGGCACATTGAGAGAGCAGTTAATGAAGAATATAGCATCCTAGGCTTTATTAATAATGGGCATAGACTACAAGAGCAAGGAGATTATGTTAAACTTGTATAGAAAACTTGTTCAGGTTCAACTGGAGTATTGGGTCCTGTTCTGGGGGTTGTATTTTAGGATGTGAAGGTATTAGTGAGAGTGAAAAAAAATTCATGAGAATGGTTCCAGGAATGAGTGACAAAGATAGATTGGAAGCTGGGACTATTGTCCTTGGAGAAAAGAAGGCTGTGAGGAGCTTTGATAGAAGTATTCAAAATTATGAGGGGTCTGGACAGTAGATAGTGAAAAACTGTACCCACTTGTGAAAAGGTTGTGAATGAGAGGGCACAGATTTAAGGTGATTGGTAAAAGCAATGGCAACATGAGCAAAAACTTTTTCACGTAACAAGTGGTTAGGATTTGCAATGCACTGCCTGATAGTGTGGCTGAAGTAGGTTCAATCAAGGCATTCAAAAGGGAATTAGATTGTTATCTAAGAAAGGAGAATGTGCAGGGTTATGGGAAGAAGGCAGGGGAATGGCACTAGGTGAATTGCTCATTCTGACAGCTGATGCAGACACAATGAGCTAAATGGCCTCCTAAGACCATAAGACATAGGAGCAGAAGTAGGCAATTTGGCCCATCGAGTCCGCTCTGCCATTCAATGAGGTCAAGGCTCATTGGTAATCCTCAACTCTACTTTCCTGCCTTTTTCCCATAACTCTTGAATCCCTTACTGATTAAAAATTTGTCTTGAATATAATTAATGACCCAGCCTCTACAGCCATCTGCAGTAAAGAATTCCACAGATTGACTAGCTTCTGAGAGAAGAAATTCCTCCTCATGCCTGTCTAAATTGGGTGACCCCTTACTCTGAAATTATGCCTCTGGTCCTAGACTCTCCCACAAGGGGAAACAACCTCTCAGCATCTACCCTGTCAAGCCCCCTAAGAATCTTATATGTTTCGATAAGGTCACCTTTTAAACTCTATATGAGTACAGGCACAACCTACTCAACCTCTCCTCATAAGAAAATCCTCCCATACCCAGGATCAACCTAGTGAACCTGTTTGGACTACCTCCAATGCCAGTATATCTTTCCTTAGATAAGAGGACCAAAATTATTCACAGTACTCTAGGTGTGGTCTAATTAGTGCCTTGTATAGTTTTAGCAAGACTTCCCTATTTTTATATTCCATTCCCTTTGAAATAAAGGCCAACATTCCATTTGCCTTCCATATTACCTGCTGAACTTGTATGTTAGCTTTTTGTGACTCATGCACGACGACTCCCAAATCCCTCTGTGCTGCAGCTTTTTGCAGTCTTTCTCCATTCAAATAATATTCAGCTCCTCTATTCTTTCTGCCAAAGTCCACAAACTCACATTCTCGCACAATATATTCCATCCGCTAAGTTTTTGCCCAATCACATAATCTGTCTATATCCCTTTGTAGACTCTTTGTGTCATCCTCACCACTTGCCTTCCCACCTATTTTTGTGTCATCCGCAAACTTGCTGATAGTACGTTCACTCCCCTCATCTAAGTCATTATTATATGTCATAAATAATTGTGGCTCCAGCACTGATCCCTGTGGCACTCCATTAGTTACAGGTTGCCATCCTTATCCCAGCTCTCTGTCTTGTATTAGTTAGCTAATCCTCTATCCAGGCTAATATACTATCCAAACACCATGGGATAGCCTTATGTGTGGTACCTTATCAAAGGCCTTTTGGAAATCCAAATATATTACATCCACAGATTCCCCTTTATCTAACCTGCTTGTTACATCCTCAAAGAATTCTAATAAATTTGTCAGGCATGGTTTCCCCTTCATGAAACCATGTTGACTCTACTTGATTATATTATGTATTTCTAAATGCTCTGCTATTACATCCTTCATAATAGACTCTAACATTTTCCCAATGGCAGATGTTAAGCTAACTGGCCTATTGTTACCTGTTTTTTTGTCTCCCTCCCTTTTTGAATAACATTAGCAATTTTCCAAAATCTAAGGATTCTTGGAAGATTACTACCAGTGCATCCACTCTCTCCGTAGCTACTTCCTTTAACATCCGAGGATGCAACCCATCAGGTCCAGGGTACTTATCGGCCTTTAGCCTCATTGGTTTCCTTAGTACTTTTTCTCTAGTGATAGCTATTGTATGTATTTTCTCCCCCACTTTGCCCCTTGATTATTTAGTATTTTTGGGATGATATTAGTGTTTTCTACCGTGAAGACTGATGCAAAGTATTTATTCAACTCCTCTGCCATTTCCTAGTTCCCCATTATTATTTCCCCAGCCTTATTCTCTAAGGCGCCTACGTTCACTTTGGCCTCTCTCTTCCTTTTTATATATTTAAAGAAGCTCCTACTGTCCATTTTTACATTACTTGCTAATTTCCCCTGAAAGTTTATTTTCTCTCTCTTTACTTTTTTGGTCATCTTTTGTTGGTTTTTAAAACTTTCCCAATCCTCTGGCTTACCACTAATCTTTGCCACATTGTATGTTTTTTCTTTCAATTTGACACTATCCTTAACTTCCTTGTTAACCATGGTTGGTTCATCCCTTTCCTACAATCCTTCTTCGCTACTCGGATACATCTTTGTTGTGAGTCATGAAGTATTTTCTTAAACATCTGCCATTGTTCATCAACCATCTTGTCTGCTAAACTCCTTTCCCAGTCCACTCCAGCCAACTCTGCCCTCAGTCCTTTGTAATTACCCTTATTTAAGTTTAGCACAGTTGTTTCCAACCCAAGTATCTCACTCTCAAGCTGAATGCTAAATTCTACCATGTTAGGATCATTTACTCTGAGATCATTTATTAAACCTGCCTCATTACAGATTACCAGATCCAAAATAGCCTGATGCCTGGTTGGATCCACAACATATTGTTCTAGGAAACTGTCTCAAATACGTTCTATGAATTCTTGCTCGTGGCTACGTCAGCCAATTTGATTTTCCCAATCTACATGAAGATTAAAGTCACCAATGATTAATGTTCTGCCTTTTTTACATGCCCTCATTATCTCCTCATTTATGCTCTGTCCTGCAGTATGGCTTCTGTTAGGGCGCCTATAGACTACTCCCACCAGTGTCTTCTTCCCCTTGTTATTTCTTACCTCCACCCATATGGACTCTACGCTTCTAATCCAACATCATTTCTTGCTATCGTACTTATTCCATCTTGTACTAACAAAGCTACCCCACCACCCTTTCCTTCCTGCCTGTCCTTTCGAAAAGTCACATACCCCTGAATGTTTAGTTCCTAGCTTTGATCTCCTTGTAACCATGTCTCTGTAATGGCTATAAGACCGTAGCCATTAACCTCTATATTTGCCGTTAACTCATTTATTTTGTTCCAAATACTATGTGCATTTAAGTAAAGAGTCATTAATTTTGCCTTCTTACCACTTTTTCCCCCTTTGACCCTATTTGCTGCTTTTTCTTTGTACACATTGTCCCTTCCTGTCACACTCTGGGTGTCATTACCTAAATAGCTGCCCTGCAATGCTGCCATATCCTTTTGCTTCATAAGCCTACTTATCCCCTCTCCAGAACCCTCTCTCCCTCTATTTACTTTAAAGCACTAGTTATTCAGTTTGCCAGGACATTGGTCCCAGCACAATTCAAGTGAGGCCTGTCCCACCAGAACAGCTCCCTTCTACCCCAGTGCTGGTGCCAGTGCCTCATAAACCAAAACCCATTCCTCGCGCGCCAATCTTTAAGCCACACATTTAACTCTTTGACTTTATTTACTCTATGCAAGTTTGCCCGTGGCTCAGGTAGTAATCCCGAGATTATTACCTTGGAGGTTCTGCTTTTTAAGTTAGCTCCTAACTGTTCAAATTCTGTCAGCAGAACCTCCTTTCTTGTTCTATCAATGTCGTTAGTACCAACATGTATGATGACAACTGGATCCCTCCCCTCCCACTCCAAGTTCCTCTCCAGCCCTGAGGAGATGTCGTTAACTCTGGTACCGGGCAGGCAACACAGCCTATGGGACTCATGCTCATGGCTGCAGAGAACAGTATCTATGCCCCTAATTATACTGTCCCCACCACTGCTACATTCCTATTTCCTCCCCCCACTTGAATGGCTCTCTGTACCACGGAGCCGTAGTCACTTCGCTCATCCTCCTTGCAGTCCCTGCTCTCATCCACACAAATTGCAAGAACCTTGAAACTGTTGGACAATTGCAGGGACCGAGGATCCTTGAATGTTATCCTCGGGTCACCATATCTGTCTCACCAATAGTCAAACCTTCCTGTCCATGATCATAGACCAAATTTGAACGATCTACACCGAGGGGTGTGACCACCTCCTGGAGTAAAGTGTCTAGGTAATTTTCCCCCTCCCTGATGTGGCACAATGTCTACAGTTCGGACTCCAGCTCCTTAATTTGGATCTGAAGTTCCTCAAGCTACAAACACTTACTACAGATGTGTTAGCTCTGGATCACCATTGTGCCCAACAGCCCCACACACTGCAGCAGCAACACATCACCTGTCCTGCCATCATGATTGTATTTAATTTAATTTATTAATTAATTACCCTAGTATCCCTCGCTCTTTACACTTTATCGTAATTAATTTTTTACACCAGTATCGATCTGATACTTAAACTATTGTTAAGAAAAAGAGAAAAAAATACAGAGACCTTAAAACAAACTAAAGACTTTTACTTCAAAGACTAGAAATACTCACCAATCCTACTCACCAATCAGCTGCCTTCCTTGCACTTGTGTCACGTTGTGGTTTGTGATGTCACTCCATCGCTGGTCTCAATGCCTCTCGATCCACACCTTTTATCCTCTCCCGCTCACCTCTCGCTTAAAATATACTATTTTGAGCCCAACAACTGCACGCACTCAGTCCACTTGAATGCATTTGAACTCCTTTGAGTTCTTCTGTGATCCTGGGACACTTTTTGAGATATAGCATAAATGCATTTGGCTGGTTTTAGAAAACACAGGCATTGCATTTGTTGCAATTATAATTGTCTCTTAATTGTTAAAAGTTAGGCAAAAACTACTGAAGTATTACACATTAGTTGCTATTTGCAAGTTAACTTTTAATTATGAATTTAGGTTCATTAAAAGTTGCTCTACAAAGTTAAAGTTCCAAATGTGTGTTGTGGTATTCTCCACAGCTAAAAAAACTGTCTCACCATAGCAATTTCAGTGGAATTTGTGAGAGGTACTTCCTCCAACAATACTAAAATATTATGCTTAGGCTTACACCAGGGCTATACAGACACACAACTTGACCTGAACTGCAGGTGCTGAACTGGAACAGGCACAAAGAATATCTACTTAACCAACCATAAAAAATAACAGAATTGGTTTGGCATTTCAGGATGTTGCCCTTCATGCATGAGGATTGCTAAAAGGACTGTCTGCTGGAAAAACATCATAGTCAAAATAAAATATATTAGTTCAGCATCAAAACACAGTGAGGTCACAGGACTGGTGATTTAGTGTCCAACACTCTCATGTCATTTTTAAACACCACAGTACTCCAACACTTGAACAAAAACTATATAATGGCTTCAGTAATCTTGATTGAGAGGAAGCTGTCAATTGAAAACCAAAATATAAAGTGAACTGGAAGATACTATGACAAGTTTAAAAATCTTAAACTATAAAAACTTTTAATGTTTACAAGGCAGACAATAAAAATAGAAGCCAGAACAAAGAATAAACAGGAAAACCACAAAAAGAGAGATTAAAATGAGGAAGAGATAGGGCATGAAGATTAGCGCATTAGCATTAAAAGGATCGTCAAGGTAGGGCTGGGCCCACAGAATGAAGCAACAAGCTTGTATTGCAGAGACAAAAACAAAAAACTGCGGATGCTGGAAATCCAAAACAAAAACAGAATTAGCTGGAAAAACTCAGCAGGTCTGGCAGCATCGGCGGAGAAGAAAAGAGTTGATGTTTCAAGTCCTCATGATCCTTCAACAGAACTGACTGAATATTAGAACAGGGGTGAAGTATAAGCTGGTTTAAGGTGGGGGGGGGGGGGGGGGGCGGCGGAGTCGGTGGGGGAGGGTTGTGTGGTTGTAGGGACAAGCAAGCAGGGATAGAAGCAGATAATCAAAAGATGTCACAGACAAATGAACAAAGAAGTGTTGAAGGTGGTGATATTATCTAAACGAATGTGCTAATTAAGAATGGATGGCAGGACACTCAAGGTACAGCTCTAGTGGGGGTGGGGTGGAAAGACTAGCCCGGCATACAAGATTTAAAAATAATGGAATACCTGTGGTCTGTCCGCAAGAAAGACCCAAACCTCCCTGTCGCTTGCCATTTTAACACTCCACCCTGCTCTCTTGCCCACATGTCTGTCCTTGGCTTGCTGCATTGTTCCAGTGAAGCCCAACGCAAACTGGAAGAACAGCACCTCATCTTCCAAATAGGCACTTTACAGCCTTCCGGACTGAATATTGAATTCAACAATTTTAGATCTTGAACTCCCTCCTCCATCCCCACCCCCTTTCCGTTTCTTCCCCCTTCCTTTTGTTTTTTCCAATAATTTATATAGATTTTTCTTTTCCCACCTATTTCCATTATTTTTAAATCTTATATGCCCTGCTAGTCTTTCCACCCCACCCCCACTGGAGCTGTACCTTGAGTGCCCTGCCATCCATTCTTAATTAGCACATTTGTTTAGATAATATCACCACCTTCAACACTTCTTTGTTCCTTTGTCTGTGACATCTTTTGATTGTCTGCTCCTATCACTGTTTGCTTGTCCCTACAACCACACCACCCCCCAACTTCTCTCCCCAACCCCACGCCCACCCCACCTTAAACCAGCTTATATTTCGCCCCTCTTCTAATATTCAATCAGTTCTGTTGAAGGGTCATGAGGACTCGAAACGTCAACTCTTTTCTTCTCCGCCGATGCTGCCAGACCTGCTGAGTTTTTCCAAGTAATTCAAGCTTGTATTGCAAGTGGGTAAGTGGCTGAAATAATAAATAACTGTTGTTTCAGTTTTCCACAGAAGATGGATATTGCAATTAGCCAAGAGATAAATGCAGTGGGGGTCATTATTCAAAGAAAAAAATTCTTGAATAAGCTACTTAAATTTAAAGTAGATAAATCACTGAGGGAAACCAGGGAAGAAATAGTGAAGACTGAGTGCAAATTTCCTGAATCTATAGGAAAGGAAATTCATGATGAAGGGCTGGAGGTTTGCAATGATGGGGCAATTAAAATCTGGGATGCTCAGGATGCCAGAATTACAAGACCACAGGTAGCTTGGAGGGTTACAGGGTTGCAGGAGATTACAGAGAAAGGTGGGGGTGAGGCCATGGAGGGGTTCGAGAATAAGGATGAGAATTTTAAAATCGAGGCCATTGCTTAACTGGAGCCAATGTAGGTCAGTTTGCAGGGGTGATAAGTGAATGAGACTTGATACAAGTAATGCATGAGTTTTGGATGACTTCAAATTTTGAGGGTAGAATGTGGGAGACTGCTAGGGATGCTTTGCAATATGACACCAAGGTTGCAAACAGTCTGGTTCAGCCACAAACAGTTGCCAGGGAGAGAGGTGGAGTCGGTAGCAAAAGAATGGAGTTTGCACTGGGGGGGCTGAAGACAATGGCTTTGGTCTTCCTAATATTTAAATGGAGGTAATTTCTGCTCTGGTACTAAATGCCTGACAAGCAGTCTCATAATTTAGCGATAGCATAGGTGTTGAGATTATGGTGAGGTAGAGTTGCATGTCCTTAGCGTACATGTGAAAACTGATGCGGTCGCCAATGGAGCAGAGTGTAGATGAGAATTGGGGTGGGGAGTGGGCAAGGATAGATCCTTGGCATACAATAAAAGCAGAAGATAATATTACAGATTCATTGTCATTACTCATAAAAAATGAACAGCAATGGTCTGCACAGTTAAATGGGGAATCCAGAAGTTTCATTCAGTAACCTATGCTTCTCCATAGGTTGTGCTGTTGAAATCCCTACAATCTCAAATCAGTTATAAACCACTGAACCCATGAGAACTTTTATGATCTTAGTCTCACTGCAAAAACCTTTGAAAAAAAATACACCTTATTGAAATATATGTAACTGGGTGTTTAACAGTCTAGTAAGTTCATAATTACTAATGAACAACCTCTCCAACCTGAAAAACTAATTTTGGATGTTATGGCACGGCGGATGGTAAATGTCGAGCTGCTGAATTCCCAGAGGGAAACTTGAAACAGCTGTTAAAATGTTTTTTGCAGTTTTTTATTGTATGAGGAGCAGTTCTGAATTCAGGAAATGATGCCCCAGGCTACTTGTGATGAATTTATAGTGACATAAACATTTATTAGAAGAATAAAGAAAAAAAACAAATTAAACATAATTACGCTTAAACACATGAATGGCTTCACACTGTAAACAGTACTTTAAAACAGTTCCACAAATCTTAACTACCCTCAGAACTAACCTCCCCTTTTTATGTTCAGCAACTATCCTTATAGATTTTAGAATCTATAGAAGTCCAGTAATTTTTACCACAGAGTGCTTTTTCTTTGGGGTGTCCTCCGAGGCTGACAGCAACTGCCTCTTTCAGTCTGGCCTTGTTCACACTGTCTTCTGGGAGTTCTGACCAGCCACCCTGCTGTCTTCTAGGAGATCTAAGCAGCTACCCCCTCACATAGGCTTCAGTATTTCCTTAAATGTATCCCTTCCCCTTGATCTCTCTATTATCTCAACCAGTCTCTTCAGAAATGCTACAGTGGGAATATTGTGTATAGTTTTAGGCACAGTGTTATAGGAAGGACAGATTCACTCAAATATTATCAAAGTTTAGGGGTTTAAAATTGGGAGCTCCCTTCACCAGCACATGAAGTTTAAGTGGAGACCTGATAGTGGTCCTCAATATTACAAATATATTATGATAAAGCAAAAAGTGATGTACTGGTTTCACTGGGTTGGTAACAAAAGATAATACATTTAAGATAATCACAAAAAAGAATTAAAGGGAATGTTCAAAAATAATCTTAACATAGAGGTTGGTTAGAGTGTTGAATTCTCTGCCACAAATCGGTAGGAATTTTACATGAACTGTCGAGGTTGTGGAGGCAGGAAGGCAGGAGGTAGGTGGTGAAGGCTCTATCACTCTGAACTCTGTTTGCAAACTGATCTCATTTCAACTGGCTAATTAGTAGCCAGCAGACCGGGTTGGAGATCACTCTGTTTCTGGACACGGGACTTGTGGCAGTGGCCATGTCATTATCTGATGCAGAACGTGGCGCTGCCAGCGTCAGCAACCCAGCCCAGAATCAAGCTGGGAGCAGCAGGAAGCCTGCAGTCCGAAAGTAGTCCCTTTAAGCCTGTGACCACCCTTGGGTCAGTCTGAGACCCCCCTCTGCAGCCTAACACCAGTCCCTTCTGCCTCAGACCAAGGAACCCCTGTCAGCCTCAGACCAGCAGCTGTAAAAGACCCACAAACCCGGATGTGAAGCAAGATTCTGGGGGGCCCACGGTTCAACGACAACTTCCAGTCTACTTGGGCTAGGCAGCAGGTCCTCTTCCCCAGGGACAGAAGGAGGAGACCTTCCCACCCAACCAAGCCAGCATGGACAGAAGTCGCAGGGGTCAGGAGCTGTGGGGCCTTCCTGAGAACCTGGCTGCAGTGCCACAAATGGGTCAACAATGTTCTCCATTCTTCCAGGATGAGTGACAAATATCAGTCTCCTGTGGGGACAGCAAATGGGTATGTGTAATGATGCGGCTAAGCAGGAGGATAAACCAAACAAGGGTGGAAGCTGCAGCATCTCTTGGGAATGGAATGGTTGCAGCTTTGTCTGGGGACATGAGACTGGCACTGCCGACCTGTGCAATGGGGGTCCAAAATGGCCCAGTGCTACATGCATACCATTAGACACAGGCGCCACTTCTGAAGAGGAGGAGGGGGACCTCAGAGAGTGCAGTGTCACATCATTCCCCACACCCTCCACCAGCTCAAGTAAAGCCATCCCAGTGGGTATATGCTCAGGAGTCATAACCTGGTTCAAGTACAACACACACACCTGATCAGTTGTCAGAGGCCGTGACAGCCGAGGCCACTGGCACTTGGAGAACTGTGGGAGGTCAGGGCCATGCTTAGCTCCAGGCTGATGATGTGCCTCTGGAGTTATCCACGAGGGGGCAGATGCTGGAAGTTCAATGTGAGGTGTATGAAGATCTGGCGGAGCTTCCAGAGGATCTTCGCACCCTGGTTCAGATTATGCAGGAGTCCATCCAGGCCATGAGTACTGCAATCTCCCTCTCCTCTGCACATATGGCCTCCTTCATTGAGAAATTCAGGACTCTTATGGAGAGTCATATCCAGCAGACCAGTCAGTGGATGCCAGGTGTAAACATACTTGCTTGCCATTGCCTTGGCCATGTGCACTATGTAACAGTGGTAAATGAGAGGGGGATGAGGCACCTGGAGTCTCCACCAGGTCCTCGTCCTTCTCAGATCAGCAGGGAGGGACAAGTGTGCCTTACAAAGAAGGAGCAGCTGCCTTCGGCTTCTGGGGGCTCCTCTCAGTGCGGCTCCCCAGCTGTCTTCCAGTGACATTAGCACCTTGCCACAACAACACTGGAGGCACCTGGACCTGTGCAGGGTCCACTCAGCATGTTGGGGCCCGTCAAACAGCTAGGGGACAGCCACCAAGGTCATCACAGATCATGGGGTAGCAGAGTCAACAGCCTGCCTCCAACACAGCTAGCAGCGAAGGGAAAGCATCATGTAAAAGTACAAGTGAGAGATTTAAGAAAACACACCAGATGCACTTGGGCTTTTTGGGTGCTCACAAAAGTTTTCTGCCTGTGTGCTGAAATTATTGTAATGAATTTTTAATTTGGTTTATGAATGATTCCATTCAGTGCTGCTGGCCACCTACAGTAAAAGAGTGCCAAGTGTCAACCAAGGGGCTGGCTGAGGATGAGCATGTGTGTGCTCTTGCAAAAGCATCAGGTGTTAGTGGATGAAGGTGTCTTTGTTTACAGCAGAGATGAGTGGCTTTTGTGTGCTTGGAGTGTGGTACTTTTTATTTGTCTGATTGAATTGGTAAGGGTCAGACAAAACTCATGACTGTAAGTGCCTCCCGAGCCTCTCTTGCTTTGAGATCTTGGTGCCCTCCAAATGTCTATTAGGATGTTGCAGCTTTTCTTTGACTTCCTTATCTGAGGACGTCTCGTGCTCAAATTATGTAATCAGCAACCGGGTCCTCCACCTCTGCAGCACCAGGTTGCATAAAACACAGCATGCCACCATGATCCAGGTGGGTCTTTCTGGGGCATATTGAAGAGCATACCTGATCGGTCCAGGCACTAAAACCTCATTTTGAGGAGACCAATGATCTGCTCAATGGTCGCTCTTGTTGGAGCATGGCTCAGGTTATAGCTTTCCTTGCCTAAGTCCTTGGGTTCCTTGCTGGTGTCAGCACCTTTCTCTTCATTGGATATCCCTTGTCAGCAAGAATTGATCCCTGAAGACATGTGGGGAGGTGAAAATGTGGCACATGGAGTGCCAGAGAATGTCAATATCGTGGCTGCTCCCTGGATAACAGGCACAAATTGCAGGATTTTCTGGCAGCAGTTATAGATCAGTTGCACGTTGAGGGAATTAAATCCCCTCCTGCTAACGAAGGCCATTGGCTGGCCAGTGGAAGCCTTGATGGACAGATACGTGTGATCTAAAAGACTTTGCATTTGGGGAATCCAATCACGAACATATGAATTAGGAGCAAGAGTAGGCTATTCGGCCCCTCAAGTCTGCTCAGCCAATCAATAAGATCATAGCTGATCTGACTGTGGCCTCAAGTCCACATTTCACCTACCCTCTATAACCTTTGGCTCCCTTGTTAATCAAGAATCTATCTACCTCTGCCTTAAAAATATTCAGTGCCTTCACTGCTCTCTGGGGAAGACAGTTCCAAAGACTCACAACCCTCAAAGAAAACATTTCTTCTCATCTCCGTCTTAAATCGGAGACCCCCTTATTTTTAAACTGTGTCCCCTAGTTGTAGTCTCTCCCACAAGGGGAAACATCTTTTCAGAATCCACCCTGTCAAGTCCCTTCAGGGTCTTTTATGTTTCAATAAGATCACCCCACATTCTTCTAAACTCCAATTGTTGCAGGTCCAGCCTTTCCAACCTTTCCTCGTAAGATAACCCCCCTCACCCCCATCCCAGGTATCAGTCAAGTACATCTTCTCTGAACTGTTTCTAGCACATGTATATCCTTTATTAAAGAAGGAGGCCAAAACTGTACCCGGTACTCTGAACAATTGTAGCAAAACATCCCTACTTTTTTCTCCCAATCCACTTGCAATAAACAACAACATTCCATTTGCCTTCCTAATCTCTTGCCGTACGCTGTACCTGTATACTAACTTTTTGAGATTCGTGTATAAGGGAACCCACATTGCTCTACACTTCAGAGTTCTGAAATCTCTCTCCATTTAAATAATATGCTGTTTTGTTATTCTTCTTGCCCAAGTTCCCCATATTATACTCCATCAGCCAAATTTTTGCACACTCACTTAACCTATCTACATCTCTTTGCAGACTCCTAATGTCCTCATCACAACTTATTCTCTACCTATCTTTCTGTCATCGGTAAATTTAGCAACTATACATTTGGTCCCTCCATCAAAGTCATTGATATAAATTGTAAATAGTTGAGGCCCCAGCACTGATCCCTGTGGCACTCCATTCTTCACATCTTACCAACCTGAAAATAACCCATTTATCCCTACTCTCTGTTTCTTGTTAGCTAACCAATCCTCTACCCATGCTAATATGTTACCCTCCACACCATGAGCTCTCTTGTAACCCTTGTTTGCCTTGTAACCCTTGATGTGGCACAGTGTCAAATGCCTTCTGGAAGTCTAAGTACAGCACGTCCACAAGTTCAACTTTATCCATGTTGCTTGTTATGTCCTCAAAGAACTCCAATAAATTAGTCAAACATGGTTTCCCTTTCACAAAACCGTGTTGACTCTGCCTGATTGCTTGAGATTTTCTAAGGACCCTGCTATAACCTCCTTAATAGTAGATGCCAGAATTTTCCCTAAGACAGATGTTAAGCTAAAAGGGCAGTAGTTTCCTGCTTTCTGTCTCCCTCCTTTCTTGAATATCACAGAATCATTACGGTACAGAAGGAGGCCGTCTGGCCCATCGTGTCTGCACCGGCTCACTAATGAGCATTGTGGTTAAGTGCCATTCTCCAGCCTTTTCCCCACAACCCTTGCACATTATTTCTATTCAAATAATCATCTAATGCCCTATTGAATGCCTCAATTCAACATGCTTCCACCATACTTCCAGGCAGTGCATCCCAGACCCAAATACTGGCTTTGTGAACAAGTCTTTTCTCACGTAACATTTGCTTCTTTTACAAATTACTTTAAATTGGTGCTCTCCCATTCTCAATCCTTTTGCGAGCAGAACAGTTTCCCCCTATTTACTCTGACCAGCCTCCTCATGATTTTGAGCACCTCTATCAAATTTCTTCTTAGCCTTCTTCTCTACAAAGAGAAAAGTCCCAACTTCTCCAATCTATCTTCATAACTGAAGTTTCTTATCCCTGGGGCCATTTTTGTAAACCTCTTCTGCGTTCTCTCCAATGCATTTACATCCTTCCTAAAATGTGACACCCAGAACTGTATACAATACTCCAGCTGAGGTCTAACTAGTGTATTACACAAATTCAACATATCCTTCTTGCTCTTGTACTCTACGTCACTATTAATAAAGCCTAAGATATTGTATGCTTTATTAACTGCCCTCTCCACCTGTCCTGCCACTTTTAATGACTTATGCACATTGTCTCTCCATATTCTTCCTATTAAAATGGATCACCTCACATTTCTCCATATTGAACTTCATCTGCCACCTATCTGCCCCTCCACCAACTTGTCTATATCCTTTTGAAGTTCTACACTGTCCTCCTCACAGTTTACAATTTCCAACTTTTTTATCAACTGCAACCTTTGAAATTGTCCCCTGCACACTAAGATCTAGGCCATTGACATACATCAGGAAAAGAAAGGATCCCAGTACCAACCCCTGGGGAACTCCACCACAAACTTCCACCATCCTGAAAAATATCTATTAACCATTATTCGCTGTTTCCCATTACTCAGCCAATTTTGTATCCATGTTGCTATGGTCCCTTTTATTCCATGCAGCCATATTCATTATTTTCCTATTTGATGGGACCTTTCCAAAATCTAGAGAATTTTGGAAAATTAAAACCAATGCATCTATTATCTGAGCAGTCACTTCTTTTAAGACCCTAGGGGCTGAATTTTACACTGATTGGACAGCACGTGCCCGACCCGATTGATAATGAACTTACATGAGATGATGTCAGGCGAGCGTCCTGACGTCATCCTGCACTCGTGTGATATTTTGGTCAGTAGGTGCACACAAAAGTCAAAAGCGTGCCCGCCAACAATTAAGAGGGCAATTAAGCCCATTAATGGTGCAACTGTCTGTCATTTTACGTAGCCCGTCCAACCTTATGGTTGGCAGATGGGCGAATCAGCCAGGTGGCCTTTGCATCTTTCAACAAACCTCATCCATGGGCAGGATGAGAATTCCATGATGAAATAAGATATAAATAAATTTCTGTGGACAGCATTTTCATAAGCTAAATTTTCAGGTGACTAATAATGATGCATGGACACTTTTTTTTCAGCTTTTGAAAACTTTATTTTTGCTGTTTCAGGTCTTCAGCTCCCTGAGGCAGCTCACTGCCTTCAGGGAGCTTTCTATCAGTGCTGGCCTACGCCCGTGTTGACGTCATCACCTGCCCTCTTCCTGTCCACACCCTGACAGCAAGTTTTTCAGCACGCATTTCACACTGGCTGGCTGTTAATTGTCCAGCCAGCTTGAAATCGCAGTCAGGGGCCGATTGTGGCCCGCCAATGGTGCCCACCTGCCGAGCTGAAAATTCAGGCCTAGGATTCAGGCCATCAGGTCCTGGGGACTTGTCAGCCTTTAGTTCTAATAGTTTTCTTAGTACCCTACCCTGGTGATTGTAATTGTTTTAAGTTCCTTCCCACTTTCACCTCCAGATTCACAATTAATTCTGGGATGCTATCTGTATCCTCTATGGTGAAGACAGATGCAAAATATTTGTTCAATTCATTCACCATTTCCTTATTTTCCATTATTAATTCCCCAGACTCATTCTCTAGAGGACCAACACTCATTTTACTTACTCTTTTCCCTTTTAAAAACCAGAAACTCTTACTATCTGTTTTTATATTTCTAGCTAGTTTTTTCTTGTACTCTAATTTCTGCCTCCTTATTAATCTTTTAGTCATTCTTTGCTGTTCTTTATATTCTGCCTAATCTTCTTACCTGCCACTCATCTTTTCTTCAGCCTCTGGCTCTCTCATCCTGACTGTCCACATTGGTTCGGAAATTGATGCACTGGTTAGCACTCCTGAAGAGGGCATCTGACACTACCTTAATGCAATGATGTGTGGCAGATTAGGAGATGTCACACAAGTCTCCAATGGGCCCTTGGAATGAGCCCAAGGCATAGAAATTCAGGCCAAAGTAACCTTGAAAGCCACTGGCATCAGATGCCCATTATGCAATCTGAGCTCACTTCCTCCGCTATTGTGGCATACAGATTGGTCACAGCCTTTCAGAACTTGCAGAGTCTTCAGTGACACTGCCAATCTGATATTTGGACTTATTCATCTGTTGTCTGCACACCTTGGCCACTGGGTACCCTGCTGCCACACTGGTCTCTATGCCTGGCCCCCTCTACAGCCTTCTGCCACTTCCCATCATGAGGCTGCCCCTGCAGGTGACCACGTGGTTGCTGCGGTTTGGTTCTGTTTGCCCACTCCTCTCTCTCAGGTTTTCCTCCTTGCAGGAAGAACTTCCTCCGGAACGCATGATGCCATGCCATCTGGGCACTGCAACTATAATGGGGGTGCCTTTCCAGTGGATGCTGAAATGTTACCCAATGCATCCCCCACCTCTTAGGCCCCTCTCCAATAAGCCCTCTGCCAGGAGGAAAAACTGCTCATAAGGGCTTCAAGCCTAAACAAATGGTTGCCCTACTCCTTGCCTGCAATGAAACGAAAACACCTCAATGAATGGCTTCTGAGTGCAGCAACACACCGCTGCTGCCCATTGCCACCTTTTAAAAGCAGCCTTGGCTCTGACAACCCCAGCCCCTATGCGCTAGTCGCAAAACTCAAAGTGGCTCATAAAATCGCTTTCAATTGCTTCCTCAATAATCTTTAATTACTGTTCTATTGCTCATTTTAAAATTATGATGAGAGTCCTTAGTTGACTTGCCGTCAGGGGAATAACCCTATGCCATCTCCAATAATTTGATTCGCACAGCCAAACATCTACCTAAATGGTAGCCTAACTCCAGGGTCCCCTGAGCACATAAACTGGAAACTGTAAGCCTGCAAATGCCCTACATGCCTTTTGCCAATCAAATTTCAACAACTTGTATTTTGATAGCACCTTTAACATCGTAAAGCATCCCAAGGTACTTTACAGGAGTGCTTTCAAAAATCTGACACTGAGCCACAAATGAATATATAAGGGCACCTGACCAAAAGCTTGGTCAATAAGGTAGGTTTTAAAGAGTTTCTAAAGGAGGAAAGAGAGTTGAGGAGGTTTAGGGTAGAAATTCCAGAGCTTAGGGTCTTGGCAGCATGCTGCAGCAATTAAAATCAGAGAGGTTAAGAGGTCTGAATTGGATGAGATTAGATATCTCAGAGGACTGGAGGCAATTCTAGAAAAAGGGAGGGATGAGGCCTTTGAGGGATTGGAAAACAAGGATGAGAATTTTTAAAATTGAGGCACTGATTAACTGGGAGTGTAAGTCAGTGAGCAGAGGGGTGATGGGTGAAGGGGACTTGGTGCAAGTTAGAATAGGTTGGCGCAGCAGGGTTTTGGATAAGTAGAACTAATGAGGAAAGAGGTCACTACAAATCAAGAAGCTGGTTTATTTCACAGAATATACATGACTTAATAATAGCAGTAATCCCATAATTCTTTAAACTTCTAAAACACTCTTCTTAAGACAAATCAAATAAAAAGATACTACATTATCTGGAATAGTGGACAGAATATTCAGTTTTACTTTTATTTCCCTACAGCTTCGAGCCGGAAAAATTGACCCGATATATCTTAATTTCCAGTTCAGGCCAAGTCCTCCTTTGATGGTCTTTGTTAGGCCAAGCTGATCCCCCCAGGATGAGTTTTTCTCTACTTGTTAATTCTGATCCTGGGGAGTAGAATATTATCCTAAAGACTAGTCCTACTGAACACAAATAAGACAAATAAGGTCAACTGGAATGGACATGAATGATCAGTAAAATGCCACCCTGTCTGAATCCTAATCTATATCCCCAGCTCTGCTGCCCTTGAATGGAACATCAAGAGAGCTAAGTTTAGTTCAGCAGTTGCATTTTTGACATAAGAACATAAGAATTAGGAGCTGGAATAGTTCATTTGGTCTTTTTAGCCTGCTCTGCTATTTGACAAGATCATGGCTGATCTTCTACCTCGACTCCATCTTCCCACAGTATCCCCATATCTCTTAATTCCCTTAGTACGACCTCTGTCTTGAATATACTCAATGACTGATTTCCTGTAGCTGTCTGACATCCAGAATTCCAAATATTATTGACATAATATTATCCCAAAGCATGGAAATATAGTTCGAAATCCTGAAATGTGACAGGAACCTGGAGAGATATATCCCAGTTTAAGATTTAGAACCATGTTCCAAAATTACATACGTTTTTTCCCTAAACATTTTCTTTTCCATTCTCAGATTTTCTATTAGATGTTGGGTGTGGGCTCTTCCATTCTGGAAACTAAGTCCAGTGGCTGGTGGTATCGTTGGTATGTTTACCGCTGGTCAGCAGGGCAGCTGAACTTGTCCAATTTTCTGCTTTCCAGCTCATTAATTATGCATCCGCAATAAGTTTAGCAAATCTTGTGGTGGGATGGGCAGGAAGTCGCCTGCACCACCATTACCTCATGGGATCAAAGTTTCTGGCATCATATTTAAACAGCACCCGTCAAACATTGACTCACTGCAGACCAGGTACTGCGGTGCGAAAGCACACAATGGCTCTGAGACGTAAAACACCTTCAACCCCACATTTCAGAAGGCCATCCAGGAAAGGTGGGAGGTCCTCTTTCCAAGGGATGGGAGCAGAAGGCCCTCCCAGTTAATCGCACCAGCCTGGGAGGAGGTTGCTGGGGAGGTTAGCACCCATGGGGCCCAAAAAGGGACTTCCCTACAGTGCAGAAAATGCATGAATGATCTGCTGTACTCCACCAGGGTAAGTGAAACTTCTACTCACTGCAAACCCACACTCGCATTAGGGCATCAGGCTGTCTAAGGGTCAGAGTCCACAGGGATGTCACACGCAACTAGCAGATAGGACATCAGCACTGAATGTGTGCCAGCCACTTAAAGCTCACCAACTCATGTAATCCCTGCACAAATGGCATTACTGGGGAGGGCTCAGCAGAGACAATATGCATGCATGCTTCTGAACTGTTCTTTCATCCATTGGGTTCACAGTTCATGGGGGAGGTGGTGGCGTAGTGGTAATGTTGCTGGAGTAGTAATCCAGAGACTCAGGCTAATGCCCTGGGGACACAGGTTCAAATCCCACCAGCCAAATTCAGTTAATAGATGGAATATAAAGCCCGTCTCAGTAATGGTGACTATGAAACTATCATTGATTGTTGTACAAACCCATCTGGTTCACTAATGCCCTTGAGGGAAGAAAATTTGCCATCCTTACATGTGGCTCCAGACCCACGGCAATGTGGTTGACTCTTAGCTGCCCTCTGAAATTACCTAATCAGTTCCAGGGCAATTAGGAATGGGCAACAAATGCTGGTCTTGCCAGTGAGCCCCACATCCCATGAAAAAAAAGTCAATTCTTCTGTCTCTATGCAGGACAAGATTGCCCACAACAAAAGAGAGCAAGCTGGATGGGACACCCCTAAGATCCCGACCCGAAGAGCAGGCCGTAGAGCTCACTGGAGAGGACAGAGATTATTCCTGCAAGAAGATGAGATCGTACTCCCCCAACAAGCCGTGAAGATGCACCAAGTACAAATCGACAAGATGCGGGTAATGACAGAGAGTGATCTTTAATATATAAGCCTGCTTAGTCAATCACCAATTCTTTCTTACATAAGAACATAAGCAATAGGAGGACTAGGCCATTCAGTCCTTTGAGCCCTCTCTGTATTCAATGAGATCATGGCTGATCTACTTCAACACCATCTTCCTGCACTATCCCCATTTCCCTTGATTTGTTTAATTTGTAGAAATCTATTGAACATGCTCAATGACTGAGCCTCCACAGCCCTCTGGGGCAAAAAATTCCAAAGATTCACCACCCTCTGAGTGAAGACATTCCTCTGCATCTCGGTCCTAAATGGTCTGCCCCTTATTATGAGACACATGTCCCCTGATTCTGGACCCCCCCCCCTCCACCCCCAACAAGCCAGGGGAAACATCTTTCTTGCATCTACCCTGTCAAGCCCTGGAAGAATTTTAGAATTTTGTTTATTTGAATGAGATCACCTCTCATTCTTCTAAACTCCAAAGAATATTTAATCTATTTAATCTTTCCTCGTAGGACAATCTCTCCATTCCAGGAATTAGTTGGTGAACCTTTGCTGCACTCCCTCTATGGCAAGTATATATTTCCTTAGGCATGGAGACCAAAACTGCACACAATACTCCAGGTGTGCTCTTACCAAGGCTCCATATATTTGCAGTAAGACATCTTTACTCCTATACTCAAATCCTCATGTGACAAAGGCCAACGTACCATTTGCCTTCTTAATTGCTTGCTGTACCTGCATATTAGCTTTCAGTGACTCATGAACAAGGACACCCAAGCCCTTTGAACATAAACACTCCCCAGCCTCTCACCATTTAAGAAGTACTCTATATTTCTGTTTTTCTACTAAGGTGTATAACCTTACATTTCTCCATGTTGTATGCCATCTACCAAATTTTTATCCACTCACTTAGCCTCTCCAAATCTCCCTTTGCCTCCTTCTCACATCTCACGATTCCACCTACTTTTGTGGCATCTGCAAATTTGGAAATGTTACATTTAATCCCCACATTCAAATCATTGATATAGATTGAGAACAGCTGGGGCCCAAGTACTGATCCTTGCGGTACCCCACTCATCACAGCCTGCCAACCTGAAAATGACCCATTTATTCCTACTCTGTATTTTCTGACTGTTAACCAGTTCCCAATCCATGCCAGAATATTCCCCCCAATCCTGTGTGCCCTAATTTTGTTACTAACCTCTTGCATGAGGCCTTATCAAAAGCTTTCTAAAAATCTAAATATACCACATCCACCGGTTCCGCTTTATCTATCCTGCTAGTTAGATCCTCAAAAACTCCAACATGTTTGTTAAACATGATTTCCCTTTCATAAATCCATGTTGACTCTGCCCAATCCTACCACTACTTTCCAAATGTCCTGTTATCACATCCTTTATTCTAGACTCTAGCATTTTCCCTGCTAATAATGTCAGGCTAACAGGTCAGTAGTTCCCCATTTTCTCTCTTCCTCCTTTCTTAAATAGTGGGGTTACATTTGCCACCTCCCAATCTGCAGGAACCATTCCAGAGTCTAGAGTCTATAGAATTTTGAAAGATGACCACCAATGCATCTTCTATCTTTCCAGCCACCTCTTTCAACACTATGGGATGTAGATAATCAGTTCCAGAGGATTTATCTACTTTAAGTCCCATTAATTTCTCTAGTTTTTTTTACTAATATTAATATCTTGCAGTTTCTCATTTACTTTCATCCTTGAAGTCTCCATGATTTCAGAGGAATTTTTAGTATTTTCCTCCGTGAAGTATTTGTTGAGTTTCTCTGCCATTTCCTTATTCTCCATTACAAATTCTATAGACTCCACTTGCAATGAGCCTGCATTAGTTTTTACTAATCTTTTCCTTTTTACATACCTTTGGAGCTTTTACAATCCGTTTTTATGTTTCTCACTAGTTTACTCTCATATTCTATCTTACCTTTCTTAATCTTTGTTTTTGTTATCCATTGTTGAACTCTAAAATGCTCCCAATCCTCAGGCTTACCATTTTTTGGCAATTTTATATGCATCTCCCTTTGATCTAATATAATCCTTGATTTATTTCGTTAGCCACGGTTGAACACTTTCCTTGCTGGGTTTTTGTGCGTTAAAGGAATGAATTTTTGTTGTAAACTATATATTTGCACATGGTTTCAATTTTGGTGTGCTTTCATCCCAAATCAAACGGAAAGAGCTGAGTTTGAACTCCTCTGCTCCAACCTATCCCGCCACAAACCAGCATCCACTGAAGACACTGAGTCCTTGAAAGCGCGCCCAGCTGATCTAACGCATGCATATTGTGGGATTCCGAATGACCTGTCTGACTTTCACATATGAAACAAGTGAATTTCGGCGTTTCAAGGCCTCAAGACCAAACTGGTCATACACACCAGTAAACCTGACAAAGGGGCGGGAATAGTCATCCTTAACAAACATGACCATATCAACAAAATGCATGCCATTCTTAATGACGGGTCCAAATTTGTATTCATTGCACCTGCCGCTCAACATGACCGGACAGCCTTGCTTGAAAGTAAGCTTAAAAAACACGTGCTCCACTTGTGCAAGACCGATGAGCTACCGTGTGATATATATAACAGGGTTCATCCATATCGTTCACTGTGTTCACATATGTATGGGCTGCCCAAGACACACAAAAATTATGCCCTTTATGCCCTATCTTATCTATGACTGGGTCTGCACGACATGAATGACCAAATAATTGACTGAATTGTTACAATGAGTTTTGACCACATTTTCCACATACACGGTGAAGGATTCCTTCACATTTGTGAAGGCCATACAGGACTTGCATATCGATAGCAATGCTGTGTCCATGTGCTCATTTGATGTTGCTAGCCTATTCACCAATGTTCCACATAAGGAAGCCCCAGATATTTGCAGTGGGGCACTATATGATGGCGATCTAAACCCGCCACTATTGCATGATTCAGTATTCATTGAAATTATAAACTCAGCAACTCATGCAATTGAATTCACTTTTAAGGATCCCCATGATGCCAAGCTCTTGTAAACATATTGTTGGGTTCCATGAGAAACTTGTCTTCAATGTAATGACACAAAACATCCTACCCCTCGCATATTTCGGATATGTGGATGATACGTTCGATATATTTAAATCCGCAGCTACATATAATAATTTCCTTACATGTCTTAATGGGCTCCATCCTGCGCTCAAATTTGCCTTTGAAATGGAGTAGTCAAAGAACATCTTTGACATATTAGTTGAGAATCTGCCGGGGGTTCTCTACCATTGTCTACCGCAAGCCTACCTTCATTAGTCAATATACACATTGGATACTTACAGTTCCACATGCTTTAAGGTCGGTCTTATCCGCAACCTTGTAAATAGGGCCCGATCCATTTGCTCACCATGCAAGCTTGTTGCTGCAATAGGGCGCATCAAAGGCATCCTGTGGGTTAATGGCTACCTTGATCAGATCATTTTGTGCTATATATCACGCAAACTCATGAACAAGCCTAAGGCCATCACTTTCAGCCCTGAAAAGGTATCTCAAAAATTTGAGCAATAGGTGCTACTATGCAGTAGCAACACGAGTGGTACTCCAGTAACAGGATGCTGCCGTCACACAAATGAGTAATGTGGTATATGAATTTCAGTGCAAGTGTGATGCTAGATATATAGGCTGTATGTCCCAAAGACTGGCGGATCATATCAAACAGCATGTCCTAGATGCTGTTCACAACGGGCAAGGTACAGACTGTACCCAACCAGCCCGTGTCTGCAAAACTCAAAACACGGTGTCCAACAAGAGATGTGATTCCGCGATCGGACAACATTTGCTAAATAATCCTCAGTGTGCTAAGAATTATGCTGACAACCAATTTAAGATTGTCAACTGGGCTCGCATTTGTGGCACATTTGTGTGTACTGGGAGCTACATTTATTAATACATGGGGCCCTGTTCTCTGCAAGCAGAAAGAACATGTACACACATTGCGCCTGTTTCAGCTAAACAAAATAAATGATAGCCATTTGCTGACTCATTCCCCAGGGTAAGGCCTTGACCAATTAGGGACAAGCTGCCTAGTTTAAATTTCAAACAATGTTTGGCAGTTAACTGTCAGTCACCATCACTAGTGCAATCTCCATGGCAATGCCTCTACCAATCAGAGTCTATTTGCCAACCAATCAGCACTCTCTTCACATACAGTATAAATTGTTGTTTTCCCCTTATATTGGTATCCTTGTGAAGTGCCCTGATGAGTGCAAGATGAAAAGCTTCATTATGTCTTCTTATTCAGTAGTACTCTCATATTCATTTTTTAAATGTTAGCCATTGCCTGTCTACCGTCATATCTTTTTCTAGTTTCCCAATCCACCTGAGCCCATTTTCCCCCCATACTTCAAAGTTTCCTTTGTTTAGGTTTAAGACCCTAGTCTCTGATTGAACTACATCACTTCCAAGCTTAATGTAAAATTCTATATTACACTCACTATTTCTTAAAGGCTCCTTTACAACAGGATTATTAATTAGCTCCTTTTCGTTGCACAATACTAGATCTAAAATAACCCATACCTTAGTTGGTCCTTCAACATACTGCTCTAGAAAACCATCTTGCATATGTTCCAAGAATATATCCTCCACAACATTAGTACTAATTAGGTTTACCCAGTCTATATGTCGATTGAAATTCCCCATAATTCTTGCATTATCCATAAGACAATAAGACCATAAAAGACATAGGAGCAGAAATTAGGCCATTCGGCCCATCGAGTCTGTTCTGCCATTCAATCATGGCTGATAAGTTTCTCAACCCCATTCTCCCACCTTCTCTCCATAACCTTTGATCCCCTTACCAATCAAGAACCTATCTATCTCGGTCTTAAATACACTCAATGACCTGGCCTCCACAGCCTTCTGTAGCAATGAATTCCATAGATTCACCACTCTCTGGCTAAAGAAGTTTCTCCTCATCTCTGTTCTAAAAGATCTTCCCTTTACTCTGAGGCTGTGCCCTCGGGTCCTAGTCTCTCCTGCTAATGGAAATATCTTCCCCACGTCCGCTCTATCCAGGCCTTTCAGTATTCTGTAAGTTTCAATCAGATACCCCCTCATCCTTCTAAACTCCATCGAGTATAGACCCAGAGTCCTCAAACGTTCCTCATATGTTAAGCCTTTCATTCCTGGGATCGTTCTTGTGAACCTCCTCTGGACCCTCTCCAGGGCCAGCACATCCTTCCTGAGATACGGGGCCCAAAATTGCTCACAATATTCTAAATGTGGTCTGACCAGAGCCTTATAAAGACTCAGCAGCACATCCCTGCTTTTATATTCTAGTCCTCTCGAAATAAATGCCAACATTGCATTTGCCTTCCTAACTACAGACTCAACCTGCAAGTTAACCTTAAGAGAATCCTGGACTAGGACTCCCAAGTCCCTTTGCACTCCAGATTTCTGAATTCTCTCCCCATTTGGAAAATAGTCTATGCCTCTATTCTTCCTACCAAAGTGCATGACCTCACACTTCCCCACGTTGTATTCCATCTGCCACTTCTTTGCCCATTTTCCTAACCTATTCAAATCCTTCTGCAGCCTCCCCGCCTCCTCAATACTACCTGTCCCTCCACCTATCTTTCTATCATCTGCAAACTTAGCCAGAATGCCCTGAGTTCCATCATCTAGATCATTAATGTATAAAGTGAAAAGTTGTGGTCCCAACACTGACCCCTGCGGAACTCCACTAATCATCGGCCGCCATCCTGAGAAGGACCCCCTTATCCCCACTCTCTGCCTCCTGCCTGACAGCCAATCTTCTATCCATGCTAGTACCTTGCCTCTAACACCATGGGCTCTTAGCTTACTGAGCAGCCTCCTGTGTGACACTTTGTCAAAGGCCTTCTGGAAGTCCAAGTAGATACCATCCATTGGCTCTCCTTTGCCTAACCTACTCGTTACTTCCTCAAAGAATTCTAACAGATTTGTCAGGCATGACCTCCCCTTGATGAAACCATGCTGACTTTGCCCTATTTTATCATGCATTTCCAAGTATATCATTGTTACACGCACCTTTAATTTCCTGATTTATACTGTGATTCACAATACCACTGATGTTTGGTGGCCTATAAACACCCATCAATATTTTCTGCATCTTGCTGTTTCTTAGTTCCACCCAAACTGATTCTACATGTTATTCTTAGAACTAAGGTCACCACTCACTACAGTACTAATGCCCTCTTTAATTAACAGAGCTACCCCACCATCTTTTCCCACCTTCCTATCCTTCCTGAATGATCTTGGATACTCAGGTCCCAGCTTTTGTTTGCTTGTAGCCACGTCTCTGTAACGGCTATTGGTTCATACGTAGGAATTTCTATTTGAGCTGGCGATTCAACTGTTTTATTGGGAATGCTGTGGGAATTCAGATATAGACCCCTTAATTCAATTTATTTTTACTGTATTGTACACTCTGGCCCTAACTGCTGGCAAACTCAAGTTTGCAGTCACTGTCCCTTCATGCCATACTCTATGCCATATCATTATCTTTATTGCTACCTTGATCTATTGCCTTGTCATTTCTCTTTAAATTACTCAATCCTCCCCTACATGATCCCTTCCCTCCTCTATTTAGTTAAAAATCTTCTCTACTTCCCTAGTCATATGACTTGCTAGAATACCAGTCCCAGCATGGTTCAGGTGAAGTCCATCACAACAGTGGAGCCCCCATTTTCCCTAGTACAGGTGCCAGTGTCTTGTGAACTGAATCCATTTCTCCAACACCGGTCTTTGAGCCATGCATTCATCTTCTGATCTTATTTACCCCATGCCAGTTTGCATGTGGCTCAGGTAATAATCAAGAGATTATTAGCTTTGAGGTTCTGCTTTTTAATTTAGTGCCTAGCTCCTCTTACCTATGTCATTGATACCTACATGGACCACGACAACTCGATCCTCCTTCTCCCACTGCAAGTTCTTCTCCAGCCCTGAGCAGGTATCCCGAACCCTGGCACTGGGCATGCAACACAGCCTTCTAGATTCTCACTTTCGGCTGCAAAAAAAGTGTCGATCTCCCTGACTATACTGTCCCCTACCACCACTACATTCCTTTTAGCTCCCCCTATTTGAATGCCTTCCTGTGCTATAATGCCATGGTCAGCCTGTTCATCCACTCTATAGTCCTCGCTCTTGTCCATACGAGTTGCAAAACCTCGAACTTGTTGCTCAATTGCAAGGGCTGAGGCTCCTCCACTCCCACCTTCTCGATCCCCTAACCTCCCTCACTTGCAGTCACGCCCTCCTTTCTCCGACCACTGACCAACTCAGCTGACACTAACCTAAGGGGTGTGACTGCCTTCTAGAACAAAGTATCCAGGTAACTTTCCTCCTCCCCAATGTGTCGCAGTCTGCAGCTCAGCCTGCCGCTCATTAACTCTGAGCTACAGCTCCTCAAGCCGCAGACACTTACTACAGATGTGATTGCCATGGATTGAAGTGGCATCTAGGTGTTCCCACATGCTGCAGCCATGACATATCACCTGTCCTGCCATCAAAAATGCAAATTAAATTTACTTTTCTTAATTAATTTATAATTCCCCTCTCCGCCAAACTTCCTCACTCACCAAACTCCCAGCTTCACACTCAGTACGGACAAGCAGCACTCAGAAACCCCTGAAATTATTCTCACTGAAAAGCAATGATAAGTCAGCTCTGCTAAATCTCAGAAACTAGTTTAAGCTAGCTACCTAATTAAATATATATATCTTCTCAGGCAGCATTCAGTGCAGGTCCTCTCTCCATTCCAGGTACCAGAAAGAAAAGGGGGAGGACTTTGCCCTCCAGACAACACAGCCCCAACCCCCAGACCACACCTGAGAAGGAAGCAGAAGTATCCTCAGATGAAGCACCATTACAGCATTCACTGGCACCCTCCACCAGCACAGATATACGCACCACAGTGGGACTTAATTCTAGCGTAGGCTTGGGTTCACAATCTGGTGATCACCTCACAGACACAGGACCACAGCTGATGGAGGTAGTGACAGCCAAGTTCTCTGACACTCCGAGGACTGCTGGAGATGAGACACCAGCTGAATCTGACTCCAATGACGAGCCTCTGGACTCGGCCCTAACAGAGCGTTCTGAGATGCAAAGACAGGCAAGGGGACATCAGGCAGGGTTGTCAGAGGCTGTCTGCAGACTCAGCCAAAGGATGGAGGAGACTATCCACATTCTGTCTGCAGTCTTTGCTCCATCATGTGAGCACATTGAAGTCTGCTTTGCAGACCCGAGTCCAGCAGTTTCTACCAGATTTGCACTTGTCCTGTATACCATTGCTCTAGCCATGGGTGCATTTTCAGCAGTGGCTAGGCAAGAGGGTGGACAGGCACCTCCAGGTTTCCCTTCAGCTCAAGGGAGGGGTCATTAGGCACTCATAGGGAGGAGGGGCACCAGCCAGGCACCCTGGGACCATCCATCCAGGACACTCCAAGGGTGCCCTGCTGCTCCACCTCCCCTTTACCAGTGACTCCATCAACTCAGGTCAGTCTGAGAAGGGTACACCTACATCTAAACAGGAGACATGAGCAGACCAGGGCCCTCAAGACCAAGGCCACAAGAGGATGCTCACTGAAGTCAACTCAGACAACAGGGTCCTCCGAAGTCATCTCAAAAAGCAGGGCATAGCAGTCAGCAGGCTGCCTCCACCTCAGCTGCAGATGTCAGGGCTGCACTTAGGCACAGCATAGGGTTAGAATGTATTGAATGTACACTATGGCACAACACATTCATTCAGTATATCCCTTTCCAAGTCACATAGATTCCATTTATATTGAATTTGTTTCAACCTTTCACAGTCACATAAGGGTCAAAAGTGTAGCACCCCAATAAAATCCCATCTGGATCTCCAGGTGTATGAATTGTCACACACTTTCACCACAGTGAATAGCCTTTAATTCCACATCCATGACATTGGGAAATGCACATCATTTGTGACATTGATGCCTGTCCAATACACCTGTCAGCCTATATTCCCAGGCAAACATGCTCTGAGCTCGGGAGAAGTGCTTATCAAGGTTACTGATTCGCTTCCTAATGTTGCACTGATGTCAGTTATTTGTGTTTGGCATAATTAGTTGTTGCAATTCATGTTATATTCATATGTCCAATGTGTTGTTTAGAATGCCATTTACTTTATGAAAATCAGTTTATGAAAAAGGAATGGTAAAACTTCAAAGCCTACAGACTTCTATGGCTCTTTGGAGGAAGATGTAATGTCCACGTTTACAGCTGAACATCATTCCTCGCTGAGTTCCCGTTCTCTCCACGCATGGTGCTGACCAGGCAAAAGGACCATTGGGAACCTTAGACTTGATTACAAGAGTGGTAAGGATGTGTGATGTAAGGGGTGTGTGTTCATCTTGATGATGCCATCTCCTTACCTCCAATGATCTTTAATGGGACCTGCATAGCTGCTTGACAGAGCTTTTCGCAATCCTTGGGTAAAGGCACAGCACATAACTCGATCTGTAATTTACTGCATGACAGTGCACTCATTGACTTAGGGTGTCTAGATAGGAAATGTCTTTGTGAGCTGTATCATGTTGAGAACGGTAATGCTTTCAAAGCGATGCACATGCAATTCTTATAAGGCCTCAGCAGGGTCCATGAAGGTGTAGTCATTGGCTGTTTTGTCAATAATGACTCGTCAAGGTTTCGCCCTAATGCAAAGAACAACTAGGACAGAGATGTCAGGTTTCCAATGATTGCAAGGTCCCAAGTGGTTGCACCTCAGCCAACCATTGTCCTGGTGAGGGCTCTATATGAGGAGAATGAAAACAAACCACAAACCAGCTTATATTCCACCTCTTTTCTATTTTTCCTTAGTTCTGATGAAGAGTCATACGGACTCGAAACATTAACTGTGTTCCTCTCCACAGATGCTGTCAGATCTGCTGAGTTTTTCCGGGTATTTTTATTTTTATACAAAATTTTACAGCATGATCTAGATGTTAATGGTTACTGGTTCACGATGTGCGAATGGTGATTTGGGGGGCAGTAGTAAGATGATGCCTTAGCATTCTGCAATGATGAAAGCTGGTGATGGGACAGCTCTCCCGTGCTGATCCCTGTTAAACCATCCATGCGGTAAGCAAGAAAGAGTGATGTGTGTTTGGGCCACCTTCTTGAGCAGCTGTCATACTGACATGAGTGCATCCCTGTGTAATTTGGTCTTACACCCGTTTAAAAGCTGCTATGCACACTGACGGGTGAAGCCATGGGTGAAAGGACTATACTATGTGGAGTTGCTTAAGGACATGAGCGAAGGGAGTGCTAATCAGATTCCACAGTGGCCAATATTACTCATTTAGGAGTGGTTTAATCCTTCCAAGGATGATCACAGCATTAGGGCATAAGGTGAGTACTGATACCTCCAAAATCATTACGACTGCATTTAACTTTTGGAAGAACTTCTCACTGAAATTAAAGGTGGTGGAGCGTTCTATGCAGCAAAGAAGAAATTATCGATTGTGAGAATTTCTCAGCACCTTATTCCTCCTGGGATCTTATTTTTATTTCTTCATGGGATGTGGGCATTGCTGGCTAGGCGATGCGATTAATCAAAGGAACAGCTATTCTCACCTGGAAGAGATCTACACTTTAACACTTCCTGGACGACCAGGGTTCGACAGTACGGACCCTCCCAGCATTACCAGAATTACTGTGATTATGCATTTATTGCCCATTCCTAATTTGCCTTGAGAAGGTGGTGGTGAGCTGCCTTCTTGAACCACTGCAGTCCATGTGGTGCAGGTACAACCACAGTGCTGTTAGGGAGGGAGTTCCAGGATTTTGACCCAGCGGCAACAAAGGAATGGTGATATATTTCCAAGTCAGGATGGTGAGTGACTTGGAGGGGAACTTCTAGGTGGTGTGTTCCCATGTGTCTGCTGTCCTTTTCCTTCTAGATGGTAGCGGTCGTGGGTTTGGGAGATGTTGTCTAAGAAGCCTTGGTGAGTTCCTGCAGTGTATCTTGTAGATCGTACACACTGCTGCCACTGTGCGTCCATGGTGGAGGGAGTGAACGTTTGAGGATGGGGTGCCAATCAGGTGGGCTGCTTTGTCCTGGATGGTGTCAAGCTTCTTAAGTGTTGTTGGAGCTGCACTCATCCAGGCAACTGGAGAGAACTACATCACACTCCTGACCTGTGCCTTGTGGACAAGCTTTAGGGAGTCAGGAGGTGTGTTACTCGCCACAGGATTCCTAACCTCTGACCTGCTCTTTTAGCCACAGTATTTATGTGGCTAGTCCAGTTTAGTTTCTGGTCAATGGTAACCCCCAAGGACATTGATAGTGATTAGCCATCTGAAGATGCATTTCCGAGGTTTGGAATGGTCAGGCAGGGCTCCCCAATACTCGAAGAGTGTTGTACACCATCATTGCTGAAGCAGCTGGAGTAGAATGCACATGCTGCCCACCACATATGAAACTTTGGTGCACATTTTATTCCTATAAAACGGGTGGGGAATCATTGAATTTCTAGATCTAGGATTCAAGTTTTTTTGAGGGCATTCAGATGAATGAAAAATATCATGTATTAATAGCAAAAGAAAAAATTTTGAACAGAAAATGTGCTGTTACAATAACTCATAGGATTCCAAGGTATGAAGAGCTAAATAGATAATAATGGAAAAACTGTAAAAAAACTGGTTTTGTTCGAGGGAAATTTTGTGCAAGTTGCAATTTTCTCAGGGTGTAAAAGTTAATTTTCTTTTCTGAACATCATTGAGATCTGGCACTACTGCAACAAAGGAAGCGCAAGCTGCGGCAGTTTTATCACAGCAGTTGTGTTAAAATAGTCATCGCTGTTACTTGCCAACCACCCGCAGTATCAAAACCTGTTGTCAACAGTGATAATGTCCTTGAGCTCAACCATCCATGACAGCCTTTAAATGTAATCCTTGCATTAGTCACACACTGGAATGAATGAAATTACAAATCACTTGTTAGCTATTTTGTTTCTCTATGTGTGTCATTTATTGATTTATTTTATTCCTGTCTTCTGAAATTAACACATCTCCACTTATAGTCAATCAGCTCATTTAAGAACAACTGACTTTTGAGCTATAAGCTCAACAAGTTACCCGTTATTGGTATGGAGAGACAAAACAGAAAGAAGGGAAACACAAAGAAAAGCTTTCTGATTTTGATACTGAAGACTAACAATATTTCCCTTACACCTCCAGCATATGACTCTGCCCTAATACCCAAACTGTGAAAAATAATCCTTCTGCAACAGTGTAATACTTACTAGATTCCTAAAGTTAACTCTTGGTCTTACACTTTTTTTCGATGATATTGTCAATTTAGTGGTTAACAATAACCTATTTTACACTGCAACTGCACCTGTTAGAAATTACCAAGATTGATTTATCTTTGAATTTTTAAAACTAAAAGTGAGAAGCTTCTCATGTCTTTTCGGTGCAGGTCTCAGAGGCAAAATAACAGCACTTTATGACCCAACGAACCACTAGTTTTTCTATTCCAATACATTAGGATACATCAAAAAACAATTATTGAAACATCAAAAGTTCATATAATAATATTCTTATCCACAAGCCATTACATTTGTACAGGAAAATGGAAACATATATAATATATTATAAATACAATAAGAGTAAGGCAAAACGTGTATTAATGCTGGACCTGACCTTAGTTCTATGGTGCACAAACTGCTACATGCAACTTTGATTAAGAATCTATTGTGACTACTCAAAATAGATTTATTAACTTTACTTTAATAAGGTGCAGGTGTGTGACACACCTTTGTATGCACATGTGCAATCCTGAAGACCGTTGTCAAAAGATGCATGGTTTCTTGAATCTAGCAACATTTTCTGAGTAATATTACAAATCATGAGTTTTACTCCCAATTCAGATTCGATTTTTAAGCTTGGAAGCTAATCAAAGATTGAATTTTGACTAAGCTTTCTAAATATGTCCATGAGCGAAAGTAGAAATAGGAGGACAAGAAGGGTCAATGAGTGGCTTGAGGCATAGTGCAGGAGGCAGGGCTTCAGATTCTTGGGATATGGGAACCAGTTCCGGGGCAGGAGGCATCTATTCTGTTTGTGGAAGTTTGCTGCGTGCAAATAAGTTGCCACGTTTCCTACATTAAAACAGTGACTATACTTTAAAAGCATTTCATTGGCTGTAATGCGCTTTGGGATATCTAGTGGTCATGAAAAGCAAGTCTTTCCTTTTCCCCTTTTATTCAAAAGGTTGGGTTGCATCACAACATGACTGGAATCAATGTCCTTGCAGGGAAGTTCACTACTTTCGACTGTACTGAATCCAGGGACATGTTTCACAGCATTCTGCAATATGGGTCACTGGTAGAACATTTACCCAGATCAGAAGGTTGTGGATTCAAGCCCCACTTTTGGGGCTTGAGTGCAAAATCTAGGTTGTCATTTTGGTACAGGACTGAGTGAGTGCTGCAGTGCTGGAGGTGCCATATTTCAGATAACAAATTAAACTGAGGCTGTCTGTCTTCTCAGGAGGATGTAGAAGATCCCATGGCACTATTTTAAAGAGCAGGAGTGTTCGCCCAAATGTCCTGGCCAATATATATCTATCAACTAAAGCAGATTATCTGGTGATTATTACATTGCTGTTTGTGGGAGATTTCTGTGTATAAATTAGCTGCCACATTTCTCCCATCAGTGACTAAGCTTCACAAGCATTTCATTGACTGTAAAGCACTTTGGGACACATGAGGTTATTAAAGGTGCCTTATAAATGCAAGCGTTTCAAATATTTTTTAAAAATCTGTATAAGTATTAGGATTAGGAAACCAACAGGCAACTTGTCACAGTCAGTCATGAGTTATACTTGTCTACTGGCATTTTCAGCCAGCTGTGGTTCTTATTTGCACAACATAAATGTGAACTTTTTTTTATAGTCACAATGGCACTGCACAAATTAGACCAAGAAGCTAATTTCATCTATTTCCTTGTGGAAAAAGTCATGAGCTCAACTGGGCACAGAGCTAATTGTCAGGGTTCCCAGAGTGCAAAGTACCATAGATCAGTATTCAAGCTCTTCAAATCAATCGCATAGCCTACATAAACAGAAAAATTACATTCCATCAACATGCAGATAGTGTTACACATCATTCTAAAAGTCGATACCTAAGACCAACAAAACCTTCATTTGCAGCAATCTACCATGTCCATGCCCACATTATTTGATGCAGTGAGGAAGACAGATAGCATTGCACCTGGGGCATTATGTACACTACTACCCTTATCCCAAGACCTGCAACTACAGCCTACACAATTGTACCTACGCATCTCAGAAGATACCTGTGCACAAATTGGCTGCCGTGTTTCTTACATACATCAGTAACCACTTCAAAAACAGTTATTTAGCTGTCATTTGCTTTGAAGTATCTTGGGGTTGTGAAAGGCACAATATAAATGCAAGTCTTTGTTTCACAGCTTTTGTATAAGGAAGTGGTTAGAGAGCTTTGTCATTTCCTCCATGCCAAGCTGGAGAGAACTTCCATTGCAGGATGACTCTTCGCGTAGCTCTGAAGATCCCCACTCCAATCTCCACTGAGTTTCGGTGCCACCAGATCTTTCCAAGCCACTGCGAGGATTTTTGCTAAATCAGCCAGTTGATATATGAATCATTCAAATGACAGATACCATGCATGCACGAGATAAAACCTCCATCGATTTCCCTGTGGAAAGGAGACACAAGCTCAACAGGGCAAATTTTTTTAAAAAGTGGCAAAAAGTGCCAAGAGTGCAAGGTGTCACAGATAGTACCCACATGGTCATCCTATGAGGGGGCTGGCTAGATTAGACTGATGTATAATCATGTTGTAACATCTGCTCCTCCTCCTTCAATGCCCTAACTTCCAAGCACTGTTGCAGTATAACCTGCGAGAGAGCTGACCATAGAGAGCTACTCATAGTTGTGAAGCTCAAAGTTTGTGCAAATCAATTCCCCAGTTAGTCTATTTGATTGTATGGGACTCAAAATTGATGCCCAAGGTCTCACTAGCCTTGTTGAGATTGATCCCTGTGACCATGAGAGCTCATCTGCAGATGATCATGCATTTGGCATGCACTCCATGCTGCACTTTAACTGTACTGCTACAGGATACATATCTGCACAGATGTTGTATATGTCCTGTTGCACATTATCTGCCAACAATTGAAGGATAATCAGCAATAATTTAATCAATTTCCTTATGGAAAGAAGTCTTGAGCTCAACTGGGCACATAGCTTTTACCAAATGTCAGGGTTCCCAAGAGTGCAAAGTACCATAGATCAGTATTCCAGCTCTTCAAGTCAATCACAGACTCTACATAAACAAAAAAGCTTTCATTCCATCAACATGCAGTTAGTGTTATACATCATTCTGAAAGTCAATACCTGATATCTACAGAATCGTTACAGTGCACAAGGAGGCCATTCGGCCCATCGTGTCTGCACCGGCTCTCCAAATGAGCAATTCCCTTAGTGCCCATCTCCCGCCTTCTCCACGTAGCCCTGCATATTCTTCCTTTTCAGGAGACAATCTAATTCCCTTCTGAACGCTTCGATTGAACCTGCCTCCTCCACACTCTAATGCAGTGCATTCCAAACCCTAACCATTCGCTGTGGAAAAAAGTTTCACTCATATCACTTTTGCTTCTTTTACCAATTACTTTAAATCAGTGCCATCTCATTCTTGATCCTTTCATGGGTAGGAACAGTTTCCTTATCTACTCTGTGGAAACCCCTCATAATTTTGAATACTTCTAACAAATCTCCTCTCAGTCTTCTTTTCTCCAAGGAAAGCAATTGTAACTTATCCAATCCATCTTCTTAATTGAAGTTCCTCATCCCTGGAAGCAGTCTTGTAAATCTTTCCTGCTCTCCCTCTAATGTCTTCACATCTTTCCTAAAGTATGTTGCCCAGGACTGGAAGCAATACTCCAGCTGATGCCAAACAGGTGTCTTAAACAAGTTCAATATAATATCCTTACTCTTGTACTCTATGCCCCTATTAATAAAGCCTAAGATACTTTGCTTTATTAACTGCTCTCTCAACCTATCCTGCCACTTTCAATGGTTTATGCACATATACACCTATGTCCTTCTGCTCCTGCACCCTGTTCAGAGTTGCACCCTTTACTTTATATTGTGTCTCCGAGTTCTTCATACCAAGATGAACCACTTCACATTCCTGCACATTAAACTTCTTCTGCCACATGTCCACACATTCCACCAACTTGTCTAAGCCCCTTTGAAGCTCTACATAGTCCTTCTCACAGTTGACAATGTTTCTAAGTTTCAAAAATAAAAACAAAAAACTGCGGATGCTGGAAATCCAAAACAAAAACAGAATTAGCTGGAAAAACTCAGCAGGTCTGGCAGCATCGGCGGAGAAGAAAAGAGTTGACGTTTCGAGTCCTCATGACCCTTCCACAGAACTGTGGACTCGAAACATCAACTCTTTTCTTCTCCGCCGATGCTGCCAGACCTGCTGAGTTTTTCCAGCTAATTCTGTTTTTGCTTCTTAGTTTCATATAATCTGCAAACTTTGAAGTTGTGCCCTGTACACCAAGGTCTAAGTCATTAACATATATCAGGAAAAGCAAGGGTCCTGACATTGACCCCTCGGGAACTCTACTACAAACCTTCCTCCAGGATGAAAAACCCCCATTAACCGCTAATACGTTTCCTGTCACTCAACCAATTTCATATCCATGTTGCTTCTGTCCCTTTTATTCCATGGTCTACAACTTTGCTCAAACGTCTGTTGTGTGGCATTGTGTCAAATGCCTTTTGGAAGTCCATGTACTCCACAGTAACAAAATTGTCCTCATCAGCCCTCTCTGTTACGTCTTCAAAAAACTCTAGCAAATTAGTTAAACATGATTTTCCCTTAAGAAATCCATTCTGGCTTTCCTTAATTAACTTGCATTTGTCCATGTGACTATTAATTTTGTCCCAGATGATTGTTTCTATAAGTTTCCCCACCACTAAAGTTAAATTAACTGGGCTTGCTAGGCTTATCTTTACATCCTTTTTTGAACAAGGGTATAATGTTTTGCAATTCTCCAGTCCTCTAGCATCACACCTAAGAAAGACTGAAAAATTATGGCCAGTACCTCCGCAATTTCCACTCTCACTTCCCTCAGCATCCTTGGACACATCTCATCCAGTCCTGGTGCCTTTACGCTACTACTATCCCAGTCTGTATTTGGATAATTAAAGTCCCCCATTAATAACTACTCTATAGTTTTTACACCTCTCTGTAATTTCCTTGACCAGGGCCAACAAAGCCTTCATTATGCGACAATGCACCATGTCCATGTCCATATTATTTGCTGGAGTAAGTAAAGACAGGTAAAACTGCATCTGGGGCATTATGCACCCTGCCACCCTTATCCCAAGGCCTGCAAATACAAACAAAGCAATTGTACCTGTGCATCTCATAAGACACGTGCCCAAGCTGGCTGCCACGTTTAATGATTAATGACTACAATTCAAAACACTTGATTGGCTGCAATGTGTTTTGGGGCATCCTGAAGTCAGCATAATCTCAAAGAGCATCTTAAAGGCATTTTGCTCATCCTTTACCTTCCTTCTGAAGCCAGGCCTAAGTGGGGGTGCCAAACCCTGGTCTATATAACTAGGGAATGGCTGGCATTGGTAATATAGCCACCTCCATTGTTCCTCCTCATATGCGATTATTGCTTTGTTCATTACTCCATCATGAAAATCTCTAGCTAAATGCTTCAGTGCTGGTACTTGCATCAGGTGTAGTTTAACAAGGTATGTATGAACTGCTCTGTTCCTGGAAGCCACTTGGTCTATGCTCTCATTGTTGAATATCTTATACAAAGAGATGAAGAAGTTATATAATGTCAGAACAGACTGCCTTATAAAAACAAGGTAAGATGCATGATCTTCCATAGCTTGCTGCTGATGTGCAATGCATGTCTCCATGCATTGCAGGAATAATAGCATAATGGTTATGTTATTGGACAAATAATCCAGAAGCCTGGAGCAGAATTTACTATAGGCGATGCAGGTTCAACCAACATGTGTCACCTCCCCATGTGTGCCTGATGTTATTTAAGTGCAATCAGACATTTAAATGGGCTGCATCAGACCTCCCACAGAATTAAATCACCAGTAGGGCAGAAATCCCACCCTAAGAGCTACCAACCAATCAGAAGTGGTAGCTCTCCATTACAGTCAGGGAGCAGCAGCCGCTGCCAATAATTCATTGAGGCCTTCACCAGGGTTCAGTGCTGGATACCTGGAGGCAGTTGAGTACAGATGGGTTTGGGTTTGTGGTGAGAGGATCGCCAAGGAGGGAGGGAAGGGGGTTTGAATGCAAAGACAGGGATGTTGCTGTCAGTGGCATAACGCCTTGCACTTGCTATGTCCATTAATCGGGCATTAAGTACCTTTGAAAGACGGAACCCCTGGGAGGACACTGGCAAACGTGACAGAGTCCTTCAGGGGGAAACCTGTGCAAATTCAGGAGAATCCCTGAAACACCACTAAATCCTGGTGGGCTCAGGGATAATGGCCTTTAAACGGCTCAATAATGAGCTTCATTAGCCAGCAGCTGGGTTCCCAACGTCAGCCCATTCCTGCTGCTGACGAAATGGTGGTTGGGTGGGGGAGGGGGGTCAGTTTTTACTGTTTGCAGGATTGGGCCACTTGACCTCCCCCACAATTATGTGGGCCCGCCCGCCACCAGCTCTCTCCAGTGGGCTCCATTAAATCCTGACCATGAAGTAATGCTCCTGACCAATGAGGTCAAATCTAACCACAGTCACTACAGAATCTAAATTCAATTAATGAAACAAAATCTGGAATAAAAAGCTAGTTCTCAGTAACAGTGACCATGAAACTATCAGATTGTTGTACAAATCCATCTGGATGATTAATGTCCTCATCAGTCTGGCCTCCATGTGACTCCAGACTCTCATAAATGTGCTTGACTCTTGTGCCCTCTGAAATAGCCTAGCATACTACTCAATGTATCAAAGCACTACAATACAATCGGACAGACTGCACGGCACAATCTTAGGCATTGGATACAACAAAGACATGCCCAGCCCAAAGGACCCTGCAGAGTCATCATCACTGACACTTTGGGCCAGAATTGGGAAAGCTATTCCTGAGACTAGTCAAGCAACAGCCTGGCATTATCATACTCACAGAATCACAGTATCACACCTTACAGACAATGTCCCAGACATCACCATCACCATCCTTGGGTATGTTCTGTCCCACCGGCAGGACAGACCCACCAGAAGGGGCAGCATAGTCATCTACATTCGGAATGGAGTAATGCTATGAATTCTCAACATCAGGTCAAACATAGGCAAAGAAACCTCCTGCTGATTAAAACCTGCAGCCCTACCTCAACCAATGAATAAATACTCCTCCATGTTGAACACTACTTGGAAGATTGTGGCAAGGGTGTTCTAGGCAGGGGTTTTCCATCACCAAGAGTGGATCGGTCCTGAAGGACATATCTGCCAGACCAAGCCTGCAGAAATATGGTGAGGAAACCAACATAAGGGAAAAACCTACCTGAGTTCATTCTCACCAATCTTACCTGTTGAACATGCATCAATATTGGTAGAAGAGACTACCATACCTTCACAATTATCATGGAGACAAAGTCCCACCTTCACACTGAGGACACCCTCCATTGTGTTGTGTGGCATTGCCACTATGCTAAATGGGACGGATCCAGACAGACCAAGCTGTTCAAACATGAGACACTGTGAGCCATTAGTAACAGCAGAATTGTATTCCACCACAATCTGTAATCTCATGGTTCGGCATCTCCCTCACTCTACCATTACCTTCAAGCCAAGGCATCAATCTTGTTTCAATGAAGAGTGTAGAAGAGCATACCAGAAGCAGCATCAGGCTTACCCAAAAATGAGGCATCAACCTGGTGAAGCTACAATACAGGACTGCACGCTTGCTAAACAGTGGATGTACCATGGCGTAGACAGAGCTAAGCAATCGTATAACTAATGAATCAGCTCAAAGACCAGTTGTGAATGGTGGTGAGCAATTAAGCTACTAACTGGTGGAGGAGACTCTACAAACATGCTCATCCTCAATTATGACAGAGCCCAGCATGTCAGTGCAAAAGACAAAGGTGAAATGTTTGACAACATCTTCAGCCAGAAGTGCTGAGTGGATGATCCATTTCAGCCTCCGCCTAAGGTCCCCAGCCAACAGTGCCAGTCTTCAGCCAATTCAATTCATTCCACATGATATCAAGCAATGGTTAAAGGCACTGAATATAACAAAGATTGTGGGCCCTGTATCCCAGCTGTAATGCTGAAAACTTGTGCTCCAAAACTAGCTGTGCCACTAGCCAAGCTGTTCCAGTACAGCTGTAACTCTAAAAACTACCCGACAATGAAGAAAATTGTCCAGGTTCGTCCTGAGCACAAAAAGCAGGAGAAATCCAGTCCAGTCAATTACCGCCTCATCAATGTACTCTCAATCATGAGCACAGAGATGGAAGATGCTCTCAAGCAGCACATTTATATCAATAATCTGCTCTCCAATGCTCATTTTGGGTTCCACCAGGGTGACTTGGTTCCAGGTCTCAGAACAGCCTTGGTCCAAACGTGGACAAAACAGATTAATTCCAGAAGTGAAGTGAAAGTTACTACACTTGACATAAATGCAGGATTTGAGCAGGTGTGGCATCAAGGAACTTGAGTAAAATAAAAGTTAATCGGAATCATGGGAAAGCTCTCCACTTGCTGGAGTCATACCTAATACAAAGGAAGGTGGTTGTGGTTGTTAGGAGGCCAATCCACCCAGCCTGAGGGTATTGCTGCAGGATTTTGTTTTGACCGTGGCCCAGACCCCCGTCAAGTTTTTGGAATGATCCTGTTAGAGACCAGTAACTTTTTGTTTACATAAACAACTTTGAACAAGACACCCAGGGATTTACTGAGTGAATAAAGCCACAAGATTCCATGGTTTTTGAACAAACAAAATAAACTTTACTATACCAAGTCAGAAAAGTAAAGGAATTTATAATATCTATCTTATACACTAACATTCAGAAGTACATATAATATAACAGGCAAACTGTGGTTGAACACACTACACTGCACAATAAATGGCAAATGTGACCAAGACAGATCCCACGGATTTCTCACCAACCCACCCAGAAGTCAGTAAACACTGTCTACCAATCTTGTTGAAACAGTCTCCCTAATGAGGGATTGCAAACTTTTCACTTTCAAAGATCAAGTCTCTGAATTCCCTCAAAGCCGCTTTGGCTCAGACTGTCTCAACAATGGCTCAACTTCCAGGGTTTTAATCTTGTCTCCCAAGACGATATTCTCCTGGATTCCTGAGTCTGCATGCCAGCACCAACTCACAAGCACAGCTTCAGCTCTTCAGCCATGCTGAGCTGAACACCACTGCTCCAAATGGCTACTTTTGCCCCAAAGCCCACAGCAGAGTCACCAACCTTCAGCTGCCTTTTTACATTCCAGGGCTTCTGCTGAGCCCTCACTACTTGGAGTTTGCTAACTGCAGCACTTTTACTGCTTACAGCCTCTTTCTTTGCTCCTCTCCTCAATGGTTCCTAGGGTGGTCACCTCCTCCCAGTGGCTCCTTCCCTGGTTCTCTCTCTCTCTGGAACCTCTTCCTTTCCCAGGACTCCACTCTGGTATGGCACCCCACTGCTGGGTCCAGTGATCAGTTTTCTGCACCATTTCTTCCCATGCAGGCACACTGGGCACTTGTCCCAGCCCAGAGGACTCTAAAATACTAGACTGCATGCCCTGCCTGCTCCCGATCCACACATGCAGAGAGAGAGAGAACCAGGGAAGGAGCCACTGGGAGGAGGTGACCACCCTAGGAACCATTAAGGAGAGGAGCAAAGAAAGAGGCTGTAAGCAGTAACACCCGGATCCTGTTGAGACTTGTAGTTCCCAGCCTCCGCTCAGGAATCAGGTAAGTAAGGATTCCTAAAAAAGCTGGATGTGGTTGTTGGAAAGCAGTCCACTGAGCCCAAGACATTGCTGCAGGAGTTCCTCAGGGCACTGTCTTCAGCCTAAGTATTTTCAGCTGCTTCATCGATGACCTTCCCTCCATTATTAGGTCAGAAGTGGGGATGATCGCTGATAATTGCAGAGTGTTCAGTTCCAATTGCAACTCTTTCAGATAATGAAGCAATTCATGCCTGCAGGCAGCAAGACCAGGCCAACATTCAAGCTTGGGCTTATAAGGGGCAAGTAAAATTCACGCCACACGAGTGCCAGGCAATAATCTTTTCCACAAAAGAGTATCTAACCACCTCACCATGACATTTAACAGCATTGTCATTGCTGAATCCCCCAGGATCAAAATCCTGGGGCATTACCATTGGCCAGACGCTCAACTGGATCAACCACTTAAATACTATGGCCACAAAAGCCACTGAGAGGCTGAGAACTCTGCAGTGAGTAACTCACTCTCTTAATTCCCAGACTTCCCATGATCCACAAGGCACAATTTAGGAATGTGATGGAATAGTCTCTACTTACCATAGAATAAATTGACCCGGCATCTAACACAACCCATTTTTCAGTGCCAAGATTCATGCTTTCGCATATATGTGGCGTATAAGTCGACTTCTCTTTTCAGCTACTCATTAGTAGTTGGCCTCAATTTTACACTCCAGAAGTGCATGTTTTAATTGCCTTATACTGCAAGTCAGCATATAGGATCAAGTGGGTATTGTGAAGAAGGTGGGCAGCAGTTGAAGGCACGCCCACAGAGCAGACCGTGCGTGGCATGGCAAGTGCTGAACGGAAATGGGTCCTCCAGTAAAACTAATGAAGTATTAACTTGCTTTCAAGCTATAGGTCATTTACTAACTTATCAAATAACTGCTACCGTGAGGGAATTCGGTGTTCTTAAAAAACTAGTGCAAGAATGGAAGAAGGAGGAATCTGTCATGAAAAAGATGCCCAAGGCCAAATGCACCATGAAAACAGGGGCTGACCACTGGCCTCATCTTGAAAAGTATGTATTAGAATGGGTTCTCGAAAATCCTCAGAATGGTTACATCGTCACCAGAAATACAAGTGTATATACGCAGTTAAATGGGCCAAATCAAACCCCAAGTCCAGCAAAGATTTCAGAGCAACAGCTAGTTGGTGTAGCCAATTTATGGGATTAAAATGTCTAGTGTTGCAGCAGAAGACTAAGATCACTCAGAGACTACCAAAAGACGTTGATGCCAAAATTACCAGCTTCCAGTGATTCATCCGACAGCAACAAAAACACGCGTGCCCACGTCGGAAACATGGATGAAATGCCCATGAATTTCGATATGCCCAGCAACCAAATTGTGGAGCAGAAAGGTTCAAAAACAGTTCTAGTGAAAGCAATAGGGAATGAAAAGACAACATTCACTGCCTGCATGACCGATGGAACGAAATTAAAGCCAAGATAATATTCAAATGTGAAACCATGCCAAATAGTAAGTTCCCCACAGGAGTTTTTGTGCATGTCCATGACAACAGTTGGATGGTTGGAAGATGGAGTGGAGTTATAAATCGATAATGTGTGGTATAGATGTCCCAATGGGCTATGTAAAGGCTGCAACTTATTAGTGTGGGACATGTGCAGATCCCATAAATATGATGAGGTCAAGAGGTGCTTATGAAGGAATAGCACCCACATTGTAGTTAAACCATGGGGTCTAACAACCACAGTTCAACCTTTGGATGTGTGCTTCAATAAGCCATTCAAGGGTCACCTCTGCATCGAATAAATAGGTGGATGGTTGATGGAGAAGAAAACCTTCACAAAGAGTGGAAATATGCATGCTGCCCCACTTGATGTTTTATGTGGTTTAATTTTAAAAATCATTGGATATGATTAGCTCACCAAGTGTCATCAGATCGTTCAAAAAATCCAACTTAGTGGATGGAGAGGAAGATGATTTGTTGTGGAGGGATGATTCTGAAAGCAAAAGCGCCAAATCTGATCCTTACGATGATGCCATAGCCAAAGTGACTCAGAAGGAATTTGATGAATTCTGCATTGAATGCCGAAAACAATGAATTGGACAGTCATAAAACATTTTGATTGTGGTCAAAAGTATGTTTGAACAATTAATTCATTCTATAAACTGTACCGCATTTAATTGATAAGAATGACTGTTCTTTTATTCATATTTCTAATTGGCTACCACCCATGGTTCATGTTTTATACTCGGCATATAAGTCAGCCTCCATTTTTGAAAGGATTTTTGGAGGCTTCAAAGGTTGACATATACACCACAATCTATGGTACCTGAATGAACATAGCTCCAACACTCAAGAAGCTCGATTCCATCCAGAAAAAACTGCTTGCTTGATCAGCAGTACATCTACTATCTTAAAGATTCAGTTCCTCCACCACTGACTCACGTTGGCAGCAGTATGTAACATCTACAAAATGCACTGCAGCAACTTGTCAAGGCTGTGTAAATAATATCTTCCAAACCAGCGACCTGTACTACCCACAAGGCAGCCGGCTGACGGGAACACCACCACCTGTAAGTTCCCTCCAGCCACACAGCATCCTGACTTGGAACTGTATCGTCGTCCTATTGTTTGTTTGTTACTGTTGCTGAATCAAAATTCTGGAATTTACTCTCTTATAGCAACATGGGTGTATCTACATGACAAGGGCTGAAGCGGTTCAAAAAGGTGGCTTGCCGCCACCTTCTTGAGGCTTAATCTTTCTTGTGCTCTTTGATATTATAATTATTATAATTCAAGTGTTGCCTTTCACTTTCTTTCTCTTCTTTCGACTTCAGGTTGTTTCATTTCTCTCTTTTTCCACTCTTTCTTTCTCCAGTTCAATTTTTTCATTCTTTTTCTAATTCCAGTTGATTTCATTTGCAATTGAATTCTAGCTAACCTGCGTGCTATCTGGATTACCCTCTTCTTGCTCAAGGTTCAGGTGTTGAGCCAATACTTCAACAACCTATCTTTCTAGTGCCTAATTTTAAATTTATTTCCAATTTCTCTGCCTTTGTTAACTGTTGTAATCCATTCACAGACAAGTCCCCATTTCAAGAAATGCTTCAGCAGTAGAAGTAGTCATATTAACTTTGCACTGAATACAGCAAGTAACTGTGAAATCTTGTTCACTTAAAGTCCGGGAAGTTCAAGTGTACTTGTTCCCAGCCTCTGGATTCATATCCCGCAGGACCCCCCAATGTATTATGATTCCCATAGAGATCACTAACTTTTAAAAAGATATTTGAGTTCCCAGTGACAAATGTAAAGAAATGGTACAAGAAGATTTCAAGTTTTAAGACTTTTAGTGTAACAAACAAATTAAAAGCAACCTGACAAAACATTGGACGGTATTTTCTGAGCCTGCTGGCGGAGACTGTGATAGGTGGCATGCACAGAAAATATGGCAGGACCCACTTCACGATGGAGTGAAGGCAGGTTGCGATTTTCTGCTCAGCCCGCCATCGTTCAGCAGGGAGCTAATTGTAATAGATTAACATATAATTAAAAGGCCATCCCGCCAGGCTCTTGGATCTCCGCCGTTTCGTCTATGTCAGTGGGAAAGCACACCGACATGTTTCACAACAACACGCAGGTGACGTGTACTTGGCAGCCTTCACTTGGGGGAACTGAGGTGAGTGAGCAGCAGCATTCTCCACCGCTCACCCGTTGTTTACCGGCCTCAGGGGCGCCGGGCGGGGAGTGGGCGAAACTGATGCCTGGCCCCGCAGACAACTGCTGAGGGGTGGGGGGTGTCTGGAGTCGAGTACTGGCCAGCCTCAGAGGCGACTGCTGAGGTGGGAGGGTCGGGAGTGGTCAAATGCTGTCTTGGCGTTGCATTGCATGCGCGGGAAATTGGGTTGGGGGGCAGGGTAAGCAAGGGAACTGACCATGCATTAGGGACACCTGTATAAACTGATCATGCCTCAGCAACTAAGATCAGGCGCAGCCACAGCGATATGACTGAGGTCAAGCTCTAGCCTGCCTTCCCATGCAAGCAACGCAGAGGCACCAAAGGGCCATCAAGTGCTCCATAGCTCATCCCCACCCCCCACCATCCCGCAACCCCCTGCACCCCCCCATTCCCCCCCGGACTTCGAGTCCGTCACCACTTTATTAGACCGTGGGGCAGTTGGACTGCACATATGGTGTACAATCTCCTCACCTATGCAATCTCAGCATCTCAGTTTAGACCGGTGTCCTCCATGTTCGAGGTTGACAGGGCAGCCATGCAGCGCACTCATCTCTGGCCATCTGAGGGGTGACCAGCCCTCTCTGGGAAGCATTAAGGGGCAGTCACAGAGGGCCAGGAAAGGTGCTAAGTACAGCTATGATAACCACGCCTCTCTCTCTTTCATGCTGCAGGAGGATCACGTCAGGATCATGGATCCTGGTGACCTAGCTGTATGCTTGATGGCCTACAGAGACCGTAGAAGATGGAGGAGAGAACGACTGAGGCTCCTGGCTATGCTCCCACACACGCTGCCCAGGAACGACAGTGAGCCATGGCTGGTCGGCACCGAGCGTCACCCAAGGTCTGTAGACGCAGCCTGCCATTCCTGCAGATGACTGAGAAACAGTGTCGCCGACGACTGTGCATGTCTATGGACCTGGTGGTCACACCTGCCACTTACTGCAGGGCTTGGCGCCACGGGGACATGGGGGGCATCTACTGCCAGTGGCTGTGAAAGTGACCACAGCGCTCAATTTCTATGCCAGTGGTTCCTTTCAGGGCTCCACAGGTGCCCTCTGTGGGATTTCACAATCCGCCACCCACAAGTACATCTATGAGGTCACGGATGCCATCTTCTCCATGGCACACAACTTTATGCATTTCGGCCGGGACTGGGACAGTCAGGATGCAAGGGCCATTGGATTCGCCCTGATCTTGGGATTCCCACAGGTGCAGAATGTGGTTGACTGCATACATGTGGCGCTCAGGTCTCCATTGCTACACATGGTGGACTTCATCAACCGCAAGGGCTTCCACTCACTGAATGTGCAGCTGGTATGTGACCACCAGAAATGCATCCTGTAGGTGTGCGCATGGTTTCCAGTGAGTGTGCATGACGTCTATATCTTGAGTTGCTCGCAGATCCCTGCAGTCTTCCAGGGTCCACAGAGGCTGCAGGGTTAGCTCCTTGGGGACAAGGGCTACCTGCTGTGGCGTGGCTGACGACACCCATGCAGCGGCCTCAGGTTGCAGCAGAGCAATGCTATAATGAGGCTCATGCAGCAGCTCGCAACTTGGTGGAGCAGACCATCGGGATGCGAAGATGCGGTTCCGGTGTTTGGACGGGTCTAGTGGAGCCCTGCAATACAGTCCGCAGAAGGTGTGACGCATCATCATCATCTGCTGTGCCCTTTACAACCTGGAGCTGCAACTGGTGAGGAGCTGGCTGAGGAGGATATGGAGGAGCTGCATGTCTCCTCCAATGAGGAGGACGTCAATGGGGATGAAGGTGAGGGGGTCCTCAGTGGTGATGATGATGGGGATGAGGCTCTCGCGCTGGCTAAATGTGGCAGGTGCATTTGGGAGGCCCTCACAGCTTTCAGGTTTGTGGAGGATGATGATGATATGCAGTGAGGTGTCCCTGTAGATCCTCACATTGCGGTTGTGAACATTTGACTCCAGTCTGGCTTATCTCAGTGCCAATACCCTCTGTGAGAATGCTCCTGTCATGGAGATGCAGTAGAGGCTCTAATAGTCATTCCATCACAGGAGGATGATGACAACATGCAGTGAGGACCCTCCATAGATCTTCACATAGCCTCTGAGAATGTCTGACTCCTCTGGCCGAGGGCAGCTCGCTTGCGCTCCATGATCAGGGCCATCTCAGGGACCCAGCCATGAAACTTTAGATCCATCTGATGCTGTGTCTGCCTTCAGCATCTCAGCTCTGCAGGAGCTGTTGCACAGCATCACTGGTCGCAGATGCTGGGGTGATGGGGGCCAGCCCCACTTTAAAGGTGCTGAGAGCACACAGAGAGTATGAGAGAACCCTGCGGCGCCTGTCCACTACATTCTGGCAGCAATGGCCAGCATTGCCAAGGTGCAGGCATCAGTAATGTTTCCAGGGAATGTGAGGCTGGACCATCACTGTGGTCTGAAGGCCAGACAGGGCACAGGGAAGAGGCCTTGGACTGAGACACCTGCCTTTTGTGCAGAAAAGTTTCACATCTGAGTGTCAAGGACACTGCTCATCAGATGATTTTGATGGACATCCTCTGGAGCGTCGAGACTTAGAGGGCCCCAGCCTGCTTTCGGGGTCCTGCTGTGTGACAGTGGCACCCACCTCAGCCTGTGAAGCTGGATCTGCAGAGGTCACAGGAAGAGGGGAGTCAAATGGGCCGGTCACTCAAAGAGTCACCTGGGTGGATGCGTGCGCCTGCTGATCCTCCTCCCTATGGCTGCCCGAGGACCCCCGACTGACTCCATGAGGGGAAGGGGTAGCTGGAGTGAGATCAAGCTGCCCAGCATCCCTCTCATGTATACACTGTTGGAGAGCAACTATGGCATCAACGATGGAGTTAAACCCGCGCAGCAATAACATTCTAGACCAAGGTCTCCATGGCGACTGCCATCCTGTCAGTGTTGACCTCGGTGCCTTGCAATGCCGGCACTATCACCTCAGCCTGAAGAAGGATGGACTCCTCCATCGTGCCTTCCAATCTGAGGAGTGCAGCGGACATCCCTTCCTGTTGTTCCCTTGCTTGCCTTTGCAGCTCCAGCAACTGTGACATGACCGAGTCCAGAGGCTCATCATCTAACTCAATCTCAGCAACGTTCAGGCCTCCTGCAGTCCTCCAAGTGCCAGGGACCTGGGAATTCCCTGCCTCCGCCTGCTGTGGATCAGAAAGTGCGATGTGCTCAACAGATCACGAGGTTACTCTAAAGCTATGTCCCACCGAGGTGTGTCTCTGCACTGGTGGAAGGTGTGAGTGAGGACTTCAGAGAGGGTGCCTTCAGATTCTTCTACAGAAGTTTCTTCGGAGTTTGACTGGACTCTGATTGGGTCATGGACTGTCGGCTTTTTGGCAGATGGGCCTGCAAAAGCAGTGCTGTTGGGAGCAGTTTAAACTAATTCGGTGGGTGGAGGGGACACAGAATGTTAGCAGAATAGGGACACATCACAATACAGTAAAACAATCCAGTCAGAGGGAGCACAGCTGCATTAAGCTTCAAGGGAGTAAGGCAAGGCTGGATGGCCTCTATTTTAATGCCAGGTGTTTTACAGGTAAAACGGATGAGTTAAGGTTGAGGATTGACACGTGGAATTGTGATATAGTAGCCATTACTGAGACGTGGTTGAGGGAAGGGCAGGATTGGCAGCTCAACATTCCAGGATATAGAATCTTCAGGCGAGATAGGGGAGGTGGTAAAAGAGGAGGAGGCAATGCATTATTAGTTAAGGAGTCAGTTATTGCAGTAAGGAGAGATGATATCTTGGAGGGGGCATCGAATGAAGCTTTGTGGGTAGAGGTTAGGAATAAAAAAGGGGCAGTCACATTGTTAGATATTCATTATAGACCCTCAGTCAGCGGGAAACTGAGAAGCAAATATGTGCACAATTCGCGAAGGTGCGTAAAAAAATAACAATAGGGTAATTATATTAGGTGATTTCAACTTTCCCAACATTAATTGGGACAGACATAGTGGTAAGGGCTCGGATGGAGTGGATTTCTTGAAAAGTGTACAAGAGAACTTTTTAGGTCAATATGTAGAGGGTCCAAAAAGGGACGGCACAGTGCTGGACCTAATTCTGGGGAATGAAGCCAGACAGGTGGCTGAGGTGTTGGTGGGGGAGCATTTTAGTAATATCGACCACAACATGGTACAATTTAAGCTTGTTATGGACAAAGAAATAGACAAGTTGCAAAAAAATGTTTTGGACTGGGGGAGAGTGGATTTTAGTAAAATAAGGCAGGATCTGGCCAAGATAGACTGGGAACAGATACTTGTGTGGAAATCTACAGAGGACCAGTTGGGGGGTGTTCAAAAAGGAAATGGGGAGGGTACAGGCTCAACATGTTCTCTCTAGGGTGACAGTAAGGAGTAACAATCCCAGAGATCCATGGATGATCAGAGATATTCAGGATATGATGAGAAGGAAAAGAGAGACTTTTAGCAGGTACAAGGGAAGCAAATCAGCAGAGGCATTATTAGAGTACAGAAAGTGCAGGGTGGAGCTTAAGAAAGCAATTAGGAGAGCAAAGAGGGGATATGAGAAAGATCTGGCTGGTAAAAGTAGGGAAAATCCCAAGATATTCTATAAGTATATCAATGGGAAGAGGATAACCAGGGAAAGAGTAGTGCCCATAAGGGACCAAGGGGGCAATCTATGGGTGGAGCCAGAGGACATCGTTAGAATGTTGAATGAATACTTCACATCCATCTTCACCCAAGAGAATGAGGATGAAGGTATCAAACTCGAGGAGAGAGACTGCGAGGTTCTTGAGCAAATTGATATAGGGAGTGACAAGGTATTGGAGGTGTTGGCGGGCTTAAAAGTGGACAAATCTCCAGGTTCAGATGATTTGTGTCCCAGACTGCTGAGGGAGGCTAGGGAGGAGATTAGCCGGCCAGCTGGATGGCTCTGTTTTCGAATTCTGTCAGAACTTTGAATTCTGGCATCTTTCCATCTGTGTGCAACCTTTCCCACCTGTTGTGAGCCATTTTATCCTGCATGGATAGAGATGGGGAGAGTTTTTCAGGACGCCTGAGAAGGTGATAAGTATGCCTGCCTGTGTGGGTGGTGATGGTCCCGTGGATGGGATGAGGACAATGACGGTGTGCGTGAAAGAGTGAATGGTGATGTCCCTTGCACTGGCAGTGAATGAGGGCCCTGGGGATGTGTGATGGGTTTGTGAGTGTGTGCGTTGAGAGTGATGAAAAAAGTGACTTACCCTGGCAGAACAGAGGAGATCATTCATCCTTTGCAGTACTGGGTGGCTGTCCTCCTCTGCAGGGCGTTCGCGCTGACCACCGCTGCCACTGCCTCCCAAACTGGGTTGGTGACATTGCTACCCATCCTGCGGCTAAAGTGGAGGTACAGCACAAGCCGGCGGGCTTCCACGGCATCCAGCAGTTGCTTGAGGGACCCATCGTTGAAGCGTGGGGCTGCAGTCTTTGTCCTTGCTGGCCATGTCTCCCAGGCAGCGATGGTGAGCTGATGGCGTGAGCACTTTGTTGGCTGCTGCCTTTTAAAGTTGGTGGCAACACTGGGGTGATGGCAAGTGGGCGAATCAGAGCCCGCCTGCCATGGAAAGGGCATGTTTCACGGGAGTGAATATATAATGAGGTGGGCTCGGGAAGATACGGTGTGAAAACCCACCATTTTCATCGGCGGGTAGGACTCCATTTTACCTGCCCGCTACCACACTTGGTGCAATTCTGGGAAAATTCTGCCCAGGTAACCAATACTATAAACTACAAAACTATAATTCTTTTTAATGTCTTAACAGAACGGATAATCGCACACTGCATATCAATGAAGCATGCTCGCTACAGAATTACAGTCTTTATAGCTAACAGCCCACAGTAACTCCTAGATTCTAATGGGTTCATGTCTCCCGATTTTGCTAAGTCATAATATCCAGCAACCATTGCAAGTCCTCTCCTTTAGCCCTCTGAGAATTCCCGAACCGACAGTCAGCAGTAAGGCCCACTCCTGTGATTTCTTTTCCTGGCCTTGCCACAGGAAATCGTCCACTGTCCTTCAATCGATATGGATTCTTTCTCTTCGACTAGTGGACAAGCTTTTCCTAGCATTCTGGCTGGTAGCTAACACAAAAAACAGCCTTTTCTCTCTGCATACCACAGCAACTGCTGTTCTGTCTTGCTCTTGCTCTCTCTCTGTCCAGGGTTTTTCCATAAGACTGACTGGAGTCTATAAGTCTATACAAGGCAAAACATCCGCCTCCCTCTTTGTGTTCAGGTGTGAAAGATGGCAAGTGAGTTCAGTAAGTCTCAACCTGGATCCCCTTTCTGTATAGTAACGATCACCTGGCCTGTTGCTGGGCAATGTTAGCAGATGGTCACATGTCCCTTATCATTATATCATTTTACTTTGAATTAATAGGATAGTCCAAAACATAATTATCTGATAAAACCTTGCACATGTAACATTGGCCCTTTCCAACTCTTCATTTACATGACTAACAAGGAAAAGTGGCCAGTTTTATATCTCAACAATTTTCCTTCCCATTGGCATCAATCAGTGATGTATATGAGGTAGTGGAAGGGGCCAAGGACAGATCTGTGAATGACAATATATGGGTAAAATGAGTAGCTACTGTTAGGGAGGCTTTCGGTACAATCAGATATGAACAGGTGGAACCAAACAAAGGCAGTCCCGCTGAGTTGGACAATGGAGGAGAAAAACAGGAGGAGGACAGCATGTTCAGAGCTTGAGGACAACAAAAAGGAAATATCACCATAGTCACACTGACAACAGAGATGAGCATTGCAACCTTTCTCTATAATGTTTCTAAAGCCTCTGTGACTATAAACGAATGCAACCAAGATGCAGAGAACTATACAAAGTCATCACAACAGTGACAGATTTGTATTCTATCGATTTACTACTACAGCAACTCAACATTCAGCTTGATTTGTTTGTTATTGCTCAATGGTAACTGTACCCTAATGCCAGGGTAAAGGACATCACGGAGAGTGCGGAGAATATGCTGCAGGAGGAAGGGAGTGTGCCAACGGTTGTGGTATATATTGGGACCAATGGCAAAGAGAGGGCAGGTGTCAAGGACCTACGATCAGATTTTCAGGAGCTAGGGAGCAAGTTAAAAAGTAGGACTTTTCAAAGGTAATAATCTATACATTGCTCTCAGTCCCAAGTGCTAACAGGGATAGAAATAGGAAGATAGTGAGGGACAATGCGAGGCTGAAGCATGGTGCAAGAGGGAGGGCTTCAGGTTCTTGGGAATTGGGACCAGTTCTGGGGCAAAAGGCACCTATTCAGAAGGGATGAGTTGCACCTAAACAGGACTGTGACCAATGTCCTTACAGGGAGTTTTCACTTGTGTGGTTAGTGAGGGTTTAAATTAAATTTGCAGGGGTGTGAATACCAGCATATGGAAGTAAATAGGAATGCAGTGCATAAAGTTAGAATACTAGGCAGTGCTAGAGAAGGGAATAGTTCTATCATAGATAGGAGCAGACTAAGTGGAAGTATTGTTATTAGGTTATTATGTTCACACCGCAGAATAAAGTAATAAAGTTTAAATGAGGGTTACTGTGCATGTATGTGAACGTGCAAAGTGTGGTAAATAGGATTGATGAGTTACAAGTGCAGAGTGCCACATGGAAATATCATGCAGTGGGTCTAACAGAGATCTGGCTCAAAGAAGTGCAGTACCACGTATTAAATATTACTGGATACAAGGTGTTCAGGAAAGATAGAAAAGGATGGAAAGTGGTGGGGGGTGGCAGGTTTGATTAAGGAGAACATTTCAGTGTTGGAGAGAGAGAATGTCTAAGGGCCAAGGACAGACTCTATTTGGCTAGAGTTAAGGAATGAAAAAGGTGCAATTACATTGCTCGGTGTAGCCTACAGGCCACCAACCAGCAAGAAAAATGTAGAGGAACAAGTTTGCAAGGAAATTTACAAAGGTGCAAGAATTATAGAGTAGTTATAATGGGAAAGTTTAATTACCGAATATAGACTGGGATTGTAGTGGTGTAAAGGACAGGGAAGGACTTAAGTTCCTACAGTATGTTCAGGAAAATTTTCTACAGTAATATGTTTTCAATGAGGAAGGAGGCACTGCTAGACCTGGTTCTTGAGAATAAGGTGGGCCAAGTGGATCAAAGTGTCAGTAGGGGAACAATTAGGGGACAGTGATTATTGTATAAGGTTTAGGTTGGAAATGGAAAAGGAGAAGGAGCAATCTAAGCATAAGAATAATTAACCGGGGGAACGCCATCTTCAATAGGGTGAGAATGGCTCTGGCCCAGATCATTTGGAATTGAAGGTTAGCAGGCAAAACAGTATCTGAACAAATGGGTTGCTTTTAGAGAAGAGATAGTTCAGGCATAGACAAGGTATACTTCCAATGAAATGGGAAGGTGGGGCAAAAAAATCCAGAGCTCCCTGGATGACAAAAGAGATAGAAATTAAGATGAAGAAGAAAAAGTGTGCTTATGACAGATGTTAGGTGGATGATACAACCAGGAACCAGGCTAAATATAGAAGGTTCAGAGGGTAATGAGAAAGCATATAAGGGAAGCAGTGTATGAAAAGAGACTGGGAACTAATTAATATGCTTGAAGTGTTTAAAATTGATAAAGAGGAGGTATTTGATAGCCTGTTTGTACTTAGAGTTGGTAAGATGCCAGGACCAGATCAGATGCATCCAAGCATACTGAGGGAAGTGAAAGTGGAAATTGTGGAGGTAATGGCCAATATTTTCCAGTCTTCCTTGGACTCAGGGGTGGTGTCAAAAGACTGGAGAATTGTAAATGTCACACCTTTGTTCAAGAAAGATATAAAGATAAACCCAGCAACTATAGGCCAGTCAGTTTAACCTTGCTGGTGGAAAGGTTCTAGAAACAATAATTCGGGACAAACTTAATTGTCACTTGGGCAAATGCAGGTTAATTAAGGAAAGCCAGCATGGACTTCTTAAAGGCAAATCATGTTTAACTAACTTGCTGGAGTTTTTTGATGGATTAACAGAATGTCGATGAGGATGATGCTGGTGATATGGTCCACTGTACATGGGCATTCAGAAGGCATTTGATAAAAGTGCCTCACAACAGACTTGTGGGTTCATGAAATAAGAAGGGCAATAGCAACATTGTATGAAATTGCTGAGTGACAAAAAACAGAGAGGAGTGACTAATGGATGTTTTCCAGACTGGGCGGGGTTGTGAGTTTTGAGGAGGATGCAAGGAGGCTTCAGGACGATTTAGCCAAGTTGTATGTGTGGGCAAGCACATGACAGATGCAGTTTAAAGTGGATAAATATGAAGTTATACGCTTCAGTGTGAAAAACAGAAAGGCAGAGTATTATTTAAATGGTGATTATATTGGGAAATGTGGGTGTACAAAGGGATCTGGGTGTCCGTGTACACCAGTCAAATGCAGGTGCAGCAAGCAGTTAGGAAGGCAAATGGTATGTTGGCCTTCATTGCAAGAGGATTTGAGTTCAGAAGTAGGGATGTCTTACTGCTGTTATACAGGGCCTTGGTGAGACCACACCTGGAGTATTGCGTGCAGTTTTAGTCTCCCTACCTAAGGTTATATTTGCCATAGAGGGAGTGTAGCGAAGGTTCACTAGGCTGATACTAGGGATGGCAGGACTGTCATATGAAGAGAGATTGGTTCGACTGGGCCTGCATTCACTAGAGTTTATAAGAATGAGTGGGGATCTGATTGAAACATATAAACTACTAACAGGGCTAGACAGACTGGATGTAGGGAGAATGTTTCCCCTGGCTGGGGAGTCTAGAGCCAGGGGCCACAGTCTCAGGATACGGGGCAGGCCATTTAGGACTGAGATGAGGAAAATTTTCTTCACTCAGAGGGTGGTCAACCCGTGGAATTCTCTCCCACAGAAGGCTGTGGAGGCCAGGTCACTGAGTATATTCAAGAAAGAAATTGATAAATTTTTGGATATTAGGGGCATCAAGGGGTATGGAGAAAAAGCAGGAATATGGCGTTAAGATAGATGATCAGCCATTATCATATTGAATGGCAGAGCAGGGTTGAAGGGCTGAATGGCCTACTCCTGCTCCTAGTTTCTGTTTGTACAGCAGTTCCCCAGGGGTTGGTGTTGGGACCCTTACTCTTTCTGATATATATTAATGACCTAGACCTTGGTGGATAGGGAACAATTTCAAAATTTGCGGATGATATGAAACTTGGAAGCATTATGAACTATGAGGAGTATAGCATAAATCTTCAAAAGGACATAGACAGTTTGATGGAATGGGTGGACAAGCGGCAGATTAAATTTAATGCAGAGAAGTGCAAACTAATTCATTTTGGTACTAAGAAGAGACACAATATATAATAAAGGGCATAGTTCTAAAGGGGTTGCAGAGGAACCTGGATGAATATATGCATAAATTATTGAAGGTGGCAGGACAGGTTGAGAGAGTGGTTAATAAAACATACAGTATCCTAGGCTTTATTAATAGGATTTTAGAGCATAAAACAAGAATGTTATGTTAATCTTGCATATAATCTTAGATAAAAACAAAAAAAACTGCGGATGCTGGAAATCCAAAACAAAAACAGAATTACCTGGAAAAACTCAGCAGTTCTGTTGAAGGGTCATGAGGACTCAAAACATCAACTCTTATCTTCTCCACCGATGCTGCCAGACCTGCTGAGTTTTTCCAGGTAATTCTGTTTTTGTTTTGCATATAATCTTGTTTGGCCTCAACTGGAATATTGCGTCCAGTTCTGGATGCCACACTTTAGAAAAGATGTGAAGACATTAGAGAGAGTGCAGAAAAGATTCATGAGAATGTCACAGGGTTGAGGAACTTCAGTTACATAGATAGATTGGACAAGCTGGGACTGTTTTACTCAGAGAACAGAAGGATGAGAGGAGATTTAATAGAGATATTCAAAATAATGAGGGGTCTGGATAGATAGGGAAAACATGTTCCTATTGGTAGAAGGGCCGAGAACAAGAGGGCACAGTTTTAAGATAACTGGCAAAAGAAGCAATGACAACATGAGGGAAACCTTTTTTATGCAGCGAGTGGTTAGGGTCTGGAATGCAGTGCCTAAGAATGTGGTCAAGTCAGATGCAATCAAGACACTCAAGAAGGAATTGGATTGTTATCTGAAAAGGAAGAATGTGTCAGGTTACGGGGAGAAGGCGGGGAATGGCATGAGGCAAACTGGTAAACTGCTCCAACAGAGAGCTGGAGCAGACACAATAGGCCAAATGGCCTCCTTCTGTGCTGTAACAATTCTGTGATTCTGTATGGTGAGTAAAGGCCGTCTGTCACTCCTGATTTTCAGCAGATGTCTCCTATTCTTTCTTCAAATATGTAATACCTTGCTCTTATCTGTATTCATTTTCATCTGCCAAAGGTCTGTCCATTTGCAACTTATGGTCAGGTGCTTCTCAGTTCCTTAGCTGTCTGACCAGACACTACTATACCTCCTAGGTTTTCAGTTGAGGATTTGGTAAAATTGCATTCTTTTCTGAATTCAGTATTTGTACAGACTTGAACAAAGGACCCCAGCACTGATCCTGGGTTACGCACTCAGTACATTCCCACAGCTAGGTAGTGATACATCACTCTGAACATACTGGATAGAATTTAAAGGTGAGTTTGGAAGCAGGTGGAGCATTTGATTGGCTGGAAGGTTGCAGGGTGGGTACCCTGCTGTTTCCCTGCCTCCACTCTATTGTCCAGGGTGGGAAAGCTTGTGAACAGCCTTCCCGCCCCGGATGCTAATTGAAGCCCTTAAGTGGGAAACTGATGACCACTTAAGGGCCTCATTTCACGGCCACTGGTATTCAGCCAGCGGTGGGTGGGGGACTCGCCATGTAGGGAGACTGACGGGTCTCCCTGGCGGGTTTACTTGCAGCCTCCCGAGCGGTGGGGGAAAATCAGTGCCTGATCGAGGGACAGAGCACCAAAGAGGGAATCTGCAAGCTACCCCCCTGCCCTTTCTTCCAACCCCTACAGGCGTTCCTCTCTCCACGACCCCCATCCTGTCCTCACACATCTGTGGCCTGGGTCCCTCGGCAATCTTAGGCCTCACCCTGGGTGCTTTACGGGCAGCCAGCAATGGAGAGCTGCCAGCCTATGATTGGCCAGCAGCTCTCGACTGACAGGATTTCTGCCCTGGGTCCTGAATCCCAGGGAAGGTCTGAAGCTGGACAGTTAGGCACTTAATTTCATCGGGCCTTCTCCAACAGAGGTGATGTAGGATTCCAACTGGTTCTCCCTGTCACCAAAATTAAATTCTGCCTTTTTGCTCTCTTTTATTCAATTCTTTATTTACCTCCATGTTTTACCTAAGATGTTCAATGCAATTTTTATTTTAATCATCAACTTATTTTACCATAATTTCTTCAGAAGTTTAGTTTAATGGAAATCTAAATATGCTACATCACTGAGCTATCCAACAGCCATTTGGGATGTTACTTCCTCAGAAGAAGGAGATTTTAGGCAGTGTCTATTTGTTCTGAAATCTTGTTGGCTGCCATTTACTATATTATTTTCAAGATAGGTGACCCTCAAGTTTGTTTGGTCCTAATGTTCAGTAATAACAATAATAATAGCAATGTTGCTGTTGTTGTTGCCCCAATGTTATTTTTCTGGCTAATAATGAACTTAGCTGCATTTATTTTCTCAACTTTTGAAAACACCTACCATGTTGTTTCATTTTCAATGCAGAAAGAAATCCTTGGCCTGGGTTTTTAAGGAGTTGGGAAACTCAGGGGACCTTCCAAAATGGCAAATGGGACCCAGATCTGGAAATCCCACCCCCAATTCCAACAGAGCCTATTTTCACCCTGTGCGGGGGCAAGAAATGGGGCAGGAAGTGATTTACACATGTGGAAATTTTGAATTCAGCAGAGTTCAGTGCTAAGTCCAAATAGACTCCATTTTTGCTGGAGCAAGAGTCTTATCCTGCAGTGTGGGAATTAGGAATCTTTAGAGAAGTTGTAAATGCTCTTGAAGGGCGGATAAGGTCTATAAAACTGTCAGGCCGTCAAGTTATTTAAATGGCCAACCCTTTACAAATTGAAAAAACTGCCAACCTTTGCCTGTGGGAGTTGAAAAAAAGTTGTTCTAGCTGTTTCAATTGTTGTTTGTTGACATAGCCCTAGGTGATATGATTATAGAATTATTAATGCTTGTACACTTTCCACAAGCTATCATTATCAGTTGCAGGGGAGGGCGATAAGTTCACAGTTTTATTGCCAGTTCAAAGAGATTAATAAATAATTAGGTGTCTTTGATGTGGGGTTATAAATACAAGTCTGTTTTTATTTCAATGAACGATTAAGTACTTGAGGGGATTTAAATATTTTGAGTGGGCTTTCATGATTGGGAGTGTTTTTTATATAGTGAACTCTGTAACAGATATTTAGAACTTTATTTTATTCCATCTCGGCATGGTTCCTGAGGTCTGCCCATGGTAGATACTGAGTGAGTTAGCATGGAGGGTATAAGGGCAAAGGCTGGTGGGTGGGGCGGTCATGGGTTAGCACTAAGCAGGTATAGGGGCTAAATGGGGCCATTGGGATGGGTGGGGGGACATGAGTTAGTATGGAAGGTATGAGGGGTCATTAGGGATGGATGGAGACATGAGATGGCATTTATGGGCATGGTGAGTGGGTAGGGGATGAAGGGGTGTGAGGGATGAGGGCTAGAGGGCTTAATGTTTAAGGAAACAACTGGGACTAAGTCCCAAAGAACAGAGACGGACCTTTTAAACAGCCTGCCTTGGCACTCAACAGCCCCTGTGGCTGCCCCCATCTCACACCCAACTCCCGCAATAAAGTTCCGACCATTCTGGGCGCTTTTTCTCGAGGTGAGTGCAGTGAGCTGGGAAATTTCCTGACTCCCACTACCCAACTCAGGAGTGAAAATTCAGGCCTTTATATCAATTGATTTCCTAATTATAACCCTGGGCGGAATTTTGTGGAGGCAATGGGGGGTTTCACTTGGCAGCTGGAGAGCCGGTGAGAGACCCGCTTTCCTTCCTTTGGGGAAGGCCCACTGAGCCATGAGCTAATCAGGAAGTTGAGAGATTACTGGCGTACCTTCCATAGAATCAGGACCCTGGGGGTGAGAAGTCCCACCCACCTAGAACCTCCAGCCAATCAGAAGCTCAGAAGAGCACCAGGGTTGCAGTGTCGTCTGCCAAAATGACAGCCACCAGAGGCCCAGCATTGCAGAGCAAGCCAGGTTAGATGTAAGTAATTACAGGAGGGGTTTTGTCAGGTGGAGGTCATGGGATGGAGTATTGTGTCCAATTCTGAGCTCTTTAGGATGGATGTCAACGTTTTGGAGAAGGTGTTGAAGATACTTATGAGTACCAAGGACAAGGGGCTATGTGGAAAGATTGGAGAAGTTGGAATTGTTCTCCTGAAAGCAGAGGAAAGAAACAGGAGATTTGATAGAGTAATTAAAAAGAAACTGTTTCCAGTGGTAGAAGATGTAATCAGTGGACACTGATTTATTATGATGGACAGAAGATTGTGATATGGCTAGCATTGCCTGAAAGGGTAGTAGAAGCAGAACCAACATTAACATTCAAAAGAGAATTGGATACATAATTGAAGAGAAAACATTTATAGGTCTTTGGTTAACAGCAAGTAAGTTTGATTAATTGGATAGCTCCACCATAGAGCTGGCACAGGCATGATGGGCCAAGTAGCCTCTTTCTGTGCTATATCATTTTGTGACACTGGCATGAGTGGTGAGTGTAGATTTGCTGCAATAATTCAGACAGGAACTGGATGGGCTCTTTGTTTTTATCTGCTATCACTGTGTAGAGGGGATAGGCGGTCATTGTGATCTCCTGGAGCTTGCTTTTGACTGATTTAAGGGGTCAAGGAGAAATTTCCTACATTTAGTTCCTCCTGAATTGACTTAGGGTTTACTTTTAAATCTATTTTTTGTCACTGTCAGGAGATTACATGATTACCAGAGGGAGAGACCACTGAGAATCAAAATGCATTGATTACCTTTATTAGCTGAGTCATAGAACATGAGAGCTGGGAAGTTAAGCTCGAACTGTATAAAACAATAGGTATTGCATACATAAAAACAAAAAACTGCAGATGCTGGAAATCCAAAACAAAAACAGAATTACCTGGAAAAACTCAGCAGGTCTGGCAGCATCGGCGGAGAAGAAAAGAGTTGACGTTTTGAGTCCTCATGATCCTTCAACAGAACTTAAAAGATCAGAGTAGAAGAGGGAGCTATAAAACAGCAGGTATAGAATCTTAAACAATGCATGACCAAACTAAAAATATAAACTGAAAATGGAAACAGACAAGGGAAACACAGAAAGGAAACTGACCCTCCCAAGTAGGGTATGTTGAGAGAGCAGTTAATAAAGCATACAATACCTTAGACTTTATTAATAGGGGCACTGAGTACAAGAGGAAGGAGGTCATGTTGAACTTGTATAAGACACTAGTTAGGCCTTATCTGGAGTACTGCGTCCAATTCTGGGCACCATACTTGAGAAAGGTTGTGAAGCATTAGAGAGAGTACAGAGGGGATTCACAAGAATGATTCCATGATAAAGAACTGTAGCCATGAGGTGGATTGAAGAGGTTGGGACTGTTTTCCTTGGAGAAAAGACGGCTGAGAGGAGGATTGATTTAGGTATTTGAGATCCTGAGAGGTATGGACAGGGTAAATAGTGAGAAACTGTTCCCGCTCAAGAGCGCATCAAGAACTAGTAGGAACAGATTGAAAATAATTAGCAAAAGGAATAAAATTGATATGAGGAAATTTTTTTTCACACAGAGGGTGGTGGAGGCAGGTTCAATTGAGATATTCAAAAGGGAATTGGATTGCTATCTGAAAAGAAATAATGTGCAAAGTTGTGGGGATAAGGCAGAGAAGTGGGATTAGATAGAGTGCTCTTTCAGAGAGCCAATGCATACTTGATGGGCTGAATGGCTTCCTTCTGCACTGTAAAGTTTCTGCGATTCTGTTTTTAAGGAAACTAAAACGGAACCTGAGATTTGGAAACCAAAACTACTGGGCAGACTGAAAATAGTTGAGGCCATATAAAGGGGCACAAAGCTATCCAAGCAGCCAGGTTGTTCCATTGTTTAAGAAGGGTAGCAGGGATAATTCAGGAAATTACAGGCTGGTGAGCCTTATGTCAGTGGTAGGGAAATTATTGGAGAAGATTCTTCGTGACAGGATTTACTACCTTTTGGAAGCAAAAGGGCGTATTAGTGAGAGCAGCATGGTTTTATGAAGGGGAGGTGATGTCTCACTAACTTGATCAAGTTTTTCAAGGAAGTGACAAAGATGATCGATGATGGAAGGGCAATGGATGTTATGTACATGGATTTCAGTAAGGCCTTTGACAAGGTCCCTCATGGCAGACTGGTACAGAAGTTAAAGTCGCATGGGATCAGAGGTGAGCTGGCAAGATGTACAGAATTGGCTTGGTCATAGAAGACAGAGGGTAGCAGTGCAAGGGTACTTTTCTGAATGGAGAGCTGTGATTAGTGGAGTTCCGCAGGGATCAGTGCTGGGACCTTTGCTGTTTGTAGTATACATAAATGATTTGGAGGAAAATGTAACTGGGCTAATCAGTAAGTTTGCAGACGACACTAAGGTTGGAGGAGTTGCAGATAGTGAAGAGGATTGTCAAAGGATACAACGGGATATAGATCGGTTGGAGACCTGGGCAGAGAAACGGCAGATGGAGTTTATTCCGGACAAATGCGAGGTAATGCATTTTGGAAGGTCTAATACAGGCAGGAATTATACAGTGAATGGCAGAACCCTTAAGTGCATCGATGGGCAGAGGCATCTGGGTGTACAGGTCCACAGGTCACTGTAAGTGGCAAAGCAGGTGGATAAGGTAGTCAGGAAGGCATATGGCATGCTTGCCTTCATCGGCAGGGGTATTGAGTATAAAAGCTGGGAAGTCATGCTGCAGCTGTATAGAACCTTGGTTAGGCCACACTTGGAATATTGCGTGCAATTCTGGTCACATTACCAGAAGGATATGGAGGTGTTGGAGAGGGTGCAGAGGAGGTTTACCAGGATGCTGCCTGGTCTGGAGGTTATTAGCTATGAGGAGAGGTTGGAGAAACTCGGATTGTTCTCACTAGAGCGACGGAGATTGAGGGGCGACTTGATAGAAGTTTACAAAATTATGAGTGGCATGACAGAGTAGATAGTCAGAAGCTTTTTCCCAGGGTGAAAGAATCAATTACTAGGGGACATAGATTTAAGGTGAGAGGAGAAAACTATAGAGGAGATGTGCGGGCCAAGTTTATTACGCAGAGGGTAGTGAGTGTCTGGAATTCGTTGCCAGAGGAGGTGGTGGAAGCAGGTACAATAGTGGTGTTTAAGAGGTAGCTTGACAAATACATGAATAGGATGGAAATAGAGGGATAAAAACAAAAAAACTGCGGATGCTGGAAATCCAAAACAAAAACAGAATTACCTGGAAAAACTCAGCAGGTCTGGCAGCATCGGCGGAGAAGAAAAGAGTTGATGTTTCGAGAACTCATGACCCTTCGACAGAACTTGAGTGAGTCCAAGAAAGGGGTGAAATATAAGCTGGTTTAAGGTGTGGGGGGAGGGGGGGGTTTGGGTGGGGGGGAGAGAGAGAGAAGTGGAGGGGGTTGGTGTGGTTGTAGGGACAAACAAGCAGTAATAGAAGTAGATCATCAAAAGATGTCACAAACAACAGAACAAAAAAACACATAGGTGTTAAAGTTGGTGATATTATCTAAACGAATGTGCTAATTAAGAATGGATGGTAGGGCACTCAAGGTATAGCTCTAGTGGGGGTGGGGGGAGCATAAAAGATTTAAAAATATTTAAAAATAATGGAAATAGGTGGGAAAAGAAATATCTATATAATTTATTGGAAAAAACAAAAGGAAGGGGTAAACAGAAAGGGGGTGGGGATGGAGGAGGGAGCTCAAGAGCTAAAGTTGTTGAATTCAATATTCAGTCCAGAAGGCTGTAAAGTGCCTAGTCAGAAGATGAGGTGTTGTTCCTCCAGTTTGCGTTGGGCTTCACTGGAACAATGCAGCAAGCCAAGGACAGACATGTCGGCAAGAGAGCAGGGTGGAGTGTTAAAATGGCAAGCGACAGGGAGGTTTGGGTCATTCTTGCGGACAGACAGCAGGTGTTCTGCAAAGCGGTCGCCCAGTTTACGTTTGGTCTCTCCAGTGTAGAGGAGACCACATTGGGAGCAACGAATGCAGTAGACTAAGTTGGGGGAAATGCAAGTGAAATGCTGCTTGACTTGAAAGGAGTGTTTGGGTCCTTGGACGGTGAGGAGAGAGGAAGTGAAGGGGCAGGTGTTGCATCTTTTGCGTGGGCATGGGGTGGTGCCCATGTTCCTTCGCCTCCATCGCATCTGTTCCGATGATGCTACCTTCAAAAACAGGTCTTCTGACATGTCCTCCTTCTTCCTTAACCGAGGTTTTCCACCCACGGTCGTTGACAGGGCCCTCAACCGTGTCCGGCCCATCTCCCGCGCATCCACCCTCACGCCTTCTCCTCCCTCCCAGAAACATGATAGGGTCCCCCTTGTCCTCACTTATCACCCCACCAGCCTCCGCATTCAAAGGATCATCCTCCGCCATTTCCACCAACTCAAGCATGATGCCCCCACCAAACACATCTTGCCTTCACCCCCCCCCATCAGCATTCCGTAGGGATCGTTCCCTCCGAGACACCCTGGTCCACACCTCCATCAACCCCTACTCCTCAACCCCCTCCTTTGGCATCACCCCATGCCCACGCAAAAGATGCAACACCTGCCCCTTCACTTTCTCTCTCCTCACCGTCCAAGGGCCCAAACACTCCTTTCAAGTGAAGCAGCATTTCATTTGCATTCCCCCCAACTTAGTCGACTGCATTCGTTGCTCCCAATGTGGTCTCCTCTACTTTGGAGAGACCAAACGTAAACTGGGCGACTGCTTTGCAGAACACCTGCGGTCTGTCCGCAAGAATGACCCAAACCTCCCTGTCGCTTGCCATTTTAACACTCCACCCTACTCTCTTGCCGACATGTCTGTCCTTGGCTTGCTGCATTGTTCCAGTGAAGCCCAACGCAAACTGGAGGAACAACACCTCATCTTCCGACTAGGCACTTTACAGCCTTCTGGACTGAATACTGAATTCAACAACTTTAGCTCTTGAGCTCCCTCCTCCATCCCCACCCCCTTTCTGTTTACCCCTTCCTTTTGTTTTTTCCAATAAATTACATAGATTTTTCTTTTCCCACCTATTTCCATTATTTTTAAATATTTTTAAATCTGTTATGCTCTCCCCACCCCCACTAGAGCTATACCTTGAGTGCCCTACCATCCATTCTTAATTAGCACATTCGTTTAGATAATATCACCAACTTTAACACCTATGTGTTCTTTTGTTCTGTTGTTTGTGACATCTTTTGATGATCTACTTCTATTACTGCTTGTTTGTCCCTACAACCACACCAACCCCCTCCACTTCTCTCTCTCTACCCCCACCCAAACCCCCCCCCACACCTTAAACCAGCTTATATTTCACCCCTTTCTTGGACTCACTCAAGTTCTGTCGAAGGGTCATGAGGACTCGAAGCATCAACTCTTTTCTTCTCCACTGATGCTGCCAGACCTGCTGAGTTTTTCCAGGTAATTCTGTTTTTGTTTTGGAAATAGAGGGATACGGACCCCGGAAGTGCAAAATATTTTAGTTGACGGGCAATATGATTGGCGCAGGCTTGGAGGGCCGAAGGGCTGTTCCTGTGCTGTACTTTTCTTTGTTCTTTGTTCTAGCAGTTGCAGCTTGGAACTAATGTGTATAGATTGCAACTTACTGAAAGAAGATAGCCAAAATAAATGACAGTTAGATAGACCTGCACTGTAAGCAGAGTAAAAACAACCTAATTTCATCATTCGCCATGTGGAGTGCAGGTGAAGCTTAATCTGAGTTTGAATTGTATGAAAAAGCCAAAGCTGAAAAATTGCCTGGTTTGAAACTAGTGGAAGGTTCTACAGTGGTCCCCACAGAGTCTTGTGACAAAGAAAGCAACCAGCAGGTTAACTCAGAAGCATTGGAACAGTAACCAGAACAAGGCTCCAAGACATCCAGTCAAGAGACAGTAAATGAAAGTTTTACCGCTTTAATAGCTGGAGCTGAGGAGGATTAAATAAGTTGCCAGGAGGACTGTGGCATACTTATGGTTGTTCCATATAGAAGTGAATAACATTAAGATATTGTAACGTATAAGAGAATTCTTGGAGGAAGTAAGGAGCAAACCTAAGGGTCTGGCATATGTGGGTATAAGCTAAAGTGTTAACAACCATATTTGCTTTGTTTAATTTGTTTTATAAACAATACAGTTTGTGTTCTGCTTAAAAAAAACGAGAAATCTTGTGGCGTGATGCTATTGGTTAAAGCAAGGCGTTTGGATTTCTCTTTAAATGTTGATGGTCCCCAACCAGATTGTGATACATGGGATATAGATTTAATGTAAGAGGTAGGGGATTTCTAGAGAACTCACGGGAATTTTTTTCACCCAAAGGGTGGTGAGGATTTGGAATTCAATGCCTGAGATGGTGGTTGAGGCAGAAATCCTCGTAACATTTATAAAGTACTTGGATATGCACTTGAAATACTGTAAACTACAAGGCTACAGATGAAGAGCTGGAAAGTGGGATTAGGTTGGATGGCTATTTGTTGCCCGGTGTGGACACAGTGTGTTGAATGGTCTCTTTCCATGCTGTAAATTTTTGTGATTCTATAAATGGAATAGGCTTAATGGGTTAGCTGCTTTTCTCCTGCCTGCTCTTTCTTATGTTCACATATGCTTCCAACTGCATATCATATTTAGTAATTTAGATGTCCTAACAGTTGACGGGATCACTGGGGGTCAGTATAAAGGTCAAAAATTACATGTATATTTGTGTAGAGAAGGAATAATGGAATATTAGAGAAGGAATTACCCAAGTTTTTTTTTGCAGATGTATACTACTGTATTTCTACAAACGCTAATACAGACAAGGTAAAATTTTGTTTATGCTGTGCTAACTGAAAAATAAAAGAACCAAGTTGTAATACAGATGATACCAAACTTACCTGAATATGTAGAGATTTTCCCATTTTTAACTTCCCAGTCATTGCATGCAGAGCTTCTGAAAGGAAATATTATAGGATCTTTTCTTCTGCTAGTGATAATATTTTGAGGGTTGAGGGTCCATGGTCCACCTGCTGTTCACAAAGTAAAGAGATTCACCAGTCCTTGACTTATTTTAATGGCTAAGAAGCAATATTTGCATTGTGCCTCTCATGATCCGCATTCCTAAAGCTTTCAAATCAAGACTTCCCTGTTTTGGATTAATACACTATTATGGTTTTGAAGGTGCTTTATCCCTTTTGGAAAAAGCAAATTAGTATGTTCTGAAACTACCTTTTCTCCATTCTCTTCTACTGTAGCAATTCATGCCAGAGTATATTCCTAAATGCATTTTTAGCCACTTGGTATCTCATTCAAAGTTTTCAAATGCTTATATGGACATCAATTATTGGCAGGTTATTCAACCACAGAGAGTCACACTCGAGCCTAATAATCTATTTTCACCCAATATGCTTACCAGAGAGCAATAAGAAGTAGAAACACAACAGTGGCATTGTAGCTAATTGATACACCATACTGCCACGTGGCTGAAACTCAAATAAAATTTGAAATGGTCCAAATTGTGCAGGTTCCCAATTTTTACTGGCACAGGAACATGCATCAACGACTCAATAACAACAGCGAGGAAGTCCGAGCTTTTCATGTGCATTTTAGCCTCTAATTGCCTGAATAGAAAGGGTGCCAATCCTAGCTTTCTTCAACATTAGCTGCTTCTCAACAAGCAACACCACACATTATCCAAGTGGCTTGTTTTTAGTCAGTAAACCTGACCCTATGGTTCTTTACAATCTGAGGTTTTATACATGACTAATGTCAATATCTTCTTTCTGGGAGGGCAATTACTTGGCAATCATTCAAAAAAATTTTATTTGAACAATATAGGATTGTAATCTATACTGAAAATACTTTTACCTCTACCTGCCCCCGCCCAAGGTGTCATTGGCCATTGATTCTATGATTTTAAAACACTACAATTATCTAGGGGCATCAATCCCACCGATCAAAAGTCCTGAACATTGATTATATAGGTAACCTTACAAAAATCAAAGCTTATAAACCAACAGACATGTGGCAAATAAGCAGCTGTAGTTTGGAATGCTGAATGCAACTTGAATATGTAGCTCACTTGTAACATCTAGCGAAGGAAACCTGGTACTGCAGCAATACAAGATTAAGCAGCTTCTTATCCTGGTCTTATGGACAGCCTGTTTTTAATTGGTAAAACCTATATGAGTAGAAAAAAATCTGATCCTCAAAACATTTTAGGCCTATCATTTGCCCAATGTTACTGGCCATCCTGTAAAATGGTTACCCAGATTTCAGAGAAGTTAAGCAATTAAAAGGGCTGCAGAGAATCTTAACAAATATAAAAAATGCCAACATATGTTGACTTGTTTCAGTGATACCATGTCATCATTGACTCAGGAGGTCGTGGATTCAAGCACTACTGCAGGATTTTAATGCATAGATGAAAGCTGACTGTTGGAAGTGCCTTTTTCGATGAAACATAAACCAAATCATGTCTGACTGTTCATAAATCCTGTGGTACTATTCAAAGAGTAGCGAAGTTTTCCCGGTGTCCTACTCAAGACTTATCCTTCAACCAATACCAAACCAGATTACCCATTCAATTTGTTGTATTGTGTAACCTTGATTTGCACAAGCTGATTACCACATTTGATACATATAATAGCATTTCAAAAATAATTCATTAGCTGTGAAGCACTTTGGGGCATCGTATAAATGAAAATTCTTTCTTTATCTGCTATTCAACACAACCTCCAAAAAAAGATGCATCGTTCCGTAATGTTTAGCCTAGAAGCAAAATTGGTCATGGTAATATGGGTAAAATTATGTGGCCTCCTTGCTAACTTAAATTTACTGTGAACTACTATTGCTGTTTAACAAAGGACTGAAAACTGGCTTGAAACCACCTGCAATTAAATTAAACTGGAAAAAAGGTTTTGTCCATGCAGTCCCAGCTTCACATGCGGACAAGAATAGTCAAACTTTTCACCTCCTCACCAGCAATTAACATCTGTAAAATTCTGTCATTACAGTGATTTTACATTATTTTGAAAACACATAGTATTAATGAATACGTGATGTTTTCTCTCAGTTCCTCTCATGGCAGGCTGGTCAGAAGGGTAAGAGCCCATGGGGTCTAAGGGAATGGGACAAGTTGGGTCCAAAATTGGCTCAGTGGCAGGCAGCAAGGAGTAATGGTCAATGGATGTTTTTGTGACTTTCAGTCTGCAGGACTCAGTATTGGGTACTTGCTTTCCATAGTATCAATAAATTAGACTTAAATGTAGCGAGTATGATTAAGAAGTTTGCAGATAATCCAGTCTAAAGCTTTCTTTCTCACTATCAACCAGTGGCAGAGGCTAAACTCTCACGACATTTAAAAAATACTTGAATATGGATTGAATTGTCAATACCTACAGGGCTATGGACCATCGACCAAGTGGTATGAAGTTGGATAGCACTTTACACAGCCACAATTAGCCAAATGGCCTTCTTGTGTGCCATAATTTTTCTGTTTCTATGTTCTATTTTTATACATGGCCATTTTTCATGAGTGAGTCGAAACAACTAGTGTCAGCAAGCAAAGTAGCCACATAGTATGATCTTCTAAACCAAGGTCGACAAACATCTTCCACATAGGATCACAAGGTAGCAATCAAATCACATTCTGAGAGCGGAATCTAAGAACTTCTGCTCTGTATCATTCATATTGGGCTGTAACCTCCAACTAGCATCAAAAAGTGCTGGCCCACAGAAATCAGAAGAAGTAAATGCACACTTTAATGGTCTTGAAAACTGCATTGCCACTTCCATTTGCCAGAGCTGTTTGGGGCCTTGGGTGGTGTTGTTGGAGATCGGGGGAGGGATGAGGAAAGCAGTGGGGGGGAATGGAGATGTGGGGAAGTCCCATGGGGTCAGTCTGGGTCTTTACAGTAGTTACCCAGAAATTAGAAGGGGTTTTAATTCTTCTAACGTTTTCTGAGTAACTATTGCTATAACTGGACGGATGCATCCGAAGTTTGCAATTTAAATTGCATTTTCGGATGGTTCCCAGCGCAGCGCAATTGTCCAGAGGAAGTTAGCACTTCTGGGCAATTGCCGTGCAAACCTTTGCCTGGGAACTTGCCAAAGGGATTCCCCAGCGCATCTCTGGGGTACCCCCCAAATCTGACGCTGGGGAGCGTGTAAGTTATGGGCCATTATATTGGCCGGTGCCGCTACTAACTAAGCCACTTGGAGAGTTATTTTGTCTGCGATAAATAAATGATATCCTTTTACCTAACAGTTGCTTTCTCATCAATTGTCCTTTATCAAATTATATTTCAAAATAAAAGCATTCTACATCTCGAGAAAGAAATGGCAAGATTTTGATGACAACAAATTCCCAATATCGATACGTAAAGCGGAAGGTGTGGCCGTAGTAGGTGGGGCAGTGGAAGTGATAAAGAAATATTGTTGGGGCCTCCCAATTAATGAATGGCAGGCCAGGGTGGTGGCCAATTGAGGAAGAAGGGTAAGCCTTCTGTGCTACCGCCTCAGTCAGAGGAATGGCAGCTCTGTAGCCTCAGCAGCACCACTTAAAGAGGTGGCCACTGCTGAGGCAGCAAGGACAACACAAGGGTGTCTCCATTTTGAGGTGCCCCCACAGGGATGGCAGGGATTTTTTTTCACTGGGACTTAGCAGGCAGGCCCCAGTAGGAACCCTCCAGTGGCGACATAGGGCCAATCTTTGCTGCTAGCAGGCACTTCCCTCCAGTTCCACCACGAAGCTGGCAGCCTCCCCATGTGGCAGCCTGGGAAAATGGCCCTTAATTCAGCTTTTGATTATTCAAATTGAGTCAGTGGGGAGCTGAGAAGCTGCCATTTCCGCCCAATGCAACTCCAAGGTATTTAGGTCCAGAAGTGGACTACGGCCGGGATTTTCTGTGCCCGCTGGCATCGTGAGTGTTCAGTGGCGTGAGAGGACAATATGGGGAAAAGGCCAAAAATCAGTTTCACAATGTCGTGAAACCAGCTTGAGATCATCTGCTCAGCCTGCCGATGGCAGGCCGCGTTCCCTACCATTGGACATCGGGAACCTCATTGTAAAACATCAGCATATCATTATAAGGTTAGCCCGCCAGACTCACCCTCCCGCTGGATCGTCGTGTTTCACAACAGCATATATAAGGCGCGCATTTGGTAATCTGCACTTCACTTGGGACTTCAAGGTTTGTTTGCCTATCTTGCTTTGGTCAACACTCGCAGTTATCAATGCTAGGCTTCACAGGCAGCAACACATCACTTTTAGGGGAACTCCTGGGCAGGTTTCTACCTAGCAGATCAGCCATATATGCGTGACTTTTCAACAGCTACAGGGCTAGGGCTTGCTTCAGGAAGCAGGAAAAGTGGCCTCAGGAAAGGGCAGAGGCTGCAGGACGAGGACTGTACTGGGGAAGGAGGGTATCCCAGGTTGCATGGGGGGGCATATGTTGTGCAAGTGACCTCAAGATGGTGAGGGCTGAGGAGGCAGCCTCCAGAGGAAAGTAGGCCAGATGGACATGTGAGAGTATGTGTATGAGAATGGGTGGTGATGTCTCTTGAGCTGGCAGTGAGTAAGAGGCCAGTGAATGTGTGATAAGCTTGACTGTGTGAGTTTAGAGTGATTAGATGGTTACCATACCCTGGCTGCACGGATGAAATCATTTATCCTCTATCTGCATTGGATGGCCAACTTCTCCTATACAGCATTAGCACTGTTCACTACTGCCATCGCCTACCAAGCTGAGTGGTAATGTTGTTGCCCCTCCTGTGGCCAGAGCGAGGGTAGAGGACATAACAGCAGGCCTCCACGACGTCCAACAGATGCTCAAGGGCTGTAGTCTTAATGCCTTTTGGGACCATGTATTCTTTGCTGCAGTCCTGGGCTGGGAGCACTGAGTGCAGCTGTACTTTAAATGTGGTGCCTGGCATGGTGAAGCGGCGAGGTGACAGCGTGGCAGGCGAATCGGAGCCCGCCCACCATGGAAATGGCATATATCCTAGGAATGCATTTTTAATAGGGTGGGTGTGGGACGATATGGTGTGAAAAAGCCACATTGCGGCTGGCAGATAAAACATTGTTTTCCCGCCCGCTACTGCACTTAGGCAGGGTTTCTTGAATTTGATATACTGTCAGTTATATTCCTTCCTGATTTCATTGTTGCTTAAAGCACAGCTTTAAGGTTATGTCAAAGGTGTTTTGGTTAAATTATTGCCACTCAAAATAGCAAGTGTATTCCTGACGTCACTGCAATGCTTATTATTTTGGTCAGATAAATGAATGTCATGGAACTTCAGACAAAGCCTCATTGCTCATTTAGTTCTTAGCAGTAGCTGAAAAGGGTGTGAGGCATTCACACTTCTCTGACGTAGAAGATCTGGACCAGGTAGCATGTTGGAATTCAGGAATGTAAGCTAAAAATATATTGCATATATAATGTAAATTTTCTTAACGTCTCCTATTCAGAAACATTGACAGTAGTATTGCTAACATCCAGAGTTCAAAAGTCACAAGGTACTTAAGGGAAATATATCAAGGACAATAATATTTTTGATTCTGCTGCCGTCTCTTTATCTCCCCATCTCAAGACACTGAGTCTTGCTGGTTTGGAGCTCCAATGTTCCGAATATCTTATGACAGTTCACTGAAATGCCTATGCTTAGCATGGGAGTCACAATATGTTGACACGGAGCCCAACCCTTTCTTGACCCAATACTCTCATATATACATTCTCCAGCAGGTATCTCTGGATTGCTAATAAGTGTGGCAATCTTGGCTTATTTTCCCACCCCACCCTCTGCCTCACCATCTGAGAGATAATAAACTCAGCTGTATTGTCTCACTGTCATTTGGCTGAGATTAACTAACTCAGCACCGACTAGGGTTTGAAGCCCAGCCCCTCCCTGTTCTTTATAGTCATAACTGAAAACTGAAAAGCAGAGAAGTTACATTAAACTCGTAGGGAGCCTTGGTTAGACTACACTTGGGGTACTAAGATTAAACAGGCTGGGGCTCTTTTCTCTAGAAAAAATTGAGGGGTGGTCTGATAGAGGTCTTTAAAATTTTGAAAGGGTTTGACGGGATAGAGATAGAGAACATGTTTCCAGTTATGAGTGAGAACACAACTAGGGGCCATAAATATAAGGTAGTCACTAATAAGTTCTTTAGGAAATTCAGGAGGAATGTCTTTACCCAGAGCATGGTAAGAATGTGGAGCTCGCCACCACAGGGAGTTTTGAGTTGAATAGCATAAATGTATTCAACAGGAAGCTAGATAAGCATGCGGGAGAAAGGAATAGAAGGATATTTGATGGGGTTAGATGAAGAGGAGTGGGAAGTAGCATTGATACATTCACGGAAAAGCTAGATAAGCATATGAGGGAGGAGGTTCATGCGGAGCATAAAAATCAACATGAAACTGTTTGACTGCATGGTCTGTTTCTTTGCTGTAAATACCTTGTAATCTTTTGTAACTAGGCTACCAGAAGAGCTAGCCATATTATTCAATACTCTGATAAATTTGCATAATTTAGCTCCAAGTAAAATATTGACATAAATACATCATAATACATCATGCCATGAAAGAATGCATGGATGTGGTGGGCCGTAGAGAATGATAGTGTAGGACAGAATTGATATAGCAGAAGGAAAAAACATTTAATTATGACAAGGGAAATGGAATGAGTGCGGTAGTTACCATCATCCAGGACAAAGCAGCCCGCTTGATTGGCAACCCATTCATCACCTTAAACATTCACTCTATCCAACACACTGTGCACAGTTGCACAGTGTGTACCATCAACAAGATGCACTGCAGCAACTCATCAAAGCTCCTTCGACAGCACCTTCCAAACCCGCAACATTTACCACCAAGAATAACAAGGCAGCAGATGCATGGGAACACCACCAGCTGCAAGGTCCCCTCTAAGCCACACACCAAACTGGCTTTGAACTATTACGTCATTCCTTCACTGTCACAGAGTCAAAATTCTGGAACTCCCTTCCTAACACCACCATGGGTGTTCCTGCATCACATGGAATGCACCAGCTACAAATAAAAAGACACCAGTTCTCAAACATACACACACACACTGGCACCATGAGCCAGGCCCAGCCAGCACAGGAAGAGAACAGAAGGCCACCACTCAAGGGGAAATCCTTAGCGCCTTCCAGCAGCACACCAGAATCAGTGGACAACAGCAGCAGTGAGCGAGTGAGTGAGAGAGAGCTGGGGCAGGGAGTGGCAGCCAGTCCCGGGCACAGAGGCTGCAACAAAGGTTTGGGCCGGGCTGCACTGCCCTTCACTGATTCCCTCCTGCCTCACTTTAATACAATTACATTAATACCAATCTCATGACATAACTGCATTCTAAAAATTATGAAACCGAAATTCAGCCAAAAGCAATGCCAGCCAAAACAACTGTGCCAGTTTGGTCACTAGTTTGGTCATTACTTTATTTACCTCAATTTCTAAAATCTGAAGAAACACTGAAAAACTGGTCAGAGTCTATACTGGCCAGTAATTTTTTTTTCACTTTGCAATGCCCCATTCAGACAGGCTATACACCTGCAGTTTGGCAAACACTTGTTTTGGAATCAATGAATACTTCAAGGAAGTATATTTTGAAAAAATGGTTAAAAATCAATTTTTGGTTATTGTACTTTAAAACTATTTAACCATCAGTTGATTAACCAACCTCATTTGTCCATTCATTAATTAACCACCTAGAGAATGGATAGCATGTGAAATTCATGACCACAGGGAATAGTTGATGCGAATAGCATAAATGCATTTAAAGGGAAGCTAGACAAGAATCTGAGGGAGAAAGCTGTAGAAAGATATGTTGATGGGGGTTAGATGAAGAGGGTTGGGAGGAGGCTTATGTGGAGATTGAATACCTGCATAGACCTGGTGGGCCAAATTGCCTGTTTTTGTGTAATAAGTACTTTGCAATTGCAATATTTTGTAATTCATTAGTTTCTTCTGATAACCAAATACAAATCCTCAAAGTATGTGTTCCAGCAACTATCAATGGTCAATTTAAAGGAATTCTCACTGCAATTGATTTTGGCTGTGATATACAAAACTCTCCCAAAAGCAAATTTCTCTTTTAAGCTGCGAATATTTAATGCTAGTTTTTAACTGATACATCGAGCTCCATTGAAGTACATCTGCTCTGCAGCATTCTGGAACAGGTATCGTGGCAGTATATGCACAAACAAAACAGTGGCAAGTTTAAATCAGACCGTTTTAGGGCTAATGTGGTTAAGTGTTTTCTCCCCTTGCTTTATTTGATAGTTTCCATGAGTCGCACCATGTGCAGCCAAGGAAATGGGCTGATAACCTGCTCCAAGGTGTCTAGCAATGCAACTCAAATTATCTTCCAAGAAATTCACAAGAGTGGTATGGCGTATCTCTTCCTCCAATACCTAGAATAGAGGAGGGGGAAAGCAGTCAAAAAAAGGGCTTTTGGGGTGACCTTTCACCATGTCACCCACTAGTGTCAATCTGCCTAGTTATTAGGTGGAACATGAAACTGCCTCCTAAATACTGAATTCCCCTCTTTCCAATTACAGGCAATAACAGCTCAGCACCTCACCAAACAAGACTGAGAGCAGGATTTTCCAGCACTGCCCGCCACCAGAGGAATTGTCCAGTCCCACCGAAAGTCAATGGACTTTTGGCTGTCCCGCCGCTTACCCCATGGTGGGTCCCACCACGGTGGGGCTGGAAAATCTCGGAATGAGAATTTACCACCCAGGAAAATCACAGGCACGAATCCTGTATCCCACTGCTCCATGTTGGTGCCCTTAGCTTACATTCAATAATTTGATTGTAGGTAGAGGAGATGGTATAAGATTATACATAACATGTCATATTTGATTTGAAACTGGGCTTGGAAAGTTTAGTAAAACTGAAAAAATATTCAAATGATGGTCAGCTGAAAAATGCCCTGTGGTTTTTAAATTAAAATTCATTAAAATGAAATTTAAACAAAACTCACTATAGAGTGCTATTCAGAGCAAATATTGCTAAGTGCTTGTATTTAGAACTGGTTTTCCTTAAAATTTAGGCTACTATTCATTCTATTACACAAAACTGAAATCAGATAAAAAACAAGCAACAGTTTCAAAAGAATCAAAATATTGGTAGGTAGAAAATATCTATTTTATTATCTGATATATGACTAACACACTAACTTAAAAGCAGACAGAAGTAAAGATTTTGAAGAAACTGGAATGAGGATATTGTAATTTTTTTTAAAGTATGAATGTTGTTTTATTATTATGTTTGTAACGGATACTGTTGCCTCGATAAAAGCATTCGCTTCCCAGAACTACAGGGCAGCGAGGGTAAAAGAGAAAGCATTAAAAAGTTAAATTTGGAGAGTGCATCCCCTGATACGCATTGACTTTTCATGACAATCTAAGTGTTCTGTCATGGAGAAGCGGGACAATTAACTAACATACTCAAATCTGGCTTCGACAATAATTGGAAGCCTGATTTAAATTTACTGTTGCTATGTACAGGTTTCCCATGTGCTGAATTTTACAGGGGTGAGGCATATTGCTCGTCTCCCCCAATACAAAAGTTGATAAAAAAAGACTGCCCTGCAGGAATAACAATTGGGGACAGCCTAAACCAGCAGAGAATGGGACTTCTGACCCTCAGTGGGAGGAAGTCAAGAGTCAGTCTGGAGTCACATACAGCCCAGACCAGGGGGAAGCGATGGAGTAATTTATTGTCACTGGACGGGTAATCCAGAGATCCAGGGTAATGCTCTGGGGACCTGGGTTCAAATCTCGCAATGGCAGATAGTGGAATTTGAATTTTAAAAATCTGGAATTAAAAGTCTAACGATGACCATGAAACAATTGTCAATTGTTGTAAAAACCCATCTGGTTCACTAATGTCTTTTAGGGGAGGAAATCAGACTTTTGACTCTTAGTAAGCCACTCAGTTGTATCAAGCCGCTACAAAGTCATAAGAAAGGAATAAAACCGGACGGCTCTCCTGGCATCGACCTAGGAACTGGAAATGACGACGGCAAACTCAGCCGTGTCGATCCTCCTGACAAACATCTGGGGGGCTAGTATCAAAATTGGGAGAGCTGTCCCACAGACTAGTCAAGCAACAGCCTGACATAGTGAATGCCCCAGACTCCATCACCATCCTGGGTATGCCCTGTCCCACTAGCAGGACAGACACAGCAGAGGTGGAGGCACAGTGGAATACAGTCAGGAGGGAGTTGCCGTGGGAGTTCTCAACATCAACTCTGGACCCCATGAAGTCTCATAGCATCAGGTAAACATAGGCAAGGAAACCTCTGGCTGCTAATCACATGCTGCCCTCCCTCAGCTGATGATTCAGTGCTCCTCCATGTTGAGCATCACCTGGAGGAAGCACTGAGGGTGTCAAGGGCGCAGAATGTACTCTGGGTGGGGGACCTCAATGTCCATCGCTAAGGGTGGCTCAGTAGCACTGTTACTGACCGAGCTGGCCAAGTCCTAAATGACATAGTTGCTAGACTGGGTCTGCGGCATGTGGTGAGGGAACCAACAAGAGGGAAAAATATACTTGACCTCATCCTCACCAACCTACCTGCCACAGATGCATCTTTCCATGACAGTATCGGTAGGAGTGACCACTGCACAATCGTGTGGAGAGAAAGTCCTGCCTTCACGTTGAGGATACCCTCCATCGTGTGGTGTGGCACTACCACCATGCTAAATGGGATAGATTCCGAACAGATCTAGCAATTCGAGACTGGGCACCAATGAGGCACTGTGCCATTAGCAGCAGCAGAATTGTACTCAAACACAATCTGTAACCTCATGGTCTAGCATATCGTCTACCCTACCATTACCATCAAGCCAGGGGATCAACCCTGGTTCAATGAAGGCATGCCAGGAGCAGCACCAGGCATAAATGAGGTGTCAAGCTGGTGAAGCTCTAACACAGGACTACTTGCATGCCAAACAGCATAAGCAACAAGTGATCGACAGAGCTAAGCGATACCACAATCAACGGATCAGATCTAAGCTTTGCAGATCTGTCAAATCCAGTTGTGAATGCTGGTGAACAATTAAACAACTCATTGGAGAAGGTGGCTCCACAAATATTCCTATCCTCAATGATGGAGGAGCAGCATATCAGTGCAAAAGATAAGGCTGATACATTTCCTACAATCTTCAGCCAGAGGTGCCGAGTGGATGATCCACCTTGGCTTCTTCCAGAGGTCCCCAGCATCACAGATGCCTGTCCTCAGCCAATTCGATTCAATCCACTTGGTGTCAAGAAATGGCTGAAGGCACTGGATACTGCAAAGGCTATGGGCCCTGGCAATAGTACTGAAGACTTGTGCTCCAGAACTTGCCACGCCCCTAACCAAGCTGTCCCAGTACAGCTACAACACTGGCATCTATCCGGCTATGTGGAAGATTGCTCAGCTATGTTCTGTACACAAAAAGCAGACAAATCCAACACTGCCAATTATCACCCCTTCAGTCTACTCTCAATTATCAATAAAGTATTGGAAGGGGTCATCAACAGTGCTATCAAGCAGCATGGGCTTAGCAATAACCAGCTTACTGACACCCGCTTTAGGTTTCGCCAGGGCCACTCAGCTCCTGACCTCATTACAGCCTCGGTTCAAACATGAACAAAAGAGTTGAACTCCAGAGGTGAGGTGAGAGTTGCATTTGACCGAGTGTGGCATCAAGGAGCCCTAGCAAAACTGGAGTCAAAGGGAATCGGGGGGAAACTCTCAGCTGGTTGGAATCATACATAGCTCGAAGGAAGGTAGTTGAGGTTGTTGGAGGTAAGTTATTTCAGCTCCAGGACATCAACGCAGGGATTCCTCAGGGTAGTGTCCTCGGCCCAACTAACTTCACCTGCTTCATCAATGACCTTCCTTCCATCATAAGGTCAGAAGTGGGGATGTTCGCTAATGATTGCACAATGTTCACTACCATTCGCAACTGCTCAGATACTGAAGTAGTCCATGTCCAAATGCAGCAAGACCTGGACAATATCCAGGCTTGGACTGACAAGTGGAAAGTAACATTCGCCCCACACAAGTGTCAGGAAATGAGCATCACCAACAAGAGAGAATCCAACCATCGCCCCTTGATGTTCAATGGCATTACCATCACTGAATTCCCCCACTATCAACATCCTGGGGGTTACCATTGACCAGAAACTGAACTGGACTAGCCATATAAATACTGTGGCTACAAAAATGGGTCAGAGGCTAGGAATCCTGTGACGTGTTACTAACCTCCTGACTCCCCAAAGCCTGTCCACCATCTACAAGGCACAATTCAGGAGTGTGAAAGAATATTCCCCACTTGCCTGGATGAGTGCAGCTCCCACAACACTCAAGAAGCTTGACACCATCCAGGACAAAGCAGCCTCCATGATTGGCACCACATCCACATTCACTCCCTCCATCACTGACGCACAGTAGCAGCAGTGTGTACCATCTACAAGATGCACTGCAGGAATTCACCAAGGTTCCTTCGACAGCACCTTCCAAACCCACGAGCTCTACCATCTAGAAGGACAAGGGCAGCAGGTGCATGGGAACACCACCACCTGGATGTTCCCCTCCAAGTCACTCACCATCCTGACTTGGAAATATTTCACCATTCCTTCACTGTCGCTGGGTCAAAATCCTAGAACTCCCTTCCTAACAGCACTGTGGGTGTACCTACACCACACGGACTGCAGCGGTTCAAGAAGGCAGCTCACCAGCACTTTCTCAAGGGCAACTAGGGATGGGCAATAAATCCTGGCCCAGCCTGCGACACCACATCCCATAAATGAATTTTTAAAAAAGCTAAGAATGGCAGATTTCCTTCCCTAAAGGATGAGTGAACCTGGTGGGTTTTTAAGACAATCGATTATAGTTTAATGGTTACCATTACTGAGATGAACTTTCAATTCCAGATTTTTTAAAAATTTAGTAATTGACTTTAAATTCCATCAGCTGCCATGGTAGGATTTGAACCCATGTCCCTAGGGTATTTAGCCTGGGCCTCTAGTTTACTAGTCCAGTGACATTACCAGTATGCTATCATCTCCCCTAAACTTAATAAAACATCCCTAAGTACTTCACAGGAGCTTTATAAAACCACATAAGGAGTTATTTAATCAGAGGGCTAAAGGCTTAGTCAAAGCTGTAGATATTAAGAAGTGTTCGAGGGGGAAAATGAAGTAGCGAGATGGAAAGGTGTAGGGATGGAATTCCAGAGCTTAGATCCTAGGCAACTGAAGGTGCCACCACCAATGGTGAAGCAATTAAAAGTGGCAATGCTCAAGAGACTGGAATTAGATGAGCACAGGTATCTTGAAGGGTTCGGGGGCTGGAGTAAATATCAAAGATAGGGGCGATGGCCTAGTGTTGATGTTACTGGATTAGTGATCCAGAGTTCCAGGGTGTTGCTCTGGAGACTTGGGTTCAAATCCAACTACAACAGCTGGTGGAATTTAAATTCAATAAATGAATAAATATGGAATTGAAAGCTAGTCTCAATAATGGTGACCATAGAAACCAATCTTGTTCACTAATGTCCTTTAGGAAAGGAAATCTTACATGGTCTGGCCTACATGCGATTCCAGATCCACACAATGTGGTTGGCTCTTAACTACCCTCTGAAATGGCCTAACAAGCCAGTCAGTTGTACCAAACCGCTGTTGAAAAGGAATAAAACCAGACAGGCCACCTGGCATCAACTTAGGCACTAAAACGACAATGGCACACCCAGCCCAGTCAACCCTACGAAGTCCTCCTTCTAACATCTAGGGTTTGTGCCAAAATTGGGAGAGCTACTGGCAGGCTAGACAAGCAACAGCCTAGCATATTCATGTTCACTGAATCATACCTTACAACCAATGTCCCAGACACTTCTGATATCATCCCTGGTTGTGCCTGTGCTCTTGACATTCAGTAGCATTACCACTATTGAATTCCCCACCAACAATATCCTAGGGACTACCATTGACCAGAAACTTAACTGCACCAGCCCTTATAAATATTGTGGCTATGAGAGCAGGTCAGAGACTGGGAATTCTGCTGGGAACTCACCTCCTGGGAACTCACCTCCTGACTCCCCAAATTCTGTCTACAAGGCACAAGTCAGGAGTGTGATGGAATACTCTCCAATTGCCTGGATGAGTGCAGCTGCAATGACACTCGAAGCTTGACACCATCCAGGACAAAGCAGCCCATTTGATTGGCACCCCATCCACAACTTTAAACATTCGCCCTCTCCCCCACCACCAAACAGTGGCAGCATTGTGTGCCACCTACAAGATGTGCTGCAGCTACACACCAAGCCTCCTTCAACAGTACCTTCCAAACCCTTCATCTCTACCACCTTGCAGGACAAGAGCAGCAGAGACATGGGAAACCACCAACTGCAAGTTCACCTCCAACTCACATGCCATCCTGACTTGGAATTGTATCGTTGATTCTTCAGTGTCGGTGAGTCAAAAACCTAGAACTTCCTTCCAAACAGCACTGTCAGTGTACCTACACCAGATGGACAGCAACATTCAAGAAGGCAGCTCACCACCATCTTCTCAAAGCCAGTTAGGGATTGGCAACAGATGCTGGCCTTGCCAGCAACGGTCACATCTCATGAAATAATTTTTTTTAAAAAGAGAGGCTGTGGAGAAATCTGAAAACAAGGATGAGCATTTTAAAGTCAAGACAGAGCTTGACCAGGAGCCAATGTAAGTCAGCAAACACCAATGATAGGTGAACAGAACTTGGTATGTAGTAAGGTCAGATAATAATTAAGATAAGACACAGGCAACAGAGTTTCAGATTACCTCAAGTTTACAGACCAGCTAGGTTTGCATTGCGATAATCCAGTATTGAGGAAACAAAGGCATGAATGAAGGTTTCAGTAGCAGAAGGTTTCAGTAGCAGTAGCCGTTGAGACAGGGGCTAAATGGAGTAATGTTACAGAGGTGGAAATAGGCAGTCTTAATGATGGTGCGTGTATGTGGTCAGATGCACCTCTCGAAGTCAAATATGACATCAAGGTTGCAAATGGACTGGTTTAGCCTCAAACTTTTGGCAGGGAGAGAGATGGAGCCGATAGTTAGGGAACGGAGTTTGGAATGGGGATCTAAAACATTAGCTGCAGTCTTCTCAATATTGAATTGGCAGAAGTTTCTGCTCTTTCAGTACTATGGTTAGAATTTTCCAGCCCCTCACACCGGCGAGATCTTCTGATCCAGCCGATGTGAAAGGAGATTTCAATGGCTCGCCGGCTCCGCTGTGTGGGGGGACCTGCCGCAGGAGGGCTGGAAAATTCCGGCCTAGACGTTGGATAAGAGATCTGATAATTTAGCAACATAGATGCTTGGTAGTACAAAACTTGAGAATTACTGAAAAAAAAGGCATGCTGTTGAAGCTTCTCATCCCATACTCCTGAGGACAGATGCAAGAATACCAAATTTCAAAGGGAGCAGCAATTTATACTGTATAGGAAAAGGGTTCTGATTGGTTGGCAAGTCAACTCTGATTGGTTGAGGCATTGCCATGAAGAATATGCCAAGCATGTAAAGCTAGTCATTTCATACTGCTACAATGCAGTAGCAACACGAGCGGTATTTTCCACTAACAGGATGCTACGACCAAGCCAAAAGGACGTCTGCATACCACACGAATGAGTAGTTTGGTATATGAATTTCATTGCCGGTGCAATGTCAGGTATGTAGGTTGTATGTTCCAAAGACTAGCAAATCGTATCAAGCAGCACGTCCCTTTGACTGTTCGCAACAGGCAGAGAACTGACTGTATTCAACCAGCCCATGCTTGCAAAACTCAGAACATAATGTCTAATGGTGGATGTGATTCTGCAATTGGACAGAACTTGCTAAATAACCCCGAATGTGCTAAGAATTACACTAACAACCAATTTAAGATTACCAGTTAGGCTCACAATGTGGCTCACTTAGGCTTCTTAGAAGCTATGTATAATCATATGCAGGGACCTGTCCTCTGCATGCAAAAGAAATGTGTCAATGCATTGCACCTTTTTTGATTTAAACAAAAGCGTGGGAGACTATAGTTCCCTGGTGCATTCTCCATGGCAATGCCATATCCAATTAGAGTTGGCTTGCCAATCAGCACCCTTCTCTCATGCGTATAAATGGTTGCTTCCTTTGAAAGCTGGCATTTTTGCATCTGTGCCGATGAGCACAAGACAAAAAGCTTCAACAGCATGTCTCTTTCTTCAGCAATAATTTAGCAGTAAAGGAGTCAGGAGAGGTGGTAGCAAAGTATTTCTTGTGGGCCAGGAGGAGCAGGAATGACCTCCTAGCCCCTCAACATAAGAAGTAGGAGCAGAAGTAGATCACACAGCCTTTCAACCCTCCTTGGCCATTTAATAAAATCAATGCTGGTCTTTGACCTCAACTCCACTTTCTACCTGATAGCGAATGATGAGGCTAGCAGCTGGTATGACTCAAATTTACACTGAGAGACACCAATGGATTGCTAGTCCATTACCTTCACACTCAGTCGCAAACCTCCAGCCTCCCCCACCACATTGGCTACCCACATCTCCCCCACCACAGTCTCTGATTGCTGACCTTTCCCTCCCCAGCCTCCTGCTCTTCCCTCCTGGTGTTAGTCAGGCTATCAATTTTATTGACAGCCAGAAGTGAATCAGGATAAAAAGTGATAATGTGACCCTGCCATTAAATTCAGCAAGAGCTCCATGCCCCAGCCTTGCTAGAATGTTCGGCTGTTTTCAGTTTCCTGTGCACCCTCCCTGGTAATATCAATGTCTGTAAATCTGCTTTCTTTTCAATTTCAGTTTATTTAAATTTAAAATTCAAATTTATCCTATCAAGAATTCACTGAGATGGCTGCTGCATGATTTTTTTTAAAGAAATGTTTAATGGCTATTTCTTCAGTTACTTTTTCGAAAATACTATGGGTGGAGTCATCCTAGATTTGCACAAAGTGCAGGAGCGGGCAGAAAAAAAATCATTTTACCCGCCGGCTGTAATGGTGGGTTTTCACACCGTATTGTCCCATTCCCGCATCATTAATTATGCAAGCACAGGAAACACACTGTCTTGCTGGCAGACAGCCTCCGATTTACCCGCTACGCATTACCTCGCCATTTCCTCATGCAGGGCACCATAGTTAAACTGCAGCCACGAGCACACTTCTCAATGCTTGCAGCCCAGGACTGCTCTGGTGAAGGCCTGGCCCAAAAGCCAAGAAACCCTGATTCAGTAACACATCTCTGGGACGCCTTCTGGACACCATGGATGCCTGCCATGATGTCCTCTACCCAAACTCTGGCCACAGGAGGCGCATCAGTCTCATGACTTCAGCTTGGGAGGCAATGGCAGAGGTGGTCAGTGCCAATTTTGCACAAAAGAGGTCGGCCATCCAGTGCAGAAAATGGATTAAAATGATCTCATCTGTGCCAGGGTAAGGCAGACCATCTTATTAGTCTAAACTCTCACACTCACAAGGCCATCACACATTCACTGCCATCTCACTCACTGCCAGCTCATGGGACATCCACTCTCTCACATGCACCCTCACATCTCCATCTGGTCTCATCTCCTATGGAGACTGCCTCCTCAGCCCTCACCATCCTGAGGCCACTTGCACAGATCAACATGTGCCCCCACTCACACCCTGGGATACCCCCCCTTCCCCAGTACAGCCCTCGCCCTGCAGCCTCTTCCCTTGCCTGAGGCCACTTCTCCCCCTACCCGAAGCAAGCCCTTGCCTTGCAGCTGTTGAAAAGCCAGGTAGAGACCTGCCCATGAGACCCCCTAAAAGTGATGTGCTGCTGCCTGTGAAGCCTAGCGCTGATGACAGCGAGTGCTTCCCAAAGCAAGGTAGGCAAACAAACCTCAAAGTCCCAAGCGAAGTGCAGGTTACCAGGTGCACATCGCTTATGTACAGTCGTGAAACATATCAGCGTGAATGCACGCCAACGTTCCCAGATGATCCAGCGTGGAAGGGGGGTGATGCCGGCAAGCAGGGCTAATAATGAAATGTTAAAATATTGAAATTAGCTTCTCGACTGTGATGGCAGGAAACATGGCCCACCGTTGATAATTGGAGCGGATGATCGCAAACTGGTTTCATGATGACATGAAACCGATTTTTGGTGCTCTCGCCATATTGTCCCTCCACCACCCGCCATGACGCCCAATGCCAATGGGGCTGGAAAATTCCAGCCTGTGTTTCTCAAAAGCACTTATGTACCAATATGCCATTTCCCAGTAGCATTAGATCTTTCAGACTCTTTGGGGTGAAGCATCAAATATAACTGCACCTTAGGGAAAATAATTCAAAATCACCAATCTCACAGCCTCCCCCTGCCCACCCTATAGTTGCTCCCATTTCCATTCCACTCATGCAAAGCTGCAACCCATTTGAATTTATACCAACAGCCTCCAGTACCTCAGCTGTTATTCTTCATGTGGACGAAAACAATGAGGGTCCATTGCCCAATTATTCACTGAAATCAAACCCATCCTCATCTGACATTTGCACATAGACTTTTCACCAGGCTCAGTGAACAGCAATCCTAAATAGGAACACAAGCTAATTGGTAGGGTGTATCAGTATCTCAACATGTCAACGAGTCAGTGTCCCTCTATAACCTGGTTAAGTCTACGGATATCTCAATTGAAGGGAGCAATCAGTAATTAAAGAGTGGAGAGAAAACAGATTATAATGTGGCAAATATATAATGTTGGGGATATGAACAAAACCCACTTCCCCCAAAAACACTAGAAGCATTGGAAAGGGATTGGATAAGGTAATGGAGAAAAAGAGCCAATGTCAAAAAAACAACAGCATAAACACGCAAGTAAATCTCACACCAAAAATAATATGCTTATATTACACCGATAACATGGGATAAGCACGATTGAAGCAAATATTTAAAAGTATCAGCCCCTGGGAGTGGACAACTAATGCAATGTAGTGCACAGTTCTGGAGGCAGGAAAGTAGAAGTTAGAAAAAAATCTATCTTATCGAGTTACTGGAGCAACAAAATTTCCTAATTCTACTTTCTGTAATGAGGTTGAAAGCAATGCGTTTTGAGAAAGAGACTAGTTTTATTGTTAGGGATTCATTGTAATATCGAAAAAGCAAGTACATCTCAATTAACAACTATTGGTAAAGATGAATCTAGAAAATGCACAAAATTAAAAGGAAGATCACATGGAGATGAAAGCATGCCATGGTCTGCAAGTGTATGCTTAGGAAACAGTTAAGGAAATTATAACAGCTATGTAACAATTGTAACAAATATAACACGCTGGGCTGAATCTTACGTTGGTCAGGCAGGCGTGCGCCAGGCCTGATTGGGCATGAATTCATATGAGATGATATCAGGCGAGCATCCCAATGCCATCTTGCACTCGCGGGATATTTCATTTGGCGGACAAGCACAAAAATTGGAAGCACACCCACTGACAATTAAGAGGGCAATTAAATCCATTAACGGCGCAATTGTCTGCTATTTTTCATCGCCCGTCCAACCTTACGGTTGGCGGATGGGCAAATCGGCCAGGCAGCCTTTACATTTTTCATGAAGCCTCACAGAATCACAGAATCATAAGGTGCAGAAGAGGCCCTTCAGCCCATTAAGTCTGCACCGACACGTGAGAAACATCTGACCTACCTACCTAATCCCATTTACCAGCACTTGGCCCATAGTCTTGAATGTTATGACATGCCAAGCGCTCATCCAGATACTTTTTAAAGGATGTGAGGCAACCCACCTCCACCACCCTCCCAGGCAGTGCATTCCAGACCGTCACCACTCTCTGGGTAAAAAGGTTTTCCTCACATCCCCCCTGCCCCTCACTTTGAACTTATGTCCCTCGTGACTGACCCTTCAACTAAGGGGAACAGCTGCTCCCTATCCACCCTGTCCATGCCCCTCATAATCTTGTATACCTCAATTAGGTCGCCCCTCAGTCCTCTCTGCTCCAACTAAATCAACCCAAGTCTATCCAACCTCTCTTCATAACTTAAATGTTTCATCCCAGGCAACATCCTGGTGAATTTCCTCTGCACCTTTTCCAGTGCAATCACATCCTTCCTATAATGTGGCGACCAGAAATGCACACAGCACTCCAGCTGTGGCCTCACCAAGGTTCTATACAACTTCAACATGACTTCCCTACTTTTGTAATCCATGCCTCAATTGATAAAGGCATGTGTTCCATATGCCTTTTTCACCACCCCACTAACATGCCCCTCCGCCTTCAGAGATCTATGGACACACACACCAAGGCCCCTTTGTTCCTCAGAACTTCCTAGTATCATGCCATTCGTGAATACTTCCTTGTCAAATTACTCCTTCCAAAGTGTATCACCTCACACTTTTCAGGGTTAAATTCCATCTGACACTTATCTGCCCATTTAACCATCCCATCCATATCTTCCTGTAGCCTAATACACTCAACCTCACTGTTAACCACCCGGCCAATCTTTGGGTCATCTGCAAACTTACTAATCCTACTCCCACATAGTCATCTACGTCATTTATATAAATGATGAATAATAGAGGACCTAGCACAGATCCCTGTGGTACGCCACTAGACACTGTCTAGTCACTAAAGCATCCTTCTGTTATCACCCTCTGTCTCTTACAACTAAGCCAATTTTGAATCTACCTTATCAAATTACCCTGTATCCCATGTGCATTTGCCTTCTTTATAAGTCTCCCATGTGGGACCTTGTCAAAGGCTTTGCTGAAATCCATATAAACTACAACAACTGCACTACCCTCATCTGCACATCTGGTCACTTCCTCAAAAAATTCAATCAAATTTGTTAGCCATGACCTCCCTCTGACAAAGCCATGGTGACTATCCCTGATCAAACCTTGCCTCTCCAAGTGGAGATAGATTCTCTCCTTCGTAATTTTCTCCAATAGGTTCCCTACCACTGATGTGAGACTCACTGGCCAGTAGTTCCCTGGCTTCCCAAGAACTGGATGAGGTTTCCATTATGAAATAAAAATAAAAATCTATGGGCAGCATTTTTATTACCTATATTTTCAAGTGCCTGATTATGATGTTCGGACAATTTTTTCAGCTTTTTAAAACCTTATTGGAACATTTTCGGGTCTGCAGGTCCCTGAGGCAGCTCTCTGCCTTCAGGGAGCTTTCTCTCAGCACTTGCTCACACCCACATTGACATCATCACCCACCCTTCTCCGGCACCGCTGAGCTTTTCAGCGTGCGCTTCACCTAACAAACACTCAAAAATGTAATTCCTCTGTGCAGGAGAGAGCCCAAAAATGCAAGAGAGAGGAAGAGGACCATGTATGGTCTGCCATAAATCATGCAGTTAACATCTGTAGGGGAAGCTATAGAGATAAGTGGCCATTGACGATGGAGCGACTGGGGAGCAGGATTTTTGTGGGAAGGGAGGCAAGCAAGCAAGCAGTGGGTAGCTAGTTAAGTTAATTAAATGGCCAATTAAGACTACAGATCAAAAACCAACTGGATGCAGCCTCCTGATGGCACTCCAGGATGCCTTTGATGTGGACCCTACTTCCTCCACCTATCTGGCCCCCTCTACAATGGTAGCCTAACAGCTGTTCCCATTTCTTATTTCAGAAGTTTTTTAAGTGCTGAGAAGGCACATCAAGATGGAGGTACCCCGTCTCTTCCTTATCTGCAATGGCTGGATGACCCCCATAAGCCCTCCAGCTTCAAGAACCTACCCGCTGTCCATAATTAGACACCGAGAATGCCCTCTGGCCACTAATTAGCCAATTCAGGAAAATCAATGTCAGGCGACTGCTCTTGACACATTGTGGGGTCAAGACTCCCTTTGACCCTGATGTTGGGGTTCCAACCCAAAACACAAAATCCTGGCCTGGGACTTTGCTGCTGCATGGCTACAGCATTAAATGGCTCTGATCCACATTTCGTATGATTTCAATCATGTTGACTTGATTTCAGCATTAAGTTAAATATGACCATGTTAATCATGCGGAATGGCAGTATTTCTTCATTTCTATTACTAAATCATATCTGTCCCCTTTCTCCTCGAGGGCCATCATGTAAACAACAACTTCCCATGACCCTTCAGGATGACAAGGCTTTGGAGGAGTTGATTCCTTCTGAAGGTGCACCACCACAGGACAGACACCTATCAGATATAAGTGCGGGTATGAGCACCTTGGTGGCTCCTGTTAGAAGGTTAGGTGGGTTCTCACTTGGTGACTCTCAGTTCACAAGTGAGCACAAGCAGGGAGCGGTAGCACTCGTACCCAAGTACCCAAGCTCTACTCAGCTTCCCATAATGCTGAAGTACCAGGGCCATCAATAAAAAGGAGAAGATAGTAAGCAGTAAATGTGTAAAAAAAACTAGCAGTCCTGCTATGTACACAGTAGCACAGAAAATTGAGGTATCCGGCTCAAGCATTTTGGATTGATGTCACAGACATTGTGAAGATGTCTTCCATGGATAGAATGGTTTCCCCAGTGGAACTTCAATTGTGCAACTCTAACCAACTCCTGCAGTCTTTGACTATGGCTATACAAACAATGGATGTCAACATTCGTACCACCTTAAACAGGATGACAAATACCTTTGCCATAGCCTTACCATGTGTTACTGATCTGCGCCAAGTTTCTCCCCTGCACACAGATGGAGTGATGTGCCATTGATCCAGGAGAAGGGTGATGATGAAAGGGGACATGGAAATGATATCTTCATGCAAAGCTTTCCCATCTCTCACAAGTTGCCCCTTCATGCAGTACCCGCGTGCTGCCACCTCTCCAGATGACTGAGTTTGTCCCTGCACTGTTGCAGGTGGAGTAATCTTTCGCAGGGTTGTCATGAGTTCCAACACCCAGCAGTCATACATCAGAGCAGGGGTCAGAGCAGGCGGCCTCTAGTTTTACTGAAGTGATTGCGTCACATAGAAGCAATAGGAAAAGGAAAACAAAAGCGGTCTATTTTACCTATGCGCAGGGTTGTTTTTTGGAAGTCTTGTGTAGTTAAATTTCATTTACTTAGTTATTGACATAGAATTTATTAACTTGCACCACCTTACCGTGTAAACTAACCTTGCCTGCTGAATGGCACTTGTGTTTTCAGTTGTTTGGTGATGAATTGACTGAGATCAATTGGTGCACATGCCTAAGCGACTAACTGAACCTTCAAGCTATTTGGGCACCCCTGGCATCCTCAGCAGTAATATGAGTGGCTGGTCTGGTATTGGATGCCCCATCTTCATCTTCCTCCTCCTTGACTTCCTACTCCTCTCCATAGGATCCTCATCAGATGAAGAATGCTGGGTGGCTTCTACTCCTCTATTCATTGTTGCTGCGCTGTGTTGTACGGAACACACACACAACAATTATCCTAGGGATCCCCGCTGGAGACTTTCACCCACTGAAGGGCATCTCCAGACCATTCCATGCACTAAGCACACCTTGAGTATGTCGATGGTTTGCTTGAAGACACACCTGGTTATCATTTGGCTGTTGTTACAGAACTCTTGAGGTTTATTGGCAAGTTCCTCAAAGGTGTCATCAGGTAGCTTTGAAGGAGATACCCTTTGCTGTCTAACAGCCATGTCTTAAGAGTGGTCCCAAGTACAAATTGGCCGAGGATGTTGGACTGCGCATTATGAAAGAATCATGGCAGCTCCCAGGGAATCTGGTGCAAACCTGCATGTGCCTTTTCTAGTGTTTCCACATTGGCTGAACATTGATGGAATAAAATCCCTTGCAGTCGACGAATGTCCTTGAATGATCTGTTGGTGCTCAGATTGGCACATCTGTGTATTCAACAGTTCCCTGTACCTGTGAGATGCTGACCAGAGATTCAGATATGAATCTCTGCTCAGTTTGGCTATTATCATTATTATCATCACAGGGGTGGTCTAAAGCCCTGGCAAACATAAGTCACCTGTGATATGCACATATGTGTAGTCAACTCGAGACCCTTGGTGGTCTCTGGTAGTGCCATACAAGAAATCAGAGGCAAAGAAGCTGAGAGCAGTAGTGAGTTTCACGGCCACTGGTAATGCATAGCCACTAAATCCAGCAGGTAGTAGCTCTTCTGTTATAAGGCTGCAGATGTCTGTGACCACTTGACGTGACAATTTCAATCTTCAGAAATACTGCTCATTTGAGGGGTCAAGGAAGCTGAACTTCTGTACACATTATTACATGGGTATTGCCTCCGCAAATGTGACCCTACTGTTTCTCCCCTCTCTGCTGTCCATTTGCAAATACCTCTTTTACAAAATACCTCTTTTAAAAAATACAATTTAGTAGCCCCCCCACTCCCCATATCTCCAACCCTCACCTACTCACAGGGGGGGATTAAAATAGCACCACTATTTCACCATTTCCATCATGTTAGGCAACTTGTTTCATCTAACTGCTTTCTTCCTGAGGTACTCTCAATAAACAAGAAAATGTGATAACAGGATGTCTTAGTGGTGTCTACCAGAACTGGTGCAGGCAGGTGACAGAACTGGAAACCAAACGTCATTAAAGGAAAAAAAAGAAAATGCTCAAAATACTCAGCAGATCAGGCAGCTTCTGTGGAGAGAAAAAGAGTTAATATTTAAGGTTAGTGACCATTCATCACAACTGAAAAGTGATATAGATGCAATAGGTTTTAAGCAATTACAGAGGCAGAGAAAGGGGGAGGGAGGAAAGAACAAAAGAGAAGGTCTGCAGTAGGTTAAAAGTTAGGAATGGTTAACTGACAAAAGGGATAATGATAAAAGTAAAAACAAGGGTGGTAATCAGATAAGCAAATGATGGGTCCAGACGAGCTGTAAATTGCAGCAGCAGAATCATTAGCAGCACCTGCAGCCAAAAAAAAATGTTAGAACCATTTGAGTGGCTAGGGTGGAAATCTGATTAGAGAGGTACAAACAGAAAGTTACAGGAAAGAAAGGCATGGATTTGAGATTTTCTTCTGAAGATGATTAAAATATTTTAAGATACATTATTAAAAGAAAAAGCACATTGATACTTCCCTACCTTCCGCTTTGGTGTTCAATTTTCTATTTCATTTTACTTTGACATAAGAACTGAAAACCATTTTATTTCCTGCTTTTATTGTACAATGAATTACTAGACGTGAAAATCATACCAACTAGTCTTTCAGACAGCCTTTTACACTGAGGCCCCATCTGCCCTCTCGAGTGGAGGTGAGAGATGCCATGGCATTATTTCAAAGAACAGGAGAGATATCCCTGGTGTCCGAGTCAACATTTATCGCTCAATTAACTTCACTAAAAACAGATTATCTGGTCATTATCACACTGCTGTTTGTGAAAGTAAGTTGTGCATAAATTGGCTATATTACAACAGTGACTTACATCAAAAATACTTCATTTGTTACAAATGTTTTTTTTAATTCATTTACGAGATCTGGGCTTTGCTGGCTAGACCAGCATTTATTGCCAATCCCTAGTTGCCCTTGAGAAGGTGGTGCTGAGCTGCCTTCTTAAACTGCTGCAGTCCATGTGGTGTAGGTACCTCTAGAATGCTGTTATGGAGTTCCATGATTTTGACCCAGCAACAGTGAAGGAACAGCAATATATTTCCAAAACAGGATGATGGGTGGCTTGGAGGGAAAACTTCCAGGTGGTGATGTTCCCACGTATCTGCTGCCCTTGTCCTCTTAGATGGTATTCGTCGTGGGTTTGAAAGGTGCTGCCTAAGGAGCCTTGGTGAGTTTCTGCAGTGGATCTTGTAGATGGTACAAACTGCTGCCACTGTTCATCGGTGGTAGAGGGGATGAATGTTTGTAGAAAGGGTGCCAATCAAGCTGGCTGCTTTATCCTGGGTGGTGTCAAGCTTTTTGAATGTTGTTGGAGCTGCACTCATCCAGGCAAACGGAGAGTATTCTATCACACTACAGACTTGTGCATTGTAGATGGTGGACAGGCTTTGGGGAGTCAGGAGGTGAGTTCCTTGTTACAGGATTCCTAGCCTTTGACCTGCTCTTATAGCCACAGTATTTATATGGCTAGTCCAGTTCAGTTTCTGGTCACCTGGCACTTGTGTGGCGTGAATGTTACTTGCCACTTATTGTCCAGGTCTTGCTGCATTTGGACATGGACTGCTTCAGTATCTGAGGAGTCATGAATGGTGCTAAAGATTGTGCAATCATCAGCAAACATCCCCACTTCTGACCTTATAATGGAAGGAAGGTCATTGATGAAGCAGCTGAAGCTGGTTGGGCCTAGGACACTACCCAGGAACTCCTGCAGTGATGTCCTGGAACTGAGGTGATTGACTTCCAACAACCACAACCGTCTTCCTTTGTGCTCGATACGACTCCAACCAACGGAGAGTTTTCCACCTGATTCCCATTGCCTCCAGTTTTGCTAGGGCTCCTTGATGCCAGTCAAATGCTGCCTTGATAGCAAGGGCAGTCACTCTCACCTCACCTCTGAAGTTCAGCTCTTTTGTCCATGTTTGAACCAAAGCTGTAATGAGATCAGAAGCTGAGTGACCCTAACGGAACCCAAACTGAGTGTCCGTAAGCAGGTTATTGCTAAGCAAGTGCTTATGGCCCCTTCTATCACTTTACCTATGATGGAATGGGGCGGTAATTGGCCGGGTTGGATTTGTCCTGCTTTTTGTCTACAGGACATACCTGGGCAATTTTCCACATTGCCGAGTAGATGCCTGAGTTGTAGCTGTAGTATGTAAGGCTTTATGAGATGGTCATAATTTAAAATGTTTCCCTTAATTTGAGATGAAATAGAATATCCTGAGTACAGGGATGGTTAGATCATAATAAACTCTTCCCAAAAACAGGCCCATGTGATTTGGTTGTCATGAGGAAAAAGGTCCAGCCAAAACCTATACAAAATCAAGTGCCAGTTTTCATACCAAGACACAAAAGGAAGACAGCTGGTCTTTCCGGGCATGACACACTCAGACTTAGAGAGCCTGAGACGAAGACAGAAAGAGTTAGAAGCAGGCTGTTTTTACGTTAGCCACAGAGCAGGATGCAGAGGAGAACCGATTTTCAGATCAAAGAAACAAGACTTTCGGAGATTTAAGAACCAAGAAGTTGCTGGACTTGACAAGTGAGTGGACTGCTGGAATTCAGTTCGGAGACACTCAGAAGACTGAGTGAAGCAACTTTCAAAGAACACTGGAAGATTCAACAAGATGTGGCAGGGAGTAAGGGGCCTGCTAAAACGTCAGGAGGAGTGTGGGGCTTAATCTTCAAGGCTACTTATCTGCATAGAATAAGAATGTGCATTTGCAAAGAAGCTCTGGAGAGAGATGCAGTGGTTTTTGTCAAGGGTCATCCCAAGCAAATCGTGACACAGGACTCTGTGCTCTACGGACTGTTCCCAGGGACACACACCAAGACAAGCATCAACTGCAGCTGGAGGATCATCAACTCCATGAAAGATGTTTTTTGATCTGCCCAAAATTTGGTGGTCTTCCAGTGCAAAAAGTTGTCCCTGACCGAGTGTTGCAGACTAGCACATTCCAAGGTTCAGGACTATATGCTGAGGGATGCACTAAAGCTTGGAGCAGCCACCTCAGAGGCGCAATGGGGAAAGGTCACTGCCTAAGACCTTTCAGCCATAGTGCACTGAGGAGCTGGGAATTGTTTAGACCCCTCAGGCTATATGACTCACATAGAATGTATGCAGTGCATATTACATGTATCACAACTGTACTGAAGCACCTCAGAGTACAACATGATCTATGTAGACAACTTAAATACCATTGCACGGTCAGACTGTCTATTATGACCATTTTGAAATGTCTGTAATGTTCCTTTGATTGTACTGAAGCACCTCAGAATGCAACATGATCTATGTAGAAAACTTGAATATTACTGCACATTTTGTGATGGCTATCTTGAAATGTTTCGTAATTTTTTTTGTATATTTTATGAATATATTTTTGCAAAAAAAAATACAAACTTGGTTGAGTTTATTAGTTAATGGGGAAGTACTTTTTCTGTGGTTTGGCATATTAGTTGATTTTAGTTTGTTACAGTAAAAGTCTTAAAATGTGAAATCTTATACTGTGGTTCTTTCCGTCAGTAGCTGGGAAATTCATATCTCTTTTTAAAAGATCAAAACACATTGGCAGTAAAGCACTTTTGGATGTCCCGAAGTCATGAAAAGGGCTATATAAATGCAAGTATTTCTTTAACATATAGTAGGCAACAGGTACAGCTTTCAGAAAATTATCTGGCTATGACTGGTGAGGTAAGAGTGGAACCATACAAAGGTAGTCCCAACTCAGCTAGACAATGAAGGAGAGCCATTGGAGATAAATGATGTGGCATCAAAAGCAACGGAGAGATCAAGGATTACTAAGAAGGATAATGAACCACAGCCACAATCACTGAAGGTGGCATTTCTGACTTTGGTTAGGCCCATTTCAGTTCTGTAGTTGTGGTTGAAATGTGATTGGAGATTCAAAAAAGAAGTTTCAGGAAAGATGAGCATGGAATTTGAGAGGCGTCATGTACAAAACTTGAGAAAAATGTTGGATTAGAGTTTGGACAAGAGTTTGCAGGGACAGAAGGTTTGAGGGTTTTATTTTGAGGATGAAGTGATGATTGCGGTTTTGAAAAGACAGGGGACACTACTTGCAGAGAGGAAACCATTTACAATATCAACAAGTTTAGCAGGCAAGAAGAAAAACTGAATGGTCAGGAGCTTACTGGGCATGGATTTAAACAGGAGGTTAGACTCATGGAAGAATTAAGCTTGAAGAAACTTTGAGGGGAGATTGAAGAAAAACTAGAGAAAGATCTCTATTCGGGACTATGTGGAAGGGGCCTGGAAGAGGGGTTTAAAAAGACAGTTGGTAGTGGAGGAAGAAAAGAACATGCAAGTATCTTTGCTCTCCGGGAGGATCGTGGAGTAGTGGGCAATTTTGCTGGGAGCAAGGGCATCAAGCATGAAAATAGGTAAGTCACCAAGCCTGTATAAAATGTATCCTAAGCTGCTAAGAGAAGCAAAAGAGATAATAGTGCAGGCACTGACCATAATTTTCAATTCTGTCTGCCTCAAGACGTGATGCAGGAGAATTGTTAACATTGTTCAAAATGGGAGGAAGGAATAGAGAGTCACCCTCACCTCGGTGGCGGACAAATTAGTGGAAGAAATTTTGATGCACAGTATAAATCATGATTTAGAAAGGCATCATTTAATCAAGGACAGTCAACATGGATTTGTTACAGGGAAGCTCTGTCTAATTAGTCTGGTAAAATTTTTAAGATAACAAGGCAAGTCCATGAGGGTGGTACATTTGATGTGGTTCACATGGATTTTAGCAAGGCTTTCACAAGGTCCCACAAGGCAAACTGGTCAAAATGTAAAAGTCCATGGAATCCAATGGAAAGTGACAAATTGGATCCAAAATTGGCTCAGTGGCAGGAAGCAAATGGTAATGGTCAATGGGTATTTTTGTGACTGGAAGGCTGTTTCCAGTGGTGTACCACAGGGGTCAGTACTAGTTTCCTGCTTTTTCTGCTATATATTAATGATTTAGATTGAAATGCGGGCAGTATATATTGTTAGAATCACATCCCTCAAGACTGAAGTTTTCTTTTACAAAATGGAAGAATTTGGCATGATCTGGACATGTGGATGCTAACCTGGGATTTTTTTTTAAAAGGTCATAAGTTCATCTTGGAACTATCAACAAGCAGGCCTCTTCCAAGAAATCAACTGACCTATATGGTACTTGAGAAGGAGTTGTTTGTGTTAAACTGCAAAGCACTTTAATTATGAAAAGCTAGGAGACAAAAAGGCAATCACATAGGTGAGAGAAAAATAGCTTACGTTTGAACCTGCTTGTTTGGAAGGCTGTCTTGTTGAAGAACAAGATGAGAAAGGAAGGTTACCTTGACTGACTCCCTCTCTCTACCTTGCCTAAAATTGTGTGTGGTTATCAACCTGTAGCCAGAGAACCCTCATCTCACAGTAATCAGTCTGCATTTCGACCTACAAAGCTGAGACCAGTGGTGAGAATCTCCAGGACCTCCATCCACCAGGACCAGTAGCCCATGTTCACACGAGAGAACTCCAGGTTGACAGCATCAAGACCCTGAAGACTTTATCCTTTATTTCATAATGCCCATCCTCCAAAACCCATCTCTGTAGAGAGACTCTATCTATTTGTCCTTTGTTTGTGTGTGCGTCTGTGTGAGCGCTGGGGGAATTCTATAGGGAGAGAAAGATAGTTATACTTCCCGATTACAATTGTATGTTAACCAGTACTTGCAACTTGTTAAAAGAAGTTTTGTTTTAAAATAGCTTAATCATCCTGAATTTTTGAAAGAAGCCTGGTCAGAGTCTCTGCTTTTTTTTTTATTCATTCATGAGATTGTGGGCATCGCTGTCTGGGCCAGCATTTATAGCCCATTCCTAATTGCCCTTGAGAAGGTGGTGGTGAGCTGCCTTCTTGAACCGCTGCAGTCCATGTGATGTAGGCACATCCACAGTGCTGTTAGGGAGGGAGTTCCAGGATTTTGACCCAGTGACAGTGAAGGAATGGTGATTTATTCTCAAATCAGGATGGTGAGCGACTTGGAGGCGAACTTCCAAGTGGTGGTTTTCCCATTTATCTGCTGCCCTTGTCCTTCTAGATGACAGTGGTCGTGGGGTTGGAAGGTGCTGTTGAAGGAGCCTTGGTGAATTCCTGCAGTGCATTTTGTAGATGGTACACACTGCTGTTGCTGTGCACCAGTGATGGAGGGAGTGAATGGTTATGGATGTGGTGCCAATCTAGCGGGCTGCTTTGTCCTGGATGATGTCAAGCTTCTTGAGTGTTGTGGGAGCTGCACTCATCCAGGCAAGTGGGGAGTATTCCATCACACTCCTGACCTATGCCTTGTAGATGGTTGTCAGGAGGTGAGTTACTCACCTCAGGATTCCTAGCCTCTGACCTGTTCTTGTAGCCACAGTATTTATACTGCTGGTCCAGTTCAGTTTCTGGTCAAATGTAACGCCCAGGATGTTGATACTGGGGGATTCAGTGATGGTAATGCCATTGGACATCAAGGATTGATGGTTAGATTCTCTCCTGTTGGAGATGGCCATTGACTGGCACTTGTGTGGCGCGAATGTTACTTGCCACTATTCAGCCCAAGCCTGGATATTGTCCAGGTCTTGCTGCATTTGGACATGGACTGCTTCAGTATCTGAGGAGTTGCGAATGATGAACATTGTGCAATCATCAGTGAACATCCACACTTCTGACCTTATGATGGAAGGAAGGTCATTGATGAAGCAGCTGAAGATGGGTGGACCAAGGACATTACCCTGAGGAACTCCTGCAGTGATGTCCTGGAGCTGAGATGACTGACCTTCAACAACTACAAGCTAGGCATGACTCCAACCAGTGGACAGTTTTCCCCCAGTTCCCACTGACTCCAGTTTTGCTAAGGCTCCTTGATGCCATACTCGGTCGAATGCAGCCTTGATGACAAGGGCAGTCACTCTCACCTCACCCTCGGGAGTTCAGCTCTTTTGTCCATGTTTGAACCAAGGCTGTAATGAGTTCAGGAGCTGAGTGGCCCTGGTGGAACCCAAACTGGGCGTCAGTAAACAGGTTATTGCTAAGCAAGTGCCGCCTGATAGCACTGTTGATGACCGCTTCCATTACTTTACTGATGATCAAGAGTAGACTGATGGGGTGGTAATTAGCCGGGTTGTATTTGTCCTGCTTTTTGTGTGCAGGACATACCTGAGCAATTTTCCACATAGCGCAATAGATGCCAGTGTTGTAGCTGTACTGGAACAGCTTGGCTAAGGGCACGGAAAGTTCTGTAGCACAAGTCTTCAGTACTATTGCCGGAACATTGTCAGGGCCCATAGCCTTTGCACTATCCAGTGCCTTCAGCCGTTTCTTGATGTCACGTGGAGTGAATCAAATTGGTTGAAGACTGGCATCTGTGATGCTGGGGACCTCCGGAGGAGGCTGAAATGGATCACCCACTCGGCACCTCTGGCTGAAGACTGGAGCAAATGTTTCAGCCTTATCTTTTGCACTGCTATGCTAGGCTCTCCTACCACTGAGGGTGGAGATAATTGTGGAGCCTACTCCTCCAGTGAGTTTAGTTGTCCACCACCATTCATGGCTGGATGTGGCAGGGCTGCGCAGCTTAGATCTGGTCCGTTGTTGTGGTATCACTTAGCTTTGTCTATCATTTGCTGCTTATGCTGTTTGGCACACAAGTAGTCCTGTGTTATAGCTTCACCAAGTTCACAGCTCATTTTTAGATATGCCTGGTGCTGCTCCTGGCATGTCCTCCTGCACTCTTCATTGAACCAGAGTTGATCCCCTGGCTTGATAGTAACAGTAGAGTGGGGGATATGCCGGGCCATGAAGTTTCAGATTGTGTTTGAGTACAATTCTGCTGCTGCTGATGGCCCACAGCACCTCATGGATGCCCGGTCTTGAATTGCCAGATCTGTTCAAAATCGATTTAGCACAGTGGTAGTGCCATGCAACATGATGGAGGGTATCCTCAATGTGAAGGTAGGACTTTGTCTCCACAATGACTGGGTACTAGGGTACTGCTGGTGTTTTCTTCTAGGTACTAGAGGTATAGATACACGATTGACCATTTCAGTGAGAGAATTAAACATTTAAATTAGTGGTATGGCCTGCAGAGTAGTGGGGCTTGATAATTTGCACACTCCTCCCATCCTGGTCATAACAATATGATTAAGAAGTTTGCAGATTAAACAAAATTGATCATTTGGTTGATAGTGAGGAAGAAAACTGTAGACTACAGGAAGATATCAATGCACTGGTCAGGTGGGCAAAGAAGTAGAAAATGAAATTCAATCTGGGGTATTGAGAGGTAATGATTTTAAGAAAGACAAACAACGCAAGGGAATACACAATAAATGGTAGTAACTTAACAGTGCAGAGGAACACTAGATAAGATGGTTAAGAAGGCATACTGGATATTTTCCTTTATTAACCAAGGCAAAGGATAAAAGAGCAGGGTGATTATGCTGGAACTGTACGGAATATTATACAGCCATAGCTCACTATATTGCAGGAAGGATGTGATCACACTGGAGAGAGTATAGAGAAGATTTATGAGGAGGTTGCTAGGAATGGAGAGTTTTAGCTATGAGGGAAGATTGGATAGGCTGGGGTTGATTTTTTCAGAACAGATGAGGCTGAGGGGAGATTTAATTGAGGTTTATAAAATTATGACAGACAAAGATAGAGTGAATATGAAGGATTTACTTCCCTTAGCAGTGAAGTCAATAACCGGGGGCCACAGCTTTAAAGTAATTTGTAGAAGGATTTGACAGGAATGGAGGGAATTTCTTTCATCCTGAGGATGGTGGTGGTTTGGAACTCACCTGCTGAAAGGGGAGCTAGAGACAGAAACCCTCAGTGCATGTAAAAATACTCGGATATGCACTTGAAGTGACATAACCTATAGAGCTACGGACCAAGTGCTAGAAAACGAAACTAAGCTGAATAGCTCTTTTTCAGGCGGCACAGACACGGTGGGCTAAATGGCTCCCTTTAGAGCCATCATTTTTCTAAGCAGTTTTGTAGATCTATAACAAATTGAATATCAAAAGCTATTCAGCTGGGACTTTGAAAATGCAGCTGTAAGAGACTTGGGGTGCAAGAAGGAAGGAGAGTTTTTGTTTAAAGAACTTGTTAAAGAACAAGAAATAGATAGTGGGCTGTAGATGATGAATTAAAGGAATTGGTTAGAGATGACCTCATCAGTAGTCAAGACTACAGGAATAGAGAGAAACTACATGAGAGTAAAGATGACAAGGTCAGGGGGTACGTAAGAATAAAGGTAAAAGAGATTATATGGAAGAACATGTTTGGTATTTAATTTCCCCAGCCCTAAACATATCTTTGACCTACTGTTTTGTTCCACCTGAACCCCCTTCTCCCTTTATCAACAGCATAAAACCCATCATATTTCTATCTCTCTTCAGTTCCAAGGAAGAATCATATTGGATTCAAAATGTTAACTCTGTTTCTCTCTCCACAGATGCTGTCAAACCTGCTGAGTTTTCTCAGCACATTCTGTTTTTATTTCAGATGTCCAGAATCTACAGTACTTTGCTTTTATGTTAGTGCTTAATTCACTGCTACTTCTTTCTAGGAATGCCTACCTTGCAGAAGTTCTGCTCTTCTCTCTGATGGGATTTCCATTTGTTTCTTTCGCCCCGTTCACCTTCATTGCATTTTCATTTCCCTCCTGGTGTTTGACAAGGTGCTTACCAAAACTTGTTTTCATAGGAACATCTCCTTATTGACTGTCTCCAGTTCTTACTTATCCCATATGAATTCCAACTGGAGTTCCACCATTCATGTTTCAAATCCACCCAGGATTACAAGTATCTCTGGGACGTACAACGTTCCTCAGACTACTGTTCTCGCCACATCCTGAGATCCACACTCAGTGCCATGCGCCACCACTTGTCAACACTCAAACTCTCTCCCTAGTAGCACCGACTCATGCTATCTCAAAGCTGTCCTGGTCTCCAGTTTCATTTAATTTCATTCCTAATCTCTCTGGTGCCTTGACAAGAAACTTTTTCTCTTCCTTTCAAATATTAAGGAACACGAGCTCCAACAACTTATAGATACCAACATCTTTCTGGATCTTTCCTCCCCATCCCTTTCCACTGACCCCATCCCTTCTTCTAATCCCACTCTCACCATGTATGCACTATACTCTCTGACCTTCCCCTCTCTGACATTGAATGATCTGTGCTTAGCAAAGGATTCAGTTTCTTCCCCTTACACCCTGACCTCAATGAATTTCAGATTCAGTATGACGTTGAACTCTTCTTCCTATGTCTCTGTGATGACTTCATTGGGCAGGAATCCTCCTCCTGCTCAATAGGTCCTTTCACCCATCTCCAATACTCTCCCTCCACCTGGACTACTCCCTGTGGCATCTTACCAGCTGTTGGTCTTTTCATTGAGAATTGCTGCCGTGGCATCGGACACCTTGATCTTGTTGTTCCCCATATCCACTCTAATCTATCTCCCTCTGAACTTGGTACACTCTGTTCTCTTGGGTCTAACCCTGACTTTGTTATCAAATCTGCTGACATAGGTGGTGCTGTTGTTGTCTGGAGTACTGACCTTTGTCTTGAAGAAGATGAGCGCCAACTCTCAGACAGTTCCTCTCACCTCCCCCTGGACCATGACCCCAGCACCAAACATCAAGCCATTTCTTTTATTCACTCACGGGATGTGGGCTTCACTGGCTGGGCCAGCGTTTATTGCCCATCCCTATTGTTGCCCTTGAGAAGGTGGTGGTGAGCTGCCTCCTTGAACCACTGCAGTCCATGTGGAGTAGGTACACCCACAGTGCTGACAGGAAGGGAGTTCCAGGATTTTGACCCAGCAACAGTGAAGGAACGGCGATATATTTCCAAGTCAGGATGGTGAGTGACTTGGAGGGGAACTTCCAGGTGGTGGTATTCCCTTCTATCTGCTGCTCTTGTCCTTCTGGATGGTAGTGGTCGTGGGTTTGGAAGGTGCTGTCGAACAGCCTTGGTGAATTCCTGCAGTCCATCTTGTAGATGGTACAAACTGCTGCTAATGTGCATCGGTGGTGGAGGGAGTGAATGTTTGTGGATGTGGTGCCAATCATCTCCTCGGAAGATCTTCCCTCCATAGCTTCCTATGCTTTAGTCACCCTAACTCCTAACAGCCTGCTTCCACCTCCTTCCTAAAATCCACAAACAGGACTATCCTGGTTCCTGCTCCACTGAACATATCTCTTACTATCTTGATTCTATGTTTTCCCCCCTTGTCCAATCTTTTCCCACCAACATTTGTGATTCTTCTGATGCCCTATGTCAGTTCAATAGTTTCAGTTTCCTGGCCCTAACCGCCTCCTCTTCACTACGGATGTTCAACCTCTCCACAGCTCCGTCCCTCCATCCCTCCACCACAGAATGGTCTGTGGGCTCTCCGCTTCTTCCTTGAATGGGGGCCCAAACATCTCCCATCCACCACCACCCTTCTCTACCTGGCTGAATGTGTTCTCTCATTATACAATCTCTCCCTTAACTTGTCTCACTTCCTCCAATTAAAAGTTGTTGCAATGGGTACCCACATGGGTCCTAGTTGTGCCTGTCTTTTTGTGTGGTATGTGGAACATTCCTTGTACCAGGGCTAATCAGGCTCCATCCCACAACTCTTTTTCCAATACATCAATGACTGCATCAGTGTCACTTACTGCTCTCGACCAGAACTTGAAAAAATTAATCAATTTTGTTTCCAATTTCCACTCTTCTTTCATCTTCCCATGATTCACCCCCAACACTTCCCTTCCTTAACTTCTTTTTCTCTGTTTCTGGGGATAGAGTATCTACAAATATTCATTACAAGCCACCAACTCCCACAGCTACCTTGACTATACTTCCTCATACCCTACTTCCTGTAAGGACTCCATTCTATTCTCCCTCAGTCGCACCTGTCATGATGATGTTACTTTCCACAATGGCACTTCCAAGATGTCTTCCTTTTTCCTGAACTTAGGATTTCCCCCACTATGATTTACAGGACCCTCAACCCATTTCCCACACTTCTGCCCTCACCCCTTCCTCTCCTTCCCAAAACCACTGTAGGCTCCCCCTTGTCCTGACTTTCCACCCCACTAGCCTCTGTATTTAAAGGATCATCCAAAGCCATATCCGCCACCTCCAGCATGATGCCACCACCAAACACATCTTATATAATAAATAACATAAAGCAAAATACTGCAGATGCTAGAAAGCTGAAACAAAAACAGAAAATGTTGGCAAAACTCAGCAGGTCTGACAGCACCTGTGGAGAGGGAAACAAAGTTAACGTTTTGAGTCTGTACGACCCTCCTACAGAGTTCCGGCTGTTTTCTGTTTTTATAGCAAACACATCTTCCCCTCCCCTCCCCCATCAGTATTCCAAAGCAACCATTCCCTCTGCAACACCTGGCCTACTCCTCTATCACCCCCAATACCTCCTCCCTTTCCCATCTTTCCATGCAATTGCAGGAGGCGTAACACCTGCCCCTTTACCTTCTCTCTCCTTACTGTCTTAAGCCCCAAACACTCCTTCCAGGTGGGGCAATGGTTTAATTGTACTTCTTTTAATTTAGTATACTGTACTCGCTGCTCACAGTGCAGTCTCCTCTACATTAGGGCAACCAAATGCAGACCGGATGACCATTTACAGACCTCTGCTCAGTCCACAAGCATGACCCTGACCTTCCAATGACTTGTCATTTCAATTCACCATCCTGCTCTCATATTTCAGTTCTCAGCCCACTATAATGTTCTAGTGGAGGAAGCTGGAGGAACAGCACCTCATCTTCTGATTAGGCACCTTACAGCCTCCTGGACTCAACACTGAGCTCAACAACTTCAGACCATAGACTCTATCCTCCATTTTGAACTTTTGCCCCCAAGTGCAGTTTGTATCTTGTTTTCATGTTTTTGTTTTCAGACTGAGCTGACCTTTATTCTGCTATTAACACCTACTCTGGACCAATGTTTTGTTTCTTTACAACTACCATGACCGCTCCTTTTGCCTTTTGATCCATGTCATCTTTGGTATTTAATCTCCCTCACCCTCTAACCTATCCCTGACCTTCCCTTTTATTCCATTCACTCTCCTTACCCCACCACCCCACTTTTTCAGCAAAAAATCCATCACATTTCTGCATCTCTTCAATTCCAAGGTGGGGTCTCAAAATGCTAAGTCTGTTTCTCTCTCCACTGAACATGCCAGACCTGCTGAGTTTTTCCAGCAGTTTCTGTTTTTATTTCAGATCTCCAGCATCCGCAGAATTTTGCTTTTACTATATTTAAGAACAGATTTGTGAAGGTAAGAGAGCAGTGAATTCAGACAAGAGTGGGCAAGGAAACAGAGTCATTCAGTCCAGAGGCTGATGGAGAATATGTTAGGTAGAAAATCAAGGTGGGGTGACAGACAACGAGAATTTAAAGCAACGAGGGGTCAGGATCAGGCATTAATCTTTCACCTTCCTGCCTTATTCTAAATTCTGTCCACATTCAGGGTGTTTGATGCTGGTTCAAATATGAGACAATACCTTTCAACCATCTTGTCAGGAATGTCACCCCAATATGGGGGCAGGAATGGAGGCAGACAGGTATGCAATTTCACACCACTGGCTGGCTGGCATCCATTTTCAAGCCATTTGCCCAGAGGCTGGATTGGGAGTGGAATGGTTATGTGGGTAGCTTGTTAAGATAATTAAAACAATATTTAAGACCAATGGATTGTTCCTGACACAGTAAGGATCTGTGATTGACTGGAATTTTCCAGTCAGCCTGTAGGTTCCCTGTGGCTACCTGGAGGCAGCTTCCTGGAGGCAGACCTGAGAGGGACCAGCACTCCAGGAAGACTTCCCCTCCTGCCATCAACCTGGCCACAGCTGAAGCCACAAGCTGACCTGTGGCAATGTTCCCCTCCACATTCATGCTCTGACATCTGTGGCCATTTTTTATTCCAAATTTTTTCAACTTTACTGAGAGGGTGCCTCACGATGGAGGTGCCTTCTTGCCCCCTACCTGCAAAGGCAGACTGCAAGTCCTTCCATTCTGGAGGGCCTCTCGGCCCTTCAGTTTCGAGAGCCCCACCACCATACTTATTTGGTTGGCGAGCACCCCCTCTTGCTGCTTTTTGGCCAATCCGGGCAAAATCCTTAACAGGTGACTGTTCCTGACACAGTAAGGGGTCAGGACCTGCATTTGACACCGATGTTGGGGTCCTGATCCAAAACACAAAGTCCTACCCAATAATTACATAGTATTTTGTCGCAATCTATCCCTTTACCCTCTTCTAACCCTACAACCATCCAGGATATCTACACTCTTCCAATTCTGTTCTCTGGACCATCCAATTTTTATTGCTTCACCATTGGCAACTGTGTCTTCAGCTGCCAAGGTAAGCTCTGGAATTGCCTCCCTAAACTTTCCCATCTCTTTTTCCCCCTTTAAGACGCTCCTTAAAACATAGCTCTTTGACCAAACTTTTGGTTATTCCCCACTAATATCTTCTGTGCCTCTGTGTTAGATTTGGTTTGATATTGCTCCTCTGGAGATTCTTGGGATATTTTACCATCTTACAGTCATAATATAAATACAAGTAATAGTTGCACCATTACAATTTTTATTTCTACCTGACAGAGTTCCTATGTAGGATTCATAACAATTCTTCATTGCTTCACTCACTAAAACTGTCCCAAAGGCTCATAACAGTTGAAAATTTCAAACTTCAGATTTACTCAACACCCAGGAAATTAATTAACAAGTTCTGATCAAAATGGCCAAATTCTAGCGGGTATTCTGGGGAACCTACATTTTGAATTCAAGTCTTGTAAGCTTCCTACACCAATCTTTCTTCCTCCATGTCACCCAGAGGACCACATAGATAGAGATGCTCCAAAACTCCTGTCAGTATGCAAGGAACAATTCAAAGGAATTTTTTATAATCCTTAATGCACTTTTTTTTAAAAAGTGATACAATATCCATGGTCCAGGGAATTTCTCAAAACTGAAGGGTGGAGGGAACCCAGGGAGTGCAACCCCTCTATAAAGATCAGGCATGTACAGTCACATGGGGTACAAATATGATGATATTATGACAAGAAAACCTGATACCCCCAGAAACAATCAAGATAGTACAATTTTCCATTGAGCAAGGAATGCATGGGTGATAAAGAACCAGATTTCCACAGATTTGAGCATGGCAGGGCTAACAGGCCCTCCACTAAAATCTTGTGAATGCCGTTTTAGGTGCAAGGGCACAGAACAGGAGCACTGCAAAGCCTTCTGTTCAAGAGAATCAACTTATTTTCAAAAAATACTTCTCAATTGTTTTAATTTCTCTCAGAATCTAGAAAACCTCATCTGCTAAGTCTCCATGACACCAAATCTGGATTTCCTTGTTTGTCGAATTAAGATTTCACTCGTAGTATTTACAGTGCAAAATTGTGCACCATAAAAGGTATTTTGCAAAAAGGGAGAACAATTCTCTCCTCATTCATATGCTTTACAGCTGTTAAGTTGTCTACCTAGACTGTACTGGTGTGTTGCACAAACATTATTGGAAGAACAAGCTGGCCAGGTTGTTTGAGGTGCAAATTTGTTCAACAAGAGATTGCTTTGTACTGGCTGGGTCCATTCCCTTCAACAAGTATACCTTAGCTTTCAAGGGATGCTGGAGTTCCCACTAAGGAACAGGTGGTTGCAAGCTGCAATGACAATCTGCAAACTTTTTGCCTATGACCAGCATCTTCAAATAACAAATGCCCTTTGGTAAATCTTGCCTTCTTGAGCAAGTGTTTAGGTGGTTATTAAGTAAATAGATTTATTCCAATAGTCCTTGCAGCAGGCATTATAAATATAGCTGCAGCCATCGACAGATCCAGAATTCATTAGGAAAATTTTCTCCCCGTCAGGCGGGCCGCTCGGGAACGGGCGTGGGACTGATTGCCACCCGCGATCAGCTGCGCTCCACCATTTTATGTAAGCGGGACAATTAAGGCTCGCCCAGAGTGATACATGCCCAGTAGCGCTCAGTGCTACAGAAACCTCCCTGAGGCACAGAGCTGCCTCAGGGAGATTAAGTTCAAGTTCTCACATTCGCTTCACATGTGAAAGGTCCTTGGTTCAAAACCAAGCAGAAACAAAATTCAAACCCCAAAATAAAAAAAGTTAAAAAATCATTTACACATGTCCCCTCATGTGATACTGTCACATCAGCTGAGACATGTTTAATAAATATTTATTAATTTAATAAACCCTTCATGAAACCTCATCCTGCCCGTGGATGGAGTTTCTTTAAAAATGCAAAGGCCACCTGGGCTCTTCACCCACCCGCCAATCTTAAGGTTGGACGGGCAGCCCTTTCAAATTGCTTAATTGGTTTATTAATGGCCTTAACAGGCCTTTGACAGTTCAGCAGGTGTGCAGCCGACTCTGGTGCGCGCCCGCCGAACGATGGATCGAAATGATGCGCTTTGACGTCAGGATGCACGCCAAACAGAAGATTCTGCCCCATGAGAAATGATGAGCTTCAATGCTGACTCCTAATATATATTCAAATTGAAGCATTGCACTATTGGTGAAGCGATACAATGAACTGTGAGAGTCTTTACTCCTGGCACAGAGCCTTGCAGCCTGTAACAGTAATCCCAACTTTCTGATCTGTTTGCCCCTGACAAAGTTTAATTCTTGGAGCAAAACCTTGCAAAATTACTCCTTTATTTCATGTGGTCAGGAAGGCAGGTTTTGTACTATTTACTATTACATTTTTTCTCAATTGTTGAAGATGGCCAACCTCTCGCAAATGTTCAGTCCACACCATTGCCTGGGAGGGCATATGTGTAAACATCTCAGTCCAAGAAATATTGCCACAACAAACAAAGTCCCGGATACACATGAAGCCATATTTGATTCCAATCTATTTGGACCTCTGGATTCTTAGATCCTGATACAAACTTACACACCCATAAGCTGCAGGGCTATTGATGTGTAGTATCTGGACTAGTCTGTATTAGTGCTACAACCTTGATGTCATGCTTGATGGAAATAAATTCAAGAATGTCCAGAATGAAATCCACCTGAACCCTTTCGGTCTACAAAGTAACGAGTAAAACATTGAGATTTCCTGGTTCAGATTATTTTCATGCAGCTTGGAAAAGTAGTAGGTAGCCGAGTGCTCTCCGTTTTGCATAACACCAAGAAAAATTACGTTGCTGGAATGTTGGAAAAGATCTTGTAGCTCAATCAAGCATCTGATGAGATGAGATCTTATTAGTATGTAATAAGATCCATACTAGAATTGTTAGCAACAGGTACTGGCAATTAAAGGATGGAAGCCACAGAGGCAGTGGAGGTAGAACTGAGGTTAATTTTTCCAATACTTGCTGTCTGGCCATTTAAATCATTTGATTTCTTATTATCTGGCCCAAAACGTAATCCACCTGCCAGGCTGCACAACAACTTGGACTTAAATAATTCATCAATCATGGCTAAAAGATCCAATAGTACTCTACTAGGGAGGAAGTGGGAGAAAGGGGGCTAGATGGGCTATGTTTTCATATAACCTGGTAGAACAGGGAGATGCTGAAGATGCTTACCTTAATAAGCTACTTCAACATAATGATTCACTTTGTCTCGGACTGTTCCTGGAATGCACAGCAGAGTTTACAGGTTTCAAGAGCCATGAGGAAACAACAGTGACATCACGTGAATTTTCACTATAAGAAAAGCTTTCATTTAGATTTTGGAGTTAACATAGATTTGACTTGATGCTGAATCAAAGTTATTAATTAAAGCTTATGAACAAAACCTTACAGCCAAAGGGAAATGACACCACTTATGACAGATATAAAATTCTTAACCATGTGCCAGCACATGAACGATATGAATGACTGAGCACAGAATTGAGGAAATAAATACTAGGGAATACTATGGGTGGACATAGAAAGATGAGACTAGGCTACAGGATGAGACAATGGGTGTCAGAAAATGTTATGCCATCGGCTAGAAGTGGAATTAGCTATTATGAACTCTCAAATTTTATTTAAGTGTCCTGTCTTTTAAACAAAGCAAGTAGTCAGTCAGTTGATCTGGAAACCTCAACGTTTCATAAAATACTTTTCAAAAATGTACTTTTCTAACCTAAATAAACAAATTTTTAATTCAGATGCTTCCAATTGCCTTCTGTAGTGATTTTTTTCCAAGCAGATCTTTTAAAACAAAATGTGAGACACGAGTCATAAAATTGCAAATGTTTAAAAAGAAACTATTTTGGAGTAATACAATACTCACACAGATACAAACCTTCAACTAAAATGTGTTTTTCTTATGTGGCTGAGCAGCAAGTTTCAGGCAAGGTCTCTATTATATATTTTGAAGGGGACTTTTAGTAATAATCCCCGGGCAGACAGGAAAGTGAAATTGAGACCACAACCAGATTAGCCATTGAAGGGCCAAATGGCCTACTCCTGCTCCTAAGACCTACGTTCCTATGTTCCTAAATCATGCATGAATTGCATCATATTTATTCTTAAAACAAATGCATAAAAATATAGTTTAAACACAAATAAACATTTTAATTAACAATTAACTTACCAATAAGTAAAAAGCTTGCTAGACTAACCTTTGATTGTACATTCCCTTAAAGTTATAGTTAGCTCTGTAGTTGGGCACTGGTTTTGGCTCTAATGGTCTATAGATAGCAGGTTCTCCCCTCTTCATCGCAAGACCATTCAGCTCTACAGTCGGTGTTATACTACCTGCAACCCAAAAAAAATTCCTTCAGTAGCCTCTAAAAACATGACCAAACAACATAAACTTTTTATTCAAATGCTTGATTAAAATCATCAATTACTGTTGATACATATATCTGTGAATTTTTGTTTAATATTCACTCTAGGGCAAATACTGTAGTTATTTAATCACTCATTAGTATTACTGGCCAAATAAAAGGATAACCAAATCAATAGCTTGTCTTTCATACGATTATACATACCTATTTTGATGGGCTTTTTGTTCAGAGTCAAGGTGTACTAGTGTGAAGGGATTAATGTCCTGCCTTCATACATTGCAGCTGCTAATGTTCAAAGTGCTGGAGGTTGGGTAAGGGATTGCTAGGATACTGGTGGTGTGAGATGTGGTCTTGCTCTGTACAGTTTCAGCTTCAGTCGAAAAGGGAATTCTTTACCCCAGTGGCTGAGAAACCTCTGTATCTCTGGGATGAGTCATGCAAGCATTCAATTCCGAGAGGGTGGTTTCCCTGTCAGGAAGAATGCTGGGTAAAAAAACTCCCATTCCACAAAACAGTTCTTTCAACTGCTGCTGCCACAATATGATGACCTGTGTGCCCTGTTTTTTAAGTTGTAAACAGACTTGGTGCATTGAAGGCTATCTGTAGTTCTTAATTTGCGACTGCTTGTAATTTCAAGGTGCAGCTTGTACCTGTTATACTCTTAAGTCATTTGGGACTGTCAATAAGTTCCCTTTTTTTTTCCAGATTTTTTTTGGGGAGTGTCAGTACAAGTTTCACTGTACTTAGATAGCCAACAATTAGTTGAAGCAGGAATTTCCAACAGGTGACAGTATTTTCAATTTCATATACTTACTCCTCATGTCTTCTGTAGGCTCAATTTATTTTCCAAATTTCAAAGACAGAAAGACATGAAAGACAGAAAGCTTTGCATTTATATAGAATTGTTCACAACATCAGGACATCCCAGAATGCTTTACAGCAAATGAAGTACTTTTCAAGTGTAGCCACAGTTTTAATGCAGGAAACACAGCAGCCAATTTGCAGACAATAAGCTCATTGCAATGTAATAATGACCAGATAATCTGTTTTGGTGACGTTGATTGAGGGATAAATATTGGCCTGGACACGGAGAAGAATGCCCCAGCTCTTGTTCAAAATAGTGCCATGGAATCTTTCACATCTGTCTGAGGGAACCGACAGGGACTTAGTTAATGTTTTATATGAAAGACAGTACCACTGACAGTGCGGTACTCCCCCAATAGTATCAGCCTGGATTTTTGTGTTCAACTTTCTAGAGTAGGACTTCAATCCACAACAATCCGACTCATAGACAGGCCACTGAGCCATGGCTGAGATCAAGGAGAAGTTGATTGTTAATTTCTTGGCCTTCTGATTTTAAGATTTAAACCAGTTAAAAAACAATTGAAGGATGAATTGCAAAATTTGGGTCAAACCTGATAAACCTCAATATAAGATGTTGCAAAGTAATAGGCGAGGAGAACTTGGCACAAGTTCCAGGCAACAGACTTTTGGATGAACTGAAGTCCTTTGACGATGAAGATAAATGATCAACCAGGAAAACATTGGAATAAGTCATTCTTGAGATGACAAAGGCATAGATGAAACTTGCAGCGACAAACAGGTTGAGGTAAAGATGAACGTGGGCAGTGTTATGGAGGTGGATGGAGGCAATCTTTGTATTGGGATCCAGTGAGATGCTAAGTTTGTGAATAATCTGGTTTAGACTCAGACAGTTGCTGAGGAGGGAAACAGAATTGGTGGCAAGTTTATGAAGTTTACGATTTCTGTTTTCTGCCACAGGAAACTGCAACTCATCTGAGATTTTATGTCGGACAAACAGTCTGATAGCACAGAGACGGTAGTAAGGGGGTGCAACAGAATTGTGGGAGAGGTATTGCATATATCTGGAAGTTGATCCAATAGCTACAAGTGATAATGTCAAGGGGCAGCACGTAGATGAGAAAGGGGAAGAAGCCAAGGGAAGATTCTTAGGGGAATCCAGGACATAACAGTGCAGGGCTAAGAAACAGAAAACATTGCTAGAGACGCTCTAACCAATATCTAATTAGCAATATTGAAACTAAGTGAGAACAGTTCCAGTGAACAATGGACAGGCGTTGGGGGAGGATAGCTGTCTGTGTTCAAGGCAGCAGAGAAGTTGAGGAGGACGAGGAGGCAAAATCCAGCTCGGTGATATTCACAAAGTATGCCTTTTGTGACTTTGATAAGGTCCATTTCAGACTAGGGTGAAAACCTGAATGAAGTGATTTAAAAAGGAAATTGCAAAAGAGATGGGCATAGATTTGAGAGGTAACCCTTCCCTTCTTAGGCAGTACCTTGGGATCGAGGATGACCTGCTTCCACTCCGCTTCAATGCGTTCTGAATTGGCTAAGTCCAATGCATGATCTGCAGACTCTGCCACATGCTGGGGCAAGTGGTGCTTGAAGGGTTGGGTAGATGGGTTGTTTAGAGGTCACCGTGCCCTAAATTGCCTTGACTTCACCTCTGCACTTTCCCTGTGGTCAATCTGCTGAAGGTGAGGTGCAGCATTATAATGACGAAAATGGAGGAGGGTTGGTGCAATAACGCAACCTTGTGTGACCCCAGTTTTCTCTGAGGTGGGTTTGTAATGGCTTCGGGTGAGGATCATGGTATACATGTCATCGTGGAGTAAGCAGAGAATGGTGACAAATTTCTAAAGATTGACAAATTTGAGAAGGGTACTCCATTAGTCTTCACAGTTGACATAGTCAAAGGCTTTCACAGGGTCAAAAAAAGGCCATGAACAGTGGTTGGTGCTATCCCTTGCACTTTTCTTGAATTTGCTGCGCAGTGAAGATCATGGTGCCTATCGATGGGCGAAAAACACACTGCAACCCTGGAAGGAGTGCCTCGGCCACCGGGTGGAGGCGTCTGAGGAGGATCCTTGGAATGAACCTCCCTGTGGTAGATAGAAGGGAGACTCTTCTGTAAATACTGCAATCAGACTTGTCTCCCTTCTTGAATAGAGTAATGATCGCAAAATCTCTGAGGTACCCCCGGCATGCGTTCTTCTTCCCAGATGAAGGATGAGGTATGCAACCATGCCAGAAGTGTATCTCCACCGTGTTTCAGAATCTGAGGTGAACGCATTTGTGAATGATAGAGAGTAAAGAGAAAAGAAAGGGAGGTTGGTGATGTGGCAGTAGTTTCCAAGATCAGAGGAGTACAGCATGGATTATTTGAGGAAAGGGTTGATAACCACAAATTTGCAAGGCAGGGGTCTGTATCGGAAAAAATAGCACCATTTTCAGGTCTGCTAACATGGATTCCAGGAACAAAATTTAGTAGCTTTGTGGAAATTGGCTCAAGGGAGCAGCAGGTTGGTCTCATGGATAAGACGTTCTTGGAGAGTGCATGGAGAGAGAGAAGTGGGAGAGATGCCAGTTAAGGAATAAGGCATGGGGATGCTTAGATTGGGCAAGAGGATATGGGCAGTGGGGGGAAGCTACAGAGGCAGCCGAATAGATGGTTTCAATCTTAATGACAAAACGAGTGTAGGAACTCCTCAAACCTCTTGCTGGATGGGAGCGTAGTGGAAAAAGTAACTTGCAGATTACTCTTTCACCAACATTAGTTCCCTATGCAACTGACAAAGCTACAGAATAGACTACAAAATCATCCAGGTTTAATTTCAATAGTATACTAGGCATCTCCTTGTATAACAAACATGCATAATGAGGCCGTCCAGTTCTACCAAACAGTTCTTATACCTGAACTCATTATGCATGACTAGTTGAGAGCCGATAGTCACAAAAGGATCATCACAGCAGAGTGTTCTGTTTTGACAACTGCAGTGAATTGCTAAATTTGCTTGATTGACATCGTTAAGTAGTTATAATAAGTTGTATTTCTATGATCTCTACTGTGAATATCTCAATGTTTATTAGATCAAGATAAAGAAGTGTGAATTGTTTGAAGCATCTGTTACTGCTCAGTTAATGGTCAAATTGATTGAGACTTTTATAGGGTTGTAGGAACAGCAGGTTTTTTTTCAAAAGAAGGTTTGTGCACGGGTGTTTATTTTCCCCTGAATGATTCCAGATATGCCATTGTTACTATATGGCTCATTGTGCATACTGGATGACTGGGCATAGAGGGGCCATGAGTTGGCATGAGGTGGTGAGGATGTGAGGGTGGCTGGGTGGCATGAGTTAGCATGAGTTGACATGAGGGTTGGGAGCATGAGTTGGCATGGGGAATGGGTGAGAGGGTGTGAGGGTTAGAGGACGTAACAGCCATTAATACAACTGCGATGAAGTCCCAGAGAGCCAAGACATGCCTTCCAACCAGTCCATCTTAACACTGGCAGCTGCCTACGCACTGTTTCCAAGGTTGATGTGCCTGACTCTATCCTTCACTATCCACCAGCCCCGTCCGCCCCGTGCCCCCACCCCAGCACAAAGATTGCAACATTCAGGGGGTTTCTACCGAGGTAGGTTGGGCAAGTCAATAAATTTCCCAACTCTAGCTATATGCCTCAAAAGCAAAAATTCGGCCCTAAGCTGAGAAACTATATCAGTAAAATAGCACTTTATTAAGTTACAACCTGAAAAATGGCTATCGAATAATCAACATCACACTTAAGCTCTCATATTTGCAGCGCTTGAGCTGTGGGACTTCTACACTCATAAAAGAATAGCAATTCTCCATTACTGGCAGGATAGCCTTGTTATCTACTCCTTCCACATGCAGCAAACTTAGAGGATTCAAGGCAGATTTGGGTGTTTCCCAATAAATAGTAAATAACTACTGAGCAGAAGGAAAATTGCCTTACCGATAAAAGAACCATTCATTCATTTGACTTATAAAGAAATGAGAGTGGAAGATGTAAAAGGAAGTTTCCCCTAAATAAGAAGCTAAGATTTGTTAAACGAGTTGGCATGGGGAACGGGTGAGAAGGTGTGAGGGTTAGAGGACGTCTTAAGGAAGTGGCCCTAGAAATAGTGGATGCATTGGTGGTCATCTTCCGAGATTCTATAGACTCTGGAACAGTTCCTACATATTGGAGGGTCGCTAATGTAACCCCAATATTTAAAAAGGGAGGTAGAGAGAAAACAAGGAATTATAGACTAGTCAGCCTGACGTCGGTAGTGGGCAAAATTCTAGAACCATTATAAAAGAATCAATAGCTGAGCACTTGGAAAACATTGGCAGAATTGGACAGCGTCAGCGTGGATTTACGAAAGGGAAACCATGCTTTACAAATCTACTGGAATTTTTCAAGAATGTAACTAGCAGAGTTGATGAGGGGGAGCCAGTGGATGTGGTTTATTTGGACTTTCAGAGGGCTTTCGACAAAGTCCCACAAAAGAGATTAGCCTGTAAAATTAAAGCACATGGGACTGGGGATAGCGTATTGAGATGGTGAGAAAACTGGTTGGCAGACAGGAAACAAAGAGTAGGAATAAATGGGTCTTTTTCCGAATGGCAGGCAGTGACTAGTGGGGTACCGTAGGGTTCGGTGCTGGGACCCCAGCTATTCACAATATATATTAATGGTTTAGATGAGGGAGCTAAATGTAATATCTCCAAATTTGCAGATGACACAAAGTTGGGTGGGAGGGTGAGCTGTGAGGAGGATGCAGAAATGCTTCAGGGTGATTTGGACAAGGTGAGTGAGTGGGCAAATGCATGGCAGATGCAATATAATGTGGATAAATGTGAGGTTATCCACTTTGGTAGCAAAAACAGGAAGGCAGATTATTATCTGAATGGCTATAAATTGAGAGAGGGGAATGTGCAACGAGACCTGAGTGTCCTCGTACACCAGTCGTTGAAGGTAAGCATGCAGATGCAACAGGCAGTAAAGAAGGCAAATGGTATGTTGGCGTTCATAGTGAGAGGATTCAAGTACAGGAGCAGGGATGTCTTGCTGCAATTATACAAGGCCTTGGTGAGACCACACTTGGAATATTGTGTGCAGTTTTGGTCTCCTTATCTGAGGAAGGATGTTTTTGCTTTAGAGGGAGTGCAGCGAAGGTTTACCAGACTGATTCCTGGGATGACGGGACTGATATATAAGGAGAGATTGAGTCGGTTAGGATTATATTCGCTGGAGTTCAGAAGAATGAGGGGGGGATCTCATAGAAACCTATAAATTTCTAACAGGACTAGACAAGGTAGATGCAGGAAGGATGTTCCCGATGGTGGGGGAGTCCAGAACCAGGAGTCACAGTCTGAGGATACAGGGTAGACAATTTAGGACTGAGATGAGGAGAAATTTCTTCACCCAGTGAGTGGTGAGCCTGTGGAATTCGCTACCAAAGAAAGTAGTTGAGGCCAAAACATTGAATGTTTTCAAGAAGGAGTTAGATATAGCTCTTGAGGTGAAAAGGATCAAAGGATATGGGGAGAAAGTGGGAACAGGCTATTGTGTTGGATGATCAGCGATGATCATAATGAATGGTGGAACAAGCTCGAAAGGCCGAATGGCCTACTCCTGCTCCTATTTTCTATGTTTCTATGTGAATGTGTCATCCCTTTTGTTGGATTTTTAATCACAATTTTTTCTTAAATATAGTTTTATTTCCTTTACTTCCACCTCTCTGGGAGGTTTACACCTTGGTGGAGTAAGTTACACAGTGTTGGTAATCCTATGGTATCTCACGTAAGTGATCATATGCATTTTGCACTCACAGTCTTTTAGTGTGAAAGGTATTACAAATGAGTCTGGCCTTGCCCTCAACTACTGTCCAAAAACGGATGCAAGCAGGAATTACTGAATTAAATGAAAAGCAGAAACCCATATGACGTTTTGTCCCTCTCTAGCCAAAAAGTGCTGAAATCAAATTTATCAATTGATCTGGGTGAAATCAGCTAACTCAACACAGACTGGAAATCAAACCTGGATATTCTGATCTGTGTGGTTTAGTGCAACAAGTAGTACTGTTATCCACAGAGCCATTGGGGAGTTCAAATCCTGGAAGATCAGCACAATTCCTAAAAACTCCAAAGCAATCCATGAGGGCTGGCAACCTTAATCCCAGGTTTACCAGTGGGAGCAGGGGATCCGAATACCACTCCCCTCCCCCACCTCCTCCAACTAACACACAAATCCCAAGGTAACTAGGAACAACAAACCTTCTCTATATAGGGAGAGAGTTTGATACCCTTATGAATGGCAAAGGATTTGAGACCCACCCAAGGGGGTTATTGCCCCTCCCCCAAAACTGGACGAACATTTAACTAAAATGTCTTCTGACATTGAAGGAAGTCCCAGTTCTTTATCAGATTAAAAGAAAAATAGCAAATGATGGAGGTCTAAATAAAAGTAGAAAACCTCAGACAAACAATAAAATCATCTGCACCTGACAGTTTAACCTTTTGGCTACGGCAGGAATGAAGAGTTCTAACCTGTTTTCTCAGTTGCGGACAGTTGTGTTTATAGAAATTGTCATTATTTCTTGACAATTTTTGGAGCACATGTTTAATGTTTGTTCTCTTCAAAATGTAAGTCCTCCTGTCTGTTATTTTGCTCAACAACTGTTTTATTGATGCAAATCTTTATTAGGCAGAATTTTTCGCTTGTTGGACAGGCACGCGACCAACCCGAACGAGTGTAAAATGACGCGCAGTGACATCAGGCGAGCATCCCGATGTCATCGTGCACTCACGCGATATTTCAGTCAGCGGGCGCCTGCGGGATTGGCAGCACACCCACTGACAATTAAGTGGTCTATTAAAGCCCTTACTCAATTAATTGAGTAGAATTTTTCACTGCCCATCCAACCGTTTGGTTGGCGGTTGGGCACAAAGGCCGAGCGGTCTTTGCATTTTTGGCCAAACTTCATCCACGAGCGGGATGAGGTTTCAACCAATGATTTAAAAAAATAACTTTTTACACTCCTATTTAACATGTCCCTGCTCATGGGACAGAGTCACATGAGGAGACATGTTTTCATGATTTTAAATATCTCTATTTTTATGGTTAAAAATCTTCAGCTCCCTGAGGTAGCTCTGTGCCTCCGGGAGCTTTTACTGTGCGGACATGCGCGAACTTCAGCGCTCACACTCCTCCCTCTCGACCCCAGCGGTGCATGTTTCACACTGGCAAGCCGTTAATTGGCCAGCCAGCGTGAAATTGAGGTTGGAGCCCAATCACGGACGGCAGTCGGCTTCATGACTGTTTCCGGGTGCACCCGCCCAAAAAGGCAATATTCTGCCCATTAATTTATTTTTATTGAGATGCAACGTTCAGTTGTATTTAAATACAGTGAAAATACACTCTGATATCTGCTAAAGGATGTCACACTGGGTGTTCAGTACAATTAAAATTCCTTATGCTAAAATAGTTTCCACTGTATTCATATCCAGTACTGTTAAAAATATCCAGTCCCTTATAGTTGTTTCTGTTTTTCAAAATGGTAAACCATATTTCGATGGCTATATCTCTATTAGAATTGCTCTACAGTGTATGAAAAAAATACATTGTTTATGCTAATTTCATTCAAGTTACACCACCACCAATGGCAGTTCCACTTGGACAGCCTCTACTGGAGGGAATCCCAATTGTGTCAGCCATGGCTCAGTTGGAAGCACTCTCGCCTCTGAATTCAAGTCCTAATCCAGGACGTGATAACACAAAACAGGCTGACACTCCAGCGCTGCACTGTTGGATGTGATGTCTTTCATATAGCCAGGACACCAGTGTCCTGGCCAATATTCATCCTTCAATCAACATCACAAAAACAGATTATCACATTGCTGTTTGTGGGAGCTTGCTGTGTACAAATTGGCTGCCACATTTCCTACATTACAATGGCAGCTACACTACAAAAGTACTTCATTAGCTGTAAAGCGCTTTGAGGTATCCAGTGGTCATGAAAAGCACTATGTAAGTGCAAGTGTTTCTTTTTTTCCCTTTATCTGTACTGTATGTATTGTAAGACTTAAAAACACTAATGGAAATAGCATACTTGGGGTCTTGCCAATGCTGATCATCTGTTCTTCACCTACCCATTATATAGATCTAAATAGTTTCTCCAGGCACAACACATGTTTGGAATGACAGGACCTATAGCTATAATGCTGTATGATTTTCATAGTTCAAAATATGAAAATGTCAAACTCATGCCATTATGTTTTACTGAAATCCTAGGTTGACCTACATTTTCTACTACAAGGAGTTGCTGAGGCATAAAAAGCATTGATGTATTTAAAGGGGAAAGTTACATAAACACAAGAGGGAGAAAGGAATAGAAGGTTATGCTAATAGTGTTAGATGAAGAGGGGTGGGAGGAGGCTCACGTGGAGTATAAATACCAACATAGACTGAATGTTTCTGTGCTGTACATTCTATGTAACCTATGTAAAAACAGAATGCAACTAATGTGATCAAAAGATTTGAATTCTATCAATGTTATATAGAAACATGTTTAAATTGTTATGCCCCTATTTAAGTAATGTTAATATCAAATAATTAGCATAAAATGCACCAGTACCTGGATTATTATTCATAATATTTTTTGGTGGCCGTGGGCATGGTTTTGGGAGATTAGTCTCACTCAATGCTTTGGCTGCAGCAGCATGTTGAGCCTTTTTAATGCTACTTCCTTCTGCTTCCCAGGTTTGATCTCCAAGAGTCAATTGTACAGTGAAGATCTGTATGAAAAGAAAATCAAAATCAATTATGCCAATGATTGAGGTTTACTATTTTCTGCAAACATCTTAAATAATCTATCAGACCTTAACATAGCAATCTCGTCAGGGCACATACAAAGTGCCTCCAAATGTTACATTTCTCACCTGCCTTTCTAATAAAATGATTCCTTATATATTCCACAGAATTAAACAAAACAAAGAAGTAGAAGTTAATTTCCAATAAATAGTCACAGAACATAATTCATGTCCTTGATCATTCCCTGCATAAATAATTGGATAGAGCACGCAGCCTAGGCAGCTGATAGCACAGCCGCTAATGGTAAGTGAAGGAAAGGCGGGATGCACTGGTGGTTGGAGTAAAAACAACAGATGATTGGGGCAGAGATGATTACAGAAATAGAGAGACACAAGACCATGAAGAAATTTAAACATACTGATGACAATTTTAAACTCAAGACATTGCCAAGGTAGGTAGGCGAGAACAAGGGTGATTGGGAAGTGAGAGTTGATGCAGAAGAGGATACATGCATTGGGGGTTCTGGATAAGCTGAAGTTTATAAGGGTGCAGGTGTGAGGTTGGCTAGGAGAGCCTGGAATAACTGAGTCTGAAGATGACAAATACATGAATGTGGGTTTCAACATTAGACGGGGTAATACAGGATCAGAGGCAGTATTTAGTTGAGGAATTACACTGATGAATATCATACAAACTCTTAAAGCCAGATTGAATTTTCCCACTATTTTAATAGCGGTGTTATGCTATCGGTGTTAATTTGGTTCAGTTGGTAGTACTCTCACCTCTGAGTCAGAAGACTGTGTCAATCTTAGCAACAAAGAATTCCATGAGCTCCTTGCACTTATTGTTGAAGGCAAGGGTGGAGTACAGAAAGGAAGGGGGTAGTCACTGGTCAGTCAACTACAGTAAATATTAACCGCAGCAATGAGAATTCCGTAACTAACTACAGCAGGTATTGCGCACACCATTTAGGATCCAATCACTAAACTATAGTTTACACTAAATACAAACCACACCAGTGAGGATCCAGTCACTAAATGATTAAGAAGTTTGCCAATAATACGAAAGTTGGCCATGTGGTTGATAGTGAAGAAGAAATCAGGAAAATATAAATGGATTGGTCAAGTGAGCAGAAAAGTGACAAATGGAATTCAATCTGGAGACATTTGAGGTAATACATTTGGAGAGGATAAGCAAGACAAGGGAATTCACAATAAATTATAGGACTCCAGGAAATGTACAGGAACAGAGTGCATGTCCACAGATTCCTGAGGGTAGCTGGACAGATAGAAAAATGGTCAAGGAGGCATACGGGATATTTTCTTTAACTGCCCACTGCCTGGAATATAAGTATACGTAAGTTATGCTAGAACCATATAGAACATTAGTTAGGCTACAGCTAGAGTATTGGCCACAGTTCTGGTCACTGCATTACAGAAGGGATGTAATCGCACTAAACTGGGTACAGAGGAATTCAAGGATGCTGTTAGGACAGTAGAATTTTAGCTATGTGGAAAGATTGGAAAGGCTCAGGTTCTTCTCTTTGTGACAGAGAAGGCAGAAAGGAGTTTTAATTGGATTGTATAAAATATTGGGGGTTCTAGATAGAATGGACAGAAATGACTTACTTCTGCTAGCAGAGAATAACAAGGCGGCATAGATTTAAAGTAATTGGTAGAGAAATTAGAAGTGTTAGAAGATTTTCACTCGGAGGATGGTGGAGGTTTGGAGCTCAGTGCCTGAAAGGGTGGTAGAGGCTGAAACCCTTATCACATAAAAAAATACTTGGATATGCACTTGGAGTGCAACAACCTACAAGGCTATAGACCAAGAGCTGAAAAGTGCAATTAGGCTAGATAACTTTTTTTCCAGCCATGATGGGCTAAATGCCTCCTGTGCTGTAAAGTTTTCATGTTTCTAAACTAAAGTAAATATGCCACACACCATTCATGATCCATCATTAAGCCATAGTAAATATAACCCCACCGGTGAGGCTCCAGTCATTAAACTTCAGCAAATATAAACAACACACCAGTCAGGAAGGGGTACAATGTCCATATGAAATTGGACGGAGCACAGTGTCACTGAAAGGTAATAGGGAGATGGAACTGGTACATTGCCTGTGTGAAAGGATGGTGAGTTGGATCAGGTTTAGCGTTTGTGTAAAAGCATGGTGAGCTGGGTGAGACGCAGAGCAGGACTCTTCCGATGGCGAGACTGCCCCATCATCAAAAAAGTCCACCGTGGAATACATCCCTGCTGATGTTGGCAGCTCATAGCCATTTAATGCTCTACAGAGCAATAATTGGCCGGAGACAGGACTTCCACTCCCTCACTTGGGAGCAAGTTCCATCTTAGAGAGCTGCTAGCCAATCTGATACAATTTCAGACAAACGGGGCACAGATGGCAGTGGGTTTTGCCTTCATTGCTGGATTTCCCCAGCAGATAATATCGATTGCACCCATGTGGCCATCAAGTCACCGAATGAGCACTCAGTGAGATCCAATAGGCTATCACTCCCAAATCAGGTTAAGGGATAGGTCCATAGAGACGCAGTGGCAGACATTCAAGGGGATATTTCAGAATACACAGAATAGATACATTCCAACGATGAAGAAAAATTTCAAGGCGAGGACCCATCAGCTGTGGTTGACTAAAAAAGTTAAATACAAGATCAAACTAATTGCACAAAGATGGGTGGCATGTCAGAAGACTGGACAGAATATAAAAAACAGCAAAGAATGACTAAAAGATTGATAAGGAAAGAAAAATTAGAATATGAGAGAAAGTTGGCTAGAAATATAAAGATAGATAGTAAGATTTTCTTTAGCTATTTAAAAAATAAAAGAGTTAACAAAGTGACATTGGTCCTACAGAAAATTAGTCTGGGGAATTAATAATGGAAAATAAGGTGTTGGCAGATGAATTGAACAGGTATTTTGCATTGGTCTTCACTATAGATTATACAAGAACCACCCCAAAAATAGCTGTAAATTAGAAAATAGAAGGGAGGAACTCAACAAAATTACAATCACCAGGGAAGTGGTACTGAGCAAATTGTTGGAGCTGCGAGCTGACAAATCCCCAAGTCCTGATGGACTTCATCCTAAGGTTTTAAAAAAAGTGGCTGGGGAGATAGTTGATGCTTTGGTTTTAATTTTCCAAAATTCCCTAGATTCAGGGAGACAGTAAGCAGGAAACTACAGGCCATTTAGCTTAACATCTGTCATAGGGTAAATGCTAGAAGCTATTATTAAATACATTATAGCAGGGCACTTGGAAAAATTCAAGGTAATCAGGCAGTGTCAACATGGTTTTGTTAAAGGGAAATAATGTTTAACCAATTTATTGCAGTTCTTTGAAGAAGGAGCATATGCTGTAAATAAAGGGGAACCGGTGGATGTACTGTACTTAGATTTCCAGAGACCCATTTGATAGGGTGTCACATTAAAGTTTATTGCAAAAAAATAACAGCTCATGGTGTAGGGGTGGATAGGCATGGATAGGAATCTGGCTGGCTAACTGGAAACAGAGAGTTGGCATAAAAGGGTCTTTTTTCTGGTTCACAAGATGTAATGAGTGGTGTGCCATAGGGATCGGTGCTGGGGCCTCAACCTATTACAATTCATATGATGACTTGGATGAAGGGACTGAAGGTATGGTTGCCAAATTTGCTGATGACACAAAGATAGGTAGGAAAGTAAGATATTAAGAGAACATAAGAAAGCCACAAAGGGAAAAAGACAGGTTAAGTGAGTGGGCAAACATTTGGCAAATGCAGTATAACGTGGGAAGCTGTGAAATTGTCCATTTTGGCAAGAAGAAAAACAAATAAGTATATTATCTAAGTGGCGAGAGATTGCAAATCTCTGAGAAGCAGAGGGATCTCAGAATCCTAGTGCATGAGTTGCAAAAGGTTAGCATGCAGGTACAGCAAGTAATTAGGAAAGCTAATAGAATGTTATCATTTATTGCAAGGAGAATTGAATACAAAAGTAGTGTTATGCTTCAGTTATACAGGGCATTGGTGAGACCACATCTGGAGTACTGTGTACAGTATTGGTCTCCTGATTTAAGGAAGGATGTAAATGCACTGAAAGCAGTTCAGAGAAGGATTACTAGACTAATACCTGGAATGGGTGGGTTATCTTATGAGGACAGGTTAGGCTTGTATCGGCTGGAGTTTAGAAAGTAAGAGGTGACTTGATTGAAACATATAAGATCCTGACAAGGGGGATATGAAGAGGATGTTTCCTCATGTGGGAGAATCTAGAACTGTTTAAAAATAAGGGGATGTTCATTTAAGACAGAGATGAAGAGAAATTTTTTCTCATACAGGGTCGTGAATCTTTGAACTCTCTTCCTCAAAATGCAGTGGAAACCGAGTCTTTGAATATTTTTAAGGCAGATGTAGATAGATTCTTGATAAACAAGAAAGATTATCGGGGTAGGTGGGAAAGTGAAGTTGAGGTTACAATCAGATCAGCCATGTTCTTATTTAATGGTAGAGCAGGTTCGAGGGGCTGAGCGGCCTACTCCTGTTCCTAATTCATATTTTCCCTCAATATTCAGCTGGTCACAATCACAAGAGTTTCCTGCACGTGTGCACTCACTTTCCTGGCAGCTGACATGACTCCTTCATCCTCCCTCAGTGTAGGCTGCCGCAGCAATTCATTCCACCCCCAAAACTGTGTGGTTGGATTCTATGGGACAAGGGATATTCCTTGAAGAGGTGGACACTCATCCCTTCACAAGAACATGGCACAGAGACACAGAGGTGATACAAAAAACATCTGTTCACTGGGACAACCATTGAGAAGGCCATCAGCCTTCTCTACAAGTGGTTCCAGTGCAGTACACTCCTGAAATGCAGAGGGATCTAGGTGTCCTAGTGCATGAATCGAAAAGATTAGTATGCAGATACAGCAAGTAATTAGGAAAGCTAATATAATGTTATCATTTGTTGTGAGGGGAATTAAATACAAAGGTAGAGAAGTTATGCTTCACTTATATGGGGCATTGGTGAGACCACATCTGGAGTATTGTGTATATTGTAGTGATCCGCTGCATGTAACTTGGCCCTCCAGAGAGGTGTGGATTTTGAGGACAGTGAAGCCCTGAAGGGCCATCAGAGGAAAGGGAGGAGGAGGGAGATGCAGAACACAGAACTGTCCCAGGTGCCTAGGGAGGTTGCTGGGCCCAGCATGGGGCTTAAGGAAGTTGTCAGGATGCCATTACTGGCAGGGATCATCTAATTCAAGTTTGTTTCAGCTGAGCCCCTTTGATCCAGGAGGAACAGCACAGTATGGAAATAGCCTTGAGCTGCCTATGAGAACAGTTCCATTGAAGACACAGCCTGGAACAGATCAACTCTTACGGCCAGTGAAGGATGCTCAGAGCTTTTACTGTCACTGTTCATGGGCCCTTGTTCCCCTTAAAGGTTACATTTGAAAGGAATCAGAGTGACCCACCCAGTGCTCTGCCTGATACCAAGGCCTCCACTCTCGGCCTCTTCTACATAGTGCACCCATTGAGGCCTCAGATGAAGTAGAGGTGGCCTATTCTTTTCTCTCTGCGTATGACAGAGATGTACTTGACAATCATCCTCATTATGGATGCATCAGCGGGGGCACATCCAGAGGCTGCTACACCGACATCATTGCAGGGGCAGTCTCCATCACTGGATCCTCCTGCACAGATAATCTCTCAGCCAGAGGGACCAAGGAGGCCAACGACAATGATGGTGCTCTGTGAGGAGTGATACCCTCATCCTCCTCAGTGTCTGTCTCAGCCTTTAGCTGGCGCTCCAGATGGTTGGAGAGGGTAACTAGTCAAGGTGCAACTGCCATCCCCTCCAAACACCTTTGCGCCATCACCATTACTGACTGGTCAAGGCTACATAGTGGCATGAATTCTGTGAACATCAGTGCGCAGTTCCTGCATTGACTCATATGGCTCTCCATGGGTTGGTTTCTCTGATTGGAGGAACTCATGTGCTCAAAACCATGAGATGAATGGACTCCTCCATTCTCAGCCCATGATCCCACACTACCTCAGGGAACTCTGACATGTAGGAGCACATTTGTTGCTGCTGGTCTAAATAGAGCCCCCATTCCTATGACTCCCGACGCTCTGCATCTGTGCCCAGCTGAGCAGAGCTGTATGTGATCTTCATCCTCTGAAGGGGACTGCCCACAATTGCCTCTGCCTCTCTCACCTCCTCCTGCTCACTGGTGGTGTGCTTAGTATCCAGTGCCACCCTACATATGCATGTATAAGGGCCCGCCGAGGTAAGTGAATCTGCACTGATGGAGGGTAGGTACACTCGTAAGGTATGATGGTGTTTGGTCTGAGCTCTGTTCTGGCAGCACTTGGCTTGCTGGTGATGCAGGAATCGGTCGTATTGTCTCGATGTCAGCACCTGCAGGAGACGCAAGAAAAATTACTGAGAACTAGCCTTGGAGAACAATGCTAAGGCTTCCCAGTGCATCTGAGTCTTCAGCATGCTATCAGGCTCCTTAATCTACACTGTCTAGTTTCAATTCACTCTCTACCAGGAATGCCCATCTCATCTTTGTGAACTTGCTCGTGGTCAGCGACCCTCACTATCTCCATGGATTTCTCATCCATGTTGGTGATGATGTATAATAAGCGAAACCCTCCTCCTATCTGGATGCTTTTGCGTGCAATGTGAGCCTGCTTCCCCTGCAAGGACAAAAAAGAGAGTTCAGGCACTGCTGGCCAGAGCTTATTTTCATAAGAAGCATCATGCATCAGTGTTGGCATGTCCTCAACAGCACTATGGCAATAAACCTTACTGAGGGTTTAGTAAGTGCCCAGGCTTCACATTCCTCCCAAATTCAGGCTCCTCAGCTGGACTGTCTGCTGACGGTTGGATACCCAGAGGCCTGTCCTGAAGCTCTGGTGTTGCACCCACCTTGCCATCTGAGACTAGATCCAATTCCACCAGGCCACACTCTATCTGCTCACTATGTCTGTCACCTCAATCCAGGCCTGTTTTGTCTGGGAGAGTGGCCTTCTCCTGTCACCTTCTGGGAAGAGGACCTGCCTCCTCTCCCTCATTGCCTCAAGAAGAATCTCCAAGTCAGCATCCACAAAGTGAGGGGCAGACCTGGTCCAGGTTTTAGCTCTCTGCCTCTCTATTGGTAATCGTACCACAGCAACTGATTCGGTGAAATAGCAGCCAGAGTAATGGTTGCCATGGCTGGTTTAAATTGGACCCACTCTCGTCCTGTCCCATCTATGTTCCTGCCCCCATGGCTGCCATTTGGCCCCCCCAAATAGCCCTCCAGGCAATTGACAATCTGCCCTGTGAAAATCAGGAGCATATGATAATATCTCTCAACACAACTCATGTTCTGATGAAAAATCAACAGTCTGAAACATTGGCCAGATTTTCCGACCCCATTGGAATGGGGCAATATGACGGGCATGAGCAGATAATATGGCAAGAAGGCCAGAAATCGATTCTACGCCATCGTGAAACCAGTTTACGATTGTCTGCCCCAGCCGTCAATGGTGGGCTGCCTTTCCCGCTGTCCAATGTCAGGAACATAATTTCAATGCATTTGCATCTCATTATCTTGCCTCCCTGCCTGCCAGAATCATTCCCCAATGCTGAATAATCCAGGTACAATCATGCTGACGTGTTTCACAACTGAACATAAGCGATATGCACCTAGGGAGCTGCACTGCACTTGGGACTTTGAGTTTTTTTGCCTGCCTTGCTTCAGGCAGCACTCGTGGTCATCAAAGCTAGGCTTCGCAGGCAGCAGCATGTCACATTTAGAGTTGCTCACAGGCAGGTATCTGCTTACCAGGTCAGCCATGACACAGGGGTGGCTTTTCAGTGGCTGCAGGGCTAGAGCTTGCTTGGTGAAGGGGTAGAAGTGACCTCAGGCAAGGGAAGAGGCTGCAGGTCTAGGACAATACTGGGGAAGGGGGGAATCCCAGGGTTTGTGTGGGGACACATGTTGAACTGTGCAAGAGGTCTCAAGATGATGAGGGCTGAGGTGGCAAACTCCAGAGGAGATGAGGCCAGGTGGAGATGTGAGGGTGTGTGTGAAAAAGTGAGTGGTGATGTCCCTTGAGCTGCCAGTTACTGAGATGTAAGTGAATGTGTGATGGGCTTGTGAGTATGCAAGTTTAGAGTGATGAGATGGTTTCCTTACCCTGGTGGCATAGATGAGATCATTCATCCTCTTTCTGCACTGGATGGCAAACCTCTTCTGTGCAGTGTTGGCACTGACAACCGTTGCCACCGCCTCCCAAGCCAGAGTGGTGACACTGATGGGCCTTCTGCGGCCAGAATGAGGGTAGAGGGCATCACGGCATCCCTCCACAGCATCCAAAAGGTGTTCCAGGGACACAACAGAAAAATGGTGGGATGCAGTCTTCTTGCTTTTCGGGACCATGTCTTCCGTGCAGCAGTCCTGGGCTGCAAGCACCGAAAGCTGTGCATTGCAGCTTCAGTTCAAATATAGCACCTGGCATGAGGAAATGGCATGCAGGCAAATTGGAGGAAGCCCACCAGTGACACGGTCTATATCTCATGACTGTATAAATAATGACGCGGGAAGAGGACGATATGGCGCGAAAACCTGCCATTACGGCCAAGAGGCAAAACATTGTTTTACACACCCATTACCGCACAGTGCAATTCTGGGATGATTCTGTCCATTGATTCTGTTTCTCTCTCCAGATGCTGCCAGACCTGCTGAGTACTTCCAGCATTTTCTGTTTTATTTCAGATTTCCAGCGTCTATAGTATTTTGCTTATATTTTTAATACTCAAAAACAATATTTAATGATTTGAAGTGACAAAGACAGGGTCATATTAAAGGAACTTGACAGACTGTTGGGAACAAATTATTTAATAAATGTGGTTAAAATCAGTACAATTTGAATCAGCAGAAATTGTATACAACTGGACAGGCTGTCATAACTTAAATGATGTTTTCTTTTCAGGGGAGAAGTGGAGAATTAATTTAATATATTTTACTAACTGATGCACTTAATTGAACTTAGGAGGGAAAAAATGGAAATGCTAGGAAAACACAATAACCACCCAAATATCTATACTCCCATGACAAAGTCAAGCATCTATTCACAAAGAATAGTGCTTTTTTTTTATTCATTCATGGGATGTGGGCTTCGCTGGCTAGACCAGCATTTATTGCCCATCTCTAATTGCACTTGAGAAGATGGTGGTGAGCTGCCTTCTTGAACCGCTGCAGTCCATATGGTATAGGTACACACACAGTGCTGTTAGGGAGTTAGTTCCAGGATTTTGACCCAACGACAGTGAAGGAACGATGATATATTCCCAAGTCTGGATGGTGAGTGGCTTGGGAGGAACTGCCCTTGTCGTTTTAGATGGTAGTGGTCGTGGGTTTGGAAGATGCTGCCTAAGGAGGCTTGGTGAGTTCCAAGTTTAATTTGAGACAAATCAGATCACACAGATATAAGCATACTTTACATTAATGTCCTTATTTATTTTACAAAAAGTCAAGATTATTTCATCTTCAATATTCAGTTATTAAACAATGAAACCAAGATCATGATAACAGGCTTATAAAAAGGGAAAACCTGGACCACTTGAATATTACATTCTAAATTGTCGCTTGGTAGTACAGAACTTGAATACAACTGAAAAGAGAGAAATGTTGCAGAAGCCTTTCACCTTGCAATCATCATGACAAGCGCAAGAATGCCAAATTTCAAACAAACACAATTTATTTTTATACAACAAGAGGAAAGGGCGCCGATTGGTTGACTAGTGGACTCTGATTGGCCAAAATGTTGCCATGGAGAAAGCAATGGGGTACTATAGGTTCCCCAAACTCCCAGATAATTCAAACAAGATATATTCTTTGCAGAGAACAGGTCCTTACATATCAATGTATGTCAGTTCTAGTATAGGCCTGAGGCCTGCAATCACTAATTTTTGCCATTTTACATTTTTTACATTTTATTTTTGTTCTCCCTTGATTTTCAGAGAACCTGTATTAACCCTGTATTGAATCTTAAAAGTTACTTTGTAGACCTTGATTTCACAGCTGTTGTTTTGTCTAAACTTATGTTTTTCTTTTTCTTGCTAGATTTGCTAAAATATTTGTTTTCTATTGTTTAACAGGAATCAACCCTTACTGCATTTGATGATCCTTGAACTATAAATCAGCACAATGGATAATCTTGCAGTGCTTCTGAGAAGAATTTGATAAGGACTCATGGTTGTCAGACTCTAGTTTTGAGTAAGTCCGGATGGAAGGCTGGAACGGAGCCAGAAACTGGACTTAAAGGGGCATAAGCATCCAGCATCCACTGAAGACTATGGAGGAAGGGACAGCGACAGAGTGATTGACCAGAGTGTCCATCCCCATGCAGGGTTATTCAGAGTCTTGGTAATGTATGAACCAAGGGAAGTTGTATCATTTTAGGGAACTGCCTCAAACAGACTAATTTGGGGTTGTTTTATCATTTTGGGGAAACTGTCTTGAACAGACCAATTTGGGGTTACCATTTGTGCTACAATAAAGTTGTCTTTCTTCCTTTTTTTTACATATACATATTATATAAAGTGTTTTTTTCTTACTTTCCTTTTAATAAAGCTATCTTTCTTTCCTTTTTTAAATCACTAATAATTGTTTAATAAAAATTGTTGTTTTCACATATTATTTGGTATTGAGTCACTCATTCCTGTTACGTCTAGAGTATGGCTCCAAGCCTAAGTGAGGCTCCACAAGGGACTCTCACGCTCCTACACTAGCAAGCGTAAATGATCCACATTAAGAGCTTGACTGATTATCTTAAATCGGTTATTAGTGTAGCTGTTAGCGCATTCCAGATTGTTCAGCAAGTGGTGTCCAATCACAGTATCACATCTAATATAGATGTTTTGTTTTGGGTTTCGCAAGCATGGGCTGGGGTTGAGTAAAGTCTATACTCTGCCCATTATGAACAACTGAAGGAACATGTTGTTTGATTTGGTCAACCAATTTTTGGCCATTTTCTGAAGCTGTATTCTTGGAACTTAGCAACCTGTGCAGTCAAGTTCAGTTTTAATAATAACATGTATGGCCAAATAGATGGTATAGTCATAAGATTGCCTCTAGGTCCAGCATTTGCTAACATTTTTGTCAGTTTCCATGAGAAACACATTTTTGATGGAATAAGCCCAAACCTCCTACCCTGAGCATATTTCTGATACATGATATGCCCACAATCTTTGAATCTGCAACCACGTGTAAGGATTTCTTCACACACCTTAGCGTGCTCCATCCCTCACTTAATTACGTACCTGGCATCGCACCAGCCCAGAAATTCATACACAACATTGGCAGAATGTCTTTTTGAACTGACAGCAGCATCAGACGCCTTTTTGGACAGACTGCGCACTTTCGGACCTGAAAAGTGCCCGGCCTACCTCAAATTACCCTAGAAAGGCAAAGTATCTCAAAAATGTGAACAACAGGTTAAGCAAACCATTTCACACTGCTACTATGCAGTGGCTACGAGAGCGGCATTTTCCTCTAAAAGGATGCTGCATTCAGTCCAAAAAGGCGTTCTGCCTACCACAAAATTGAGCAGTGTCATGTATGAATTTCGGTGCCAGTGCGATGCCAGGTACGTAGGCCGGTCGTCCCAACGGTTGGTTGATTGAATCAAACATGTTCCTTCAGTTTTTCATAAGAGGAAGAGCACAGGCCATACTCAACCAGCCCGTGCTTGCAAAACCCAAAATAAAACATCTACTATTACATGTGATTCCACGATTGGGCAGCACTTGCCGAACTATCCTGTGTGCATTAATAGCTACACTGACAACCACTTAAAGACAATCAGTCGAGCTCATAACATGGCTTATTTATGCTTGCTAGAAGCGACATACATTCATATGTAGGGACACGTTCTCTAAAAACAAAAAGAGTATGTTCAAGCCTTGGACAGTTTTTGAACTACCTAGGAGCTTGGGGAGCCTATAGTTCCCCACTGCTTTCTCCATGGCAACACCTCAGCCAATCAGAGTTGACTTGTCTTTCAATCAACACCCTTTTCTCTTGTAGTATAAATTGTTGTGATTGTTTGAAATTTGACATTCTTGCATTTATCTTGATGAGTGAGAGAGAAAAAGCTTTGACAAGATGTCTCTCCTTTCAGCAATACTTTCTAAATCAATATAAAGAGCAGTAATGCCACAAAATTATAATAACGACCTTTCAACAAATGCTACTTAACTATTACCTTGGCATGGGCAGGCCCTCTTTCATTCAGAAGCTTGTATTGGGGCTGAATTCTGTTGAAACGGGCTAACTCATTCACCAGGCACATTGGGGTTTTCTCTTTGGGGTTTGCCATGTTATCCTGGAAAGAAACTGCAACCAACACATTTAATAAAATATACCATTTAACAATGCCCAGTTTTGAAGAAAATAAATATCCACTTTACAACAAAAAAATGACTCACACTTCAATTACTTTGACTGAATGCCTGTACAAGACCTTGGTTAGGCCCTATCTAGAACACAGTGTCCAGTTCTGGTCCATAAAATGACTATAAAAGCTGCTGGGTTGTTTAGAAACCTTTTCACTAATCAACTTCAAGGATGAGATGTTGCTACACCTACTGGATCTGGCCTCCAGTTATGCATTATATGGTTGAGGTCCTAATGCCCTCAGGATAGGCAATAAATATTTCTTTGGCATTGTTGCCTACATCCCAAGATCAAATACGAAAAACCTCAAATGCCACTTAAATTATTTAAAATAACTATAATCAATAGAACCATCTATATAACTATGAAAAATTAATAAAACAATGAATTTTCAGATTCTCAGCCCTAAACAATAAATCAAAACCCAGGCTATGAAAATAAATTATGAGAACAAACTTAACAAAACTATTTTTCCTTTCAAAATGGATGGTTTCACATGCAGGATTTAAATGAAATGACATGGTGTAATCTTGTTTGGAGGGGGCGGTAGCCATATTGGCCTAGTAATCTAGACACCTGGACTAATGCTCAAGAGAAATGAATTCAAATCGCACCATGGCAGCTGGGGGAATTTAAATTTAATTAATTAACAAATCAGGAATAAAAATAAAAGCTAATCTCAATAATGCTGATCAAGAAACTACCAGGTTGCCGTAAAGATCCATCTGGTTCACTGATGTCCTTCAGGGAAAGAAATTTGTCATCCTTGCCCATTTTGGTCCACATGTGACTTCAGAACCACAGCAATGTGGTTCACTTTTATCTACCCTCTGAAATAGCCTGTCAAGTTATTCAGTTCCGTTACAGGTAAGTCGAATAAGAACAAAACTGGACAGACCACCTGGCATCAATCTAGGCACCCAAAATGACAGAGGCACATCCAATCCAGTCGACCCTGCAAAGTCCTCCACACTAGCATCTGGGGACTTGTGCCAAAATTGCTAGAGCTATCTGACAGACTAAGCAGCCTGACATAGTCATACTCACTGAATCATACTCACTGAATCATACTTTACAGCCAATGACCCAGATCCTTCCATCACCATACCCGGCTACGGCTTGTCTCCAGACAGAATAGACCTACCAGAGGTGGTAGCACAGTGGTATACAGTCAGGAGCGAGTGGCCCTGGGAGTCTTCAACATTGGCTTTGGACCTTATGAAATTTCATGGCATCAGATCATACACAGATAAGGAAACCTCCTGCTGATTACCAACTACCGCCCCCCCTCAACTGATGAATCAACTGACTGAACACCATTTGGGAGAAGTACTAAGGTTAGCAAGGGTACAGAATGTACTCTGGTCTTCAATGCCCATCACCAAGGCTGACTTGGTTGTACCACTACTGACTGAGCTGGCCGAATTCTGAACGATATATCTGCCAGAATTGGCCAGCAGCAGGTGGTGAGAGAACCAACAAGAGGGAACATATATATCTGATCTTGTCGCCACCAATCTACTGGTCACAGAGGCATCAGCCAATGTCGGTATCAGTAGGAGTGATAATCACACAGTCCTTCAGGAGAGGAAGTCCCATCTTCATAATGGTATGTGGCACAACTACCATGCTAAATGGGATTGATTCAGAACAGATCCAGATGTTCAAAACAGGCATCCATGAGGCACTGCGGACCATCAGCACCAGCAGAATTATACTCTGCCACAATTTATAACTTCATGGGCTGGCACATACCTCACTCTACCATCACCATCAAGCCAGGGAAATCAACCATGTTTCAGATGCCAGGAGGGCATCCAGGAGCAGCACCAGGTATATCAAAAAATTAGGTGCCAATCTGGTGAAGCTACAACACAGGACTACATGAATGCTGAACAGTTGAAGCAGCATATTATAGACAGAGCTAAACAATTCCACAGCCAACAGATAATATCAAAATTCTGCAGTCCTGCCACATTCAGTTTGCTATAATTTGCTGCTCATTCACTGAGTAAAGGAGAAATTTGGAATCAATCTTTCCTTAATGTAAGTTTATTCACAAAACCCAGAGAACACAGACACGAACTCCCTTTTCCTTCCCTCACACAGGTGGAAATCAGTTCTTATATATGCTTAAGAATAATGCCCTAACTTTTCCCCAATTAGTAATAGCTTCTCTCACTTACAACTAGAACATGCACTTCATTGTGACAGGATTACAACATTAATACAGCTGTGAATAGTGGTGGGTAATTAAACAACTGACCGGAGGACGAGGTCCCACAAACACCCCATCCTCAATCCAGCAGGTCAGTGTAAAAAACAAGGATGAAACATTTGCAACCATCTTCTGCCAGACTTGCCAAGTGGATGATCTGACTTGTCCTCCTCCTGAGGTCCCAGTATCATGGATGCCAGTCTTGAAACAATTCAGTACACTCGAAGTGATATCAGGAAACAGCTGAAAGCACTGGATACAGAAAACCCTCTGGGCCCTGACAACATCCTGGCTTTAGTGCTGAAAACACCCCTAACCAAGCAGCTCCAGTGCAGCTACAACACTGGTATCTAACCAGTAATGTAGAAAATTACTCAGATATGTCCTGTCCACAATAAGCAGGACAAATCTAATCTGGCCAATTACTACCCCATCAACCTACTCTCAATCATCAGCAAAGTGATGGAAGGTGTGGTCTGAAAAGCTATCAAGTGGCATTGTTCATTGGTGCTCAGTTTGGGTTCCACCTTGGCCACTCAGCTCCTGACCTCATTACAGCATTAATCCATACATGAACAAAACAGCTGAATTCCAGAGGTGAGGTGAGAGCGACTGCATTTGTCATCAAGGCAGCATTTGATTAACTATGGCATCAAGGTGCCCAAGCAAAATTAAAGTCAATGGGAATTAGGATCCCAATCATCTCAGCCCAAGGAGTGCTGCAGGAGTTCCTCAATGTAGTGCCCTTGGCCCAAACATCTTCAACTGCTTCATCAATGACCTTCCTTTCATCATCAGGTCAGAAGTGGGAATGCTCGCTGATGGTTGCACAGTGTTTACTATCATTTGCAGGTACTGAGGCAATCCATGTCTGTATGGAGCAAGATCTGGACAACATTCAAGCTTGATAAGTGGCATGTGGCATATGTGCCACTTAAGTGCCAGGCAATGACTATCTTCAACAAGAAAGAATCTAACCAACTCCGATTGATGTTCAACGGCATTATAATCACCAAATGCCCCACCATCAACATCCTGGGAGTTCCACTGACCAGAAACCTAAATGGACCAGCAATTTAAATACTGTGATAAAAGCAAAATACTGCGGATGCTGGAAATCTAGAACAAAAACAAAAATACAAAAATGCCTGGAAAAACTCAGCAGGTCTGACAGCATCTGCGGAGAGGGATACAGTTGACATTTCGAGTCCGTATGACCCTTTATCAGAATGAAGACATACAGAAATGAGATGAAATATAAACTGGTAGAGGGGGGTGGGTGGGACAGGTAGAGCTCGATAGGGAGCCAGTGATAGGTGGAGGCCAAGAAGAGACTGCCAAAGATGTCATAGACAAAAGGACAAAGGGGTGTTGATGGTGGTGATATTATCTAAAGGATGTGCTAATGGGGACATTAAGGGTAGAAAGCAGGACGAGCAAGTGGCAGATGGCCCTAGTGGGGGTGGGGGGAAGGGATTGAAATGGGCTAAAAGGTGGAGATGAAATGATAGATCGAAATAAATTTTAAAATGGGGGAAAAGAAAAATATATTTGTAAAAAAATTATAAATTATTGGAAAAAGCGGGATCGGAAAGGGGGTGGGGATGGAGGAGAGAGTTCATGACCTGAAATTGTTGAACTCAATATTAAGTCCGGAAGGCTGTAAAGTGCCTAGTCGGAAGATGAGGTGCTGTTCCTCCAGTTTCCGTTGAGCTTCATTGGAACATTGCAGCAGGCCAAGGACAGACATGTGGGCATGACAGCAGGGTGGTGTGTTGAAATGGCAAGCGACAGAGAGGTCTGGGTCATGCTTGCGGACAGACTGAAGGTGTTCCGCAAAGCGGTCACCCAGTCTGCAGTTGGTCTCTCCATTGTTGAGGAGACCGCATTGGGAGCAGTGAATGCAGTAGACTAAATTGAGGGAAATGCAAGTGAAGCGCTACTTCACTTGAAAGGAGTGTTTGGGCCCTTGGACGGTGAGGAGGGGGGAAGTAAAGGGACAAGTGTTGCACCTTCTGCGGTTGCATGGGAAGGTGCCATGGGAGGGGGTTGAGGTGTAAGGGGTGATGGAGGAGTGGACCAGGGTGTCCCAGAGGGAATGATCCCTGCGGAAAGCCGCCCGGGGGGGTGAAGGGAAGATGTGTTTGGTGGTGGCATCATGCTGGAGTTGTTGGAAATGACAGAGGATAATCCTTTGAACGCGGAGGCTGGTGGGGTGATAAGTGAGGGCAAGGGGCACCCTATCATGGCTCTAGGATGGAGAGGAAGGTGTGAGGGTGGATGCACGGGAGACGGGCCGGACACGGTTGAGGGCCCTGTCAACCACAGTGGGTGGAAAACCTCGGTTAAGGAAGAAGACATGACAGAGGAACTGTTTTGGAAAGTGGCATCATCAGAACAGATGCGACGGAGGCGAAGGGACAGAGAGAATGGGATGAAAGCAGGGTGTGAGGAGCCGTAGTCGAGGTAGCTGTGAGAGTCGGTAGGCTTGTAATGAATATTAATGGACAGTCTATCACCAGAAATTGAGACTGAGAGGTCATGGAAGGGAAGGGAAATGTTAGTGATGGACCACGTGAAAACGGTGAAGGGGTGCAAATTGGAAGCAAAATTAATAAATTTTTCCAGATCCAGACGAGAGCATAAAGCGGCACCAAAGCAGTCATCGATGTACCGGAGAAAGAGTTGTGGGAGGGGGCCTGAGTAGGACTGGAACAAGGAATGTTCAAAGTCAGAAGACCACCTAATTTCTTTTCAAAACTCACATTTTAATATGGAAAGTTTGGCTCTGCAATAGCTATAAATAAACAAGTGACATGCAACACTTGAGTTATAAAACAACCCCTACTTTTCTTTAACAAAAGCAAAATACTGCAAATGCCAGAAATCTGAAATAAAAACAGTAAGTGCTGGAAAAACTGAGCAGGTCTGTTCAACATAAGCCCAGTTCCAAAGAAGAAGGAAGAATCATACTGGACTCAAAATGTTAACTCTGTTTCTCTCTCCACAGATGCTGCCAGACCTGCTGAATTTTTCCAGCACTTTCTGTTTTTAACCCCACTTCTCTTTTCTATTTCCTACCCTCCTTGCCTAAAAGCATTGCCTCTTGTTGGGGTGGAGTTCCAGTCACAAAAGCCATGCGCTTGCTCTTCAAGTGTGAGTCAATGCAGAGTTTCACACCAGGTCCTGATTTTGTTCTCACTCGACATCCAAATATTTTCAAGCTGGTATCACTTAGCAATAATCAGAAGTGGGAACCTTGGCTGATTTGTTTCCTTCCCTAAATCAGATGCATGCATTGAACTTTTAGGGGCCTTCTAGCCTTCACCCGATGAGACAGAGAAGCAGTCTCATTATTGACAACAAAGTGATTTTTCAAAAATCTTTAGATGATAGATACAAATAAGGATGGTCGTTACATAAGAAATAAGAACAGGAGTAGGTCATGTGGCCTCTCTAGCCTGCTGACATTTAATAAGGTCATGGCTCATCCTCGACCTCAGGTGCACATTTCCATCCAATCCCCATGCCCCTTGATAAGAATTTAAGGTTGTCCCAACTTAGTTCATCTATCCAGAAAAACAATACAGGTTGTTTCCCCTCCAAATCAAATTATTACTGTGTCCAGCTATTAAATGATTCTAGGTTTCTTGCCTTCACTACGCTGCTCAGAAGCCCATTCAATGCACTATGTGAAGAAATTTCAAACATCAGTCCTAAATTTGCCATTTACTGAATTTGATTTGATGAGCCTTCATCATACTGTCACAATTTATTTGAAGTAATGTTCAAGATCTCTCTTTTCTATCTACTTTTTATACAGAGGTATATAAAATACTAATCAGCTTTCAGTCATGTCCTTTCAAAACTTAAAAAGTCTCTCCAGTCTTTTCTTATTACTCAATCCTCTGACACAAGGGATTAACTTTGTGCCATTTCTGTGAACTGTGTCCAGACCTTAAATCATGGTAACTAGAAATGGACACAGTACATAAGATGTGGTCTGACCAGAGCAATATATAGTTTGAACATAACCTCCTCTCACCTATACTCTGCTATACAGACTGTACAGTCAGCATTCAATTTGCTTTGTTGATCACCACGCCAAACGTATTGGACTTGTTGAGTAATGAGACAATTAAAACTCCTGGATTGCAGTGTTATTCATAGCTATTCCAACGCCATTTAAGATGTCACATCTGGAGGGGGATTGGTATCTATGAGTTATTGAAGCTACAATTCCTTTAGACCCACCTTTTGTTTCTTTGCTTGTCTCATTATCACCCCGTTTTGCCTTGCACCACAAATCCTTTTGTCATTTAATCACTCCTGCCTTCCACCCTATCACAGACCTTCTTCTTTGCTCTTTCCTCCCCTCCCCACTACCTCTGTATTTGCTTATAACCTGTTACACTGTAGCACTTTCCAGTACTAACAAAAGGTCACAGGCCTGAAATGTTAACTGTTTCTCTCTCCACAGTTGCTGCCTGACCTACTGAGCATTTCCAGCGTTTCCTATCAATATTGTCAGGATTGTTTGTTTATCTCCAAGGCTACAAGAGAGGTGTCAAACCACATAATCTATACATAAACATCACTGCATGAGAGGTTACATAGGATTGTACTTGACTGGGAATTACTATTTTGCAGTCCATCTGGCCAGTTCCAGTATCTAAGGAACATAATTTCCCATGAAACCATCCCCACACACCTCCATCATTTTTTTTGTTGAGGTCTTTTCTAATTCTCTCGAATTTGCTGCATCAAATCAGATCCCACTATTCCTTATTTATACAACAGACAAATACCGTCACAAAAGAATTTCCGAGATGTGGTCTGTGACTTCAATTGTGACGGGAAAAGTAGTACCAGCACTGCAATGAGACTTCACGACTGTCCTGAGAGGACTGTGATCTCACACACTACTTCCCAAGAAATTTTGTCACCAGATGCACTGTTCCTCTTGACAGCTATAGAAATGTTCACTAGGGCAAATAAATCTTGCAATGTATTCCTGTTGTCAAGTAATTGTAGATACAGGGCCTCCCTTGTGATGTTGCCAGACATACTTGTTGTCCTGAATAGCTTCCCTTTTGTCATACAGTCATCCTCCTCCTCCTCTAGGTAACACACCGAATGACGCAGCACATGCATGACTTTCTTAGGTTGTAGAGTGCAAAAATACTGCAGTTATACACACACTTATTGGAATTTAAGCAGCGTCTGACCTACGACTGGTGGAAGTACAGGAGAGAAGGCTGCCAACTGGTATATCATTGAAATGGTATATAAATGAGGTGCCAATTACAACATCTGTTGAGGAACAATAAAATCCAAGGCAAGCGAAATGCCCACGACATTGCTGGGGACAAAATAGAAGCAGTGGAATAGTGCACAATTTTCTAGATATTGTACACAGGAAAATCTACTCTATAATATAAACAAAGCATTCAATTCCAACACACATACAATGGGCCACATTTTCAGATGGGTTGGGGCTGAGATTGGAGGTGGGAAGCTGGCAATTTTGCACTACTGGCCTCCACGCTGGCTCCCCACTACAAACATGACTCTGAGCTACTTTCAATGAGCTTAATTAATGTTAATGGGTCTATTGAGGCCCCGTTCCCAGGCTGACTGAAATTTTCAGTCAGCAATGCAGGCAACCCACATTGGCCTGGTCCATATGGCAGGTTCAAGGTGGGAGTGGGGGTTGGGGCTACGATGAAACACCGGAGGAATCCCATTCCCCAGACCCATAATGGCCACCAGGCCAAAGCCACGGCTGCTAGCTGTCTCCTGAAAAGATTGCTCCTCCAGGATCATGGCTATGCAGCCATAAATATAAACTTATAACAACAAACTTACCTTGCCTTCTCCCTCTCTCCACCTTCAGATCAGTAGCTCCCATCTCAGCTTGTGGGGATGCTGATCTCTTGAGTAGTGGAGGGTCTCCCACTGGCTCTCCAGGTTTGGAAGTCCACTAACGCTGATTGGATGGCATGTCCACTCCCTGCCATTAATTGGCCTTGCTCTTTAAAGAGCCCATTGGGCGTATCTGGAACACGCTGTGCAGAATCAGGACCAGGAATCGACCCAGAATTGAAAATCTTGCCCAATCTCTCACTATCTGCTTTGTTAGAAAGACTACACACAGGATATTTAAATCATTTAATCACTTAAACATAATGCACCAAAAGATGTTGTTAGTGTTTATGTGATCTGAAGTGTTGAAAGAAGTAACACAGTCATCAAAATCTGTATTCTCTCAACAATATATTTCAAATTTGGTACATTGAATTGAAAACTCTCGTATAAACCAACTCGATGAGAATTTTGGATACAAATGTTTTTTTTATTCTCTATGATGCCAGTAGATGGCACTGTGTTGTCATAATTTCCCCATAACACACTATTGTATTAAGCACCCTGTAGGAACCAGTCAAATGCTTTAATCGTCTACCTGTGATTGTGAGTCTCCCACCACCAATGATACTAAGGCTTGAGTCGCCAGGTCATTTTTTGGTCCATGTTTTTCAATTCGTATTTTGCAAAAACATTATAATTTTGTCAAAGGGCTTGTTAAAATCCATATTGCACCAAGCACACTATCTTCATCAATCTTCCTTGTTAATATTTCAATCAAGTCAGTCAGACACAACATTCCCTTAACAAATCCATGCTGACTGTTGTTATGGCCACAACAGGTGTCAATTGCTGCGCAAAATAAATCACAGAGAGAAACTTGGCTTATGGGCCATACCCTTTTCTTTTATATTCTGAAAATGAGGAGACAATGTACCGATCTCAGCAGTTAGAGGTCCAGTAACACTTTTGGGATTTTAAAAATTAAAAGTAAAAGTTTTATTAATAGGAATATAAGAAAACTTAAGCACACAAGGTTACACAATTAAGGTCAATCATACAAACATTCCCCCCAAAAAGACTCTCCACTTGGTCAGACCCATAAGTAAACACCCTCCAGGCAACAATCCCTTATAAATGTTTGATGATAAGAAATCCAGTAATATTATCCAAGGCAAACTGCTGTAGCTTCAATAAAGGCATAACCACATGGTCTGTAACTCTCTTCCACTCCGCTATGAAAATGCAAACTTCAGAATAAAACTAAGATAAAAGTAAAATACTGCAGATGCTGGAAATCTGAAATAAAAACAGAAAACGCTGGAAAAGCTCAGCAGGTCTGACAGCATCTGTGGAGAGAGAAACAGAGTTAACATTTCAAGTCTGTATGACCGCTCTGAAGAAGGGTCATACAGGTTCGAAATGTTAACTCTGTTTCTCTCTCTACAAATGCTGTTAGACCTGCTGAGTTCTTCCAGCATTTTCTGTTTTTATTTCAGAATAAAATAGCTTTTTTCAGCCCCAGACTTTTCTGGCTTGACTGGATGGCTGATTCAAATGGCATCTGTTCCCAGCCCAGAGCTAGCAACTCTCAATTCAGCTCCGGCTGCTACCTCAAGTTCTCATTCTCTTTGAAACTCAAAGCCTCCCAAATAGAAAAGTTTGCATCTATTCTGTCTTTGTTTTTGGGTCAATAAAGTATAATATTTACCTATGAAACTCCTGCCAGACGCAAAGATGTTTCTTGTTACCTCTAGCTCCCCCTTGATATACAAACTCCCCACTAATGTAAAAATGCAAGTGTCAGATGTAACTTCTTTACTTGTACTTCAAACTTAACAGCTCTATCGTTTTTATGTTTCAAGCTCCCCAGGCAACCTTCCCCTATTAATCTCTGCCCAGCGTAATGAAAACACACACACACACACAGACACAGACACACACAGACACAGACAGACACACACACACTTCCTAAGTGCCCTCTCGATTGACTACCCAGCTGGCTGGTATGAACAAATGTTTAAAGCAGGAGGTCACAGCTGATGACCTGTGGGAACAGTTCCAGGTACATACTGGATGCATGAACTCATTGTGTTGTTCAGGCAGCTGTTTGCCCTGTCTTTAACCAAAAGTGTTAATCACAGTCTGGGAAATACTTGGGAAAGATGTCGACTGTGATGTTTTTAGAGATAGAAATGCAGTTTCCAATCTTTAGCAGGCAACAGGTGAGAGCCATTGACCAGAATTTGAGGCAAAATGCCTTGGGAAGTAATCAGGAATATGTGGTAGCAGAGTCAGTAATTTTGTAATCAAGCAGGGCAGATATGAGAGCAGGTGAAATGGCACAAAGGGTAGATATTTGAAATTTTATTTTTTTTAAATTAGAAATAAAATATGAAAACAACTTATATTTATATAGTACTTTTAACATAATAAAATGTCCCAAGCTGCTTCAAAGAGACATTATAAAACCAAATATGACACCAAGCCACATAAGGAAATATTAGGGTAGATGACCAAATGCTTAGTCAAGAAGTAGGTTTTAAGGAGTCCCTTAAAGGAGGAAAGCAAGGCGGTGGCAGAGAGGTGCAGGGGCTGTCATCCATTACCCCGCTCCTCACACCCTTCCTGCCACCTAACCACAAGTGATGGCAAGTAACTGGAAAAAACTCCAAGAGAGCATAAACTGTCATTTAGAAGGGCACGGGTTAATCAAGGACAATCAGCATGGATTTATTAAGGAGAGTTCATGTCTGACTAATTTGATTGAATTTTTTGAGGAGGTAACGAGGAAGGCTGATGAGGGTAATGTGCACAATGTGGTCTACATGTTTTTTAGCAAGACTTTTGACAAGGACCAACTTGGCAGACTGGTCAGAAAATTAAAAACCAATGGGGTCCAAGGAAAAGCGACATGTTGGATCCAAAACTGGCTCAGTGACAGGAAGCAAATGGTAATGGTCGATGGTTCTTTTATTGACTGGAAGGCTGTTTTCAGTAGGTATTTTATAGGGTTCAGTTCTGGGTCCCTTGCTGTTCATCACACATATATTTAGACTTAAATGTAGGGGGCATGATTAAGAAATTTGTAGATTGTCCGAAAATTGGGCGCATGGATATTAGTGAGGAAGAAACTGTAGACGGCAGGAAGGTATCAATGATGAGCAGGTAGGAAGAAAAGCAACAAATGGAATTGAATCTGGAGAAGTTTGAGGGAATGCATTTGGGGAGGGCAACCAATGAAAGGAAATACATAATAAACTGTAGGATTCCAAAAATTTAGAGGGAAATAAGGACCTTGAAGTGCACGTCCACAGATCCTTGAAGATAGCAGGACAGGAAGAAAAAGTAGTCAAGAATGCACACTGGATTTTCCTTTACTGCCCATGGCCTATAGGAGAAGAGCAGAGAGGTCATACAAGAATCACATACGACATCAGTTAGGACAAGGTGGAGTACTACATATAGCTCTAGTCACCGAATTACAGGAAGGATGTGATCACAGTAGGAAGGATACAGAGGAGAATTACAAAGATGCTATCGGGCTTAGAAAACAGGCTGGGATTGTTTCCTTTGGAGCAAGGGAGACTGAGGGGAGATTCAATTGAGGTGTATAAACTTATCTGGGGCCTGGATAGAGTGGATAGGAAGGACCTATTTCCCTTCACAGAGAGATCAGTAACCAGGGTGCAAAAATTTAAAGTAATTGGTCGAAAAATTAGGGGGGTGATGAGCAGTAATGTTTTTCATCCAGTGGGTGATGGGTATCTGGAACTCACGGTCTGAAAGGATATTAGAGACAAAAACTCTCATATTTAAAAATAACGCTTGGATATACACTTGAGGTGCTGTAACCCACAGGCTATGGACAAATAAACAGGAATGTGGGATTAGGTTGGATAGCACTTTTTCAGTCAGCATAGACATGAAGGGCTGAATGGCCTTATTTTGTGCTGTAAATCTTCTCTCTGAAATTTGCCAGACTCCAAGCACCAAAACTCAGGTAAGATAATTTGGGTGCGATGAGAACAAGAAAAGGTAGTAGAAACCAATTTAAATCATAGATGGGAAGACAGAAATTTTAAAAAGAGATTAATCACAGGGGGAAACAGCAATCAAGACCATGCACAGTGTTATCAACAGAAACTGATTGGAAGAGAGAGAGAAATCATTGCAAAAAGACATTGAATTCACAAACAGCAGGAAATCAACATGGTAAAATCTTAGAGATAGGTGAAAGTCTCTCCCATCCCTACCATAAGCTTACTCAACCTACTCCCCACTAGGGCTGCCAACCCTCCATTTCCTTTGCAGAGACTCTGAGTTTGTTCTATGTTTCTCCCTCCACTTCTAACTCCATTCTGCCTCTCCCATCACTCCTACCTGCTCTAACTTCCCCCTGTTTTCTGCAACATGTGTCCCTTCCATAACACAAAAGCAAAATAAAGTGGAAGCTGAAGATAAACAAAAAGTACTGGAAAAACTCAGCAGGCCTGGCAGCTTTTGTGGAAAGAGAAAGAATTAACGTTCCAACTCCAAAAAGACTCTTCTTCGGAACTCTTGCTTACCATGGTTCAAGATTCCTTTAATAATTCATTACTTTCAACAGATATGACTACCGGTGGTTTGATACATTAATGCATAAAAGTGATCAGATCAAGGCCAATGGGCATTTTTTTAACAGGACATTCCAAAAAAATCAAACTCATTTCTCTAAATGTTGAAAGTTAGACCAGTTAATCAAAATTATATTAAGATGGCAGATTTTACACAGTTTATCTTCATTGGTATTTAAGTGAAAATGTTGCAAGAAGATAATCCATTAGCTACAATGTTAGTATATGCAAAGTACAACATCAGATTCCATAAGTACAACTTTATCTTATGCAAGTGCTATACATGCAGCACCAAATGTACAGGCCCTCTGGAATTAAAATACAAAACAGGGTAACTTCACTGGTCCACATTTTTGAGAGTTCTGTTCACTAACTTGTCTAAAGTTAAATGGAAAATTCCCTGAGCCACATTTTGCGCAACAGGGCCAAACGAAAGCGCAGCAGCTAAAAAAGACATTCTACTTCCATTTCCACCAGTGGCCATTTTGCAGAGAGCAGAAACAGGAACATAGCAGAAAGCATGCCTAGCGCTATCAAAAGGCCCAAGGTCAGTCCTTTCAGGGTTTTCACTGCGGCAGGTGGGCTTCAGATGCCCTCCACGACTCTACTGAGAAGAGGTGGGAACAACCATGGAGGTGGGACAGAGGTCCACGAAACTTTTTGAAAAGTAAGTTAGAGGATTTTTACGGGCTTACGGGTGACATTGAAGGCAAGTGAACATTGAGGGAGCTCAGTAAGGGAGGGGTTAGAGGGAAGATCCCCCCCCCCCCAACGACTCCATAAAAGGGCCAAATTTTGGGTAAGCGTCGATTTGGATGGGCCTTCTCTCAGAGGGCGCAGGAAGCTTATATCTGCATTTTTTTCAGTGCTGACAACTGAGGCTCAGGCCTGCTGCCAACACTTATAAGGAATCATTTCAATTCCAATATCACTATATTGCTCTTACAGAAATTCATACGGAAATTCATTTTGGGTAACACTGCTTTATCATTAAAAGAATTACATATAAATAAATAACAACAATAAAAGAGAAAAAATTACACTTTCACAGAGATTTAACTCTAATTAAGTATGTATTAAAAAAATCATTTCAATGCATTAAAATAATGTCAGTGGACAGAATTTTCCCGTTGGTGTGTGGGGGCGGGACCTGCACGCTGACACATAAAATGACACATGGTGACATTGGGCGAGCGTCCCGATGTCAACACACACCATCGTGATATTTCGGTGGGCGGGCATGCGATGATCTCCGATGCGTGCCCACCATTAATTAACGGGCCACTTAATGCCCTTGTGGCACCAATTGGCAGCAATTTTTCGGGGCCCATGCAATCTTCGGGTCGTCGCACGGGCTCAATGGGCAGGTGGGTAGGACACATTTATATAAACCTCATCCACGGATGGGATAAGAGGGCTCAGTGGGATCTCGAGTGTGCTCTGTCAAATATTTAATTTAGAAAGTAACTGATACTTGCCTGTGTGATTTGCAATACTTCAAAACGCATACTAGTTGCTCAGACTGGACTCACAACCTTCAGGTCAGCACTCTGCAGTGAAGAATCGTTTTGGGGCCTGCAGGTTTCAGGAAGCCTTCCCTTAGCCTGGGAATGGGAGTTGAATTCTCCACTAGAGGCACCTCCTCTGAGGAGGAAGGGAGGGATAGAATAAGGAGGAGGCCAGGAGTGCACATTCAGCCTCCAGGGGAGCCCACTTTGGGAGGACAGGCACAGGCACAAGGGGTGCAGGGCCAAGAGGTAGTCCAAAGCGGAAGGGGCAGCAGAAAGCGCCACTATCCTGCTGCCAGGGTATCCAAGCAGCGAAGCAGCTACCTCAATATGTCTGAGGTGCAGTGCCGAAGGAGGCTCCGTCTCTCAAGGGAGACAGTCAACTATATCTATCAAATGATGGGCCTGAGATCTCCGCTGTGTGGGTGGACACCCCATGCCAGTGGCGCTAAAGGTCACAGCCACCCTCAACATCTATGCCTCTGGCTCCCTCCAGGGGTCAGTGGGTGATCTTTGCTGTGTCTCCCAATCAGCTGTCCACACTTGTGTCAAGCAGATACAGACGCTCTGTTCAGGCATGTATTGACCTTCAACCACTACCGTTGGGACCAGGCGAGCCAGAGACTTCGTGGCCATTGTTGGCTTCCCCCACATCCAGGGTGCAATCATGTGGCCATCAAGGTGCCAGCAGGTGAGCCCGGTGCCTTCGTCAACAGGGTTTCCATTTCATGAACGTGCAGATAGTGAGTGATCACAAGATGCAGATTCTACCAGTCTGTGCAAGGTACCCAGGCAGCTCCTATGATGCCTACATCCTCAGACACTCACAGGTGCTGGGGCTCTTCAGTGCTCCAGCCCGGCTTGATGGATGGCTGCTGGGTGACAAGGGCTATCCCCTCAGAAGGTGGCTCATGACACCTCTCTGCTATCCAAGAACAGAAGCTGAGCAATGGTATAATAGGAGCCACGCCTCCACAAGGGCTGTGGTGGAGAGAGCAATCAGTCTTCTCAAAATGTGCTTCCGATGCCTGGACCGTTCAGGGGGCGCACTCCAATAACCCCCAGATCGTGTGCCGCTGATGGTGGTTGCATGATGCCCTCTCCACAATCTTGCGTTGGAAAGGGGCAACGCTGTGGACGAAGAAGATGTAGACACAGTGGCTATGACTGTACACAATGAGTCCAGCAGTGAGTCCAAGGATGGGCACGCACAGGGAAATCCTGAAGGGGTAGACGCTAACCCGGGAATACTCCAGGGAGGCAAGGACATCAGGGAGGCTTTAATCCAATGAACCTTCAGCTAGGACGCCACAAAAGGACTTCCAGCACAAGCCTAGGCTGCAGGCTCCATAATCGATTCCTGAGCGCTAAATCTGCCTGGATAGGAGCATTAACTAAGGGCCTTGTCAATAAAGCTGAATGTCATACAAATCACTCATAACATTATTGATAACCATCCACCTGCAGAGGAAAAGAGGCATGGTGACATGTCTGAATTTAATGGTCTAACAAAAAGAACTTAAGAAAATAAAATGACAAAGGTGTTAACCATCACACCAACTCATAAAGACCTCATTGCGGGCCAACACAAAAGCAACAGTGATAAACCCATGGTGTGCCTAAGGTGCCTTATGTTTATGCTTTCGGGTGCTACGTCTTGGTGCTGCCCCCTCGCTGGGACTGGCATCTGAGACAGCCTACACACTCTGCTGTCCCGTTGGCCTCGATGACCTTGGCGGTCATCCTCTGGCCCGTGGAGACTGTGCCGGCCCCGCCTGCGAGGGAGCTGCCAGTTCCACAGCTGGCATCTCCCCATTCATCGCAGATTCATCAGATGCAACGGCCACTGGCAGAGGGTCAGAGGAGCTGCTGCCCTCATCCGGAGTGCCCTGACAGGAGCCCACAGAGACAACTGGCAGCTGCTGCGCTGACATGAGGTCAGTTTGGGCCTCCCTGCTCACCATGGATGGATGGGCACCGAGCTGGGAAACATGGTGCCCAGACCACCTCCCACACTGGCAATGACCAGCTGAGGTCAATGCCAATGTGAGGGCTTGCTTGTCCGAGCGAATCCCCAGGAAGCCCTGATTGGTCTCCTGGAGGAGCCCCTTCACGAGAGTCACCACTCTCTCCATGGAGGACGCATGGCGCTCGACCATGAGGCTCATTACATCGGTCCCCGTAGACTCCTCCACCACGGGTACCAAGCCAAGCATAGCTTCATGTATCTCCACCAGATGCTCCCACACACCCGGCCACATTTCCTGCATTTGCTGCATCGCATACGACTCAAGGGGCACATCATCAGCCACTGACTGAGCATGTGCCTGGTCCCCTGTAGTCCTCCGACTGCTGGCGCCATGGGCACTCTCCATCTCCACAGTCACTGGAGGAGCTGGCGAAGTGCCCTCACCGTTATGCCCCGGGACACTAGCCGATGATCTAATTCCCACCGAGGTGCTAGTATCTGCGCTGGTGCCTGCCTGGCAGAGATGGTGTGACGCTGATGAGTCCAAGACTTCAGCGCCCTCAGGTGTGAGAGAGGGCCCCTGCTGCACCTCCTCCCAGCCCTGCTCCGCTGATGCTAAAAAGGAGAACAAGGACATTTGATTAGTTAATGTGGAGACAATGTCAATGCGCATCCCTGTCCCCAGATCATTATGCGCTCATCCTTCCAGGAGTAATGGTCAAGCCATGTTGCAAACTTCAATCACTGAACATTCAGCACTGCTATGACTGTTGAGAGAACAATGGTGATCTCAGTGCTGGGCAAACATTCTTGCCCGTGGCATTCCAGCCTCACAGACACCAGTGGACCTGGGCACATGGAACCTCTCCATATCTAGGGCCTCCTGCTCGAACCGGATAAGCACGGCCACCTGGGTCGGCCCTCTGCCAGTCCTCACCTGCTCGGCTGCATTATGTGCATTCTTCTCCTGAAAAGGAGAGAAGAGCATTGATTAGTGCTACTTGTACCTGGATTCTCTTTGCAGCCAGCCCACCCCAACCAGAGTGGGACATTGCAGGGCTCCAGTGCCTCCTCACCCCACTGCTGTCAAACACTCACACAAAGATGCTAGGCCTGCTCCCCACAACCACACCTTGGCCAAATGCTGCCTACGTCACATGTGGCACCACAGGGTCTAACCTTCCATAACAAGGAGGCACAAGCACGTGGAGCACAGAGGGCAGCAGATCAATCGGTGCCAAACCACCTTGAAGCTCCCCTCCCAGCATGTCATCAACCTGACTTGGACGTGTCCTGCAGTTCAATCACTGCGCCTAGGTGCAGCTCCTCCAGGTTGCCCCCAAAACAGTCATGTGGGTTTCGGTGTACCACAGGCTGCAGGTGCAGACCCCATCTCATCATTACCCTCTCTGGGTGACTTAGGCATGGGCAATATCTGCTGGGCCACCCAGCAAAGGACACATGCTTCAATGATTCAATGCAGTCACTACACTCATACTTGGGCAGACGGGAGGTGGCCGCCAGGGGGGAAAGCCTACCTGCTGGGTTAAGTGACCAATGCCAACACGGTACTCATCCTTCCCAAGCGCAAGAGGTTGTTGAAGAGCTTGTGACACTGGATCCAGGTGTGCCGCACCACGTCGCGGGAGCTCACCACATCCGCCACCTCCTCCCAGGCACGTTTGGTCATGTGGGGGGGCCTCCTCCTCCCGTCCTGGGATACAAGGACCTTACGCTACGCTGCCACCTTCTCAAGGACAGCAAGGTAATCGTCCAAAAACAACGGGCACAGTGTCCCCCTGCCCTACCCTCCTGCCTGGCCTGCTCATGTTTGACAGCCTTTGAAAGGCTGCAGCAGCTTTTTTTAAACAGGCCGCTGGGTCGCCATTGGACCCAGCAGTCATTGCAGTCCTGCCGCTGCTCTCCCACTCCCACTGTCCTCGGGAGCTGCGATTCACGCTGAGCAGGCCTTAATTGGCCCGCCCGCATTAAATGGCTGCGCGGACCCGATTGCGGGCAATGATCGGATCCGCATCCGCCCGCACCTGCTCCTGCTCCGCCCACCCGACAGGCAGAACATTCTGTCCAATGAGTTCCGCCATGATCCGCGCTTCTTTCAAAAGTTCTTATAGAGAAGGGTATAAACGAGCTCAGGAACCAATCCGCCCTGCATCCAAGGGATTGCAGTTTTATCCCTGAACGCAGCCAGCAGTAATAATTTTTGAAGTGGGCTGAGCATTTTAGGGCAGCAGAGCTGGGTAGAGCTGGGTGGTGTAAGACCGAGGTTGGGTAGGTGCCGGGGGAGAGCAGGTCTTTACTTGGGATAAGAACAGGAAATGCTGGAAAAACTCAGCAAGTCTGGCAGCAACTGTGGAGAGAGTCCGAATGACTATTCTTCCTGTCTGAAGAAGTCATATGGACTCGAAACTTTAACTCTGTTTCACTCCCCACAGATGCTGCCAGCCTTGCTGAATTTTTCCAGCATTTCCTGTTTTTAGTTCAGATTTCCAGCATCCACAGTATTTGGCTTTTATTTCAGGGTCTGTACCAGTGCTGGGGGAAGAGTGGGCCTTTATTGGGCCTGGAGAGAATGGGCCTTTACCGGTGTTTGGGAGAGAGGGGCTTTTACTGGCGCTAGGGGAGAGCGGGGCTTTACTGAGGCCAGGGGAGATCGGGGTTTTACAGGTACATGGAGAGTGGGACTTTACTAGTACCAGGGGAGAGAGAGGCCATTACTGGGGCCAAGGGAGAGCAAGGCTTTACAGGGACCAGGGGAAAGTGGGGCTTTACTGCAGCTGAGGGAGAGCAGACTTTTACAGGTGCCAGGGGAAAGTGGGTCTTTACTGGGGCAGGGGGAAAGCGAGGCTTTATTGGGGCTGGGAGGAGAGCAGGCCTTTACCGGGACCGGGAGAGAGCGAAGCTTTACTGGGGTTGGGGGAGAGTGGGCCCTTATCAGGCTTGAGGGAGAACAGGCCTTTATTGGGGTCGGGGGACAACGGGCCTTCACAGAGGCCGGGGGCGAGCAAGGCTTTACTGGTGCCGGGGGAAAGCAGGTCTTTACTGGAACTAGGCAAGTATAAGCCTTTACTGGGGTTGATGAAGAGCGAGGTTTTACAGGCACTAGTGTTGAGCAACACTTTACAGGTGCTGGAGGGGGAGCAGGCCTTTACCGGGCCTGGCAGAGAGCGAGGCTTGACTGGCGTTGGGGGAGAGCAGGCCTATACCAAGGACAGGGGAGAGTGGGAACATATCTGGGGTCAGAGAAGTGAGGACACCAGGCCAGGCAAGGCCTAGTGGAGGCACAGGTGCCGAGGCCAAGCAGGACTAAAGGGAAGTGAAGCTGCCGAGGATGGGAATGAGTGAAGCTGCTTCCCGTTAAATCATGTACAACTGCCAGGTTCTGCTTGAACTCAAAGGAACTGCAATATTGCGAGTTACACCCATAATCTCGCCTATGTTGATATGAACAAGAGACGACCCATATTCAGGGCTGAGACAGTCTCAGCTCAGGTTGAGAGGGAAACAAGAAGGCGTGAGACAGTGTATGAAAAGGAGAGAGTAATGTTTATCAACAAAGGACAACTCAAACTCAGGCGGCCTCAATTCAGGCATATGGGGGAAACAAGGAGATGTGAGGCAGCGAGTGAAAGGGGAGGGCAACGTCCATCACTTCCAGTCATTACTTTTAGTAATGTAAGGCCAGTGAAATAAGGTTGATGAGATTCAGACCTGCACAAGATTTTTGTCAGAATTCAGGGAATCACATGTGCTCTTATTTCACCAAAATCAGGTTAAATTCGGACATTTCAGATAAGGCAATTGATATTGATGGATTTCATCCACCATGCCAGGTTAGATCCCCTATTGCTACAAATAAATCCGAGGATGAGGTATATTTATGTTTGTAAATATATGTTGGTGCTGCAATTTTTATGTTAAGAAATGTATTTGCTTTGCTAACATTGAATCACACTGTGTGGCTTTTAGACTCTTCTATCTGCCCCATGAAATCAATTAATTACATATTATTTTGGCATATATTCTACTAGATGCAAATGCAGAGGCAGCAGCAGTTGTTTATGAAATAATCCAAGAAATGGCTGATCCTTCTTCAGGTTCATCGAAGATCATCCTTGGTGACATCAACCACTTGACTTGAGTTTGAGGCACACTCTCTGTGACTATGCTAGATGTGTTGACAAGTTAATTTGTGGAAAGAAGACATGGATCAATGTTTTTGCTCAATTCTTGACTCTTACAAGTCTTTGATTTGACCAGGAATTGGAGATTCAGATCATAATGCTGTGCATCTTCTCCTTAAAACTGAAAACAGAGTAGCCTGGTAGGAAAATGATTAAAATTAGGAATAATGTGGCTATTCAAGATCTGCAAATTTGCTTTGATAACACAAATTGGGATATTTTTATGGAGGATGATGACATAAATGATTATATCATCTTCTGTGAACAGCTTCATGTCCAAATTAAAAACTTTAATATTTATCCAAACAAGAAACCTTAGGTTACAATGGATTTAAAAGCAATAATGAAGGAAGGGCAAATCACTAAGTTTGTCTTGATCCCCTGCACTATTTTTTTTATTCATTCACAGGATGTGAGCTTCGCTGGCTGAACCAGCTTTTATTGCTCATCCTTAGTTGCCCGTGAGAAGGTGGTGGTGAGATGCCTTCTTGAACCGCTGCAGTTCTTTTCATGTAGGTACACCCACAGTGCTGTTAGGAAAGGAGTTCCAGGGTTTTGACCCAGCGACAGTGAAGGAACAGTGATATATTTCCAAGTCAGGATGGTGAGTGGCTTGGAGGGGAACTTCCAGATGGTGGTGTTCCATTTATCTGCTGCCCTTGTCCTTCTAGGTGGTAGTGGTCATGGGTTTGGAAGGTGCTGTCTAAGGAGCCTTGATGAATTCCTGCAGTGCATCTTGTAGATGGTAAATACCGCTGCTACTGTACGTCTGTGTTGGAAGGAGTGAAGGTTTGCGGATGTGGTGCCAATCAAGCGGGCTGCTTTGTCCTGGACGGTGTCCAGCTTCTTCAGTGTTGTAGGAGCTGCAATCATCCAGGCAAGTGGGGAACATTCCATCACACTCCTGACTTGTGCCTTATAGATGGTGGACAGGCTTTGGGGAGTCAGGAGCAAGTTATTCGTCGCATGATTTCTAGCCTCTAACCTGCTCTTGTAGTCACAGTATTTATATGGCTAGTCCAGTTCAATTTCTGGTCAATGGTAACCCCTAGGATATTGATAGTGGGGGATTCCATTGAACATCAAGGGGCGATGGTTGGATTCTCTCTTGTTGGAGATGGTCATTGCCTGGCACTTGTGTAGCGAAAATGTTACTTGCCACTTGTCAGCCCAAGCCTGGATATTGTCCAAGTCTTGCTGCATTTGGACATGGACTGCTCCAGTATCTGAGCAGTTGTGAATGGTGCTGAACATTATGTAATCATCAGCGAACATCCCCAGTTCTGACCTTATGATGGAAGGAAGGTCATTGATGAAGCAGCTGAAGATGGTTGGGGCTAGGACACTACCCTGAGGAACTCCTGCAGTGATGTCCTGGAGCTGAGATGACTGATCACCAACAACCACAGCCATCTTCCTTTGGGCTAGGTATGATTCCAACCAACGAAGAGTTTTCCCCCTGATTCCCATTGGCTCCAGTTTTGCTAGGGCTCCTTGATGCCACACTTGGTCAAATGCTGCCTTGATGTCAAGGGCAGTCACTCTCACCTCACCTCAGGAGTTCAGCTCTTTTGTCCATGTCTGAACCAAGGCTGTAATGAGGTCAGGAGCTGAGTGGCCCTGGCAGAACCCAAACCGGGCATCAGTGAGCAAGTTATTGCTAAGCAAATGCCGCTTGATAGCACTGTTGATGACCCTTTCCATTACTTTACTGCTGTTGGAGAGTAGACTGATGGGGCGGTAATTGGCCGGATTTGATTTACCCTGCTTTTTGTGTATAGGACATACCTGGGCAATTTTCCACATAGCGATGCCAGTGTTGTACTGAAACAGGTTGGCTAGGGGCGCAGCAAGTTCTGGAGCACAAGTCTTCAGTACTATTGCCAGAATGTTGTCAGGGCCCATAGCCTTTGCAGTATCCAGTGCCTTCAGCCGTTGCTTGATATCACATGGAGTGAATCGAATTGGCTGAAGGCTGACATCTGTGTTGCAGGGGACCTCCAGAGGAGGCCGAGAAGGATCATACACTCGGTCGGCACTTCTGGCTGAAGATTGTTGTGAATGCTTCAGCCTTATCTTTTGCACTGCAGTTCTGGGCTCCCCCATCATTGAGGATGGGGATATTTGTGGAGCCACATCCTCCAGGGAGTTGTTTAATTGTCTGCTACTGTTCACGACTGGATGTGGCAGGACTGCAGAGCTTAGATCTGATCCGTTGGTTGTGGGATCACTTAGCTCTATCGATCACTTGCTGCTTATGCTGTTTGGCATGCAAGTAGTCCTGTTTTATAGCCTCACCAGGTTGACACCTCATTTTTAGGTATGCCTGGCGCTGCTCCTGACATGCCCTCATGAGCTCTTCATTCAACCAGGTTTGATCCCCTGGCTTGATAGTAATGGTAGAGTGGGAGATATGCTGGGCCATGAGGTTACAGATTGTGTTTGAGTACAATTCTGCTGCTGCTGCCCCACAGCACCTCATGGATGCCCAGTCTTGAGTTGCTAGATCTGTTCGAAATCTATCCCACTTAGCACAGTGGTAGTGCCACATAACATGATGGAGGGTATCCTCAATGTGAAGGCGGGGCTTCGTCTCCGCAATGACTGTGCGGTGGTCACTTGTACCGATACTGTCATGGACAGGTGCACCTGCGGCAGGCAGGTTGGTGAAGATGAGGTCAAGTATGTTTTACTGTTCCTTCACCACCTGCCGCAGACCCAATCTAGCAGCTGTGTCATTTAGGACTCGGCCAGCTCAGTTAGTAGTGGTGCTACAAGCCACTCTCGGTGATGGACAATGAAGTCCCCCACCCAGAGAACATTCTGCGCCTTGCCACCCTCAGTGCTTCCTCCAAGTGATGTTCAACATGGAGGAGCACTGATTCATCAGCTGAAAGAGGGTGGTACATAGTAATCAGCAGGAGGTTTCCTTGCCCACGTTTGACCTGATGACATGAGACTTCATGGGGACCGAAGTCTATGTTGAGGACTCCCAGGGCAACTCCCTTTCAACTGTATATCACTGTGTGCCACCTCTGCTGGGTCTGTCCTGCCGGTGGGACAGGACATAACCAGGGATGGTGATGGCAGAGTCTGGGACATTATCTGTAAGATATTATTCCATGAGTATGACTATGTCAGGCTGTTGTTTGACTTGTCTGTGAGAAAGCTCTCCCAATTTTGGCACTAGTCCCCAGATGTTAGCAAGGAGGGCCTTGCAGGGTCAACAGGGCTGCAATTGCCATTGTCGTTTCCGGTGCCTAGATCGATGCCGGGTGGTCTGTCCGATTTCATTCCCTTTTTGTGTCTTTGTAACTGTTCGTTACAACTGAGTGGCTTGCTGGGCCATTTCAGAGGGCATTTAAGAGTCAACCACATTGCTGTGGGTCTGGAGTCACATGTAGGCCAGACCAGGTAAGGACAACAGATTCCCTTCCCTAAAGAACATTAGTGAACCAGATGGGTTTTTAAAGCAGTCGACAATGGTTTCATGGTCATCACTGGACTTTTAATTCCAGATTTTTATTGAATTCAAATTCCACCATCTGCCATGGCGGGATTCAAACCTGGGTCTCCAGAGTATTACCCTGGGTCTCTGGATTACTAGTCCAGCAACAATACCACTACCAGCAACAACGCCACTGCACCATCACCTCCCCCCATACCTCTCCACTAAATGAACTAAAACTAAAGGTGAGAAAGGAAATTTCAGACAAATGATCCCAGGGGTGCATGGAAGTGCATGCATAAAATGTCAGGCTTCTTAATAAAAAGAGAAATGACCCCTTTTTTGTCAACATTTAATTCTTGTTACATTACGAATTAACTGAACGGATTTTTTAGCCGGTTTGAAAATGGTGAATATAAGAAACATGTGATTCTGCAGCAGGCTTCACTTTGTGAACTAGAAAAATCTTGTGTTACTATTAACAAATGGGATGGAGAGAAACTATTCAAGCGAGTGAATCCACTGAAAGTATGCAGCCCAGATCAGATCAATAGAAAAATTCTTAAGGAATTTGCTCATCAGTTGGCAGTTTCTTTCTCTATGGTCTTTCAGAAAACCTTTGACGTGCATACTGTTCCTTGCTGTTGCTGTTCCTTGCCATCATTGTCCAGGTTGCTAGGCCTGCTGAGCTGAATGATCGGAACTCTTGGGAAAAAAATGGTGGCCGAGGCAGACTCTTCCCACTTTGAGTCTGCCGATTGAGACAACAGACTCCCCTCTGGCACAAAGTGAGGCTTTCCACCAGGAAAATCCTGTTCTCCAGCAGCCTGGCAATGGAGGTGGGATCACAAAAGCTAGTTTTGCCTCCCAATTCTGACATGAAAATCTGGCCCTCTCCTTTTGCAATAGGAACTGTATATCTTTAGCTCCCAGTGAAGTGGCATGAACAACCACATTAGGGTAAAGTAAATGGTGGAGTGGAGCAAACCTAATGGTTTGAGGCACAATAAAAGTAGGTAATTTCAAATGAAGACTGTATACAATATCCCAGTTTTACCTGGGAGTATTATGGGGAAAGTTTCAAACATGGCAGTCAACCAACTATGTTACAAACAAATAGCAGTTCAGCGCATTATAGCATGGGGAAAGGTGAAAATCAGAACTTTTTATCCTGAATGTTTATGCACACTTATATATAACATCTCCCAAATCTGTCAAAAGGCCATTAGCTTGAAACATTAATCCTACCATCCTTTCTCCACAAATGCTGCCAGAATAGCTGAATATTTCCAGCATTTTCTGTTCTTATTGTGGAATACTATCTTTTTTTAAATCTTCTCTTGTCAAATTTTCTATGATGAAGGAAACTTCCTGCCTCTTCAATTGTGCATGTTAATTTAGTTCTCTTACACAATCATACTCATTATTTCATCCCAGCCAGTTCTCCCAATGAAGCCATTAGCTAGTATACAACTGGCCCAGGAAAGATTTAAAATGTTTTTTTTATTGCACAAAATTCATGCTATCACCGCTGAATTCTCCAGCACAAGTATTGGACAATATACAAGTACAATATAAAACCAATGGGATTCGCTAAGACTGGCCATCAGAAATATCCGTTTTTCTGAACTCAGTACTTGGGGAATTCAGTGACACTAAACACAAAAGCAGCTTTACCTTCCTTCTCTGTAAGAAAGCAGCTAAAATCTTCTCTGAACCACCAAAGCCTGTTTCTCCCAAAAATGTTGGCCTAGTTGGCAGCAGTGCTGTATGAGAAATTTGTGGGTTCAAGCCCAACATCAATATTTGAGTCCATAACTTAGACTAGCACTCTAATTCAGTATTAAGGAGTGTTTCATTTTCAGAAGCGTTGCATGTCCTAAGGCCCTGCCTTCTTGTTCAGGTGAACATTGAAAAGCAAACTGAAATGGGTTGTCACCCTGGAAAGATGAAATCAAATAATCCAAAGAGCTTTTATCTGAGACTATCTTGTAAGAATCTGTCTTGTGACAGGGTAGGGAGTTGGGGGGTGGGGGAATATTGACAAATTCATTGACAAATATACTGTGCAAACCAACATTCATTATTGACATTTTGTTAGATTTATAGTGTTCATTATTTTCTTTTCTAAACATTTCCGAATAGAACCAGTCTACCAATTAGAAAGCATTATACAATACAAGCATCACTTAAAATACTTTTTTAAAACCACCTTCAACAAATATTGCACAGGAGATATTTATGACTTGCCTACTTTTTAAGTTTGAACATAGTGTCAAGAAAAAAAGAAATTGTCATATTTTTCTTCTGTTAGTATCACTGTCATTTTACTTCTGTGCTGGAAGACAGGCGGTTGGGGTAATTGGAGTAAGAGCCAGAGTGACTGCATGAGTCTAAAAGCAACAGTAAGAAGTGGTTTTGATATGTTAATGAACTGAGAGGAACTTCAGTCAGAGTTCTACATTAAACAATTACAGGAGTAGTTTTGATTTGAGTTGTTTTAGTTCAAAGACAAATATATGCAAGTTGTAAAAGGCATAAGAAAGATAAAGATAGGGTAAGTTTGTTTTGACTAAGAGCAAGGGTAACGAAATGACTAATGAATTCTGGGAAGAAAGCATTTCTGAAGAGACTGGTTGAGACAATAGAGAAATCAAAGGGAAGGAATACATTTAAAGAAATACTGATAAAAACAAAAAACTACGGATGCTGGAAATCCAAAACAAAAACAGACTTACCTGGAAAAACTCAGCAGGTCTGGCAGCATCGGCGGAGAAGAAAAGAGTTGACGTTTCGAGTCCTCATGACCCTTCAACAGAGGGTCATGAGGACTCGAAACGTCAACTCTTTTCTTCTCCGCCGATGCTGCCAGACCTGCTGAGTTTTTCCAGGTAATTAAGGAAATACTGATGCCTGGGTGAGGATAGCTGGTCAGACCACCCAGAAGGCAGTTGGGGAGCTGCTCAGAACTCCAAGAAGAGAGTGTGAACAAGGCCAAACCTGAAGATCCAGTTGCTGTCAGCCTCAGAGGACACCTCAAGAAAACAAGGCACTATGTGGTAAAAGTACTGGTATTCTATAGATTTTGAAAATCTATAAGGATAGTTGTTCAACAGAAAAGGGGAGGTTAGCTCTGAAGGAAGTTAAGTTACAATCTTGTGGAACTGCTTTAAAGTACTGTTTACTGTGTAAAGCCATTCTTGTGTTTACGTATAATTGTGTTTTTTCCCTTTATTCTTTTAATAAATGTATACGTTACTATAAAATCATCACAAGTAGTCAGGGCATCATTTCCTCCCCTCATACAAAGAAATCGCAAAAACCATTTTGGCAGCTCTTTCAAGTTTCCCTCTGGAATTTGGGCAGCTCAGCATTTACCATCAACCATGCTATAACAATAGTAGACTCTGTACCTTAACTAGATTCAACAAAGGAAGTTAGTTATAGAATTTTTAAAATTATTTTAAAACCTCAGTATTCTGTACAAGAATAAAATAGATATCAGCATTTTCAAGGCAGCTGACCATAAGTGAACTAAATCAACAGAGCTCTCAGATTAATGACTATGATAAAACACTAAGGAATTGTACATATGCTAATATAATACCAGAGAAAAGGGGTTTGGTTAGCTCATTTGGCTGGACGGATGGTTTGTGGCGCAGAGTGACCCAAACAGCGAGGGTTCAATTCCCATTCCGGTGAAGGTCATCCATGAAAGCTCCACTTTCTCAACCTCGCCCCTTGCCTGAGGTGTGGTGGCCCTCAGGTTAAACTCACTGCCAGTCATCTCTCTCTGATGACAGAACAGCCTATGGTCCTCTGGGACTACGGTGACTTTCACTTTCACCAGAGAAAATTAATTCCCCTTGGTTGAAATGATTATTTCATATGCAGACTCTTATTAATTTTATAACTCTAACTCCATGGTAATCAGAACTAGAAAATGTCAGTGGAATTGTATAGCTGACAAAACTCCATGGCTCTCCAGAGCATTGGTAATACATTACAGTGCTATAAAATAAATTTCAAAAACAAAGTCAGTGTACACTAAGGGGAGGAAATTAAAGGGTTACATCATAAATTATTAGAGGTGCAGACTTCACTTCCTCCAACTGAATTGCAGACCTTCAACTCCTGAACACCTGCTGCTGTATATACTTTATTTGAATGCCCAGCAAACATTACAAATTCTAAATTTAACACCATTGGTGGACCATGGCTATTCTGTAAAATAAAATATCCTTCAATTTGCTTTATAAATTATACTGGCTCTTACACACTGTAAATACAGTAAGTGATTATTCAAACTAGTCAAACACACTTCATTTTCCATTACCATCACAAATCATTTTGTATCAAATGGTCAGATGACAGCATCACAAATCTCAGATTCAAGAGAGCATGCAAATTGAAAAAAAAATTACCTGGTGAGTTATTAATAGAAGCAGTAGAATCCACAAGCCCAGCTGCAGGACTGACACAGCTGGTAGTTGAGGCTGGGACTGGCCCATTCACAGAAGACTGCAGAGCCAGAGGACCTGCACTAGCAACCGACGTTGACTGTACTGTGGCTCCCAGGGTAGATCCAGATAGGTTGACTGCAGTCTGAACTTTAACTTGCGCCATTCTCTATCACTGCAAAGAAGATATATGTTAAAGAGCTGAAAGGGCTGATTATGATAAAAACAAAAAAAATTGTAATTAATTTAAGAACAAAATACTGCAGATGCTGGAAATCAGAAATAACTGAAAACTTATTGTTCTGATCAAAGTCTTGAAACTTTAACTCTCTCCAGAGATGCTGTCTGACTATCTGAGTACTTTCAGAATTTTCTGTTTTTACTTGTAATTGATATCACATGTTTATGGATGATGTCAATGGCACATGTATTGTTCTAGAAATTGAAATAATCTGCAACAATCATTGGTTCTAATATTTCATTCATATTTACAGATAAATCATTTGGCAAGAATTTACAGAGGCAGAGCATTTGGTTAGACTTCACCTTTCATGTTTATGTTTTTCAATTTTTGCACAGCAAGTTGCTAAAAGTGCAAGCTGATAACATCGCATAAGGGAAACAGGACATCTCAGGCCTGAGTGAACAGGACAAGCAATTGTGCATCTCCTTGACCAGATTGAATGATTGTGAAATTAACAGCCCAAAAACAGAGAAGGAAGTGCAAGTTAAAATGGGTGAATTTATTGCCAAATCAGGCACGAAAGGAAAAAAAAATGGAAGACTGGATTAAGGCAGGGGCAGAGAGAGAAAGAGTGACCTGAAGGAAAAGTAATTTAAAAAATGTAATTTCCCATTTTCAAATCTCCAGTTAAAAACTGAATGAATGAGAATCCATACTTAAAGATATATTTTTCAGTTAAGAAGCTGACTGGCAGCAATTTACACTTATCATGTTATTAAAAGTTTATTTAGACTTGAAATGATTTGACTTAATGTCATGTCTTGTGGTTCCCAGAAGTTTGAAATAATACACTTTTAGATACATACTGGATCAAGAGTATTTTTCCAGGTCTCACCATAGGCTGCAGAACAACACATTGTTCTTTGGTACAATGACTGGAGTGCAGCAATGAGTGATGAGGCTCTGGATATACATGTATACCTATGCATGACAATGCAGTTCCTAAATATGTTTTGAATAATATAACAATATAATAGCCCTCTTCTTTAAAAAATACAATGGCTTTTATATCAATATAACCTTTCAATCATTAACTTTTATAATTAAACATGTAATTCCAAGCTGAAAACTCTTTTACACAGCTAGTTTGCTTTACTTAAAAAATATTATTCACTGTATTGTTCAGGTGATCAAATGTTATGCCCTCATCTCATGGATTTGGTATTCATCACTCTGTGATGAGTTAGCACACTGTACTAGCGAGACTGTGTGGGTTGCTTCCGGTGTTGTAAGAGTGGTGTTTCATGCTGCTCATGTTCTGTCACTTGTTAATGATGTTGATGACCTTTTCATTACCAATCCTGGTGTAGACTTAAAATGGATTTTGTTTCTTCTCATCTGCTTACCCATTACAGTCTCGCTTAAGGTCTCAGATTCACCATGTAGGGGGGGCTCACATGATGTTTATCGTTGTCTTCCTGTCCCCGTAACTAGTCTGAAAGCCATTGTATATGTGGAATATTGATAGGTTCGCATAATTGCATTGATTGCTGCCTTCTTGCCTTAGTAGTTAGTAGTGATTATTTATGCAAGATTTTGATGGGCTTTAATTTCATGTAAGATTAAGTCTTTCTCTGGGTTGATTGTTTTAAAGGGAAGAATGCATATTCTGTCTCCTCTTGTCTGGTTCCAGGCAACAATCCACACTGCACTCAACAAGCCCAGGTATGTCCAGTCCCAGGCCTTCATGGGCCTAGCCTCCTGTCTGCAGGGTTCTACACTTAACTCAGCAGTTGGGTCCTCTGCCATAAAAGTCCAAAAGTCATATCCTTGTTGATGATATGAAAAAATGTGGGAATTTTGAGATCCCTTCAACCAATAACTTTTGTTGGGTTCCATGTTTCCCTATATATGCACAGTTTGTCCTCTCAACCACTCAGGCAAGGATATGGCATGCTTGTTGAAATGTTGATTTCTTTCTGCCTGTGTATCATTAAGTTGTTGTCTTATTTCCTCCTGATCATTTGGAGGATATCTCTTGCTCAGCAAAGTTGTTTAGTACTTTCTGCCATTCAGTAACTCTGCAAGCAATTTCAGGTCAGCCTTAGGTGTGGCTCGGAGTGACAATAAGGCAAGGTTTGGGTCTTCTTTTGTCTCTTGGCACTTTATGAGGATCCTCTTGATTGTCTGAATATGTCTTTATATGAAATTTTATCGCCTTGAGTAATGTGGTGATGAGGCTTTGATGTTGAATTCATACTGTTCAGCAAATTCCTTAAATTCCCTGGAAGTGAATTGAGTTTCATTATCACATATTACGAACATACGAACAAGGAACAGAAATAAGACATTCGGCCCCTCAAGCCTGTTCCACCATTCAATAAGATCATGGCTGATCTAATAGTAACCTCAAATCTGCATCCCCCATCCCCAATAACCTTTCAGGGATGCTTGGTTAGCTCCCTTGCTTACCAAGAATCTATCCACCTCGGCCTTAAAAATAATCAAAGACTCTGCTTCCAGGAATCTCTGACTCAGCAAACAGAATTCGTATCGCTGTGGTGATTGTTATAGCTCTCAAATCTTTTGCCCTTCTGAGAACTTTGAGTAATAGGCTGCTACTATATGATACCATTCTTGATTGTGTGTGAACAAATCAGCTCCACAGTATCCCATAGGCTGGATGATACATCAGTAGCCATCATCTCCTCTATCTGCTGTGTATTTCTAAATTCTGGCATATACTGCATGTAGATACCATTCTTTCAATGTCTTTGTAGATGCCTATCTGGTACACAGCTGAACTGACTGAGCTTAACACTTCTCCTTTTCCATGTGGCCAGTATTTTCTAAAGAAGCTCTCTCTGCATCATTTTAGGTACGATGATTCTGAATCCAGGCAGCAGGGCACCATCTTCCAGTGAGAAGTCACCTCTGACAAATCAGAGTACTTCCAGGTTGCTGGCTTTGTTTGCTGTATCTGATTAGGCCATCCCTGGATCACTTACAGGGAGAGCATCTGGAACTCTTTTTCTTTGCTAGTCTCATCAAAGAGTGTTTCGGGCAGTTTCAGTGGTGTTACATTCACTATGAGATGGATCTTGACATCTAATCTTTTATCTTGTGTTTCTCATATGGCAACAACCAAGATGAGGTATCTGCTAGCAGCATTTCTCTTCCTGGCTTGTATTTCAAAGTGAAATCGTAACTCTGAAGCCTTAAGAGTAACCTCCACCGTCTTGCTGGTGCTCCACACAGATTTTTCTTGTAGATCTGCTCCAGTGGATGATGATCACTCTCCACAATGAACTTTCTCCCACAGAGATAGGTATGGAATTTCTCACCTCCATACAAAACTGCCAAAATCTCTCTATATTGGCATATCTGGTCTCAGCTAAGGTTAGAACTTTGGAAGCGAATGCTATCGGTTTTCCCTCTTTCCTTTTATAGAAGCATCTACTTTCAGAGTGACAGGTATTTATAGTATGACAGATTTGTCACCTTGCATACTGCTTCTTTGAGCTTGTTGAAACTCCTCTCATGTGACTGACCAATTGTATTCAGCATCTTCTCTCATCAGGTCTCATAGGTTTTCTGTATTCTGACATGTGAAGTATGAAAGAACTCATGTGAAGCCAAGGACATTTCTCAGCTCTTTCTTGTCTCTTTGTTTCAGGACTTGGTTTGACTCCATCAGGTTGTACATCATTTTGAAGAACTGGTATTCAGTTGCCTTCACAATGCATTTGTCTGCATTTCACTTGATCTCAGCTTTCCTGGTTCTCTCCATGGCTTCATGTAGATGATAGTCATGCAGGTAGATTTTACGAGGGTGTGGGGGGGGAATGAATCACCTGCACCCCCCACTTAAAAGTCAGTCAGCACCTCGCCAACCAGAAATCTGGCTGCCTCAAAACAATATTATGCTGGGGGCGGCCTTAACTGGGTCAGTGTGGGACTTCTGCCCTCATCAGGGAGGATGCCATCCTACCCATTTGCTAACCTGCCACCTGCAACCAGCACGCTACCCTACTACCATCCACCACCCTACCCGTCTGCTACCCTGCCAGCCACCCAACTGCCATCCAACCCCCCTTACCTCACCCACCCTGCCTCTATATACACTAACGCACACTGCACCCTTCTCCACCCTACCCACTTAGCTTACCCACCATACCACCATACACACTTACCTTACCCCCACTATCCCCTTACACACTTAGATTCCCTCCATAGCTTCTCAAAGAAGCTTTGAGACATTTCCTACTTAGCAGAATACGGCAGCTAGTGCTATAAAAAGGCGTAATGGCTCAATTTCCCTGATACTCCAGCACTACGATGAAGCTCTTCAAGAGACCGTATGCTCCACATTTCTGGAGAAGCCGGGATCAGAAGTCCCAACTAGAAATGCAGAGCTCCACCTCGTGAAGAGAAGTAAGAGTGGACTGAAAACCCAAAGGTAATTGCCAGTCCTTAGAAGATTCAGGCCATTTTGATTTTCTAAATGCCCTGTTATTAGGTCCCTAATAATAGATTTTAACATTTTCCCTACTACTGATGTCAGGTTAACTGGCTTATAACTACAAGCAATGTAACAGTAGGATTACAATTTGCTACCTTCCAACACATGTTGGAACATGGGCCTGTTCCAGAGTCTAGGGAATTCTGAACACTCAAAATCAATGCAGCCAATATCTATGCAGCCAAATCTTTCAAAGCCCTAGAATACAGGCCATCAGCACCAGGGGATTTGTTGGCATTTCTCCAGTACCTTTTCCTTATTAATGCTGAAGTTGAACTTGAAGTTCCTCTCAATTTCCAGTATATCCTTTATGCCTCCGATAGTGAATACAGATACAAAATATTCATTTAACCTTTTCCTTATCGCCTATTATACTAACAAGCATAGTAACAAAGTGAGCATTGGTCCTATAGAAAGCCCATCTGAGGAATTGATAATGGATAGCAGGGAGATGGCAGATGAATTAAACAGGTATTTTGCTTCGTTCTTCACTATAGAGGATACAAGTAACATCCCAGAAATAGTTCTATATCAGGAAATAGAAGAGGGAGGAACTTGGGAAAATAACAATCACCAGGGAAGTGGTATTGAGCAAATTGTTTGGGCTGCAAACTAACAAATGATGGACTTCATCCTAGGGTCTTGAAATAAGTGGCTGGGGAGATAGTTGATACATTGGTTTTAATTTTCCAAAATTCCCTAGATTCGTGGAAGATTCCATTAGATTGGAAAATAGCAAATGTAACTCCTTTATTCAAAAAGGGAGGGAAACAGAAAGAAGGAAACTACAGGCCAGTTTGCCTAACATCTGTCATAGGGAAAATGTTAAAAACTATTATTAAAGATGTTATAGCAGGGCACTTAGAAAAATTCAAGGCAATCAGACAGATTCAACATGGTTTTGTAAAAAGGAAATCATGCTTAACCCATTTATTAGAATTCTTTGAAGGGGTCACATGTGCTGTAGATAAAAAGGAACCGGTGGATGTGCCGTACTTAGATTTCCAGAAGGCATTTGATAAAATGCAACATTAAAAGTTATTGCAGAAAATAAAAGCTCATGGTGTAGGGGGTAACATGTTGAAATGGATAGAAGGTTGGCTATTTAACAGGAAGCAGAGAGTTGGCATAGATGGGTTTTTTTCTGGTTGGCAGGATGTGGCGAGTGGTGTGCCACAGGAATCAGTGCTAGGACCTCAACTTTTTACAACTTATATGAATTATTTAGATGAAAGGACTGAAGGAATTGTTGCTAAATTTGATGACACAAAGATAGGTAGGAAAGTAAATTGTGAATAGGACATAAGGAAGCTACAAAGGGACATGGATAAGTTAAGTGTGTGGGCAAAGATTTGGCAAATGGAGTCTGATGTGGGCAAATGTGAAATTGTCCATTTTGGCAAGAAGAATAAAAAAGCTTATTATCTGGTAAGAGATTCCAGAGCTCTGAGGTTCAGAGGCATCTGGGTGTCCTAGTGCTTGAATCACAAAAGGCTTGTATGCAGGTAAAGCAAGTAATTAGGAAAGCTAATAGAATGTTATCATTTATTGTGAGGGGAATTGATTACAAAAATAAGGAGGTTATGCTTCAGTTGCACAGGGCACAGGTGAGGTCACATCTGGAGTATTGTGTAAAATGCTGGTCTCCTTTTTTAAGGAAAGATGTAAATGCGTTACAAGCAGTTCAGAGGAGGTTTACTAGGCTAATACCTGGACTGGGCGGGTTGTCTTAGGGAAAAAGGTGGGCTTGTATCCACTGGAGTTTAGAAGAGTAAGGCGACTTGATTGAAACATATAAGATCCTGAGGATTCTTGACAGGGTGGATGTGGAGAGGATGTTTCCTCTTGTGGGATAATCTAGAACTAGGGGTCACTGTGTAAAAACTAAGAGGTTGCTCATTTAAGACAGAAATGGGGAGAATTTTTCTTCCCTCAGAGGGTCATGAGTCTTTGGAACTCTCCTCCTTAAAAGGCGGTGAAAGCAGAGTCTTTGAATATTTTAAAGGCTGAGCTAGATAGATTCTAAATAGATTAACAAGGGGGTGAAAGATTAACAGGGGTAGGCAAGGATGTGGGGTTGAGGTTACAATCAGATCAGCCATGATCTTATTGAAAAGCAGAGCAGGCTTAAGGGGCTGAGTGGTTTACTCCTGTTTCTAATTCATATATTCTTATTCACTTCATCTGGTCTCTGCCTCTAAGGGATGCACACTTACTTTTGCTAATCTGTTCCTCTTTCAATACAATCTCTGCATGTCAGACTGCAGCTCAACAACTCTAAATCAAAGTTCAAGTTGCAGGCATTTACTGTAGATATTGTTGCCCGGGATCACATTGCTCTCTATGAACTCGCCCATGCTGCAGAGGGGCAGAGTAGCTCCTGTACTGCCATCTCTATCCATCCTTGTTTTGTATTTTAATTAATTGAAATTTTATGCAATTAATTCAATGTAGTTGTTTTTAGTTTTTTTAAACTAATTAAACCAGTTTAAATTGTTAATTAATTTATTTATTTCTTATCGTTTAACTCAAATGTGGCGTCAATGGCTAGGACAGCCTTTTTATAGCCCATCCCTAATTGCTCTTGAGAAAATGGTGTGTGCTGCCTTCTTGAACCACTGCAGTCCATGTAGTGTAGGTACACCCACAGTGGAGTTAGAAAGGGAGTTCCAGGATTTTGACCCAGCAGCAGTAGAAGAACAGCAATATAGGTCCAAGTCAAGATGGTGTGTGGTTTGGAGGGGAACTTGCAGACGGTGGCGTTCCCATTAATCTGCTGCCCTGATCCTTCCAGGTGGTAGAGGTCATGGGTTTGGAAGGTGCCATTAAAGGATCCTTGGTGAGTTCCTGCAGTGCACCTTGTAGATGGTACAAATTGCTACCACTGTGTGTGTTGGTGGTGGAGGGAATGAATGCTGAAGGAGGTGGATGCAGTGCCAGTCAAGCCGGCTGCTTTGTCCTGGATGGTGTCTAGCTTCTTGAGTGTTGTTGGAGCTGCAGTCATCCAGACAAATGGAGAGTATTCCATCACACTCCTGATTTGTGCCTAGTAGATGGTGAACAGGCTTTGGGCAGTCAGGAAGTGAGTTATTCTCCACTAAATTCCCAGCCTCTGACCTGCTCTTTTAGCCACAGTATTTATATGGATGGCCCAGTTCAGTTTCTGGTCAATGGTAACCCCAGGATGTTGATAGTGGGAGATCCAATGGTGGTAATGCCATTGAATGTCAAAGGGAGATGGTTAGCTTCTCTCTCGTTGGAGATGGTCATTGCCTGGCATTTGTGTGGTACGAATGATACTTACATCTTATCGGGCCAAGCCCGAATGTTGTCCAGGTCTTGCTGCATATGGGCATGGACTGCTTCAGTACCTGAGGAGTCGAGAATGGTGCTGAACATTGTGCAATCATCAGAGAACACCCCTACTTCCAACTTTTTCATGGAGGGTAGGTCATTGATGAAGCAGTTGAAGATGGTTGGGCCCAGGGCACTACCCTAAGCTGACTGACCTCCAACAACCACTACTATCTTCTTTGGTGTTATGTATGACTCCAACTATGGAGAGTTTTCCTACTGATTCCCATTGACTGCAGCTTTGCTAGGGCTCCTTGATGTTACACTTGGTCAAATGCTGCCTTGATGTCAAGGGCAGTCACTCTCACCTCACCTCTGGAGTTCAGCTCTTCTGTACATATTTGGGCTAAGGCTGTAATGAGGTCAAGAGCTAATTGGCCCCGGCACAGCCCAAACTGAGCGTCAGGGAGCAGGCTATTGCTGAGTAAGTGCCACTTGATAGGAGTGTGGACGACTCCTTCTATCACTTTGCTGATGACCAATAGTAGTCTGATGGGGTGATAACTGGCCAGGTTGTCCTGCTTTTGTGGACAGGACATACCTGGGCAGTTTTCCACAATGCCTGGTAGGTGCCAGTGTTGTAGCTGTATTGGAACAGCTTGGCTAAGGGCGTGGGCAGTTTTGGAGCACCGGTCCTCAGTACTATTGTTGGAATGTTGTCATGGCCCATAGCCTTTGTGGTGTCCAATGCCTTCAACTGTTTCTTGATGTCATGTGGAGTGAATGGAATTGCCTGAAGACTGGCATGTGTGAAGCTGGGGACCTCAAGAAAAGGCAGAGATGAATCATCTACTCAGCATTTCTGGCTGAAGATTGTTACAAATCTTTCAGCCTTGTCCTTTGCACTGATGTGCGGGACTCACCCACCATTGAGGATGGGGATATTTATGGAGCCTCCTCCTCTTGTTAGGTGTTTAATTGTCCACCACCATTCATGAATGGATGTGGCAGGACTACAAAGTTTAGATCTGATCTGTTGGTTTTGGGATCACAACTTTTGTCAATTGAATGCTGCTTTCACTGTTTGGCATGCAAGTAATCCTGTTGTTGTATCTTCACCAGGCTGACATCTCATATTTAGGGATGCTCCTGGCATTCCGTCCTTCAATCTTTATTGACCCAGGGTTGATCCCCCAGCTCGATGGTAATGGCAAAATGGGGGATAAGTGAGGTTACCGATTGTAGCTGTATATTATTCTGCTCCTGCTGATGGTTCACAGCATGTCATGGTTGCCCAGTCTTGAGTTACTAGATCCGTTTGAAATCTATCCCATTTAGCACAGTGGTAGTGCCACACACAATGGGGGGTATTCTCAATGTGAAAACAGGACTTCAGCTCTACAAGGACTGCACGGTGGTCATTCCTACCAATATTGTCAGGGACAGATGAATCTGCAACAGGTAGATTGGTGAAGACAAGTTCAAGTAGGTTTTTCCCTCTTGTTGGTTTCCTCGCCACCTGCCGCAGACCCAGTCTAGCAGTTATGTCCTTTAGGACACAGCCAGCTCAGTTAGCAGTGGTGCTACTGAGCCACTTTTGATGATGGACATTGATTTCCATTACCCAGAGTACATTATGTGCCCTAGCCATCTTCAGTGCTTCCTCCAAGTAGTGTTCAACATGGAAGGATACTGATTCATCAGCCGAAGGGGGATGGGGGAAGTGGTAATCAACAGGAGCTCTCCTTGCTCATGTCTGACCTGATGCAGTCCATAGTCTATAGTCTGAGAACTCCCAGGGCAACTCCCTCCTAACTGTATATCGCTGTGCTGTCACCTCTAGTGGGTCTGTCTTGTCAGCGGGACAGGAAGGAGATGGTGATGTCTGGGATATTGTCTGTAAGGTATGATTCTGTGAGTATGACTGTCAGGCTGTTGCTTGACTAGTCTATGGGGCAGCTCTCTCAACTTTGGCACAAGCCCCCAGATGTTAGTATGGCAGACTTTGCAGGGTTGACAGGGCTGGGTTTGCCATTGTTGTTTCCAGTGCCTAGGTCAATGCTGGGTGATCTGTCCAGTTTCATTCCTTTTTTGTAGACTTAGAAGTAGTTAGATAGAACTGAGTGCCATTTCAGAGGGCATTTAAGAGTCAACCACTTTGCTCTGGACCTGAAGTCACATGTAGGACATATACATGTCTCAAGTACATTAGTGAACCAGATGGGCTTTTACGACAATTGACAATAGTTCATGGTCATTATTGCTGAGACCATCTCTCTTAATTCCAGCTTTATTGACTGAATTTATATTCCACCAGCTGCCATGGTGGGATTTGAACCCATGTCACCAGAGCATTAGCTGGGCCTCTGATTACTTGTCCAATGTTATCACCACTTCACCACCGCCTCCCCAGATTTTTCTTAATACTTCTTTTAAAGTTTTTTTTATAGTTTGTGGGATGTGGTAAAATGGGAACAATAACTAACATATCAGAATGCTTGTAGTGATACCAATCAGGAAGTCTGTCCCTGCATACTCACCTCAAAGGTAGAACATGGAATCCATCCAGGTCATGATCACTGTAATCACCCACGCTACAGAACATACAGCTCCCTCCATTGACAGGCTTTATGGTTATAAAATTTATTAGGAAATTTTGGAGCAAGTTACCAACGGCAAGATTAGCACACAAATGGCAAGGTTTCCAGCATCTGTCATCAACATCACAGTTGCAGTAAATTCTGGATCATTACATCAAACAAACATCTGGAATAATGATACTTCTATCACTAAGAAAATTCACTTACAACCCTTATTTTAAAAGGAACTTCTGAAATTATAAACCTGTTGTGGTCTCCGTAATACCAACTACTGTATAATCAAGGTTTCTAAAATATGTTTCATAAATATTACTATTTCCTATACTTTGGCGGAAGTTACAGGTAAATAACTACTAGGGAGCTTCGAGTTGTAAAGGAAATATTAAATCACCACAAATTTGGAAACTAAATAATTAAAGCATAATTAATTTACCTCCTTCGGACTCCCACTTTGTTTTCGCAGGGAAACTAATGGCATGTGCTCCATGTCTGCCTCCGAATTTTATGCATTTTATGGGCTTCTTGCCAATTTTTGTTTCAAAAACAATAAACCTTTAAAAAATACTAATATGTAAAAGCAGAACTTGTGGTACTAATGGCATTTTTGTATAAATGTGGGGAAAATATTTTTGACAAAGACATAAAATGCCACAGAGGGATTTGGATGTTTAGGTTCACAATACACTAAGAACAGCATCTCAAATGAATGAGGCCATAAAAAAGATAATGGAGCACCAGGTTTAAAGGCAAGTAGCATAACACATGTCAAGATATAATATTGAATTGTATAAGATTACTGTTGGAGCCTAAACTGCCCACAATCCTCCAAGGCATGGGAAGATATTGAGGCAAATGGTGGGGGATACAGATTTACTGTGTTGCTGCGTGTTAAGAAAAAATATCAAAAATAGAGAGACTTAAAGGTTTAGAGCTGCTTTCATCCAAAGAAGCATCTTATGGGGACACCATTACTCACTTTCAATTACTCTTAAAAACTTCCCCGTGCTCTTTGTGATGACTGTCACTTTAAGATCAGTTCAACTAAGTAGAAGTCACGTGATTTGTTCAACCAAAGTGTGGCTAGCGCGGGGGAATAAATTACTTAGTTGAACTGATCTTAAAGTGACAGTCATCACACTCTTACTTTGTTACCTCCCTTCTAGCCAGTTTTTAACCCAATTGGCTATTCTCCGTCAACTCCATACTTTTTAATCTTTTTCAATAGCCAACTACATGGTTTCTTGTCAAAGGCTTTGGAAAGTCCACGTATATCATATACAATTCATTTTCCCATCTACCTTATCTGTCAAGTTCTCAAAGAACTTTCATGTTTGTCAAGCATGATCTTTGATTCAGAAATCTGTGATGGCTGCACCAACTTATTTTCCATTTATGTAGATATTTAGTTATTTCATTTTCAGTTAAAGATTCCAAAGGCCCTGATATTAGCTCGGAGATAGGAATGCAGTGTGCAAGCACGCAAGGCTAGCTGATTTTTACAACCAGCCATCATTTAAATAAAGCTTGTGGGTTGCTCATTGGAATGCTGCATCTGCGGGTGTGCCACCCACCTGCATAATGAAATTCCCCATTCACTATTGAAAGACTCAGGCCATCTTTCAGGGAGACAAGTTTGAACAATGAAGAATCATTGACTATTGGAAGGGTGTCTGGAAAGTGAGGCAAGATGGCCACAGGTTCATCAGAGCATCCCTGGAGGTTATGCTGGATCCTGTGAGAACAAAGAGGGGTGTGTTGTTTTTCAAAAGTGGGGGAAAAACCTGCTGCAATAACCGAGAGAGTGTGCATTGAAGTGGCTGAAGAAGTCAACACCAGGAGTGTAGCATGGATTCTAACAGAAGGAAATTAGCGTCCTTATCTGGTCTGGCCTATATGTGACTCCAGACCCACAGCAACTGCCCTCTGAAGTGGCTTAGCAAGTCACTCAGTCCAAAGGCAATTAGGGGTGGGCAACAAATGCTGGCCCTGCCAGTAACACCCACATCCCATGAAAGAGTAAAAAAAATTCAGTGCAGCAAATAGCTTAATAACCTAATTAGGTCAGGACACGTGCTTCTTTACCCATCCCCTGCAATGCACCTCCTTCCACTCCTGCTTGTCCGTCCTGCACCAGGCACACCACTCTTCCCCACCAATCAGAACAGTTTGATAAAACTCTCATCCTCTCTCCTTTCTCATGTTCACCACCCACTTTCCCCTTCCATTATGGCTAATAACCCCAATCCTCAGATCATCCAACCTCATCCGCTTACACCCACTCTCATTACACATGCTGAAATGGCACCACGGTCACTATCGACAAGGGAATGCCATTTCGACTCATTTTGCAAATGCCTGGTTCTCACCTTCACCATATGCACTAAATTCATGGGATGCACACAACCTTAAGAGCCACTCAAGAATCTGTTGTATCCCTGACAGGAGAAAGGGGTACAGAGTGCTAAGGGGAGGGCCAGAATAAGATGAGAACCACAGGAAATAGTGGAAGTTAGGAGGACAGTCAGTAGCAGGGCCTGCAAAGCGCCAACATCCATAAGATGTTGGTTCTAAACGTCTCAGGAGTCTGAGAGGTCCCCAGCATCACAGATGCCAGTCTTCAGCAAATTCGATTCACTCCACGTGATATCAAGAAACAGCTGAAGGCACCGGATGCTGCAAAGGCTATGAGCCCTGATAATATTCCGGTAATAGTACTGAAGACTTGTGGTCCAGGACTTGCCATGCCCCTAGCCAAGCTGTTTCAGTACAGCTACAACACTGGCATCTACCCGGCCATGTGAAAAATTGCCCAGGTATGTCCTGCCCACAAAAAGCAGGATAAATCCAACCCAGCCAATTATCACCTCATCAGTCTACAGTCGATCATCAGTAAAGTGATGGAAGGTATGATCAGCAGTGCTATCAAGTGGCACTTACTTAGCAATAACCTGTTCACTGATGCTCATTTTGGGCCCTGACAGGGCCACTCAGCTCCTGACTTCATTACAGCCTTGGTTCAAACATGGTCAAAAGAGCTGAACTCCAGAGGTGAGGTGAGGTGAGAGTGGCTGCCCTTGACATTAAGGCAGCATTTGACCAAGTGTGTCATCAAGGAGCCCTAGCAAAACTGGAGTCAATGGGAATCAGGGCGAAAAACACTCTGCCGGTTGGAGTCACACCTAGTAGAAAGGAAGATAGTTGTGGTTGTTGGAGGTCAATCATCTCAGTTCCAATGCATCACTGCAGGAGTTCCTCAGGGTGGTATCCTAGGCCCAACCATCTTCAGTTGCTTCATCAATGACCTTCCTTTCATCATAAGGTGAGGAGTGGAAATGTTTGCTGATGATTGTACAATGTTCAGCACCATTCGCAGATATCACTTCTCAGATACTGAAGCAGTCCACATCCAAATGCAGCAAGACCTGGACAATATCCAGGCTTGGGCTGACAAGTGACAAGTAACATTTGCACCACACAAGTGCCAGGCAATGACCATCTCCAACAAGAGAGAAACTAACCAACACCCCTTGACATTCAATGGCATTACCATCGCTGAATCCCCCACTATCAACATCCTGGGGGTGACCATTGACCAGAAACTGAACTGGACTAGCCATAGCAGCAGACACATGGGAACACCACCACCTGCAAGTTCCCCTTCAAACCACTCACCATCCTGACTTGGAAATATATCACCGTTCCTTCATTGTCACTGGATCAAAATCCTGAAACTCCCTCCCTTACAGCACTGTGGGTATACCTATACCACAGAGACTGCAGTGTTTCAAGAAAGCAGCTCACAACCACCTTCTCAAGGGCAATTAGGAATGGGAAATAAATACTGGTCTAGCCAGTGACGCCCGTATCCCATGAATGAATAAGAAAAAGAGCCAGCACGAATGTGGAAGGTTGATTGTGTTTGACTAATCTAATTGAATTTTTTTGATGAAGCAACAGAAAAGGTTGATGAAGGAAATGCAGTGGATGTTGTCAAACGTTTTCTTAAAATCCACATTGTCAAAGTACCACTTAAAAAGCTGGTTAATAAAATTGAGGAACGTGAAAAAGATGGGTCAGTGTCAGCTTAGATAAAAATTGGCTTAAGGACAGAAAACAGTGAATCGTGGTAAATGGTTGTTTTTCAGACCACAGGAAGGTGAGGGTGTTGGAAGTGGAGATGACCAATGGTTTTAAAAGGAAATTGGATAAGCACTTAGAGTGTACACAAATTGAACTTAATTTCCCACTGATCTGCCAAAGTATAAACTCTGTCTACCTCTCTTTCAGAGACAAGATCATTTCACTGTTTCCAGCTGAGCCAAGGGCCAGCATAGTTCAGTTGGAAGCACTCATCTTCAAGTCCAAGCTTCATTCCAGGACTGTGCTGTGCATTTGAGCACAATATAATGCTAAACTGACCAAAAAGCCATTTGTAAAATCATAAAACATCATCTGAAAAAGATCAAGCAACTCCTCTAATGTTCTGATAACATTGACTTATACCAAAAAACAGACCAAAATCACAAGTCATTGCCTCCCTTCCATCACCCAGTCAAATATCACCTTGCCTGTTGCAAAATTGCCATTGCACCCACTCACACAATTACCATTGCACACCAAAGCAACCCATCACATATAATAAACACAACACATAGTTTCACATTTCACATTAGCAATCAAAGATTTATTAAAATACAAGTGTGGTATACATCAGGATATCCAGGAACTGAAAAATGTATTTATTGTGATGATTTAGTTTGGACAGAACTGAAAATTACAAACTTTTTACCTAGCTTGTAAATTTGAAGTCACAGTTTTAAAAAGTGAGGCATCCATCTGATATCAGTATCCTTATAAACACAGTATACAGTCAGCAAATAGTTTGTATACGTAAAAAAAAAAATTCACATTCCAGCCTTCTGATAAGTTTAAGAAATTGTATGATTGATGTGGAAGGAAGCATAATTGTTCATGAGAATTAGAAAAAACAAAATAAATTAATGAGACAACTATTAATACAAAAGGGAAGTTTTCACATTGAAAAAATGCTTGTTAATTCATGTGACTAACAGTTTTTTTCCTTGATGAAGGTACCTATCGTACTTATTTTTTGTAGTGGTTAATGACGATTTCAATTTTCCTATGACATGGATTCCATGCAGCATGCATCAAAATCCCCTGGCAGTCGAGCAGCAATTTCTGTACCAACCAATTTTCAGAATGGGCTATTAGTGCCGAGTCTTCCTGTCATATTATAAAATATGTGAATGTCCTATTCTTGTCCTTCTGCAAAACTGATTGAAGCCTTTTATGGTGACTTATCAAGCTCAGAAACGTGCATACCTAAAGTAAAGTTTAGTGGTTGCAGATATGCAGATTGGCACACAACACAAAGGTTACTAATAAAGTTTGATAGTAACAGTTATGCCAATTACTCGATCTATCCCACAGACAACAAAAGGCTGAATCAGGACTGCTCTGTAGCATCAACCATTTGCAAGTTTACCATCGCTAAATCTCACCCCATGCCTTTATCAAATCCAGGCTAAACAGCTTGCCTTCCTTCAAAAGAAAATAATTCTGTTTTATTTACACTTTCCTCATAATTTGATTGTTTGATACTAGAGACCTGTGGGTCTTCTCTGATTGAACATTTTCCCTGCATCTTGGTACCATAAATTACAGCTTGACTAGGGCACTGAACACTTCCAACATGGCATCATTTCAATCAGCTGATACAGCAATATAATTTAGTAATCTTTTCATTTTATTTATTGTATTCTACTTTCACAATTTAGTCTGGGGTCATTTTCCAAACTTATTTAGCTCTATTTGTCTAATATACCTAAATATTCACCGCTTTAATATTCATCCTCACTCTGACATAACTCAACAATGTTGTAACATACCATCTCTAGTAAGTATGTTTTGTTTTTTTTATCTTTCAGCCTGTTAAGTTTGTTCCTAAAATTTACCTCAAATAGCTAATGCTTTAAGCAGGCTTATATGGAATGTTTTTGGAAGTCTAGATACACTGGCCACAATTTGGGGGGGTGGCAGGAGGGAGGTGAAAAAACTGGATTTTCGTCCTAGATGACTTTGATCCTGGGGAAGACTGCCACAGTCCAGTCAAGTGCTTGACTGGCACACAATGCAGTAGACCTTCCCGAAAGTAAGTGACAAAGGGTTCTCGCCAGCTCTCCAGCCAACAGGCGAGACCTCCCGCCTAGGTTAAACTCCACCCACTGTATCTACTTGGAATGTCATCTCCTCAAAAATGTCAAGGAAGGTGGTCATGCAGGGTCTTTTCTTTCTGAATCTATAATCAATCTATGATGAATGCTGTTTACTATTGTATTCTTATGGTACAGATAAACATCCCAATAATTATTTTACAGGCTATCAATACGAATAATGGGCCTGTAGTTACCCTGTATTTGCCTTATCGTCTTATTGAAATCAAGCCCATTAACAACCTAATGATATGCTCCTCGTTGACACCCTCATGACGAGTCTCACAAAAGCTGGAATTTAGACTTTAGTTTTTTTTCCCCAAGTTTATCTTTGGCCATATCTTCCATCTTAGCAAGCTATGCCGCTTTCTACCTGCAAAATGTTCCTCTTTATTTCATTTCTGATTAACTTGTTAATCATTTAGAGTTACACATACTTAAACTTGCTGATTCTAGGGAAAACTTTCATGACCTTTGTGAAGCAGACAGCTCAGAAGGTGAAGTGGTCTGCCAGTTAGTGGGATATGAAAAGGAGTCTGCCTGAGGCTGTTCTCCAGTCAACACTTCAATTTGGTGCGTGGAGTCAGACAAACATGAAGTCACAGAAACCAAGAACACTAAACTTTTGAAATGTGCTGCTACTGGAAGGTCACAGTGACCAACAAAAGTGGTGAGGAGGGGCATGTGTGTAGTAACGGTATGTTACAAACCGTAATAATTACAATTTCAAATCAGGTCACTAGACAATGATCAGAGCAAGTACCATGGTCAATATTTTCTTCTTTGAGCCTGGGTCACCATATAATTAGCACCACTGACTTGGCCAAAATCATTTAACAACACTGAAAATTGGAACTTTTCTGGTCTGCACGAGAGAAGAGGAGATGGAATTACCGGGTAATTCACTCCAGAGTATTATTACACGTGAAAGGGAAGCACAGGTGAAGAAAGTAGAGATTGTGACTGTCAGTCAATTAGTCAGGTAAGGGGAACATAGGAGAGCTAGTGAAATGAAATGGATCCAGTAGACACTCCTCCTGTCCAACTGGTACAAAGTGCTCAATGCCTTTTTTAATTCTTTCATGGGATGTGGGCATCACTGCCTAGGCCAGCATTTTTATTGCCTATCCCTAATTGCCCTTGAGGTGATGATGGTCAGACACCTTTTTGAACCGTCCATATGGTGTAGGTACACCCACAGTGCTGTTGAGAAGGGAGTTCCAGGATCTTGACCCAGCGACAGTGAAGGAACAGCGATATAATTCCAAGTCAGGGTGGTGTGTGGCTTGTAGGGTAAGTTGCACGTGGTGGTGTTCCCATGTGTCTGCTGCCCTTGTCCTTTTGATGGTAGAGGTCATGGGTGTGAAAGATGCTGTCGAAGGAGCCTTGATAAGTTCCTGCAGTGTATCTCGTAGATTGTACACACTGCTGCCAAGGTGCTTTGATGGTGGAGGGAATCAATGTTGAAGGTGATGGATAGGGAAGACTGGAAAAGACAGCCAGAATGCCAACCAAGGCATAGTGCAATAGATTGTCCTAGGGAAGAGGAGCAGAGTAGAATCGTTGTAGTTACAGAAAATTATTATGGGGACTGAGTATTCCTTGCGACCAGGATTAAGAGTCCGAAAATGTGTGTGGTTACCTGGGCCAGGGTAAGAGACATCTCAAACTGATAGGAAAAATCTGCAAAGGGACAAAGAGAAGGCTCTGAAGAAGAGTTATATGGACTCCAAATGTTAACTCTGTTTCTCTCCACAGATGCTGCCAGGCCTGCTGAGTTTTTTCAGCATTTTCTGATTTTATTTCATTTCCAGCATCTGCAGTGCTTTGCTTTTATTTATTATATAGAAGAATCCAGATGTTGTTCTCCACGTCTTAATGAACAACATAGGGAAGGTTAGGAACGAAGTCCTACCAAGGAGAGAGCTAGGAGTTGGGTGCTCAATTGAAAAGTGGGGCTTCAAGGCTAAAAAACTCGGGCTGTTACCTAAGCTCGTGCAAACTGGCATAAGGACAAATAGATTAGTAAAGTCAATGTGTGCTTAAGGAAATGGCATGGAGAAAGGGGATTCCACTTCATGGGACACTGGCATCAGGAATGAGCTATACCATTGAAAAAAGTTGCATTTGAACCAGGTAAAAAAACAAGCTCTAAGGAGAAAGGGTACCCGCAGCTGTAAATAAAACTTCAAACTAATAACATTGAAGATCGAACTGCCAGAAATTATAGAAACCTAGGGGAGAATTTTCGGCTCGGCGAGCAGGGGCAGGGCCCACTCGCCAACGCGTAAAATGATGCGGGGTGATGTCGGGCGTGCATCCCGGCGTCACTGTGCTTCATTTAGATTTTCAGTTCAGCTTGTGCACCACCGAATCGGCTGCGTGCCCGCCGAACTGTCAAAGGCCTGTTAAGGCCATTAATTAACTAATTAACCCTATTGAGAAAGCTGCCTGTCCAGCTTTAAGGTGGCAGGCAGGCAAAGAGCCCCGGCAGCCTTCGCATTTTCCATGGAACCTCATTCATGGGCGGGATGAGCTTTCATGAAGGGTTTATAAAATAAATAAAGTTTTTCATTAAAGTTCATTGACATGTCCCAGCTCATGTGGCACTGTCACATGAGGGGACATGTCTTAAAAAAAAAGTTTCTTTATTCTCTGTGTCTCAGGGAGATTTCTGTGCTCTTTTACACACATGCGCGAAAAAAACGCACCCCTTACACAGGGACCCCCCACCCCTGCCCGCACAGGGAGCGCACAGCACTTCCAGGTGCACGTCACGCTGAGCAGGCCTTAATTGGCTCAGCCACGTAAAATGGCGGTGCGGATTCGATCAAGACACCGATCAGGTCCGCGCCCGTCCCCACACAACCCCGCCAACGGAGGGAGAATTTTCCCCCTAATGTCAGGAAGATATAATAATGTTATTGGAATTTATTGTAAAATAGTGGTATGTGTGTCTATATGTGTCTGTGGGCGCGTGTGTGTGTGTGTGTGTGTGAAAGACTTAATTGGATTAAAGGCAGCTGGTCTAAAGGCTTTGGTGTGTCAAAAGGTAAGTTGGGTTTGAAATGTTAAGTAGGTAAACATGGGGGAAGTTGTAGAATGTAAGAGATAAAGGAAACATTTGCATTTTAAATAAACCAGACAAGCTTGGATTCAAAGAGAGGGAGTGAAATATTGCACCTAGCCAGAGGAAGTTAAGAAACAATGTGTTTATGTTTCCCAAAGATTACTGGCAAACTTGGTACTATGAGAGATTTTTATTATTAGAAAAGTAAAGTCCTTCGTGAAACAATGGGAATTTGCATTCAAAGGGGAAAATATGTATAAAGAAGCGAAGGCTATGCGGAAGGGTAGGCATCCTAAGATCTAGTGTGAAAAGTCTTCAGCATCTACACCTCAAGCTGCGGTCTACAAAGTACTGAAGTTAAGAAAACTCGCATTGAATTGGATTGTTCAGGGTGTCATATTTCTTTGCCTGGGTCTTTTAAAATCTATGTCTTACTGTTGCCTTAATGAAAGTGTAACTTGGAGTTAGATTAATTAGGGTAAATCTACATTTGTATTTAAAATAATTTCTTCTATTAATAAAGACTTAATTTAGTTTTGTAAGAAACCTGAGACTTGGTGGTCTTATTACTACTGAATTCAAGGCATGCATCCCAAAATTTATACAAATTGCAAAACAAGTGGCAGTTGTCTCAAGTTTCCCTCTGGGATTTGAGCAGCTCAGCATTTACCATCAGCTGTGCCATAACACCTAACAATAAAAGAAGCAAGAAAAGAGAGTAAAGGACAAACTAAAGGAAGGAATAAGGACAACATGAATGTCCAAAAATTAGATCAAAGTGCATAAAGGTAAAATAGTTACTTAAAACAATTAAAACAATGGTGCAGCATTGTATACAGTACTCAAAATAAAATAAATGAACTGAAGGGAATAATTTGCAGAGAGGATCCAAATACGGTAGTAATGACAAGCATGGTTACATAGAGAACAGGCTGGCAACTAAATATTGCTGGATATAACACATTTCAGAATGAAAGGGAAAAGATGAGGGGAGGTGGAGTAGCTGCATGAGTTAAAGACACCCTAATGATGGTAGAAAAAAACAGATGTAACTAATGGAAAGGCAAATTCAGAATCCATATGGATTGATTTAAAAGATACGAAAAGATCAATCACTTTAATTGGGATATGCTATAGATCATAAAGTGGTGAGAAATAAGAAACTCGATTGAAAACCAAAGCAGCTAGAAATACAGATGAAAAAAATGTCAATAGCAGCACTGCAGGTTCACAAAGCAAATAAAACAAAGAATTGGGTGTTAAACTTGTATAGCACCCTGGTCAGACAGCAACTGGAGTACTGTGCAGAGATCTGATTTCCATATTATAAAGAGAATATCAAAGCATTGGAAAAAATACAAAAAAGATTTACAAGAACGGTACCAGACTGAGGTATTAAATTAAACAGGATAGGGCTTTTTTCTTTAGAAAAGAGATGTCTGAGAAGAGAGCCGGAGAAGTTTTTAAAATTCTGAATAGCTTGGAGATGGGCCTTAAATACAAAATAGATACTAATAAATCCACAGGAAAATCAGGAGAAAGTCTTTCACTTGGAGAGAGGTTACATTATGGAAACTGTTCAATAAACTATTATTCAGGAACCAGGAATTTCAAATAAGATACTGCCTAAATGGATGACTGTAGTGTTTAGCAGATGAAATAAGGCATAGATTTTCAAACCCTGAAGGATCTTAACATTAGAACTACAAGGATCAGTACTGGGGCCTCAGCTATTTGCAATCTATATATTTTTTCTTCATTCATGGGATGTGGGCGCCAATGGCTGGGCCAGCATTTATTGCCCATCCCAAATTGATCTTGAGAAGGTGGTGGTGAGCTGCCTCCTTGAACCGTTGCAGATACACCCACAGTGCTGTTAGGGAAGGAGTTCCAGGACTTTGACCCAGCAACAGTAAAGGTAATGATTTTGATGAAGAGAGAGAGAGTAATGTATCTATGTTTGCTGACATTACAAATCTAGGTAGGAATGCAATCTGAGAGGAGGGCACAAAAAGACTGCAAAGGGATATAGTCAGGTTAAGTGAGTTGCCAACAAGGTGGCATATGGAGTATAATCTGGGGAAGTGTGAGGTTATTCACTTTGGTTAGAAGAATAGAAAAGCAGAATATTTTTCAAAGGCGTGAAACTTGTTAATATTGATGTTGAGAGAGATTCGAGTGTTATCACACAAGAAACACAAAGTTAGCATGCATGTACAGCAAACAATTAGAAAAGCAAATAGCACATTGGCCTTTGCTGTAAAGGGACTGGAGTACAAGACAACACCTGGAATACTGTGTGCAATTTTAGTCTGCATATTTAAGAAGGATACAGTTGCATTGGAGGGAGTATAGCAGAGGTTCACTAGATTGGTCCTTGGGATGAAAGTGTTGTCCTATGATGAGAGGCTGAGTAAATTGGTTCTATCTTCTCTCGACTTTAGAAGAATGAGAGGTGATGTAATTGAAACATTTAAGAGTACGAAAGGGCTTGACAGGGTAGATATTGAGACTTTGTTTCTCCTGGCTGGGGGATATCAAACAAAGGGGCACATTTTCAGGCCAATCATTTAGGACTGGGATGAGGGGAAATTTCTTCACTGAAAGGACTGTGAATCTTTGGAATTCTCTACCCCAGAGGGTCGTGGATGTGCCATTATTGAATAGGTGTGACCATTATATCATAAGGTTTAGGTTGGCCGTAGAGAAGGATAAGGAACAATCCAAAGCAAGGATAATTAATTGGGGGAAAGCCAACTTCGATGGGGTTAGAATGCATGTGAGTCGAGTGAGTTGGAATCAAATGTTGGCAGAAAAGACGGTGGTTGATCAATGGGCCACCTTTAAAGAAAAAGTATTGCAGGCAATATCAAGGCATATTGAACGGGGAAAGGTAGGAAAAATAAATCCAGAGCGCCCTGGATGACAAGAGAGGTAGAGGTGAAGATGAAAAGGAAGAAGTGCACATACGATAGATGTCAGGTAAAAAACACAATGGAGAATCAGGCTGAATATATAAGGACCAGAGGAGAGGTGAAAAAGCTAATAAGAGCAGCAAGGAGAAGGCATGAAATGAGACTGGCAGCTAACATATAAGGGAATCCCAAGATCTTCTATAAGTATATAAATAATAAAGGGGTGGTAAAAGGAAGAGTATGGTGATTAATATTATAAAATTATAAAATGTGTCTAAAATTATGAGGGGCATTGATAGGGTAGACAGGAAGGAACTTTTCCCTTTGGTAGAGGGATCTAAACAGGGGGCATAGATTTAAGGTAAGGGGCAGGAGGTTTAGAGGGAACGTGAGGAAGAATCTTTTCACCCAGAGGATGTTGGGAGTCTAGAACTCGCTGCCTGAAAGGTTGATAGAGGCAGAAACCCTCAGAACATTTAAGAAGTATTTGTGTGTGCACTTGCGATGTTGCAGGGGAGTGGACTAAGCAGAATGCGCTTTCAGACAGCCAGTGCAGACTCGATAGGCCAAATGGCCTCCTTCTACACTGTAAAGATTCTGTGATATTTAAGGCTGAGATAGATTTTAGGACTGCAGGGAATGGAGAGATATGGAGAGTCGGCGGGAAAGTGGAGTGAAAGCCCCAGATCAGTCATGATCATGTTGAATGGTGGACTAGGCTCGATGTGCTGTACAGTCATCTCCTGCTCCTATTTCTTACATTCTCTTGTTTACTCATCTAGGAAAACAGAGAATATTCCATCGCACTCCTGACTTGTGCCTTGTAGATGATGGAAAGGTTTTCAGGAGTCAGGAAGTGAGTTAAACACAAAATTCCCAGTTTCTGATCTGCTCTTGTAGCCACAGTATTTATATGGCTGCTCCATTAAGTTCCTGGTCAATAGTGACCCCAGGATGTTGATGGAGGATTGATTGATAGCAATGCCACTGAATGTTAAGGGGAGATGCTTAGATTCTTTCTCGTTGGAGATGGTCATTGCCTGCAACTTGCATGCGAATATTGCTTGCCACTTAACAGCCGAGTCTGGATGTTGTCCAGGTCTTGCTGCACGTGGGCACCGGCTACGTCATTATCCGTGGACTTGAGAATTGAGCTGAATAAGGTCATTGATGAAACAGCTGAAGGTGGCTGGGTTTCGGATTCTAGCCTGAGGAACTCTTGTAGTGATGTACTGTGGTTAAGATGATTGGTCTCCAACAACCAGAACAATCTTCCTTTCTGCTAGGCATGACTTCAACCACTGGAGACTATTCCTCCTGATTAACACTGACTTCAATTTTACTAAGGCTCCTGTCTCCATACTTGTCAAATGCTGCCTTAATGTCAAAGACAGTCACCCTTACCTCACCTCTGGAATTCAAATCTTTTGTCCATGCTTGGGCAAAGGATGTAATGAAATTTGGAGCCAAGAGTTTCTGGAAGAACCCAAATTAAGCCTCTGTTTTTTTAAAAATTCTTTCATGGAGTATGGGTGTCACTAGCTAGGCCAGCATTTGTTGCCCATCCCTAATTGCCTTGAGAAAGTGGTACTGAGCCTTCTTGAATCACCACTGTCAATCTGGCGTAGATACACCCATGGTGATTTATGAAGAGTGTTCCAGGACTTTGATCCAGCAACAGTAAAGGAATGGCATTGTCGTTCCAAGTCAGGATGGTGAGTGGCTTGGAGGAGAACTTGCAGGTGGTGGTGTTCCAATGCATATGTGGCCCTTGTCCTCTTGGTGCTAGAGGTTGCGGGTTTGGAAGGTGCTGTCAAAAGAGCCTTGGTGAGTTGCTACAGTGCATCTTGTATATGGTACGCACTGCTGCCACTGTGTGTCGGTGGTGGAGAGAGTGAATATTTTGTTGGAGGATGGGGTGTCAATCAAGCAGGCTGCTTTGACCTGGATGCCATTGAGCTTCTTGAATGTTGTTGGAGCCATACTCATCCAGGCAAGTGGAGAGTATTTAAATTCCTGATTTGTACCTTGTAGATGTGGATAAACCTTGGGGAGTCAGGTGGTGAGTTACTCACCTCAGAATTCCCAGCCTCTGACCTGCTCTTGTAGCCACAGAATTTATTGAGCTGGTCCAGTTCAGTTTTTGGTCAATGTAAACCCCAGATGTTGATAGTGAGGGATCCAGTGAGAGTAATGCCATTGAATGTCATGGGGAGATCAATACTTTCTCCCTTGTTGGAAATGGTTATTGCCTGGCACTTGTGTGGTACAAATGTTGCTTGCGACATATCAACCCAAATCTGAGTATTGTAGCTTTGACAAATTGCCACCTCATGTTATATATACTTAGCGCTGCTCCTGGCATGTTGCTGAACTCTCTTCATTGAGCCTGGCTTGACTGCAGTGATAGGGAGGGATATACCAGGCCACAAGTTTGCAGATTATGGTAGAATACAATTCTACTGCTGCAAATGGTACACAGTGTCTCATGGACGCCCAGCTTTGAGCTGTTAGTTCTGCTCTGCATCTATCCCATTTAGCACGGTGGGAATGTCACGCAACCCAAAGCAGGGCATCTCATTGTGAAGATGGGACTTCATCTCTACTAGGAAGGTGTAGTAGTCACACCTACAAATACTGGTATGGATATATGCATCTGATAGATTGGTGAAAACGAGGTCAAGTAGGCTTTTCTGTTGTGTTGGTTTTCTCATCACCTACTGCAGGCTCAGTCTGGTAGGTATGCCCTTTAGGGCTCAACCGACTCGCTCAGTAGTGGTGCTGCGGAGCCACTCCTGGTGATGGACACAAGACCCCACCCAGAATACACTCTGTGCCCTTGCTTCCTTCAGTGCTTATTCCAAGTGGTTTTCCACATGGCTTAACACTGATTCATATGTTAGACAATTAGAAGCGCAAAGATGATGTGTGATAAGATATATGAGGGTGGTCAGTGGTAATCAGCAGGAAATTTCCTTGCCTATGTTCAACCTGATGCCATGAGACTTCATGGGGTCCAGAGGCAATGTTGAAGATTCCCAGGACTATTTCCTCCTAACTGTATACCACTGTGTCACCACCTCTGGTGGATCTGTCCTGTCCATGGTAGCACTCCCACTTTTGACATAAATCTATAGATGATAGTAAGGAAGGTTTTTCAGGGTCAACTGGGGTAGGTATACCTTTGTTGTATCTGGTGCTAGGTTGTTTCTCGTGGTCTATCCAATTTTGATTGGTATTTGACTTTTTAGCAGCAACTTGTTGCAACTGAGTGGCTTTCTAGGGCACTTAAGAGTCAATCACATTGTTGTGGTCTGGAATCACACATGTGCCAGACCAGGTAAGGACAGGAGCTTTCCTTCCCAAAGGAATTAGTGAATCAGATGGGTTTTTATTACAATCCATTAGTTTCATAGTCACCATCACAGGCTAGCTTTCAGATTTATGTATGCATTGAATTTAAATTCCCCAGCTTTGATGGTGGGATTTGACCTCATGTCTTTGCAGCATTAGCCAGGCTTCTGGATTACTAGTTTAGTAACATAGTCACTACGCTATCATTCCCTGGACACAATATATGAATGAAAATTTCAATACTTGAATTTTAATTCATTTTAATTTTCAATATTTAATACAAGGAGTTATTTAAAGTTATTTGCTTAGTGACTTAACTATCCGTCAGTGTCATGCAATTGTTGATTATCTACTTCACTGGAGCAATAACAGGGCCACTGGGTTGCCCAGTGGCCACTAAACAAAAATCAGCACATTTGTACCTTTTAGGGCACCACTAACATAGGAAAGAAACATACAGTCCAATCGAACTAGAAGCACCTCAACAGAAGCAAGAAAGTCACATCAAAAACAGAAGAAATGTTCCCAACTAAACCAGACACTCCATACCCTGTGGTGCCCACTGGATGCAGAACACCAAGTATACCATCAGGCAGTGCTTAATTAAGAAGAGACACAATTAGCTGACCTCTGCTTGGCCATTTGATTAAGCTGCAAGAGAAGACAGCATAATTTGAGCTGCGAGTGCTCATCTGAAGCTCGGAGGACCCTGTGGTGTTTATCTTAACTTATTCTCGCAATGAGGACAAGATGCATCTTCCTTGGCCATTTCAGAGGTGAGGCGGCCAGAGGTGGGGGTGGGGAAGAGGGGGAGCTGTGTGGGGGAGAGGAAGGGGGAGCTGAGAGGGGAGTTGTGGCGAGTGAGAGGTGGACAGTGGGTAGTTGCCGGGATAGGAATTCAGGGTGGGGGCGCAGAAAGAGTTGTAGTGGGCAGGGGGAAGTTGTGTGGGGGTGCAGAAGGGCGGCGAGAGGGCAAGACATATGAGGGAGTGGTTTTAGGGGAAGAGGAGGGGGAATTGTGGGGATGAGGGGGGGTTGCGGGGCGGAGGGCGAGGAGAGGAAGTTGCAGGGGGAGGGGTAGGGGGAAGGTTTGGAGGGGGAAATGTGGGGGAAGGATAAGGAGGGGAGTGCAGGTTGTGGGGGGAGGGGGCGTTGCGGGGCAGAGGGTGGGGAGTGGGGTCACGGGGCAGAGGGCGGGGAGGGGGGTCGCGGGGCAGAGGTCGGGGAGGGGGGTTGCGAGGCAGAGGGCGGGGAGAGGGACTGCAAGCTGGGGAGGGGGGCTGCAGGGCGGAGGTGGGACGGGGGGGTTGTGCAGGGAGGGGGAGTTGCAGGGGGAGGGGATGGTGTGACGGGGTGGGGAGGTCACGGGGCAGCGGTGGGGTGCATTGCGGAAGGGGCGAGGGGGAGTTGCTGGCGGGAGTGGGGGGAGGTGCAGGGCGAGGGTTGGGAAGGGTGGTAGTTGCGGGTGGGAGTTGTAGGGGGTAGTTGTGGGGGGAGGGGGCAGTTGCGGTTGGTGGGAGCAATTCCTGGGGGAGAGGGCAGTTGCAGGTGGAGGAGGGTCATTGCAGGGGGGAGGTTGTAGTTGCAGGGGGGAGAGGGCAGTCACGCGGGGAGAGGAGAGTTGCGGGTTGTGGGGGGTAGTTGCGGGGGGATTTGCGGGGGGGGAGGGGAGTAGTTGTGGATAGGAGTTGCAGGGGTAGTTGCGGGGGGAGGAGTGTAGCTACAGGGGGTGGGGGTAGTTGCAGGGGAAGGGGGCAGTTGCGGGGAGAAGTGGGGCCTGCTGCTGGGAGAAGGGGGCAGTTGCAGGGAGAAGGGGGCAGTTGCAGGGAGAAGGGGGCAGTTGCAGGGAGAAGGGGGCAGTTGCAGGGAGAAGGGGGGCAGTTGCAGGGAGAAGGGGGGCAGTTGCAGGGAGAAGGGGGGCAGTTGCGGGCGGAGGGGGGGCCGTTGCGGGGGAAGGGGGGGCAGTTGCGATGGGAAGGGGGGCAGTTGCGATGGGAAGGGGGGCAGTTGCGGGGGAAGGGGGCAGTTGCAGGGGGAAGGGGGCAGTTGCGGGGAAGGGGGCAGTTGCGGGGGAAGGGGGCAGTTGCGGGGGAAGGGGCAGTTGCGGGGAAGGGGGCAGTTGCAGGGGAGGGGGGGGCAGTTGTGGGGGAGGGGGGGGCAGTTGTGGGGGAGGGGGGGCAGTTGCAGGGGGCGCAGTTGCGGGTGGGAGAGAGGTAGTTGCAGGGGAGTGGGGTAGTTGCAGGGGAGTGGGGCAGTTGCGGGGGAGGGGGGTAGTTGTGGGTGAGAATTGCGGGGGAAGGGGGGTAGTTGCAGGGGGGAGGGGGGTAGTTGTGGGTGGGAATTGCGGGGGGAGGGGGATAGTTGTGGGTGGGAATTGCGGGGGGAGGGGGGTAGTTGCAGGGGGGAGGGGGGTAGTTGTGGGTGGGAATTGCGGGGGGAGGGGGGTAGTTGCAGGGGGGAGGGGGGTAGTTGTGGGTGGGAATTGCGGGGGAAGGGGGGTAGTTGTGGGTGGGAATTGCGGGGGGAGGGGTCAGTTGCCGGGGGGAGGGTGGGATAATTGGTCTTGGGGGAACTGGGTGACCCCGGGGCTGCTGCAGCTCCTCCCCCTCCCCCCGGTTAAAGCTCCAGCTCCGCTCACATCATGGCCGATCCCCGCGGCCAACCCGACCGCTCATAACCGGCACCCATAGCCTGTGCCTCCAAACAGCACCAGGTCCTCCGCTACTAGCCAGGTGCTTGCCACCCTCCCCGGTCTCTTCCCCCTCTCCCCGGTTCCTACCTGTTTTCTAGGGGAGACCCTAGAAACGGCTCAAACATCGGCAAACACTAAAGAGAAATGAGTCCAGCGGGGGCGGGCGAGGGAGTGGGGGGAGCGCAAACACTGCTGCTCTATTGGCATCTTCTAGACTACAGTCAGCCGCTTTGAAATATTGAAACCCGCTAATTCTTTTATTAGAATTCTGTAATTTTTTCCATTTTATTCATTTTATCTCCGAGTATTTAAACCCTTGGCTCGTCTCTTTCCCTCCACCACCCCCCTGATATTCACATGTATGAGAATGGTTGAGTCCGAGTGTTTGCCCCTCCCCCCCTCTCTCCAATGGGAAACTCAGGCTCAACCTGGCGCCACCTAAAGCAGGACAACTAGTGCAGGTCTAGAATTACTGTCAGTAACTCAACATGCCGGATTAGGGCTAAGAAAAGATCATACCAGCAAACTCCACCTTTGTTTTAACACATGGAATGCTCAAGGGATAATGTCAGAAACAAACTTTAAGAGCACTCCCAACCTCCGTGTTCTTGCAAAGTTCTGTTCCATTTCCTATTTCTTCAGCAAAGTTTTTAAATGTGTTGCTGCCTGCCACATCTCTGCCCATCTTTCCCACAACTGCCAGCTCTGACAACTGACAAAAGATCTAACTCTCCATCATTTTTCTTAACATATAATATCATATGTTATCAGACTGCTTGCCAGATATCCAATCTTGGATAATTTCTAAATTTCTCGTGTTAAACATTAGGAGTACCAAATCCATCATCCGCGGTCCCTATCAAAAATTGCATACCTTCATTAATTCCACTATCCACTCCCACCCTCTCTGGCTCGACAATGGCCACACTGTTTGCAACCTCGCTGTCCAACTTGACCCTGAGCTTAGTTGTCAATCCCGGATTTTTTTCTGTCACAAATATTGCCTACTTTCCCTTCTATGGTTTTTTTTTATTCATTCACAGGATGTGGGCTTTGCTGGCTGGGCCAGCATTTATTGCCCATCCCTCATTGCCCTTGAGATGCTGGTGGTGAGCTGCCTTCTTGAACCGCTGCAGTCCATGTGGTGTAGGTACAGCCACAGTGCTGTTAGGAAGGGAGTTCCAGGGTTTTGACCTGGCGACAATGAAGGAACAGCGATATATTTCCAAGTCAGGATGGTGAGTGGCTTGGAGGGGAACTTGTAGGTGATGGTGTTCCCATCCATCTGCTGCCCTTTTCCTTCTAGATGGTAGTGTTATGGGTTTGGAAGGTGCTTTCGGAGCCTTAGTGAATTCCTGCAGTGCATCTTGTAGATGGTACGCACTGCTGCCACTGTGTGTTGGTGGTGGAGGGAGTGAATGTTTATGGGTATGGTGCCAATCAAATGGGCCACTTGGATGGTGTCAAGCTTTTTGAGTGCTGTGGGAGGCGCACTTATCCAAGCAAGTGGAGAGTATTTCATCACACTCCTGACTTGCGCCTTGTAGATGGTGAACAGGCTTTGGACAGTCAGGAGGTGGGTTGCTTGTCACACTATTCCTAGCCTCTGATCTGCTCTTGTAGCCACAGTATTTATATGGCCAGTCCATTTCAGATTCTGATCAATGGTAACCCCCAGGATGTTGATAGTGGGGAATTCGGTGATGGTAATGCCATTGAAATTCAAGGACGATTGTTGAATTCTTTTTTGTTGGGGATGGTCATTAACTGGCACTTGTCAGCCCAAGCCTGGATATTGTCCAGGTCTTGCTGCATTTGGACATGGACTGCTTCAGTATCTGAGGAGTTGCGAATGGTGCCGAGCATTGTGCAATCATCAGCGAACATCCCACTTCTGACCTTATGATGATGGAAGGAAGGTCATTGATAACACAGTTAAAGATGGTTGGGCCTAGGACACTACCCTGAGGAACTCCTGCAGTGATATCCTGGAACTGAGATGACTAACCGCCAACAACCACAACCATCTTCCTTTGTGCTAGGTATGACTCCAACCAGTAGAAAGATTTCCCCCTGATTCCCATTGACTCCAGTTTTGCTAGGGCTCCTTGATGACACACTCAGTCATATGTGACCTTGATGTCAAGGGCAGTCACTCTCATCTCACCTCAGGAGTTCAGCTCTTTTGTCCATGTTTAAACCAAGGCAGTAATGAGGTCAGGAGCTCAGTGGCCCTGGTGGAACCTAAACTGGGTCTCAGTCAGCAGGTTAATGCTAAGCAATATCCATTTGATAGCACTGTTGATGACCCCTTCCATTACTTTACTGATGATCAAGAGTAGGCTGATGGGGCGGTGATTGGCTGACTTGGATTTGTCCTGCTTTTTGTGGACAGGACATACCTGGGCAATTTTCCTTTTGGCTGGGTCAATGCCAGTATTGTAGCTGCACTGGAATAGCTTGGCTAAGGGCTGCGGTAAGTCCTGAAGCACAATTCTTCAGTACTATTGCCAGAATGTTGTCAGGGCTCATAGCCTTTGCAGTATCCAGTGCCTTCAGCCAGTTCTTGATATCACATGGAGTAAATCAAACTGGCTGAAGACTGGCATCTGTGATGCTGGGGACCTCTAGAGGAGGCCTAGATGGATTGTCCATTTGGCACTCCTGGCTAAAGATTGTAGCAAATGCTTCAGCCTTATCTTTTGCACTGACGTGTTGGGTTCCTCCATCATTGAGGATGGGGATATTTGTGGAGCCAGCTCCTCCAGTGAATTGTTTAATTGTCCACCACCATTCACGACTGGATGTGGCAGGACTGCAGAGCTTAGATCTGATCCGTTGGCTGTGGGATCGCTTAGCTCTGTCTATCACTTGCAGCTTATACTTTTTGGCACATGAATAATCCTGTGTTATAGCTTCACCAGGTTGACACCTCCTGCACTCTTCATTAAACCAGGGTTGATCCCCTGGCAAAAACAGAATTACCTGGAAAAACTCAGCAGGTCTGGCAGCATCGGCGGAGAAGTAAAGAGTTGACGTTTCGAGTCCTCATGACCCTTCAGCAGAACTCAGTTTGATAGTAATGGTAGAGTGGGGGATATGCCAGGCCATGAGTCACAGATTGTGTTTGAGTACAATTCTGCTGCTGCTGATGGCCCACAGCATCTCATGGATGCCCAGTCTTGAGTTGCTAGATCTGTTAGAAATCTATCCCATTTAGCCATTGGTCATTTCTGGTGCCTAGGTCAATGCCAGGTGGTCCGCCGTGTTTCATTCCTTTTTTGTGACTTTGTAGAGGTTTGATACAAGTGAATGGCTTGCTAGGCCAGGTCATTTCAGAGGGCATTTAGGAGTCAATCACATTGCTATGTGTCTGGAGTCACATGTAGGCCAGTCCAGGCAAGGATGGCAGATTTCCTTCCTTAAAGGGCATTAGTGAGTCAGATGGGTTTTTAATAAAGGAGTATAGATGTTAAATTAAGAGGACAGAGAGCAGGAGAGACATTTTTTTTACACAGAGGGTGTGAGGTTTTTAAATGCACTCAAGAGTTAGCAATTGAAGCAGTGACCATATTTAATGCTATTTCATCTGTTTATTAATAGATTATGTAGGTGGCTGGAGGAAATGAGAACCAAGGGTTATAGAAATAGTGTGGGCACTTGGGATTAGGATTACTGCATCTGTGAAGGATAAGCATTTACATTACTGTTTGAGCCAAACAGCTTCTTTCCTTGTTATAATTTTGATGTAATTCTATAATTTAATTTTCCATGTTATATCAGTGACTATACTTCAAAGGTACTTCATTAGCTGAGAACCACTTTGCAGCATCCTGAAGTTGTGAAAGGCACAATATAAATGCATTTTTTTATTCCTTCGCAGAATATGGGCATCGTTGGATAGGCCTGCATCTGTTGTCCATCCCTAATTGCCCTTGAGAAAGTGGTGGTGATCCACGTTCTTGAACAGCTGCAGTCCATGTAATGTAGGTACTCCGACAGTGCTGTTAGGAAGAGAGTTTCAAGATTTTAACCCAGCAACAGTGAAGGAAAGGCGATATAGTTCTGAGTCAGGATGTTGTGAAGCTTGGAGGGGAACTTGCAGGTGATGTTCCCATGCATATTCAGCCTTTGTTCTTCAAGGTGGTAGAGGTTGCAGGTTTGGAAGGTGCTGTTGAAGAAGCCTTGGCAAGTTGCTGCAATGCAACTTGTATATGGTATATGCCACTGTGCGTCAGTGGTGGTGGGATTGAATGTTTAAGATGGTGGATGGAATGCTGATCAAATAGGCTACTTTGTCTTTGTTACTTTGTTCTTTTATGCTTACATTGAGCTAGCACCAAAATTTTGTTTCAAATAAAGTTTTAAAAACCAGCAAAAGATAACCAAAAAAATAAAGCAGGAGAAAATAAACTTTGAGGGTAAACTAGAAGGAGCTTTTTTAAATATGAAAAAAGGAAGAGCGAGGCCAAAGTGAACATAGGCCCCTTAGAAAATGAGGCTGGGGAAATAATAATGGGGAACCAGGAAATGGCAGAGGAGTTGAATAAATACTTTGCATCAGTCTTCACAGTAGAAGTCAATAATAGCGTTCCAAAAATTCTAAATAATCATGGGGCAAAAGGGTGGGGGTGGAAATAAATACAATAACTATCACTAGAAATAAAGTACTAGGGAAACTAATGGGGCTAAAAGCAGACAAGTCTCCTGGACCTGATCCATTGCATCCTAGGATATTAAAGGAAGTAGCTACACAAATAGTGGATGCACTGGTAGCAATCTTCCAAGAATTCTTAGATTCTGGATATTTTCCAATCCTCTGGATTGGAAAATTGCCAATGTTACATCCTTATTCAAAAAGGGAGGAAGGCAAAAAAAAGGGTAACTATAGGCCAGTTAGCTTAACGTCTGTCATTGGGAAAATGTTAGAGTCCATTATAAAGGATGTAATAGCAGAGCATTTAGAAATACATAATATAATCAAGCAGAGTCAGCATAGCTTAATGGAGGGGAAATCATGCCTGACAAATTTATTAAAATTCTTTGAGGAGGTAACAAGCAGGATGGATAAAGGGGAATTTATGGATGTAATATATTTGGATTTCAAAGTCATTCAATAAGATACCACACATAAGGCTACTTAATAAGATAAGCGCCCTTGGTGTTGGGGATAGTATACCAGCATGGATAGAGGATTGGCTAACTAATAGAAGTCAGAGAGTTGGGATATGCAGGGCATTTTTAGGATGGCAACCTGTAACTAGTGGAGTGCTACAGGGATCGGTGCTGGGGCCACAATTATTTACAGCATATATTAATGACTTAGATGAGGGAAGTGAATGTACTACTACCAAGTTTGCGGATGACACAAAAATAGGTGGGAAGGCAAGTGGTGAGGGTGATACAAAGAGTCTACAGAAGGATAAAGACAGGTTAGGTGAATGGACAACAACTTGGCAGATGGAATATAATGTGAGAAAATGCGAGGTTATGGACTTTGGTAAGAAGAATGGAGGAGCTGAATATTATTTAAATTAAGAAAGACTGGAGAAAGCTGCAGCACAGAGGGATTTGGGAGTCCTTGTGTATGAATCCCAAAAAGCTAACATACAAGTTCAGCAGGTAATAGCTTAGGCATATGGAATGTTGGCCTTTATTTCAAGGAGAATGGAATATAAAAATAGGGAAGTCTTGCTAAAACTATACAAGGCACTAGTTAGACCACACCTAGAATACTGTGAACAATTTTGGTCCCCTTATCTCGGGAAAGATTTACTGGCATTGGAGGCTGTCCAGAGAAAGTTCACTAGGTTGATCCAGAGTATGGAGGGATTTGCTTATGAGGAGAGGTTGAGTAAATTGGTCCTGTATTCATTGGAGTTTAGAAGAATGAGAGGTGACCTTATTGAAACAGATAAGATTCTTAGGGGGCTTGACAGGGTAGATGCAGAGAAGTTGTATTCCCTTGTGGGAGAGTCTAGGACCAGAGGGCATAATCTCAGAGTAAGGAGTTACCCATTTAAGACAGAGATGAGGAGGAATTTCTTCTCTAAGGGTAGCAAATCTGTGGAATTCTTTACCACAGAGGGCTGTAGAGGCTGGGTGTTAAGCATATTCAAGGCTGAGATAGACAGATTTTTAATCAGTAAGGGAATCAAGGGTTATGGGAAAAAGGCAGGAAAGTGGAGTTGAGGATTATCAGATCAGCCATGATCTCACTGAATAGCAGAGTAGACTCAATGGGCCGAATGGCCTACTGATGCTCCTATGTCTTATGGTCTAACATGCTCCAACAATACTCATGAAACCAAACAACATTCAAAGATACATACAAACTTCCGATTTAGGAGCAGGATTGGGCCATTTGGCGTCTCGAGACTGTTTCACTATTTGATTAGATCTGGCAAGTTGTTTTTGTTTTCTCTTTCACAAATTTTTTCTCCTAGTTTTCCCTGCTCTACACCCTTCTAAGTGTTGACCCATTGCTAAGGAACAGTTGTATAGATGGTAGCCATTGTTTGCTCTTCAGCCGTGACCATCTGTAAACATTGGCAGCGAGTGTTTAATTGTTTTTAATATTTTCTTTCAAAGGGTTTAGAAATCTTGAATATGCATTTATCGATTAATATAAACCTTTCCACTGTCCATTTGCAATTAATTTTGCAAGGCAATGTGCTGCATTGGTGGAGTTATGGTGGCAATTGATTTCAGAATATAATTTAAAATTTCGGTAAAAAAAGTTAGAGATTAATTGTCCTAAAAACAACCATTATTCTTTGATAATCAAGCAATGATAATGTTACAGGAATTCAGGACTTAGATCCCCCTGCAAATTTCAGAAATACACATAAAATGGAGCAGTGAATTATATAGAATTTACAGCATGAACACAGGTCATTTAATTTCTGGCCTCCACACAAGATTACTCCCACTCCAATTACCTCTGCTCACTCTACCTTGTATCCCTTTATTCTCTTATCCCTCAGGTACGCACCAGGGCTCTCTTAAAATGTATCAATGTTATCATGAGATAGCAAGTCCCACATTTTCACCATATTGTGTAAAGCAATTCCTTCTAAACTTTTTATTCAATCTGTTAATGCACATCATGTATTTACATCATCTTAAGACCATATGAAATAGGAGGTGTAGGCCATTCAGCCCTTCATGTCTGCTCTGACATTCCATAAAATCATAGCTGATTTGCCAAACCATCTTTCTGCACTATCCCTATATCCCTTAAAGTTCAAACATCGATCTCTGTCATGAGTATTGAATGATTGAGCATCATCCACAACCCTCTGGGATAGAAAATTATAGTTTCATAAACCTTCAGGTGAAGACATTTTCCCTCATCTCAGTACTAGATGACCACCTCCTTATTCTGAGTCTCCCAGGCAGGAAAACATTCTCCCAGCATTACCCTATCAAGCCCTTCAAGAATTTTATATGTTTCAATTATATCACATCTAATTTTTTTCTAAATTCTAGGGAATATTGGCCTGGGCTAATCAATCTCTCCTCATGGGACAATCTCCTCATCCCAGGGCAATCCCCTCATCCCCAGGAATCAGTCTGTTGAACCTTTGTTGCATTCCCAACAAGGTACACAAAACATAATGTTACAACTATAAGGTATTTAATCATTAGTGGGTGGGGTGGGGGAAGATAACATTCTTTGCAAACAGGTTCAGGAGCTCCACATGGTATGTTGCCTACCTGGTCCCAAGCTCCAAGGATACTGGAGAGTGGGAGAAGGATCCAGTTTTTGTGATCTATGTTGAGACCAGTAATATTGTATGAGGAACCCATTTTTTGGAAAATTTGAATGACGTTAAATTTTGGACATTCTTCCTCCTGAGTTATTTTCAAAGGTTTGCAATATTAATTAAGGGCTGCAAACATCCCATTCTCCAAAAAAATAACAGGTCAAGATAGATGCCCAGCGGAGAACACCTGGTGAGGGAAGAGATATTTTGTATATCTAAATCAACCAAGAACTGCTGTTGCCAAGCTAAAGACTCTTGCTGATTAATTAAAAACACTTGGCCCGAGAGAGATATTCTCTGAACATTTAGATAAAAGCAAAATACTGCAGATGCTGGAAATCTAGAACAAAAACAAAATTAAAAATAACAAAAAAACGGACTCAAAACATCAACTGTATCCCTCTCCACAGATGCTGTCAGACCTGCTGAGTTTTTCCTGGTATTTTTGTTTTTGTTCTCTGAACATTTGTTTCTTTGACTCTCAGAGTGTGGAGGTGCCTTAGAAGCAGGCTGCAAGAAAAAGATTCTCTTTCTCAATCTCTACATCACCATTGTGTTAAACCTTCCTCAGAAATGTCACATCAGGATAACTCGTCTGTTTTTTTTGAAAGTCAGCAAAGTTGCAATAAATAAGCATCATCAAGGACAGTTTCACCAAAAAATCCATCCAAGGAACTTCCAGTCCTATAGTGAGCAGAATTTTTTTGGATCAACAGCATCGAAATCTCTTTGAATTTTATCCTTTTAAAATAAACTTTCCCATACTCTAGCCTCTGCAGGTGACTGTTTGTTTTGTCCTACTTCATGTTAGTGTGAGGATGTGTGGGGGTTCAAATATCTGTCTTTTCAAAAAGGGGAAAATCATTACACTTCTAAGTTACAACTTGTATGTTAACCAGTTTATTAACTTGTTTTAAAAATAAGTTTGTTTTATAATAAATCAATAATTTGTGTTTACTGAAAGCAGCCTGGTTAGAATCTTTTTATGCCAGGAATAACAGTGTCAAAGGTAAACAACTGGCCGGTTTTGTGGGTGAATTAAACATTTAAACTATTGTTGCGACCTGTGGAGAAGTGAGGCTAGAATTAACTGCGCATCCTCCCATCACAGTCTGTAACAATTGTGAAGAGTAGGGAAGAGGTCTGTTTGGAGTGTACCAGGAACTGGGAGCTACATTGAAGAGCAGGGCCTCAAGGGTTATAATTTTTGGATTGAGCCATGTGCAAATTGGTGTAGGGAAAAGCAGATTAGGGAGATGAACATGTGACTGAAAGAGTGGTGTGGGAAAGGGGGTTTTTATTTCATGGGGTACCAGTATTGAAACAGGAAGAAACCATACTATTGGAATGGACTCTACCTGAACATGGCTGAGACTAGGGTCCTAGCAGAAAGAATAAAAAGTGTGGTCACAAAGACTTTAAACTAGTAAGTGGGAGAGAGGGCTCAAGTGGACTAGTGTTAAGGCACAGTTGATGGTAAATGCCGAGCTGCCCAAATACCAGAGGGAAAATTGAAACAGTTGTCAAAATGGCTTTTGCAATTTGTATAGTATGAGGAGAGGTTCTGAAATCAGGAAATGATGTCCCCATCTACTTTGAAGATTTTATAGTAGAGTAAATGTTTATTAAAATAAAATAAAGACAAAAAACACAATTACACTTCAACATAAGAATGGCTTGCTTCACAGAAGTAAACATTACTTTAAAACAGCTCCACAAGATCTTAACTACCCTCAGAGCTAACCTTCCCCTTTTCTGTTAAGCAACTATCCTTATAGATTTTCAAAATCTATAGAATTCCAGTAATTTTACCACACAGTGCATTTCTTCCTTGGGGTGTCCTCTGAGGCTGACCGCAACTGGGTCTTCAGATCTGGCCTTGCTCACATTTTCTTCTGGGAGTTCTGCCCAGCTATCTTGCTGTCTTCTGGGAGATCTGGCCAGCTACACCAACCTAGCCATCAGTATTTCCTTAAATGCATTCCTTCCCTTTGATCTCTCTATTGTCTCAACCAATCTCTTCAGAAATGCTTTCTTCCCAGAATTGATTTTATTCTACTCATTTTGTTGCCCTAGCTCTTACATTTGTAAAAACAAAGTTACCTTACTTATACCTTTTACAACCTGCATACATCCCCCTTAACTAAAACCACTCAATTCAAAAACACTCCTGTTATTGCTTTATGTAAAACTCTGATTGAAGCTCCTCTTGGCTCACTAACATATCAAAAGCAGTTCTTACTGTTGGTTTTAGGCTCGTGGAGTCACCCTGGTTCTTACGCCAATTACCCCAAATGCCTGTCTTTCAGCACATAAGAAAAATGACAGTGATTTCAGCAGATGAAAAATATTACAATTTCTGTTTTCTTGTCACCTCCCCCTTTTTTAGAAAATGAACTGTCACAATTCAAAAAGACAGTTTCATTTTCTCAACCTTTTTCCTATTAATTACTACTTAACTCTATACACACAATCTATTACATTATAAGATGCATGCAGTAACATGATAATATGCCCAAGATTTCAGTAAAAACAGAGTTCATTTCAGTCCTTTTTTCCAGGTTTCACATACCCAGTCCTTTTTTCCAGGTTTCACATGCCCAATCTTCCTTACATCTTAAACCCTTGATAATGCATCCACAATTAGGTTTTCTCATTCAGAGACATGGTTTATTTGCAAGGTAAATGGTTGTAACAATAGATTTCATTTAAACAGTCTTGCATTCTGGTTTTGAAACTTTTCCAAAAATCTTAACAGGTTATGGTCAGTGTAAACAACTGTTTCAGATGAATACAAAACTTCCTTCCCCTTCCTTGACCTCTCTGTCTCAATTTCTGGTGACAGACTGTCCAGCAATATTCATTACAAGCCTACTGACTCCCACAGCTACCTCGACTACAGCTCCTCACACCCCGCTTCCTGTAAGGAGTCTCTCAGTTCCTTTGCCTCCGTCGCATCTGTTCTGATGATTCCACTTTCCAAAACAGTTCCTCTGACATTTCTTCCTTAACCGAGGTTTTCCACCCACACTGGTTGACAGGGCCCTCAACCATGTCTGGCCCATCTCCCGCGAATCCACCCTCACTCCTTCCTCTCCCTCCCAGAACCATGATAAGGTTCCCCTTGTCCTCTCTTATCACCACCAGCCTCCACATTCAAAGGATCATAATCTGCCATTTCCACCAACTCCAGCATGATGCCACCACCAAACACATCTTCCCTTCACCACCCCCCTCCCCACTCCCCGGTGGCATTCTGCAGGGATCATTCCCTCCGGGACACCCTGATCCACTCCTCCATCACCCCCTACACCTGAACCCCCTCCCACAGCATCTTCCCATGCAACCGCTGAAGGTCTAACACCTGCCCCTTTACTTCCCCTCTCCTCACCGTCCAAGGGCCCAAACACTCCTTTCAAGTGAAGCAACACTTCACTTGTACTTCCCTCAATTTAGCCTACTACATTTGCTGCTCCCAATGTGGTCTCCGCTACATTGGAGAGACCAAACGCAGACTGGGTGACTGCTTTGCAGAACACCTTCGGTCTGTCTGCAAGCATGGCCCAGACCTCCCTGTTGCTTGCCATTTCAACACACCACCCTGCTCTCAAACCCACATGTCCATCCTTGGCCTGCTGCAATGTTCCAGTGAAGCTCAACGTAAACTGGAGGAACAGCACCTCATCTTCTGACTAGGCACTCTACAGCCTTCTGGACTTAACATTGAGTTCAACAACTTCAGATCGTGAACCCTCTCCTCCATCCCCACCCCCTTTCTGATCCCCCTTTTTCCAATAATTTATAATTTTAAAAATATTTTTCTTTTCCCACCTATTTTTAAATTCATTTTGATCTATCATTTTGTCTCCACCTTTTAGCCCATTCTGATCCCTTCCCCCCACCCCACCCCCACTAGGGCCATCAGTCACTTGCTTGTCCTGCTTTCCACCCTTAATGTCACCATTAGCACATTCCTTAGATAATATCACCACCATCAACACCCCTTTGTCCTTTTGTCTATGACATCTTTGACAATCTCTTCTTTGCCTCCACCTATTACTGGCCCTCTATCCAGCTTCACCTGTCCCTCCTCCCTCAGCTCATATTTCACCACATTTATATTTTTCTTTAGTTCTGATGAAGAGTCATACGGACTCAAAACGTTAACTGTGTTCCTCTCCGCAGATGCTGTCAGACCTGCTGAGTTTTTCCAGCTATTTTTGTTTTTGTTTCACATGAATTGTTGGCAACATAAATTTCAAAATGTTGCAATGCCAGTGCCAAACTCTGTTTCCTTCTCAACAGTGGAGTATTTTTGTTGATAAATATTTAACTTCTTTGAAAAATGTCCCACAGGTTTCTCAATATCTGTGTCATCTTGCTGCAATAGTACAGCACCAATACCCACATCATTTGCATCAATTGCCAATTTAAACTGCTTGGCATAATTCGGTGTTGCTAAAACTGGCGCTGTTGTCAACATAATTTTCAGACTTTTGAGTGCATTTTAGAAATCTGATGTCCAGTTGAACTTTTTGTTCTTTTTTAAGAGTTCGGTCAATGGAGCAACCACGCCTGCTAAAATTTGGCATGAACTTCCTGTAAAAACCACTCATGTCCAGTAATCATAAAACCTCCCTTTTCGTTGAAGGCACTGGGAACTTGTCAACCGCTTTTATTTTTACATCTTGTGGGGCCATCTTACCATGTCCAACAGTATGGCCTAAATATGTCACCTGTGCTTTCACAAATTCACTCTTAGCCAAGTTCACCACTAAATTAGCTTCTTGTAGACGATCAAATAGCTCTCCCAGATGCTGTAAGCACTCCTGCATGTTTAACTGAATACCACCAAATCATTAATGTACACAACATAGTGACTCAGTCCAGCAATAATCTTATTCATTGGTCTCTGAAAGATTGCTGGTGCATTTTTCATACCGAGCGGCATGACTTTGAACTGATAGAGCCCAACTGGTGTTACAAAAGCTGAAACCTCTCTTGCCCTTTCCGAGAGAGGTACTTGCCAATATCCTTTCAGCATTTCAATCTTTGTAATAAACTTTGATTGTCCCACTTTCTCAGTGCAGTTTTCCAAACATGGAGGAAGGTATGAATCCGCTTTTGTCACTGCATTCACTTTTCGATAATCCACACACAGTCGTTGTGTTCCATTCGGCTAAGCAGCTACCCTGCTGGCTTCTGGGGCATCTGACCAGTTACCTCCACCTGGGTGTCAATACTTCCTTAAATGCATTCCTTCCCTTTGATCTCTCTATTGTCTCAGTCTCTTCAGAAATGTTTTCTTCCCAGAATTGATTAAACTTGGTTTGTTACCCTAGCTCTTAGACTTGTAAAACAAACTTACCCTATCTTTACCTTACATCTTTTACACCTGCATATATCCCCCTTTTAACTAAAATGACTCAATTCAAAAACACTCCTGTTATTGCCTTATGTAAAACTCTGACCAAAGGTCCTCTTGGTTCACTAACATATCAAAACTACTTCTTACTGTTGGTTTTTGATTCATGCAGCCACTCTGGCTCTTATTACAATTACCCTAACCGCCTGTCTTCCAGTACAAAAGAAAAATGACAGTGATATTAGTAGCTGAAAAATATGACAATTTCTTATTCTCTTGACACTAGGGGAAAAATTTTCCCCCCATCAGGGGAGAAGTGCAGGAATGGGCGTGCCTCCAATCGGCACCCCTAATCAGGGGCACCTCACCATTTTCCGTGGGTGAGCCAATTAAGGCCCACCCAGTGTGACGTTCACTCAGAAACACTATGCGCTCCCTGTGCGGGCGGTGGTGGGGGGGGGATTCCCTGAGCCGGGAGTGTGCTCTTTTGCGCGTGCGCACAGATCTCCCTAAGGCTAAGTGCTGCCTTGGGGAGATCAGCTTGGTATTAAAATTTGTAATACAAATGATAAAAAAATTTCCCTGACGTTCCCTCATGTGACACTGTCAAATGAGTTGGACATGTCCATAACTTTTAGTGAAACCTTTAATAAAAATTTAAATACCCTCATGAAACCTCAACCCTCCCATGGATGAGGTTTCATTCTTTTTCCGAAGCCAGCCAGGGCTCCCAGCCTGCCCGCCAACCTTAAGTTTGGGCTGGCAGGTCTATTAGTGACTTTGATTAGTTTTTCAATGGCCTCAATAGGCTGTTGACAGGTCGGCGGGCGAACAGCTGACTCGGCCGTGCCCCTGCCAACCTGAAAATGGAAATGATGCGGGGTGATGTCGGGAGTCTCACCCGACGTCAACCCACATCAGCAAGTGGGCCCCACCCCTTGCTCACCAACCAGAAGATCCAGCCCTGGCTATAGATGATAAATCAAAAATAAACGACCAGGAAAGAGTAAGTCAGGCATTGTGCTTTGGGCACAACAGGTAAAGGAGAAACTAAAATATGTCAAGTAATTAAACCAGAAGAAAGAAATGAGAAATCTAAAACATTCAAGCTGAAGGACAGGCAAGGATATGTGGCCCAAATAAGTGTTCTTTATGCAAACGTATAGAGTATAGGGAACAAATTTAATGAATTGCAGGCTCAAATTCCACTTGGATGATATAGCATAGTAGATATTTCTGAGGTTTGGCTGCAAGACAGTGAACACTGGAGATTGAACATATCAGGTTATAAGGTTTACAGGAAAGATAAGGAAAATTGTACAGAAGTGGCAGCTTTAGTAGTTAAGGATAAGATAAATTCAAAGGTAAGCTAGGCTATAATGAGAGGTAAGCAGGCTCTAGAGACTTTATGGGTAGAGTTAAAAAATAGAAAATGATTTAAGACTCCAGTAGGTGTTGTGCATAGGTCATCTGGTAGCAGCTGTGAAATAGTAGATTGTAGAGATGCAGAAATTAGACAAGCATGTAGTAAAAGCAGAGCACTTTTAATGGAGAATTTTAACTTAGATATAGATTGGGATAAGCAGGCTAGTATGTGTCAGAAAGGTGGTGAATTTCTTGACTGTATCTGGGATAATTTTCTGCAACAATATGTTCTAGAGCCAACAAGGCAACATGCCATGTTAGATTTAGTAATAAATGATGAGCCGGAGTAAAGCCTAAAATTGTATGAACATTTAACAAATAACAGTCATAATATGATTGAGTTCAATATAATGCTTGAAATGGCGAAATTGCAAACAGCGAAGACTCTAGGCTTAGGTAAGGCTGACTTCAAAGTGGTGAGACAGAGACTGTCCACTGTAAAACTGGGCAAATTGACATAAAATCAGTGGAAAGTGTTCAAAAAATAACTTAAATAATGCAGAACCACTGTATAACCCAAAGTAGCAAGAGCTTTACTTGCCAAAACAAAAAGACACAAATGGCTGAAGAAATAAGAAACAGCATAAAACAAAAAAAAAGCATACAAAAGTGTAAAATTAACCACAGATCCTGGTGAATGGGAGAGATAGGAAGGACACCAAAGGAAGACAAAACAGTAAAGAGCAAAAATAAACATAAAAATATTTTACAATTACATTAGCAAAGGAGACAAGTCAGAAGTAATGTGGGCTCTTTGAAGACTTATAATGGTGATATTTTTATCAACACAAATAAGGAAATAGCAGGCATATTGAATAATTACTTTGTGTTAGTATTTACAGTCAAGGAATAATTCAGCATGCTGGAATGCAAGCAAACTAATATTTAATCAGGGACAAGGGCTCAACGAAAGTAACGTAAGTAAAACAGTAAAGAAGATAATAATGGCACTAAAGAACAACAAATCCCCAGGACTAGATGATTTCCATCCCAGAATTTTAAAGAAAATAGGTGAAAACATTGCAGATTTTCCATTACAATTTTACAAACTGCTCTCGACTTGGGAACCATTCTTCCTTTAAATTGGGAAATTCTGCATGTCACTTCGTTATTTAAGAAAGGTGAAGGGGAAACTAGAGAATATAGACCAGGTGACCTTGTCGGGAAACTACAAGAGCCCATAATTAAGCTTAGGGTGACTGAACACCTGGAAAATTTTCAGCTGATCAGGGAGCCAGCATGGATTTGTAAAGGCTAGGTCAGCCTGATGAACCTGATTGAATTTTTTGACTAAAGCAGTGGACAAGGGAATGTCTATCAATGTTATTCATAAAGGACTTCCAGAGGCATTTGAAAAGGGCCCTCATAGAAACTTTGTTAAAGTTAAGCTTATGGAATTGAAGGAAAATTATTGACCTGGTTAAGAAGCTTGCTGAATGGTAGGAGGCAGAATGTAGGGATAACAGGCACTCTAATTGGCGGGATGTGGTGAGTGGTATCAAGCAATGGTTTGCGTCAGAGCCCGAACTATTCACTGTATTTATGTGAATACATACAGTGTTCATTTATGAACACTTACATGATAGGATGAACCCCCCAGAATGAAATTTTCTGATGAGACCAAGATAGGTGACATTGTAAACAACAACAAATTCCATTTATATAGCGTCTTTACTGTCATTAAACATCGTAAGACATGTCACAGGAGCATTATAAATAAAAGTATGGCACTGAGCCACATAAGGTGATATATTAAGGCAGATGGCCAGAAGCTTAGACAAAGAGGTGGGTTTGAAGGAGCATCTTAAAGGAGGACAGAGTTAAAGATGCAGAGAGGTTTAAGCAGTGTAATTACAAAAATATATTAATGGATTAAATGAATGGACAAAACTATAGCAAATGGATTTCAATGTTGGCAATTGTGAGGTCATCCACTTTGTACTTAAAAATATAGAACAGAATATTTTCTAAATGGCGAAAAGCTAGAAACATTGGAGGTCCAAGAAGACTTGGGGGTCCAAATACATTGTTCACTAAAATGTCATGACAGGTACAGAAAGTAATCAATAGGCTCATAAAATGCTGGCTTTTATATCTGGAGAATTAGATTACAGGGGGTAGGAGTCATGTTTCAGTTATACAAAGCCCTGGCTAAACTACACCTGAAGTAAATGTAAGCACCATAACTTAGGAAGGACAGATTAGCCTTGGAGAAAGTGCACTATACATTTTACAAAATTATACCTGGATTCCAAAGGTTAAATTATGACAACAAATTACACAAACTAGGGTTGTATTCCCTGGAATTCAGAAGGTTAATGGGCAATTTGATTGAGGTTTCCTAGATACTAAGGGGAACAGATAAGGTAGGTAGAAACTGGTTCGGAAGTACAGGACTGGGAGCACAGGCTACTGTTAGGAAATAGAGATAGTTTAGTAAGTTAAATTGGTATTTGTGGGTGGTAGGAATTAATTTTAGCTTAAAGTTTAAGTTTGATTTGTATTTCTGTATCTGTGCATTAAAAAAGTCAAATGGAGTTTTAGTTTCACTTTAAAAAGGTGCCTGCAAAGGTGCCTGCATTTCTAATGAAGTTTTTTACAACTGTTGCAGTTAGGTTAAACAAACAAGGGTGGAAGAATTGGGCTGTTGCCTAGCAACAGGGGTCCAGAGAGGCAGGTCCCTCCCACAGACACACATACAGAAAAGCTAGAAACAGCAGTTTTGTTTTGGAAGCAGTTGAAGTTCAGCCAATTTTGAAGATAGTTGCCAGGAAGGAGCAGCCTAGAAGGGGCAGACAACCAATCCCAAGCTAAGGAAAACCACAAAAAAACAGGAGAGTGGAACAGGAGAAAGTCCCAAGAAGACCTTCTTGTCAAAGAAAGGACAGGAATCTGGAAAAGATCCTGTTAATTGAAGTTAAGAGTGAGGGGCAGAGGGAAAGGCTACAAGCTTCAAATTTAAAGAGAGAAAAGCTGCAGAAAGCAGATTTAAAGTGGGTACAGCTTGTAAGAGGCAAGAACAACTTGCAAGAAGTAAGAAGATCCAAAGAGACAACTGAAGGTCTATAAGTCTTTGCTATGGGCATGTGAAGCAGTGGTGTACTGTTGATAGCTAAATCAGAGAGAATGCATGGAATAAAGCTAGAATGCATGTAGTGACCCAGGGGAAAGGAACCTCAGAAGGAGAGTTTGAAACCCTGGAAGTGAACCCTTGCAGAAGGCGTCTGAGAGAAGGTGTCAGTTTGGGAGAAGATTCCCAAGCGAGTCCTTTGAGAGTGGAGATTGGGACCCCTCATATGAATGACGGAGTTCAGTGAGATTGATTGGCTCATGGTGTGACAAATGTCTGGGGAGTTGAGGAGAGAACCATATCATCTGGTTGAGGTGGCATCTGTCATTTGGTTTCAGGTTGCTAATTGGTTTACTTGGGCTATGTACTTACTGTGAACATTAGAGTATAAGGTAGCTTTTGTAACTTGTGTTATCCTTATTAATTTATATATATCAGTAAAGGTATAACTGTGGGTGAAGGAGTATTGTAATATAGTTCATATTTTCTGGTTGAATAAACATTTTACTCTTATGTTAAAAGTTCATTAGCAAACTTTGGTGACTCTGTTCAGTGGTCACTCTCCATGTTTTTATGACGCGGCAGATGATGTGTGCCAGGTGGATCGAATCCATGAGGGAAACTCGAACCTGCTATGACAACGGTTTTGCAATTTGTATTTATTTCAAGATGCGTGCCCTGAATTCAATAGTAATAAGTCCAAAAAGACTTTAGAGAGTTTTTAGAAAACTAAATTAAACATTTATTAACAAATAGGTCTACAAATTACTACTATAATAACTCCTAAAACCCCTAATTAACTTGGCTTCCAATTAACATTCCCTCAACCCGTTAATGCAACAGTAAAAACAAATAGATTTAAACAGATCCAGGCAAGTCAACACAATACCCTAGACAGTAGAATTCAAAGTGGCTCTTCCCAACTTCAGTTTCTGTAGACTTAGTGCACAAATACTGGAGGTTTTTCACACTTCTGGTAGATCTTGCAATGCCTTCTCTGACACATAGCGTCATTCTCCTTTGTACATGTTTCTCCCTTTTAATGTAAATCCCATTGTTCCCATATGTCTTTGGAACTTTACTTTCTCTTAATATAAATAATTTCATGGTGCTAATATTAATAAACTAATAAAGTAACCTTTGGGATAAATAATCACACTGCTTGGCCTAGCTTCTCTGGCTAGGTACAACATCCCACCATCTCTCTGAAATTCAATCTACCCTGATTTATCTAAAAACCCAAATTCTCCTCAGCTCACATTCTAAGACTTCAGCCATGTTTACGTATTTAGCATTTCAAACCTAGCTTCTTTTGATGAGTCAACGCCTCCAGACCAGCTGTCTCCAACTCAATTAAATCCCACAAACACAAGGAGAAACTATCCAAACACCACTATTAACCTACTTTAACAATAAACCACAATAATATTATGAGAATTATTATACTTTTATGACAATGTATCTAAACAATCAAACAAAGTTAAGATCTATCAAGCTGGGTTTCACTCTGGGATCAGGCTTGTCCAGGGGTAACCTCAGCTGGGGATCATAACACTAAAAATTGGAGCCAGACATGTCAGGAGTGAAATTAGGAAATACTTTTACACACAAAGGGTGGTAGAAATTTGGAACTCTCAGTCCCCAAACAGCAATCGATACTAAATCAAATTGATAACTTTCAACCTGAACTTGATAGACTTGTTAACAAAAAGTATTAAGGGATATGGTGAAAAGGTATGTATATGGAGGTAGGTCTTAGATCAGCCATGATCTCACTGCAGGCAGGCTCAAGCAGGCTAAACTATCTATTCCTGTTCCTATGTTCCCTCAAAGGTAAGTATATACTTCCTTAGGTAAGGAGATCAAAGCTGCACAAATATTTCAGGTATGGTCTCACCAATGCCCTAATACAATTTAAGACTTTACTGAAATTCCATTGTAATAAAAGCTAACATATCATTTGCTTTCCAAAATGCTTGCTGCATGTTAACTTCCTGTGACTGAAGTACAAGGACACTTGAGGTCCCTCCAAATACTAACATCTCCTGGTCTCTCACCAGTTTTAAAAAATAATGCTTATTTATTATTTTTTCCCCAAAGTGAATAACTTCACATTTCACCACATTATACTCCACCTGCCATGTTGTTGCCCACTCACTTAAGCTACTTTATCCCTTTGCATCTTTGTGTCCTCTTTGCTGCCTACTTTCCTACCTAACCTTGCATCATCAGCAAATTTGGATACATGACTTTGAGTCCCACCATCTAAGTCATTAATGTGATATTGTAAACAGCTGAGGCATAAGTATTGATCTTTGCAGTAGGCCGCTAGTTTCAGCCTGCCAATCTCTAAATGACTTGTTTATTCCTACTCTGTTTTCTGTCTGTTAACCAACCCTCAATTCATGCTAATATGTTACCTCCAATCCCATGAGCCCTAATTTTGTCTAATAACCTCTAGTGTGGCACCTTATCAAATACTTTTTGAAGATCCAAATGCATTAAATTCATTGGTTCCCCTCATCTACCCTGCTAGTTACAACCTCAAAAAACCCTGAACAGATTTGTCAAACTCAATTTCCCTTGCTTAACTGTGTTTAATCTGATAACCATATTACAATTTATATTTATACTGCACCTTTACTGCATTAAAATGCCCCAAATCAAAATATGACACTAGGCCGGTGGACCAAAAGTTTGGTTAAAGAGATAGGTTTTAATAAGTACCTTAAAGGAGGAAAATGAGGTAGAGAGGCAGAGAGGTACAGGGAGGGAATTCCAGACCTTACGGCCTAAGCAGCTGAAGGCACAGCTGCTAATAGTGCGGTGATTAAAATTGAGAATGCCAGAATTAGATTTGTGCAGTTATCTTGGAAGGCTGTGGGGCTGTTGGAGATTACAGAGGTAAAGAAGGCAAGGCCATGGAGGACTTTGAAGACAAGGATGAAAATTTTAAATCAAGACATTGCTTGACCGGCAACCAATATAAATCAGTGAGCATGGGCTGATAGGTGAATGGGACTTGGTGCGAGAATGCATCTGCTGGAGAGATGGTGCAGCAGGGAGGGCTTTAGTCTCTTGGAACATTAGGATTAGTTCTGGAGAGATGGGACCTGCATAGGCTATACGGTTGCTCCTAAATAGTGCCTGGACAAATGCCTTGCAGGGCAAATTGCTAGAGCTATTGAGGAGGGTTTAAACTAACTTGCCAGGGTTGTGGGAACAAGGAAGTAATTCTGGAGAGGGATACCAAGGCAGAAATAATATTGGGAGAGACAGATATCACCAGAGTAGCAAATGGCAAGGTATTAGGTGGGTTCAGCATAAGAGGGAAAGTAGTAAAGTCTAAATCAGGGTTACTGTGTATGTAAGTGAATGCTCTGAGTATGAAAAATAGGATTGGTGAGTTGCAGATGCAGATAGTCACATGGAAATATGATGTGGCGCTAACAGGGATCTGACTCAAAGAAAGGCAGGGCTGGATATTCGATTTTCCTGGATTTAAGGTGTTTAAGAAAGATAGGAAAGAAAGGGTTGGCAGGATTATTTAATGAGAATATTGCAGTGCTAGAAAGAGGGAGAGAGAGAGAGAGGGAGTATGTCCCAGAGGGGTCAAGAACAATATCTAAAACTACAGCTGAGGATCAAAAAAGATGCAATGACATTGCTGAGCGTAGTCATCTTCTTCTCGAGTTCACTGCCTGAAGCCAGGTCCGATCTGCAGCAGCGCCATTTCCACCATGTGTAGGGCAAGGGGTGGGCACTGAATTCCCCCAGCCAGAACATGGATCGAACTCCATGCTGTTGGCATCAGCCTGATCCATACTGGCTGTCCAGCTTACTGGGCCCCTCAAAGAGTATGAGTTGCTGTAGCAATATAAACTTTTAGATGCATGTTGTATCCTGGAGCAATGGATAGTAATGGTAGAGGCCCCAATTCCATTCTATCACATGGTTGACCAGGAACCTCTCCTGCTCTAAAAGAAGAATCTCTCCTACCCAGGAATCTAAAAGTCTTCTACAGGCATATAAACAGTAAAAGGGTGGTAAAGAAATGATTGGGGCCAATTAGAGAACAAAAGAGGATTTACAGATGGAGGCAAATGGCATGGCTGAGCTATTAAATAAACATTTTGCATCTGTCTTTACAAAAAATGCTGCTGCTGCCCAGGCCATGGTGAAAGAAGAGGTAGTTCAGATCCTTGAAGGGTTTAAAATTGATGAGGATAGACTGTACCTAAAGTTGATAAGACACTACTTCTGGGGTTTCTTTTGTGTTTTCTGCTGTGAAGATCATAAGACTTTAAGACGTAGGGCCAGAAGTAGGCCATTCAGCCTGTTGAGTCTGCTCCACTATTCAATGAGATCATGGCTGATCTGATAACCCTCAACTCCACTTTCCTGCCTTTTCCCCATAACCTTTGATTCCCTTACTGATTAAAAATTTGTCTGTCTCAGCCTTGAATATACTTAATGATCTAGCCTCTACAGCCCTCTGTGGTAAAGAGTTCCACAGATTGACTAGCCTCTAAGAGAAGAAATTCCTCCTCATCTCTGTTTTAAATGGGTGACCCCTTACTCCGAGATTATGCCCTCTGGTCCTAGACTCTCCCACAAGGGGAAACAACCTCTCAGCATCAAGGCCCCTAAAAATCTTATATGTTTCAATAAGGTGGCCTCTCATTCTTCTAAACTCCAATGAGTACAGGCCCAATCTACTCAACCTCTCTCATAAGAAAATCCCTCCATATCCAGGATCAACCTAGTGAACCTTCTCTGGACTGCCTCCAATGCCAGTATATCTTTCCTTAGATAAGGGGACCAAAACTATACACAGTATTCTGGTGTGGTCCAATTAGTGCCTTGTATAGTTTTAGCAAGACTTCCCTATTTTTATATTCCATTCCCTTTGAAATAAAGGCCAACATTCCATTTGCCTTCCCTATTACCTGTTGAACTTATATGTTAGCTTTTTGGGATTCACGTACAAGGACTCCCAATTCCCTTTGTGATGCAGCCTTCTGCAGTCTTTCTCCATTTAAATAATATTCAGTTCCTCTATTCCTGTCAAAGTACATAACCTCACATTTTCCCAAATTATAGTCCATCTGCCAAGTTTTGGCCCACTCACTTAACCTGTCTATATTCCTCTGTAGATTCCTTGTGTCATCCTCACCACTTGCCTTCCCACCTATTTTCGTGTCATCCGCAAACTTGGCAATAGTACATTCACTTCCCTCATCTAAGTCATCAATATATGTTGTAAATAATTGCGGCTCCAGCACTGATCCCTGTGGCACTCCACTAGTTACAGGTTGCCATCCTAAAAATGCCTCCCTTATCCCAACTCTCTGTCTTCTATTAGTTAGCTAATCCTCTGTCCGTGCTAGTATACTATCCCCAACACCATGGGCTCTTATCTTATTAAGTAGCCTTATCGAACGCCTTTTGGAAATCCAAATATATTACATCTACGGGTTCCCCTTTATCTATCCTGCTTGTTACCTCCTCAAAGAATTTTAATAAATTTGTCAAGCATGATTTCCCCCTCATGCAGCCATGCTGACTCTGCTTGATTGGACTGGGGGAGGTGATAGCTTAGTGGTATTATCACTGGACTAGTAATCCAGGGACCCAGAGTAATGCATTTGAATTCCTGCCACAGCAAATGGTGCAATTTGAATTCAATTAAAAAAAAATCTAGAATTAAAAGTCCAATGATGACCATGAAACCATTGCCAATTGCTGTAAAAACCCATCTGGTTCATTAATGTCCTTTAGGGAAGGAAATCTGCCATCTTTACCTGGTCTAACCTACATATGACTCCAGACCCACAGCAATGTGGCTGACTCTTAAATGCCCGCTGAGCAAGGGCAATGAGGGACGGGCAATAAATGCTGGCCCAGCCAACGATGCCAACATCCCATGAACAAATAAAAAAAATAGTTTATTAGATCCTTTATTTTAGACACCAACATTTCCCCAATGAGAAATGTTAAGCTAACTGGCATATAGTTACCTGTTTTTTTGTCTTCCTCCCTTTTTGAATAAGGTTGTTACATTGGCCATTCTCCAATCCTCTGGGACTTTTCCGGAATCTAAGGATTCTTGGAAGATTACTACCAGCTACACTATCTCTGTAGCTACTTCCTTTAATGTCCTAGGATGCAACCCATCAGGCTTATGACCCTTTAGCCCCATTAGTTTCCCTAGTACTTTTTCTCTAGTGATAGCTATTGTATTTATTTCCTCCCCTCCATTTTTCCCCTTGATTATTTAGTATTTTTGGAGTGCTATTAGTGTCTTCTACCGTGAAGACTGAAGCAAAATATTTATTAAACTCCTCTGCCATTTCCTTGTTCCCCATTATTATTTTCCCAGCCTCATTCTCTAAGGGCAATGTCTCTAACAATGGTTTTCCCTTTGCCTCTTGACAGGCGTTTTCAGATAGAGAGCACATGTTTTAGAGATATGAGAAGAAAAGCCAGCTAGCTATTATTGTGAAATTACTGGAATCTTCCACACATAAGAGAAAGAGGTTTTAGGTCCTGTTCCTTTCAGGCTAGGAGCTATTCAGCTGCACTGCCCTCACACAAAACCTTGGTCACCTGGTCAGGAGCTAATTAAAATGCTGTTGTCAGGCAGCTACCTTGGTCCAGGACTCTTTTCTAGCACCATCCTGCCTTCCATGGCACATTCTGTTCCAGGGTTGCAACATTGTATATGTCTCTCATCCTGTTCCACTGGACATGTCTTTCAACCTGCAGCCATTGTAATTCTAATCCACAGTCCAACAGGAAACACAAGGATATATTCTTTACAACAGTCCAACAAAAATAAAGTATTTATTTTAGATCTTTGTCATTTCCTTTTCCCCATTATAATTTCTCCCATCTCTGCCTCTGAGGGACCAACATTTGCTTTTGATAATCTCTTTTTATATACTTAAAGAACCTTTTAAGATCTATTTTATATCTCTTTTCTCAGTTATTCTCATATTCTTTTTCTCTTTACCAATTTCTTGGGTAGCCTCTGCTGAATTCTCAAATCCTCCCAATCATTAGGCTTATTACTCTTTTTAGCAACATTATAAATCTCTTCTTTTAATCCAATTTTATCTTCTAATTTTCTTGTTAGCCATGGGTGATCTACTTTCCTATGGGATTTTTATTCTCCAGGGAATGTATATTTGCTGCGAATTGCAAATCAATTCTTTAAATGTTTGCCGTTACTTTCCATTACCAGAACTCTTAGGCCAGGATTTCCAGGTTGGTGAGCAGGGGATGGGGCCTGCTCGCCGACACGTAAAATGACATGCAGTGGCGTCGGCCGGAACTTCCGATGTCACTGCACCCCATTTAAATTTTCAGGTAAGCGGGGGCTCAGCAAAATGAGCTGTGCGCCCGCTGACCTGTCAATGGCCAATTGAGGCCATTGACAGAGTCATTTATGTAATTAATGGACCTACCCGTCTAACCTTAAGGTTGGCGGGCAGGCCGGGAGCCCTGGCAGGCATTAGAAAAAGCATGAAAATTCATCCACGGGCGGGATGAGGTTTCATGTAGGTTTTTAAAAATTTAATTAAAGTTTCAAATGAGGGGACATGTCAGGAATTTGTTTTTCTATTTTTAATATTTTTTAATGTACAGCCGATCTCCTGAGGCAGCACTTTGCCTCAGGGACATGAGTGCACTCTTTCGTGTGCGTGCGCGAAAGAGCGCACTCTCGGCTGAGGGAATCCACCCCCCCCTCCCCTGCCCGCACAGGGAGCACATAGTGCTTCCATGCGGATGTCATGCTGGGTGGGCCTTAATTAGCCCGCCCACGTAAAATGGCGGCGCGCCCCCAATTGGGGGCGCCGATCAGAGGTGCACCTCTGTGCACCCACTCTTCAACCTCCCCCCTGACGAGGGGAAAATTCCACCCTTAATCTAGTTTGTTAATCTACCTTAACGCACTCGTCCCTCTTACCTATATAGTTTGCTTTGTTCAGATTTATGACCCTAGTTTTGGACTTAACTAATTCACTCCTTTACTAGAAGGCTATTAATTAATCCATTCTAATTGCATAATACTCAATCTAAATAGGCTGCTCCCTTGTAATGATCGAGAAAACCACAAAACTATACATTCCATAATCGCATCCTCCACATATTAAAAAGACTTGCATTTATTTAGCTCCTTTTAAGACCACCAGATGTCTTGAAGCACTTTCCAGCCAATCATGTCCTTTTGATGTGTGTGCATTGTTGGAAATGCAGCAGCCAATTTTCACACAGCAAGCTCACACAAACAGCAATGCGATAATGACCAGATAATCTGGTTTTGTGATACTCATTGAGGGATAAATCTTGGCCAGGACATCAGGGTAACTCTAAGATAAAAGCAAAAAACTGCGGATGCTGGAAATCCAAAACAAAAACAAAAATACCTGGAAAAACTATACAAAGATTAAAGTCCTCCATGATTATTATATTATCCTTGTTTCATGCACCTCTAATATGCTGATTTATATTCATCCCTATACAACGGCATTCTTAGCGGCCTGATAAACCACTCTACCAGTGTTTTCTGTCCCTTGTTGTTTCCTGGTTCCATCCAATATGATTCTACATCTTGATTTTCCAAACCAAGATCCTTTCTCTCTGCTGCCTTTATCCCATCCATTATCAGGGCAACCACTCCTCATTTTCCATTTTCTGAAAGTATCCTGGAATATTTATTCCCAGCATTGACCACATTGCAACCATATCTCCATAATGGCTATAATTCAAACTCATTCGTTTCAATTTGTGCTATTAATTCATCCATCTTGTTGCAAATGTTTCACAAATTTTGATACAGTGCATTCAGCTTTAACCCTTTTCCTATTTTTCCTTGATAGTACAGGTCCAGTATCCATTATCCAAAATCTTTGGGACCGATCGCGTTTAGGATTTCAGATAATTTCGGTTTTCGGATACTGCATATAGGACTAGGCCTACTTATATTACAATAGTCTAAGCCTAGGCTAGCTAGAGTCTAAAGTAAATGAAATGGATAGAAAAGTAAGATTTACCACCGAATAATAAATACAGGATACCTGTAATAAGTTCCCACCCGTGGTGCCATCAGCAATTCTGCTTGTCAGAGAGGCTTCGGAGTCTCGATGTGCAGACAAGCAACTAGATTTCCTGCACTAAAGGTTGGGTGCGGTCGGTGAGGTTAGTGTTGGCTTGGATCATGTGGCTTTTGGATGTGTTCAATTTTCAGATATACATATAAAGGATACTCAACCTGTACCTTGAAACCCTTTGAAGCTGAAGGCAATAAATTTGTGGAAAGATTGGACAATATATTAGGATTTGTATATTCAGAATTATCTATTTTTCACTACTTTCATATACTTGTTCATATGGAGCCTTGCAGCTTTTGATTTTGGTGTCAAAATGTTTCACTGGAGCTTAGAGAAATTTAATTTCACAAAAAAAGACTTGCATTTATGTAATGCCTTTCATGACCACCAGGCATCTCAAAGCGCTTTACAGTTAATGAACAACTTTTGAAGTACTGTTGTAATATAGGAATAAGGAAGATTTTCATGTCACTCTAGATTGTTGTATTCAATAATATAATACCCAACCCTGATAAATTCTTGACCTTGGTAAGTGCTTGACCTTGGTTACTCCAACTGCATTCACATCTGGGATAAGGGGAAGATTTGCTGTGTCTTTCAGCAAGAACAAAGTCCCACAAGTACAGAGTCCAAGGCTTGATTGTATTCTTCAGCTTTAGCTGAACCCATGTAAATGATTTTCCATTCAAAATCCAGAGATAGATATTTGATGCATTGGAAGGTGATCTCAAACTGAAATGGATTCATCCACAAGTATACAGTTTCTCCATTTGTACCATATCAAACGAATATAATGTTTTCAACAGAAAAGAGACCCAGCCTGCTCTACTTTTCCTTAGAGTTGCTTCCTCTAACTCCGGTAACATTCTTGTAAATCTCTTCTGCACTTTCTCTAGTACTTCAATCTAATTTTTGTAATATGTCAGAATTACACACAATACTCTGCAAATGTTGTTTAACCATTATGGTTATGAAAATTTGGATGGGGGTGGTAAGTGGCAAGTAGCTTTTGTTCCACTGAATTGCTAGACAATGACCATCTCCAATGAAAATCTAAGCAGCTCACTTGACTTTCAATGGCATTATCATCACTGCATCCCCATTAACATCCTGGGGTGTCACCACTGACCAGCAACTTAACTATATCAACCACATAAGTACTGTGGCTACAAGGGCAGGTCAGTCTGGGTAGTCTGTGGTAAGTACTCAGTTTTAACTTCCTAAAGACTTCCCACCAACTATAAGGCATAGGTTAAAAAGTGTGATGAAATACTCTCCTCTTGCCTGAGTGAAGGAGCTTGATACCAAGACAAAGTAACACGCTTGATTGGCATTCCATCCATCGCCCTAAACATTCACTCCTTCACCAATGGTACACCATGTTTCATCTACAAGATGCATGGCAGAAACTCACCAAGATGTCTTTGATTGAACCTTCTTAACTTGCAACGTCTACTGCCTAGGACAACATAGCAGGCACATGAAACATCACCTCTCTCAAGTTCCACTCTAATCCCAAACCATCCTGATTTAGAAATATATTGCCATTCCTTCACTGTTGCTGGGTCAAAATCCTGGAATTGCCTACCTAACAGCACTATGGGGGTACCTACACCACACAGACTGCAGTGGTTCAAAGTGGTGCCTCACCAACTTCTCAAGAGCAGACAGGAATGGACAAAAAATGCTTGCCTGGCAACAATGTCCACGACCCATGAAATCTTTTTTAAAAATTACCTTCAAGATTTTGTATTCTATTCCACGAAGAATAAACTCCACTACTTTGTTCACACACTTGATGACCTGAACAATTTGTGTTGTTACCTTTAGTGATTTATGCATTTTGTATTGTCACAGCTCTGTGCTCCTCAACCCTATTTAGGGGCCTCTTTAAATAGCCCAAAAAAATAGAAGTTCAGATTACAATTGTTGGCTTTGGGCGTTTCTTCTTTCTACCTATCCTTGATGTTATGATCATTTTATTTGAAACAAGTTTATTTTTGTCAGCTTTTCTCCCCATTTCCTGAAGTTGGTTGCTCCGGCTGGGATGAGATTCAACGGAGGCAGGCAGTGCCTTGTTCAAATGTACATTTTCATATATGAACAAAGAAAACAAGTGTTGGCAAGTTGCTTGGCAATGGAAATTATCGCAGTCGATCTCATTCCTGACAGATGAGTTCTTAAGTGTACAATTCCATCACAGGATAGCAAAGATACACTCCATCTATCTATGTTGAGTTAGCTAGTCTCAAGTTGGGTGGTCATTGGTTTACCACAATTGGTGGGCAATATAATCAGGTTTTCTTTATTTTTAAATTCATTCACGGGATGTGGGCTTGCCCATCCCTAGTTGCCCTTGAGGTGGTGATGGTGAGCTGCCTTCTTGAAATACTGCAATCCATGTGGTGTGGGTACACCCACAGTGTTGTTAGGGAGGGAGTTTCAGGATTTTGACTTTGCTGGGCAACTAGGGTTGGGCAATAAATGCTGGCCAATCCAGCAAAGCCCACATCCCGTGAATGAATTAAAAAAAAAGAAAACCTGATCATCTTGCCCACATTAGTCAGTGGTACAGAGGCCAACTGTAGTAACCCAACTTGCTAACTCAACATAGATAAATAGAGTCTATCCCTCCTGATTTGAATAAATCTGTACAATGTGTAATCAGACAGGATTAAAGTAGAGATTGTAGTAAAGATTCCTCTGAGAATAAGATTTGTCGTAGCATGAGAGAATTTCACATTCAGTTTGTGAGTGAGAAACTAGTGTCTTAAACTCAAATAAAGGCAATTACAGAGGTATGATGGAAGGATTGGCTACAGCAGACTGGGAAAATAGGTTAAAAGGCAAGATAGTCAAGAAACGGTGTTGGATGTTTAAGGAAATATTTCATACCTCTCAACAAAGATATATCCCATTGAGAAAGAAGGACTCTATGAGGATACACTATCTATGGCTAACTAAGGAAGTAAAGGATGGTATCAAATTGAAAGAAAAGGCATACAACAATGAGAAGATTAGTGGTAAGCCAAAAGATTGAGAAAATTCTAGAAACCAGAAATGGAAGACTAAAAAAAGATAGAGGAGAAATTAGAATATGAGTGAAAATGAGCAAGAAATATAAAGAAAGACAGTAAGAGCTTCTAGAAGTACACAGAAAGGAAGTGAGTAGCTAAAGTACCTGTGCTCCCTTCGAAGATGAGACTGGGGAATCAATGAGGTGAATGAGGAAATGGCAGAGGTTTTGAACAATTTTGTATCTGTCTTCACGGTAGAAGACACAAAAAGCATTCCAATAATACGAGCAGAAATTCAAGAGACAAAAATGAAGGAGGACTTAAAACAATTACCACTAGAGAAAACGGATAACTAATGGGACTAAGAATTGACAAACTCCCATGGACCTGATTGCCTGCATCCTAGGGCTTCAAAAGAGGTGGATGTATTGGCTGTAACCTTCCAAAATTCCTGAGATTCTGGAAAGGCTTCAGCAATTGAAAACCACAAATCTAACATCTCTATTCAAAAGAGGAAGACAGTAAGCAGGAAACTATAGACCAGTTAGCCTAACATCTATCATTGAGAAAATGTTAAAATCCATTAGTAAGGAAGTAGTGGCTGGAGATTTATAAAATCACAATACAATCAAGCAGTTAATATGGTCTTATGAATGGGAAATCATGTTTGACAAATTTATTAGAGTTCTTTGAGGATGTAACAAGCAGGGTGAAAACAGGGAACTGGTAGATGTAGTGTACTTGGATTTCCAAAAGGCATCCAATAAGGTGCCACATAAAAGGTTATTGTACAGGGTAATTTGTCATAGTATTTGGGGTAATATATCAGCATGGGTGGAAGATTGGCTGACAAACAGGAAAGAGTGTGTCAGAATAAATGGGCCATTTTTAGGTTGGCAAAATAACTAGTGGGGTGTGACAGGGATCAGTGGTGGGGCTTCAGCTATTTACAATCTGTATTAATGACTTGGATGAGGGGACCAAGTGTATTGTAGCTGAATTTGCTAACAATACGACGATAAATAGGAAACAAAGTTGTAAGGAGGACAGAGTCTGCAAAGGTTAAATGAGTGGGCAAAAATTTGGCAGATCGAGTATAACATGGGAAAATGTGAGGTTACCCCCTTTGGCAGGATGGATAGAAGAGCAGAATATTATTTAAATGGAGAGAGACTGTAGAAGGTTGCAATACAGGGGGATCTGGCTATCCTCATACTTTAATCACAAAATGTTAGCTTGCAGATACAGCAAGTAATTAGGAAGGCAAATGGAATGTTAGCCTTTATAGCAAGGGGGATGGAGTATAAAAGTAAGGAAGTCTTGCTACAACTGTTCAGGGCATTGGTGATACAACATCTAGAGTACTCTGTACAATTTTGGTCTTGCAACTTAAGGAGGAATATATTTGCAATGGACGCAGTTCAGAGAAGGTTTGCTAGGTTGGTTTCTGGAATGTGGAGGTTATTTTATGAGCAGTTTGGGCCTATATTCCTTGGGGTTTAGAGAATAAGATGTGATTTTATTGAAACATGTAAGATTCTGAGAGGACTTGATAGGTTAGATGCTGTAGATGTTTCCCCTCATGGAGGAATTTTGAACCAGGGGCACAGTTTCAAAATAAAGGGTCTCCCGCTTATGGGAGATGAGGAGGAATTTCTTCTCTCAGAAGGTAGTTAAACTTTGGAATTCTGTACACCAGGGAGCAGTGGAGGATTGGTGATTGAACATACTAAAGGCTGAGTTAGAGATTTTTGATCTACAAGGGAGTCAAGGATTATAGGGAGCAGGCAGGAAAGCTAAGTTCAGGTCACAATCAGATCATGATGGAACAAGCTCTTGGGACCAAATAGCCTATTCCTGCTCCTATTTCTTACATTACGTATCACACGTAACAATTTAATTGACCACTGAAACAATTAGGGGTGCCTCAGTTTTATTTTCTTTTTTCTTTAGTTTTTAGAATAGAACAGTTCTTCTTAGTTTGTCTGTGCAGGACCTATTAGCACCATTTTTTTTTTACTTTCCATTACTGCTGCATCTTTCCAGATTTGCTCAGGGTTAAATGTTCTAATCATTAAGAAGAAATGAATAAAATACACCCTGCAGCTTAAGAATATGGAGAGAGTGGGGGAATGGGTGACCACCACGCAGTCAATAAGACATAGGCAGGCAGGGCTGGTGTTCCCAGTTTTCGGTTCTCAATTCTGATGAAAGTGGTAGTTCATCTGGAGAGTGCAGCCAGAGCCAAGTCCTTGGCATGTCAGACAGCTCAGCTATGCAGGGGGTCATGAAGAAAACTGCAAGAGCAACAGTGATAGGAGATTTAATAGTTAGGGGAACAGATAGGCATTTCTGTGGCTTCAGAATTAAAATACAATCCCTTCCCCAAAGTGAGGGGGGTTTGTTGAAGGAGCTGGGAAATGAAAAAATTCAAACTTTTTTGAATGATAATGGTTCAGTAAAGCATTTCAGTTAACTTCACTATTTTTAAGTTACATCAGCAGAAGTGGAGTAGCTGGTTTCTTTTTCTATAACTAGTAACTTTTATTGCCTAAAAGATGGAGGAATGGCAGGGCAGCTCCAACCTTTCGAGTGCACATCCTGTGTCATTGGGGAACTCCAGGATGTAACTTGTGCCCTCAATAGCCATATGTGCAGTAAGTGTTGTCAGCTGCAGCAGCTCGAGCTCTGTGTTTCGGAGCTTGAACAGCACTGTGGTGGAGGTTGAGAGTTTTGTGGAAAGCACAATTTATAGGTTTGGTCACCCTGCAGCTTAAGAATATGGAGAGAGTGGGGGAATGGGTGACCACCACGCAGTCAATAAGACATAGGCAGGCAGGGCTGGTGTTCCCAGTTTTCGGTTCTCAATTCTGATGAAAGTGGTAGTTCATCTGGAGAGTGCAGCCAGAGCCAAGTCCTTGGCATGTCAGACAGCTCAGCTATGCAGGGGGTCATGAAGAAAACTGCAAGAGCAACAGTGATAGGAGATTTAATAGTTAGGGGAACAGATAGGCATTTCTGTGGCTTCAGAATCCAGGATGACGTGTTGATTCCCTGGTGCCAGGGTCAAGGGTGCCACTGAATGGCTACAGGGCATCGTGAGGCAGGGAAGGCGAACAACCAGCAGTCATGGTCCAGATGGATACCAACAACAAAGGTGAAAAAATGGGTGTGGTCCTGCAGTGAAAATTTAGGGAGTTCAGTAGGAAATTAGCAAACAGAACCTCAAAAATAGTAATTTCTAAACTAAACTATCCCAGTACTATGTGCAAGTAACTATAGAAATAGAAGGATAAAGCAGCTTCATGCATGCTGGAAACAAGGTGCAGGACAGAGGGCTTTAGATTCCAGTGACATTGGGACAAGGTTTGGGGGAGTTGGAATCTGTAGAGACCACATGGATTGCACCTAAACAGAGGCAACACAAATTCTTTGAGGGGCATTTTGCTAGTGCTATTGGGGGGAGTTTAAACTGGGGTATGTGAACCAGGAGTTAATACTAGAGATGAATACTAAGTTGCACAGAATACTGGGAGAGACAGAATATTTGCTATTCTGGTGCTATAAAATATGAGGTAGGATCAGGGGAAAGTGATCAAGTCTAAATTAAGGTTATTGTCCATGTGTGTGAATGTGTGGAGGATGATAAATAAGATTGGTGAATCACAGATGTAGATAGTCATGTGCAAATATGATGTTGTGGTGATAACAGAGACTAGCTCAAATTTGGGCAGAATTGGGTATTAACCATTCCTGGATACAAGGTGGTCAGGGAAGATAGGAAATGAATGAAAGGAGGAGGGATGGCTGTGTTGATTAGGGAGAATATTGCCAAGAGGGAGGATGTCCCAGAGAGGTCAAGGATGATCTTATTTGGCTGGAGCTAACGAACAAAACAAGTGCAATTACATTGCTCAGTGTAGTCTATGGGGCAGCAACTAGTGGGAAAGATGTACAGGAACAAGTTTGCAAGGAAATCACATGGAGGTGCAAAAATTATAGAGTAGTTATACTGGGGGATTTTAATTATGTTATGGCATGGCAAATGATGTGTGCCAGGCAGACCAAATCCAGAAGGGAAACTTGGTCCCGCTATCACAATGGTTTTGCAATTTGTATTTATTATGAGATGTGTGCACTGAATTCAGAAGTAATGAGTCCATCAAGACCTTCAGAGATTTAAAAAAAATAAAGTAAAATATTTATTAACAAAATAAAAGATTTCAAGCACATACATAAGACAACAATTACTTAATATGATAACAAATCCTAAAATTCCTAATTGACCTGACTCCCAGTTACACACCCCATTTAAGGCAACAGTCCAAAATAGATTTTAGATTTAAAACAAATCCAGCAAGCTAACACAATAACCACTTGACACTGGAATTCCACATGGCTTCCCCACCTTCAGTTACTTTACATAGCAGACTTATGCATAAATGGCTGGAGGCTTCCTGAAGGCTGTTTCGCATACTCCTATTAGATCTTACATGGCCCTCTCCTCACATGTCCTTTTATTCTCCTTTATATATGTTTCTCTCTCTTTAATATCTAAATACTATTGTTCCACATGTCTTTGAAACTGTATCTTTCTCATAATATAAAAACTTTCATGTTGCCAGTATTGTCAGTAACCTTTGGGAAAAATAAACACACTCCTTAGCCTTGCTTATCTAACTAGTTGTGAACAGACTAACATGACTTTGAAATCCAAACAATCCATTAATTTATCTAAAAATGCAAATTCCCTTCACACCTTACATGCTAAGCCAGCATCCATGTTTACTCATTAGCATTTCAAGCACATTTCTATACCTAACCTCTTTTAATGATTTCAAGCTTGCAGTCTACTTGACTCCAAATGTAATTAAATCACACAGACAGACCCAACTATAATCACACCCATAAACCTACTTCACAATAAACCGGGAAAATATTATGAGAATTATTATACTTTAGTCACAATTATCAGAATATAGTGGGGGATAGTAGAATTGAAAAGGGCAGAGAGGGGCAAGAGTTCCTGGAGTATGTCAGGAGAATTTTCTACAGCAGTATGTTTCCAGTCCAAGGAGAAAGGATGCACTTCTAGACCTGGTTCTTGGGAATGAGGTGGGTCAAGTAGATCACGTGTCAGTAGGGAATATTTAGGGGACAGGGATCATTGTATCATAGGGGAGAATTTTCTCACTGTTGGACGGGCCAGTCGGGAGCACTGCTATTTTACGTGCGCGGACCAATTAAGGCCCGCCCAGCTTGAGGCATGACCAGTAGCACTCAGCGCTACCTGTGCAGCAGGGTGAAGAGGGAGAGTCAGAGCCTGCACCTCTTTCATGCATGCATGCGATAGAGTGCAGAAATCTCCCTGAGGCATGGAGCTGCCTCAGGCAGATTAAGTACATATTAAAATTTTAAATAAAGAAACATAAAAATTATTTACACATATCCCCTCATGTGACTGCCTATTGTTGTAAAAACCCATCTGGTTTACTAATGTCCTTTAGGGAAGGAAATCTGCTGCTATCCTTACCTGGTCTGGCCTGCATGTGACTCCAGACCCACGGCAATGTGGTTGTCTCTTAAAAATGCCCTTTGAACAAGGGCAATAAATGCTGGTCTATCCAGTGATGTCCACGTCTCATGAATGAATATTAAAAGGGATAGACATCAAGATGAAGAAGATGTATGCTTATGACAGATGTCAGGTGGATAATACAGCCAAGAACCAGGCTGAATATAGAAGGTTCAGAGGGGAATTGAAAAAGCAAATAGACAGTATGAGAGGAGATCAGCATAAAAAGGAACCCAAAAGTCTTCCATAGGCATATAAATAGTAAACAGGTGGGACCAAAAAGGGAATTTATGCATGGAGGCAGGGGGCATAGCTGGGGTATTAACTTTGCATCTGTCCATACAAATGAGAAGATGCTACCCAAGTCATGGTGAAAGGGGAGGTAGCTCAGACACTTGAAGAGTTTAAAATTAATTGAGATATTGGATAGGCTGTCTGTACCTAAAAATAATTTTCAATTAATTTACAGAATGTGGGCTTCACTGGCTAGGCCAGCATTTATTGTCCATCCATTATTGCCCTCGAGAAGGTGGTGGTGAGCTGCCTTCTTGAAGCGCTGCAATCCCTGTGGTGTAGGTACACCCACAGTGATGTTAGGGAGGGAGTTCCAGGATTTTGATCCAGTTACAGGAACGATGATATATTTCCAAGTCAGGATAGTGAGTGGCTTGGAGGGGAACTTCCAGATGGTGGTGTTCCCATGTATCTGCTGCCCTTATCCTAGATGGTTGCTGTCATGGGTCTGGAAGGTGCTGCCTAAGACATTGTGGGTTGCCAATCAAGTGGGCTGCTTTGTCCTGGACGGTGTCAAGCTTCTTGAATGTTGTTGGAGCAGCATTCATCCAGGCAGGTGGAGAGTACTTTATCACACTCCCGACTTGTGCCTTGTAGATGATGGACAGGCTTTGGGGAGTCAGGAAGCAAATTACTCACCGCAGGATTCCTCGCCTCTGACCTGTTCTTGTAGCCACAGTATTTATATGGCTAGTCCAGTTCAGTTTCTGGTCAATGGTAACATCCAGGATGTTGATAGTGGGGGATTCAATGATGGTAATGCCATTGAATGTCAAGGGGTGATGGTTAAATTCTCTGTCGTGGAGATAGTCATTGCCTGGCACTTGTGTGGCATTAATTTTACTCGCCACTTGTCAGCCCAAGCCTGGATATTGTCCAGGTCTGGCTGCATTTGGATGTGAACTGCTTCAGTACCTGAGAAGTTGCGAATGGTGGTGAACGTTGTGCAATCATCAGCCAACATCCCCACTTCTGACCTTATGATGGAAGGAAGGTCATTGATAAAGCAGCTGAAGATGGTTGGGCTTTTGTGCTAGGTATGACTCCAACCAGCGGAGAGTTTTCCTCGATTCCCATTGCCTCAAGTTTTGCTAGGGCTTCTTGATGCCACACTCAGTCAAAGGTTACCTTGATGTCAAGGGCAGTCACTCTCACCTCACCTCGGGAGTTCAAATCTTTTATCCATGTTTGAACCAAGGCTATAATAAAGTCAGAAGCTGAGTGACCCTGGCTGAACCCAAATTGAGCGTTAGTGAGCAGGTTATTGCTAAATGAGTGCCACTTGATAGTACAGTTGATGACCCCTTCCATCACTTCACTAATGATCAAGAGGAGACTGATGGGGCGGTAATTGGCTGGGTTGGATTTGTCCTGCTTTTGGTGTACAGAACATATCTGGGCAATTTTCCACATAGCCGGGTAGATGCCAGTGTTGCAGCTGTTTTGGAACAGCTTGGCTCAGGGCAAGTACTGGAACACAAATCTTCAGTAACTTTGCCGGAATGTTGTCAGGGCCCATAGCCTTTGCAGTATCCAGTGCCTTCAGCCGTTTCCTGATATAACGTTTAGTGAATCAAATTGGCTGGAGATTGGCATCTGTGATGCTGCGGACATCTGGAGGAGGCCAAGATGGATCACCAGGACCAGATGCATCCAAGGATACTGAAGGAAGCGATAGTGGAAATTACAGAGGCACTGGCCATAATTTTCCAATCTCTCTTAGACTCAGAGGTGATACCAGAGAACTGGAGAGTTGCAAATGTCACAACCTTGTTCACAAAAGGATGTAAAGATAAGCCAGGCAACTACAGGCCAGTCAGTTTAACCTTGGCGGTAGGGAAGTTTCTAGAAATGATAATTTGGGACAAAATAGCCATTTGGATAACTAAGGAATTAATTGTTAACTAAGGAAAGCCAGCACAGATTTCTTAAGGACAAGTCGTGTTCAACGAACTTGCTTGAGTTTTTTTGATGAGGTAACCGAGAGGGTTAATGAGGATACTACTGTTGATATGATACACATGGACTTCCAAAAGGCATTTGTTAAAGTGCTGCACAACAGACTTGTGAGCAAAGTTACAGCTCATGGAATTAAAGGGACAATAGCAACATGGATAAGAAATTAGCTGAGTGGCAGGAAACAGACTGGAGGAATGTTTATAGTGGAGTTCCCTAGGGACTGGTGTAAGGACCTCTGCTGTTCCTGATATATATTAAGGACCTAGACCTTGGTATACAGGGCACAATTTCAAAACTGGCAAACAATACAAAACTTGGAAGAATTATGAACCAGGAGGAGAGTGTAAAGCTTACATAGACAGGTTGGTGGAATAAGTGGACTAGTGGCATATGAAATTTGTTGCAGCTAAGTATGAAATGTTTCATTCCGGTAGGAAGAACACAGAGAGAGAATATAGAATAAAGGGTACAATTCTAAAGGGAGTGCAGGAGCAGAGGGACCTGGGTGTATATGTGCATAAATCATTGAAGGTGGAGAGGACAGTTAATGAAGTATATGGTATTCTGGTCTTTATCAATAGGGACACAGGATACAAAAGGAAGGAGGTTATATTAAACCTGTACAAAACACTGATTTGGTCTCAACTGGAGTATTGTGTCCAGTTCTATGCACCACACTTTAAGGAGGATGTGAAGGCATTAGAAAGGGTGCAGAAAAGATTCATGAAACTGTTTCCAGGGATGAGGAACTTCAGTTACATAGATAAATTGAAGTTGGGACTGTTCTCCCAGGAGAAGAGAGGTTGAGAAGATATTGAACATCTAAAAAATCCCAAATCATAAAGGGTCTCAACAGAGCAGATAGGGAGACAATGTTCCTGTTGACGGAAGGATCGAGAACCAGATGACACTGATTCAAGATCATTGGCAAAAGAACCAACAACAGATTTGAGGAAAATCATTTCCATGCGAGTGGTTAGCATCACTGCCTAAGAGTTTGGTGGAGGCAGGTTCAATCAAGACATTCAAGAGGGAATTTTATTATTGTGTTAAAAGAAAGAATATGTACTACCAAGGGGAAAGGTGGAGGAATGGTGCTTGTGAATTGCTCCTTCAGAGAACCAGCACAAACACGGAAGCCAAATAGCCTCCTTCGGTGCTGTAATTATTCTGTAAAATTGGTTTCTCTGAGTATAAGATATGGGAATCTTAGATCATGTGCTTAAGTTTTAGCTTATGCTGAATGACCCTTAACCTCTTGCAGAGGATCTCACTGTACAATGTCCCAGACATGGCCATCACCATCCCTGGGTATGTCCTATCCCACTGGTAGGACAGGTCAGCAGTGGTGGTGGCACAGTGGTATACAGTCGAGAGGGAGTTGCCCTGGAAGTCCTCAACATCGATTCTGGACCCCATGAAGTCTGATGGCCGATTACCTGTTGATTACCACATACCACACTCCCTCAGCTGATGAGTCAGTGTACTCCATGTTAAGCAACACTTGGAGGGAGCACTGAGGGTAACAAGGGTGCAGAATGTACTCTGGTTGTGGGACCTCAATGTCCATCACCAAGAGTGGCTCGGTAGCACCACTACTGACCAAGCTGGCCAAGTCCTAAAGGACATAGCTGCTATACTGGGTCTATGGTGGTGAGGGAACCAACAAGGGGAAAAAACATACTTGACTTCATCCTCACCAACCTGCCTGCCGCAGGTGCATCTGTCCATGACAATATCGGTTGGAGTGACCATCACACAGTCATTGTGAAGACGAAGCCCCGCCTTCACATTGAGGATACCCTCCATCATGTTGTGTGGCACTACCACTGTGCTAAATGGGATAGATTTCGAACAGATCTAGCAACTCAAGACTGGGCATCCATGAAGTGCTGTGGGCCATCAGCACCAGCAGAATTGTACTCAAACACAATCTGTAACTCATGGCCTGGCATATCCCCTACTCTACCATTACCATCAAGCCAGGGGATCAACCCTGGTTTAATGAAGAGTGCAGGAGGTGTCAACCTGGTGAATCCATAACATAGGACTATTCATATGCCAAAAAGTATAAGCTGCAAGTGATAGACAGAGCTAAGCGATCCCACAACCAATGGTTCAGATCTAAGCTCTTCAGTCCTGCCACACCCAGTTGTGAGTGGTGGACAATTAAACAATTCACTGGAGGGGGAGGCTCCACAAATATTCCCATCCTCAATGATGGGGGAGCCCAGCACATCAGCACAAAAGATAAGGCTAAGGCATTTGCCACAATCTTCAGCCAGAAGTGCCGAATGGATGATCCATCTCGGCCTCCTCTGGAGGTCCCCAGCATCACAGATGCCAATCTTCAGCCAACTTGCTCACTGATGCCCAGTTTGGGTTCTGCCAGGGCCACTCAGCTCCTGACCTCATTACAGACTTGGTTCAAACATGGACAAAAGAGCTGAACTCCCGAAGGGAGGTGAGAGTGACTGCTCTTGACATCAAGGCTGCATTTGACCGAGTGTGGCATCAATGAGCCCTAGCAAAACTGGGGTCAGTGAGAATCAGGGGAAAACTCTCCACTGGCTAGATTCATACCTAGCACAAAGAAAGATGATTGTGGTTGTTAGAGGTCAGTCAGCTCAGCTCCAGGACATTACCACAAGAGTTCCTCAGGGTAGTATCCTCGGCCAAACCATCTTCAGTTGTTTCATCAATGACCTTCCTTCCATCATAAGATCAGAAGTGGGGATGTTCACTGATGACTGCTCAATGTTCAGCACCATTCAGCACCATTCACAACTCCTCAGATACTGAAGCAGTCCATGTCCAAATGCAGCAAGACCTGGACAATATCCAGGCTTGGGCTGACAAGTGGCAAGTAACATTCATGCCACACAAGTACCAGGCAATGACCATCTCCAAGAAAAGAGAATCTAACCATCGCCCCTTGACCTTCAATGGCATTACCATCACTGAATTGCCCTCTATCAATATCCTGGGGTTTACCAATGACCAGAAACTGAACTGGATTAGCCATATCGGACAGAGTCGGTATGGATTTATGAAAGGGAAATCATGCTTGCAAAATCTACTGCAATTTTTCGAGGATGTAACTAGCAGAGTTGATGAGGGGGAGCCAGTGGATGTGGTTTATTTGGACTTTCAGAAGGCTTTCGACAAAGTCCCACATAAAAGACTGGCGTGTAAAATTAAAGCGCATGGGATTGGGTGTAATGTATTGAGATGGATAGAAAATTGGTTGGCAAACAGGAAACAATGAGTAGGAATAAACAGGTTTTTTTCCAAATGGCAGGCAGTGACTAGTGGGGTACGTCAGGGATCGGTGCTGGGACCCCAATTATTCACAATATATATTAATGATTTAGATGAGGGAACTAAATGTAATATCTCCAAATTTGCAGATGACACAAAGCTGGGTGGGAGGGTGAGCTGTGAGGAGGATGCAGAGATGCTTAAGTGTGATTTGGACAAGCTGAGTGAGTGGGCAAATGCATGGCAGATGCAGTATAATGTGGATAAATGCGAGGTTATCCATTTTGGTAGCAAAAACAGGAAGGCAGATTATTATCTGAATGGCTATAAATTGAGAGAGGTGAATGTGCAATGAGACCTGGGTGTCCTTGTACACCAGTTGCTGAAGGTAAGCATGCAGGTACAGCAGGCGGTAAAGAAGGCAAATGGTATGTTGGCCTTCATAGCCAGAGAATTTGAGTACAAGAACAGGGATGTCTTGCTGCAGTTGTACAGGGCCTTGGTGAGGTCACACCTGGAATATTGTGTGCAGTTTTGGACTCCTTATCTGAGGAAGGATGTACTTGCTATAAAGGGAGTGCAGTGAAGGTTTACCCAACTGATTCCTGGGATGGCGGGACTGACATATGAGGAGAGAATGAGTCGATTAGGATTATATTCACTGGAGTTCAGAAGAATGAGGGGGGATCTCATAGAAACCTATAAAATTCTAACAGGACTAGACAAGGTAGATGCTGGAAGGATGCTCCCGATGGCGGGGGAGTCCAGAGCCAGGGGTCACAGTCTGAGGATATAGGGTAGACCATTTAGGACTGAGATGAGGAGATATTTCTTCACCCAGAGAGTGGTGAGCCTGTGGAATTCGTTACCACAGAAAGCAGTTGAGACCAAAACATTGTATGTTTTCAAGAAGTTAGATATAGCTCTTGGGGCAAAAGGGATCAAAGGGTACGGGGAGAAAGTGGGAGCAGGCTATTGAGTTGGATGATCAACCATGATCATAATGAATGGCAGAGCAGGCTCGAAGGGCCAAATGGCCTATTCCTGCTCCCAGTTTCTACATTTCTATATAAATACTGTGGCTACATACACTCCCTCCACCACCGACGCAAAGTAGCAGCAGTGTGTACCACCTACAGGATGCACTGCAAGAGTTCACCAAGGCTCAATAGGCAGCAGCTTCCAAACCCACAACCACTACCATCTAGAAGGACAAGTGCAGCAGATAGATGGAAACACCGCCACCTGGAATTTCCCCTCCAAGTCACTCACCATCCTGACTTGGAAATATATTGTCATTCCTTCACTGTCGCTGGGTCAAAATCCTGGTAACTCGCTGGAATTAATCTAACTTGTCTCGTATAATTGAATAACTGTATATGAAATACTCTTCAGATCTTTGCTCACAGCACTGGTTGCCTGGAATCAGGTATTAAAACATCAAAAAAACTAAAAAGCAGACAGTTCAAATGTTTGATAAAAATCAGTAAGAAGGGAGAAAGTTTAAAAAAGGTCCCTTGCTCCTCAAATTATTTTGTTTAAGCAATGATGTATCATGGATCAATTATATTTATTTATTTATTTGAATATCTAGAAACAGTTGCTGGAAAATGCTTAAATGTGGAGATCTGATGAAAAACCTGGTTATTATTTTGTCCCCAGTTGAATTTCCTGCCTATGTTAACTATTTAGGCTTGCAAAGCAGAAATAGCTTCTCTGGTGATAGACAACTGTGCAACTGAACCTAATCGTGGGCCAGCAAATTCAAATGAGGAAAAATTGAGGCAGGGGGTGAAGAGAAGAATGGGGAAAGAGAGACTTTGGTATTATCGTCTTTGCATACATGAGTCATGGGCTCACTGTTGGTGGAAAACTTTCCCAATTCCATCACACCTAAGGGAACTGCAGAGCACAATGCTGGAGATTCCCAAGGAGAAATTTATACAGCTACAGCAATTCCAAGGATTAACAGCAAGATTACTGGGGCCATCTGGAAGTTTGCTGAAAGGAAATGCAACTAACTTTTTTTTAAAACGATAAGCAATACTTATTCCTCCTTTTGTTAATGCTCTTTTAAAATCAGATGTATAAAACGGATTCATTGGTCAGCATTCTACCTGAGAGATTCATGACTAGCTCAGCTACCCTTAACCCTCATGCAGCCAACTCATTCTTAACAACTAAGATTAAAATAAAACAGTAACATTGTCTAGCTTTATAACCTTATTTAAATCCCACCGAGTGGCTATTCTGGTTGGGGATCAGTCAGGGGCAACACTTCTTACACACATTAGGGCAGAATTTTCCGTTCATCAGGCAGGTGGGGTTGACCCAATCACGGGCGGGCGCGGAACCAATCGCCGCCAATGATCTGGGCCGCCATTTTGCGCGGGCGGGCCAATTAAGGCCCACCCAGCGCATTTCACACTCCTGTGGAGAGCGGGATTATTAAAATTGCGGCGGGTGTGTACAGACTACCGGTTCCAATGGGGAACTGGCAGTCTGTATAAAGATAGGCCAGGCAGCCTCCTTTAGGCTGATCACCATGGCCAGCTACAGGTGCAGGGGGTCTGCACAGCAGGCTCCGGTGGAGGCAAGGCCAGAGGAGGAAGGCAGGCTGCAGGGTAGGCCAGCGGGGGGCCAATGTGCCCCTCGCTTCTCTGATGACTGCCTTGCTGCCCTTCTCGAGGAGGTGGCAGCACGGCAAGAGGTCCTGTTTCCCAAGTATGGGAGGAGGAGGGCCCCCCACGTAATGAAGCAGGCCTGGCAGGAGGTGGCAGAGGCAGTAAGCTCCCCAGATGCTATCCATTGAACAGGGACCCAGTATAACTCTTATTTGAGTGGCTGCTATCCCCAACGTTGTTCCCAGGAGAAATTGCTCTGGAAGGGTGAGTACCATGTTGGCCTTGGCCATTTAATCCAGCAGGTAGCCTTAGCCTTCGAGGCTCCCCACCGCAACACCCCCCCCCCCCCCACCGCCTTAATGTTGTTACTGCTTTGGGCATTTGGCGCATGCTGGATGGGTAAACAGATAATAACCATGCTTACATCAGCCTTAGTGGTTGATGAGAAGTTGGGTTCTCCCTGCAGCATATGTTGGTGTTTGTCGCATTTGAGTAGTCTGGGGGCAACCTGCAGGAGAGGCAGCTAGGCACATACTCAGAACTCCAACACGTCATTCTAATGGTGATGAGATGATGGAAGGGGAGCCTCAAGGTGTTGAGGCCAACAGCCATCTGCTGGCCTCGGCGCCGCACCTAGTTGCACCTTCTTGCCATGGGCACTAAGACCCGTGTGTTATTGAAAGTGTTGGACACCGAATGCGTCCAAGGTGGCCATTGGAGGAGGGTGTTGGGAGCAGCCGTACTATCTTCTGGTGACTGATCACCAGCAGTATGAAGAGGAGCTGCTGGATGCCTCAGATGGGCTACTGTGGTTGGGGTGCAGCGTACGCATGCAGAGGATATGAGCGATCAGCCCCAATAAACTCTCTTCTCTGTTCCGCAGGCAAAAACTGAGCACAACACCCAAGAGCGTTTGTGCACTGGTGGTGGCCAAGCCATGTTGCACACACTGACCCACTTCGAAGAACAGGCCATGGAGCTAGAAAGAAGCCAAGCAGCCAGGTCAGCAGGTGTCGGTGAGGCTGGGGTGCAACGGCCAGGTATTTGAGGCCCACAGTCCCATCCACCCTGTCTCCCCACCATCCAAAGCACTGATAATTGCTGCAATCATTAAGGCAGCAACACTGCTCATTCATAGACTGACACACTCAAACGTGTGGGCCATACACAAAGGTCTTTCGGCCCCCTGAAGATGCACATCTCTAGCACCTTCCAAAGTCACCTTATCCCATTTGTGACCACTATCCCCATGGCCTAACATGCCATGGCATCGCTGCTGCACATCCAAAGACTTATTGCATCTTAGGAGGGTTTACACCTCCACCAGCTTTTCAGCCAGTGCGTCCCACATTACTCTGTCCAAAAGGTCCTCAGCACCTCACCTGTCAACCTCATGGCACTCAACTTAAATAAATGCCACCACGTTAGTCATCCCTGTGGCAAGGAGAAATGTTGCCTTCTGTCCACCCCTTCTATGCCCCTCATAACAGTATGAAGGTCAATAATGTGACCTGTCAATCTCCTGTGCTCCATGGCAAATGTCACAAGTTTATGCAATGTTTCCTCATAACTCCAACTCCCCAGACCAGCATGCATCCAGGTCAGGAGCCTCTGCACTCTCTCCACTCCAATGCTGTCCCTCCCATGAACCGCAGGTCACAACTGAACGCAGAAGTGTAGCTGTGGTGCGACAGCATTTTCTGCGCTTGCAACATGACCTCCCTTTTCCTACATTCTATTCCTCAGCTAATAAAGGCAAGTCTGGCTTTTACCTTGTTAAATACCTTATGTTCCTGTTCTGCTACCTTAACGGGTCTGCCCAGCAAGGTCCCTGTAATCATCCTTACTTTCCACGGTCCTGCCATTTCTGCTGTATTCCCATGCCTTGTTTATCTTGCCCAATACCTTGTTTATCTTGCCCAAGTGCTTAAGCACACACTTATCCGCATAACATTCCATGTGCCATTCCTTAGGCCATCTGACCAGCCTGTCTATATGAACATGTAACGTTAGGGCCTCCTCTTAACTATTTACCACCCCACCAATGTTTGTCTCCATAGGTTCTTGAAAGGTTGAGTGCATTATGAGCCTGGGGGGAAAAGGGATGAATTGTGTTACTGACTGAACACTAATTGAACCACTGTCCTAGTTGTTAATTTCAGCATCACCACCGCATGGCCGCCCCCAACACATCCAGAGTCTCTGTTCCACACCTGAGGGGCGTCAATTGACAGGAGCGTCAGAGGCATCGCACACCTCATTTGTTGTTTTATCAAAGTATTCATTAAGTGCCAAATATTGAAAGATTTTAAAATATTGATGAAATGCTTTATAATGAAACCACTTGCATCTATACAGCATCTTTAGTATAGAAAAAGGTCCCAAGATGCTTCACAGAGATGGTAATAAAAAATGATCAAACAATGGCAAATATAGGGTGGAATTTTACCAGACGGTCAGGGATGGAATCTGTGGCAGACGGACTGGGAAAATCGTCGGCAAAGAAGTCTAGCTGGTAATCCCTCCGGATTTCTCAGTATGGGGTGAAATGTGAAGCCAATTAAGCCATTTAAGGCGGCAATAAAGACTCATTTTATATGTGAAATGGTCCTTGCCCAACAGCACTCAGGTTGCAAGATAGTGCAGCAAGGTAAGGAAGGCAACACACAATGTAAAGTCATTGAAGTCACAAACCACTTCCATTGCAGCAGTACAAAGGGAGGAAACCTGCAACCAATGGGCCAGCCATTGTGTAAGGAAGGTGCTGATGGGATCATCTCATCAAACAAAAAACTTTGAAAAGTTTGTAGCATTAGAAATTTGGTGTCATTCCACTGAAGGCAGTTGGAGAACTGACAGATTGTACTGACATTTAAGTCTATGCCCTTACACACAGTCAGGGTTCCCACAATCTCTGTGGTAGGGCAGGTCACTGAGGACAACCCACAGAGCTCTGCATCTCAGCATCCAGTGGCAGGGGTAGCAAGCGTCACAGGGGCACCGGCACGGAGAACAATATGTGAATGCAGCAGAGAATATGGCCAAAGGGCTGCACCAAGTAGTAGACACTACAACACACAGTATCTATAGATCAAATGTAGCGCTTCCATGACGACATAGCAGTGGTACCCGTGATGGCTGCAACTGTTACTTCTTGTCATTGTAGACCTGTGCATCCTGATGGAGGAAGACTTAACACCATTAGGAGCAGAAGGCAGCCACTCATTGCCCATGGCGGTTAAAGTGATCATAACTTTGAGCTTTAATGCGTTCAGCTCAGGGCTCAGCTTCAGACATGTGTGAGATTTAATAATCCACAACCCAAAAATGTGTTATCCAGATGATGAATGCCTAGTATCAGAGGGCATCACAGCGCATCTAGTTCAAGACAGATATGGTTAGTCAAGCCCAGAGGTCTACAGGCTTCACCTTAATGGCAGGATTTCCTCACGTCTAGGCATAATTCACTGCACCATGCTGTGAACAAGACGCCAACAGACTATCCAGGTGCACATTAATCATAAGGGCTTCCACTCATTCAACGAGTAGCTGGTATGTGTCTCCCCCAAGAGGTTCATCCAGTTGTGCACAAAGTTTCCAGGGAGCTCCAGCAGTCTCAGGTGCCTCAGCTCTTCATACCTCTACACAACCTTAATGGATGGCTTCTCGGTGCTGAAGACCTGCCGATGATAGCAGCGTACCACCACAGAAGCATAGGTGGTGTTCAACAGGTGCCTTCTATCTTGCAGAGTCACAACAGAGCAAGGCATGGACTTGATCAACATATGCTTCAGATGCCTTGACTTCTCTGAGTCCTGCAATATGGGCTGACAAGGATCTGTCTCACAGGGGTGGTGTCCACACCTTGCACAACCTGGCACTTCAAAGAGAAGTGGAACTGACACCAGAGGATGCTAGGAACAGACTGACTTCCTCAGAAGAGGATGGCCTGGTGGAGTATAACCAGAGGTGCCGTGAAGTGGTATTGCATTGATGTGCATGCCTGAGAAACCCACGGTGCCCTCATGCAGGCATGCTTCAACTAAGGACATTACAACCATCATTGCCTTGGTACCATCACTTATCCTGCCACTAACTGTATATGCACTCACCACCCCTTCCAGCAAACAAAGGTCTCTGCTGGGAAAAATCAACACATTACATTCTTTGCCCTGCACTGAGAACCTATAGTCTCATGCCATTCCTTTGCTATACCCTACCAATGGTCCATGTGGAATTGGAAATAAAGTACCCCCTTTCCAAGGAATAAAAGTTTATCATCCATCAATAACATTAGAAGTTGCATGCAAGTGAATCCCTCTGTGCCATGTAGACTATTCCAGCGTGCTCTTTCTCTTACTTCTATGTGATGCTGCAGCAAAGCTGGAGGAAGAATGTTTGTTCCCAGGCACTGGCAATTTAGAGGCCATAGCAGATATTCTCTACTTTGTGGAGCTCATGAGGATCCTTCCAACGACTGTCCCACTTGCATATTCAGAGGGACAGTCTCAATCATGGGGTTATGAGTCAGCTGTTGTGCATCCTCACAGGGGCCACTGGGCAGGGTATGACTGGGGAGCCCTCGAGGATAGCCCCCAATGACACCTACCTCTTCCCTCTCAGGGCCGACCTGCACCTCCCTGCTAACCAAGTATGAGGAGAACTTGAATATATTTGAATGTACTGTTCAGGCATTGAGATGACTGCTCAATTGTTCTTAAGGTAACCACCATCACGTGGAGACCGTTGTGGCCTGAATCTTTTCAATGATTTGCTGCACCCTACTTTTGCAATGGAGGTCATCATGTCAACATGTACCAGAGACATCATGGGATAGCTAAGATAGACTCTTGCATCTTCGGCACAAAGTACCATCTTGCCTTTGGGGATTCTGACAGATGACTAAGTTTCCCTTTGCTGCTCCACAAGTGCTCACAGTTATGACTCCTAAGGTTCAGCATTTGTGGCAGCTGAGTATAGCTGGATGCTTCCTCAGGTCTCCAATGAGGATTATCTATAGTTGTCTCATGGGATGTGAGCATCATTGGAGAGATCAGCATCTATTGCCCAAACGTAACTGCCCTTTAGAGGATGGTGATAAGCTGCCTTCTTGAACTGCTGCAGTTCATCCTGTGTAAGTATATCAACAGTGTTATTGGGGAGTGAGTTCCAGGATTTTGTCTCAGTGCCAGTGAAGAAATGACTATATAGTTCCAAGTCAGGATGGCGGGGAACTTGCAGGTGGTGGCATTCCTGTGCATTTGCTACCCTTGCTGTTTTAGGTGCTAGAGATCATGGGTTTGGAAGGTACTATTGAAGGAGGCTTGACGAGTTGCTGCAGTGTATCTTGTATATGGTGCACACTGTTGCCATTGTGCGTCAGTGATGAAGTTCTGATCAAATGGGCTGCTTTGTCCTGGCTTGTGTCAAGCTTCAAGTGTTGTTAGTGCTGCACTCATTGATGAACAGAGCTCCACATAAGTCACACGTTGGAGCAAGTGGCAAGAGTCACATGTAATGCTTTTACCAGATTACTACGTGACCCCCATTTCTTTATCTTCTACAGCCTGCACTGACGGCACCCTCACAATGTCCACGTATCCTCCTTTATTGGAGTCAGGGTGGCTGGGGACAGAACTTCAAACCCACTTCTGCATCTCGCTTGGAAGTTAGGTGCTTGGAGGTTAGGTTTTCTTCAATGAGAGAGAATCCAACCATCACCCCTTGATGTTCAATGGCATTACAATCACTGAATCTCCCACTATCAACATCCTGGGGGTTACCATTGAACAGAAACTGAAATGGACTAGCCATATAAATACTGCAGCTTCAAGAGCAGGTCAGAGGCTAAGAATCATGTGACCAGTAACTCACTTCCTGACTCCCCAAAGCCTGTCCACCATCTACAAGGCACACGTCAGGAGTGTGATGGAATACTCCCCACTTGCTTGGATAAATGCAGCTCCCACAACACTCAAGGAGCTTGACACTGTCCAGGACAAAGCAGCCCACTTGATTGGTACCATATCCACAAACATTCACTCCCTCCACCACTGACATACAATAGCAGCAATGTGTACCATCTACAGGATGCATTCAGGGTTTCACCAAGGCTCCTTCCACAGCATCTTCTAAACCCACGACCACTACCATCCAGAAGGACAAGGGTAGCAGATAGATGGGAACACCACCACCTGGAACTTCCCCTCCAAGTTAATCATCATCCTGACTTGGAAATATATCGCAGTTCCTTCACTGTCGCTGGGTCAAAATCCTGGAACTCTCTAACAGCATTGTGGGTGTGTCTACACCACATGGACTGCAGCAGTTCAAGGCGGCAGCTCACCACCACCTTCTCAAGGGCTACTAGGGATGGGCAATAAATGCTGGCCTAGCCAGCGAAGCCCACATCCCATGAATGAATAAAAAAAATTGTATGCCCTATTCTGTTGCAATTAGAAAATGTGGTCATTAAGGACTTGTGATTCCAGTCTTTGCTTAGGAGGGAGACACTAAACTTGAGGGGACTCACTGGGGATAGTGAGCACTGGGTCAGTAAACGGAGACACGCTGTCATTGTTATCTTAGGAGATGAAGAGCTAAGGTGAAGCCTGGAAAGATATTCTAATGTGTAGCTGCTAAGAAAGTGCTTGAAAGGATTTGCACGCTGGAGAAGCTATGGAGGTGAGAGGCAGATGGTTGCAAGGTGAAACTTGGATATCACTCACTTTGCTGGACCTCAAGGTGTCATGGAAGTGTTTCTTGCACTAGGTAAGAGTGCAACAGTAGTAGTGTTGGAGGAGAATGGTGTGGGTGACCACAGTGAGGTTGAAAAGGGTGAGGAAAGAATGTGCCATGGTTACAATTACAAAAGATATAATTTGGTTAGGGTCAGTTTGGCGTTGTGGCAGGAACAGAGCCTGGTTGGAAAAAAATCTAATAGGGTATTGCAGGAAAGCTTGGCATGTATTTGAGAGGGCAACACATTTGAGAATGTCGAAAAGGAAAGAAGATTGGAGATGGAGTTAGTTTGCAAAGGCTGTGGGGGGGTGGGGGGAGGAGAAAGAAAGAAGGGTGTTCTTTTGAGAAGGGGGAAAATGATGGTGGTTTTGAAAGGGAAGAGATAGTACCTTAGGAAACAATGTGAATACAACGTGGGCAAGTGTGAGGTCATGCACTTTGGTAGGAAGAATAGAGACATAGACTATTTTCTAACTGGGGAGAGAATTCAGAAATCTGCAGTGCAAAGGGACTTTGGAGTCTTAGTCCAGGATTCTCTTAAGGTTAACTTGCAGATTGAGTCGGTAGTTAGGAAGGCAAATGCAATGTTGGCATTTATTTCGAGAGGACCAGAATATAAAAGCAGGGATGTGCTGCTGAGGCTTTATAAAGCTCTGGTCAGACCACATTTAGAATATTGTGAGCAATTTTGGGCCCCATATCTCAGGAAGGATGTTCTGGCCCTGGAGAGGGTCCAGAGGAGGTTCACAAGAACGATCCCAGGAATGAAAGGCTTAACATATGAGGAACGTTTGAGGACTCTGGGTCTATACTCGATGGGAGTTTAGATGAGGGGGGATCTGATTGAAACTTACAGAATACTGAAAGGCCTGGATAGAGTGGACGTAGGGAAGATGTTTCCATTAGTAGGAGAGACTAGGACCCGAGGGCACAGCCTCAGAGTAAAGGGAAGACCTTTTAGAACAGAGATGAGGAGAAACTTCTTTAGCCAGACAGTGGTGAATCTATAGAATTCATTGCCACAGAACGCTGTGGAGGCCAGGTCATTGAGTGTATTTAAGCCCAAGATAGATAGGTTCTTAACTGGTAAGGGGATTAAAGGTGACAGGGAGAAGGTAGGACAATGGGGTTGAGAAACTTATCAGCCGTGATTGAATGGCAGAGTAGACTCAATGGGCCGATTGGCCTAATTTCTGCTCCTATGTCTTATGGTCTTAATGTCAGTCAACATGGGGATCAGGAAGGGAATTTGGGTGGTCAGCAGTTTAGTGGGAATGAAGCCGAAAACAGGGATGTGTCCCATGAATGAACTGAGCTAAGGGGGGAACTAGAAATGCCAATTTAAGGAATTAGGGTGGGAGATATTTGGTAGGCAAATGGATGGAAGGAAAATACAGAGACAGCTGAATACATGGTCTTGATACTGGAAGCGAGGGTGAAGCAATGTCAAAGGGGTAGCTGTGAATATGAGTAGCAGAGTTAATGAGATGGAGGGAGAGATTTAGGGAGGACAGTAAAGAGGTAAATTCAAAGAGGGCAAAGAGCCTAAAATGAAGATTGTAATCACCAAGGATGAGGACTTGCTCAGTGGAGAGGCTGAAGGAGAACGTCTTTGTAAGAAACTTGGGATGGTGGTAAAGAGAATGAGAAATAAGAGAGATAGAACAAGGTGAGGTGTTCAATGGAGAAGGTGCCAGGGGGTAAAGAAGCTGCCAAAGCAAGCAAAGCATTTTCTGATGGAATGAAAATATTTATATGATTTTTAATCCTGTTCAAGGTTAGATTATTTGTTTGATTTGTTGAAACACTGCAGCCCATGCTTTCATTCTCCACATACAAAATGTCCAGAATGTACCCTGAAGTTAATTTCAACTTATCTTCTGTTAATTTCCAGTTAAATATTTTATGAAAATATTCCTCCAATTTTAGTCCAAGTTTACTCCAAAACCTCAATTTCCTTTAATTTGGCCCTCCTATTTATAGTACTTTTCAACATTCACCATGCAAAGTTATTCTTTTCCTCCTATGAATCTTCAATACTTTGTTGTTTCACCTTAAGTGGAGTCAATAATACTAAATCCTTAGCATGTTCTACTTTTTAGCTTGGCCTAAATAGCCAAGTGGTTATGGTACTGGGTTTGTAACCCCAAGATGAAGAGTTCAAACCTCACAATGGCAAACTATGAAACAATGTAACTTCATCTGAAACAGATGGAAACTCGAAAGAGTTATTTCTGCTCTGACTGGTTTTCTTTGCTTCATGAGTTTGCTTCAAGGACTCTCACTTCTCCACCTTGTCAAGATTCTCAGTTTCAGGTGTTCTACTGATGTGTTAATTTGGGGTCAATCTTTCTTTGCTGACTTCTCTTGGAAAATGTTTCAGATACAAACCATTGTTTCACAATCACAGTTACTTAGGAAACTTAAAGGATTGTGACAATTTGCCTTTGAGTTAGGACAGTTATATCTACAACTACCAACAAAAAATTAAATTAATTAATTCAATACTGTCTACTTCAGTAAGGCAGAGCAGAACACAACAGTGGTTTCCCTCAGTCTGAAATATCAATTAAAGCATTATTATATCAACATGTATATTCTTACAAGTAGGATGCTAAGGTTATACTGCTAGCTTGATATTGCTCTCAAAAATGAAGCTCTGACCAGATGTACTTGCACAAAGAACTCGTCATTAGCATTCAAATAACAATTTATCCTACCAAAGACTGACAATTTTCTGCTAATGCCAAAAAAGATATAAAATGAAGTTTTAAGGAGTCAAGCCTGCGATTCTTTTGCTATATATGACACAGAGTTTTAAATAGTGCAATGCATAAACGGTAGAGACAAGTTCCCTAAGCTGTCAAGCACCTCACCAGAAATAAATTCATCTTGGTGATTTTATGCCTAATTACACCATCATTTTTGCATCAGTGAGCTTCTTCACATCAGGTCCTTAACAAACAGCACAAGACAACTGGTACTGATAGGATTTTAATGTTAACTTTTATTATTTTCAAACAACTATGTTGAATGTCATTGTCCTTGCATTAGAAATAAACCAAAATTTCTTTAAGGAACACAACTTTGATAGGATTATGAAAACTGTTCCTTTAGATTGGTGGTGAAAGTGACCAGTAACACAGTTATAAAATATACAGGTGATTAGACATTAGAGAACATATTCACAGAAGAGATTCTTATGACTGTGTATCACATTTCTTATTTCCAGAGTAAAAACAGCAAATAACTTTTATAGAAATGACAGCATAAAAATAAACCCAAATCGGAGGAAAGATTGACAAATATGCAGGGACCAGAGAATGTAGTAATAAAATTGACGGTATTTCTTCCCCAACCCAAATTCTCTCCTGTCCTGTGGGGGCCAATTCTATAATTCCTGACTTTGGGGGGCATCTCAATCAAGCCTCATCCAAAATGCACACGTAGTTTCCAGCAGGAGCAACTGATCTGGGAGGGTGTGCAGGAGCATTATTTAAACTCCCCCTCCACACGAGCACTTATCTAACCGTTAAATCTCTCCCGCAATCCTAGGTGAGATTAGCTAGTTCAGTAGCGATTGGGGATGGAACCTGGTAACTTCCCAGTATGTAGGGCTAAGTTTCACACCAGGCACTGCATTTACCAACAGTTACATCAGAACATTTAAGAGAAAAAACCCATTTGTAATGCATTTTCATCCTAGTGCTACAGTGACCTTTGCAGGAGATCTGCATGTACTTTGAGAACATGTATTGAGGTACAATTGGACAGCTAGTTTGCACAAAATGTTTTAAAACTAACTGAATGCTCACATAGAACATTAAAAATACTGCACTTTTAGAATTTTGTGGAAATAACTGTTAATCGAAAAAGTTTCAGTAGTGTAGGTGGTAAAAGAGGATACCCCTATATTATCAAAATTATGTTTGAGGAAATGTCAGCATTCTTTCTCCTTTTTTGAAGCCAATAACTCATCCTAAATTAGTGCTCATGAACAACCTTTACAAGCAATTTTGGACATTCCCGACGAGTTATTCACCTTTAAAACCTCATAGCTGAGCCTAATGTGGCCTTGATAATGTCACACACACCTCTCCATTAGGGGTCACTGGACGGCAAAAAGGAACAAGAACCCTCTCGCTAACATGAAGACACTGACAATCCCTACATCTATCCCAGTTTAGTGAGCATTATGTTTGAACTTTGTTTTAGTGATCTTTAAGGTTCAGGACCATTGATTCACCTGGGGTGCTTAGCTGTTGAGGACTGATCTAATGAAATAACCAAAGAACCCAAAGCAGAGAAAACAAAATCAAGGCCAGAGATGACAGGGATTTACCTATAGATCCTTAATTTAAGCCAGAGACGACATATTTAATTCAAAACTGCTTGTATTGCAACAATCTCACACTTTCGACTCTTCCTTCCATCCAGACAAAACTAAGAAACATTAACATAAATTAGCCCAATATTGTAGCTAAAAACTAAACCAAGTAGAATTTGCATAGCAAGTGTCAAAGTTCAGGCTTCTGTTCTAAATAAGCTATTATTCAGATTTTGTAAAGCTTGTTAGCATTGGGTAACTGTAGTCTGGCATTATTCAAAACATTAAATTTAAGTAGCTCAAATACAAGTCCAATTTTAAAGTTACATAATTTCTTAGTAGGTACCTTCCTCAGCAGAAAGCAGTCCATTAAACTCTTCAATACTAGGCAAGGAAGAACTGGGTGGGATGAATAAAAGATCTCTGAAGAATTACCAGGTTAAAATGACATGACATATTCTACATGCGAAGGTCTGCTCAGAGCATACTAAGAAATTCCCACTCAATGAAGTTTTCACTAAAAGTTGTGGAAAATGTGTTCAGAAGTGAAAACAATGCTTAGAAAATCCTTTGCAGAATACTGTAGTTATTCAGAAATAAATGTTATTATTTAAGTGCTCTACTATATAAAACTAAGAGTTTTTTTTTCTTTAGCCAATTCATTACCATCTATTTTTCCTCCACGGTACACTCAGAAAATATGGTGTAATTAAACAGTATACAAATTTGACCTATCACAATGCCAAATTAACATTGCAAACCATGAGATTATTTCCGCCTCCAATGATATTAACAAATGGTAAATGCAGCATTTTGTAAAACTTTTGCAAGTGCAATATTTGTACAAATATAGACTACATTCAAACTACATCAAGTCAATTAGCTGGTGTACTTTTTAAAAAAAGATAAACTAAGTCTCATTAAAACAGAACATTGGTCCTGCAGAGGTTTCAAATTATACACTCAAGTGCTTTGGAAATGTTTTAATATTGCATCCTAGATATTTAAGATTTTAAATGATAGAATTTGCTGAGATAAATTTCTCCCAGAATGTTGTAGGCCCCATAACCCACATCCAAAGGCAGTTGGGGAAACAGAATGTTTTGATTTAATTAACAGATAAATTGTGACTTCACACAAAATCACCAATGCTGCCTGAAAAATGGTTCTCACAGTGGTCATTTGCTGAGTGTTAGAACTACCTTAACTTTAATCCCAGTTTTGTAAATCTGTGATGATCAAGCAGTCCTAATTTAACAAAACTCTCAGCCAGTAGATGGATATGCAAATAATTTAACTTTAAGTGTTAATCATGGGCCTTATTAATATAGCTTTATAATATGGCTAACACCAGGCAATATATAGGCACTTCAGACTGAAGTACAGCAGTGGAAAAATAAATGGAGAGTAGATCAGTATTTACAAATGTTGTCCAAAATCATCACTAAACTTAGAATCACTGCTGGTTATGCTCTGGCTAATCAAGTGAATGTTGTGCATAAAAGTTGCTAGTGAATAACTCAATTCAGCTACAGGGAAGTCTATGAAAACTGCCAATCAATCAATTTGTTTTTCTTTAACATCTTTATATTTAAAAAACACAACTTTGCATATTTTAGAAGGGGATGCCACACACATTATATAACCCTGTATTTGAGATGCTGCATCACTGAAAATAATAATGATCTGACCATATTGCTCTGATTTACTCAGAGAATACTGTGAATGAAAATATGGTTTCCAACTTTTCTTAATTTTATATTAAAAATTTACAAGATGTTGTTGCCAGTGTTAACAAAAGTCAACTTGTGAATGCTGCTAAGGCAACACAGTACACAAAAGGTTACATTTCTTACACAGATCAGCACTCCTTTGGAAAAAGTTCACCATCAACTCTAGTCTACCTCAGGTATTGTCTTTGGAGGTTTCAACAGTTGCACCCTGAAATTGTTTTCCACCTAGTTTTCAGCCCTAATTTTGCTATTAGGAATATATGCCATAGTGGTATAGATTATTCAAGTTTCATATTTTTACAATTACTTTCAAATTCCAACCTATAGCATTTAATTTTATTCATAAATAATGGCGTAACAAAGACTAGCTCTATCCTTTTCATAATAATGAGAAGCTAATAAACTATAACATAGCAACATATATGTTAAACATCTTTAAGTAATATGTCAAAACATTAATTGTATCCTTCAAGATGGATTGAAATTTTTATAGTGTAAAGAATTAAAGACAAGGTGTCATTTACAAGTGAAATAATTTACAGGACAATATTAGGACAAAACAGCTTTTCGTTCAAAATATATTTCATATTAGAAGCTTCAAGTATGATAACAAAAATGTGATATTGGAGAAACAAAGATGAATGCGAAGCAATACATTATGGTTGTGTTCCAGTTTAAAACTGTCTTTTTGGGAAAAAGGAGCACAAGGGCCCACACTGAAGGCTAGTCAATGACCCTGACAAATACCCACGAAGAATATATTTTTCCGAAGGCAATTTGGCTCAACTTAAGTACAATAAATTAAATATATTTTTGTAAAGAGACAATTGGCATTCAAAATTTTTCTTAAGTTTTGGAATGCTTCATTAAATGCAATTTGTTGTTGCAGCAAAACATGCCACAAGTTTTTACATACCATGTGACCACAATGCATCAAATTTGGTACAATAATAAAATTGCAAATATCAATTAAAAATGGATCCCTTTGCTTTTATTGCACAGATTTCCTTTGTTTTAAATCTTCAAGCATGCGCCAATATCCATTTATTGCACAACATAGGAGGGCTTTAAACCTTCTCACGAGGTATATCCTCACAGTAAACTAAACAACAGAGATGTTTAATTGTTGAAACTACAAGATTTCTTCCTAAATGCTGCATTAATACTGTTCAATAAATCAAATAGGGTCAGTTGCAGGAATGTAACCAGCTATCAGCATGTGCCCTAATGTACACTAGTAGAAATGCAGTAAAGGAAGTAGTCTCTAGCGCCTGCAGGCAAGTTTGTGTTAAAGTTCAAAGTTTGACTGATCAAAGTGCTTTTGGACTCAGCAGTACTTTTTCCTCTACAAGAATCTGAACATCAACATGTATCATCTGCAAAACAAAAATAGAGCGGAATAAGAATACTGGCAGGACTGTGGCATATGTAATTATTGAAAACATTGCATCACAACTAGGACATGGAGGTAGAAAGGCAAGAAAAGCCTTATAAAGCTAGAAATTACTAATTTTTTTTGGAGCTCAAGTAGCTAATACAATCATCAGAAACAGATCAAGTTACTACTCTAAATGATGTTAAGGATCTATAATAATGCACAATGATCTGTTTTTCAGATTGTAAACGCTATTCAAATCATTACAATTTTCACACTGTTGAGTTTTCATGCACAAATACCTCTTTCACTGAACTTTATTTTTACAATATTGCAATGAAAGCCATAAAAATAATCACGTGACAAGAGTCGACAGTATGACAAAAGATTGCATTATCAAAATTGTTCATTATTTTGATATTATTGAATTTATACTATTGAATTTACTGAATAGTTTTTAGAGTGTAAACTTTTGCACTGTACAACATTACTGTGAGCCAAGTGATGGACCCTCGTAAGATTATCAAATGACTTATCAGTGCTTTGCTTTGGCTTGCCCAATGCATCTAGAAGGATCATCCCAACTAAGCCTACTTGATAAAAGGCAATAAGATGCCCATTAGGTCACTCATCCACTTTAATGTGCTGTGTAAGGCATTGTAGCTTTGTAGGCTACCATTTAAAATTATTCAGTTTTCTCTCCGAGTTCCTGTAAGCTCACCTCAGATGATAAGATTGCTTTCAAAGACAACGCTGTTGAGTAAATGTTTACCAGTGCCACCAGAGGCATTAAAACTTTCCATGTGATGGGTTTGACTGTGCATTTCTAATGGAAAATGTTACCAATGACAAATGCTTAATAGTTCCCACTGGGAGTACTTGGCTTTGGTTTTACTATTTCACACTTGACTGTAGATGATTGACCCAAGCCCACAAATACAGTTAGCAACTTGCAACAAGAACTGACTAAATACCACTGGAAGTGGCTCTCCTGAGTAAAGCAGCATGTGTCTAGTGATCGACACGAAATAAAGATATGATGTGAAGTATAACATAGGGCACACTTAAAAATGATTTCAAACTTTTTTTTCTTACATTTACCCAGTAGACAGTAGTTCCTAATTTCTGCCAGTACTTCTATAACCAGCTATATGTAAGCACCATTACTTACAAACTACCATTTTCCTCTAACCTGTAGAAATACATTCCCTGAACATCTCTCAACATGGTTGAGGTTAGGAAATTTGCAGGTATGAATGTAAAGTGCTAGTTTTATTTTAATAATGACTATGTAGGTTCAAAAATAAATTTCTTAATGCATAATCTTAGTATAGCCCCAAAAACATATCCTTATACAACAGAAAAATTAGCAACATTCATACTGAGTTAAACATATAAGCTTGCTTTTCAATTGATTTGGACTTGTTCAGTATTATCAGTTGCTTCCATTATCATAAAGTCAGTTAAAAGTATCTTTTTCTGTTCCAACCATGTTACATGTGCAAGCCACAAACCTAATAACTGCAAGAAGTTCTAACCTAGAGCTGACTGGGAATTTAGTGCCAATATAAATATTTTTCTTTCCTCCTCTTCTGAAGGTGCTTTAAGTTCTAGGTATGGATCCAGGAGACAGGTAACTCACAATTAATCATCCCAGTGGCTATCTTTCATTAATGATTGACTCTAGAAAGAGTCACAGCAAAACCCAATGCTCTCCCTCACCACACATCCACAAACATGCACTTGTGTAGCAGGAGTTCTTTGATACCAGAGTCCATGCTTCTTAACTTTCTCCTTGGCGTGCTAAGACCAAATGTATAATCTCAGCTAAGGTAAACAAATTAAGCAGCCTTTGTATTGAATCTGCAAAGCTCTGGTCCTCATGATTCAATGTTACACAGAAGGTCACCAGGATGCTCAAAAACTTTGGAGAGAAAAATTAACATGCACAGATCTGAAAAAAAACAAGTCTAAAATTCTGTTAATCAAAATAAAAATACTGTAGATCACTTACTAACTTCTAAGAGATTTTGTTTAAAACATTGAACTGATGTATTCATTGTGTCATGAAGAGATATTAATGTCTATAATGTTATTGGAAATTATTTTTTAAATTGGATTGTAGTGGGATCTGTGTCCATGTGTTTGGCTGTGTGCCTTAATTGGAGTAAAGCCAGCTAGTCCGGGTGCTTTGATGTATAGTAGTTTTGAGATGTTAACTGGGTAAACAGTAAGGAGGATAGAAAATGTAAATTTGTATTTGTTGAATAAAGCATTCAAGAGTGGGAGTAATATCTTGCACCTAGCTAGAAGATGCCAAGCAATGTGTTTATTTTTTTCAGCTTACTAATAAAATTGGTGGAATGAAAGGATATTATTGTTAGAAGAGGTAAAATTAAAAATCTCGTAATACAATGGAAAATTTACATTCAAAGGAAAAGCTAGGTATAAACAGAAAGAAGTTTGCGTATGTAAGTCAGAGCCTTTTAAGATCCATCCAGCCTGTAATCCAACAACTGTCTGCAAAGGAGCCTCATCTTGAATTTGTAAGGTCAAATATGCTTTGCCGGGTGTCTGTTTAAACTCTATGAGCAAAATTTTCCAGCTGACATGCAGGTGGTGGAGCCCGCAAGTCAGCGCTTAAAATGTCGCATGCTGATGTCAGCGAGCAGCATCGCAATATTTCGGTCGGCGGGCACGCTCAGTAGCGGGATGCTCACCCGCCATTAACTGAAGGCCTCAATAAGGCCCTTAACTTGCCAATTGTCCAGGATTTTGAACTTCGGGTCAGTGCACGGGCCCAATGGGCAGGCGGGTAGGAGATTTTTTAATAAATCTCATGCATTGGTGGGATATGTGGACTCAGATGGGTTGTTCATGTTTTACATGAAGTTTTAATTGCAGGAAGTGTTTTAAAGTTGCCTGTTTGGTTGTTAGCAGTTCACATCGATTTCCAAGTGCTTTTTGTATACTTTGAAACCAGCCTGCAGACAGTAATCTTTATCGAGCCTGCAGCTTTCCGGAGGTCTCCATTTAGCCCGGGGGTAAGGGTTCTGCCATCTCTACTGGAGGCAGCTCCTCTGAGGAGGAAGGGAGGGATAGAATAAGGAGGAGGCCAGGACTGGACAATCAGCCTGCAAGGGAGTCACCTTTGGGAGGCCAGGCACAGGCACAAGAGGTGCAGAGCCAAGAGGTTGTCCAAGGTGGAAGGGGCCGCAGAAGACACCACTATCCTGCTGCCAGGGTATACAGGCGGCGAAGCAGCTACCTCAACATGACTGAGGTGCAGTGCCGAAGGAGGCTCCGACTCTCAAGGGAGACAGTCAACTATATCTGTCAGATGATTGGCCCTGAGATATCATCTGTGTGGGTGGACACCCCATGCCAGCGGCTCTGAAGCTCGCAGTTGCCCTCCACTTCTATGCCTCTGGCTCCTTCCAGGGGTCGGTGGGTGATCCTGCTGTCCACACTTGTGTCAAGCAGGTTGGACGCTTGGTTCAGACAGGTATTGACCTTCATCTATTTCCACTGCGACCAGGCAAGTCAGGCACAGCGAGCCAGTGGCTTCACAGCCATTGCTGTCTTCCCCCATATCCAGTGTGCAATAGACTGTACACATGTGGCCATCAAGGCGCCAGCAGGTGAGCCCGGTGCCTTCGTCAACAAGAAGGGCTTCCACTCCATGAACGTGCAGATAGTGTGTGATCACAGGATGCAAATTCTACAAGTCTGTGCAAGGTACCCAGGCAGCTCCCGCGACGCCTACATCCTCAGACACTCCCAGGTGCCGGGGCTCTTCAGTGCTCTGGCTCAGCTGGATGGTTGGCTGCTGGGTGACAAGGGCTGCAAAGGTGGCTCATGATGCCTCTCTGCCATCCAAGAACAGAAGCTGAGCAGCGGTACATTGGAGCCACGCCTCCACAAGGGCTGTGGTGGAGAGAGCCAACAGTCTTCTCAAGATGCACTTCCGATGCTTGGATCGCTTAGCGGGCACACTCCAGTACCCCCCCAGATCGCATCTCTCTGATAGTGATAGCATGCTGCGCTCTACACAATCTTGCACTGGAAAGGGGGGATGCAGTTGACGAAGACCTTGATGCCCTGGATGAGGCTGCACGTGATGAATCCAGCAGTGCCTCAGAGGATGAGGAAGCACAGGGCGATGATGAGAGGCAGCACGCCGACCCGCTATTACACCAAGGAGGCAGGGACACCCTGGACAATTTAATCCAAAGAACCTTCAGCTAGCTCCACACACATGGGTCAGCAAGAACAGCATTGCCTGGCGCTTCCACACGTGACACTTAGGTGCTACATCTTCCATCTTATCAGCTGCAACTAAGGGCTTAGTACAGAAACATCAATGTCCATTAAAATACTCATGTCTATGAAAAAGAAAAACGCACCACAAAGGAAACGCTCTCAGCCATGGTCAGAAAAGTGGACTTTATTATGTTCAAAAAAATAACAGACTTCTCCATTGCAATAAGAAGAATTTTGTTCCCTATTCTAAGGCCAACATAAAATCACCAGTGACAAACCCACTGAGCGCCTAATGTGCCTTATGCTTACGTTAACGGGTGCTACGTCTAGGTACCGCTCCATCGATCGGAGTGGATTGTGAGACAGCCTGCTGACTCTGCTGTCCTGTTGGCGTCGATGGCCCATGGAGCCTGTGCTGGCTCCGCTTGGGAGGGAGTGGCCTCAACGGAAGCAACACTGACTGGCAGAGGGGCGGAGGAGCTGCTGCCCTCATCCATAGCGCCCTGAGAGGAGCTTGCAGCGACAACAGGCTGCTGCTGCGCCTTGAGGTCTCTTTTGACCTCCCTGCTCACCGAGATGTAGGGGCACCGAGCACCAACGCTTGGTGCCCACAACATCTCCCACATTGGGAATGACCACCCGTGGCCAGTACTGCTGTGAGGGCTCGGTCAGAGCGTAACCCAATCAGAAGATTTTCCATCCGACTGAAACCCCTCTCCATGAGAGTTGCCAATCTCTCAGTGGAGGAAGCCTGAAGCTCTGCCCTGAGGTTCATGCCTTCACGTGCACTCTGCCTGGACTCCTCCATCGCAGAGACAACTGAAGCATACCCTCATGCAACCCTGCCAGATGCAAACACGCTTCCTGCTGCTTGTCCTGCAGCTGCTGCATTGGTGACAACTCCAGAGGTACATCATCAGTGCCGGACTCATCATGTGCCTCATCCTCTGCAGTCCTCTGGCTGCTGGCGCCATTGGCACTCTCTGTCCCTACCATCGCCTCCAGCGATTGTGAAGTGCCCTCTCCACTGTGACCTGGGACACTAGCCGACAGTAAATTCCCCACTGAGGTGTTTGTGTCTGCGCTGGTGCCTGGCTGGCTGAAATGATGTGCCGCAAGTTGCATGTGTTGTGCCTCAGGTGCGGGGGGGGTGGGTGGGCTGCGGTGTCTTTGGGTGCGGCCACCTGGTGGTGATGCTGAAATTAACAACAAGGACAGTGCATCAGTTAGCGTACAATCAGTTAAACCTTTCATCCCTTTCACCACCCCCCCACCACCCCCCCCCCCCACCCCTTCCAAGCCTCATAAGTCGCTCACCCTTCAAGACCCGAAGGAGACAAACATTGGTGGGGTGGAAAAGAGTCAAGAGGAGCCCCAACTATCAGACATGCATGCAGACAGGCTGGTCAGATGGCCTCAGGAATGCCACACGGCATGTTATGTGCCATTGGATTGGGGAGAGTGCAGAGGTACCTGACCTGGAAGCATTCTGGCCTGGAGAGTTGTGGTGCTGAGGAAACATCGCAAACACTTGCGACTTTTGCTGTGGATCACAGGAGATTGAGAGGTCATATCATTGACCTTCATACTGTTAGGAGGGGCATAGACTGGGTGGGCAGAAGGCAACATTTCCCCTTGGCGCAGGGATGAGTAACATGGTGGCATTTATTTAAGTTGAGTGTCATGAGGTTCACAGCTGAGGTGCTGAGGACCTTTTGGACACAGTAATGTGGGCGCACTGGCTGAAAGGGTGCAGGAGGTCCCAAACCCCTAAGATGCAATAAGTCTTTGGCTGTGCAGCAGCGATGCCATGACATGTTAGGCCACGATGACAGTTGTCACAAATGGGATAAGGTGACTTTGGAAGGTGATGGAGACGCAAATCCTCGAGGGGACGACCCACACGTCAGAATGTCTCAGTCTGTGAATGAGCAGTGTGGCAGCATTAACGATTGCAGCAACCATCAGTGGTTTGGATGGTGGGCAGACAGAGTGGATGGGACTGTGGACCTCAAATACCTGCCCGCTGGACCCCAGCCTCACCGCCCCCGGTTGCCCTGGCCACCTGCCTCCTGCCCAGCTCCATGGCCTGCTCCTCAAAGGCTGTGAGGCGCTGGAGCAGGGTGTACCCACCTCCAGTCCTCTGGCGCTCCCACAGATGGTGTTGACTTTTTGCCTGCAGAGCAGAGGGTTTATTGGGGCTGATCGCTCATGTACTCTGCACGCGCACGCCGCACCCCAACCACAGTGGCCCATCTGAGGCCTCCAGTGGCTCCTGTCCATACTACTGGTGATCAGTCCCCAGAAGATAGTACGGTTGCTCCCAAAGCCCCTCCCCCAATGGCCACCTTGGACACATTTGGCGTCCATCACTTTGAATAGCATATGGGTCTTAGCACCCACGGCAAGGGGGCGCAACCAGGTGTGGCGCCAATGCCAGCAGATGGCACTTGGCCACAACACCTTGAGGCACCCCTTGCACCATATCATCACCATCAATATGACGTGTTGGAGTTCTGATATTTGTCTAGCAGCCTCCCCTGCAGGTTGCCCCCAGACTACTCAAAATGCGACAAACACCAACATATGCTTTGGGGAGAACCCATCTTCTCCTCAACCACTAAGGCTGATGCAAGCATGGTTAGTGTCCGTTTTCCCACCCAGCGTGTGCCAAATGCCCTATGCAGTAACTACAGCAAGACATATGGTGGGTGGAGGGAGGGGGGGGGGGGGGGCGGTGGTGGTGCTCAAAGGCTAAGGCTACCTTCTGGGTCAAATGGCCAAGGCCGACATGGTATTCACCCTTCCAGAGCGCAGCAAATCATTGAATCTTTTGTGGCACTGGGTGCCAGTGCACCGCACATCATCAAGGGCACTCACAGGGTCACCAACCTCCTTCCACGCCTGGCTGGTGACGTGGGGGCCCTCCACCTTCCATCCTCTGGATACAACACATGCCGACAGCTGGAAACCTCATGGAGGAGGGCAGCAAGGCATGCATCAGAGAAGTGAGGGGCACAGTGGCCTGCCGCTGGCCTCTCCTGCAGCCTGCCCCCCTCCTCCTGCTCATGCTCCTGAGGAACCACAGCTTCCTCCCTCGCTCCCCAAATGGCCATGGTGCACTGCCTCAAGCAGGCTGCCTGGCCACTCTTTATACAGGCTGCCAGTTCCCCATTGGAACTGGCAGTCTGAAGCCACCTGCTCCCGCGACTATTTTCCTGTTCACAGGAGTTGCTAACCCGCTGGGCGGGCCTTAATTGGCCCACCCGCAGAAAATGGAGGCGCGGCCCGTTTCAGTGGTGGCAATCGGCTGCCCACCCGCTGCTGAGTTGGTCGTGTCCACCCGTCAAATGGAAAATTCTGGCCTATGGGTTATTGTTGCCTTGGTGAAGATTTACCTGGGAGAGATTAATTTGGGGATTTGTTTAAAAGTTATTATGGCAGTCATTTGTAGATGAGTCATTTGTAGATGTGTGTGTTTAATTTGTTAAATTAATAAATGTTTAATTTAGTTTTATAGACTTGGTGGTCTTATTCCTGAATTCAGAGCTGCATTTCAAACATACCAATTGAAAATACAGGTTATGACAGTTGTTCAAGTTTCCCTCTGGGGTTTAAACAACTTAGCCTTTATCAACTGATGTGTCATTACAATTGGATGAGGTCAGGAAACCAGCACAATGGTGAAGCATATGCATTAGATTTTACAAAGAAAAGTTAATATTTATAGATTCTTATGAAAGTTAACTTACTATGGAGTTTAATGCGGAGGTCGGGAATTTAAACTCCTGATGGATCTCGGAGCTTTTGCGCACGTGCAGACAAGGAGTGGGCTGCACATGCGCAGTTCTACATTTTTATGATGTTCTTTTGGCCCAGTGCGCCTGCGCATGAGGAAACCAGCGTGAAAAACTGGATCAGGTGACTGGAAGCTGAGTGCCATGGAAGACTAGGCAGAGGTCCAAAGGGAGAAGGGGCAGGGAGAGGTTCCAAAAGAAGCATCCCAGGCAGGGGACAGAGGCAGGAAAATGTCCGAGTTCAGTTAAAAAGAGAGGAGCAGAGAAAGAGGCTCCCATTATGTAAAGGACTGTGATTAACAGACTTTAAGTGAATGGGGCAAAGGAGAAGCCTTGGTAATTGAAGATGGCTCAGGAGAAGCCTTGGCAATTGAACGGGGTTCAGGAAAAGCCCTGGCAATCAAAGAGGGCAGCAGAAGGTTGGTGACTCCATGCTGTAGGCCATTGAGGCAAAGTTACCCCTTTGGAGCAGTCGTGTTCTGCCTAGTGCGGTCAGAAAGCTGAAGTTGTGCTTGTGAGTTGATGCTTAGGTGCAGACTCGGGAATCCAGAGGAACTGAATCTTGGCAGACGAGTTCGAGGTGGGCCGTCATTGAAGCCATCCAAGTTAGGGCGACTAATAGAGAGAATTCCAATATTAGGTCTTCAGAGGTGAAGAATGGAATCCCTCATGAGAGAGACAGAGTTTCAGTGAGCTTGGTTGACTCAGTTCACTGATGTTTGGATGGGTTGTTGAGAAATCCATGGACTCTGTTTTAGTCGCATTTTGGCATTTATTGTGCAGAGTGGTGCGTTTGACTGTATGACTGCATCCCATTCACATGTACCTCATATTAACCCCGATTATTAGAGTATAAGATAGATATTGTAAATTGCTTTATTTTTGACCTTGTATAGTAAAGTTCATTTTTGTTTGTTTAAAACCTGTGGAATCTTGTGGCTCTATTCTAGCAGAATCTTGAATCTCAAACTTTGTCTACTTTAAACAAAATGTTATTGGTCGCTAAGCAGATCTTACCAACAACTTGGAGGGTTTGGTCTTCATTCAAAACAAGATGCATAGTCAAGTTTCCTGCATGTAATCTGAAGTGACAGGGAAATTGGTCCTGTAAAGATTTTCTGAATGCCCAAAGTAACAATACACATTTTTTCCTTTTATAAACTTTTGAAATGAACCCCATCAGAACAGTCACCTTCACTGTCTGTTCAGGTGCAAAGATGCAAGAGCATACTTGAAAACAATACAGAGAATATTTGAAGTGTGAAGTGGATTCAAGAAAGAATTCAAAATAAAGGGTCAGTAATGTGAACACCATGCGAGGAATTAAATATTTTCTCCAATATACATGGTACTGAATTGAGACAAGAAAATTTCTGCTAATATCCAAACGCCTTCAAAAGACTAAATGAAAAATTAAAATCGTAAATCACCTTCAGCCAAAAGATATGATTTGTATTCTTGTTATTCTATAAAAGGTAAGTCCTTCCTTATTTCAGTCTGTTGAACTTTACCTCGTTGGCACGTTTGTGTAACCATTAAGGCTTAAATTTTCAAATTGCACTGTACATAGGCTTAGTGATGAAAAGCCTTAATTTGTATGTATTATGGAGATGATTCATGAATTTTGGGGTATGTTGTTAAGAAAATCTTAAAGTTGGCATCTCTTAGTGCTAAATATTGTAATTTAGCTTTAAGTAAGAACACCGTGGGTCCTTTGGGAGTGAACTAAAGTTATAACTAGATCTATTTGCACATGTGGGCTCTAGCAAGTCTAGCTTAACAGTAAACAGAAGCCAAAGCTACAATGCTGATTGGCCAGGAAGATGGCTTGAGGAATACAGTATTAGGCTTAATCAATGACTAAAGTATAACTGTCGCAGGGCTGAGGATGCTGTAAGAATCCAGTACTAGAGATCAGTGTATTCAGCATAGACAGGATTTCCAGGGCTAAAGCAATTGCCTTAAGAGAAAGTGATTAGCAAATATATAACTACTGAGCTACCAAGAAATTGTTTAGTCAAAGTCTAGCTCAGTGGAATCAGTAGTAAACTGCAGTCTTAGTCACTTTGGGAAAACCACAGTCTTTGTTAGAAAACAGTTTCCATTAGAAAGCGAAAGAGAGAGAGCGAACACTCAGTAGACAGCTGTGAAGTGTGTCGCTTCAGCAGTTAAGATGGACTGGAGTTGTGGGTTGGAAAAGGATCCACTAGATCTGAAGTCTTAAAACTGCAAAGGGATTGGAATGTATGTTGGCTAAGCTAAAATCTCAAAGGAAGTCATGAGTGAAGAGACCAGGTTCAAGGGACCAAGAAGAAATGACCCCAGAAGTCCCAGGATTCATGGAAAAAACAGACCAACACACGTTGAAGTATTGTGCCAGCCCTCGATTGATGGATTGCAGTGTATCAATCTTTATTGTCCAATAAACATTGTTAGTTTGCATTCTAAATTAATGATTGCCCTTTTTGCCAACATGGTTAGTCCTTGGCAAGAATTTCCCTTCTCTAGGCTAAGTCCAAATCCCTGCATCCCATTTATTTTCCTGTGCTGT